>NC_073254.2:135717500-136967500 GCF_029289425.2 Pan paniscus
TTCATGCTATATAATTACTCCAATCACTGACAATTCGCTACCCACCACCCACACCCCAAGGCATTCTATTGCAATTTCAAATGGCACAAAGTGTTAGAAAGTTATTTACATTGCACTGGTATCTGGCTCTCATTTCGTTTACTCATTTGTACGGTTCTATGGAGATAAAGATAAGATATCTGATCAACTCTTTAATGTGAGAGTTCAAGATATTAAAGTCAGTCCTAAATTTATTCTGACCTACACTAAAATGTCCCCATTTTCCGCATCGTAAGCCATGATTTCTGGCTTTCTCACTGTCCAATCATTTTCCTCTGGGCCTGAACTCATCTGCCAATGTATCTTTTCTACTCTGTGCTATTCAAAACTTGAGACAATACTGTAGTTTCAAGGTCTTAACAGTGCTGAGAAGTCTATTACTTCTGCATTAAAGAAGATAGTATTACCTTAACACAACTTATTATCTTATTTTGAAGGATATTATTCATTCATATTAAGCTTCTGGTTTATTAAAAACCCTTAAGGTGTGTGTGTGTGTTATCTTTTTTTTTTGTCTTTGGTCTGTCTGTGTTTCTATTTATTTTTTAATAATGTTACTGTTCAGCTGTGACTTACCCAGCCTCTAAATGTCAATTATCTGGGGCCTTTTTCAAGAAGCTTATATAGAAAACTACAGATTTACCTGAAATAATTTTATTTTACTATACTAACTCACTATTTCAGCCTGTTGAAGGTCATTTAAATTTCTGATTCTATCATATTGGTCATTCCTCCAGCTTCATTTCTCCATTTGTTTATAAACACACGATGAATATGCTAATAAATCATTCATTTTCTCATCACAGCTGATGCCTGCTGAAACCTTTCTTTAATCAAGTTTGTGCAACTCTAGAAACCTAAAAGTTAAGAAATTGCATTTCTTATAAAGAATTCCTAAGGGCCTTAGGTGTCTGACTTTTTAGACTGGCCCCCACCCAATTAGTGTAACTTATTGAAGCTCTTCAGTAGCTATATTAATGCAATTTGTGAGCAATCTGTAAAGTGATTTTCCATTGCGTCTGGCACTGACAGTTGGCAGAGAGTGTATTTCACTTTCAAATGGTCTGGTGACAGTTGATAACTGTCATTTAGTCAGACCCTGACTGCATCCCTTGTCTTACAATGAGAGAAGCTCAAAAATGAGGCAATGGAATTGGCCAACAGACTCTTGGATGTATCCAGAGATAATGAACAGATCATTTAACCTAAGTGTTACTCCTGATATCACTGAGAGTATTAGTCTGATGTATCATTCACTAAAATATGTTAAATATTTTGAAAATCCTGCTTTCTATTAATAATTTAACCTATATGTTCATTACTTTGACTTTTTTTAGATCTCCTAAACCTATACCAGCTAATCTAGTGGGGAGAGAGCATTTTTCACCCCGTAATAATCATTTTAAACCTACTCTCACAAAGATGAGGAGAGTGTGACAATTCTGAAGGGGTTGGCAGAGGTATACATAGCCAAGTTTATAAAATGTTAGTGAAAAATTGATACATCAGTTATTAGTAATTATTTTAAGAATCAATAAATTTTTTAGCACAACTTACAGGATATAAGAGAACTTGAGGAAGGTACTATAAATAATAAATAAATAAAACATTCCCTACACTCCAGAAGTTCCCAAACTATGAAAAGAAAGAAGAGATAAATACTCAGAAAGTTAATGGTGAAAGAAAATACAATCAATATGGGAATACATCATCTTTGGCACAAAATTAATGGCCAGAGAAGACTCATAGAGGGTTAATGTTATGAGTTGAGGAGACTGAGTTTGATCAATATGGCAAGACATGTGAGAAGATTTTTACAGGAGAGAAATTATTTGAGCAAGTTTTAGGGGGCAGATTAACTTCAGGAAATGATAAATTATGTGAGTGAGGACTAATAGAAACTGATCATTTATTTTCTCCCAACATTCATTCCTTTATCAACCAATAAATTATTGACTAGAATTGAACAGACATTTACTCAGCTGTGGTAACAACAAAAGGCCAAGAAGAAATACTCTGTCCTCTAAAGAGAGTAAAACCCCACAGAAAAGAGCAAAGAAATACATATGTAAAAGACATACAAATAGAATCAAAGATGAAATAATGATTACATAAAATCTGTATGTTAGTATGGAGCCCATAATATCAGTGCTGGACTTAATGTCATGGTTAATCCAGGTAAGTTTATACTTTATATATTGAGGTTTTACTTGAAATAGTTACATTTAAATTATTCTCAAGATTGGATTGTATGTTATCCAATTTTAAATTATTGGAATCAGGTTCTTGCATGATTGTTCATGATTGTTGCTTCATTATCTTTTTCTCAAGAATGGAGAATTTCTCATCATTGTTCTTCTGCCTAGATGTGCTTATAAAGCCTTTGTTTCACAGAAACTATATTATGGGCTGTGACCCGTTGTTCTGTGTTTCAAGAATTCTGATTGTTATTCAAGGGTCTCTTTAACATTCTGTATAATGAAGAAGAGTATTACTCTTTAATCATTGCTTGATGGATTATAATCAGCATGTCTAGACAAAGTGAGTTCATGTTTTTCTCCCAGGAAAATTAGCAAACAACAATTATGCAGCTTGTCCATTCTTTTGCAAGGGAAGCTTCCAGAGTTCCAGTAGCTCAAGCTTTTAGAAGATGACAAATTTTCTGACTTTAAACAGATTCAAGGTAGCCTATATGCGGGTACAAAGTCATTACTACCAATGAGGCTGCTACCTTAAATTTCCTTTAGTCTTTTGTATTTTTCTATTAAAAGGAAGAATATCTGGTGTTTAAAAACCTGGGGAATCACCTATTTATGCTGGATGAGCTGCTTCTTTAAGATATTCTTATTTTTTTCCTAGCATTTAGCTTCACTAATGTACTTAAGGCAGACCAGTGAGATCATTGGGAAAAAAAAAGTGGTGAATGAATTTTGTCTATACTGAGCTTAGAAATCAATTATTCCTTCCTTTTTTCATGTGATTAAGATGTGTATCTTTTTGCTAGGATAGTGTGGTTATTATCTGTTTTCTGTAATAGTTCAAGGTTCCCAAGTTCTCATGTTCTAAGAGAAAACACAACCATATTAATAAAAAAACTTATGATCCAATGCAGTACAAGTTATAATAAAAATGTTAATGTTACAATATCTCTGACTGGGACAGTTAGGAGGGACTTCACAGAGAACAAGATATTTCAAGTGAGCTTTAAAGAATGAGGAGCTGTTCACCAGGTAAAGAAGAGGAAAACGGCATACCTAAAAACAAGGTAAAAGCATACGAAGCCAATAAGAAATGGCAAACCTTGGCCTATTCAGAAAGAAACTAGTATTCTGGTGGGTCCAAACATGTCCTGCTAAAGAGCTTAGAATTTATGTTATAAGTATAGAGAAGCCAATAAAGGTTTTTGGAAACTAGGTATGATGGAGAAGTATACATAGAAAAATCAGGAAAAATAGATGGGATAGACAAAAGCACTTATATGCATATTGATATTTTAACTTTTTACAAAAACGTAATGAATGTTTATGTCATACTTGATCTTCTTTTATAGTCTTTCACCTTGATTCACGTGACTGATGAAAGATAGATCTTGAAACAAACTGAAAGATCATTTGTTTTAATACACTCATCTCCCAAATAAAGAAGCTAAAATAACAAACCATTCCAAAATTTAGTGGCTTTCAACAATCAGCATTTGTTTAACTCATGAATTTGTGGGTTGGCAGTTCTGCTCTGAATGTTGATCTAGGCTGGTTCACTCATGCCTCTATGTTCAGGTGTCAGGATGATGGGGCTGTGGGTCTAAGACCAGCAGCTGAAACTACAGCTCATCTCAAATACACATGGGATCTCCAGCAGGTCAGCCCTTAGGTTTGTGGCTGGGCTTCATGAAAGACAGAGGAAATGTGCAAGGCCTTCTGGGTCCCAGACTTGAAACCAGTGCAACCTTGCTTCTCCTATTCCATTGGTCAAACAAGTGACAAGGCCAGCTCAGATTCAAGGGCTGAAGAAATAGCCTTCATCTCCCATCCCTGGATAGGAGGAGATACAAAGAACTATGACTTTTTTTTCAATCTGCCTGCCGAATAGAAGCTTCATGACCAGCAGTGCCGTTTTTACTTCTAAGCAACTTATTTGTCAGTCTATCCATTGATAAAACTAAAAATTAACTTTCTTAGTTTAAACTGAGTTATAGCCCTCTATTTTTTTCTGTCCCTCACATAGCTATTCATATCCCTTTTCTCACACACTTTTAAAAAATAGCACACATAAATTAGTAAGAATCTTTGTTTTCATGAATCATTATGCACTGCTATTAATCATTGTGCAGCCTTCACAAAGGTTTTCGGAAGAAAATATGTTACTAAACATTTTCTGTGTTTCATCCAAGCCTGGTCAATTAATTTATTGTACACCTGAAATCTGATTTCAACAGAGGTGAAGAAAAATCTTTGGATCTCTCTGTAACCACCCAAACACAGCTCTTCAGTTTCCAAGGGTGCTCATTTGCAAACGCAAGTAAGGGCATAAAAATAGGAATGCAAATATATTCTTCTTTTTTTAAAACAGATTTGGCTCACTTTAGTATATTTTTGGAAAACTTTGTTCACTTCATCTTCTTGGCATTTCATTATACTTTACGATCTCAAAGTCAACTCTCCTGCAACAAAGCGAAACATGGTTCTTTTGAAATAAATGTTGTCATTAACAAGCCATGCCAGGCACAGTGACAGCTTTGCAGCTGTAATGAATAACATTTCCTGCAAAGTTCTTCTGTCTGACAGAAAAGCTGTGACATTACTGCAGGCAACAGTGCTGAAAACTAAAAGATTGATTGATGCAAGTGGATAATTGAAACCTCAGTACTGTCATATGCATGTCAGCCTAACAACCAAACTACTACTCTGAGATAATATTTATCATGATACAGCCTATGAATAAAAAAAAAACCACATGTTGAAAAACGTAGACTATATCCCATTAAATATGATTTAGAGGATGCCATCGTAGATGAGTCCATCAATAGCAATAAATTACACAGTGCTCAAACTTGCTCTAAAACTTACATGTTAGTTGAAAGTACATTTCTGCAAAGAAATCTAGTCAAAGTAGGCATTTAACTATCCTTTAATAGCAAAGTGGAGGATCCATTTCCTAGTTCATCTGTGACTAACATTGCAATAAACCAGCTTTTAGGCAGCTGAATTTGAAAGAGAAAACACGATTAGAACCTTGCTAAAACTTTCTTTTCAGGCTGTATTTCCCTATGTCTATCAATTTATACCAGTTTTCTCCTTATATACCTGTAGTTCTGTATTTATACAGAGAGCATATAGAGCACATATTTGTTCTTATAGAGAGAAATTATATAAAGAAAAGTAGAACTTATATTTTTTTCGATGGTAACTGCTTCACATTCGATAGTTTAGAGGAAGAAATGGCATAGCTATAGAGAGGCAAAGACTATAACCTGTGAATTATCTATTTATATGGAAAAGAGAGGAACCCTGAAATTAGGCCTCAGCTTTTCAGTAACTTTTGAATACTTGAACATTTGTGCCAACCCTCTGGGTTTAAGTTTCCACATATATAAAAGGATTACAGCAGTGATTAGGATGACCTACTTGTCCTGGTGTGCCCAGGATGTTCCAAGTTTTAAAACTGAAAGCCTCTGAGGAAACCCCTCAGTCCCAGGAAAGCAAGGACAGTTGGTCATTCTAGAAGTGACTAATGTATTGCGTGTCATGGATTCTTAAGACAGTAATGGAAAGTGTGGACCCTCCCTTCAGAAAAATACACATATACAAAATGTTCCACAACATTTTAGAAGGTCATTGTTCCATTTAGTTTATGAATTCTGGGTTAATAACCAATCTACTGGATTATCATCCCAGCTCTTTCCAGCTCACAGCGTAGTTATAATTAGTAAGGGAAGCTTCTGTACATGTTGCCAATGTTAAGCTTGTGTTGTGCTGAATAAGTGAAAGGGTTGGGGGTAATGAGTTTTGTCACCCCAGGGTTTTATAATTCCAATAACATACAGAGCAAAGAAAGTGACTTTTTTTTCTAGTGAGTATATAGAAAAAATATGGACAAAAGATAATAAAATGGCCTTCAAAATATTTTAATCAAATTTGCCTGACAGGTTTTGTCATACCGTGAATGTCAAACATTTTCCAACCTTTTCCCTAAATGTCTAATTTACTGTTACACTGTCCATCAATGTCTGCATTCCCTAAAACCTTTTTCTTCTTTGTTCAATTATGTTCTCTTTTTTTGCATTTTTTTTTACTTTTTTTCCTAAGATGATTTTATGTGTCTAGATCTTTCCTCCAAAATACCCTGTTTTGTTTTTCTAGCATCAACTGGGTCACATTTTTATCATCTCATGTATGTCTCTTTTCTTTTGCTCTAACTTTGCAAGAAGATTATATTATTTCCAGCACTGTGGAAGGGTCTCACCATTGGTGTTGCTACCTGAGAATTCAGATTAAGCACACAGTTCTGTAATTATTTTTACTGGAAGCCTAATTTTAAATGTTTACTTAGATTCTTTCTTACCCATAACCACAAGGACTTAGGTGAAGTCCCAATTCTTAAGCACCAAGCCCTTTCCATCTCCCACTATTCTTCTACATTTCCCTGCTCAATCACAGTTCCAAATTCAGTGTGTATCTACTTCCACATCTCTTATCCTGCTGTTCTCATATATCGGTTCTATAAATACTTCATGGCCTTTAAGTTTGAACTCTTGTGTAGTTTGTTCATTTAATAAATATTTACTGAGCACCTATGTGCCAGCTACTGCTACAGAGAAAATCAGAAGAAAGAGATCATGTCTTTACAGAGTTTTTTATTCCAGCTGGGGAGAGACAGAGCAAACAGGGGACATGGTAAAGAGGTAAATTCTATGGCAATTTTAGAATATGACAAGTACTATGGGGGAAAAAAGAAAAGAAACAGAGGTGAATAAGAGGAATTGATAATGTCAGGAAGGCAAGATGACAGTTTTGATTATCAATTAGATAAATAATTTAATTATATGCAACGGTAATGTAGGCCTCCATGAAGAGTGAAACTTTGAACAGAACCAAGTAGGTGAAGCCACAGAGACATCTCTATATAGATTTGTGGAGTTTGTTGGCTTCCAGAGGTTAGAACTTGTGTATGTTTGTGCTGTGCATTCTGGGTAAGCGGGGATGGTTAAATGAACAGCTTTTCTAGGCTAGTTTTCAAGTTCTCATCTAGCAGCAACTCTCACTTTCTCACGGTTAGGCTGTACCCACACCGGAGCACTTGCTCTTCCCAGACAGCACCAAGCTCTTGCTGGCCCCTAGGCTTCCCAATACGTTGCCAACTCTACCCTACTCACTCCTGCATCCACTGGACTCATATGGTGCCACACATGCTGAAGACCTCTAGGGACAGCCCATCTTTTCCATCCTTTTCACTCCTCCATCCTCTACCCATACCTCCGTAGCTCCCTTCATATGCCTTTATGTAGAAATTCATCACACTTTTTAAATTAAATTCTTATTTGTCTGAATCATGGGGGTGGAGAAAGTGTTTTTGTCTTTGCATCTCTAACCATGATGCTAGATAAATATCTACGAGGAAATGATTTGCTGAGCACATTTAATCGGCATTTATGTTTACAGATGTAAAGAATAAGACCCCAAAAAGCTATGGGACCTACTCAGATCAAGCAGATAGTTAAGAGTAGAGGCAGACTAATCTAGAAGCTAAAACATGATAAAACCAACAACTTGGAAAAAAGAATATCTGCAGCATGTCATTTTGTTGTGTACAGAATGAATTGCTCTGCCAGCTAAAATTATGTAGCTATGTAGTAAAAGATGCTACTCAAATAAACCAAGTACTTATGGATATCATTCTCATTAACTACTTTGATAAAAAGCACCTACCAGAGTGCTAGGGGAACGTGATATTATGTCCGGAATTGGTGGGTTCTTGGTCTCACTGACTTCAAGAATGAAGCCGTGGACCCTCCCGGTGAGTGTTACAGTTCTTAAAGATGGTGTGTCCGGAGTTTGTTCCTTTTGATGTTCGGACCTGTTTGGAGTTTCTTCTTTCTGGTGGCTTCGTGGTCTCACTAGCTTCAGGTGTGAAGCTGCAGACCTTCACGTTGAGTGTTACAGCTCTTAAGGTGGCGTGTCTGGGGTTGTTCGTTCCTCCCTACGGAGTTGTTCATTCCTCCTCCCAGTGGGTTCGTGGTCTCGCTGGCCTCAGGAGTGAAGCTGCAGACATTCCCAGTGGATGTTACAGCTCATAAACGCAGTGCAGGCCCAAAGAGTGAGCAGCAGCAAGATTTATTGCAAAGAGCAAAAGAACAGAGCTTCCACAGTGTAGAAGACCTGAGCAGGTTGCCACTGCTGGCTCGGGCAGCCTGCTTTTATTCCCTTATCTGGCCCCACCCACATCCTGCTCATTGG
This sequence comes from Pan paniscus, assembly GCF_029289425.2. NCBI lineage: Eukaryota > Metazoa > Chordata > Mammalia > Primates > Hominidae > Pan > Pan paniscus. The sequence goes on from NC_073254.2 coordinate 135,725,993, forward strand.
TCCATTTTAACAGAGAGCCGATTGGTCCATTAAGAATCTTTCCCCCAGATATTCCACTTTTTTTTTTTTTTTTGGAGATGGAGTCTCACTCTGTCGCCCAGGCTGGAGTGCAGTGGCGCAATCTCAGCTCACTGCAATCTCTGCCTTCCAGGTTCAAGTGAATTTTTTGCCTCAGTCTTCTGAGCAGATGGAATTACAGGCACCTACCACTATGCCCGGCTAATTTTTGTATTTTTAGTAGAGACAGGGTTTCACCATGTTGGCCAGGCTGGTCTCAAATTCCTTACCTCAAGTGATCCGTCCACCTCGGCCTCCCAAAGTGCTGAGATTAGGGGCGTGAGCCACTGGGCCCAGACAAATAGCAGCATATTTTGAAACGATATACAAATTTTCAGCCTAAAGTTGAAGTTTTGTGTCTCAGGGAATGTATACACTTCTGTGTATATGTGTAGAGTAAGGAAATGTTCTTACCTGTCACTGCTATGCCCTGTGGGGCAATTTCTGCCCTCTGTAGTCAAAGTCCAGCCCTATACCCTGACCTGACAATTGATCTGAAATTTGCTCCTTATTTGCTTTATGTTAGCTCTCATTTCCCTTGAGGTCTTGCTCTGCCCCTTGTCTTTGACAGGAATTTCTGAACAACTTTATTTTTGCATCAGACAAATCTATAACCTCCATTTTTACATCTTTAAAGCTGCCATAAAGCTTACCGTTCCAGAAGATGCCATCTTGATTCTCAATTCCCCATGTATACCAAACTGAAACTGCTGTACTCCTGCTTTGAGTCAGTCTCTGGTTATAGCCACCTCCCAGCTAAGTCAAAGGTCATTAACTCCCAATAGCACATAATTCAGTCTCACTCTGTTTGTTAACATGTCGACAACTATAGTGAATCCCAGCTCCTCATCTGCTCTGGCCTGCTTTATAAACTTTGCCAATTTGTCTTAATGGAGAACTGCCCCTTCTTCAAGTGCAGCATCCCTTTCCAATTCATGACATAAATTTCTTAGGTAGTATATTACCCCATTTTCACACTGCTATAAAGAAATGCCTAAGACTGGGTAATTTATAAAGGAAAGAGGTTTAATTGACTCACCATTTTGCATGGCTGGGGAAGCCTCAGGAAACTTAAAATCATGGTGAAAGGGGAAGCAGGCACTTTCTTCACAAGGCAGCAGGGGAAAAAGAAGAACAATGGAGGAACTTCTAAACACTTATAAAACCACCAGATCTCATGAGAACTCACTCTCACAAGAACAGCATAGGGAGACCACCACCATGATTCAATCACCTCCCTCCATTGACACGTGGGGATTACAATTCAAGATGAGATTTGGGGTGGGGACACAGAGCCAAACCATATCAGGTAGGCAAGCAAAACTAAGTCATTAATTTAATTTGTAAAAAATTTATTGAATGCTGGATGGTAACTCAAAAAACTGAAGGAATAGCTGAACAATAGCTTTCAAATAAACAGGAACCAGACAGCTTCTGGGTATCTGACTTCTGGATATTATGGATTATCTCTTCAAGGCACCACCGTCAGGATTAATCAATAACATAGGCAGAATAATACTCCCAACCCCTCAGAATAGCTAGAATCTAATTCCTGGAACCTGTGAATATGTTATTTTCTATGTCAAAAGGGATTTTGCAGATGTCATTAAGAGTATGAACCTTTAGACAGAAAGATACTCCAGGATATCTTAGCAGGTCCCATGTAATCACAAGAGTCCTTAAAAGCAGTGAACTTTTCTGGCTGTGTTAGAAAGAGAGAGATGTGATGATAGAAAAGCTTCCCAGGGATTTGATGTTGCTGGCTTTGAAGATGAAGAAGTGGGTCAAGAGCCAAGAAATGCAGGCAGCCTTTAGGAGCGAGAATGGGCGAGGAAGAAAATTCTCACCTAGGGTCTCCAGAAAGGAATACAGCCCTGCTGATACCTTGGTTTTAGCTCAGTGAGACCTGTGTTGGATTTCTGACCTACACAACTGTAAAATAATATATTTGTGTTGTTTTAAGCCATTAAATGTATGTTAATGTATTATAGCAGCAATAGAAAATGAATACAATCAGCTCCAGAAGAATGTCTTTAAAATAAAATCAAGTCCCAGCACCATTCACCATTCACTTCCTACCGGAAACAAATAAATAATAAATCAGAAGACCATGCTCATTCAAAATTTGAAAGGAATGTAAATTACATTTGGAAGTTCTCCTATGACCTGTTTACAACCTGTGTAGAAACATAGCCTATTTGTCTATGCTGCCACCTTTTTTGACATAGCAGATATTATGGTGCTGAAAATGTCATGTAGAATGGAATTATTTATGGCACTTATATTAAGCTCTGAGAAAAGAATTACAGCATAGGCCTCTTGAGTTTTAGAATGAAACAATGTCCCCCTTGGCAAATACCTATTACTTCTGGAAAACAGTTCCTGACTTTCCCTAGAGTCTGACGGGTACTGAACACAGGCCACCATGGATTGCTCGGTGATCATGCACTTGAGTCATCCATAAATTAAGTGCTATCAGTTCTGCATTATCATTCAGTTGAACAAGTCCAGATATATATGAGGCAGGTCTGAGGAGGCTCTGAAGGCCTAACAAAATGCAAGAGCCAGTGGTTCCCACTCTTAGCAACTGTACTCTAGACACACTTTCATTCCCCTTAACAATATCTGTGGCCTCAGGGAGGATACTCTACAGGAATTAACAGGGAAAGGTGATTCTCAACAAAATGCTGGAACCAAGCAGAAGTTCAATTTGGCGGGGTAAATTTCTCACTCTGGAGATTCTTTGAAAATCAGTGGACAAAGCAGCATGATTGGAGGGTTGATGATAATACTTGAAGAACGAATTTATAGGTAAGCCTCTTACAATGGACCCAGAGTTTGATATATTTGTATCCTATGTGAAGGTATACAAAACCAAAAGTCCCTCACTGCTGAAAAGGCCCTTAAATAGCAAGGTGGGAAAGATAGCCTGTCTCTGGATTTTATCCCATCCCTGTTTCCAGGTGACGTAGGATTTTCTCAAGGGTCTCATAAAAACAGTGGCTATGTGTGTGATAGTAGCTTGGCATGGGCTTAGCAACACTGACTTTACTGAGGCTGACCTGACTTTACTTCTGACAAACAAATATTCCAGAAGCAGTAAGCGGCCATGAGCCAGCCTCCACACAGTATATTTTGAGAAGTCCACACAGTGTCCATTGACTTAGTATACTGTACCTTTTCTGTAATTAAAAGAGTAGCAATTTGTCTTCACTGGAACATACACATTCTGTAATGGAACAATGGAACTTGTACTCTTGACTTCTCATCTGTGGGCTTCCTCTACACCTTACAAACCCTCAAGATATCTTAAACATCATGGCCTTTAACCAAGAAACTTATTTATAATAAAAATTAAGGCAATTAGTTCATTCCCCAAGAATCCCCTGTTGTTGCTTTTTCAGTTTATTAGCATTATTACCATAAGCTATAGCAATGAGGCCAGCAGGGAGACTTTTAGGATAATGTGTAAATCTGTGATCAATAAATGTTGCTGTTTGTCTCATAACCAGATTGTATGGGGCTAAGAAGCAAGGGGAAGAGGTGGAAAAGACCCTTTTCAAGTTGTTACATAATAACCCTCATATTTGTTTTTCTTTCCATGCCAGTTACTCAAAGTTTAACTGGTGTGTAGAAGTTTTGGTACCAAATAGAAAATTGCTTTCACCCGAGATTCATCATCGTTCCATTCACTTGCATTCTTCAAACTGCCATTTGGACAATTGCCATTTTTTTCATGCCACTAGACAAATAGAAAAAACAGAGACGAGGAAGAATATGAATTACAAGGTTTCCTAGGGTAATCACCCTAATTTTAAAAAGAAAATAGGACTTCTACTGCAGATAGAGGGAAACTGAATGGAAATTTGCAGTCCCTTGGCATTTCTTTATATAAGTATCATAGAAGACACAGTAATCTTCCAAGGTAAGATAACCAATGGTCCAGAATCCTCAGGGTTGAAGACATACATTGTGACAACATGGGATAAAGAATCCTAAAGATGCTATGAGAAAACAAGAATTTTGAGCATGCAATGAAGGAGGAAAGCCACAGATTCAGCAGCAGCTTTATGACTTGTTGCAAAAAGAGGGCCTTTATTTTTTTGCTTGCTTTGTTATGCAGTGTGTGTGTGTGTGTGTAACTTTTCTTTCTTATTGTACAAATCCTTGTTGGTGGTCGGTTTATCTAACATCCATAGGTTGCACGACATCAAGACAGGAAAGTGATCTGGCCAGAACCAAATTTTCGTCATTTGAAAATTGTGAAACCGAAGTTAAATAAACACTCTAGGCAGTTGGAAAAGGCAAGATAGATATGTTTTTATTTTAGATAAAATAGTTCTATTGATGGGGCGTTTTTTATGTTTTTTATGGATGTTCTGAATAGGTATGGATGAGGTCTGGGCTACAGGGCATGTCCGTTGTTTTTTCTCTTCAGTATTACCTCTGGTATTGGCAACATTACTTCGCTATTTTCCATTGGGGAGAAACTCCTCTCCTCTTGCAAGATGTCTACTGATATCTCAGTACAGTGCCCTTCCCTCTCCTAAACAAACAGAACACCTAAGCCCCAGGTGGAGCAATCAGACATGGAACACTTTGAGCATTTGTCATATAATGTCACAAGCTGGAAAACAGCTGAACTTCACTCATTTTACTGGAAGAACCCTAAAAAGAATGTTCATCAGTTTCTCCTCCCTAGATCTCCAGAGCTTCCTGATTCCTGATCCTTCTGTGGCCTGGATTTTAAGCTTTTCCTTCAGAAATGGAAGCTATTTTTAATAAAATTAATTCCTTTAACAGAAAAACAAGAGTTGTTTTTTGTTACTTGCTGCTAAAGAACTCTATCTGACACGTTGCTCAACACTTATCTCAGCTTTTCATGAAAAGCAGTCCTTTTTATACAATTACCCTGGATCCATTCTCAATGAAGATTGCCCACCCTGGAGAGTACTACAGCAATTCACACCCTAGGAAGTATTAACTACATGGAAAGCATCTTCTCTGGCATGTTGTCAGCCTTAATAATGGGTGGAATTCCTTGCATCCTTTGGGGAGAGTTGCCCCATTTGTACCATCTTTGACAACAAATGCGCTCTTTTTTAAAGAAACGTTCATCCCTCTTTGTAAACTATTCAAAATTATAGCTTTATTGGCTCTCCACCTCATTGTGTTGTTAGACCTTGCTACCTCCTCCAGATAACAATCACTCCTAACACTCTCCATTATGTGTGGCAGCTCATCCAATCATGAGGAGGCAACAATGCATTAGCTGAGACAGAAGACTACTGCTCCCACTGTTACCTCCACCACCACGACCACCTCTACCACCAGTTCTCTAATTTATGAACAGTGTTTGAGATCTATTACCTCAACAGCTTCAGTTCTGGAAACCTAATTCACATTATTAACTAGTAAGGATCTTAACTATTTCACCACTAGAGTCCTCTACTCTGGTCCACTAGTGTATATCTACCAAAAAATAACCTAATTTTGCACTAAGCACTCATCTCTGAGCTGCAGCTCCTTGTCTGTTATTGGAGTTAAGGTGCCTTTGCTGGTACATAGATAGCATTAGGCTGACCTTCCTGTGCTAAGCATCCAAAGGTATTACTGAGTGACTTGGATATTGCTTTTTCTTTTTTTTTAGTTTTATTTGTTTATTACTGGCTGAGACATAGTGGCACTTGAAACAATGGGGCTGCTTTCTCTAGTTAATGTATTAGCCAAGTACATGGAGTCTGACTGCCCTTTGCTTACCTCCAGGCTGCACCAGTGCACGCACTATTCCAAACTTCTAACATCATCAGGGTTTGTTAGCCTTTAATAATTGGGCTAGTCCAAAAGTTAGTCACTTTTGAAAAGTCTATTTGGGGAAAATTGAATCTGTAAAACACTGTTTATCATACCACAATTCTCAAATCTTCCAGATTTAAAAATTACATCTACAGACTGCTCTGTTACAACATGTGTTTAATTTTTGTTTGTTTGTTTCAATAGGTTTTTGGGAAACAGGTTGTGTTTCGTTACATGAATAAGTTATGTAGTAGTGATTTCTGAGATATTGGTGCACCCATTACCCGATGTACATTACACCCAATGTGTAGTTTTTTATCCCTCACCCCCTTTCACCCTTTCCCCCAAGTCCCCAAAGTTCACTCTATCATTCTTATGCCTTTGCATCCTCATAGCTTAGCTCCTACTTATGAATGAGAGCATGTGATGTTTGGTTTTCCATTCCTGAGTTACTTCACTTAGAATAATGGTCTTCAATTCTATCCAGGTTGCTGTGAATGCCATTATTTCATTTCTCTTTATGGCTGAGTAGCATTCCATGATATACATGTGTGTGTGTGTAGCACAATTTCTTTATCCACTTTTTGATAGATGGGCATTTGGGCTGGTTCCATATTTTTGCTATTGCAATTTGTGCTGCTGTAAACATACATGTGGAAGTATATTTTTCATATAATGATTTCTTTTCCTCTGGGTAGATACCTAGGATTGGGTTCCCGGATCAAATGGTAGCTCTACTTTTAGTTCTGTAAGGAATCTCCACACTGTTTTACACAGTGGTTATACACGTTTACATTTCCACCAACAGTGTAAAAGTGTTCCCTTTTCACCACATTCACCCCAACATTAATTTTTTTTATTTTTTATTTTCTGATGATGACCTTTCTTGCAAGAGTGAAGTGGTATCACATTGTGGTTTTGATTTGCATTTGCCTGATAATTAGTGATGTTCAGCATTTTTTTCTTATGTTTGTTGGCCATTTGTATGTCTTCTTTTGAGAATTGTCCGTTCATGTCCTTAGTCCACTTTTTAATGGGATTCTTTTTATTTTCTCACTAATTTATTTGAGTTCCTTGTAGATTCTTGATATCAGTCCCTTATTGGATGTATAGATTGCAAGATTTTCTCCCACTCTGTGTGTTGTCTATTTGTTGATTATTTCTTTTGCTGTGCAGAAGCTTTTTAGTTTAATTAAGTCCCATCTATTTATCTTTGTTTTTGTTATGTTTGCTTTTGGGTTCCTGGTCATAAACTCTTTGTCTAAGCCAATGTCTAGAAGCATTTTTTCAATGTCATCTTCTAGAATTTTTATGGTTTCAGGTCTTAGATTTAAGTCTTTGATCCATGTTGAGTTGATTTTTGTATAAGGTGAGAGGTGAGGATCCAGTTTCATTCTTCCACATGTGGCTTACCAATTATCCCAGCACCATTTATTGAATTGGGTGTTCTTTCCCCACTTTATGCTTTTGTTTGCTTTGTCGAAGATAAGTTGATTGTAAGTATTCAGCGTTATTTCTGGGTTCTCTACTCTGTTCCATTGGTCTGTATGCTTGTATTTTTGTTTTGTTTTGTTTTGTTTTGTTTTGTTTTTAATACTACCATGCAGTTTTGGTGACTATGGCCCCTCATAATATAGTTTGAAGTCAGGTAATGTAAAGCCTCCAGATTTGTTCTTTTTGCTTAGTATTGCTTTGGCTATGCAGGCTCTTTTTTGGTTCCATATGAATTTTAGGATTGTTTTTTCCAGTTCTGTGAAGAATGACGGTGGAATTTTGATGGGAATTGCATTGAATTTGTAGATTACTTTTGGCAGCATGAGCATTTTCACAATATTGTTTCTACCCATTCATGAGCATGTGATGTGTTTCCATTTATTTGTGTCATCTATGATTTCTTTCAGCAGTGTTTTGTAGTTTTCCTCGTAAATGTCTCTCACCTCCTAGGTTAAGTATATTCCTATGTTTTTTTGTTTGTTTGTTTGTTTGTTTTGCAGCTCTTGTAAAAGGAGTTGAGTTCTTGATTTGATTCTCAGCTTCGTTGCTGTTTGTGTATAGCAGGGCTACTGATTTGTGTACAGCAGGGCTACTGATTTGTGTACATTAATTTTGTATCCTGAAACTTTGCTGAATTCATTTACCAGTTCTAGGAGCTTTTTGAATGAGTATTTAGGGTTTTCTAGATATACGATTATGTCATCTGCAAACAGTGACAGTTTGACTTCCTTTTTACTGATTTGGATGCCTTTTATTTCTTTCTTTTGTCTGATTGCTCAGGCTAGGACTTCCAGTATTATGTTGAATAGAAGTGGTAAAAGTGGGCATTTATGTCTTGTTCCAGTTGTCAGGGGGAATACTTTTAACTTTTCCCCATTCAGGATGATGTTGGCAGTGGGTTTGTCATAGATGGCTTTTATTACCTTAAGTTACGTCCCTTCTATGTTGAGTTTGATGGGGTTTTTGATCATATAGTGATGCTGGATTTTGTCAAACGCTTTCTCTGCATCTATTGAGATGATCATGTGATTTTTGTTTTTAATTCTGTTTATGTGGTATATCACATTTATTGACTTGTGGATGTTAAACCATCTCTGCATCCCTGGTATAAAACCCACTTGATCATGGTGGATTATCTTTTTTGATATGCTGTTGGATTCAGTTAGGTAATATTTTGTTGAGGATTTTTGCATGTATTTTCATCAGGGATATTGGTCTGTAGTTTTCTTTTTCCATTATGTCCTTTCCTGGTTTTGGAATTAGGGCGATACAGGCTTCACAGAATGATTTAGGGAGGATTCACTCTTTCTGTATCTTTTGGAATAATGTCAATAAGATTGATATCAATTCTTCTTTGAGTGTCTGATAGAATGCATCTGTGAATGTGCCTGGTCCTTGACTTTTTTTGTATGTAACTTTTAAATTACCATTTCAATCTCACTGCCTGTTATTGGTCTGCTTAGAGCCTCTGTTTCTTCCTGGTTTAATCTAGGAGGGTTGTATATTTCCAGGAATTTATCCCTCTACTCTAGGTTTTCTAGCTAATGTGCATAAAGGTATTCATATTAGCCTTGAATGATCTTTTGTATTTCTGTAGTATTGGTTGTAATATCTCCCATTCTGTTTCTAATTGAGCTTATTTGGATCTTCTCTCTTCTTTTCTTGGTTATTTTTACTAATGGTCTATCAATTTTTTTTATCTTTTCAAAAAAACAGATTTTATTTTATTTATCTTTTGTATTTTTTTTGTTTCAATTTCATTTAGTTCTTCTCTGATCTTGATTATTTATTTTCAACCACTGGGTTTGGGTGTGGTTTGTTCTTGTGTCTCTAGCTCCTTGAGGTGTGACCTTAGATTGTCTATTTGTGCTCTTCCAGACTTTTTGATGTAGGCATTTAATGCTATCAACTTTCCTTTTAGCACCATCTTTGCTATATCCCAGAGGTTTTGATAGATTGTGTCACTACTATTGTTCAGTTCAAAGAATTTTTTTAATTTCCATGTTGATTTCATTGCTGACACAACAATTATTCAGGAGCAGGTTATTTAATTTCCATATCCATGGTTTTGAGGATTCCTTTTGAAGTTGACTTCCAATTTTATTCCACTGTGGTCTTAGAAAAATACTTGATATAAATTTCATTTTCTTAAATTTGTTAAGGCTTGTTTTGTGGCCTATCATATGGTCTATTTTGGAGAATGTTCCATGTGCTGATGAATAGAATGTATATTCTGCAGTTACGGCGTAGAATGTTTTGTTAATATTTATTAAGTTCATTTGTTCTAGGGTATAGTTTAAGTCCATTGTTTCTTTGTTGACTTCCCATCTTGATTACCTGTCTAGTGCTGTGAGTGGAATATTGAAGTTTCCCCCCTATTACTGTGTTGCAGTCTCATTTCTTAGGTCTAGCAGTAATTATTTTATAAATTTGGGAGTTCCAGTGTTAGATGCATATATATTTAGGATTGTGATATTTTCCTGTTGGACTAGTCCTTTTATCATTATACAATGTTTCTCTTTGTCTGTTTTAACAGCTATTGCTTTAAAGTTTGTTTTGTCTGATATAAGAATAGCTACTCCTGCTCACTTTTGGTGTCCATTTGCATGGGATATCTTTTTCCACCCCTTTACCTTAAGTTTATGTGAGTCCTTATGTGTAAGGTGAGTCTCCTGAAGACAGCAGAACTTGGCTGGTGAATTCTTAACCATTCTGCCATTCTGTATCTTTTAAGTGGAGCATTTAGGCCACTTATATTCGATGTTAGTATTGAGATGTGAGGTACTCTTTTATTCATCATCCTATTTGTTGCCTGAATACCTTGGGATTTTTTTTACCATGTTGCTGTTTTATAGGTCCTATGAGGTTATGTTTTAGGGATATTCTATTTTGGTGTATTTCAAGGATTTGTTTCAAAATTTAGAGTTCCTTTTAGCGGTTCTTGTAGTGCTGGCTTGGTAGTGGTGAATTCTCTCAGCATTTGTTTGCCTGAAAAAAAAAACTGTATCTTTCCTTCATTTATGAAGCTTACTTTCACTGGATCCAAAATTCCTGGCTGATAATTGTTTCGTTTAAGGAGGCTAAAGATAGGACCCCAATTCCTTCTAGCTTGTAGGATTTCTGCTGAGAAATGTGTTGTTAATCTTATAGGTTTTCCTTTATAGATTACCTGATGCTTTTGTCTCACAGCTCTTAAGATTCTTCCCTTCATCTTGTCTTTAGATAATCTGATGACTATGTGCCTAGGTGGTAATCTTTTTGTGATGAATTTCCCAGGTGTTCTTTGAACTTTTTGTATTTGGATGTCTAGATCATCAGCAAGGCCAGGGAAGTTTTCTTCAATTATTTTCTCAAATAGGTTTTCCAAACTTTTTAATTTTTCTTCTTCCTTGGGAACACCAATTATTCTTAGGTTTGGTTGTTAAATGTAATCCCAAACTTCTTGGAGGCTTGGTTCATTTTTTAAATTTTTTTTCTTTGTCTTTGTCAGATTGGATTAATTTGAAAGCCTTATCATTGAGCTCTGAAGTCTTTTCTTCTACTTACTTCAACTTGATTCTATTGCTGAGACTTTCCAGTGCATTTTGCAATTCTCTAAGTGTGTACTTGATTTCCAGAAGTTGTCATTGTTTTTATTGATGGTATCTATTTCACTGGAGATTTTTCCATTCATATCCTGTGTCATTTCTTTGATTTCTTTAAGTTGGACTTCACCTTTCTCTGGTACCTCCTTGATTGGCTTAATAATTGACCTTCTGAATTCTTTTTCTGGCAATTCAGAGATTTTTTTCTTCGTTTGGATCCATCGCTGATGAGCTAGTGTGATCTTTTGGGGGTGTTAAAGAACCCTGTTCTGTCATATTACCAGAATTGTTTTTCTGGTTCCTTCTCATTTGGGTAGACTATGTCAGAGGGAAGATCCAGGACTCAAGGGTTGCTGTTCAGATTATTTTGTCCCACAGGGTGCTCTCATTATGTAGTGCTCTCCCCTTTCCCCTAGGGATGGGGCTTCCTGAGAGCTGAACTGCAGTGATTGTTATTTCTCTTCTGGATCTAGCCACCCAGTAAAGGTACCAGGCTCTAGGCTGTTACTGGGGAGTGTCTGCCGAGAGTCCTGTGATGTGATCCATCTTCAGATCTCTCAGCAGTGAATACCAGCACCTTCTCTGGTGGAGATAGCAACAGAATGAAGCGGACTCTGTGAGGGTCCTTGTGATACAGAAGTGCTGGGAAGGGAAGAGTGTGATCCCTTTAAATGATACAGAAATGGGGAAGAGAAGTGCTGGGTAAAGGAGGGCATGGTCCCTGGCTAGGGCTGTATCCCCAGGGACCTAGGTGAGGACAGTCATTTTCTGCCCAAATGTTGCATTTCCTAAGACTATCCTGGCCTTCCATGCTCCCATCCTGTTCCTATAAATACCCAAGACCCTAGCAAGGCAGAGACAGAAGCAGCTGGACATCAAGAGAAGCACATGAGAGGAGGAACACATGGGTGGATGGACATCCAGAGAAGCATATCAGCAGGCACTGGCACACCAGCAGGCCACAAACTCGCAGAATGATGCAGAGGTTGGTTGGAGAAGTTGGAGGAGAGCCCAGGCTGCTGAGCAGCCTGACTTCAGGGGAAAACCTTCCCACTCCATCCCCCTTTTGGTTTCCCCCATCTGCTAAGAGCTACCTCCACTCAATAAAACCTTGGACTCATTCTCCAAGCCCAGGTGTGATCTAATTCTTCTGGTACACCAAGGCAAGAACCTGGGATATAGAAAGCCCTCTGTCCTTGCGACAAGCTAGAGGGTCTAATTGAGCCGGTTAACACAAGCTGCCTATAGACAGCAAAACTAAAAGAGCACCCTGTAACACATGCCCACTGAGGCTTCAGGAGCTGTAAACATCCACCCCTAGAAACTGCCGTGGGTACACAGCCCCACAACCTGCCCGTCTATATGCTCCCCTAGAGGTTTGAGCAGTGGGACACTGAAGAAGCGAGCCACTCCCCCTGCCGCACATTCTGTGAGGGGGACAAGGGAACTTTTCTTGTTTCACTTGGTTGTATTTTTGTTAAGTGCACTAGTTTTGTGTTGGTTGGCCTCCACCAGGAGGTGGCACCTACAAGAGTGCATCGCCTACAGTAGCATAGGGAGGATCAGGTGGTAGGTGGGGCTTTGTCTTTGGCTACCAGAGAGGGTAGATGAAGACCATCAGGTCGGGCAGGGTTAGGGATGTCTGAGCTCAGACTCTCTTTGGGCGAGGCTTGCTGTGGCTGCTGTGGGGGATGGGAGTGTGGTTCCCATGCCAATGGAGTTGTGTTCCCAGGGGGATTATGGCTGCCTCTGCTGTATGTCACCCAGGTCACCAGGGAAGTGGGAGAAAGTCAGCAGCCACAGACCTCACCCAACCCCCATGCCATCCCCCAGCCACTACCACCATGTCCCACCAACAGCATCGAGTTTATTTCCAGGCAGCTGGTTAGCAGGGCTGAGAACTTGCCCCAGGCTACCAGCCTCCCAGCTGAGACAGCAAGCTGACTCACAATTCCTCGCTGTCCCACAGAGCCTGGAGCGGTAATCTATCTGCTTCAGAGGGTCTGTGGATTCTCTTGTCTTTCCTGGCAAAAGTTCACAATATGGGTCTCTACTTAGCGCTCTGTCCATCCAAGTAGGAGCTGCAAGTTAGTCCTGCCTCCTATCCACCATTTTTACTTTGCATCTTATTTTAACTAAATAATGGTTAAAGCTATCCATTCTAGCTTTCTTCTATTGGCCAATGAGTGTCTTTGGATCCATCCTGAAGATCAATAAACAAAAAGGGAACTAGTAATACACTATAGTAGTACTGTAAGCATGACTCAAGATGCCCCCATCATAGCCCATTCTCAATTGCTTCTTGATTTCTGAACATAGTATCCAGAAAAGGCTTATAATTAGATCTTTAAAAGACCTAAGTACTACAAAGATTATGGGAGTACCCATTTATAAGTCAAAATAAAAGTGATAAGCACACCATATAGTTCAATTCAATCTTAGTTTTCATTATTATTTTGACGCTTTTCAAATATAAAATATGATTTTTTTCCAAAAATTACTTTGGTATTTCCACATGGCTAATAGCACATGCATATACTTAGTTCATCTATCAGATAATCATTACACTCTGCAACCCCTCCCAAGTTTAACAGTTCTGGCAAATCTCTCAGATGCTTTGGTGGTAATTTTTGTTAAATGAAATAATTTACTGTAACAACATACTCTCCAATTTCACTATTTGTTTAGTGTAGACTTGAAGAGAAAACTTTATAAATCTGGATGTGAGCAAGTCGTTCATAAATGAGAAGTTTTCCCAGAACACCTACAGTGGTGCTTTCTGTTCTGGATGGAAAATGCTCTAATGTAACATGTAAAGTGACCTCTTACTAGTGATACTCATATTATGAATGTCTACTTTGACAGAAAGAAATGAAATTTGGGTGAGTCATTTCTAAGGATGCTGTTTTGGGGATTAATAATGTGGCTGAATGCATTAGGTACAGGCAATATATTTTGCTTGAACCTGCTTCACCTTCTTGGGTCAGAGGAATATGTGTCTCTCATTTACTCTGGCTTCTGTTCCTTCTCCAAAAGTTCAAAATCTAATACAGTTCCCTCCGCATGTTTTTCCTAAGGCAGAAGCATTCCACAGCACTACCTCATGTCGTTCACTTTTAAATTGTGATAATTTCATGCATTTAGAATTCAGAGTTCTCCTGATATTGGAGACATCCCTTATGATGTATTCCTACCATGCAGCTGTGAATTATCCCACAGTGTTCTCCAACACCCCCTCTCCATTCTCTCCTTCACCATATGGAGCAATGACACAAGCAGTAAGGAAACATGAGTCAGTTACATTTTGATGACAACTCAAGAGATGGCTCAAAGCTCCTAGCCACACTTTCTCCTTCCCAAAGGTAGCACTTTTGCTATCCCAGAGGGCATATAGCTCTCCATCAGCTACAGTTTCAGTGCACACAAGGGTGGTCTGTTGGACAGAGCATGTGCAGCTCTAACACTTCACCCATCTGGGATCCATATGGAAAATATAATCCACTAAGAAAGCCACTCACCCTAACTCATAATATCCAAATTAGCCAAAGACATTTGGGAAGGGCATATCAGACCTCACCTGCAAGAAAACCTATAGACAGAGTCCTTTAACTTATGCATAATATATCACTTCAGTGGTAAATATTAAGTTTATAAGTAAAATATCAAACTACATTATCAAGCAGGCCATAACTGGTGGCTAGACTTGTTTCCTCAGAAAACTCCTAATATAGTTCCATGTGAGTGTCAACATGCTGGCAATAACTTGTTGGGATACTAGGTTTCTCTGAATGATGACTTCTCCCAGGTCAATAGGTCAGTGCAACTTCTGTCTTCCTAAGGTAGAGGCTGTTCCTAGTGATTTCTTGTCTGTCAAAGGATCTTGGTGCCAGGACATAAACTTTAAGTCAAAACAGTGAAAGGTTTGGTGATATGTCTGATTGTTTATTCTCTACTTATGGAAACTGATGCAACCCCCTGCCTCCAAAAAAACTGTTTGTAATTATCTAAGATTTCTTAGCAGAACTGGGAGTGGGATGTATGGGGTTAAATAATGGCCCTCAAAAAGATATATCCATGCCGTAACCACGGAATCTTTACATGTTACCATATTTAGCAAAAGAGCGAATATTAACTTCTAAGGTAAAAGATGCAATTGAGGTACGGATTTTGAGAGGAGGTATCATCCACCCTGAAGTATATAAGCAGGACTTAAGTGCAATCACATGTATCCTTATAAAAGACAGATGGGGGTAGTTTTGACAGAGAAGAGCAGGAAGCAATGTGACCATGGAGGCAGAGATTGGAGTGATGAGGCCATAGTTCAGCAACACTGAGGCAGCCACCAGACACTGGAAGAGAAAAGGAGCCAATTCTCTCCTAGAGCCTTGGAGGTAGCACAGTCTTGCCAAAACCTTGACTTCAGACTCTGGCCTCCGGAACTGTGAGATAATAAATTTCTGTTGTTTTAAGGCACTAAGTTTTTATGATTTCTTACAGCAGCCACAGGAAATTAATACAGGGGATAACAAGTCTTTACTAGATTTGTGTCCACATCTTGTTCAGTGATATTTTGTTCCATACCCTTTAAGAGTATTAGAAAAAACATTTGACCAGTGACAGCACAGACATTACCCTTTGAGGTAATTAAGAGTTCTCATGTTTTTAGAAGACTTGCCAACACACAATTGCCATCTACAATTAATTACCTCATCCAAATTAGCCAGTACTTGCAAACAGTTTATGCTGCCTGATGGGGGATAGTGGGTGGGGACATCAGTGATATGCAGAAGCATCTCCAAATGGAAAAATTAGTCTTAAAGGAGATTTGTTCTTCCTTTTCCCTTTCTGAATAGAAATACATTAAATGAAACAGAGAATCACTGGCTTTCTACCCAACAGGCAAAGACACCTTCAACTTGGAATATCATGTTGTCTTCAGACATCAGTAATTCTCTTCAGCCTTTAGAAATATACAAATATTGCAATTATGGCAAATTTCTTCAAACCACCACAATCAGCAATGACTGAGCTACAATCCATTAGTTAACGGTCATCCATCCTGATGCATTAAGTCATTGATCTATGACAGGGTGATGCTCCAAAATTCCTTCCCCCAAGGCCATAGAACTCTATCTGTATGGTGCTGCTCCCCTTTCAGGCAGCCAGAGTCTACTCAAGAATAAAAAATGCAATCCCCACTCCCACCTCACAGCTCCTTCTCTAGCTCTCTCCATTCTTCAAGTGTCAGGAAGTCACCCATGTCAAAACTGCTGATATTTCACATCCACCCCTTCCCTCCACATACAACCTGCATGTGAAAATATATTAGGAAGTTCTTCTGGATCTCCTGGCTTATATTTAACTGTATATATTAGTACACAGGGTGGATATGTGTAGTTTGGGCAGATACCACTTAACTGCACATTGCCAATATAAAAAGTATAATGTGTGACATAGGTGGGAATTTGTCCCAATTAGTACATGTCTTCTCAGGTGTGCAGAACCTATGTAAAGCTCCACAAAAGAGTCCCCAATTTGTCTAAGCTGCAGAGGTCAATGCCAAATGTTGAAGTGGATTAGTAGAACAATGGCATCAAAGTGTTGGACACTAGTTACTCTGACTTTTCTAAAGACCAAAGATTCTGTTAAGAGCTGGTTTAGACTCTACCACAATATGACTTAAGTGTTGTGAAAATCTTGATAAGAAAGGTTTTTAGGAAGCAAGCTTTAACGTCAAATAAATTAAGCCATCTATATATTGTGGGAGGAAGGTCTGCAGATCCATTGTTATTGAAACAAAAATCGAGCTAGAGAAGAAAATAGAACAATAAATTAAAATGACATACAAGGAAGGCTAAAAATCCTATTTTGATTGCACCATCTGCCACAAATTTAGAGCAGTGTTTTCAAACTTCAGTGATTATACAAATTACCTGGGGACCTCGATAAAATGCAGATTTCGATTTAGTATCTGGGGACAGGCCTAAGAATCAGCATTCTCAGCAAACTCTCCGGGGTTGCATACTGCTGGTCTGAGGGCCACGCTATGAGAAGCAAAGCTTTATAGCATGTGCAAAGGTCTGAAATAATGTACTACCTTTTTCCAGTTAATTATGACAGCACATATGCTGCTCTTGGGTCTTGATTAGTTCAGTGCACTCAACTATATGCTTATCTACAAGCCTAGAAGAGCAATGTTGAAAGCTGATGCCTTGGGCCATCTGTTATTGCAGATTCCATATTATGCTGTACTCTTTCCATTAGAAGTTGATGTGTTACAAGATCTCCCTGACCAAGCTCTCTGGTTGATCAAATCATACAAAGTGACTTGCACCTTATGGTAGATAGCTGATAATAGAAGACAGTGACTAAGGGTTTCATACTGATCACAAGCTATCAATATGAGTTAATAACAAATAAAATAAGGAAAATCTTATTGTTCCTCTAGAAAGTAGCTATTGCAGTATCATGACTGACGAACATATTGTTCTTTGCAGAAGTGGTCCCATCAAAGAATTAGCTAGAATCTGTTTCTTGTAGGAACATAACAGGAAAAAACTAGAATTCATTTTTATTCAGAAAATATTTGAAAGATTCATAAAATTCTAGGCAACTCACCATAACTCACCGAATTTTTTATGTTCCTATGGAAAGTGGATGCGAAACTTTAATCAAGAACCATACTGAACAGAAATGTATTGACTATATTTCAAAATTCAAAGGCTTTCTGATTTTATATCAAACTACTACTGCAATAATTATAGTTTTGTTCTACCGACAGTGATTCAGTGTTATCTCAGGTGACCTCAATATGTCAGTGGTGCCTAATCTAAGTAATAGCAGAACAAGACACTGAATGAGAAGGAAAAGAGCCTGACACTAGTCCTTCCTACTGGGTCAGCACAGGTGGAGGATTGTGGTAGAGCAGATGAAAGGGGCTATTCAAAAGCCCCTGAAACATAGGGGCTTGTTTTCGGAGAAAGTATTGTGAACATTTTCTAAATTTCCCATATATTAAAGTATTATGATCTTTTTTATCTTATACATGAGTCACCTTATACTATAAAATATGACCATAAATGTGCCAAACAAATTTGGGAATGAGACATCTAAGAGGATTAAACTGAACCTCAGGAGTTAAGTATTTTGACAAAGAAAAAAGAAGAGGCTAGAACAGTAATACAACAAAGCCAGATGGTGAATTCAGATCTTTTCAGTCCAGCTCTTTGTACAGTCAGCCAGACTAACCTTCAACTTATCTTTTCATGTTAAACAAATTGAAGCAATCCTGCTGAGTTTATAATGAAGCAATATGTGTTAATATCTCCATTCAGACTTAACTAAGACAACCCAAACATATTGTGGATATTAACATATTGATACGGTTTGGCTGTGTCCCTGCCCGAAATCTCATCATGAGTTATAATTCTCATAATCCCCACATGTCAAGGGTAGGACCAGGTGGAGGTAATTGAATCATGGAGGCAGTTTTCCCATGCTTTTCTTGTGATAGTGAGTATCATGAGATATGATGGTTTTATAAGCATCTGGCATCTCCTTTGCTTGTACTTACTCTGTCCTGTCACCCTGTGAAGAAGGTGCCTGCTTCTCCTTTGCCTTCTGCCATGATTGTAAGTTTGCTGAGGTCTCTCCAGCCATGTGGAACTGTGAGTCAATTAAACCTCTTTCCTTTATAAATTACTCAGTCTCTAGTATTTCTTCATAGCAGCATGAGAATGAGCTAATACAGTAAATTGATACCTAGGTAGTTGGGGGGCTGCTGTAAAGATACCTGAAAACATGGAAGCAACTTTGGAACTGGGTAACAGGAAGAGGTCGGAACAGTTTGGAGGGCTCAGAAGAAGACAGAATGATGTGGGAAAGTTTGGAACTTCCAAGAGACTTGTTGAATGGTTTTGACCAAAATGCTGATAGTGATATGGACAATGAAGTCCCAGCTGAGGTGGTCTCAGATGGAGATAAGAAACTTCTTGGGAATTGGAGCAAAGGCGACTCTTGCTATGTTTTAGCAAAGAGGCTGGCAGCATTTTGCCCCTGCCCTAGAGATCTGTGGAACATTGAAATTGAGACAGATGATTTAGGGTATCTGGTGGAAGAAATTTTTAAATGACAAAGCATTCAAGAGAAACCAGAATATAAAAGTTTAAAAAATTTGCAGACTTATGTGATAGAAACAAAAAACCCATTTTCTGAAGAGAAGTTTAAGCCAACTACAAAAATTTGCATATGTAACAAGGAACGAAATGTTAATCACTAAGACAATGGAGAAAATGTCTTCAAGGCAGCCCTTCAAGGCAGCCCTTCTCATCACAGGCCCAGAGGCCTAGGAGGGAAAAATGGTTTCCTGGGCGGTGTCCAGGGCCTCTATGCTCTGTGCAGCCTGGGGACATGGTGCCCTGTGCCCCAGCTGCTCCAGCTCCAGCCATGACTAAACGGAGCCAAGGTACAGCTCAGGCCATGGCTTCAGAGTGTGCAAGCCTCAAACCTTGGCAGCTTCCATGTGGTGTTAAGACTGTGGGTGCACAGAGGTCAAGGACTGAGGTTTTAGAACCTCTGCCTAGATTTCAGAGGAGGTATGGAAATGCATATGTATGCATTTGCCTGGATATATGTATATATGATTCTGCCTGGATGTCCAGGCAGAAGTTTGCTGCAGGGGTGGAGACCTCATGGAGAACCTCCACTAGTGCAGTGTGGAAAGGAAATGTGGGGTTGGAGCCCTACACAGAGCCTTTGCACTGCCTAGTGGAACTGTGCAAAGAGGACCTACATTCTCCAGACCCCACAATGGTAGATCCACTGCAGCTTGCACCATGAGCTTGAAAAAGCCACAGACATTCAATGCCAGCCCATGAAAACAGCCAGGAGGGGGACTGTATCCTTTGAAGCCACAGGGTTAGAGGAGCCCAGGGCTGTTGGAGCCCATCTCTTACATCGGCGTGACCCAGATGTGAGACATGGAGTTACAGGAGGTCATTTTACAGCTTTAAGAGCTGACTGCCTTGCTGGATTTCAGGCTTGCATGGGGCATGTAACCCCTTCCTTTTGGCCCATTTCTCCCATTTGGAATGGGTGTATTTACCTGACTCCTGTACCCTCATTGTATCTAGGAAGTAACTAACTTGATTTTTATTTTACAGGCTCATAGGCAGAAGGGACTTACCTTGGCTCAGGTGAGACTTTGGAATTGGACTTTAGAGTTAATGCTGGAATGAGTTAAGACTTTGGGAGACTGTTGGGAAGGCATGATTGGTTTTAAAATGTGACAGGGGCATGAGATTTGGGAGGGGCCAGGGGCAGAATGATATGGTTTGGCTGTGACCCCACCCAAAATCTCTTCTTGAACTATAATCCCCATAATCCCCATGTGTCAAGGGTGGGACCAGGGGGAGGTAATTGGATCATGAGGCAGTTTTCCCCATGCTGTTCTCATAATAGTAAATGAGTCTCATGAGATCTGGTTTTATAAGTGCCTGGCATTTCCCTTGCTTGCCCTCACTCTGTCCTGCCACCCTGTGTAGAAGGTACCTGCTTTTCTTTTGCCTTCCACTATGATTGTAAGTCTTCTGTGGCCTACCCAGCCATGTAGAACTGTAAGTCAATTACACGTCTTTCCTTTATAAATTACCTAGTCTTATGTATTTCTTTATAGCAGCATGAGAACAGACTAATACACATATCCGTGCTGCACTTCACATATTTATGCCACTAAATTCTTCTTTGCTAATATTTATCATGATGGGCCAAAGTGGAACTGCTGCAATTGGCCATTTGATATCTAAGTCATGCAAGGTACATGCAGACAAATGTGATATTGCCATGGAAAGCACAAAAAATAGACTTACCAACCACAAAATATTAGAAGCATCTCCTGTCCAATTGATATTGTTTAATATATTTGAAGACTGTATTCCTTTAAAAAATGAAAGCCATGAAATGAAAGAAAACATAACTGTTCTCTGGCTAGCATAATCAAGAGACAAGTCAAATTTTTTTCACCCACTATCAGTCTGGTTTCTCCAAATAAACAAAAGGAATAGAAGACACGCACACACACACACACACACACACACACACACACACACACAAACACGAGATTTATTTTAAGGAACTGACTCACACAAGCCTAGAGGAGCAATATTGAAAGTTATAAAGGCTGAGAAGTCCCAGGATCTGCAGTCGGTAAGCTGGAGACCTGGAAGAACCAAGGGTGTAGTTCAAGTTTGAGACTGAAACCTTGAGAACCAGTGGTGTAAGTTCAGTCCAAGTATAGGAGAAGATGGATGTCCTAGCTTAACAGAAAAGTCAGGTAGACAGAAAATTCTCTCTTACTCTATCTTTTGCTCTATTTGGGCCTCCAATGGATTGATGAGGCCCACCCATATTGATAACGGCAATCTGCCTTACTCAGTCTACTGATGCAGGTGTTAATGCCATCCAGGAACACCCTAATAGATACACCCAGAATAGCATTTAACCAAATATCTCATCACCCTGTACCCCAGTCAAATTGACACATCACAAATTTACCACCCCTTGTCAAATTGGCACTCACACATTTCCTTAAATCATACTTAATCTCCAAAAAACGACAATAACAAGATAATAATTCAACCTAACATAATACAACTATTCTACATACAACCAGAAATACACTAATTTCTTCTCAGAAGAGGAGGTGAAGTTCTTAAATGATGTTTACTCTTCTCCTTGATATTCTGCAACTTAAATACTATGATGTAAAATTAACAATACTTAAATACTATAATATCAAGTCAATACATTTTATGTTACATGATAAGGGAATAAGAGGAAGAAGATAACAAAGCAATTTGCTATATGCATACATACTCATGCACACACAATATTCATAACAAAATAAAGAAGAAATAAATTACAATCCTTGTTTCTGTAAATGGCCACATGGTGGTAGCTGGTATTTACAACTGCCTTCTTCTGTGATCCCATTTTGTATACCCTTTGTCTTCAGTGAGTACCTCAGTTGGTCATGGTTCTTTACCTGGTGGAGTGACCCGAGCTTTATTCACTAGTAGAGCATGGTTTTAGTCTCAGAAAATGGTGCTTTTTAATTATTTTAATGATTATGTCCCTCAAGTGTATACAAGGAGTTACAGTGTAACAGTGTAACACCCTACTTTCTGTTTACATCCAGTAGAGTTCTACAGTGGTTCCATAGTAGTTTGTCATGTGTGTGCATGACAGAAAAAAAAATAAGAAAGAAAGTTAAATGTAAATCATTTTATAATATTTAAGATGTCTTTTAAAATCTGGATTAATTCCTTGTCTTTTTATTTATCTCCCAACACAGCATTTTCCTTTTATTCTAAGTTCATTCTCTTTGCTTCAGAGCTAATAGCAATGTCCGTTTAACATCAAACTCCAAGAACTCATTATATGGGTCATCACTGTATGCTTTGGAGAATTCAACTTTCCTGAACTGTAAGTCAATTTTGATTTCTCAATATCTATGCAAAACAGTTGCTAAATGATAATAACATAGAAAATGAAATATACTCAATCATCATTTGGAATTTTTTATGAGAGAGACCATGAGTGAAAATTTAAATCTACACAATTTTTATGAGCTCATACATCTGCTCTGCTTATAATTACCACAATCATTTTCCAGCTAATAGAATAATCATTAGGAACAGATAATTTAATAATATGTACTCATTAATTGTTCCATATATACTTTCTTGAACTTTGAGTGAAAATAATCCCTTGTAGATATATTAACTGTGGAGATTAAAAGGTGGAGGGCTTGAGAATCCATAGTTGGTTGTTTCAGATGCAGAAAGACATATTTTCAGAGTTTTCCTAGTAGAGCCAATAGAGAGATGAAAGGAGGTCAGAGATATGCTAATCTGCATCAAGATGTGTCAGACAATGGAGAAGATTATGATATACTGAGTTAATGTCACTGGTTATTAAGAGAAAGATGCATAATTTAGCATTTCCTACTAAAATTTTATTATAAGGAAACCAAGACGTACTGAGGAAGGGCCATCAAGCTCATCTCCTGGAATTATTTTCTTTTTGGCTTAATCCATGCTGATTACCATCACTCATTAATGACTCATCAGGGGAAAGTCTTAACTTTTTCTATTATTTTCATTGCATCAACTTTAATTAAATGTATTCAGCTATTGTGTAACAGATGTTTTATTAATAATGGCTCAAACTGTCATGGAAAAATGTCCTGTTCAATAGTGTCATCATATCAAATTCAGGAGGGAGAAAAAAAAGATTTAACTCAGAATCCAGGTATAGCATTAAAAAAAAAAAAAAGCTGTAGTCTTACACATCTTTGTCTCATTGTCAGTAATACCCCTCACTGTAATTACTGCTACCACTGGTGATCACCAGAAACTGACATTGTGAACAGTATTACTTTAAAAAGGAAGCTCCAATGCACTGCAGTGACATTATCCTCTTGTAATCCATGTCCTTTGAAAAGCCAGAGTTTAGCTTTCCTAATGTAAAGCGCATTTGCCTCTTTGTTCTTTTCTCAAGTTACATTAAGTTAACCAATGTTACATTTTTATTACAATATCGGTGCACCAGGTAATACAAGTCTAATATAACTTTAATATTCTAACTTAAAATCAAAATTTTATTATTTGAATATACTAAAACGTATATTTGATGTGATTAGTTCTTTCAACTGTAGGGTCTTCTGCTCAAAGAAAAATGTGAGGAATATTCAAAGCTTAAATAAAACTACCAATTAGCATTCCAATTACTGTAATTTTTAAAAAAATAATTATTAGTCAAAAGCAGTGCTATTTTATATAAATAACTAATTTCTTCTTATATTTAAATATTAATAAGTCCTATTTTCAATATTCTAACATTACAATTTTAAATGGAAAACTTCATGAAAAACTATTAGCACAATAATATTCCTCTCTCCTTCCTCTATCCAAAGATAGAATTACATCTTTAAATTATACGTAATGGGAAATAAACTTTATATTATTACAAAAATGAAAAATGGGCTTAAAGAATAGAATATAGAGCTTTAAATTAGTATTTTCCCTCTAATGATCAAACCACTATTGAATACACTAATTCACTCATGCTGTCAGATGCATTATCTATAATTATTTTTTATTTTAATAAGTCTAGCATCAAACACAAAGTTACTGAAAAGAAGAGATAAATAATATTTAAAATCCTAAATTAATAGCACACTGACCTGATCCTTTGGGCATTTGTTTCTCTAGTTTAAAATAAGGTGGAGGTACTGAAAATAACTTGGATTTTAAAATCAATCAGACTTCTGTATATAACAGCTACATAAATTTTGGTAGGCTATTTAATATTTCTGAGGTTGTATCATGGGTGAAAATATTGGAAATAACCTACAAGAGATATCTGGTTCAAAATAAGTAAGTAGGGTCAAGTATTTCTCCTCAACCTCAGATTCCATTCAAATGGTACAACACAAATGCAAAAAAATTTCTGGCAATGCTGAATGTCTGGGAGGGTGTCACCAATTGATCAGAATAGTCAACTTCATAGAAAATACAAAGCAAATGACAGCAGGACAAGAAAACCCAAGCAAGGCAAGAAAAGAGCAAAGCCATACAGTAAAAGAACAGGACCTCTTACAAATGAATCCTGATAACAGAACCCAAGAATAACCTGCAGCATGATTAAAGCAGAGTGATTATGAAAAGGAATGGTCAATGGGCCTTTTGCCAGGTAATTAGTTGAAGAACAGAGCAGTTCACTATTGGTTCTACCCTGAGGATATAATCACGCAATAGCTTTCAAACTGGAAATTCTGCAATTGAATATTAGTAAAGTAGGCAGTGGTGCCAGAAAGAAATGAAAGTGCTCCCAGGTAGCTTGTAATTATCCCCAAAGACAAGGACTGCCAGCTCAGAAGTCAAAGAAGTTTCATAATTTGGTCATGTGCCCCTTCTTAACCCAATACACACAAAAACACAAAAACACACACACACACAACACATATTCAACTACTTGAGTTATAGCTACTATAATCCAATTCTATATTCACATTTACTGCCAAGAGACACCATGGTTCAATTGGATAGAGAAAAGGCATCCAGGCCAATAATTTTGATCAGCAAAGATCCTCATCTATAAATGCAAATAATAAGAATTAATAGACATTTGAAGATATGTAACATGAAAGAGACAAATAAATCTTAAATAGAAAAATGAAATCATAAGCAAAATATTAATACAGAAAAAAAGGAAATATTAAGACCAGAAAAACAGTTTCAGAGGTATTTAAGAAGATGGTACAATCATTGAAAAAAAAAAAAAAACAGAAGAAAAAGCTGCATTGAAAAAAAATAGAAGAGTACTTAAAAACTTAGAACATAATTACTGATATAAGAATTTAATAGACATAGGCTAAACAGTAGATTTTACACAGTTAAAGATTTAATTAAGAGATCTGAAAATTTAAAGCAGGGAATTCTGTCAGAAAAGATATGCAGAAGGACAAAGAAATGAAAAACATAAGAGAAAAAGAAAAGGATGTGGAGATAAAGGCAGTAGTCCAACGTGACTGTAGAAGTTCCAGAAGAAGAAAACAAGTAGGATGAGAAATAGGCAAGAGTATAATATTAAATAGAATTTAAGATAGAATTTTCCAAAATTTATTTAGATTAAAAAGCATAATTCTCTAGAAAAAATGAATGCATATGTCCATCAAAATGTGAGCACCAGGATGTTTATAGAAGCTTTATTCATAACAATCAAAACCTGGAAACAACCTAGAAGTCCATAAACAAGAGAGAATATAAACAAATCCTGGTGTCTTTATAAAATGGTGCACTATACAGCATTTAAAAAAACACAAACTAATGAATGATCTGGAGCTGAAAACCATGGCACAAGAACTACGTGATGAATGCGCAACCTTCAGTAGCCGATTCGATCAACTGGAAGAAACAGTATCAGTGAGTGAAGATCAAATGAATGAAATGAAGTGAGAAGAGAAGTTTAGAGAAAAAATAGTATAAAGAAATGAACAAAGCCTCCAAGAAATATGGGACTATGTGAAAAGACGAAATCTACATCTGATTGGTGTACCTGAAAGGGACGGCGAGAATGGAACCAAGTTGGAAAACACTTTGCAGGATATTATCCAGGAGAACTTCCCCAACCTAGCAATGCAGGCAAACATTCAGATTCAGGAAATACAGAGAACACCACAAAGATACTCCTCGAGAAGAGCAACTCCAAGACACATGATTGTCAGATTCACCAAAGTTGAAATGAAGGAAAAAATGTTAAGGGCAGCCAGAGAGAAAGGTCGGGTTACCCACAAAGGGAAGCCCATCAGACTAACAGCAGAACTCTCAGCAGAAACTCTACAAGCCAGAAAAGAGTGGCAGCCAATATTCAGCATTCTTAAAGAAAAGAATTTTCAACCCAGAATTTCATATCCAACCAAACTAAGTTTCATAAGTGAAGGAGAAATAAAATCCTTTACAGACAAGCAAATGCTGAGAGATTTTGTCACCACCAGGCCTGCCCTACAAGAGCTCCTGAAGGAAGCACTAAACATGGAAAGGAACAACCGGTACCAGTCATTGCAAAAATATGCCAAATTGTAAAGACCATTGATGCTAGGAAGAAACTGCATCAACTAAAAAGGAAAATAACCAGCTAACATCACAATGGCAGGATCAAATTCACACATAACAATATTAACCTTAAATGTAAATGGGCTAAATGCTCCAATTAAAAGACACAGACTGGCAAATTGGATAAAGAGTCAAGACCCATCAGTGTGCTGTATTCAGGAAACCCATCTCACGTGCAGAGACACACATAGGCTCAAAATAAAGCGGTAGAGGAAGATCTACCAAGCAAATGGAAAACAAAAAAAGGCAAGGGTTGCAATCCTAGTCTCTGATAAAACAGACTTTAAACCAACAAAGATCAAAAGAGACAAAGAAGGTCATTACTTAATGGTAAAGGGATCAATTCAACAAGAAGAGCTAACTATCCTAAATATATATGCACCCAATATAGGAGCACCCAGATTCATAAAGCAAGCCCTTAGAGACCTAGAAAGAGACTTAGACTCCCAAACAATAATAATGGGAGACTTTAACACTCCACTGTCAACATTAGATCAATGAGACAGGAAGTTAAAAAGGATATCCAGGAATTGAACTCAGCTCTGCACCAAGCAGACCTAATAGACATCTACAGAACTCTCAACCCCAAATCAACAGAATATACATTATTTTCAGCACCACACCGCACTTATTCCAAATTGACCACATAGTTGGAAGTAAAGCACTCCTCAGCAAATGCAAAAGAACAGAAATTATAACAAACGGTCTCTCAGACCACAGTGCAATCAAACTAGAACTCAGGATTCAGAATCTCACTCAAAACTGCTCAACTACATGGAAACTGAACAACCTGCTCCTGAATGACTACTGGGTACATAACGAAATGAAGGCAGAAATAAAGATGTTCTTTGAAACCAATGAGAACAAAGACACAACATACCAGAATCTCTGGGACACATTTAAAGCAGTGTGTAGAGGGAAATTTATAGCACTAAATGCCCACAAGAGAAAGCAGGAAAGATCCAAATTTGACACCCTAACATCACAATTAAAAGAACTAGAAAAGCAAGAGCAAATACATTCAAAAGCTAGCAGAAGGCAAGAGATAAGTAAGATCAGAGCAGAACTGAAGGAGATAGAGACACAAAAAACCCTTCAAAAAACAATGAATCCAGGAGGTGGTTTTTTGAAAGGATCAACAAAATTGATAGACCGCTAGCAAGACTAATAAAGAAGAAAAGTGAGAAGAATCCAATAGATGCAATAAAAAATGATAAAGGGGATATCACCACTGATCCCACAGAAATACAAACTACCATCAGAGAATACTATAAACATCTCTATGCAAATAAACTAGAAAATCTAGAAGAAATGGATAAATTCCTTGACACATACACCCTCCCAAGACTAAACCAGGAAGAAGTTGAATCTCTGAATAGACCAATAACAGGTTCTGAAATTGAGGCAATAATTAAGAGCCTACCAACCAAAAAAAGTCCAGGACCAGATGGATTCACAGCCGAATTCTACCAGAGGTACAAGGAGGAGCTGGTACCATTCCTTCTGAAATTATCCCAATCAACAGAAAAGGAGGGAATCCTCCCTAAATCATTTTATGAAGCCAGCATCATCCTGATACCAAAGCCTGGCAGAGACACAACAAAAAAGGAGAATTTTAGACGAATATCCTTGATGGACATTGATGCAAAAATCCTCAATAAAATAGTGGCAAACCAAATCCAGCAGCGCATCAAAAAGCTTATCCACCATGAGCAAGTGGGCTTCATCCCTGGGATGCAAGGCTGGTTCAACATATGAAAATCAATAAATGTAATCCAGCATATAAACAGAACCAAAGACAAAAACCACATGATTATCTCAATAGATGCAGAAAAGGCCTTTGACAAAATTCAACAACGCTTCATGCTAAAAACTCTCAATAAATTAGGTATTGATGGGACATATCTCAAAATAATAAGAGCTATTTATGACAAACCCACAGCCAATATCATACTGAATGGGCAAAAACTGGAAGCATTCCCTTTGAAAACTGGCACAGGACAGGGATGCCCTCTCTCACCATTCCTATTCAACATAGTGTTGGAAGTTCTGGCCAGGGCAATCAGGCAGGAGAAAGAAATAAAGGATATTCAATTAGGAAAAGAGGAAGTCAAACTGTCCCTGTTTGCAGATGACATGATTGTATATCTAGAAAACCCCATCGTCTCAGCCGAAAATCTCCTTAAGCTGATAAGCAACTTCAGCAAAGTCTCAGGAGACAAAATCAATGTGCAAAAATCACAAGCATTCTTATACACCAATAATAGACAGAGAGCCAAATCATGGCTGAACTCCCATTCACAATTGCTTCAAAGAGAATAAAATACCTAGGAATCCAACTTATACGGGATGTGAAGGACCTCTTCAAGAAGAACTACAAACCACTGCTCACCAAAATAAAAGAGGACACAAACAAATGGAAGAACATTCCATGCTCATGGATAAAAAGGATCAATATCGTGAAAATGGCCATACTGCCCAAGGTAATTAACAGATTCAATGCCATACCCATCAAGCTACCAATGACTTTCTTCCCAGATTTGGAAAAAACTACTTTAAACTTCATATGGAACCAAAAAAGAGCCCACATTGCCAAGTCAATCCTAAGCCAAAAGAACAAAGCTGGAGGCATCAAACAACCTGACTTCAAACTATCCTACAAGGCTACAGTAACCAAAACAGCATGGTACTGGTACCAAAACAGAGATACAGACCAATGGAAAAGAATAGAGCACTCAGAAATAATACCATATATCTACAACCATCTGATCTTTGACAAACCTGACAAAAACAAGAAAAGGAGAAAGGATTCCCTATTTAATAAATGGTGCATGAAAACTGGCTAGCCATTTGTAGAAAGCTGAAACTGGATCCCTTCCTTACACCTTACACAAAAATTAATTCAAGATGGATTAAAGACTTAAATGTTAGACCTAAATCCATAAAAATCCTAAAAGAAAACCTAGGCAATACCATTCAGGACATAGGCATGGGCAAGTACTTCATTACTAAAACACCAAAAGCAATGGCAACAAAAGCCAAAATTGACAAATGGGATCTAATTAAACTAAAGAGCTTCTGCACAGCAAAAGAAACTACCATCAGAGTGAACAGGCAACCTACAGAATGGGAGAAAATTTTTGCAGTCTACTCATCTGACAAAGGGCTAATATCCAGAATCTACAAAGAACTCAAACAAATTTACAAGAAAAAAACAAACAACTCCATCAACAAGTGGGCAAAGGATATGAACAGACACTTCTCAAATGAAGACATTTAGGCAGCCAACAGACACATGAAAAAATGCTCATCATCACTGGCCATCAGAGAAATGCAAATCAAAACCACAATGAGATACCATCTCACACCAGTTAGAATGGCGATCATTAAAAAGTCAGGAAACAAGAGGTGCCGGAGAGGATGTGGAGAAATAGCAAAACTTTTACACTGTTGGTGGCACTGTAAACTAGTTCAACCATTGTGGAAGACAGTGTGGCAATTCCTTAAGGGTCTAGAACTAGAAATACCATTTGACCCAGCCATCCCATTACTGGGTATGTACCTAAAGGATTATAAATCACGCTGCTATAAAGACACATTCACATCTATGCTTATTGCAGCACTATTCACAATAGCAAAGACTTGGAACCAAACGAAATGTCCATCAATGACAGACTGGATTAAGAAAATGTGGCACATATACACCATGGAATACTATGCAGCCATAAAAAAGGATGAGTCCATGTCCTTTGTAGGGACATGGATGAAGCTGGAAACCATCATTCTCAGCAAACTATTGTAAGGACAAAAAACCAAACACTGCATGTTCTCACTCATAGGTGGGAATTGAACAATGAGAACACTTGGACACAGGAAGGTGAACATCACACACCGAGGCCTGTTGTGGGGTTGGCGGGGGGCGGGTAGAGATAGCATTAGGAGATATACCTAATGTAAATGATGAGTTAATGGGTGCATTACACCAACATGGCACATGTATATATATGTAACCAACCTGCACATTGTGCACATGTACCCTAGAACTTAAAGTATAATTAAAAAAAAAAAGAAGTCAGATACAAAGGAGTTCATATCACATTTGTGAGTCAAAAATAAGCAAAACAAATCAGTGGTGAAGGAGTCACTGTTTCGGATTTTGCAGAAGGAGGTGAGAACAGGAACTTAGGAAAAATATAAGGCACCATTCTGAAAAGTGATTTTTGGTGTTTACATGGTATATGTATATATGTAAAATTTCAAGTTATACACTGATTTGTGAGCTTTACAATATTCATTTTTACCTCAATTAAAAATACATTAGTGGCTGGGCGTGGTGGCTCACGCCTGTAATCCCAGCACTTTGGGAGGCCGAGACGGGCGGACTGCTTGAGGTCAGGCATTCGAGAGCAGTCTGGCCAACGTGGTGAAACACTGTCTCTACTAAAAATACAAAAATTAGAGGGGCATGGTGGTGCATGCCTGTAGTCCCAGCTACTCGGGAGGATGAGGTGGGAGAATTGTTTCAACTTGGGAGGCGGAGGTTTCAAATGGCACCATTGCACTCCAGCCTGGGTGACAGAGCAAGACTCCATTTCAAAAAAAAAAAAATTAGAGTTCATCACAAAAATAGAATAGTCATAGCTTTCTATAAATAGAAAGCTTTTTGTAACAAAGAGCTTCTAGTTACCTCTCTACATACTTTTGTCTTTTGATTTTTAATTGTAATATGTATAATCATATTATTTTAAAGACAAAGCTTGCATGCCATGTGCCTAGTATAGTGCCTTTTATGCTCAAGAAATGATAGTGCTTTATCATACTTTAAAATTTGATGACTTGTTTGAATTGAGTAAACTGGTTAATAGAAATATTCATACAGTCAGCACATACACAGAATAGCAATGTATTAATCCTTTTTCATGCTGCTATAAACAACTGTCCAAGACTGGTTAATTTATAAAGGAAAGAGGTTTAATTGACTCACAGTTCAGCATGGCTTGGGAGGCCTCAGGAAACTTACAAAAATGGTGGAAGGTGAAGGAGAAGCAAGGCACCTTCTTCACAAAGTGGCAGAAAGGAGAAGTGCCAACAGGGGAAATGCCAGATGCTTATAAAATAATCAGATCTTGTGAGACTTACTCATTATCACAGGAACAGCATGGGGGAAACTCCCATGATCCAATTACCTCCACCTGGTCCCACCCTTGACACATGGGGATTATTACAATTCAAGGTGAGATTTGGGTGGGGACACAGAGCCAAACCATATCAAGCACCCTTTGTGTATTATAATGCTCTGGAGATTTAAAATATTTCTATGGCCTTAGATTTTCACTAAAGCTCTGCAAGGATTTCCATGTTTTATTTCTGATCTAAAAGTGAAATCGCTGGGATTCATCTACTCAATGATCATTTAGAAAAGTTTGCTGTCAGGAGTGTAACCTGTATCTGCTGACTTCAAATTGTTTATAATTTCCACTAACCTCGCTGTGAGAATCTGAGGAAATGTAAGTGAAATACTATTATTCTTGTCATAGATCATGGAGTAAAAACAGCCTGTCAAGGTCAAACATGCAAAGTAATGAGGATTTTTTTTCTTTTTTACCTCTGAGCCATAATTTGGTCACCACTTCACTTATGATATCCAACCAATTAACACCCTCTGTGAACATTTGGAAAATGCTTCAATTTCCAAATATTAGACTGGCTACTTGTCCTTTATTAGAAATGGAAATTGAAGAAGCAACAAAGCAATACACTTCCATAGATTCTAGCTGATAGCCTGTGAATTCCAAGTGCTGCACCTAAAACGATTTCAAGGTCACAAGTAACATAAACTTGTTAGGTATTTGTTAATAATAAAGAAAATGAAATAGGAAAATGGTAATATTGCCAGAACCCCGGCATATGTTGATTTCTTTTATTGAACTGCTAATGTTGACATAAAAAAGAAAGGTCAGATAAAGTTTCTTCAATAATTTTGAATTCTAAAATGTCATTAGGCAAAACTTCTTAAACACCAAAACTAATAAAGATAATATGAAATTAGTAACATGACTCATGCTACTTATTAGTATTTCCTTCCTTGCCCATTCCTTAAGCAGATGAAACTACTCTGTCTTCTTATAAATTAATGCCATAGGCTTAAAGATAGTAAAAGCATGCAAACACTATATTCTCATAGATAGCTTCATCTCCAAATTGATGTTAGCATTAAGGATATCTGTATAATAAAAAACTATCTATGTTACAGAAAAGTCTCCGTTGTTGAACTTCTACATTCCTGAATTTCAGATAATTACAGCGATTTATTGTCCTTGGAATTTATGGTCATTTTGTGGGCAAATGTAAATTGCCATTTTCTTTCAGCACAATATGTTATAATTTCAGAGCTATTTAAGTAATGCACCAAAAAAAAGCACAGAGAGTAGATAAATGGAAATTGCTAAAAGTAATTCAATAAATAACAATCAAAGCAGGACTATCAAAAAGGAAAGTCTTGTGGGGAAAAAAAAGCCAAATTTAGAACCTTTAAAATTGAGTCTTATTTTGTTTCTTGAAATATTATTTAACACGTCTACTCTTTTGGATCTGCGAAGTTGGATCACAATGGAAAAGGGATAAAATTCACCCCCCGCCCCCTTATGTACCCCTTGGGTTCTTTTCTTCAGCTTCAATTTTCTGATGTTCTATACTGGGCTCAAACTTGATACTCCTAATGAGGCGAAGAAACACTCACTTCATTCCTTAGGAAAACTGCATTCAGCTCAAAAGTTCATATGAACAGTTTTATTAAAATGCAAAACCAAAAGCATGCAAAAAAAGACCGTATAAAGTTTGGCTAGAGTAATAAATAGGGACTCTCACTAAGATCGGATAGTCTCCATTGCTCTGGATGTTCTATAAAGATACCAAAGTAAGATTTGCAAACACACTAGTTGCCTGTCTGATGAGAGTTCCAACTTCTCTCTAGATTTCTTTCTAGTTCAAATTCTACCTATGAACAGCTCATCAATAACCATCCTAGCATCTGGTTTGACTTAATTCCATTGCAAAGAGAAGAGCTTTATGGAAAAAATTTTCTACACTCCAGGTTGTAACACGAAAACCTTGGGACTGTAATATCCTTCCCAACTCCCAAAATAGGAAGTTTCCAAGAGTCCGAAGAATAATGCAGACAAGTCCAGCTGGACAAGTGGATGAATTTATTAAGACTTACATATGGGGGCACTCCTGGGTGGCAGCAGGATGACTCTAGAGATCCATGCTGCCTCCCATCTCTAGGCTGCTTTTGAGCTAATTTTCTGGCCCTTTGTCTACTGTGTGTGTGCCATGGGATTGTTTCCCTTGATAGTTTCATATTCTCTGGGAAGCTATGTAAATGATGTTAGCCTGGCCTGTTTGAAAACTATAAAAAGAAGCATGGTCTATATCAAAGTGATGTCAAAGGAACATCTGTTCCCTGGTTGGGTACCATGGCCTTGATTCACCACCAGGCCTTCAGAGTTGAAGCAGCTACCATACACCCTTAGGTAACCAGGTAGGGGAGGTGTCACACTACAAAGGTAGGATAAGTGTCTGCCACTACAGGATTTGCCTGGATTTCCTAGGATAGAAGAGTCTATCCACAAGCAGGAAAATAGAGAAATAACTGTACTGAACCCTGAGGGGTGTGGGAGAGATAAGGGGGTGGTCAGTGATTGAGAGGGAGAATCCCTAGTGAGCCACACAGCTTCAGAGGTTCTTCATGAAAACCAAAATATCTAAGACATTTCTTCAAGTTATTTGCTGTGTTGGGTACAAGGTAAACTCACTTATTTGTCCTCCATTTTAAATTATTCTATATTGTTTACTAATGCTTTGACAAAAGGATAGAATTATTGAGTAAGACTCAAAGAAGAGGGCTAGGGGGTCAACTGCCATATCAATTATGCACAAGCTGTTCTAAATGGCCACTCTATACTTGTAAATCTGTGCCTACCTACTTCCTAAATTATCTGGAAAAAGTTGGACATTTAGTAATTGTTCCTCTATAGTCAAAGTTATAATATATGACTAAAAAGTACCATGGTCAGCAAAACTTGTTTGGCAAAACAAAGGTCTTACATAAAGTATGGGGTTAACAAAAAAACAATAAAATGGCAATAAATACAACTTTCAAGCAGTAAGCAGACTTTCTAGAAGACATTTGTTTCCAAACCAAACTAGATTTATCCATCAAAACCTGCTTTGGTAGGTAAGTTGGTTTTTGAATCCTTGCCATCAGGAAACGCTGCAGAGGTTTCTGCTGAGACAAATTCTTTCATAAGTTTTATGCTATGCAGACTCAGTGTCAGCTCCAGAATTTCTATTTAAAAAGTTTATGGACAGCTATTTAGTTGGAAGCTGGGGATATGATTTGAAGCAGGACTTACTCTAATAAGCACATTACTGCAAATGTATATTTTGGAATTGGGTTAGGGTTAGGGTTAAGGTTATGGGGAAAGCAGAGTTTATCAAAGTCCCCCAAGCAACTCCTTTGACATCACTTTGATACAGACCAGACTTGTTTTTACAGTTTTCAAACAGGCTGGGCTGACATCATTTACATAGATTTTTCCTTTGTTGTAGTTGTTTTCCAAAAGTCTCATCAAATGCCTGTTTAAACACTTAGAATTTTCACAAAGTACCCTTACTCAGTGTTACCTTTTCTGGACCTGGTTTTTTATTTTACTTTTTAAAATTTTCTTTTTGCAGAGATGGAGACTTGTTGCATTGCCCAGGCTAGTCTTGAACTCCTGGCCTCAAGTATTCCTCCTACCTTGATGTCCCAAAGTGCTGGGATTATAGGGATGAGCCACCACTCCTGGCTGGACCCGGTCTTTTAGTCATTATATTGAAATGATAAGAGCATATAACAGGTTTATTTGCACTGTACTGCCTAAGAAATCTCTAAAGCCTCATGTTCTGTTTATGAAAGTTTGAAAGGTGTAAGTTAAAGTGTATCTTGGGTAACATCAGTTTCATTTTCTTTCGGGGAACTATACTACATTGCCAGGGCCACATTAACCAAATGGCTACATTACTGTTAGGAAAAGGAGCAGAAGAAGGGAAATTTCAGAATCCTCTTGCCCAAATTTCCATTGCTCTTTTTAGTAATGTGCCCTATATTGTTCTCTAACTAGATTGCATGCTTTTGGAAGCAGAGAATTGGTGTTACTTGTATTTTTACCATCCTAAATTATCTAGTATAGGTCTAGGTAAAAAAAAATTGTCAAGAAATACATGAATTAAGTCTTGGACAAAATATCAGACTGTATGGCAGACAAGAAAGGAGTATCCCAGAGAGAGCACCACTTGTCAAAGTTCTGAGGCATGAGACAGGTATATTCTGTGGAGTCCCAGTAGAGCAGAACATGTCTTATGGTTTGCAAAGGTAATCTACATAAGCATTTAATTTATCTTCTAAAAGGGACATCCAATCAACCTTTGAACAATGCTACAAAAACTAAATTTCTGAGGCCCGTGTCTTCCTTCCTCACCTCCTACTATCATGAATAACCACTAACCATCTGAGGATCTTTGGCACAATCATTCCTTCTTCCATCTGCAATGCTCTTTTTCCCTGGCATAGAGCACTCTAGCTGAGCAGAGTTCCCTTTCCCATTACTCCACATTAAGATACCTATGCTCCCTTTTATATATTTATTTGTCAATGAGTATTTCATCAGCCCCATGCCCTGACCTGGAAATATAAAATATAATTTGGCTTTCTCAGGGATAGCTCTGCACATCTTTTTTTTCAATGTATCCCAACAACAAAAATGGTACCTGGCCCACAATGGTATTCTGTTATGGGCTAAATATTTTTGTCACCCCAAGTTCATATATTGAAGCTCAAACCCTTAATATGACGGTATTAGGTGGTGGGGCCTTTGGAATGTAATTAGGTTTTTAGATGACATCATTAGAGTGGAGCCCCCAAGAGAAGATTAATGCCCCTATAAGAAGAGACACCAGGTGAGGACACAGCAAGAAGGCGGCTGTTTGCAAGCCAAAAGAGGGCCCTCACCAAGAACAAACTCTGCTCATATGGTTTGGCTATGTCCCCACCCAAATCTTACCTTGAATTGTAATAATCCCCACATGTCAAGGGAGGGATCAGGTGGAGATAATTGTATCATGGGGGTGGTTTCCCCCATACTGCTCTCATGGTAGTGAATAAGTCTCAAGGGATATAATGGTTTTATAAATGAGAGTTCCCCTGCACAAGCTCTCTTGCCTGTCACCATGTAAGACATCTCTTTGCTCCTCCTTTGCCTTCCACCCTGATTGTGAGGCCTCCCCAGCCTTGTGGAACTACGAGTCATTTAAACCTCTTTCCTTTATAAATTACCCATTCTTGGGTGTATCTTTATTAGCAGTGTGAGAAAAGACTAATACATCTGCTGACTCTTTGACCTTGGACTTCTCAGCCTCTAAAACCATGAAAAATAAATATTTGTTGTTAAGCCACCCAGTCTATAATATTTTGTTATAGTATCCTGAGCTGACTAAGACACATTGGTATGTTTTTCTTGGTTAATGTTGTCATACTGAGCCTCCATTTTCTGTTCTAAGCCAACCCTGAAGGAAACAAAATATGAGTCATGTTAGCTTGCAACATTAGAAGATCTAGTATTACTCTTACTACCCTGGCTCTGGCACCCAGCATTCCAGGAACAACCTCTGGGCATCCACAGAATCTTTGAGGCATAGGTTTTCCTTACCTCACATGTTTTGGAGCCAGTTGATATTACTAGTGATAATAATTAACTAAAATTTATTGAGTACTTATAAGACCCAGCTACTGTTCTAAGGGTTTTACATATATCATTTCTTTGATCCTCACCACAACCACATAGAAGAGATTCCATTATAGTTCTCATTTTGTAAATGAGGAAACTGAGGCACAGAAAGGAAAAGTAACATGCTTGATGTCACCTATTTGCATCAATTTTCCTACATTGACCTCAGTTTTCACCACGATTGAAACTGCACATGAACACCTACCATTTTCTGGCCAGAATTTGTATTCCCTTCTGACTCTAGTAGCACCCCATCTTGGGTGGAGGGAAATATTCTTCAGAACTTTGCATCATTCAGGTATCAGCATAAATCCCATTTCCTTCAAGAAATCTTCCCTGACTTCCAAAGTTTAGTTTAAGGGTCACTCCTAAATATTCACATGCAGCCTGTAGTAACTCTATTGGAGCACTTCTCACACTATATTATAATTGTTTATTTATGTTCCTGCATGCTCTTTGGGGGCAGAACCATATTATCTCATGTATATCTTACTAAACAGCCTATCTTTGATATGCTGATCCCTAGCATAGTGCCTGGTACACTGTAAGATGTTCAGTAAGTAAATGTGAAGGGATGAAGAAATGAGTAAATGAGCCTACTTTCTGAGCATCTATTCTGATGTGAATGGAATGATCTGTTAGTCCATGATGCTGCCACCAGCTTGTGTCATTTTAAATATCACTTCCTCCCTGGACTTTGTTTATTACTCTCCTATCTGCTGCTTGAATCTCCAGTGTAATACTTGCTTGATCTGCATCTGAGTTCTTTGAAAGAGTATAAGGTCTTCAAAGAAAGAAGAGTACATCTTGCTCACTACTGCATCTCCAGTATCTAGTATAGTGTCTGGCAGGTAGAGATGAATAAATAAGTTGAAAGAATTATTTACTCATTGAAAGAATTAATGAGTAAATACATAAATGAATTGTGCATGGTATAGCTCAACAGTCCCTCAAAGGCTACCCTTCAGAGTCAGGATAGGTTTCTCCTGCCCTTGTTCTACGAGCCTTGTGTTCCTTTTCTATCTCTACCAACTGTGGTGCTAAGGTCTAAATATATTTTATGTTCAAGAGTGCCCTAAAGGGACATCATGAACCTGTTCTCATTCAGATAAGCATTGAGAAGCAGCTGAGAAGTGATAATATGTCTTCCTGTATGCTTTTAAAGCAAACCCTCCTGTGCATCCAACAGCCAATACTAAGAGAATCTCAAACTCTGCAAATTCATCCACAACAATCTTTTTGTTTCTATAAGGCTTGAGATCTGCCTGGTTCCTGATACTAAGCTTTTTGGCCAGGGTTTTCTGAATGACCCTTGGAAATTTAGTTCCATATTCTAAATGTCATTAAAAACTGACCCTATTTTTAAAATGCCCCCTTTGTCTATATTTAACATTTAAACTTTATAATATGACTTAAAGCCTTTTATATATATTCCCAGACTAGTTTTCTACTCATGGACTTAAAGTTAACTTTTAGCTTAACTGATTTTGACTCTTAATGTTTAATAAGAATTTTAGCTCCCATGTTCACCCTTTCTCTTATTTTCCTTTGATGCTAGCTACCTAAATTAAAATACTTTACCTTAATTTGCAGCCTCTAAGACTCAATTCCAAGCACCAACTCCCCTGACATGGACCCTATCCAAGATAGTCTTGGTTCTAATGTGGCTAGGAGGTGAGACTTAGATATTTTATTTCACTAAAAAAAGAATGTATCAGCAACAGAAATACAAGTATGGTGTATCATAGGATAAATATAAAGTCATTTTTATTCTCTTTCCCTTGTCTGTAGAGTAATAAAATCAAAGAGGAATTCATTTACTTCTTCAGTGATCTCTAACATCATCATGGATTATAAATTTTGTTCAGAAGTTACCTTAGCTGTAGTTTTACAAATAACTTATAACGAGATGTAGTAAAATAGCTGAAAACTTATTGCTAAATATGTGTATTGACTACAGGGATTTAGTTCTAAAATGACTGCAAGTGAATTTTTTTAAAAAGCATAAACCTACTGGGGCAAAGTGAAAGGAAGAAGATATAAGAGCCGAAGAGTTTTGAAAACTGAAAAGCAGATGGATGAGTGGTAACTGGCATTGAAAACCTGAGAATAAAAAAAAAATCCCAAGTCACAAGTCAGAAAAGCTAAGGAGAAAAACTATTTCAGAACATGAAGTCTCAGTAATTGGTGGTTCCAGGTATCCTGGGATGCCAAAATAAAGATGAAGCTAAAACAAGGTCTGGTTGAAAGTCTGAAAAACAAGCCTCCACACAAATGCAAGCCACTGTCACTCTCTAACCCTGGCAGAAGATTGGAGTTGTATTTTCTGGAAAGGTAAAAGAAAGCCTTAGTTTGGCCGAACACCAACCACAGATATAGTTCAATTTGGGGAAGGAGGAAGGTTCTGTCTAAGGCTCTCAGAATGCTGCAACCAGATATAAACTCTCCAGTCAAGAAGCTGGAAAAGACTTGTTTTGGAAATCTGAGCAGTCCAAGAGAAAACACTGAAAGAAATTAGCATTTGGGGTTGCTGAGTTACTTAAGGCAAGGGTCAGCCTGATCACGATAAAGTGAGGACCACAATTAACGAGGCCCATTCACATGCACAGGGCTTCAATCCAATTGTTATTGTCCGATTTTTAAATATGAAGCAGAAACCACCACATATATGAGGAAACATCTAATATGAATGATGATAACCAAAAGAATAAAAGAACAGACACAGCAACATGAAGGAAACAGAAACTATACAGATTTTTAAAAATTTGAAAATATTATCCATGTTAGCTAGAAAGGAATAAGAAAAGGCATTACACTTGTGAAGAAAGAAGTGAAAGCTATTTTAGAAAGGGGAAATGGTACTTAGAGAACAAAAAGAGCTCTTGGAAATGCAAAATATGACAGCAAAAATGAAAATAAAATCTTAACAGAACATTTAGAAGATAAAGAATGTATAACAAAAAGATAGAAATAGAGACAACACAATAAAATTAATGGATCACTCCAGGAAGACCAACATCCAGATACAAAGAGTTTCAAAAGGAAAGAACAAAGAAAATGAAGGGAAGCAAGTCTTCAAATAACCATTTCAAGAAATTTTCTCAGAAATGAGGATCCAAGTTGCCTTATTGGAAAGGCCTGCCAAGAGCCCAGCACCATGGTTAAAAATGGATTCAGGCCAGGTGTAATTGCTCACACCTTTAATCCCAGCACTTTGGGAGGCCTAAGTGGGTGGATCACTTGAGCCCAAGAGTTCAAGACCAGCCTGGGCAACATAGCAAGACCCTGTCTCTACAAAAACTAAAAACAACAAAACAAAACAAAAAAAACACATAGCCAGGTGTTGTGGCACACACCTGTATTCCCCATTACTTGGGAGGCAGAGGTGGGAGGATCACTTAAGCCCAGGAGGTTGAGTCTGCAGTGAGCCAAGATTGTGCCACTGCATGCCAGCCTGAACAACAGATCAAGACCCTGTCTAAAAAACAAAAAGCAATTTATACCAATGCACACCATCGTGATATTTCATAACTTTATGGAAAAGATCAGATGACATGCTTCTAGAGAAAGTAAAACAGGTTTTATGCAAAGAATGAAAAATCAGATTATTATGAGACTTTTCAACAGCAATCTGAATAAAAATTATTTCCGATATACAAATCCAACCAAATCAACAATTAACACCAAGGTTAAAATAAAGACATTTTCAAATATTCAAGTTCTCTAAAAATTCATCTCCCATATATCTGTTCTTAGGAAGTTACTAGAGGACGTGATCTATCAAAATGAGGAAGTGAACCGAGAAAGTGAACCTAGGAAGAGTAAGACATGAAATCCAGGAAATGGAGATTAAGCCAAGAAGGAAGGCAAAATATTAAGAAAAATTGCAAGATAACTCTTCAGCAGACTGGGAACTAATTGGCCAATCTGCAGCAGGTCACAAGTCCCAGGTGAAAACACTTTCAAGAAAATGGAATTGATAGGATACTTAATGTGTTTGAATATGTTGGCAGGAGATTTTTAACAGTTGCAAAGAAAATTGGTAGATGAAAGAAAAACTTAACAAATACTATCATGGTGAGGAGATGGTGGGGCCATAATATGGGCAGGAAAGGAAGTTTTCATAGTGTACTATTAGGTTGGTGCAAAAGCAATTACAGTTTTTGCCATTGAGTAGTTACTTTTGGCTTAATTGTGAATTTTGTAACATAACTGAAATAACATAAACATTGTGTATTATTCTAACCAAAATTACAATAAGTGTGTATACATGTATGCTTGTATACATGTATACATGTACAATAAGTGTGTATACATGTGTGTGATGGGCCAGAAAAGTGAAAAAGGGTTAACTCCTCATCTTCTATAGCTGAAAGTAAGTAGAGCAGATAGGAACTAAAACTTTAACAGCGGGTGGAGGGCCAGAGGAGAAGAATATAAGTGATATGGTTTGGCTCTGTGTCCCCACCCAAATCTCATCTCAAAATGTAATCCCCATGTGCCAAGGGAGGGACTTGGTAGCAGGCGACTGGATCATGGGGCTGTTTCCATCATGCTGTTCTCATGATAGTGAGTGAGTTCTCACAAGGTCTGATGGTTTAAAATTGTTTGGCAGTTCCCCCCGGCTCTCTCTCTCTACTGCTGCAATGTAAGACATTCCTTGCTTCCCCTTCACCTTCTGCCATGATTGTAAGTTTTATGAGGCCTCCCCAGCCATGTAGAACTGTAACTCAATTAAATCTCTTTTCTTTATAAATTACCCAGTCTCAGGTAGTTCTTTACTGCAGTGTGAAAATGGGCTAATACAATAAGCATGTTATTTAGAAATATATAGATAAATACCAACAGCATCTCATCAGTGTAGTATAAAGGGGGAGAGAAAGACATAAGCCCCTAACATATTTTATATTCCTTGGAAAATAGTTTCTAAAGGAAGGACCACCTTCTCAGCAGAGGGAACTTCTCTATGTGTCATAGTCATGTGTCTACATCCTTTTCTAAAGACCTATCAATCTTTTCTCAAGAAGTTACAGATCCCATTTGTCAATTTTGGCTTTTGTTGCCATTGCTTTTGGTGTTTTGGACATGAAGTCCTTGCCCACGCCTATGTCCTGAATGGTAATGCCTAGGTTTTCTTCTAGGGTTTTTATGGTTTTAGGTCTAACGTTTAAATCTTTAATCCATCTTGATTTGATTTTTGTATAAGGTGTAAGGAAGGGATCCAGTTTCAGCTTTCTACATATGGCTAGCCAGTTTTCCCAGCACCATTTATTAAATAGGGAATCCTTTCCCCATTGCTTGTTTTTCTCAGGTTTGTCAAAGATCAGATAGTTGTAGGTAAGCGGCGTTATTTCTGAGGGCTCTGTTCTGTTCCATTGATCTATATTTCTGTTTTGGTACCAGTACCATGCTGTTTTGGTTACTGTAGCCTTGTAGTATAGTTTGAAGTCAGGTAGTGTGATGCCTCCAGCTTTGTTCTTTCGGCTTAGGATTGACTTGGCGATGCGGGCTCTCTTTTGGTTCCATATGAACTTTAAAGTAGTTTTTTCCAATTCTGTGAAGAAAGTCATTGGTAGCTTGATGGGGATGGCATTGAATCTGTAAATTACCTTGGGCAGTATGGCCATTTTCACGATATTGATTCTTCCTACCCATGAGCAAGGAATGTTCTTCCATTTGTTTGTATCCTCTTTTATTTCCTTGAGCAGTGGTTTGTAGTTCTCCTTGAAGAGGTCCTTCACATCCCTTGTAAGTTGGATTCCTAGGTATTTTATTCTCTTTGAAGCAATTGTGAATGGGAGTTCACTCATGATTTGGCTCTCTGTTTGTCTGTTGTTGGTGTATAAGAATGCTTGTGATTTTTGTACATTGATTTTGTATCCTGAGACTTTGCTGAAGTTGCTTATCAGCTTAAGGAGATTTTGGGCTGAGACAATGGGGTTTTCTAGATAAACAATCATGTCATCTGCAAACAGGGACAATTTGACTTCCTCTTTTCCTAATTGAATACCCTTTATTTCCTTCTCCTGCCTGATTGCCCTGGCCAGAACTTCCAACACTATGTTGAATAGGAGCGGTGAGAGAGGGCATCCCTGTCTTGTGCCAGTTTTCAAAGGGAATGCTTCCAGTTTTTGCCCATTCAGTATGATATTGGCTGTGGGTTTGTCATAGATAGCTCTTATTATTTTGAAATATGTCCCATCAATACCTAATTTATTGAGAGTTTTTAGCATGAAGGGTTGTTGAATTTTGTCAAAGGCTTTTTCTGCATCTATTGAGATAATCATGTGGTTTTTGTCTTTGGCTCTGTTTATATTTTATAAACAGACAAATGGGATCTAATTAAACTAAAGAGCTTCTGCACAGCAAAAGAAACTACCATCAGAGTGAACAGGCAACCTACAACATGGGAGAAAATTTTCGCAACCTACTCATCTGACAAAGGGCTAATATCCAGAATCTACAGTGAACTCAAGCAAATTTACAAGAAAAAAACAAACAACCCCATCAAAAAGTGGGCGAAGGACATGAACAGGCACTTCTCAAAAGAAGACATTTATGCAGCCAAAAAACACATGAAAAAATGCTCATCATCACTGGCCATCAGAGAAATGCAAATCAAAACCACTATGAGATATCATCTCACACCAGTTAGAATGGCAATCATTCAAAAGTCACGAAACAACAGGTGCTGGAGAGGATGTGGAGAAATAGGAACACTTTTACACTGTTGGTGGGACTGTAAACTAGTTCAACCATTGTGGAAGTCAGTGTGGCGATTCCTCAGGGATCTAGAACTAGAAATACCATTTGACCCAGCCATCCCATTACTGGGTATATACCCAAATGACTATAAATCATGCTGCTATAAAGACACATGCACACGTATGTTTATTGCGGCATTATTCACAATAGCAAAGACTTGGAACCAACCCAAATGTCCAACAATGATAGACTGGATTAAGAAAATGTGGCACATATACACCATGGAATACTACGCAGCCATAAAAAATGATGAGTTCATATCCTTTGTAGGGACATGGATGAAATTGGAAACCATCATTCTCAGTAAACTATCGCAAGAACAAAAAACCAAACACCGCATATTCTCACTCATAGGTGGGAACTGAACAATGAGATCACATGGACACAGGAAGGGGAATATCATACTCTGGGGACTGTGGTGGGAAGGGGGGAGGGGGGAGGGATAGCATTGGGAGATATACCTAATGCTAGATGACGAGTTAGTGGGTGCAGCGCACCAGCATGGCACATGTATACATATGTAACTAACCTG
This sequence comes from Pan paniscus, assembly GCF_029289425.2. NCBI lineage: Eukaryota > Metazoa > Chordata > Mammalia > Primates > Hominidae > Pan > Pan paniscus. The sequence continues at coordinate 135,770,721 of NC_073254.2, forward strand.
CACAATGTGCACATGTACCCTAAAACTTAAAGTATAATAAAAAATAATAATAAAAAAAAAAAAAAAAAAAGAAGTTACAGAGCCACCACACTACCATCACTCTAGTCTCAAGAATTCCAATGCTACTTACATATGGGTATTCATTTTTGTCTAATTTATATTTGCTGCCAGTCCTTTCCTGAAGAATTTGGTCTTTCCATTTTCACATTCAAATTTCCTTTTTTACTGTGGTCCCCAGAGCTACGGCCTACATGTGCTACTGCAACATGATGGCCTTCCTGTTAAATAAATGTTGAACACACGCACTTTCTGTTCCTCAGGCTGATGTGGCTGTGCTGACTGATTACCACTTTTACCAATATTGATGGCCTGATTAGATTCCCATTACAGCACCTTTCACTCTGGTACCTAATTGAATTAGAGTCTGGAGGCTTAAACTACACAAGCTACCCCTGCTCTTAAAATATGCAGATGGTCTTTAAGGAAAGATACTCCACTCCCAACTAAATTATATACACAACAGACATGGTCTATTATGGTATTAAGCTCTAATATAGGTGTGTCTGCTGTGCAGGAAGCTGGGATCCAGCTAGTAAAATAATTTTAAATTTTCATGAAGAAAACAATTAGACCATAGCAACACTATAGAATATCTGTTTATTCACTTATTAACTCATGTAATCATTCAACAAACATTGGCAAGAATCTATTTTCTGCTTGGAATGGTGGTCAGTACAGACGGAGAATAACAGAGACCTGCTCTCTGCCCCAATGCAGCTCATAATTGAACAAGGAAATCGGTTAACAGAACCATTAATTATGGCGTGTGTTCTGATAGCTCTGTGAGAAAACATTTAGACCTCTTTCACTCAATATTCTAGGGCACACAATTTTTCAAACAATGAAAGTCATTCGATCTTCTAAACAAATCTTTCAGGGAAGTGGGATAAGGCAAGGAGGATATATTTATTATTCAGCACCCACTACTCCAGTTAATGGTGATGACAAATAGACACCTCTCCTGAACACAAATCCTTGCTTTTTTTAAATGGGAAATTGCTGTGAAAACACAGGAACCACCTGAGAAGCCATGAAAGAAAGAACATTCTCCAATATTAGAGCCATTACCCTCTATCTTCTGTGACCTTTCCAGCTGCAGAAGTAGTGCTCCTTAATGGCTTTTAAGTCCCTGAACTTCAGACCCAGGCTACATTTATTTACATCCCTAACTTGCTAATTTCCCCATTCCAACCTTGAAGTAGCCTCTCATATGCTACTCTGTATCAGCAGAGGTAAGCTGTTCCACAAATTTCCCTTGACAGTCTGAGTTCTCTAGAGTATCCCATAATAAAGCTCTGTTGAGATTCCATGCAAGTGGCAGTTAATAACATATTTTCTGAGTACATCTCTGGTAGACAAATGACATAGCATGTAGTGGATGCACTGATGCACAGCCTAGATCCCTCTTTAGGAAAGAAGAACTTGTTCCCCCAGCTACTGGGAATGCTAACAGAAGATGATATTTAATCATTAGTTCTCTTTAAAGATTGCCTTAGCTGAAGAAAGCTGCCTTGTTTAAAGTTACATCTTCTTTCAGCAATGGCTGACATTCACACATCAATGTAGGAATGCAGAAATCCTACTCCTTTAGCCCTACTGAAAGCTCTAAAAGACCATCACGGTCAGCTCCGGAGCTCCTCATAGGGTCAGCTAATGCAATTATAGAGAGTGATCATGGTACGACTTCTCCCCAGCCAATTCTTCTTCCTTTTCTTCACTTTCACAGCCACAGAGCAATCTTTAATAAACGTCCTGCTCCCAAGGAATACTACCTGTGGCCACAGGTTTAGAGATACTATGCCTCCTTGCTCTAAAATTTTGCACAAAGAGTCTGAAAGTTACTTTTTGGTTTTCCTTTATTGGATTGGGTACTATTGGTAAACATCTGTGATGGAATTAAAAATTAAGAACAAATAAAATCTCCCAGCCTTAGAGTAAATTTCTGCTACTAAAGAGGATTCTGATTTGCCCTGCTTCAAGTCTCTTCTCCCTTCCCATGCTCCACTAAGGTTATCTGTTGCTTGAATGGAGAATCAGGAAGAAAGACAGAGGAAAGGAGAACGTGAGGCGAACACTGATAAAGAGCTAGGACACTTTGAGGAGAGGTTGGAAGTAGAAGTAGACATGGGCAACAGATAGAACAGGAGAAAAGAGATGATGTAAAAATTGTTGCTGGGAGATCATTCATCATGATCAAGTGGGACTTATCCCAGAATGAAAGGATGGATTAACATATGACAATCTATAAATATGATATGCCACATTAACAGAATAAAAGATAAAAACTATATGATTATCTCAATAGATGCAGGAAAAAAGCATTTGACAAAATTTGCCATCCTTCCATGATAAAAAAAAAAAACCTTAACAAATTAGGTATAGTAGGACTGTATCTCAACATAGTAAAGGTCATACGTGGCAAACCCACAGCTAGCATCATACTCAACAGTGAAAAATGGAAAGATTTTCCTCTAAGAAACAAGACAAGGATAAGGATGCCCAATATCACCATTTCTATTCAACATAGCACTGAAAGTCCCAGGCAGATAACCCAGGCAATAGAAAGAAATAAAAGGTTTATGAATTCCAAAGAGAAAGGTTAAATTGTCCCTGCTTGCAGATGACATAATCTTATGGAGAGAAAACCCTAAACACTCCACCAAAAAACTGTCAGGACTAATAAAAGAAATTCAGTAAAGTTGCAGGACACAAAATCAACATACAAAAATCAGTAGCATTTCTATATACTAACAGACTATTCAAAAAAGAAATTTTTAAAATTCCATTAACAATAGCTACAAAAAATGTATAAAATTCTTAGGAATAAACTTAACCAAGGAAGTGAAAAACCTGTACACCAAAAATTACAAAACATTGATGAAAGAAATTGAAGAAGACACAAATAAATGGAAAGATATTCTATGTTATATATTGAAAGAATTCATATAGTTAAACTGTCCATACTGGCCAAAGCAGTCTACAGATTCAATGCTATCCTTATCAAAATTCCAGGAAATTTTTCACAAAGATAGAAAAACAATCTTAAAATTTGTATGGGCCTACAAATGAGCTCAAAAAGCCAAAGTGATCCTGAGCAAAAAGAACAAACTACCTGACTAAAAAATATACTACACACATATAATATTCAAAACAGCATGGCTGATGATTGTCTTTCTGTGCCTGGCTTACACACATAGAACAACGGAACAGAATAGAGAACCCAGAAATAAACTATGCATTTACAGTCCATTGATTTTTGACAGAAATGCCAAGAACATACAATGATAAAGAATTGCCTTTTCAATAAATGATGTTGGGGAAACTAGATATCTACATGAAGAAAAATGAAATTAAACCCTTATCTCACACCATAAATTAACCAAATCAAAATGGATTGAGGACTTAAACATGAGAGCTGGAACTATAAAACTACTAGAATAAAACGAAGGGGGGAAAGCCTATGACAACGGTCTGGGAAATGATTATTTTTATATGAACCCCAAAACATAAGCAACAAAAGCAAAAATAGAGAAGTGAGAATGTGTCAAACTAAAAAGCTTTTGCATAGCCAGAAAACTGAAGAGACAACCTACAGAATGGGAGAAAAAATTACAAGCCATACATCTGATAAGGGGTTATTATCCTACATATATCAGAAACAAAAGCAACTCAATAACAAGAAAACAAATAATCCAATTTAAAATGGGCAAAGGACCTGAATAAACATTTCTCAAAAGAAGACATACAAATGATCAACAGGTATATGAAAAGATGTTCAATATCCCTATCAGAAAAATGCAAATTAAAACCACCATGAGATATCACCTCACAGCTGTTAGGATGGCTATTATCAAAAAGACAAAAGATAAGTGTTGGCAATGATATGGAGAAAAGAGAACACTTACACATTGTTAGTAAGAATCTAGATTGGTAGAGCCATTGTGTGGTGTCACAGTATGGAGTTTCCTCAAAAATTATACCTATCAGATTATCCAGCCATCCCATTACTGGATATGTATCCAAAGGAATTGCAATCAGTATGACATGAGGAACAGATAATTGGCATCCAGTTCCTTGTGGCTGTAGGACTGAGATCCCATTTTCTTGCTGAGGACTGCTCTCTCTTTTTAGAGGTCACCAAAATTCCTTCTTACGCTCTTATCTTCAAAGCCACAGTGGGGCAAGTCCTATATACACTTTGGATCTCTCTAACTTCTGCTACCACCACTATGCCATTAAAGGGCTCATGTGATCAGATTAGGCCCACCTCAATAATCCCTCTTTCTTAAGGTCCTCTGACTATATATCTGCAAAATCCCTTTTGGCATGTAAAACAACATAATCACAGGACTAATAGCAGTGGCAAAGTCTACTTCAAATTCTACCTGCCACAGCTTCATTTTAATCAACTCTTACTGAGGATAGCTTTTAGATCACATTATTGATTGAATAACATTTACAACTAGAAAATTATGACTATAGACTTTTCAATATCAGGAACTTGGTAGTAAGGTTTATGTTGTTGTTGTTGTTTTTATTTTTCTTGCTTGCTTGTTTGCGTTTATATTTCTAGAAAGGTGGATTAAGAGAATTTTGAATCAGGCTGTTTATCAGTATAATTTCCATAGAATATTATACTAGTGCATGGTAGTTGGTAAATATAAATTCTGGTATCATTACTTCCTCACTCTATACTCCACATGCCAAGAATTATGGGTGGATCAGGTGAGGATTATATGAAACACTTCAATCTGGCATAAGGCAAACTATTACCCTCCAGCTGTGGCATCACTCAGTAGGCTGATCAGTACTTGTCAAAAGAAACACCCAAATCCACATATTCCTTTATAAACCAAGATCCATAGTTTAAAGGGTTGGAGCTGCAAAGGATGCCTTCCAAAACAACTCAATTCAATACACATTCATTCTTCATTCTATCAACATTTAATACGTGGGTATCAAGGGCCAACTCTGTGACATGTGCTGGGCCTGTGGTACTATGGTGAACAAGATAGATAAGGTTCACCTTACCTTGTTTAAATTATCTTCACAGGTAACACTTTCTCATATTTTAAAATTTATATTATTTATATATTTGTTCATTTACATTCTAATGGAGGCAATGAAGGATAAATGAACAAATACACATTTTAATATATTGTTTTATTAAATATAAATTTTAAAATATTATATAATATTTTAAATTTTAATTTAATAATATAAATTTTAAATATTAGAAATATATATTTTAAATTTTAATATTTTAAATAATATAATATAATTTTAATAATATAATTTTATTTTTAAATAATATAAATTTTATTTATTAGATATAATTTTTATAATATGTTTATATTTTTATAATATAAATATAAATAATATATTTTATTTATATTATAATATATAATATATTATATATTTTTTATATATATATTTTAAAATATAATTTTATTTTTATTTTAAATATAATATATTTTTAATATAATTTTAATTTTATATAAAATAAATTTTAAAATATTAGAAAGTGTTGCTTGTGAAGATAAGTTAAGGTAAGATGGGAGTTACTGGGTGCATACTTGAGTTTGGATGGTGTTCTGGATAATTTTAAGTGTCAATGTGACTAGATTAAGGGATACCTAGATAGCTGGTAAAGCATTATTTTTTATTGTGTCCACATGAGATTGGCATGTGAGTTGGTGGATTGAGTAGGGAATATCTGCCTTTAATGTGGGTGGTCATGATCCAATTGTGCGAGGGCCCAGATGGAACAAAAAAGCAGGGGAAAGGTGAATTCACTTTCTCTTTCCTGGATCTGGGACATCCTTCTCTTGGCCTTGAATATCAGAACTGTAGGGACATCCTTCTCTTGGCCTTGAATATCAGAACTGTAGGATCTTCAGCCTCTGGATTACGTGACTTGCCCCAGGTCTCAAGTTTTCAGCCTTGGCTTCCCTGGTTCTGAGGCCTTTGGATTTGGACTGAGTCACACTACCGGCCTCTGTGGTTCTCCAGCTTGTAGACGGCCTACCTTGGAACTTCTCAGCCTTCATAATCATGAGCGAATTCCCCTAATAGACCCCATCTCATATATCTGCCTATCCATATATTGTATTGGTTTTGTTTCTTTGGAGTGCCCTAATACAGATGGTCAGGGAAGGCCTCTCAGAACCAATTACATTTAAGGTGGCATCTGAATGACAAGAAGAAGCTGAGCAAGCAAAGGTAAGGGTGAAAGCATACCAGGCATAAGAAATAGGCAAAATAGGCCGGGCGCGGTGGCTCACGCCTTTAATCCCAGCACTTTGGCAGGCCGAGGCGGGCGGATCACGAGGTCAGGAAAGACAGTGAGACCACAGTGAAACCCCGTCTCTACTAAAAAATACAAAAAATTAGCCGGGCGCGGTGGCGGGTGACTGTAGTCCCAGCTACTCTGGAGGCTGAGGCAGGAGAATAGTGTGAACCTCTGAGGCGTAGCGTGCAGTGAGCCGAGATCGCGCCACTGCACTCCAGCCTAGGCGACAGAGCAAGACTCTGTCTCAAAACAAAACAAAAAAAAAGAAATAGGCAAAATAAAGGCCCTAAGTCAGGCACAGACCTGGCATGTTTAAGGAATAGAAAGAAGACCCGTGTGACAAAAGCGCAGTGAGCAAAAGCAGAGGGAATGAGCAAGAAACACAAGGGTGTGTATCATACAGAGTAGAATTACTTCATGGCATACAAAACATGAATAAGATGCCATGCTAATCCAGTCGAGAAAGAAAATCTGGCATCAATTTCAAGCCATTGGGCCACGTAGGGTGAGTGGTCATTAAACTGGCCTTCGACTAGTTTAGCGGTGGGACTGCATGGAAGAGAAAATGCTATACATACTCATCTGATTGACGGAAGAATCATATACCTTTTACTGCTGTACTGGTTCTTCTGTTTGAAGCCTGAAATAGACTGTCTTGCAATTTCACTTCTGTTTACATCAGAAAACACAGAGAAAAGAATAATGACAAGCCTCTCATGTTATAACTATCCATCTCTAAAGAGTCAGTTAAAAAGTTAGCAACCAAAGCAGAATAACATGCACAAATTCCTACTTCCACTTTTCCTATTTTATTGTTCTTCGAAGTTTAATGCCATCTAAAGAGGAATCTGTGGTTCTGTATTTCTTTTAGAAAAGGTATTAATACAAATACACTAATACATTCACTCACACTCATACTCATGCCATATACACACTGAGGAAAAAATATTATTAATATAAGCAACACAAATTTCAGGCAGATTAAAGTAAAAAGCATTTTATTTCAAAGAATAAATAGCCTACATAGTGTATTGAAGTGTATTTTGTCCGATGCTAAACAAAATATTTCAAAATTTGACTCTTCAGTAACAATAGTAAGCATAACTCTGTTTTATAAAAGAAACGTATATGATAATTTTAAAAATTGTCCTTTTTATATTTGGACTCTTACCTGGATTTATTTCAGAGAATTACAGCTATAGGAATAAGCCCTTTCTCAGCATCAACAGATTCACTAATCCGATCCCTTTACTCTCTGAGAGTGGCAAGGCTTGCCTGGTTAAATCCAGGGCTTTCTGGTAGATCCGGCTGAATTCCCATCTTCCTCTGTCACGTCTTAATTACATTTCTATAACCAAGTTAATTAACCACTCTGTGACTCAGTTACTTAATAATTTAAGTGTGGTCAAAATCTGACTACCTTATAAAGGTTTTCTCAGGAGAAAACGAAATAATATACGCATGTTATTTGAAATAGTACCCAATCTATAGTCAGCATTCAGTGAATGTTAATTATTATTTTATTATTTATGTGTGGCTCACCATGTCAGAATGCATTTTCATTATCGTCACTATGTTATTGAGTACTTGCCATGTTTCAAGGCCTGTGTTAGGTGCCAAAATATAGCATTGAATAAGACAGAATTTTCCAGAAAGAACTCAAAGGACAGATTCCTCAGGCTCCAACACAGATTAAACAAAACTTCAGCAGCTCTTTTTTATTACTGCTGCCATCCTCACATTCACATATCTGTCTAATAAATTATTCTTAGTATATATCTTCCATATATGTGTGTATGTATGTGTTACCATTTTAATAGATAGGGATCATTACAACCCTAGAAGTATAAGAAGGGAAAACCAAAAACACAACAATGTGTTTTATATGTTTAACATTAAATTCCTAGGAACTGTACAAAACCAAACAAAAAACTCATACACCATGAAATTTTATCTGTTTGGTAAAAAGGATCCTATCGGTAAACTGTGACAGATAGCAAAACCCACAGCACTATCCCTGCCAGCGTCTTCCTGCTGGGATCGCAGCTCCTGTAGCCCTGCACAGGGATCCCTATTGGCTCTGCCCTGCCAGCTGCAATAGGGGCAGCCAGAGCTCTTTTTCAAAAATTATTCTATCAGATTACCAAGAGAAGCCTTAAAGAATCTTTTTTAATGAATAATTGCCCATTCCTTTTTGGAGGGAAGGTGGATCCATTTTTGTTCATTCTCCACTAAGTTTATTTAGATTTTCATGATCAGTTATATTATCGGTTCCTACAATGAATGTCCTACTTAGTTCGCTGTTGTGGGTAGGTGGTTCTCTGTGAGAGCTCTGTGAGGCCTGATTTCCACATGATTACCCACATTTCCCAAAAGAGACCTAAGTTCAGGAAGGCTCACCACACAGCTGCTGTGTGCACGCCTCCAGGTTCCTCTAGTCCAGGTTGCTTCATTTTTGGTCATGCAGCTCTCATTCTGGGTTACCCTTTTGGCCATCAGTAATGCACTGTCTTTTCCTGGCCCAGCTTTCCATAAGTGAGTACCTTCTGCCCCACTCAACAGATTTTAAGGCCCATAAAATCAAGGTACTTTGAGGTGGTCAATAACTTTGATTTTTATTTACAACCAAAATCAGGGATCTCAAGTCTTTAAAGTGTTTCCTATATTTAACATTAAAATAGTACTATAATTAATATCTGTACTTATTTTTCTATCCCCATTATAAAACCCTAGTCCCTACTTATATATCTTAACAAGCAGGTACACATATATACTATGTGCAGTCAGAGAAGAATTGTAATATCCTTTAAAAGAATGCACGGTTATATAGATGACTAAAAACTCAGCTAAGAACTTTTCAGTAAAATAATAAAAATGAAAATAGGTTACATTATTTGAGCATCCTCTATGTATCAGGAATATGTTTTACATATTACTTTTGAATGTCATAAAAATTTGGCTCTATTAGCCCCCTTTAAAACATGAGGACTCTGAGTCTTAGGTTTAGTATAATAATGCCATGTTCTCATAGCTAGTAAGTAACATAGCCAGGTTATACATCCAAATTAGTCTAGGTATAAAACCCAACTCTGAACTATTATGCATTATACTCTCCTTCATCTTGTTGGCTAGAGGTTATATATATTTTATCATTGAGCAATGAGTCACCCTAATTCTAGGCCTTTGCTTCTACAGCAGCCAGTTACTACTACACTTAACTGTTGTTCTCAGCAGCTGCAATGCCTACAGCCCCTTGGCTGCCAGTTCCAGAAAACTGTACTGTTTGCAAACTCCTAAGAGAATCAGCAGTGAAACAAATTAAAGGGCATGAAAGAACTATTTTTAGTTCTACCAGGAAAAGAGGTGCCTGTAAAATATGCGAACTTTTGCTCTGGGACTATCTGTCAAAGATTCTTTCATCTAAAGATGGCAGTACTAACAGTTTCAATTTAAAAAAAGAAGCAATGAATTTCAGCTTCAGTAGTTATTTTGAATTATGTCAATTATTTTAAATACTTCTAGACTGGATCTACCAGAAATATCCTTTAACCAAACTTTCTTTGGAAGGAGTGCAAATTTTTTTTAGTCTGAGATTAAATCTGCCAAAGCTTCCAGGACTGCTACTGAAATCATGATAAATAATTCTTAGTATACAAATTCTTATTTTATATTTGCAGTGCATGTGGTTGATATCTGGAAAAGGGCCTAGAAGCCCTACAATTATAATCAAGTTTATAAATTCTGTTCTCACTTAATTATAAATCCTGATTACATTTTCTCTGCCAGATTCCTGCCTAATGTTCCCATTTGATAATGAGCTCCATAAAAGCTATCCAGTGCACATGATTTCATGTGATGTTTCCCCAGGTACCAATGTACTCTGACTTGAAAAGATTACTCTGAGTCCATGCATCTGGAATTGAATTTCCTGAATTCTGTCATTCTCTGGAGTGCTACGATGAAGCCCACTAACTGGGTCATACAAGTAGAAAAGGAGATCTCCTAAGTAATAATGAGGATGACTTATTGCACTCCTTCCTTAATGTTAAGAATACCTTCAGAGTTTGAAAGTTGTACATAAACCTACATGAGTATGGCAAAATCTATATACAGATGATAAAGATATTGATGGAGATGTATAGCCATGCAATTTAACCTCCTTCCAGGGTAACTTTCCTAGAATTAGTAAAGTGAGGAATGTAGGACACTCTTTCCTATTGAAGATGACTAAACACTGTATCTACTAGGAATGTCTGCCTTTTTATTGGGAAATGTTTTCAAACACTGTCCTGGGGGCTTTTTCCTCTGAATTAAGCAAGCCAGACAGTAACATTAAACTCTTTCTTAACAAACTCAGTCATTGCTATAAGGAAATACAAACAATGTACAGATAAAGTACACCATTGCAATATTCAAACAAAAATGTATTTCATTAGATACATTTTATCCTGCATTTTAAAAGAAATTTTATTTTCAGTTTTTTTAATAAGTAAATAATCAACTTTCCATGGTTCTGATTTCAACTCAGTCCGTTTCACAATTCATCAAGGAAACTCCAGAAAAAAAAGATAGGGGAAAGATCACAAGACTTAAAATTTATGAATTTTTGATATTATACCGATAAGTAGGAACTCTAAGTCCCTCCCAGCCCTCAGACCTCTTGGATGGAGCCAAGATGACAAACAGAGTGAGATGTGATTTGTCGAAATCAGATGATTACTTCAGTCCTTCCCTATCCTATTTCTGCAATGAAAAATGCTTGGTCCTTTTTTCTTTATGTATTGTTATTATTTAAAAATTCACATTTACACAGTATAATGTATTTCTTTTTGCAAATTTTGTGTCAATATACGTGAGTTTAATCATTTCACCGAAGATGAAAAACACTACAAGTTATTTTCACACTTTAACAAGGAACTTCAGAGAAGATGAGACAGAACGAATGGAAATTGGAAATGACTGAACTAAGTCTTGGGGTCATTCAGATGATTTTAATACTCAACAGAGAGGGGTAAAGTACATCTTAGAAAATTTTTCCAAAGCAACTACAAGTCTCTAATTATATTTAATGTTCATTTAGCAGACATTTCACCCTAGAACAGACATTTTGTTACTAGAGGTTGTTGTTTGTTACATAGCAATTACTGCTCTCTATAGCCCCCAACCCAAGAGAGGAAGAAATAGAGAATAAGTAGAGAAGGTTTTTAAATGGATAAAAATGATAAAACAATGATAATGTACTAATTTTAATCAAATCGTTGAAGTATTTTCATATTCAAACTACTTTGTGATTTGTTATGAAGGGATGAACATACGATGACGCAGTTAAGATTTACACAGTAATTTATATTCAAACTGAGAGATGTTCTTAGAATCTAATATGTAAATAAATTCTTGAGTGATGTTAACAAAACAATTCAATTATCAGAAGCCTAATCCAGGATTATCTATTGTTAGTATGTGTGTGACTTTAAGAAGGTTAGTATTATCTTTCAAGTTCACGTGTGTGAAATAGTGGTAAACGTGACTTTTTGCTCTATGAGCCTATGTGCCTACATTTATAAGCAGGATAAGCTGACACATTGTTACTAGAGATTGATGCAAAAAATGATTTCAATTTCTATGACTGCCCATGTTTATGTATCCCATATGCTGGAAGAAGGATTAGAAACTATCTCATCCCATCTTCCCAGCCAATTCTAGGTAAATAAATAGCAATAATGGACCATAGATTTTTATACTGCCTTTACTCCAAAGATACAACAAAAAGGAGTTGTGCCTTGAGTGTGGTAAATATGTGTGAAATAAAAGTACACATGAGGAACCATCTAGAAAATAGGATTGCCAAATAAAATACAGTGGACTCAGTTACATATAAATTTCAGATAAACAATGATTTTTTTAGTGTAATTATGTCTCAAATATTGCATAGGACATAATTATACTGATGCAGGGCATTTTCTTGACCCTTTCGTGGGACTTATGATAGGGGTGCCCAGTTTACTCAGCCTGCCCTGCTCAACCCCTCATGAGAGGGAGCACGCAAGCAAACGAGCCTGGGAACTTGAGTGAGTGAGTACAGGAACCGGTCGGCCACTTTGGTGCTGGCAGGAGCAAACTCCGTGCCGGCCTCACAGCAGCATCCCAACGGGGTGCCTGCAACCCCATCACCCCAGAGGGTGTGTTACAATGCTCTCTTAGTTCCACCATCCACAGACAGCATGTGTTATCAGCTCAGTGGGCCCTTTGCCTCCTCATCATGTGGGGCAGCTGTCCTCCACCAGAGAGGGCAAAAGGGCCAGTGTGACAGTTGTTCTGGGTACCTGCACTTTGTGCATCCCAAATTCTTGTCCAGTGCCCAAGAGGAATGAGGTAACATGGATGAATTGAAAGATGGTGAGTGCGGAGGATTTTATTGGGCAATGAAAGTGGCTCTCAGCAGAGAGGAGAGCTGGAGATGAGATAGAAAGGGCAGGTCACTCTTTCCTGAAGTCGAGCCACCTTTCTGTCTCTCTCTTCTAAAGTGAAGTTGCCACTTTCCAATGTCCAGCTGCTGTCTCTCAAGTCAAGTCACCTCTCCCTGATGTCCAGCCACTTCTCTCTACTGGCTGAGTCTGGGGTCTTTATAGGCACAGAATGGGATAAGGGTGGGTCACAGGTAGTTTTGGAAAAGGCAAAAATCAATTGGTAAAATGACATCATTCAGAAAGAATCAATCAGGAGACAGCAGGCACACAAGGATAGAAGTTCTCACTTTGGGCCGCTGTTTTCAGGCTTTTCAGTTTGAAGGTGAGGTTTTGCCAGGGACCCACCCCTGTCTGTCTAAAGTTTCTCTGCCTCCTGTCTCTATCAATATTTAAAAAATTAATTGTTTATCCAAAATTCAAATTTAACTGACAGTCCTGTGTGTATGTGTTTGTTTGTGTTTCCTAAATCTAACAATCCTACTAAAAAAGTGAATGAAGACTATTCTCTTTTATATTAGAGGGCCATGGAGGCTTTGCCACATTTATCATTTGTAAAGGATCTTGCACTGTATCATGTGTCTATTTTTTAGAACCATTGTTTTGTTTACCCCATCATTTGGAAATCAAACTTATTTCTCTTTAAGCATGGTCCGGAGTCAAATCCCAGCATCACTGATTTGCAGTGGGATTTTGGTCCATTTACTCAACATTTATTTTCTTTCCTGTATTCTTACCTTTAAAAATTAGTATATTAATACATACCTTATAGTTACAGTGATATAATTGAAATATCATCCATGAAGTGCTTAACACAATACTAACAAGTAGTAGTAGATTTAGTACAAGTAGTAATAGATTTAGTAAAATGTAGGGCTTGAGGGAAGACTCTGGAACTAGGCATCCTGTATTCAGAGCCTGACTACATCTCTCCCTAGCCACGTGGCCTCAAGCAAGTTACTACTCCTTCTACTGCTTCTCAAGTTCATTTGATATTAGAGATAATGACTAAATCTCTCATACGGCTGCTGTGGAATTGAAAGAATCATTGCACAGAAATCCCTGATAATAATTTAATGATAATTTCAAACAATAATAATCTTGATAATTTCATTAAGTACTTGTTAATTAATGAATTAAATGCACAATTTGCAACCTAACATTAGCAAATGCAAGCACATTGCATCTGCATTTGAAATTATTGTGTAAAAATTTGCCTTTCATAATAAATGTTGTGTTTACGATCACTTCCTAAATTCTAGCACCTATCAAGAGCAGAATAAAAATTCACATTTGAACAGTATGTATGCTTCCTAGAGCATTTGAAAAAAAAACTCAGCAGGACTATATATTCTCTCACTTGGCTTGAAGTTAACAACCTAGTGCCTGTTTATAAACTGTCAGATCGTTTTAAGCATTTGTGTATATATCTGTTTTGTAAATTTAATATCAACCCTGGAGCACATGGACTGATTTGATTGAAAGATGTTTCTACCTATAGATATAAAATAGTCAATTGATGAAATTACTGGTAAAAGTAGTGCCCTAGCACAAGCCTTCATATTTTTACCTATATCTAGTGGTATTGAATATGATCCTATTAAACCATTTCTAGAACAAAAACGAAAGCTTTAAAATGGAGTGAAAATTTAGGAACAATGAGAATTTGTCTTCTACTCACTTTACCTCCCTAAGACATTTCTGTTTTCAAAGAGTAAAATGAAATGCTTGAAAAGATGATAGAGCAATAAAATTAGTCTGAAAACTAAATTAGCAACATCTATGAAGTCATATTCATCAATACACATTGGTTTATGCTAGAGTAGCAAATTAACCCCCAAACTTAAGTGGCTTAATACCAAAAAAGGGTTTATTTCTGATTCATCCACACATCAGTGCAGGTCAGTGAAGCTTCAGTTCCATGTACTCTTTCAGCAATCCTGGCAGATGAAGATTCCACTGTGACAGAGAAAGGTAGAGAGTAGAGAGCGTACACCTGTTTGTAAATGTGTTGGCCCAGAAGTCACTTCTATCTCAACCTATTTGCAAGAAAGTCAAATGATTACAAGTAACTGGAGGGAATCTGCAAATTGCAAGAGAGCACAGGATGCTTATAACCTGTCTCTGTTTAAGAGGCTGTTATCAAATAGTCAAGTAATAACACTCACCATCATAGCTCTTCTAAAATGCATGATGTTCCTGTCTTACTTCACAATATACCAATCACTAGTCTATTTCCCTCAGTCAGTATTGAGATAAAAAAAGAGAACAAGGTTATGGTTCAAGGAATTTAATTATTTTTTCTAACCAGCTATAGCTAGTTGAACATGTCAGCCATGTTGATATTGAGTAATTGCCTATATATCTTGTCTTTCCTCACAATTTGATTTCTTTTCATAATGAAAGCTCAAAAGAATTTGTTGTTTCCTTTAGTACAGATGTTCCTCATTTGATGTTATAAATGTGCTACTGAAAAGTTGTGGGTAAATCAGATTTTTATAAATCGAATCACATTCCCATTAACTTTATCTTTGCTTCTGCTTCACAGTAACTCTGGAAAATTTATCTTTAAATTAGTCTCAGTTTTACAGAGAAGAGTGACAGGTCAGAGGGTATTTCCCAACAGGCTGGGATAAGAATAGCCTTCCATCAACAGGATATGCACTATTTCTTCACACTGATGTGATATCAGAGTCCATTTAGGGAAAAGATGCTTTTTGAAAATAAAAACAAAAACTAAAAGGAAAGAATAGCAGAGAAACAACGTATTGGAGAAAGACATTACTTGCATTTTAACACATCACATTATATAACTCAACCTGGGTGCTAGTGGTTTTTCTGTGATAGAATCTACTAGCACAAAGCATTGGAATATTTTTCATTAGATATAAGACCTATTTACATAAATTTGCAGCATAATTTCATGGAGTCTGTTGATGAAAAAGAAAAATTCACACTGAATAAAAAGAAAAAGAGTTTTCAAAAAAGAGAAGTGGACAAGGCATTTACTAATTTTTCTTGATGTTTGTTCCCATACCAACTTTGCTAACTAAACACTGAAAAAATTGAACAATATTTTTTTTGAACTGAACAATACAATTCCTTTGACTTTTTTCTCTAAGTCATTTTCTCCAAAATGATTTGCTACAGTCTCTGGTGACTTGGAGTCATTTCAGCATGAAAAAGCTTTTTTTATCTGTTGTGTTCTTCTGAGTTGTTTTTTCTTGTAAACCAACTTTATTCCAGTTGTTATTCACCGATACATAGCAATCACAGACTCATAGAATCTTAGGGCAGAGAGGGACCTTAAAAAGCCACTAATCTTCTTTTGTGTGTTCTGAGCCATATAAGAGGAAATATCAATGAAAAATAAGAAGACCAGAGGATGAGTAGCACAGAGCACAGATGACACTGAAGGAAAGGAAAAGCTAAAAGGATGCTGAATTCCTATGGCAGAATTGTAACAACTAGTAAGGTCAGTTTTGCCTTTGCAGTTACATCATTGCTCCAAGTATTTGATGTATGTATATTGACTACAGAATGTTTTAACATAATCTTCTCTCCAGTTATATGTGCCTTAACTATGCTACTATTTTTCTATAGAGCAAATCCCCATTATATATGTATAAATAATATATAAATATAAATAATATATATTACGTATACTATATATTCCCCCAGAGAATAGAATGTTAAATGTATTCATATTTTTTGTCTTTTTAAATCCTTTTAAAAATGATATTGTTTAAATTTTTCCTTTTCTATCTTTCTTTATTTACTGGTATATGGAAAGGCAGATGTTTTTGTATATTGAACTTGAAACCACCTTTTTTCCTATTTTGGTTTTTTTTTAATTTTCAGTTTTTGTTGGCAATTACTAACATATTCACTATATTATTATTTTTAACAACTTTATTGACATATAATTCCCATATCATGTAATAAAGACATTTACCATGTACAATCCAATGGTATTCACAGAGTTCTGCATCCATCACCACAATCGAATTTAGAACATCTTGATCACCCAAAAAGGAAACTTCATAACCATTAGTAGTTATTCCCAATGACTCTCAACTCACGCATTCTTCCCTTCCTTCCCTGGCCCCAGGCAATCACTTCTCTACTTTCTGTGTCTATTTGCCTATTCTGAACATTTGTTTTAATAGTCCTCCTATATAACTGTAGTTATATATCCTTTGACCAAAATCTCCCCATATCCTCATTCTTACCCCAGACTCCGGTAACCACAATTCTACTCTCGACTTTTGTGAGATCAAATTTTTAGATTCTACGTATGAGTGAGATCATGTGGGATTTGTCTTTCTGTGCATTTTATGTATGTTACATGTTACAAAGATCCTTAAGAATGGTAGTTTTGTCAGTATCAACACATAGTTTTAGAAGTTCATATAAACATGAAAGGAGAGGTTAAGAAACAGAAATATGTTAACAAATTAGGGGAAAGTGGGGATTAAATTACCAAAGATTAAATTGCTTAATTAAGATCAGAGATTGGAGAATAATTTTAGAGGCTAAATAGAGGAGATAACTTGTCAAAGGATGAAGGATTCAGGATTTCCATTACAGCCTAAGAAGCTTCCTGAGATTCAGGACAGAGCCTTGAGATCCCCTGGATTTGTAATTTGCTACTTAATTATAGATATTTAAAACAATACAGATTGTACAGGAACATAAATACAAACAATAAATGGATATTAAGTACATGGGAAATGTTGCCTATGGGGAAAGGGGAAAGAGTAGGTACTGGGGTAAAAGGCAACCAATCTACTAAATCAGTTAATTGGAAATGAACCTCCCTCTGAGCCCTGCAGTAGTGGGAAGACTCGGAAATCCTGGTGACCTCTGATGGCTGAACTGAGAAGGCCTACAGAATCATTTACTGCAGTCATGGGTATAAATCCCACATAAGTTGCAAGGGAAGTTGTTGGTGCAGGACAGTGACAAGAGGCCCTGGACACCCATGAGGCCAATAGAATCTGAAACAAAATATAGGAAATGTCTTCGTTATAAACCAATGTGGCAATTCCTTTGGGATTTTTATTCAGGAACAGAACTGCAGAGTCAATGTGTATGTAAACAGTTTACTAAGTGGTATGAAATTGCTTTCTAGAATAGCTGTATCCAATCCATATTTCCACTGGCAGTATATAAAGGTTCCTGTATCCTCATATCATTGCCATCAACTGGTATAATTTAGCTTTCTGACTTCTGCCACTATAATACATATAAAGTATATTCAATGATTATTTTAATTTGCATTCCACTGATTATTAGTGAGTTGGAGTATCTCTTTCGATGTGGGTTAGAATTTTGGTTTCTTTTTCTGTAAATCGCCTATTTGCTAATTTTTCTATTGTCCTTTTCTGTGGTCGTTTTCTTTGCCTTCTCTGTGCTTCTCAAACTATCTGATGTGAATAACTCACTCTAATGAGTTTTGAAATCTGTCACATACCAATAGTTTTATAAATAAATATACATAACTTATTAGAAAAATAAAATTTAAAATATATACAGAACAAAATCCACATGTATTTTTATTATTAAACTCAACAGACATTACATTTCAATAAACATAATAAGAAGAAATACAACATAGAGAAAATAAAACTGATGCATTGATTGAAAGTAATCATATAGGCAAATAATGTAGCTCACTATCACACTCAGAAAATGTTGCACTTCACAGTTGTAACTACATAAAAAGTCACATGTGAAACAGTGATTCCTCATATTAAATGCCTATATGCACAATTCGAATAAACACTTTGCTAATCAATCTTTAAAGTTTCAAATGTGAATCAGTTTGATCCTTGAATGTTTACCTACCTAATTGGATTAACATCAGTGCTACTGTAGGGGCTAATGTATTTCTAAATGGTTCCTATGATTTGTTTTAATAGCTCTCAGAGTAGAGAAATCAGCATTTTAGAGGAATATTAATAAAAATATTTGGAAGAGATTTTAAAGCAAGTCTGAATAAAGCAAGTCTTTATTTTTAACTCTTATTCAAAATAAAGAAGTATCGTGTTTACAAAATTCATCATCAATCCTTCATTGTAGCCAGTTCCAATAATTTATCCTATAAAGTTAAGGTTTGTTTTTTTATTATACTTTAAGTTTTAGGGTACATGTGCACAGCATGCAGGTTTGTTACATATGTATACATGTGCCATGTTGCTGTGCTGCACCCATTAACTTGTCATTTAACATTAGGTATATCTCCTAATGCTATCCCTCCCCGCTCCCCGCTCCCCAAAACAGGCCCCGGTGTGTGATGTTCCCCTTCCTGTGTCCATGTGTTCTCATTGTTCAATTCCCACCTATGAGTGAGAACATGCGGTGTTTGGTTTTTTGTCCTTGTGACAGTTTGCTGAGAATGATGGTTTCCAGCTTCATCCATGTCCCCACAAAGGACATGAACTCATCATTTTTTATGGCTGCACAGTATTCCATGGTGTATATGTGCCACATTTTCTTAATCCAGACTATCATTGTTGGACATTTGGGTTGGTTCTAAGTCTTTGCTATTGTGAATAGTGCCGCAATAAACATACATGTGCATATGTCTTTATAGCAGCAAGGTTTAATTTGAATTATCTTTTAGTGAAAAAATTGGATTCTGGGTTTGTAATTTTTATGTGTTGTTCTTCTTTTGATGAAAAATAAAATTCAGCCCAGGTGCAGTGGCTCAGTCCTGTAATTCCACTACTTTGGGAGGCCAAGATGGGCAGAACAATTGAGGTCAGGAGTTCGAGACCAGCCGGCCAACATGGTGAAACCCCTTCTCTACTAAAAATACACCATGCCACCACCTGGCATGTTGGTGCACACCTATAATCTCATCTACTCGGGAGGCTGAGGCAGAACCGCTTGAACCCAGGAGGCAGAGGTTGCAGTGAGCCAAGATTGTGCCACTGCAGTCCAGCCTGGGAAACAGACTGAGTGAGACTCCGTCTCAAAAAAAATAGAAAAAAGAAAAAGATAATTCAAATTGTCTTATCAAATTTGTAAGGTTTTTAGTTATAACTTTTCATAGATGTACAATATCAAGATCATTATTTATACCATTGAAAGCTGGAATATGTTGTAATGATCTGTAGAAACTGTTCCTGTTAGTTTCTAAATTTTCATATTTGCTCTTCAATCTTATCTGCCATTTTAAAAAGTTGCCTTCTTTCCTTGCATTTAAGTATCAAAATCATTAAAATTACAAGATACATCAGAAAAATAAGCAAGTCCAAATGCCAAATTCAAATTATTTTAAAGTCGAAAACACAGTTAACTTAGCAGAATCACTAGTTTACTTTGTAGTCGTACATTCTTGAAATAACTTTTCCCCTTGATAACCATAGCACCTCAGCATTCAATAACAGTTGGCTATGACTGACTTTCATATTATCACATAATAAAGAAATGGTATCTAATTTAGTGCACTTTTTATTATGTCACTAAGCAAACTATTTAGTTCGGCTGTTGGTTTTTTGTTTTTGTTTTTGTTTTTGTCTATTTTAAACAGGGTCTGGCTCTGTTGCCCAGGCTGGAGTGCAGTAACACAACCTCAGCTCACTGCAACCTCCACCTCCCAGGATCAAGTGATCCTCCCACTTTAGCCTCCCAAGTAGCGAGACTTCAGGTGCACTCCACCACACATGGCTAATTTTAAAATTTTTTCGTAGAGATGGGGCCTCCCTATATTGCCCAGGCTTGTCTCAAACTCCTGGGCTCAAGCCATCCACCTACCTTGGCCTCTCAAAGTGCTGGGTTTATAGGTGCACCTGGCAATCTTGTTTATAGTAAAGACTTTTTCTTGTTTATAGTAAGACTTTCTTGATAAGGGAAGCATCACATTGATTTATATTCCAGCAAAGCTCTTTAGTGTGAGTAACTACTCCAGGATGTTTTCATGACATTTCAGCTCTTCTATCAGAATACATTTCCCCATAAAACTTAAACTTCAAAATATATTTGCTAACAATGCAATTCAACTTTGTTTTATACATTTCAGAGCTAGTTGATTTATTAGCAATACGTAGAAAAAAGAATTATTTCTTCATATCACCATAATGTTTACATTGCATATATAGTAAAAGAATTGCCATATTAGCAGTAACTGTGAGATAATGAAGTTTTGGTAACATATTTGACAGCTTTATTTGTTCTATGTGTTGGCTTTCCATATTATTAGCAAGGTCTTGAATATATTGATTTATGGTGTCCTTGGAAAGTAGTACTTGAACTACCTTCTTTGCTATAGATGTGCCAACATCTGCAAGCAAACATCCTTCACTGGTCTTGTATTCTTCCAAATATAAGAGTATACTTTAAAAGAAGCCCACAAATCACTGCTTACATGTGACATATGAAACTGTTTACACGTGACATTTGATTCTGTTGGCTTTTTATTCAATCTCTTCTTTTTCAAGGAATTCTGCTTTTCAACTTATTTTATATGTAAATGCCATTTCAGTTCTGGAAGTTTCATTTCTTCATCAGCCAGTACCACTCCACATACAATACTTACTGTTTTATCACTTTGCTACCAAATTTAGTTACAAAACTAATTCGATATGAGTGATTATACTTCCACATAGACATAGTACAAATTTATGTGGTCTTAATTTCTTTGAAACTACTTCCATCATCATCATTCTGTCTAGCACTTCTGCCACATTCAGAAAAGATGTATCTTTTTTGACAAAAAAAAAATCTAGGGGAACTTGTTTTGTATATATTTTAAGGTTAAAAAGAAATAGTACAAAGTTTACTTTCTTAATTTAACTAATAAGGTTGAATTATAAATGTAAAATCAGCTTGCTTCCTTGCTACTTCAAGAACAAGACAATATTCTTGCCCATCTGCCAATGCCAGCAAGACTCCATGGCCTGACCTAGTTTAATCGATTGGGGAAAATAGAAGATGATCTGCATCTAAAGGAAATAATTGACTTCACCAGACGCAGGTGATAGACAGAACAAAGAGCACATGAAGGAGGCAGAAGAGTTGGCATGGAGAGGCTGCAGGTTCTCTGCCTGGTGAAACTAGCTACTACTAGCAACAGGGAATCATGCAATAGCTGATTCAGGACCTGCAGTACATACAGTAGCCAGATGTCACCTGTGCTAAGAAGCAATGATTGCTTCTCTTGTCATTGTCATCCAGGAAGGGCAGCCAATAGCAAGTTGCCTGAGGATTGTCCAGCAATAGTAAGCTTTATTTATGTCTGGCCACATCTGATAAATTGAAGCCCAGGATATACTCCTCAGGTCCTTGTAATGAGGATGTCCTTCCATATCTAAAGAGGTGACAGTGATACAAAAGGGGAAGATCCCAGCACTTACACATGAGGGGGGCAGGGACAAGAAGAAGGAGTGGTGAAAAACAGACTCCATTAGACCATACAGTGTCCCCCACTAACACACTCAATGAAGCAAGCAATTAGACTTTATTTTTTTGTCCTTATTTGTTTTCCACTCCACCTTTATCACTATACTCCATCATTATCTAGACAATAAACTCCTTGAAGATGAGGTTGAATCATATTTATCTTTGTACCTGTAGCACATGATAGATTTCCTGACACATGGTACATGGTACATCTTCAGTGAATACTTATTGAAGAAATGGATAGGTAGACAGATAGAAGAAAGGATGGATGGGTGAGTGGATGAATGGATGGGTGAATTTAAAAATAAATAATGAAACAATGAATAAAGAAATTGTTTTTCCCTAAGATTCAGAGAAAATTTGAGAAAGATTTTGGTTACTACTTTGGGCTAGGCATTCCACCAATCACTGATAAGTTTCATCATCAGTGAAATGGAGATGATACTACCTACCACACTCGTATATCATGAAGATTAAATGCATTTGTACATGTGAAAGTACTTTAGGAAGCATAAGATGATATATAAGCATTAGAGATTATTATCTTATTTCCACCTGATTTTCATTTGAGATCATTTTTCTCAACTTTAGGATGTATGATTCAGTTGGTAGAATATTAAAAGCGTAAATTCCCACCCTTATCCCCAGAGAATCTCATCCAGAAATGTGACAGATCCCAGGAATTCACATACTTAAGAAACTTCCTTGGGAATTGTGATGAGGTGGTCTACAGAGTGCACTTTGAGAAGCACAGATTTAAGGGAAATGATATGACAACCGCTTCCCCACCACATTCTAGCAGAAGAGATGTACAGCCACAGAATGACAACAGAGGGCAAGGAAGCCATGTCCACACATAGACCTAAGTCAGTTATTTGTAAAAAACAAACTCAATCTACATAATGATATGGTTTGGCTCTGTGGCCCAACCCAAATCTCATCTTGAATTGTACTCCCAGAATTCCCACATGTTGTGGGAGGGACCTGGAGGGAGATAATTGAATCATGGGGGCAGTTTCTCCCCTAGTGTTCTTGTGGTAGTGAATAAGTCTCATGAGATCTGATGGTTGATAAGGGGAATCCTGTTTCACTTGGCTTTCATTCTTTCTCTTGCCACCACCATGTAAGAAGTACCTTTCGTCTTCTGCCATGATTGTGAGCCCTCCCTAGCCAAGTGGAACTGTAAGTCAATTAAACCTCTTTCTCTTCCCAGTCTTGGGTATGTCTTTATTGGCAGTGTGAAAACAGACTAATACACATAGCTTTGGGTTTATTCAATGTTATAATCATATAAATATCTGAATGAATTAGGTAAAGGTGTAAAGGATTTGAATTTTCCTAACATTTATGTTACATCTATTATAAGGCATCTGTAGGAATCACCTAAGCTAGGTGAGCAAATCACTTCGTATATAGAAATTGTTCTCACAAATGTGCTAAAAAATGCTAACATTCTCACAGCTTCAAATGCATGCTGCCCTAATTTGAGTTAGTCTGAAAGCATGCCATTGTGGAAGTGAAATATATAGTCTTAGAAAACACAATGCTCAATAGGCTAAGGTGTGCATAACGTTTGTCCAACTCTAACTCATCCAGTTGTGGGCCCCCAAACTCATGCTCCTCCCTTCCCTGTCAAGGAAATCTTCACAAAACTTCTGGAAATCATTAAATACTTTCAATCCTCAACATAGTGTTGGACTCTTTCTACTCTTTCTGCTCTGACAATCAGAAAAAGAGAACACGCCTCAGCAAATCACTTTGCAGCGGCCCTCCTGCTGCTGGTGCTGATGTCACACTGTGCCAGTATCCTAAGACAAAGAAGCCGGCCCACTGATAAGGGGAGAAACACTCCCTCCTCACCCTTCAAATGACTTTATGCCACACTCTGTCACAATTATCCCAAATGTTAAGCCGTAGGGCAAAATTTTCTCCAAATACCGAATGTGAAAGCCATCTTTCATTTCCACTTTCCCTGAGACTCAGACCAGAGAACATGAGAGCTGGCCAGAGAACTGACCTCTGAAAACATTCCACTCCCTCTCAAACAGTCTGCCCCAGAGCAAAGATTGTCTTGCTTTGTCTTCCTCTACCATCCACACACTCTTGGGCACAGTTTCTATATGTGAGGTTTCCAGAACCTTCTGCATCAGGTCTCCAGAGGTACTTGTAAAATAGGCAGATTCTAGGGTCCCACTCTGAGCTGCTGGCTCAGAATCCCAGGCTGGGCCTTGGAATTTGGCTCATGAAAAAACAGCTTCGATAATTATTATGTGCTCTACATTTTACAATCTTTTAGAATTGTATGATTAGCTTGTTCTACCCAAGGGTTTTATTTCACTTAGAAGCTTTGAGATTAAATGAGCAATTAATCTCTTAAAATTTGAGACTTAGATATATAATTGCAGCAGTTTCCTTAAACTATCTAGTCTTAAATAGGGTTAACCAGAAAAGATCTTGAAATTTGAAAAGGCTTTATTTGCACTTGTTAGGGAAACATAATTTTATAATAATTATCTACTCTGATTATGTTTCTGTCACATTGCTTAGAGAAAGTGGTATAAGGGAAAATTTCCTAAGAGTCTCTGTTTAAAACATGACAATAGACATTACACAAGATTGAACTGAAATTTCATTTCTTAGAGTAAAATCACATACCAGAGCTAGCAGAGCTAGCACGAAAAATTTAGTTAATAGAAGAAAGCAAGCTGATGTTGAAGAAAATATGGTGTCTTCCGGTTAGTCGATAGCACAGATTCTGTGTGACAGTGAGGTAGACAGTTATGCATAAATGAAAAGAAAAACTCGGAGAACATGAGTGCTATTGTCCTAGGTGAGCAGACAGCATACAACAAAGCTTCCACAGGGCCCTAGCAATGTAGAGTCTAAAGCTTGCATGGGCCATGTTAGACAGGATTTAGGAAAATGGAATAGGATGGATCCTCTTTATAAAGGAGCAGCAGTTCATATTGATAAGTTTTAAAAATGCTAGGTGAACCTTGTCCCGATATGGGCTGGCACCAATGGTTGCTGGATCTGATGTGAGATAGGGTTGTGCAATAGAGCTTTTGGAGTCAGTTATCAGCTTCAGGCAGGTGGCCAACGTATGAGTCAGGAAAGTTCCAGACCCATTTCCTTAAAGAGGAAATAAAATTGATAGGAGGAATTGGATGAAAGGGAGTCAGTATACATCCTTACATCCAAATGGAATAAGAAGCCTGAGCAGGTAGTCTATTATATGAGGGGAAGATTAAACAGGTATATCCCACCTATTTTCAGAAGAGAGCAAGGGGTAGTGACATACAACAACTGACTTCTTCAAAACTCACTTTGCTAATGAAGATGGAGCTCCTAATATAAAATCAGGCACTGTTGTTTTCCTCTGGTTCAGAGATTGGACATGGCTGTACCTGTAAGGTATAAATGTTTTATTTTTCTTGCTTCTGGATTGTCCAGAGGCAGATAGGTGGTAAATAAGTGTTTTCTGGAGGAATGATGAAAGAGTTCTGAACCAAAAGCAAACTTTTATCCCCAATCTAAAGAGAAGGTTGGGAGAAAGGAAAGGGGCTCGGACAATTAGGTGGTGTTTCTACATATGACTGAAGCAAAAAAGAATGCATGGCCCATGAATATGTTTGGCCATCAATAGAAAAGTTCCCAAAAGTAACACATTATTTGAAATTGAAAATAATTTACTACTGAGAATAAAATTTCCAACACTCTAACAATTTCATAGAAAGTAAGAAATAAAAAAGAAGAAAAAACCAGAGAAATATTTCCTTGTATGTTGCAATGATGAGAATTGGGAGCAAAAATTGTATCAATGTTTATATAACACTGCCCAAAAGAGAGATATTGAGTAGCTAATTTACATGATATTCTTATCATCAGAACAGTGTTAATATACATGAAAATATTTTGTAATTTTAAAGGCACTATATCAACAGTGTTTTTAATTGTCCTTCATATTGTGGTGATTTGTGACCTGAATTAGAACAGGGTCCTTCATGGATTCCTCAAAATAGGTACTCACCTCAAATACAACCTCAGGATATTAAAGTCCTTTCCCTAGGCACCTTGTTACTTCAGAAGCAGCTAACATTTCTTACGTACTCTTTAAATGTCAAGGATTCTACTAATGTGTTTTATATATATTATTTCATGCAATATTCTAGACAATGTGCATTATTACGTATTTCTTCATATTCTGCTCAGTAATGTTATATCACATATTACAAATTAATAGTCATAATGGTTTATAAGATCAATCTTTTGAATTTGAAAAGTGAATCAGTTCCTTGGGACCTAAACACTCCCTTAAAAGCTGATGATTCTACCCTATAGGGAGGTGAAGTCTTAAATACAACAATCACTCAAAACCACTCAAACCGCCCCACTGACTGTATTAATACTTTTACCCTATTTATAGTTTACAAAATGTGCCTTCCAAAAATAATCCAATTTGTTTTCAAAAACATAAAGCCTATACATGAAAAATTTAAAATTTTTTATCACTTTGTAAAATGGGTAACAGTATATTTCTTTTTTAGACAATTCTCTGTGGATTCTATGATTCCCTTAATTTTCCTTTAGGTGAGTAATCAGTGTTGAGTAGCTCCCCACACCCAACAAAAAAAGTCTTCAATCTGCCTCTACTAGACACTGTCTTGGGAAGAAACAAGCAGAAATGATGCACAGTAGGAGGACATGCTAGGATAATAGAAAGAGAAATACTATCTACACATCTCCAGCAGAGAAAGACAGCACATATTAATAAAGTAACGATAAAATACTTTCAACTTCAGCAAATGGGGAATTGCATGGAAAAATGTGATTTAACAAAAAATTTTAATACTAGCTCTGTATTATTAAGATGGCAGATAAGAGCACTTAATAAAACACGTGTCAAGCAAAATCCAGGCCAGGATCATTTGAGATAAAATAGTCTTATTATCATACAATCTATAAAAGATTAATGAAACCTTTAATGCAAAGCATTAATGGAGCTGGCTGCATTCTGACCTTACCTAATTTTTTTTAGGACTTTGGCAGTTTTAAGTAGGGAGAATAGCTTTATTCAAGAAGGTTTCTTTTTCTTCCAAAATTTGTTCACATTTAAGGAAATGCAGATATACGGGCTTTTCCCTTAACACATAGTGCAGTTATCATTCATATATAATCGTCCATAAAACTCCTTGAAAAGTCTATTAATCTCTTTGGTATCCATGAATTTAATACCATAATTGTTCTTAACTATAGCTATAGTGGAAGAACTGCTTGCCTGTTTTCTTGCTAATAACCCACCGGTTTTATGACTGCATTGAAATAAAGCCAGTTCTAGCAATAAAGGTGAGGGTGACCCAGATGAATTAGATAATTGCCTTCATAGCCTATTGATCTTCTATTTTAGGTCTTTTAGGTCTGAATATTTTCTCTTTACTAATAGAGCTTCACATTTTTCTCAGTCACTAAGATATTTAGCTGGATTCCAAAGAATATTAAGGAAATAACTAGAAGGCAGGATTGTATTAAAACATACCTGGGTTCAAAAGTTCCTTCAATACCCAACATCAAGATCACATTTTCTATTCAAACATGGGGCATATAGCTTAGCAACAGGTAACTTATTCATTCACCCACATGTGTCAATGTGCTGTTCACTATGTTAAATCTACAGATTTAAACAAACAAATCTGTTCTGAAGAAGCTCAAGAGTTTGGTGAGAAGACACATAGGTAGATATATAAATATCAGCGAAACAATAGAGGTATGGAAGGATATTATGAGAGAAGAGATGAGAAAAATGTAGCCTGACCTAGGAAAGAGGAGAAAAATATACATGCACAGAATACAATATGTGACCCAAAGTCCCTTCCCAAGTTAAGATTCCTTGCTGCAAAAAAAGTGAGAAGCTATTAAAGATTCTTGGCTTTGTACAGGAGAAAGAATGCCTCAGTCACTGAAACTAGAATAATAGTAATCAAGATATTTGTAATTGAAACAAATTTACAGGTAGGCTGAGCATTTTAAAGGAATTAAAGAGCTGGCACATAGGAGCAATAGCAAAGAAAATAGGGATTTAATATTTCACGACACAACTGCAGAAGACTAACTGTGATTGGAACCACAAAGATCATTCTAGGAAATTTAGTACATGAGGTTGTTACAACCAATCTGACCTTCTGTCAGTCGGCTCACTTTTTTTGAGATCCACAATTTGCATTTTGTTCTAGCCTTCATGTCCTTCTTATTAGAATTCCTTCCCCTTCTCTTTCCAACAATTTAGTTCCTGACTAAATTGATGGTCCAACTCTAGACTTATCTTCCCCACAAAACTTACAGTTCCAACCAACACTGCTTTTTCTCCAGGTCTGTCCACACAACCCAGCCATTTGAATCACAAGGATTTAGAACTGGACTAGGAGGCCTCCTCATTTCACACATAAGAATGAGAAAGCCCACAGAGTTTCAATGACTTGTCCAAGATCACATAGCCAATAAGGATCAAAGTCAGAAATAAAATATTTTTATTCTAAGGTCTTTTGATTTCTGGTTCAGTAGGGCCTCTATTTCATGATGTTAATTCTTGATTTAATGTTTGTATGGTTTAGATATAATCCTTATTGAAATAATTTTTACTGAATTTGTGTGGTAACCACAGCTTGCCATCAACCTACTCAACTTTACCCTTCTCCTCCCCTTCATCTTTTCAGAAAACCTGTGTGCTGATGGTAATTGCTCCAGCCCTCTTTGTGACAAACCCATGAAAACCTCCTTTAAGGAAAAGTTGAATGTGATCATTCCTTGCATTGAACTGACTGAAAAATAACAAATGCATCTCTCCTAATACAGTTTCCTGGATAAGCATACAGAGTAAGGAATTGAGAAGTTCAGAGAATCTTCTTAAAAACTCAAAAATCATACCACATATGTAGCTGTACAATCTACTAATATCTGCTTTTAATTTGGGAGTTCTCCCTTTTCCAAAAGAAAGGCGCAAATTTTCAGCTTAACAAAAACTTTATCTTCTACCTTTATGATCAACAGTGCCAGGCACAAGTAAATGCCTAATAAATTCTTACCAGTTTTATTCAACCTAACTTTTAATAGAATAACATGCAGCTAGAATCTACAAATGTATGCTCCTGTTTACAGGAGCTCCATGAAGGTAGTTTGCTTATTTGAGGATATGAATGCTTAGTTTTCTACAGTTAGGAAAAAAAAAAATTTGTTTTGAGATGTTCAGATCTAATAACAGGATTTAGAGTTGAAGCTGCTATCTCTATGATGGGAACAACAGAGTTCCCTGTCATGTTCTAGTTTTGCAGTACTGGACAATTTCTTTAGTCTTTGAATCTCATGTTGCTACCAAATTAGTTCTATAGTGGAGGCTTAAGCTTGGGCCATGCTGAGTCCACCATTTCTGAGTATCAGTCTACATAAGGAAGAAAAAGAATGCGAGAGAGCAGCAAGGACTATCTGTGCCTTCTCCCAGACTTAGCAACTTATGTTAGAGCTCTGTGGAGAGAGAACTGCTTGCAGATGTTCTTCTTAAAAGGGGGTTCAGAGACACAGAGCATGAGCAGCATCACTTCAGAGTTCCTGGGGTGAAACAGATTGGGGAAAATGAGAATGCATTTCAGAAACAGAAAGAGATGGTGTGCTTGGCACAAACCACATCACTGTCCTGATGGAGACCCATTACCCAGCAGTGAGGTCAATGATGAGCACCTCCAGCAGCTTCATTGCTGGAAGATGCTGACGAGCAGAACTGGGACCTGAAGGGAAAAATCAGCCAGATGTGGGTGGTAACTGTACACTTGTCCATGTTGAGAAATACTCTGAGGAATTTCCAAAAGATGAGGAAAAATTTGAGGGATACTGGAAGATTTGGCTTATGCAGATGAGAGCTCAAGTCAAGAAAATATAATTTCCTACTGTTCATGTGATAAAATTGTACCAACCTCCCACCCCCACCCAGTGACATCTGTGTGGTCCCATAAGATGCTGAACACATAAGAGAAATTTAAACAAATGAAGCATTTGTTGATAGTACTTATTTATCTATCATTCAACAAATATTTATTGAGAAACTAATGTGTGTCAAACACTGTTCTAGGCACTTGGGATAAGTCAGTGATCAAAAAGCAAAGATTCTGCCCTCATGGAACTTACATACTATCATAAGAGATGAAAGATTGTAGTTTATTTCTTCTTAAATTGCAAAAATTATCACTTTCATGAAGAAACTAATGCCCAACTACATTATAGGCTCCATGAGGGGAAGAACTACATCTGTTTTGTTCAGTGTTGTGTCCCCAGAAAACTGCATAGTATCTGGAACATGATGGGGACTCAACATATGTTTGTTGGGTAAATGAAACATCTAAATTGTCTTACCTAACAGTAGGAAGTGTTACTATACTCTGTAACATGTGCGCTTTTGCATCCTTCCACAGGTTACAAAATAACTTCTACTTTTATTGCCATAGAGGAACTCACATAGGATAATAAAATAACCAACCCCTCTTTATTTTTTTACCTGATAATTCCCATACATACATTTTTAGGAAAAAAATATATTTAATATTGAATTCCTTCTGAGTTCCTAATATCGTATAAACATATATATAATGTCATATATAAATATCACATACCACAGGGTGGGTAGACTGTAGTTATATTACTTTCATAAAAAATGTTATATGACACATCATGCCAACAAGTCAGTCATGTCCTGCACAAATCAGTTAGGTTAAATACAGGTTAAGAGACCTCAGACCTCAGCCATCAGTGGAGGAAAAAGTTTCAATCATTAAAAAAAAAAAAAGGCTCTATTATTATCAGCATCTAATTAGCAACTAAAATTGTAATGTATTTAATTTTCTTGTAAGTTTTCTATCTGAAAATAAAAGATAAAAAGAATGAGAGTCATATCAAAAGATCTAGGTTTCAGCTACTCAGGAGGTTGGGGCAGGAGAATAGCTAGAACCCGGGAGGCAAAGGCTGCTGTGAGCCAAGATCACGCCACTGCACTCCAGCCTGGCCACAGAGCGAAACTCCATCTCAAAACAAAAAAAAAAAGCTAGGTTGTGTATTCAGTCCTCAGGTAATTCACGCTGACTGGATGCTGAAGAAATTAACATTGTTTGAGAACACACCACAGAGTATCCACAAGTGGCACCAAAGGCTGTCAAGACCCTCCAAGAAAAAAAAGAATTTAACCACTTCTTTTGATGAGAATAATCCTAAAGATACTATAATAGAAACTGTGCAAAATATACTACTGATATCAAGGAATCTATTTAATTTAGATCTTCTTTAAAAAGTAATATTTCTCATACACCCTGAGATTATAGGGTACCCTTAAAATTACTTTGCATAGATGAAACTTCACTAACAAGGACATGAAAAACTATAACATGTCAAGGACTATGGATGTAATCAAATTAATTGAGATTATTCACAACAGTGATAAATTAGACATAGAAGCTTACTAACCCTCATTTTATTATTTACCCTACATTTTTATGTGCAAAATCAAAAGTTGTTTTTATCACAATATCTCAGAGAAAGATTATTAATATCAATACAGTTTTATAGAATTCAATTGACAAAAAATATATATTGAGCTTCCCACTCTCTGCAAAGGACAGGGTACAGGAACTTCTGTAAATAAACAGTCTTTACTACCCAGGAGCTTGCAGCCTAGAAGTGGGAAACGACTTGTAGAAAAGAAAACTCTAAATGTTAACAATGTCATAAAAAAAGGTGCAGAGTACCATGGAAGTTTTTGTTTGTTTGTTTGTGTTTTTAAGGAAGGAATAATTGCACGCAATTATTAGGATTAGGGAAAGTTTGGGTTAAATGGTATTTGAGGAGTCTTAAAGTCTGGGTAAGATTTCTGTATTCATAGCTGAGAAACATTGCAAGCAGATGGATCATATCAACCAATTTGGTTTGGAAGTGAGGGTCAAGTGAGATAATATACATGAACATGTTCTGATTCTACATGCATTGGTTTTGCGAAGTTCTAATTTTAAGTGCATTGCTTTCATAGAGCACTTGGAAACTTCAGTTTCCAAGAACTACTTAGCTCATGTCTAATTTTAATCTTAAAATATTCAGGAATTGTATGTAGTCAGGAATTCACATTTCCATTTTCTAGCTGGACACAATATCTTAGTCAGTTTTCCATTGCTCATAACAGAATCTCTGAAACTGGGTAATTTATAAAGAAAAGGAATTCATTTCTTGTATTTATGGAGGTTGAGAAGTCCCAGGTCAAGGGGACACAACTGGTGAGAAACTTCTTGCTGGTAGGGGTGCAGTGCATCATGTGGCAAAGAGGCTGAGCATGCCAAGGTGCTAGCTCAGGTCTCTCTTCCTCCTATAAAGCCACCAGCTCCCCTCCCCCGATAACCCATTAATCCATGAATGGATAAATCAATCATGTCATGATCCAATCTCCTCTTAAAGGCCCCATGTCTCAATACTGCCACAGTGGGAATTAAATTTCAGCATTAGTTTTGTGGGGGACAAATACTCAACTGGTAGCTCCCAGCCTAACTGAAACTCAAAGAGGACAGAAAATTTGCCAAAGGCCATCACACTAATGAGTGCACAAAGCAGATTAGAACTCCTTATCGCTTCTTCTCTACCTAGCTAAGTATGTGTGTACCACAATCCTGTCTCTTCCTAAAATTTTAGTTGTTACCCAGAGAAATGTAGGCAGATGAGATCAAGTTATGTCTTATCTTTGCCATGAAAACATTAAGGAAATGTTTTCTCATTTCCATAGTATTGATTTTGTCTTCATTTATTACGTGAAGGATTGGGTTTTATTTTACAGAGAATTAAAGTTTCAAAGGATGAATTAAATTATCGTGAGAAAGAGCATCTTATCACCCATAAAAATGTAATTAAAAACATTTTCTCAGGATTGCTTTGTGGGTTAAATGAGGTAATGGGTATGAAAGACCTGGTGCACAATCGATGCTTAATTAGTGTATTTCTTCTTTAGCTTAATATGTATCAATAGTGTTAGAAGTCAAGTTTCTGTTACATACTAATTACACAATTTATTTCATGTTATCCTTATTTAATTGATAACACTTTAGATGAACCTAGACAAAATTAATCAATACCATTCTCAACTATAGTGAAACTAAGTAATTTTGAATATAACATGAAATATTTCCCTTACTCTAATGAATTTCTAAAAAGACCTTATTCAAAACATCATCCAGTAAACATCTGAGTGAAGACATTTTTATGATAAAATAATCCCACCTATAGTGTTTAATTTCTAAGTTAACACTGACAAAACAGTTCAGGTAATCATTTATGAAACAAAGAATGGGAATTTGGAGGCTATGTCCCGCCTGGTCATAGGTCAACAAGAGAAGCATCCATAAGTCATATCTGCATCACATGGGGAAGGATGGTTATTTGCAGTAAGCTATTTCCCAGAACATAAAGGGGTGGAAATATTTGTTTGCCATCGTTTTCCAGAAAAACAGGTCTCAGTAAAGTTCAACATTCTCCATGTTCATGGACTCCAGTGGGTCAGGAATTCGGGCTAGACACAGTGGGGAATGGCTTGTCTGTGTTCCATGATCCCTGAGGCCTAGGTAGAAAGATTCAAAGCCTAGAAACAGCTTGGTGGCTGGGACCTGCAATCATCTTAAGATGTCTGGTGCTTGGGTTGGGTGACTTGAAGACTAAGACTGCCTAGTGGAGCACCTCTCTATGGCCTTTCTGTGTGGCTAGACTTCTTCACATGACGGCAACCTCAAAATAGTCAGACTCCTTACATGGTGGCTAGGGACTCCAAGCACAAGTGTTCCAATGAGTAAGACAGGAGGTGCAATGCCTTTTATGACCTAACATCAGAAGTCACAGGGTGTTACTTTTCCAGTATCTATTGATCAAAGCAAATACAAGCCCACCCAGATTCAATGGGAAACAAATTCGCCACCTTTTGATGAGGGAGGGGTGGGGGCACATTGTGTAATAGCATGAGAAAGGGAGATTTTATTGTTACCTTTCTAGAAACTATTATCTGCCACATTCTTCAAATCTCTATTATATATGCATCATGGGGATATTTATGGTTAAAATATGTAAGTAGCATGTTAAGTGAATTTGGAGAAATAAGGACCATTGCAAAATGCAATGTCTTTTACCTTAGACTCAACAAAGTTTATAAAGACAATTTGAATACCCCAGGTAAATATTAAGTTGCATTCCATTATTTTTATTATTTTACCATTTATATTGTTATTTTATAAAGTATTTTACAGATACATATATTTTTATAAAACTATGTAAATATATCATTTTCATCTAAGGATAAAACTTTACTGAGTTGGTGTGTCATAGCCAAAATAACTTAGACTTTGTATTCAGGAAACTATAAATAAAAATTCCAGCCCAGTCACAATAGTTATGCTCCTCAGATGTATTCCCTATAAAAATTGAAAAATTGGGAATAAAGTAGGATGCCCACTACCATCACAATAATTTAGCATTATACTGGCCAGAAGACCTATTACACAACAACGACAAAATAGTAAGCCCTCCTGAAACACATAAACTAATATTTAATCAATGAAAAACTCATGTCATATCATGTTCCCAGGTAGGAAGACATAATAAAGATATAAATCATCCCAAGTTAATTCATAAATTTAATACAATAACAAAAATATAAGATTTCGGAGGGGAAAACCTAAACAAATTTATTCTAAAGTTTATGTGAAATTTAAAAATAATAGCCAAGAAAAACAATCTGGAAAATAAAATCAAACGGGAAATAATCCTAAAAAATATTAAAACATATTATAAAGTGACCCAAATTAATATATAACTAAACAAATAATTGGTTTATAAAATTAAACTTTCACCTCATGTAAATTAAGTCAACTTGCTTTATTTGGGAGTACCCTATATAAGATACAAAATATTCTGACATGTGTCTCATTTTGAAATTTTATTTATATCTTTCTTCATGTAAGTAGCTAATGTTGGCTAATTTAAGCCACTTCTATTCACAGCTGATCACATTTTTAACATCCAATGCACTGAAATATCACAAATTTCTTTCAAGTGTTTCTTACTAAATATAATGCTCTTACCCCAAATGATTAAAAACTCTAAAATTAAATCTATTTGCACTATTTGTAGGTTACCAAATTGCCCTGAAAGCTGTGCTAGCTTTAATTTGAAATATTTTTGCATATAAATTTAGCATTGGTTCACACTGGAGTATTTAAACTTTTATATAGCATATATAGAATATAGTGGAAGATATTAGAGCTCATTACCTTCCTCTGAAACAATTCAAAAAAGACCTTCTCTCCCGACTTCCATTTCAGTTCATCGTGATTTCAGTACTCTAATCCAGAAATTGGAAACTCCTGTTTCAAGGCTTCATCTTCCTACAGACAATGTCTCCAACCATGTTGGCTTCCAGGAGGATGATAGACTAGATATTTCATTATACCCTCATACTTTAGAACAAGTACTTCCTCCATACAGTACATTCTTTAGGGTATCAGTGGATTTCCCAAAAGTGAGCAAAACTCCTATCCCTACCCACTTCAAAAGAAAAAAAAAGAAACAAAACAAAACAAAATCACACTAATCTGAATCATAGAAGAGATTGGAGACCAGATAGCAATGAACACTGGACAAAACAGAAGACTAGCACTGTCAAAAGGTACAGGTAAAGGTAGCTGAACCTGAGAGACCTGCACTGATCTCGATTCCTGGAAAGAACCTCAGATTCAGAGAGCACCTGGCTACCAGATTAGATCAATTGCAAATCCTCTCTGAGGAAGGTATCTCTGTAACAGCCCCCAGGTTCCCAGTGATTATATTCAAGTAAACATGGCGTCATCATCAAATATCACCAAACACACAATGAAATAACCCATCATTACTGAGACTACGGGGAAACAATAAACAACAGATTCATGCACTAAGTACTTCGGATATTTGAAATATCAGATAGGGAACATAATGTTTAAAAATATAATGAATAGAAATAAAAACAGAATCATAAAATGAGCAACCAAGAGAGTGTGAAAATTACTTTGAACAAAATAGAACTTGTAAAAGTGAAAAATTAATATTGTAATAAAAATCTGCCCTAGAAATGTATCTCACTGGTGTATCTTTCTTTCCAATTCCATTTCTACCTTGTACAAGTTTCTCATTAATTTACCTGTATTTTAAGAAAAAGATATGTAGTGCTAGGATGTGCAACCCAGATCCGCTATTTCAAGACTGCAGAATTAATTCCCCCAGCTGCCTGGGGTGTTGGTAGTCTGCAGGTCTCAGCTAGTCCCTCTCTGGGACTTGTACTTGACTAAAGAACAATGCCTCCGAAGGTCACATTCTTCTGGGAGCAGCTCACATCCAATAACCTGTGGCTGTCAGAATAAAAAGACCAACTGTCCTCACCCCAATTTGAGACATTTGGTAACAGGGTCATCCCAGCTCAAGTTCCCAGAGGATTGACAGAGGTCTTTGTTGTGACTGCCTTACAGTTCAACTGCTATCCTTGCCCAAACCTGTTTTCTTCATTCTCCCAACAGGTATTGATTCTGAGAGCACTTCCCAGTAAGTGACCTGCATGCTCTATCTCAGAATATGCTTCCTGGGGAGCCTACTTATGGTCTCAATTCACTCCTTCAATTAACTCTCTTCTAGCCTAATCTTTATAATTTGCTACCTTATAATTTTGTCTTAGACCCAACTAAAACTTTCAATAGTCTACATCATTACAAAGAGCAAAAACACCACCTTTGTCTTGTATCACTATCTGGAGTGTGGTTATTTCCTTCCCACTCTGTACACCTATATTAGATCCCTTTCTTCAGACCTGTCATTCTGTTCTGTTCACATTCATTTCCAAGTCTGGTCTGGGCTCATGACCAGTTCTCTATCTGGAATTAATAAGCCTTCACCCCACCTCAAAACCTACTTTTATATTATCTTCCCTTTAACATACAACCTAATTTCCATTTTCTTTAAAATGCATTTCTTAGCTAGAACTGCTCAAATGACTGATCCAGTGGCCTGCTAGAGTAATCCTGTATAGCTTTGCACAGCTGATTGCAGATTTTGGGGGATTTTTATAGATAGTCAACATCACATTAGCAGCTTGAAATTAGCCACAGTGGGAGTATTTATACCACCAAAATAAGCAAATACTACAAATAAAGACTAACCTACAAGATTGTGCCATTGCACTCCAGCCTGGGTGACATAGTGAGACTCCACCTAAAAAAAAAAAAAAATAGCCACTTGTCAAATCTTTTCCTGCACACCACCAAATTTCTGCTTCCTGTTGCATGTGCCTCTGCTTCTCATCTGGCAACAAATTTCAACCTGAATGCTTTCTGATTTGCAGATTTGGTAGCCATGGCATCCCAAATAAACAGGATTATCTTTACGGCAGAGAGGATATTTTACACTGACTCATAAAACTTCTTTCCCCAGGGCCTTTTCCATAGTAGGAATTCAATAATTGTTTTTATAAGAGTAATGAATCTTCAGATTCATCCTGCCCAGAGAATATTGGGGAAAAAAAACAAGCAAATGATGGGCATGAGTTTTATTTTTCTAAGAGTGTGTGTGTGTGTATTCCCTCTATACTTTAAATTATTTACCCCTGGCATTCTCCTATATTTTTATTTCAGTCACCATATCATGGATTTTTTTCATATTCAATATAAAAGCACTCTATAATTTTCAGCTTCTATGACTTTTTCTCAGTAGTTTATTTTCTTTGCATATATATTTGCTCTTTACTTAATAATTTAGCCTTCCTTGAAAAAAACTTTTTCCAAAACTTATAACATGTATGACTCAAGGCCTTTTTCTCCCTGGATAATCATTCTTAATCAAAAGATGTCACTCATCACAATCCTGTTTCACCTTTTTGCCAATTGGGAATGGTTTTTTAATAAATTAATGATATTCTTTACTTACTGTTTAAAAGAATTAGTACAACATAACAGCTGACTGCAGTTAATAGGATCTTCCAAGATAGCAATAGAAAATAAAGAGATTCATCTGCCTTTGTTTTTGCTGACACTCTGTACTGTGGCTGGTAGCAGCTGAGACAGGACAAGTCCTGCATATCACTTTAGATTGCTGAACCTTGTCAAGTAAGCTGCTCTTCTGCCTAAGGCTCCAAGGCTGTGTGCTGTCAGCACTTTTTCACCCTGCTGGGTCAGCATCACAATAGAAATCACATTCCCTATCTTACTTTTGGGACCAGTGGGCTGAGTCTTGCTAAGTGGAGAACGCTGTGTGACTTAGGAAACCAGGTTTGGCTTGTGAGCTGCAAACTGCCTTGACATGGCCTCTTTCAATGGCAAAACAGTGCTACAGACACACTGTCCTGCCCCTCAAACAAGTAGCTTGGTTCTTGTCCTTCACCTTGTACACTTAATTCCCTAAATCAATGCATAAGTGCTATCTCCAGAAATTAGACGATATGTAAGATGCACAGCGTGTATTACTGCATACATATTGTAAAGCTTCTAGCTCTGTTTTCATACAGACATGTTCATCAAATCCCTGATGTATAAAGACCTTGCTTTAAGAGATTTCACTGTTGTGCTTTTCTGGAGTAGTCGAGAAGCACTGGGTCATTTGTTCTTTGAATATGAGCAAAAATGATGTGCTAGAATGAGTGGTGCTATGTGTGTCAAAGTTATCACAGGTGTTGGAGGATCACTTAGCCCAGAAGTTCCTACCTCTCACTTACAGAGTGAAATGTAGAGCCATTTTTTTCCCTCCTAGTCAGAGTAAAGAAAGAGCTCAAAACTGGGTCAAAAAACTGGAACACTTGACATATTTGTTAAGTACTGTACCTATGTTTGCTGTGATGCTTTTATATCACCTTTGGCAAGTGATTTAGCTTCTTTGTTCCCCAAATCTTCCCTGTTGCAGAGTTAAGACGTTTTTTCTTAACTCTACTTCTTAGAGTAAGTGCAGAAGGAGAAAGATGCCACTTAATAAACTTTTGGAGCTACAGATATAAGAAACATCTGAAAGAATGAGTTATCTGTCTCACCTTGAACTTTACTGGTCAAGACATTTACACAAAAATAATCCTTGGACTCCCAGTTTCAGTTCTGACATGTAAAGAGTTTGGAAGTCATCACTCCCATGGTTACAAGAAGCAGCAGCTGCATAAACTAAAAATCAATTACTTTTCTTGGACTCATTAGAGAATTAAGACTGCAGAACAATTGCCACCCCCAAATCTGTAGAAATGGGGACATCTACAGAGTCACATCTGAGATCTGTTACATGGAGCCAAAACTGCTGCAGCCATAAACTGGTCCAAACACTTAAATGGTAATTTTGGTCAATTGCTGGAGGCTGAACTCCTGGATGTCACAGTCTCAATGGAAACCTCTATACTTTTCATGGCTATTACCTTCAAGAATTCCAACAGGTTCTTACAGTAAAGATCCAAAAAATCAACCTCATAACTCTAGCAGGAGGAATGAAAAAGTAATCATGATGAAACACACCCAGCATGTTCTCCATAACAAAGGCCTAGTCTCCAAGAGAAAAGAATTGACCAGAGATTTATCCCATATTAGGGAAAGGCATACCTCCTACTGCAGCCTTCTCTTTCTTGTCTCACCTAAAGGGAGAAAAACATACCCAACAGGGGTCAACACTTCAAGAAAATAGATAGAGAATGCTGCAACCAATTAAGGGAATAAGGGACAGAGGGGGAAAAGTGATACCATTGGAGATTCAACCGTAAAAGGTCACATCCCTGAGACACAGCCCCACTAAAATAGGGAGATTTAGTCAAAAGATGATAGAATGTCTCCTCACCACGCTGGCCACACCTTACCCCCACACCAACGAGGTTTGAGAATAATAACTGCATATAGCTGAAAGATCTGCAAGACCCAGACTCTCTCTGAGCAGGAATATTTAGGGAAGCCTAAAGTCAAGAAGAGAGCCAAAAACAAGGACACTAAAGAAATTTGAAGACTTTGGCACCTAAGCTTCAGTACATATTTAAAATAGCCCAACTTATAACAGATTAGCATAAATCCTCACACTAAAGAACTACTTATAGCAGCTTTTATTCTCGATACAACACATTCAGCATTCAACAAAAAATTCCAAGGGATGCCAAAAAGCAGGAAAATACACAGCCTGAAGAGACGAAGCAGTCATAACTCAGATATATAATGCAATATAATTATTAAACAGGGAACTTAAAATAACTGTGATTAATATGTTAATCTAATAAGAAACATAATAGAAAACATGTAAAAATAGATGGATAATATAAGCAGAGAGATGAAAACTCTCAGAAAAAAATAAAAATAAAGACAAGAAATCAATATTACTGTAACAGAAATGAAAAAACAATGTCTTCAATGGACTCACTGGTAGATTCAACACAGGAAAGAGTCAGTCAACTTAAGGATCCATCAACAGAAACATCTTTTACTGAAATGCAAAGAAAAACTAATAAAAAACAGAAGAAAACATCTAAAAACTCAGGTATAATTTCAAAAGGTGTAAGATATGCGTAATTGGAATGCCAGATGAGAAAAGAGAAAAAAGCAGAAGAAAGATTTGTGATGGTAATTGCCAAGAGATTTCTAAAGTTAATAAAAATATCAAATCACAAATACAGAAAACTCAGAGAAAAACAAGTAGTATAAATATCAAAAAGAATTGCACATAGGGGTATAATCTTCAGCGTTCAGAAAACCAAACACAAAAAATCTTGGAAAATGTCAGAAGAGAAAAATATCTTACCTATACAGGAACAAGAGTAGAAATTTTGGAGGACTTTTTTTTTTTTCAGAAACCATGCAAGTAAGAAGGGAGTGAACTATTTAAGTGTAAAAATAAGAGGAAAAAAACCCCACTGACCTAGAATGATATATCCAGATAAATTATTCATCAAAAATGAAGAAGAAACAAAGAAACAATCAGACAAACAAAAACTGAGAATTTATTGCCAACAGACTTGTTCTGCCAGAAATGTTAAAGAAGTTCTTCAGGCAGAAACAAAATGATATAAATGAGAAACATCTATCTACATAAGGAAAAGAAGAACATTGGAAAAGGAATTAAAGAGGTAAAAATTCTCTCATTTTTTATATTTTAATAAATTAAGACAATTTAAAAAATAATAATAGTAACAATGTATTGTGTGATGACAACAATCTCATATAGATAGGAGAGAGGAATTTGGAATAATCTGTTATAAGACACCTACACTTAATTAAGTGGTATAATGTTATTTGAAGATGGACTTAGAATACTTAACAATGTATGTTGTAAATTCTAGGGCAACTACTAAAAATAAAAAATAAAAAAGCCTAATAGATATGTTAAGAAAGATAGAAAAAGCAATCACATAAAATTCTCAATTAAATCTGGAGGAGAAAGAAAAAATGCAATGAATAGAAAAGTTACAAATATGGTAAGTATTAATCCAACTATATCAGTAAATCACTTTAAATGTGAATGATCTAAGGAAACCAACTAAAGGGCAGACAGTGCCAGAGTGGTTAACAGAAACACACCAAACATATGTTATTTACAAGAAACCCACACTATAGAGAGAGACAGTTAAGTTAAAAGTTAAGATATAGAGAAAGAAATGCCATACTGACACTAATCAAATAAAAGCTGGAGTAGCTATTTTAATTTCACATAAAGCAGACTTCAGAACAAGAAAAGTTATAAGGTGTAAAGAGGCACATTAAATAATGATAAAGGAGTGAAGTCTCCAAGAAAACATAATAATCCTAAATGTGTATGCACCTAACAACAGAGCATCATAAATCTGAGGCAAAAACTGATAGAATCAAAAGGAAAAATAGACAAATACACTATTATTTTGTAGAATTCAGCACCTGTCTTTTAGTAATTGATATATATAGCAGGCAGAAGATCACTACCGGTACAGTTGGCCTGAACAGTACTACCAATCAATTTGATTTAACTGACATTTATATACTACTCCATCAACACCTGTAGAATACATGTCTTCTCAAGCTCACATGGAGCTTTCATCAAGGTAGGCCAGATTCTGGGCCAGAGAACACACCTTAACAAATTTAAAGGAATAGAAATTATATAAAGCATGTTCATTCTCACTGAAATTAAACTAGAAATCAATAACAGATATGTAAATAGGCAATTCTCACATATCAGGAAATTAAACAACACACTTTCAAATAACCTAAGGGTAAAAGAAGAAATCTCCAGAAAAAATTAAAATATTTTGAATTAAATTAACATGAGAACACAACTTATCAAAATTAGTGGGATGCAAAAAAGGCAATGCTTAGATGGAAGTTTATAGCATTGGATACATATATTTAAAAAGGATGAAGATCTAAAATCAATAGTCACAAAGAGTGAAACAATGCATGCAATTTAAAAAAAAAATCATTTAGGAGGCAAGGGAATTCCAGGATAGAATGTATAATGTATAAAACAATCTGACTCTATTACAAATGTTTGAAACAACTTCAATGAAAAGCAAATGGAGGAGAGTGCTGACTTAAGTAACTTTGGAAATGAGTGGGTTCTGTAAAACTAAAGACAAAAGAAAGTGTGCATAAGCACTGAACTCTAGATGATCAATTTATTTCCCATAGAAATTGGCAATTAACAGCTAAAAGTTCTGATACTGCTATACATCTATATTAAAATTGAACAACTAAGTAAATAGAAGGCAAATGGTTGGAGCCAGGTTTTTCACTGTTGGAGTGAGAATTTATAGATAAGCCAAAGGAGTAGGCTAGAAAAATCAATGTGCTAACCAATTAGAGTTTGAGATATCAGTATGAACTGATTTAGTTTATGATAGCTTTTTTTTAGTTTATTACAGGCATAGATGATTACATATAAAAATATTTATAGATATGTGTATACAAATGTTAGTATATACATATATTTTCTTACCCTGTGTGTTGAGAGGAACCAAGGCTACTCCAATAGAAACTAGCACACCAAATGCCCAGATATTTATTTCTGATACCATTCTCAAATAAAAGGAATTAGTGTTCCTTAGAGAAATAGCTGAATCCAGGACAGAGGCAGAAAATATATACAAGGAGCCCAGAGCATCTTGTTCTGTCAGAAGTAAGTACTCAAAAATAAATAAATAAATTACAAAGATGGGGGTATGTCAAAGTGACACAGAAGCCAACTGAAGAAACTCCCAGTGGCTGAGCAACAAAATAGATAACGTAGCATTAGATAACACAAAACATAAAAGAAA
This sequence comes from Pan paniscus, assembly GCF_029289425.2. Taxonomy (NCBI): domain Eukaryota; kingdom Metazoa; phylum Chordata; class Mammalia; order Primates; family Hominidae; genus Pan; species Pan paniscus. The sequence continues at coordinate 135,814,249 of NC_073254.2, forward strand.
TATCCATATATCCATACAAATATAATACAGATTGACTAAGTTAATAAATGGAGGAGAGAATAAATCCATTTTTCTCATGCAGAAGGACTCCACATAATGTATGTAGATACTCTACTCCCAAAGAAGGGAGGTATATTACTCCTCCTACGTGTGAGCTGCACATAGTGGGTCCAGTATAAAATGAGGCAGGAGACCTGAAAAGAGTGACTTCAGCCAGGTAATCAACTAAACATCGTCGGTGATAAGTCATGTTGATATTATCTACCTTTGATATGATGTGATAAAATGGTACTTGACGTCTGTGGCATTTTCCCAAAAGTGTGCAACACTAGTCGAGTTATAAGAACAACATCAGACAAATCCCAATTGAGAGACATTCTACGAAATACCTGACTAGAACTTCTCAAAAGTTTCAAGGGCATCTAAAAAAAGGAATATCCATCTGAGAAAATGTCTTCAAAGTGAAAAACTACCTTGGACGAAGTTAAAACAGGCAGAAAGACTCTATTCAACTCTATTGCAATAAGAGAGAAAGATTAAACTTATCTCCATTGAAATAAAAGTCTGTTGGGTTTTTAAGCACTGGATGAGCTAGTGGAAGAGTAATGGAAAACATTAGGGTGAGGTTAATGAATGGGATGAATTGTGCACATTGAGATATTTCTGAGTTTGCAAATGTTTTTCTCTGTTATTAAGCCATCTGTGTTTACTAATTGAAGCCCGCTGAAACTAGGCTCCTACCCTTCCATGGAGACAGGCAGAAAGGGGTGCTATCTCCTCCCATGTTTATATTTCAAAGAGATGGTTCCCAGCTCCTTAAGAAAGACATCCCTGAGCTGTAAAACTGGCAAAAGGCTGGAAGAAGATTTATGCACATTTCAAAGGGACAGAGAAATAATCTACAATTGAAAGTTTTCTGAAGTAAATTATTTAAGAAAATGCATATCAAGAAACGGGTAAAATCTACTGAATAAAGTACAGATTTTAATTAATAATGATTTATCAAGATTGGCTCATTATTTATAACAATGTTAGTCATTAGACTAACATAAGCTGATAACAACAGAGGAAATCACTATAGGGTTATGGGAACTCTTTCTACAGTCTTCATTATTATTCTGTAATTCTGAGACAATCTAAAATTAAAAATTTATTACAAAATAACAGCTCTTTCTTGTTCTGGGCCTCTGGACCTGATTTTCTTATTGTTTAAATAATACATTTGTTTTATGGCAATTATAACTACGGCAGCCACATAATACAACAATCTGGGTTTTTCTAAATGTGGCAGGCAGTCGTCATCATTGTTTTACAAGCAGGAGCTCTGAAAGGAAATCATTGCTCAGAGAAGGAAGACTATGTGAAGAATTGGTGAAGCCTTCTTTTCAGTGATCACTAAGAGATAAACCATCCTAAGAAGGGTGTCAGTCGATTTTTAGTTTGTTAAATATTGGGGTCAAGTATTGGCAAACCAGAGTTTTATTGTCCATATGCTGCTTTACCATTCACCCTGACTTAAGGACAGAAATCCAGGGACCCATACCAAGGATACCACCCACGTTGATGCAAAAGCGATACCAGCAGCTTCAGCTTTAGGAAAAGCAAAGATTGAGATTTAGGAAGCTCAAGTAAGACTGACTAAGGGCTACTAGAGAGATGCTATGTTATGTTGGTAGATGGTTATGTTTCTAGTAGCCAGCCATGTTTATACTAGGAGAAAGCTAAGAAAAACAGGGCATGCAACTGATAATAATGTCTTTAATAGGTATTTGCATAAAATACCTAGCCTGGGCTAGGATAGTCTGGATTAGACTGGGCTGGGCCTCTGAGATTCTGATTTAGTAACCTACTAATCACAGGAAAAGGCCAACATAGATGGGCCACATCAGCTAAATTTTTCAGAGCAGTTTTGTTTTGTTTTTCAAAGTAACAGCACATCTTACCTGTCAGAATTCCTCTTCTAAGAAATGGTATACACATAAACTAATATTTTTAAAGAGTTATTATGCTACCATCATCTCTCATGGGTACATTGCTGACAGCATAATGTGAAACTTTGATGCTCTTAATTGAAGGGGGTTTGGTTGATGGTAATTGCAAAGTGTTAGTGAGTTAAATTTTGTCAGTATGAAGACATTGTGATACATTTTCATATTATTACTGGAGTCTAAAAATTAATAAGGATATAATGCAATTTTGTAAAGAGACTGATCTTTTAGTGTTACCCCTATAGAATTCTGATACTACATGGTCATAATTTGATTACAGCACTTACACCATTATATTTTGTGGGAGGGTTTTTCTTTGTTTTCTTTTGTTTACTTTTAATTTCTTGCCTCCTGCTCTGAATAGACTGACTTCAAGGATCAAGGCCACTGTTTCATTCACAAAATAACTGCTATACAAAATCAAAATATATTTGTAAATATATCTGTTGCAAGCAATGGGGAAATAATTGTCTATTTAATAAATGGTGCTGGGAGAACTGGCTAGCCATATGGGGAAAATTGAAACTGAACCTCTTCCTTACATCTTATACAAAAATTAACTCTAGATGGATTAAAGACTTAAATGTAAAACCCAAAACTATAAAAACCCTAGAAGAAAGGCTAGGCAATACCACTGAGTAAAGAGGCAAGGGTGAAAATTTTATGAAAGAAATGCCAAAATCAATAGCAACAAAAGCAAAACTTGACAAATGGGTTCTAGTTAAATTAAAGAGCTTCTGCACAGCAAAAGAAGCTATCATCAGAGTGAACAGACAACCTACAGAATGGGAGAAAATTTTTGCAATCCATCCATCTGACAAAGGTCTAATATCCAGAGTCTACAAAAAAACTTAAACAAATTTACAAGAAAATAAAAACAAACAAACTCATTAAAAAGTGGGCAACGGACATAAACAGTCACTTCTCAAAAGAAGACATTCATGCTGCCAACAAATATATGAAAAAAAGCTTAACCTCACTGATCATTAGAGAAATGCAAATCAAAACCACAATGAGATACCATCTCACACAAATCAGAAGGGTCATTATTAAAAAGTCAAGAAACAACAGATGCTGGTGAGGTTGCAGGGAAAAAGAAACACTTTACTGCTGGTGGGAATGTAAGTTATTTCGACCCTTGTGGAAGACAGTGTGGTGATTCCTCAAAGACCTAGAAGCAGAAATACCATTTGACCCAGCAATCCCCATTACAGTATACATACCCAAAGGAATATAAATTATTGTATTATAAAGATACATTCATTGCAGCACTATTCACAATAGCAAAGACATGGAATCAACCTAAATGCTCATCAAGATTGACTGGATAAAGAAAATATGGTACATACACACTATGGAATACTATGCAGTCATAATAAGATACGAGATCATGTCCTTTGCAAGGACACAGATGGAGCTGGAAGCCATTACCCTCAGTAAACTAATGCAGGAACAGAAAACCAAACACCACATGTTCTCACTTATAAGTGGAAGCTGAATGATGAGAACATGTGGACAGATGGTTGGGGGACAACACACACTGGGGCCTGTTGGGTGGGAATGGGGGAGGGAGAGGATCAGAAAGAATAGCTAATGGATGCTGGCTTAATACCTAGGTGATGGTTTGATCTTTGCAGCAAACCACCATGGCACGTGTTTACGTATGTAACAAACCTGCACATCCTGCACATGTGCCCCCGAACTTAAAATAAAAATTGAAGAAAAAAATATATACACATATATATAAAGGCCAACTCATAAAAATGGCGTTCCAACTAAAAATTGTTTGATATTTAATATTTCTTGAAATCTCTTGGACCTATTTCCTCTTTTTATTTCTTATTCCTCAAGATCTTTCTTTTTCTACAAATATGATATCAAGTAAAATCAGATCTCTCTTTTTCTATAAATATGATATCAAGTAGGATCTTGGTAGAAAGTGGTACTGTCTCCTCCCGTGTTTATATTTCAAAGGGATGGTTCCCAGCTCCTTGAAAAAGACATCCTTTAGCTGTAAAACTGGCAAAAGGCTGGAAGAAGATTTACACACATTTCAAAGGGACAGAGAAATAATTTGGATCCTTCTTTTTCAAGATCTTTCTTTTTCTACAAATATGGTACAAGTAAAAACATAATCTATTAATTCTAAGAATTTTTAAAATTAATTTACATCCTCACCTCCATTTCATATTTCCCCAAATAAGTGAAGGTAATTATTTGCTGTTCATTAAGCCCCCCTAGTATGCAAGCAAGTGATTGGCATTAATTGAAACCCACAATACCTCAATGAGATCCATAAGCACTTTTCAGGGATCTTTCATCCACAGCTAAATGATATACCACTTTATTTTGTAAGGATGCATACTTCCTTAAAGAATAGCAGTCACCCAACAAACAGTTTTGTAAGGATACTAGAAAAATACAGCTCATTAAAATCTATTAAGATAGAATTAAATTACCATGGTATATGTCATATGTAAAATTTATACTTCCAGGAATATTTTTAAAGTATTTTGGAGATCCAAATGCCAAATGTTCACATTAAAGCTTCCATCTTTTTTGGAAATCATTATTTTTGTGGAATGTTATGAGATTTTTTTGTCAGAAGGAAATTGGGAAAACATGAATTTGTATGACAGATTATAATGAGTGTGTTTTGCACCCCTGCTTCCCTTGTTCATTGAGTTTCTTAACTTTTACCAAGTGCTCACTTGCCCAGCACTAATAGAGAAATCACAGTGGAAAAACTAACATAGGGAGACTACAAATTCTTGACTGTTGAGTTCAAAATGCCGCAGTCCAGGCTTAAGATAGGAAGATGTGAATGGTATATGATCTATCGTAATCAGTAGCCACTTCCCTTCCCAATTTGTTACTCTACTAGATATTTGTTACTAGCAGAAGAGAAAGATTTTAAAAAATGGAGTTGGTTAATAAGAGAAGGGACAGAGCTGTACCTTGACAGGTCCCCCAGGACAAAATGTGGAGGTGGAAGCACAGGGAGGTGGCTGAACCCTTGGGTGAGTTTGAGAAATCAACAGTACAAAAAAAAACAATTTTCTCCTTTCTATCTTAATTTCTTATAGGATGGCAATCTCCTCAGAGTCCCTAGTGTGGATGGAAGGAAAGAAAGGGCTACCTAGGGAGAAGTCCTGCCCCCTGCATGACCAAGAATAGCAGAGAAGTGACACTGAGCACTGACAAAAGCAAAGGTCTCATAGTAGGTACAAAGAGACATTGCAGTGGAACTTGGTGTCAACTGTCAGTGTAAGCACCGACAGAGGTGCAGGGCCCCTGTGCAAACCACTAGAAAAAGAAGAATAAGATAAGATGATTAAATATCTTGGTATATTTAATACCAAGATATTTACCCAGAGCAGGCAAAGGGTACCCATAAACCAGACGCCCTATCCTTACCCATCAACACAGTTTTGCATGGCAGAATGTTTAAGGAGGGGAAAAAGGAAAGAAGAAATTCTAATTCTCTGAGTTAAATTAGAAATTACTAAGACAAATTTTAAAATGTTGGAATTTCCTCAGGCGATCATAGATCAAGTGTTATTCCATCATATGAAATGAGAACTCACAATAACATTGTTTAGGCATAGGAAAACAAAAATTTATAATTTGTACATGAGGATACGCTGTGAAAATTATAGCCCAGTGCTTATATGATGATAATAATGAATCTTATTATTAGAAAAGTAAAACGTTTTAACTATTTCAAAGCTTCATCTCTTTCTATATATGTGTGTATATATGTATATGTGTGTATACACACACACACACACACACATTGTTTTATTTGCTGTTCCTGACAATATGGCAAGATAATTAAGGAAGAAAGTATTAAACTGTATCCTAGAGTATAATGTGGGGCTAACAAGTGATTTCCCAAAAGTCAATCTGTTAATCAGTGGGGCAAGACAGACCTAGAACCTTGATCTTTGACCGCAAGTCTGGTTTTTTACCAAAATGTCACCTGCATTTGAAAGCTTTAAAAAATCACTGGGCTAAATTGTAAAATAAATTGAGACATATGCCATCCCTAGAGGTAAATTACACTTCTGACTAACTCCAGGGGGACATGTCCTGGACACAGCTGTTCCAAGGCAGGCTGGATCTGATTAATCACTGCCCAACCAGGCATTTGATCTACTCATTCATGGACAAGCCCAAGAGCAGATGTAATATTTTACTCCTCTGGGTTTCCAAGGACAAAGGAGTGCACAGAAGAATTAATCAAACAAACCCACAATGAATTATTCATTTTTAATAATATATTATACACACATTAATAGAAAAGAATTAGCAAAAATTACATGTTGCAACAATATTAAACATCTTAAAAGTCTACAAATTCTAGCTATAGGTATATAACTAAGTGATGGGTTTATTAAAATTGTCACTATTCAGAAGTTCCACAATGTCTCAAATGTTTGAAGGTCAGTGACTCTACGTGCCCAATTTCAGAGTGAAATCCAGTTCTCTCAAGGTACAGTCCACTCTATCATCCCAAAGATCAACTCTCTTTCTCCCCAAGCAGAAGAATAAAAAGTGTATTGTTCCTGAAAGTTGTTAAGGAATCATACTCTAAGAAACAACTCGACCACCAAGAAGAAGTTAGATCTGTATAATCATAAAACCCATTTAGAATGCTTCCTAAGGAAGTAACTGGCTTTGTCAAAGTAGCTCGAAAATCCTTTTATGAGAGTTGGGGACTCCCTGAAGAAAAGGGAATTACAGAATCCAAGAAAGTTTGATGTGCTAAAATATTAAATGTCTAAGAGTTAATTTACTCTTCCTTGGATGGTCCAAAGAGCCCTGGCAAGGTTTTACTCTGTAACTCTCTTGTATCTGTGTTTCCTTGGCAGAGCAAGCCCTCTCATGACTTCCATGGATAACTTTTTCTTTATATATGTTAATAATACAGTCGGGTTACATCTTATAGTCTTGGTTATTCTTTATGCTTCCATGTTCTGGTCTATCCAGCATTAATTTTTCAACTAAACTGTCAGAAGGCAGTCATGTTTTTCATATTTCTAACATATGAGAAACACCTCATTGGAACCCCTACATTGACCAGGACACTAAAATACTAGTCAGAATTCTGTGTCCTTGGTTTTAGAGGCCATTGTGTAGAAGAAGAAACAAAATAACAAATAGTAATAATAAAAATGAGTCTAGTAACAACAGCAATAGTAGTACTACATACATTTAATTCTTAATAATTGACTAAAAATATTCACATATATTATCTCATTTAGGAGAAATAAAATACAACCATAAATCAAAGAACTACTTCGGACATTCAGGTGGGTCATAACAGTACATGCTGGTGAATCAGAGACAGAAAACAGCTGAAGACCTGGTCTTGTAACACACTAAACAAAACCCTAACCTGTGATTCAGGAAAAGTGAAAAGCACTAAGTCTAAAAGATCTGGTCTAAGTTCGTCTAGGGCACAAGACACAGTAACCAATGATGCACTTTTCAGTAATGGTTTAGACAAATTGAGTGCACAAGATTCCAAGTAAAAAGAATGGACTCATTTACCTATGGGTGGAGCATGATGCTAGGAAATCCATGGCAAAATTACATGGGCATACATCAATTTGAAATGGTTTTGGCAACAGGTAGCAGACTAGGCCAAATGAACTGTGGCTTCTTCTATTATCTATTTAACTAGATAGATTCCAGAAGCAGGCAGTCTGCAGATTCAGTCACTCAGTAATATCAGCAAGACTCCGGCTCTTTCTGCCTCTCTCATATTGGCTTGACATCTCGTGCTTTTACCTTGCCACAGTGTGTTGGTCCTAGCTTCAAATACCATGTTAGTTCCAAGCAGGAAGGAAGTGATGGGGGAAGGCTTTCTCTTTGTAATTTGAGGATGACGTTCCCCCAACACAGTTTGTTTGTCTCATTGGTCAGAATGAAGATGCATGGCCACCTCACAGCAACAACTAAAAATGGGGATTGAAATTATCATAACTGATTTAAACTAATCATTATTCATCCCTTAGAGGAGAATATGGAAGAGTTGAGATCAGGATTGAAAAATAAAAGGACATAAAGAGAATTCCTTTCTCCTTTCTTAAAACTAAAATTTTAAAACAGACTTTAGCATCCTCACCCCTCTTATTGCCTCCCTCCCCACACTCATCTCTTGTTATCCAGTGAAGTCCAGCATACTGGCCCTTAGAGAAATCATGTTTGAGAAAGGTGCTCATATTCTGCATAAATTTTAAAGGCAGAGAATTTCCTGAAGGATTAGATCTAGGGTATGAGCAAAAGAGAAGAGTTGAGGATAAGCCCAAGTTTGGGGCCTGGACAATAAAGCCAACAACCAATATGGGAAAAATTAGATGTGTAGACATTCATTTATCTCTCAACATCTATACTCACAGAAACATGAAGATTGGTTTGTTTGATTTTTTTTCTTTATTAAAGTTCACAGGGCACCAGCCATTTGGGGGCTAAACTAAAACCAAGGACAGTGATGATCATTTGTAAATACTGTTGAGTGTTTATAAGCCAAGTTAGAGAAAAGAATAAATCATTTAGACAAGGTCTTAATTGATAATTAAATCATAAAATTGATAATTGAGGAAAGAAGTGAGTGAAGGCTGGGCGTGGTGGCTCATGCCTGTAATCCCAGCACTTTGGGAGGCCAAAGGCGGGCAGATCACGAGGTCAGGAGATTGAGATCATCCTGGCTAACATGGTGAAACCCCATCTCTACTAAAAATATAAAAAATTAGCCAGGCGTGGTCGTGGGCACCTGTAGTCCCAGCTACTCAGGAGGGTGAGGTAGGAGAATTGTGTGAACCCGGGAGATATAGCTTGCAGTGAGCCGAGATCACGCCACTGCACTCCAGCCTGGGTGACAGAGCAAGACTCGGTCTCGAAAAAAAAAAAAAAAAAAAGTGAGTGAAAATATTTAAACATTCTGGCAATTAGTGATCAAAAATAGAAAAATAAATAATAAATATACTTTAACTTTTTCATAGTCCACAGTGCTGTGCCATAGCTCTGCCTTCATTATTTGTACTTTAAAGGGAGCTCTTTCAGGCATTTCTTCAAATCAAATCTAAGAACCAGGAAAACAACACCTTTTAAGACTTTAGTCTGATCTTCAACAATTGAGACATTTTTCCCACTATTGTTCTTTTGAAATAGTCTAATTTAATAAAATCTAGGGAAGTTGAATTCTGAAGTCCATAGGGGAACAAGAGGGAAAGAATATTCTTTTATTCTTTCTGTGGTTTCCAGAAATCATACTGTACCTGTCAAGATTCTCTGAATGAACAGCACCAAAAAGTGACTCCATAAAATCAGTAAAACATACAATGCTTAATACCTGTCAGAGACACCATCAATATATGAATATATTACCATTTGATGAAGTTTCAACTGCCAGCTACTGAGATGACCGAGATAAATAGCCAGCATCATCTTAATCTTCAAAAGGTACTTGTTCCTACTGTCATGAAAAATTTCTTCTCTTATGTGATGGAGTTTACCCTGTAAATTAAATCTCTCAAGTAATGGAAGAAATAACCCATGACACTGGTGAGGGAAATTAAATTAGAGTCACTAATAGCAGGTCAGCACAGTCTGAGCAGAGGTAATGGAAGTGACCACATGAATGATAAGCAGGTCTTCGCAAGGCTGTGACAAGTGTCTCCCGGACAGTGTGACAAGCATTCATCTAGGTGGCAAGCAATTCATAGTCAAGACACTAACATGTTTATAGTGCAGCTCGCCCCCATCTATGCCAGAGTATGTCAACCTTTCTGAGGAGGATGTTCTAATTCCCTCGTGAAGGCCATTAGGAAAAGTTAAAAATGAGGTTCCCTGTTTCTGGGTAAATCAATTTCTCATCGCCTAGAAACCTTTCTGGCCAGAGCAGATGACCTTTAGAGATAAGAAGAATCACAGAGCTATACTTAAGTAACTTTTTTTTTTTAAGCATTAGAAGGAAACAAAAGGAAAATTGTGCTACAGTTCAACAGTCAAAAGGTGGCTAAAACAAATGGAGTTATTTTAGCTTTGTTGCTAAGGCTTGGGAGCATGGTAATGCCAATGACAAAATAACCTATTGTGTGGGAAAGTTAAAATGGTACCTTGCACTTTATAGGTAGCCCTTCTGGACCTCAGCTGTGATTTACTTTCTAATGCTCAATCGGGATCACTGAACTTTTGATATAAACATAATAAATAAGTAAATAACACAGCTGCTGAAAATGGGGAAAAGAGCAGGAAACGGGGATGTGGAACAGGGAAAGGAAGCTGTGAAGAATGACTTCTAGAAAATCACTAATAGTCTGATGGCTGCAACTTGACCTATTCTGTTAAAATATGTTTTACTATGATCTCAGATAATAAATGATAGGATCATGAAAAATGACCATTTTTAAATAGAGAAATGTCTGCATTGCCTGACATATTGTTTGGGGTGTAAATAGACAGAAATGTGCACTTAAATTATCCTGTATCTGAGATGGTAATTTATGCTTGTTATTGTACAATACTTTTCCTAAGTATAATGTCCCTAGAACCACTGATTTGCAAAGGAAAAAATTATTGTTGTATGCTCTCCATCCTATTTGCTTTAAATAGGTATTGTTAGTTGTAATATTCAGTATTTTAAAATTATTTGCATTAAAAATGGAAAATAAAAAAGCAAGGATAAGAAGTTATTTTTCTGCTTTTAAAGTAGATGACTGTTTCTTAGTTTATAAATAAATTTATCTTTATTTTTATTTTTAATAGCCCAATCTTTGTATAGTTAACCAAGAAAATAATCCAAAATATTGGATTCTGATGATATTATGCTTTACAGGTATGTAAAGTCAGGTCAAAACCATAGCACTTGAAGAAAATGAATGGAAAAATGAAACAGTTTAATAGAATAAAAAGCTCATAGAATGCCAATTTGGAAAAGAAGTGGCCTGTCCATTCTTTGAATTTAGTAAAGCAGGCAAGATGAGCATCTGGGAACATGATGAATTCAGTGGTTAAGGAAAATAAACGGCAATAAGTTCTGATCCTCAACCTCTTGCTAACTTATCATATTACTATACTGGGTCAAGTTATTTGCTTCTCTGAATCCGTTTTCTCATCTGTGAAATAAAATTATAAAAAATAAAAAGCTTATTAAGTTTGGTTAGAAATGGAATTTCACATAGGTTTTATTGGATATACTGAATAAAAGTCATTAATTTCATAGCTGGCACCATTATTCGTAATAAACAAAGTGGAGCTGTGAATTTCAGTCCTATGAAATATAAATGGGCCCATATTTAGTTCCAAACATGCACAAAATAATTAAACGTTCCTTCAAATCCCACTGACTGGTTCTTATGCTTAATCAAATGAAAGAAGAAAGAAATTCCCATTTAGCAAAAGATAACATTATTTCTTTGAATTATTCATTTTCAATTACTGTTCTATTTTTATCAAAACAGAATACTAAAAAATAAGGGTTTTTCAGATCTTAGAAGCAGTTTTCTTAGAATAGCATGTCTTGCCTTTCATATGGTAAAAATATCTCTAAGTCTGAAGTATGAGGCCAAATCAAATCAGAAACTTAGTAAAGAATATAAAATTGAAGAAAATAAATCTTTCTTTTTATAATAAACATTTATTTATTAATTTTTACTTTTTGCTTTGTTTATAGATCTTTCCCCTTTCAAATTAACTGAGCAAAACTAGTTGGTTCTAACAAGATTAGTTTTAAAATTCAATGAAAAATCCTTTGTTTTAAATCTGTATTAAAATGAAAACCTGGCTGGGCATGGTGGCTCACACCTGTAATACCAGCACTTTGGGAGGCCGAGGCGGGCAGATCATCTGAGGTCAGGAGTTTGAGACCAGCCTGACCAATGTGGTGAAACCCCATCTCTACTAAAAATACAAAATTAGCCTGGCATGGTGGCGCAAACCTGTAATCCCAGCTACTCAGGAGGCTGAGGCAGGAGAATTGCTTGAACCCGGGAGGCAGAGGTTGCAGCAAGCCGATATCACACCACTGCACTTCAGCCTGGGTAACGAGCAAAACTCCATCTCAAAAAAATAAATAAATAAAAAATAAAAGCCTATTTCCACTCTCAGAAATGTCCATTCAATTTAGTGACATGGAAAATTGTTGACAATATGTTATAAAGTAGAAAAACTACTATTCAAAATGTTAACTTTAAATTTTGTTTTACATTAATTTTCAGTCTAAATTTCAAATTTTAGTTTTGCTTTAAAAAATCTATACAATATAAATACACAGTTCCTATACATACTTGGCTATACACATACACACACATATACCACTGATGATCATAATATAATTGGATTATGGGTAATTTTTCCTTGGGTAATTTTTCCATGTATAATTTTTTCTACTGTAAACATATATTTGTAATCAGAAAATGTTACAAAATAAATATAAAATTTTATTCACCAATATGGAAGAGGATGTGTTACTATAACACTCTCATATTGATAATATTTGCTAGATAATTTTATGTAAAAGAATTAAGTGAATACCATTTAACATAAAAATATGCTGATTCCAGAAAAAATACAAAATTAATAACACTATTTTATACTTAAGTACCTCAAATTTTTTATTAACTTTTGATTTAATCCACCAACTGTACATTTCATGCAAAATATATATAATTTTTGTTAAATTAAGACAGGTAAAACAATTTGATATATCCCCCATACATATTAGGCATTACTTGACTGACTATCAACTTGACCTCACAGACTTGGCAATATAATATGTACAGAGCCCATGCAGGAAATATAAATGTGTGAAGCAAAAAGCTGAGAAAGTATTGAACATTAGGGAGTGTTGCAGAGTGAACCAGAAACTCTTCTGTTCAGCTGATTATTGCCATGTGGCAGTGAAGGCTCACACTGAAGGACAGTTTTTGAAAGAAGATAAAAATCAGGATTTTCAGTTGAGACCTATAGGTTTTAAAAGTATTGTATAAATCAAGTAAAAACAATTATGCTGACGTAGTATAATTTATGGAATACCCATTTGCAGCCTCTAGACTGAATTGTCCTAATCAATGCTAGACTTGAGTATTTCAAATGTACTTTATTCCTGCACACTTACACTTGCCATACCAATTGTTTGCCCACTCAGATTTTCACAAACCCTGTCTTCTACTTGGTAGAAACTAACTGTTCATGTGGTCAATTTATAGTTGTAAAATATTTTGGTATTTATCACTATGTGAATTACTGTTGCTTATCAAGAATCAAGGTTAATATTACTACTGGACACATATATTTGTAATCAGAAAATGTTACAAAATAGATATAAAATTTTATTCACCAATATGGAAGAGGATATGTTATTATGATAACACTCTCATATTGATAATATTTACTAGACAATTTTATGTAATCAAGAATCAAGTCAGAAAGAATAAATAAGTCTCTGGGATATTCCTCCTCAATGATCTCAAAATATGTAAAATAATTTTTAATTATTTGTTCAACGTAATTAAATCTTACCAATATTAGGTCGGGTGCAGTGGATCATGCCTGTAATCCCAGCACTTTGGGAGGCCGAGGCGGGCAGATCACGAGGTCAGGAGATCGAGACCATCCTGGCTAACATGGTGAAATCCCATCTCTACTAAAAATACAAAAAAATTAGCCGGGCATGGTGGCGGGCACCTGAAGTCCCAGCTACTCAGGAGGCTGAGGCAGGAGAATGGCATTGAACCCAGGCAGAGCTTGCAGTGAGCCGAGATCACGCCACTGCACTCCAGCCTGGGTGACAAAGCGAGACTCCGTCTCAAAAAAAAAAAATCTTACCAATATTAGCTTATTGTATCCTAGTCACTTAAAATAGATGCTTACCATTCAGTGGTTTTATAACTATTTATTTCTATGTTTGAAATACTACAGATAATGAATTAACATAGTACTCACATAAATCTCATGGCCTAACCCCTTATACATATTTATATCTATGTAATGTATCATTAAAGAAAAGACCATTACCATAAAACCTTACAAACAGGAAATTCTGTGTCACATGAAACAGTCCATCAATCTGGCAATTCTTTTTGTTGGTTAATCATTTAATTTTTTTCTCTAATTGAAATACAGTGTATTACTATTAGGGTTCTCTAGAGAAATAAAACCAATAGGAAATAGATAGGTAGATAAGACAAATGGACAGAGGAGAGACAGAGAGAGAGAGAGACAGAATTTGCTATCATGGATTGGCTCATGTAATTTTGGAGGCTAGGAAGTCCCAGGATCTGCTGTCTGCAAACTGAAGACCCAGGAAAGCCACTGGTGTAATTCAGTCTGAAGGCCAGAGAACCAAGGAAGCTAATGGTATTAAGTCTCAGTCCAAATCCAAAAGCCTGCGAATCAGGAACACTGATGTCCTGGAACAGGGGAAGATGATGTTCTAGGTCAAGGAAGAGAGTACATTTGCCCCTTTTCTGCCTTTTTGTTCTATTCAGGTCCTCAGTGGATTAGATGATACCTACTCAAATTGGTAAGGGCGATCTTCCTTCCCTAGTCTTCCAATGCAAGTCCTAATCTATTCTGGAAACATCCTCACAGACCCGCCCAGAAATAATGTTTTACCAGCTGTGTACCCTTTCACCTATTCAGGTTGACCCATACAATTAACCATAACATAGCCTGATTTGCTGCCAATCAAAAAAAAGTGATGGCAGATTTTAGAAACAGACTTAGTCTCAAATCTAGACACTGTCAGAAAATTGAGTCTTCTTGAACATGTAGGCTTCACTACTCAATTAACACTAATTCAACACATTTTTATATAGTAACTATTATAAGCTAGCCCATGTTCCAAGTGCAGTGGAAAACAGGAAGGATCCAATTTTATTATTCTGGCAGGATGAGGCAGATATCAAAAAATAAACAAGGCCATGTTAGAGAATAATAAATGTTCTGCAAACAATTAGAGGCATGTAATAGAGCTGCCGGGGCCACCTTAGATTGAGATCAGGAAAATCTTCTCTAAGGACATATAAGTTAAAACTTGAATTGCCAAAAAAAAAAATACCAACCATGAAAAGATCAAGAGAAAGAATTTCAAGAACAGAGAGAAGGCCAACGTGGCAAGGGTCAGTGGGCAAGGGTAGGTTACTGAGACACGAAATCCAAGACAGGCAGAGATCATTTCCTGTGGGGCTTTACAGGGCATGAAGGAGTTTGTATCTACTCTAAGTATAGTGACATCTGTTTTTAAAAGATCTCTGCTGACTCTGTGGAGAATAAATTATGCAGAGGCAGAAATGCAAACAGAGATTAAGTATTGCAGGGAAGGGTAATGATGGGTTGGATGATGTGATAGAAGTAGAGGGAATATGTTTTGCAGGTAGAATCAGTTTTACATGCTAATAACTTGAATGTGGGAAGTAAGGGAAAAAGAAGTGCAGACTTCATAGATTTTTGACTTAAGCAATTAGATAGGTAATACTGCTATTTACTGAGATGGAAGAATTGAGGAGAAACAAGTGTGGGTTAAGGGAAGGGAAACAGAGTTACATTTTAGGACAAGTGAGCTTCTAGTGACTTTCAGACATTCAATGAGAAGCAGGAAGTTGAATATAGGATTCTGTATTTGTAGAAAGATGTTAAAACTAGTACGGGAGTCATTAGCATAAGGATGGTAAAATAATGGAGCAGGATAATTATTTTTTAAATGTGTGGTTTAAAAATAAAAAAGAAGGCCAGGCACAGTGGCTCACGCCTATAATCCCAGCACTTTGGGAGGCTGAGGGGGGTGGATCACCTGAGGTCAGGAGTTCGAGACCAGCCTGGCCAACGTGGTGAAATCCCATCTCTACTAAACATACAAAAAAATTAGCTGGGTGTAGTGGCAGGCCCCTGTAATCCCAGCTACTCTGGAGGCTGAGGTAGGAGAATCGCTTGAACCAGGAAGGCAGAGGTTGCAGTGAGCCAAGGTCGTGCCATTGCACTCCAGCCTGGGCAACAAAAGAGAAGCTCCATCTCAAAAAATAATAATAATTAATTAATTAAAAATAAATAAATAAATAAGAAGGAAAGGGGCCAAGACCAAGCCCCGGGTCACTCAGTATTAGACATCAGGGAGGAGGAGCCAACAGTATCTGAGAAGGAGCATGTAATGACATGGACAAAAAAAAAAAAGAAAAGAAAAAAAAAGCAGAAACCAAGGAAAGAGTTTCAAGAAGGAAATGGTTAACTCCATGGGATGCCGCTGAAATCAAGTAAGACAAGGACAAGGAAATTGACCACTAGAATTTGGCAACATAGTGATCAGTCATAGGAGAATATTGGAGGTAGAATAATGATTGCAAAGGATTGGAGAAAGAAGGAGAGTTAATTTATTCAACAAGTTTTGCTTTAAAGATAAGCAGAGCTTAGAAGAGTAGCTTCAGGAAAGACATTTTTGTTTTGTTTTATTTGTTTTAGCATACGCTATGCTGATGTTACCTGGTGACCAAGATGCTAAATGCCCTCAGCTTAATTAAATTTCAGACAGGCTTCTTCCTGACGCTAGATCCCTGACATTTCTTTTCTTAAAGCATTTATTTTAAATAATATTTAATTGTAAATTCTTTCTCTGTCTTTTTGAAATGTAAATCTTTTTAAAGGCCTCTTGCCACTTTCCCAACCCAGGAGTGTCTTTCTGAAGAACCCAGAAGCCATCTCTTTAAAATGTAATCATCAGGGAAGATAGCACCGCTTGTCTCCCAGTTTCAGTGGGAGGGTAGTAGCTGAGCTTCAGCAGGCCCCTTGCTCCAAGTTGCAAAGCTACCTCTTGTCATGAAGATAAGTGAAGTTTGTTAGCAAACACAGATGGCCTATAGCGTCCCTCTAACATCTTCCAGTACTTTTCCACTAGCACACCCCAGCCTTTAGAAATCCCACTGCTCTGGCCAAGCACAGTGGCTCACGCCTGTAATCCCACCCAGCACTTTGGGAGGCTGAGGCGGGCAGATCATGAGGTCAGGAGATCAAGACCATCCTGGCTAACACAGTGAAACCCCGTCTCTACTAAAAATACAAAAAAATTAGCTGGGCGTGGTGGCGGGCACCTGTAGTCCCAGCTACTTGGGAGGCTGTGGCAGGAGAATGGTGTGAACCCAGAAGGCCAAGCTTGCAGTGAGCCGAGATCGCACCGCTGCACTCCAGCCTGGGCGACAGAGCAAGACTCTGTCTCAAAAAAAAAAAAAAGAAAAAGAAAAGAAAAGAAAAGAAAAAAGAAATCCCACTACTCTTTGTTTTGGTGACATTGAATTCTGGCCTCACTCCCCAGTTGCAGCAGCATTGAGTAAAGTCTTCCTTGCCTGTCTAACTTGGTCCAGTACAGTTCTTGCTTTGACACTGATTGGCTTTCCTGATGTGCTCTCCATATCCTCTACTTACTTGATGTGTTTTCTTGTCTTTTCTGTTCCTTGAGTTCAGCCAGTGGGGAAAATGAGCAAGAGATCCCGGAGGGAAGGCGAAAAGAGGATTTTTATCTCCCCACTTCCGTCCCTCCCTATGAGGCCGCGGAGGGTTGGCTTGCCCCTCTCCTCAACCAGAGGGCAGGACTGCTTTCAGGAGCTTTCTCCATACAAATATCCCTGACTCCAGCAGGAAATTACTCATTTCCTTCACCTTTCAGGCTTAGGAGATTAAAAAAAAATGTGGGTATGGACGGGTGGCGGAGCCTTCCTTCCCTGGCACTGAACTGTTTCTCATGATGTCCCAACTACACTTTATCTGCCCTGGGTAAATAGTTCCTTTATTAAACTTTTCTCAAATGAGCCCATTAAATGTGCCATCTTCTTCCTGTAGAACTGCTAACTAGTACACAAGCCAATGGGAATTATCTAGCAATTGATGATACTAAAGGACTACACAATAATTACAGGAGTAAAGTCCTTGAGAAGATGACGTTGAATGGGAAGGCAGAAAGATCTCTATAAGAGCTACAAAACACTGCTGAAATAAATCATAGATGACACAAACAAATGAAAATACATCCATTATCCTGGATTGGAAGAATCAATATCATGAAAATGACCATACTGTCCAAAGCAATCTACAGACTCAATGCAATTCCCGTCAAAATACACATCATTTTTCATGGAATTAGAAAAACCACCCTAAAATTTATATGGAACCATAAAACAGCCTGAATAGTCAAAGTAATCCTAAGCAAAAGTACAAATCTGGAGGCATCACATTAGCGAACTTCGAATTATACTAGAAGGCTGTAGTTACCAAAACAGCATGATAGTAGTATAAAAATAGGCACATGGACCAATGGAACACAGAGAACCCAGAAATAAAGTCAAATACATACAGCCAACTGATCTTTGACAAAGCATACAAAAGCATAAATTGGGGAAAGGACACCCTACTTACTACATGGTGCTGGGAAAACTGGCAAGCCACATGTAGAAGAATGAAACTGGATCCCTATCGCTCACTACATACAAAAATCAACTCAAGATGGATCAAAGATGTAAATCTAAGACCTGAAACCATACAAATTCTAGAAGATAACATTGGAAAAACTCTTCTAGGCATCAGCCTGGGCAAAGAATTCATGAGTAAAAAACAAAAATAAATGGGACCTAATTAAACTAAAATGCTTCTGCTTAGAAAAATAAATAACCGACAGAGTAAACAGACAACCCATAGAATGGGAAAAAATATTTGCAAACTATGCATCTGACAAAGGACTAGTATCCAGAATCTATAAGAAATGCAAACAAATTACCAGGAAAAAAACAAATAATTCCATTACAAAGTGGGCAAAGGACATGAATAGGCACTTCTCAAAAAGAAGATATATAAATGGCCAACAAACCTATGAAAAAATACTCAACTTCATTAATCATCAGGGAAATGCAAATTAAAACCATAATGGGATATCACCTTACTCCCGCAAGAATGCCCATTATTAAAAAGTCAAAAAAAATACATATTGATGTGGATGCGGGGAAAAGGGAACACTTATTCACTACTGGTGAAATGTAAATTAGTACAACCGCTATGGAAAACAATATGGAGATTTATTTTTTCTTTTTTAAGCCTGCTTCATTTTTATTTTATATAGTATGGTGACATTTTAAAGCACAAAAAGTAGATCTACCATTGGATCAAGAAATCCCACTACTAAGTGTCTACCCGAAGGAAAAGATGTCATTATATGAAAAAGACACTTTCACACATACATTTATAGCAGAACAATTCACAATTGCAAAGATGTGGAAACCAATCTAAATGCCCATTTACTGAGTGGATAAAGAAAATGTTGTCTATATACGCCATGGAATACTACTCAGCCATTAAAAGGAACAAAATAATGTCTTTTGCAGCAACTTGAATGGCTGGAGGCCATTATTCTAAGTAACACGGGAGTGAAAAACCAAAAACTGTATTCCCACTTCTAAGTGGGAGCTAGGCTGTGAGTAGACAAAGCATACAGAGTGATATTATGAACTTTAGAGACTCAGAAGAAGAAGGGTGGGAGAAGGGCCAGGGATAAGAAGCTACACATTAAGTACAACGTACACTACTTGGGTAACAGGTACACTAAACTCTCAGAATTCACCAAAATATAATTTATCCATGTAACCAAAAACCACTTGTACCCCAAAAGCTATTGAAATTTGAAAAAATAAAAAATAAAATAAAAGAGAATGGGAAGGCAGAACACAAAGGGATTGGCCTTTGGTGGGAGCATTGTAATAATAAAAAGGCAGAAGTTGAAGGTTCAGGTGTAGGCTGACTGGTAAATCTGGCGGTGAGAAGACGAGAAAGTTTGTTTAAGTCTGATTGCTTCTATTTTTTCACAGATGTGAGACACAAGGCATATAAGACCTTTGAATGGATGTGTAATGTGGACTTTGTGGGGAGTAGAAGAGCCAAAATGTGTTAGGCAAGCAAACTGCAAATACAGGTGAATTTCAGTGCCCTTTGAGATTTGCATGCATGATCTTAGATAAAAAACAATCAGCAGGATTGGTAGTTCTTTCTCCTGGTTGCAGATTAGTTAGTGAGTTTAACCATGGTCAAAGTTTGACTAAACTAGTCAGATAGTAGGAAAGAGAGACAAGGGAGTAAAGTAATTTTCAAGGGATTGACAACCTAAATACAGAGAGAAGTCGGGACCTGCTATCATGTAAAGATATCACTAAAAATGTAAAGATGTTTGCAGTAGGCTGGAGAAAGAATAATAGTGCTCCAAAAAAAAATAGATTTTCCATTGCCAGAATGAAAACAAAAATAAGTTTTTATTTTGTCTTCTAATATGTGAAAGATCTAAAAGCAGATAATCCCATATATGCTCATTGATCATTTATGTTTCACTAAAAATGTGCTAGGCAGCAAAGCAGGGTACAAACCACTAAAATAAAAGGAAAATACTGTGTCATTCAGTTTTTTAGTTCCATCAGTTCCAAGAAAACACACATGATTGAATAGGCCTGAGGCTACTGAAGATATAGAGTCTCAGAATGGTCGTCAATGACACTCAGAAGCCTGGTGACAGCATGAATGCTTGGGCTTCTGGAGAGAGGGCTGGGTGGAGGGATTAGAAAGTGCTAAGGCGGCCGGGCGCGGTGGCTCACGCCTGTAATCCTAGCACTTTGGGAGGCCGAGACGGGCGGATCACGAGGTCAGGAGATCGAGACCATCTTGGCTAACACGGTGAAACCCCGTTTCTACTAAAAATACAAAAAATTAGCCGGGCGTGTTGGCGGGCGCCTGTAGTCCCAGCTACTTGGGAGGCTGAGGCAGGAGAATGGCATGAACCTGGGAGGCGGAGCTTGCAGTGAGCCGAGATCGCGCCACTGCACTCCAACCTGGGAGACACAGCGAGACTCCGTCTCAAAAAAAAAAAAAGAAAAGAAAAAGAAAGTGCTAAGGCATTCTTCTACCTTAAAAACAAGTGCCTTAAGAAAAATAGATATATTTTATTAATTTTTTTATTTCAATAGGTTTTTGGAGAACAGGTGGTGTTTTGTTACTTGAATAAGTTCTTTAGTGGTGGTTTCTGAGATTGTGGTGCACCTATCATCCAAGAAGTGCACACTGTACCCAATGTGTAGTCTTTTATCCCTCACCCTCTTCCCACCCTTTCCCCTGAGTCCCCAAAGTCCATAGTATCATTCTTATGCCTTTGCATCCTCATAGCTTAGCTCCCACTTGTGAGTTAGAACATACAATGTTTGGTTTTCCATGTTATTTCACTTAGAATAATTGTCTCCAATTCCATCCAGGTTGCTGCAAATGCCATTATTTCATTCCTTTATATGGCTAAGTAGTATTCCATGGTATATATATATACCACATGTTCTTTATCTACTCGTTGATTGATGGGCATTTGGTAGGTTCCAAATTTTTGAAGCTGTGAATTGTGCTGCTATAAACATGCATGTGCAAGTATTTTTCTTGCATAATAACTTCTAGAAAAAAATCCATATTTTAATGTATGTGTATCTACATGTCTTAATGAATATATAATATTGTGTGTGTGTGCATACATGAATTTTCACATACACATATGTGTGTGTACATACACATTTGACCCTTGAACAACTTGGGAGTCAGTGCCGGTCCCCAACCCCTACGCAGCCAAAAATCCACATATAAGTTTTGACTCCCCAGAAACTTAACTACTAATAGCCTACTGTTGACCAGAGGCTTTACAGATAACATAAACAGCAGATTAACATGTATTTCATGTTGTATGTATCATACACTGTATTCTTATAATAAAGTGAATTAGAGAAAATAAAATGTTATGAAAATCATAGGGAAGAGAAAGTATACTATTTGCTAAGTGGAAGTGGATCATCATAAATGCCTTATCCTTTTATCTTCACGTTGAGTAAGAGGAGGAGAAAGAAGAGGGGTTGGTCTTGCTCTTGGGGATAGCAAAGGAGAAGAAACTATGCATATAAATTGACCTGCACAGTTCAAATCCATGTTATTCAAAGGTCAGTTGTACATATATGTGCAAACACACACAAACATTCATAAAATAAAATAGTCACTAGAATCAGGACTTTGAGATTTTTTCTTTTAGCCCTGGCAAAACAATGTTCAGTATACAGTATTTAGATATAGTACAACAGCAAAGGCTTAAAGTAGTGAATTCCAGCATACTTCTACCAGTTCACTGTAATGTCAAATAAACAAACACCCCTCCATTCTCAACACTTCAGTTCCCTCATCTGTAAAATAAAGAACCAAATTAGATTTTCTTTGAATTTACTTCCATTCTAAATGCTCTCTAATTCTAACATAAATAAGTAAATGAACACTGATTTATAATGAAAGACAGCACTTGTTGTACTAAAGGGGTTTGGTGTCATAGCTAAGGGTATAGTATTTGGCTAGCCCATCTGGATTGAAATCCTGTTTCACTCCTTGCTGCTTAAATAAGTTACTTCACCTGTCTAAGTTTCTTCAACTGTAAAGGTGGAATAATAACCACATCATAGAGTTGTGGTGCGTAATGTGTTAATCCACATAAAGAATGTAGAACAGGGCCTGACACTTAGTAAGCATTCAATATTAGCTATTATTATTATCACTATTAGAAAACATTAAGGAAAAAGTTATGTAGCATGAAGTGTTAAGTATTTATGTAGTTTTAAAATTTTATTTACTGCTGGGGTAGAAAAGCTTTAATATTCTTAGAACAAAATTTAATTTCTGACTCTAAGTCTAGACTGTTTATGCAGACAAACAAACCTAACCCATTATTGGTGTTCTCTATGTTCTCTCCAGCAATTTCTCAGGTCTATTCATGTCAGGCCTCAGTCACACAGTCCTTTTTCAAATACCTCTTCCCCAGTTCCAATCCCCTCTCCAGGACTCAGTTGACTAACGACCCTGGAAATTTAATCAGACTCAGACACAGACAAAAATCCTATTAACAGAAGCTTATCCACTATCTCAATTCGAACTTAGCAACCCAGTTCTCCTTAGGACAGGGTAGAATGATGTTGTTTTATGATCCTGGATAGCTGAGAGAATTCTTTGGTATAGGTAAAATTGCAAGTGTGTTTAAATGCCAAGTGTGACCTTATCTACTTCTAGTAACTGAATTTTGAAGTCATACCCTCATTAAGAAAATTTATTTGGTAAGTATGCTTTTCCTTTTTCTTTAAGTAGAAAACTTATAAATGGGCGGGGCATGGTCACACCTGTAATCTCAACACTTTGGAAGAGTGATCACTTCATCCCAGGAGTTTGAAACCAGCCTGGGCAAAATAAAGAGACCTCATCTCTACAAAAAAATTTAAAAATTAGCTGAGTATGGTGACACATGCCTGTAGTCCCAGTTACTCAGGAGGCTGAGGCAGGAGGATAAGCTTGAACTCAGCAGGTGAAGGCTCCAGTGAGTTATGATCACAGCACTGCACTGCACCCTAGGTGACAGAACAAGACCCTGTGAAAGAAGAAAGAAAAGAAAGGGAGAAAGAGACAAAGAAAAAGAAGGAAGGAAGGAAGGAAGGAAGGAAGGAAGGAAGGAAGGAAGGAAGGAAGGAAGGAAAGAAAGAGAGAGAAAGAAAGAAAGGGAAAGAAAGAGAAAGAAGGGAGGGAGAGAGGGAAAGAAAGAAAGAAAAAGAAAGAAAGAGGTTATAAATAAATACTACCCAAGAGGAAGTCTTCTGTGATCTGTTGAGCCAATAACTTTCATTTCTCCCACGGCTTTTAATTCACTCACAAATTAAGAATTGGATGACACGATTAGACTGCATACATAAGGAAATAGCTGATTATTAAGGACCTCATAAGTCAAATAAAAAATTGGGATATTCCTGATCACTTATGGGAACATATTCCTGTGATTTATACAAAGGGAATAACATGATCAAATTTTCATCTCCAAAAGATCTCACTGACCCCTCAATTCTGAATTTCATCTGCATTCATAGATGCAACTTTGTACCTGTAAGTTTTTAGCTTTGAATTACTCAAAGGATACCACAGATATCATTGCCATTCTTTCCTGTCTTCCTCCCTTATCACTCCTCCAAGTTAGCACCTAGTGAAGTGTTCAGGAAGTATTGATTTACTAACTATACCCTCATTTCTTAAAACTCACAATATTCTCAATATAGCACCAAAGACATGAAGAAGTAGAAAATATGATTCTCTAAGTCCATTTAAATTTTTGCTGGATGTAGAAAATATTTATTGAGCCAAATTATCCTATAAAATAAATATGAATGAAGAACTATTACAAA
The DNA here is from genome assembly GCF_029289425.2 of Pan paniscus. NCBI lineage: Eukaryota > Metazoa > Chordata > Mammalia > Primates > Hominidae > Pan > Pan paniscus. Next base: position 135,838,490 of record NC_073254.2, read on the forward strand.
AAATTTATAAGACTAGCATAAGAGATTCAACTAAATCTAGAATCAGCAATCTCTCAGTTCCCTTCCCTATACCCTAATATGTACCCTTAGATCCATTTAGAATTTATAAATATATATGTATTCACTTGTTTGAACTATATGCATATTAGGGAAAAAAATCTTTCAGAGAATATAAGCAAGTACACAAAGGTTATGACTTTCACAGAAAATCCATCACCTCTCCATTTTTCCCTTAGGTACGGCACCAGAGTCTCAGAACATTAGGTTATGACTATTTACCCTTTTATAATGGAAAGTTAGCAGCATTAACTGAGCAGATAGACAGAGAAGGAAATAGAGCAGAATGATGGCTAAAGCCTTGGGGAATGAATATTCACAATGAGTAAATGGGAAGAAAGGAGTTATTCTGAGGAACAGAGAAGGATAGTTTTTTAGCAAACCTAAGAATAAAAGGGGTTATACAGTGTTTGTATGAATTATTGCTTCCTTTGGGGTTCCATTTTGACATCATATTTTTAGCAGAATATATTTATCATGGTTTTACCCAGTCATCACTTGCTAGCTCACAGGTTAATATTTGGCACTTAATACAAAATGCTAAAAAAAGTTATATAATAATACAACACTTCCTAATGTTGGAAAAGCACCCCTCAACATAAGAATAGTTTAGGACTTTTCTTATCTACGTTCTTCACAAGCAGTCTCGCAACCCATCAAGGATTCCATTAACATAGAACTCATGTTCATAGATCTAGCAATAATACTTAGTATCACAGCATCTACCCCTCAGGGAAGAAAGTACACACACACAAACACACACACACACACACACACACACGTACACACACACACAAGGAATAATGTCAAGTAAGTGTATTTCTAACCAGCATTAATCTAAAATGTTTTGGTCAGAGTGTAATATCATTGTAAGTCAACCCCCTGGAAGCACTTTTTGAAATGCCAATGTTGATTTTGAGGAAATCATCTTAGAATAGCCAAAATAAATTTCAAATGGTAGCATCCAGCTGGTTAGCCACTGGCTGTTTAATCCTTCAGCATGGCATTCTGCTTCTAGAGGGTATCAGTCTCTGTGCCCATTAAGTCTCTGCCTCCATTGAGCCTGTCACCCTGGGTGTCATTTACAGCCATCATTTGGGGACATTCCAACCATTACTTACACTAATTTCAAATATCCTGGGACTTAGTCCAATGTTTAAAATGTATTTTTTTTCTAAAAGAACCTCTTAATGTGTCATCAGAAGACTAATTCTCTCTAAAAGAATAATTATCCAGCCCAGGAGCACAGAGCAGAGTTTGATTCCAAATAATAAAGCAAATTAACTCCCCAAGCATAAAATCTGGGTTCCTTGAAGAAAAGCACAATTTTGAATCAGAATCCTGTTGCTAGCCCTTTCTATTTGACCCCAACCTGAATTCCAATGGAAAGACATAACAAGGAACTCAATGTAATACGGGTTTAACTTTTTTCTTCCAATGCAAAGGAACAGAAACATTTGATAACCTTCCAACATATACGTGGGCTGACATATACGTGGGCTTATCAGAGTTTTCATCTTCTATAAAAGATCCTGGAACCATTTAAATAGCCAACAACAGAAATAGGGAATTCTAGATCTATGACTGTAAACTGGCAAGTCAAAAGCCGCTTGCATGTCAGATTTATTTTATGTGAACTGTGTTGTGTTTTGGGGCAAAAAAGGAAATCTGTTTGAAGGTCTTTAAATGGAGCACACATTCCAATTTCCCAAGTCCCCTCTGCTTTTTATTAATTATACCTGCTCAATTACACAGGACGTATTGAGTTTGCAATGAATTGCTTTTAAATGGAAGGAGGAGTATTTATCTGAACTCGCAAAGAGAAATAATATGTAATTGCCACCTGTCAACTAGGGTGAATCACCTTAAATCCCTGGCAAAGAATAAAGGCCTTTTCCTACCTAGAAGACCTTCTGCTTCTGACTGCAGAACAGACACACAGTTTTTTAAAAGAGCTTCCATTTTCTTTTGTTTTAAATACCATTTAATATTTGCTTTTACAGCCATCATCTCATTAAGGAAAATTTAAAAGTGCAGAAGAGTAGAAAGATAATCTCCAGCTTCCCTTAACAAATATAAGCACTCTGGATATTCTGAGGTTTTTTTTTTTTTTTTTTTTTTGGTCTTTTGTTTTCTATGTATACATTGGTCTTGCTTTATACGTGGTTGAAATCTTATCGTCTAATTTTTCATCTTGCCTTTTCAATTTACTATCTCAAATATTTTCTGTAATGGTCTTATTTTCATTAGCAATACTATAATAAACAATATTGTTTGTAGACGTTGCTTTCTATTTACCAGGGATACCATAGTTTCCATCAGAAATAAACTTAGTCTGTTTCTAATTTTTTCAAAATAGTACACTAAATATCCTAACACAGTGCTGAATAATGCATTGTTCATATTTAAAATTATTTTCTTAGTATAAATTTTCAGAACAGAGTCAAAGATAGTGAGTAATTTTAGGGTTTTTAATAGCTATTAACACATTTCCATAAGCACTGAACCATTCTCAGTGGCACATTCAAAATGTCAGTGTATGCTTGCTAGTGATGTGTATTATTGATTTCTAAACATCTTTATAATGTGATACATAAGCAGGATAAATGTTTGTTGAGCTATTTTTTTCTAAATTTGACCTTCCACTCTATCTTTTTCCAATGTTTTTTCCTTAAATTCAAAGGACTTAATAGTTGACTGAAAACTTCAAATCATCTATTCTAACCCTTTTAAGATTTGGAAATTGGAAGCCAGAAATGTGAAGTGATTTGCCAGTTGAATTTGTTTTCTTTGTCTTTATTACTAATTTAAGGCATTAAGCTTCAGATAGTAAGACACAGAAGACAAGCAATTCTAGTTGGTAAGTTCCAGCTAACTGGTACTATCACTTCATACTTCACTGAGAAAATAAAAGCCATTTAAAACCACAACCACAAGTCTACCTGCATCTGAAACCACTCTCTTCTTCTTAGGTCCTTTTATTAAAGGCAAATCCACGTTATAAAATATGATCCCCTCATGTCTTCATAAGGGCTTTGTCTCTGGAATTATCTTTTTCTCCTACACCAGCTATCTCTTCCAGTCTTCTCAAACATTTCCATCAACATGCAAATATGTGGTTGTATTTTAAAAACAAAACACAGCAAAGCAAAAATTTTTAGTCACACCTCTTTTTGAGCTAATGTCCTAATACTCTGTTTCTTTTAACAAATAAATGTCTGTGGAGAATAATCTCTAATGAAATCTATACTTCCTTACCTCATTTCATTCATTCCAGTCTTTATTTTGTCTCTATCATTTCATCAATACTGCTCTTACCAAAGTCACCAAATAGCCACCAAGTTGCCAAATCCAGTGAATATTTTTCTATCATTGTCTAAGCAGCTAGTCTCAAAATGTGGTCCAGGAGTCCCTGAGGTACCCATAACCTTTCTATGGGTTCATGAAATAAAGTCTATTTTTAGTATTTGAGTATTAAAAGCTTATGGCTATGGTTTCAGATACCATATTGCAATTAATTGTTAAGGAATTGTCACTTACTAAGTTTGGGTACAGTATAAAAGAATATCCACAATTATCTTAAAAGTCTACTAAAATACTACTCCCTTTTCTAACCTTATTTTCAAAGAGGCTTGCCAGATTTTCTTCTTATGTTTCAACCAAAAACAATGGAGCACACCAGATTGAATGCAGAAAGACATGAGAATCTGGATGTCTTCTATTAAGTCAGAAATAAAGGAGATTTGCAAAAATATAAAACAATGTCACTATTTTCAATATTTTGTGTTGATGAATAAAGTTATTTTTATAAAAGTATGTCTTTATGTTGATATAAAATTTTTACTATTTTTAAATTAATACATATTTTAAATTTTTATCACTTTTAATTTCTCATATGATAAATGTTGATTAGATATAACCCATATAAACAAAAGCTTCTTAGTATTTCCATAATTTCCAGGAGTATAAAAAATTCTTCAGTTCGAAATGGTTGGAAACTTACCTCTGGTCTAACTCACCCTTTTTTTTTTTATAACACTACACTCTACTTATTTTCTTTCTACTTCACTAATCCTCTCTTTTTTTTTTTTTTTTTTTTTACACACTGGATCCTCCTTGTTTGTTCATTCTCTAAAAAGCAGAGTTACTTGGAGCTCTATGCAAGATCCTCTATTTTTCTATGTCTGCCTTCCTACACAATCATATTTACTACCAGGGCCTTAAATTCTACCTCTGTAAGGTTAACTCCCAAATTTTTATCTCTGAGCTTCAGAATTTATAGACAATCATATATCACATTTCCACTTAAATGTCTTTAAACTATCATGTACAAAACTTAAAGCTTAATTCCACCTCTCCAAACCAATCTTCTTCTGAACTTCCCACATAATAACCTCAGGCCAAAGACCTGGAGATCGTCCTTGAATTTTTATTCCCCTTGCCTTCCGCATCCAGTAGAAAATGCTGTTGTTTCTTCTTCTGAAATATACACAGAGCTTTCCACTTCATCCTATTTTCAATGACACTGATTTAATCCAAGTCACCACCTTTTCTGACATAGTCCCAGCAATAGCCTCCTTTCTGTTCCCCAAATTTTGACTCTTGCCCCACCTAATTTATCCTCCAGAATAATCACCCCTCTATTATTCTCTATCACAGCACTCTTTTAGTTCCCTTGGTGCACATAACATTTGGTGTTTTTGCTTATGGTTCATGCATTATCTGTCTCCTCCACAAGACTGTCAGTTCCCTAATGGCAAAGATCAGGTCTGTTTGTTCACTGCTGTCTCTGAGAGACCTAATACGGTGTCTAGCATGCAACGCATTCTGACTATTTGATGATCTTAGTCATCAGTCCATGATATCTTGGAAATTCCCTGTGGTGGTTTTGACTGTGTCACCTGAGATAAGCTGGAGCTATATTACCTAGAATCTCACTCCTTGTGTGGTAGCTTGGTAACAAGAGAAATGTGAGGAGGGGAGCAATAGCCATTATGTTCTGCAGTTTGTGGAGGGTGTGAGGTCCCACTGCAACACCTCCACATTGTTATGATCTGATAGTTCACCCAGATGGCGTAGGGCAGCTCCTCCAGCTCCTGCCAGACCTCATCGACTTCTCCAAGTTCTATGTATCTGGTGAAGGATGGCAGCTTTTCTTAGTGGTCACCTGTATCACTAAGTTTCAAGTCTGTCTTTACCCTCCTCATGGGCATCCAGCACGTCCTTGCCCTCCTCATCTTCACACTCAGCTTTTCCATCTGACCATCAGCCCTGCAGGCCCACAGCCACTTTAGGCCACATCACATGCAGAGGCAATAGCCTTCCTTTCATGAAATTCTTTACCTACTCACACAATTGCTTAATGTCTACTCCCTATGATAAATTCTTTTCTATATCACTCAAAGAGGTTTTGCTCTTTTATCAAACCCTACCTAATACTTTTCCTAGTAAGAATCTCATGTACCCAATTTATCCAACCTGCTACCACTAAGAAACTTAAGCAATTTGAAAATTATAAAGAGAAAACAAGTCTTAAAAATGTCTGTCAATTACTCTGATAACAGTCAATTTGCTGAGACAGCTGGGAGTTTGCCTAATCTTAGAATAGAAACAATCAAAGGTAAGATCCCAAAATTCAAGTCCACAACTTCTTTATAACCAGAACCCAAAGGATTTTAAAACTCTGTCTGGCAAGCTGACAACCCAGGAATATTTGTTTACATGTTTGTTTTCACTGAAACTGTTAAATTTGCATATGTGTGTAAGCATAGGAACAATGTAAGTCATGGAAGAAACCAGGAAGCACATATTTGCATCATTTTACTAGCTTTCTCAAATATTCAGCTCAAAATTACAAAAAGAACTATAAAATCTGATGTAGATTTTAAAGCCAACCAACCTAGACTCAAGCTCTGAAATGACCATTGCACATCCATATAAGATACTTTATGCTAGAATTTTCAATTTGACAGTAAACCAGCAGATAGAAGCAAGTCTGCAGGCCTTTCCTAGTCACCCTAAGAAAGAATTGTTTGCCAAGTTCACATTTTCTGCCAACTACTGACAACAGTACCAATTATTTTTCTTCCATATTCCACTGGTGTATGTGGCTAAGGCTGTGCCTCACTGACAGAGCTATAAATTTGCAGGTTGTAAAGATTTAATGGTAGGACCCTGTTAGTGACAGCTCTATTTGTGGTGCAGACACCTCATGGGGTTGATGGAGGTCTGGGCTGAGGGTCCAGTTCATTCCTTTTACATCTTATCCATCAGCTTCCCTAAACTGCTCCCTGCAAATTCTAGGAAGATTTAATGTAGCATTCCCAGAAATAAGATCAAGTTTAACATTTTCCTCATATTATGGCAGTTTTGGGTATCACTTTAATAATGATAATAAGACTTTGAAATTTGTAACACTTTTCTACTAAGAAGCCTATATGTAGCTTCAGGTATTCTTATTTTTACCTCCTTAATAAAGAGAAAATATCTGTGTTATAAATGAGCACTCTGAAATTAGAAAGACTAAATGCCTTGCTTTAAATCTCTTGGGAAATGAGAGAGACTTATCCAAAATCCTTGCTTGTAATGCAGCCTTTTTGCACTTCCCTGTTGTTTCTTAAAATTAACTCACCCCAAACTTCTTTAATAATAAAACATTGTTATTATCTTGAGCACTAGCATTTATGGAGTGCACTGTGAGAGCATTGACAGTTCATAACGAATTTCTACATCTGCTCACTCACAGCAGCCAAGTGAAGTTTGAGTAAGATAATGTTTACTCTGTGTGGTTTGGCTATACAGCCAACACATAAAGGGAAGAGAGGGCTGGCATAAATTTGTCCTGGAAGTTTTAATGTATGTTGAAATATCTCCATAGTATACCCAAGAGCAGGAAAAATGCTTATTTCTTAGAGTATTGGAGTTTTATCAGAAGTTACAGTTTTAATAACCACTCAGTATTTATGGAGTACATAGTCTTTATAGTACAGCATCTAGTACAGTCTGTACAAAAGAAGCATAAAACAGGCTCCTGACCACCACAGACTTACAGTTTAACACAGAATGAAAAGTGAACAGATAATATGCACATCTGAGATCAAAGTGTGTCCGGAGTTGGTGGGTTCTTGGTCTCACTGACCAAGAATGAAGCCATGGACCCTCGCAGTGAGTGTTACAGCTCTTAAGGTGGCGTGTCTGGAGTCTGTCCCTTCTGATGTTCAGATGTGTTCGGAGTTTCTTCCTTCTGGTGGGTTCGTGGTCTCGCTGGCTCAGGAGTGAAGCTGCAGACCTTCGCGGTGAGTGTTACAGCTCTTAAGGCAGCGCGTCTGGAGTTGTTCGTTCCTCCCGGTGGGCTCGTGGTCTCGCTGGGCTCAGGAGTGAAGCTGCAGATCTTCGCGGTGAGTGTTACAGCTCATAAAAGCAGCGTGGACCCAAAGAGTGAGCAGTAGCAAGATTTATTGCAAAGAGTGAAAGAACAAAGCTTCCACAGTGTGGAAGGCGACCCGAGCGGGTTGTCAATGCTGGCTCGGGCAGCCTGCTTTTATTCTCCTATCTGGCCCCACCCACATCCTGCTGATGGGTAGAGCCCAGTGGCCTGTTTTGTCAGGGCGCTGATTGGTGCGTTTACAATCCCTGAGCTAGATACAAAGGTTCTCCACGTCCCCATCAGATTAGTTAGATACAGAGTTTCCACACACAGGTTCTCCAAGGCCCCACCAGAGCAGCTAGATACAGAATGTAGATTGGTGCACTCACAAACCTTGAGCTAAACACAGGGTGCTGATTGGTGTGTTTACAAACCTTGAGCTAGATACAGAGTGCCGATTGGTGTATTTACAATCCTTGAGCTAGACATAAAGACTCTCCACGTCCTCACCAGAGCAGCTAGACACAGAGTGTCGACTGGTGCACTCATAAACCTTGAACTAAACACAGGGTGCCGATTGGTGTATTTACAATCCCTGAGCTAGACATAAAGACTCTCCACGTCCTCACCAGAGCAGCTAGATACAGAGTTTCCACACACAGGTTCTCCAAGGCCCCCCCAGAGCAGCTAGATACAGAGTGTCGATTGGTGCATTCAAAAACCTCGAGCTAAACACAGGGTGCTGACTGGTGTATTTACAAACCTTGAGCTAGATACAGAGTGCCGATTGGTGTATTTACAATCCCTGAGCTAGACATAAAGACTCTCCACGTCCTCACCAGAGCAGCTAGACACAGAGTGTCGACTGGTGCACTCATAAACCTTGAGCTAAACACAGGGTGCTGATTGGTGTGTTTACAAACCTTGAGCTAGATGCAGAGTGCCGATTGGTGTATTTACAAACCTTGAGCTAGACATAAAGGTTCTCCACGTCCTCACCAGAGCAGCTAGATACAGAGTGTCGATTGGTGCACTCACAAACCTTGAGCTAAACACAGGGTGCTGATTGGTGTATTTACAATCCCTGAGCTAGATATAAAGACTCTCCACGTCCCCACCAGACTCAGGAGTCCAGCTGGCTTCACCTAGTGGATCCCACACCAGGGCTGCAGGTGGAGCTGCCTGCCAGTCCTGCGCCGTGCGCTCGCATTCCTCAGCCCTTGGGTGGTCGATGGAACTGGGCACCATGGAGCAGGGGGTGGTGCTCGTCGGGGAGGCTCCGGCCGCACAGGAGCCCATGGAGTGGGTGGGAGGCTCAGGCATGGCGGGCTGCAGGTCCCGAGCCCTGCCCCGTGGGAAGGCAGCCAAGGCCCGGCAAGAAATCGAGCGCAGCGCCGGTGGGCCAGCACTGTTGGGGGACTCAGTACACCCTCCGCAGCCACTGGCCTCGGTGCTAAGTCCCCCATTGCCCAGGGCCAGCAGGGCTGGCTGGCTGCTCTGAGTGCGGGGCCCACCAAACCCACGCCCACCCGGAACTCCAGCTGGCCTGCAAGTGCGGCACACAGCCCCGGTTCCCGCTCGTGCCTCTCCCTCCACACCTCCCTGCAAGCTGAGGGAGTGGGCTCCGGCCTTGGCCAGCCCAGAAAGGGGCTCCCACAGTGCAGTGGGGGACTGAAGGGCTCCTCAAATGCCACCAAAGTGGGAGCCCAGGCAGGGGAGGTGCTGAGAGCAAGCGAGGGCTCTGAGGACTGCCAGCACGCTGTCACCTCTCAAAAGGGCCAAAATGTGGTACAGCCTAGAAGTAAAATGAGGGTTTGGAGGGGACAAACATCTGTGTGGACAACGGAGGAGTTGTGGTTTAGTGAAGACAGCATGGAGTTCAGAATCACAGCGAGCCCACTCCTAACACAGTCTGTGTGACCTTCAAGACTTTCAAGCTCATTTTAATCTCTCTGGGCCTCAGTTGACTGATTCATAGAATGATATCAATGTAAAATGATATTGCTCCTGCAGTGAGATGACGAGAATTCCATCACCTAACAGCCATGTAAACTGCTTGTCCCAGAGCAGGTGTTCTGTCAATAGTGGCCATTATAACATTTGGGAGACTTCTTGGAGATGTTCTCACCAAAAACCACATAGAAACCTATGAATAAACCTCAGACTAGCAAAATCCTCAGCAATGTAGAAAAGCTGTGGTCATTCTTGGCATGCTAGAAGATTTTAAAGACAATTTCAGGTTAAGAAACAAGAAGAAACCAGTTAATTAATATAGCTGGTGTGCCACAGAATGTTGACAGAGTTTTAAAAGAAGCAGCAACTTAAAGCAGAGGAGATGTTGACATCTGAGTGTCCACAAACACAGGAGCTGTGAGAGGGGAGGAACCCAAAGATTGGAAATTACTGTGTTCAGATGACAAAGAAGCTACTGAGTTGGGGTTCATTTGCATGCAAAAAAATCACTTTGGCCTACAGTCAAAGGATATACTTCAGGCTCAGACAGAAAGCACCTTCATTCCTAAGAGGACAGGAGAGCTATGAGAACATGTTCTCTTTTATTTAAGAAGTATCATAGAGGGTAAAATGACTCTCAGTTTAAACTGTGCTTTAATGACATAATTTATATTTGCTCTTTAATTAAAGATGTTCTCACCTTGCTGGAAAAATTTAAATGTCCATTGAGCATGTGTTCACGAAATGGGTACAAAGGAGAAGAGGTGTGCTAGTCAGAGTACTGGTCCCTCAACAATGTCCAGGTTCAAATCCCCAGAACCTGGGAATATGTTAAGAAACTTTGCCAATATGGCTAAGGACAGGATCTTGTGAGTATCCTGGATTATTCAGCTAGGCTCAGTGTAACCATAAGAGTCCTGGTAAGAAGGAAAGAGGAGTGTCAGACGAAAAAGATGTGATGATGCCATGCTGCTGGCTTTGAAAATGCAGAAAGGGCTACGACCAAGAATGCAGGCCACTTCTAGAAACGGCAAAGGTGAAAAATGGATTCTCCCCAGGGCCACCAGAAAGAACCAGCCAGGTTGACACCTTGGCTTTAGCCTAGTGAGATAGATTTTGGTTTTCTGGCCTCCAGAAATGTAAGATAATAAATATGGATCATGCCGCCCTGTCCGGGAGGGAGGTGGGGGGCAGCCCCCGCCCAGCCAGCCGCCCCGTCCGGGAGGTGGGGGGCGCCTCTGCCCGACTGCCCCTTCTGGGAAGTGAGGAGCCCCTCTGCCCGGCCACCACCCCGTCTGGGAGGTGTACCCAACAGCTCATTGAGAACGGGCCATGATGACGATGGCAGTTTTGTCAAATAGAAAAGGGGGAAATGTGGGGAAAAGATAGAGAAATCAGATTGTTGCTGTGTCTGTGTAGAAAGAAGTAGACATAGGATACTCCATTTTGTTCTGTACTAAGAAAAATTCTTCTGCCTTGGGATGCTGTTAATCTATAACCTTACCCCCAACCCCGTGCTCTCTGAAACATATGCTGTGTCCACTCAGGGTTAAATGGATTAAGGGCGGTGCAAGATGTGCTTTGTTAAACAGATGCTTGAAGGCAGCATGCTCCTTAAGAGTCATCACCACTCCCTAATCTCAAGTACCCAGGGACACAAACAGGGCGGAAGGCGGCAGGGCCCTCTGCCTAGGAAAACCAGAGACCCTTGTTCACTTGTTTATCTGCTGACCTCCCCTCCACTATTGTTCTATGACCCTGCCAAATCCCCCTCTCCGAGAAACACCCAAGAATGATCAATAAATACTAAAAAAAATTAAAAAAATACAAAAATAAAATAAATATGGATCATTTTTAGACACTAAGCTTGTGGTAATTTGTGACAGCAGCAATAATAATCTGATAAAGAAGTTTCTAAAAAACAGGGATTCTGGATATCTAATCTTTGTAGGGGAAACCTCTGATTCTTTGGCCAAAGGCAACCATGAATAAGTCAGGGGATGGCCTGCCCCTAATCACAACTTCTGAGTTTGTCATTTTTCAGCGGGCAAGATCTACCATGCAGTCTATTCCAACTGGAGAACAATAATAAAAACACTGTGCTGGAACGAATCTACTTTTTTAGGATTTGAATGTGCTATATTCACCAAATTGTGACATTGTGACATGTTCTGGTTTCTGCAGTGCAAGGTGATCCAAGGGAATTTTGCTCACCCAGCATGGAATTCAGGGACCATCAAACAAATGGCATTCTGCTTACAGAGCTTTTCTAAGCTCATTTCTTACAATATTTTTCAGTGTGTGAGTGTGCGTATGTGTGAATAGAGTAAAAATATTTTACTAGTGATTATCTGAACATGATTAAATAGAATTTCACCTCAGAATAATTCTGTATTTTACAGTACTGATGAGAGATTTGCAAAAAGGATATATCTACAAGTGAAAATTGTGAATAATTAGAAAATACTAATATTCTAACATGAAGAATTTAAATTCTATTATAAGCATACAATGAAATATTGTACAATTATTAAAAATTATAAAAGATTATTTATTAACATGGAAAATATTCATGATTTATTAGAAGTTGAAAATTCATGTAGAATATAGAACTTTATGATATTTTGGTATATATGATTAGAAAAATTGTAAGGATACATGCATCTAAATGGTGATAATTTTTTGTTGGTGTGATATGACTGGAGATTATGTATTATTTCTTTATACTTTTTATCAAGCATGCTACATATATATAAATATGTATATATGTATATGTCACTAGAAAATATATATATATATCTCACCAGAAAAAACATTTTAATTAAAACTCTTAGAAGAAGCCTAGAAAGACCAGTGCAATTTGGCAATTTGCCATAGTTGCACGCTATGAGGGGGCTTTGCTATAAAGACACTTTGGGCATAAGTGTCCTGCTTTTCCTAAGTGGTGATAACACAAATGAAGCTTCTGTGGCCTCACAGGACAAACTCTTTCCGAGCAAATTCATCAGGCCTGCAGTTTAGCATTGCTTTGCTACAACACTGCATATTCAAAAATGGTAACTCTGGCACTCAGTCAACTCCATGATTCCAATGGACAGAGTCTAACAGTTCCTCTCACGGTCACTTAACAATAATAACAATAACATCAGAAGCAACAGTGTCTTTTATTGAACACCTACTACTTATCAGGCACTACACCAGTGCCTTTACTCATATTGGCCCAATCCTTATGCCAACTCTGCAATTTAAATTATTATCTTATTCTAACATAAAACAGAGCTGAAATTCAGATTCTAAAGTAACCTGCCAGGACAAGATATGCCATACATTGGTCTCAAACTATAACTCATTGACTTTACATTTTATGCTTTTACTGATGTACTATGTTATTAAATGTGTGTGTATGTGTCTGTGTGTATATGTACAGTTACCACTCATTGAGCACTTACAATATGATATGCGCTATACTTTTGTTTTATCATAGCAACCAAATGAAGCGAGTTGTATTCTCCCTACTTTGCAGATGTGAAAACTGTAAGTCTAAGAGGTCAATTTATTTGGCTGAGGACACATAGGTAGCAAACAACAGAGCTGGCTTTTTGCCCAAGTTTGCTGCTCCCAGTGGTCACTCTTATTATCACAGCCTGACCCTGAGAGCATATATTCCCTCAATTACCTGTAGGCTCTGGCCCCCAACGGCCTATCACTAAGTTTAAACTCTGGGCTGCCTCAGCCAAGGAGAGAGAAAGTGGTCCTTTTTCCTGCCTCAAAGTTTGCTGTTCTGTGACTTATCCCCTGGCAGCTACCTTCCTGTGCCTGAACTCTCCCAGACAACTACTCTACTACCTGCCTACAACCTCTCCTGCCTTGACTGGTTTCCTCAGAATAAACCTATCTATGTGAGCCTGTAGTGGCCACCACATTCCAGTCCTGATCATTCTTCAGGATATAACTTCTGGTTCTTCTAATGGAGTTCCTGGCAGGCCTTTCTTGACTGTCCAAGTTCCTGCCTTGCCCCTGGTAAATATCCCTTCTCCTATCCAATGTTGCCTATATCCAATAATGGGGTGACATTATATGAAAGTACTTTAACACCTTTTTTGCTATTTAAGTATTCATACTGTCCAGGGCAGAAACACCTAAACAAATGAAAGGCCACATATCCAGTACGTTATTAAGTTAGCCTCCAGATCAAACAATGTGGAACTCATGAGCTACGATCCAAACAAAAAAATCATCATGGAAGACACAGTGATGCTGTATCATGCAAGGCTATTATGCAGAAATATCAATGCCACTGATGTTGATGAATGACCCAGAACAGCACAAATAGCAAATTGCCATTTGAATGTCAAATTTTCAGCTTCCGAGGCAGAAACTATTATCTCTCTAACTAGTCTGAATGACCCCGGAGCTGTGCATCCGACTCTTGAGTAAGCTATCATTCCATGTCTTCAGGCTCACAAAGAGCCTCAAGGTTGCTCTTGCCTCACAGAGCATGAAATATTTCACTGATTATCGCTCGGTGGCAGATTTAACATTTTTAATATAACTTCTAATACACAAGATGAATCTTCCACTTTTAAATTCTCTAATAGAATCAGAGACTCTTGGCCCTGCAGGGCTCTTAAGGGGTCATGCAATCCATCCCTCAGCTTGCAGGCAGGTCCACACTTATCCTCTCAGACATGTGACAATCCTTCTGATTTTAGAAGATTTTGCAGCCAGGATGCTTTAACAAATTCCCTCCATGCACGTGAAATGTTAACAGCTTTCACTCTCAGGAAATTTTCTTTTGCCTTTAACCTAAAGCCTTGATGCTTCCTTTTCAGCACATTGTTATGAAATCGCATGTACTCTTTTATTTTATGGTTTCCAGCATTTCCTCTTCTTTTTCTTACATAATAGTAATCTTCACATTTTATTATAATTTTCCATCTCCTTAGCAGATTGTTAGTTCTGTATAGGAATTAGATCTTTTCATAGACCTTTTCTTACATCTCAAGCTTCTAGCAAAAGGTGTGCTAGCACCCTTGCTTAGCCCTATTGTAGAACTTAGGATATTGGTTAAAATTCCTTACTTATTTTCTCTCTGTCATTATCTTCCCCATTCAGAGCTGTCCGAGCAAGGGAAAGAAATAAGTATATTTAACCAAAAACATACATATTTTGAAGCTCTTAGAGAAGACTTTCTCTTTGTAGCGTATACAACAGACAAATAACATAAATTGCTTCCTTTAGTGAGTCCTCAAAAGGAGTCTCAAATCCCTTCATCACAGGGTAAGATTTCCCGGCTTCAGATCCATCACAACAGCACTCATCTATCATACATTCTGACAGGCAAATATGACCTAGGTCTCCAGTCAGGCAGTTGCAATAAGCTATTGATTAAAATAGAGCTACACTGTTTTAAAATCTATTGTTCGACCATTTTTTCTGACCTAAAATTGGGTATTCTGTTTAAAACAATTAACCTGATTTATGCAGTCATTTCCAGGGTACCATATAGTTAGAGAAAAATAGTAAGTGTTATATTTGGGGATGCTATGCTATTAATACTATTCTATTTATGTATAAGTAATATTATGCTCCAATTCTTTCAGAAATAATTTAAATAACTTAAAAACATTTCTTATAGATGGCTACATTAAAACAGTGAAAAAAAGAAACCAAGAGTAACTATAGAGAAATGAAGAAAAGGTTGTATATGAAAATAAGAATGAAATAATTACTGTCATTGGGAAGTCAAAACAAAAAGTTATAGATTTAGAATTTCTCAGTAACAGATAACCTAAATTATATTGATAAATAAAGGAAAGCCTAAACAGACACCTGAGAAGCAAATATTTCCCCAGAATTAAATTATAACAGGAATCTACAGGGTGATTTCTTATTTTTAAAAATGAATAAAATTTTAAGACATTGTTTCAACACCTGGCTTGCAGAAGTTGAAGAAACATAGTTCAGATGGTAATTCTATGTATTGGCTTTTGACAAAAGACAACAAAATCCACTAGATTAAAAATCTCAGGTTTGGCAATGACTTCTTAGGTAAAAACCAAAAGCACAACCCATGAAAGAAAAAAAATGTTTGACTTCATTAAAATTACAAACTACTGCTCTACCCATGGAAGAAAAAAATTACGAACTTCTGCTCTGCCCATGAAAGAAAAAAAAGTCTGACTTCATTAAAATTACAAACTTTGGTTAAAAGAATGAAAAAACAAGCCACACACTGAAGAGAAAATATTTCCAAAATACAAACTAATTTAAAAAAACCTAGGATCTAAAATATACAAAGAACTCTTAAAACCGAACAATAAGGAAATGAACAACCTGGTTTTTAAAATAGGCAAAAGATCTGAATAGACACCTCACCGAAGAAGATATAGGACATAAGGTAGGATAGGAAAGGAAATAAGCATTTGAAAAGATACTCAACATCATATGACACCAGGAAACTGCAAATTAAAACAATAATGTGATACCACTACACATCTGTTAGAATGGTTAAAATTCAAAACACTGATATCGCCAAATGCTGATGAGGATGGAAAGCAATAGGAATTCTCATTCATTGCTGGTGGGAATGCAAAATGGTATGGCCACTTTGGAAAACAGTTTGGTAGTTTCTTAAAAAACTAAACATACTGTTACCATATGATCCAGCAATCATGTTCTTTGATATTTACCCAAATAAGCTGAGAACTTCCACACAAGAGCATGAACACAAATGTTTGTAACAGCTTTATTTATCATTGCCAAGACTTAGAGGAACCAAAATGTCCTTCAATACACCTGTGTGAATGAATAAACTGTAGTGCATTCATATAAAGGAATACTGTTTATAAATAAAAATAATTTAGCTATCAAGCCACAAAAAGACACCGAGGAACCTTACATGTATAGTACAAAGTGAAGGAAACCCATCTTAAAAAGCTACATGGTTTAAAGTTTCAACTACATGACTTCAGGGAAAAGCAAAACTATGGAAACAAAAGATCAGGGTTTCACGAGGGGAGTGGGAGTGGGAGCGAGGAGAAATAAATAGGTGGAGCACAGGGGATTTTTAGGCCAGTGAAACTATTGTGTATGATACTGTAATAGTGAATACAAGTCATTATACCTTTGTCAAAACCGATACAATGTACGCCACAAAGAGTGAACTATAATGTAAACTATGGACTTTAGTTAATAATAGTGTATTGTTTGTGGTTCATCAATTGTAACAAATAGACCACAGTAATACCAAATGTTGATGGTAGGGGAAATTAGTTGGGGGTGAGAGGTACAGGGAATTGAGGAGACATATGGGAAATCTCTGTACTTTCCACTCTATCTTTCTGTAAACCTAAAAAAAGTACACTAATTTTTAAAAATTCATTAATGGCTAAGCTTACTTAGAGTAGGTACTTTATCATAATCTAACTTGATACAAGAAAGAAGTTAGAGAACCTAGAAGAACAATACCTATGATCAATTTCAGTACTATTGACATTTGGGGCCTAATAATTCATTGTTTGGAGCAGGGTGAAAGAGGCTGTCCTGTGTATATTTAGCAGTATCCCTATCCTCTTATCAACTTGATACCGGGAGCAGCCTCCAACTCAAGGTATGACAACTGAAACTGTCTCCAGACATTGCCAAATTTCCCCTAGTGGGGCAAAATCAGCATCAGTTGAGAACCCTGTTTTAATGCTCTCTCTCTCAAATATCTACTGTATCAAATCCACTTTCAACAAGAGCTGAGTAACAGGTAATTGAAGATTCAACTATCTATTAAAAGGGCAGATATCTTGTGCTATTGATTAAAATAGTTTAGATGTCAATCATATTAAAGAGTAGTCTACTATTTTATAAATATATATGTAAACCAGTTTATTCTTGTCAGTTTTGCTTTGCAATTCTAGTCTCTACATCCTTCCTCACCCTACAGTGAAGTTATTTGTCCCTCTGAAATAAGTTCAGTCACACCTCAGTTTCCATAGTTTCCAGGTTCCTCTGGTCCTTCCCTTGTAGTCCAGACCAATGAATGGGCTTATATTTTCTTCCTGATGAACATCTGCTTACTATTCCAAATCTGAGCACAGCAGAATATTTATCCACACTGCTGAAAATATTAACATGCTGAATAGGTTTATGTATTATTTTCCATTTGAATACTAGAAGAGAGCTGTAAAAAGCAACTTTTAGGAGATGTTGAGCTCTTCTTTCTAACTCTGATAAGCCAACAGATTGATTTGATTTTGAATTCTTTCCTGGTCCTTTTTCTGTGCCCAGAAACAAACTTAATTTTCCACTATATGAGGGAAAAAAACAAGCTCTCCCCATGCCCCAATAACTCCTTCCATTTTCTTCCTTCTTTCCCTTTTATTTACTAAAACCCCTCTTGAAGAAGTAGGCTACTTCAGTGTATCTACCTTCTCAATTCCATTTATGCCCCATCCCATTTTATCTTTCATTTCCTCCAGTTCACTGAAATTGCCCTGCAAATATCCCCAACGATCACTTGACTAAAAACTGCAATGACGTATTTTCAGACTTCACACTAACATCTGCTACTACATCTTCTTGTTATCTTTGAAACTTTCTCCTTTTTTCAGTTTCTGGAATACTATTGTCTTCTTTTTCCTATTTCCACAAATATTCATGTTTCAGTTCCTTCTTTGATTCCTATTTCTTTGCACATGTCTTAAACTCCAACCATCAGTTTTCCACACCTTGTTGCTTTGCTTTTAACTTACATGATCATTCTAGTTATCTCATACACTTGACCAACATCAAGTTTATTCATTCCACCCACCTTCAAAACCAATTAATGAATACACAAAGAAAAAAAAATCTCTGTTCCTTCTTCTCATTTCTGCATTTACAATGTGGGTTAATGTTATCACCTTTGCCCAAAGTAGAAATGCACTAGTTTTCTTTTATTCTTACCTTTCCACGACCATCATACTCAATCAAACTTCAGGCCCTATCTCAAAATTTTTTATTCTTTCCTTTTCATTTTCATTGCCTTGACTCAGATCTCAGATACTATCTCTTACTGTGGTAACAATACGGCGACCCAACAATCAGAAGATCTTTCTAAATATAAATATGATCTTGTTAATTTCCTGCATATCATCCTCCTTTGACTTCTTTTTACTCTGTCCAAAATGCATTATCATGCTACATATGGGTTTTCACAATCAGTTTTTGACATGCCTATTGAATCTCATAGTACAGTTTTCCGTGCCATATAACTCAGGCTTTGGTCATATTCCAGTCCCTCTATTTAAAATGTCTTTCCTTTTCTTTCCTTTGTAGGAAAATTTCTTCTTTTTATTAAAAATTTTTGGGGGTGCATAGTAAGTGTATATATTTATGGGGTACATGAGATATTTTGATACAGGTATGTGATATACAACAATCATATAAGGGTAAATGGGGTATCCATCACCTCAAGCATTTATCTTTGGGTTACAAACAATCCAGTTATATATACTCTTTTAGTTATTTTTAAATATAGAATAAATCATTGTCGACTGTAGTCACCCTGATGTGACATCAAATACTAGATATTATTCATTCTTTTTTTGTATCCATTAATCATCTCCACTTTGCCCCAGCGGTTCCCCCCACCCACCCATCTCAGCTCTGATAATCATCATTCTACTCTCTATATCCATGAGATGAATTGTTTTAAATTTTTAGCTCCCATAAATAAATGAGAACATGTGGGCAGGGCACGGTGGCTCACGCCTGTAATCCCAACACTCTGGGAGGCTGAGGCGGGCAGATCATGAGGTCAGGAGATTGAGACCATCCTGGCTAACACGATGAAACCCCGTCTCTACTAAAAATACAAATAATTAGCCGGGAGTGGTGGCAGGCACCTGTAGTCCCAGCTACTCGAGAGGCTGAAGCAAGAGAATGGTGTGAACCCAGGAGGCTGAACTTGCAGTGAACCGAGATCGCACCACTGCACTCCAGCCTGGGCGACAGAGTGATACTATGACTCTGAAAAAAAAAAAAAAAAGAGAGAACATGCGAAGTTTGTGTTTCTGTTCCAGGCTTAGTTCACTTAACATAATGACCCCTAGTTCGAAACACATTCTTGCAAATGAAAGGATCTCATTCTTTTTTATGGCTGAATAGTACTCAATTGTGTATATTTGCCACATTTTCTTTATCCATGTATTTGTTGATGGACAGTGAGATTGGTTAAAATCCTTAGCTATTGTGAATACTGCTGCAATATACATGGGAGTACAACTACCTCTCCAATATACTGATTTCCTTTCTTTGTGCATATGCCTTGCAGTGGGATTGCTGGATCACATGGTAGTTCTATTTTTAAAGGAAACCATCTCCACAGTGGTTGTACTAATTTACATTCCCACCAACAGTTTACAAGGGTTCCGTTCTCTCCACATTCTCACCAGCATTTGTTATTGCCTGTATTTTTGAATAAAGGCCACTTTAACTAGGGTAAGATGATATCTCATTGTAGTTTTAATTTGCATCTTTCTGATGCTCAATAATGTTGAGCACCTTTTCATATACTTCATTGTCACTGAAAATTTCTACTTTTAATTTAAAATCTAAACTAGCACAGTGGCTCACATCTGTAATCCCAACAATTCTAAAGGCTGAGGCAAGAGGATTACATGAGGCCAGGAGTTCAAGACCAGCATAGGCCACACAGCAAGTTTTCATGTCTTTAAAAATGCTAAATGCTAACAACTCCATGAAGTCTTCTTTTCCTTACAAACTCCTCATTATTCCTCCTTTGTGCTTTCACCACACTCTGCCCACACCTCCTTTATTGCTTTGTATTTTAAAGTAATGTCATTTTATTTTACTGGTTGCTATCTCTCAATAAAATGTGAGGTGCTTGAAAGTTATATATTTTTTAACTGTGAATTTTTCTGCAGTACCTTGTAATATTAATTACTCAATAAACGCTTGTAAAATAAACACATAAATAATATCATCATTATAAAACAAACTTATTTTCTTCAGCTTTCCCTAATAGAAGGGCATGGATCCAATTCATCTAAAATGCAACCAAGTCATTTATACATGGGTTTAAAACATAACAAACTGGAATAAAGTAATCATTTGCTGCACTTAAAATTGAAGACTATTCCCATCCATAAGATTCTATTATTAATAATTGAGAATAGGAGTTGAAATAAATTTATAAATTATTCCATACAAGAGCATAGGATTTAGAGCATAGATACTTTCTGTGGAATCAGCAGTACATACCAGATCAATGGAGAAAAAGTCTTCCTTTGATTTTAATTGACTTCACAGAAAGATAAAGTGATAACAATGATCAACAGGAAAACTGATATACTTAAAACTTTCTTACTCTTCATGAAAGATATGAGATTGAGAGACTCATTTTTGCAAACTAAAAAAAAAACTCTAAACAAATAATGAAATTTTTGTTTGTTATTAATTTTTGACAAGAAAATATCCTTTCTAGAAAAGTAATAAGCTCTTCTTTGCAACTATTCCTCAGAAACAGATGTTTTATCTTATTTATCTTTAAAGGTCAGGGTTGATCTAGAGACATGGAACTTATGAAGGGCTTAATGAATGTTCACTGAGTCCATAAATGAAAGAAAGTGAAGTGAAGGTAACTATACCATATGTATAAATAAATATTTATTTTTCAAATTAAAGTGTTAATAGTTTTCATCCCCAAAGTTCCTCTCAGGTATCCTCTTTCACTGTGAATTAATTTTCAATAATTCAATCAAAAAATACGAAGTTGTTCTATAATTAAGTACTTGTATTCAGTTTGGGGAAAAGAAAAATGAGTAAGAGATGCTCCTGATCTTCAAAATAACTCATATGAACTACTAAAGGAAATAAAAGATGCTTGCAATATGGAACATTATTTAATGTTTGTTCTAGAGAACACCAGTGTCTCAGATATTACTCCTGCCCACAAAATGTGATCCCATCCTGAGAATGAGAGTTGAAAATGGTCAATACTGTATCTTAGAGATTCACAATGACAATAGCGAATTAAAGTTTCTGAAACAATATGCAGCAAGGAACTATCATTAACCTACAAATCCCCAAGTGTATTTGATGAAAAATGTTCTTTGTATAGCACCTACTAATATACAGCTTCAGCGAGTATACTTTAGAAAGTGGTCAAATAGCATTAAAAAGTCCCATAAAGCAGAAAATTTCATGAGAGCAGAGAGGAGAAAAACAGAGGAGGACCTGCCTCTGAGTCAGCCTAATGAAGGCAGACAGCTGGGAGGATGTGGACAGGACACTCCATAGTGGAAAACCTTATACGGAATTAGAGGTTTATAGGTGTAATGAGAAAAAACCAACATCTATTAAGTCTGAAGAAATGACTCATATGTTCATCAAGATAAATTATGTTTCCCTAATTTCAAGTTTACATTCATTCTTAGGTCCTAGGAAAACTTAAGATTTTGCAACTAAGAAATATCACTTTGTGTGAGAATGTGAAAAGATCTAAAATTCACTTTCAGTTCCACCTAGAGCTACTTTGGTTCTTCTCTGATAACCCTCACAGATTAACTGCACCTTCTCCCTAACTCTGAGAAGTGAACCATCATAAGCCAAATTTAGGGATTTAAACCATATTTCATCCTTTGTGCCTCTAAACTTGTAATAGTGACCTTCCTTGTATCCTAAGAAGATTTAAATGTGTTTGTAATGGTGCTGCCTTTCTCATCCTTTTCTATCCAAATTCTGCTCAAGAGTCTGCTAATATCTGACACCTGCAAATTGACATCTCTACTGGCCTGGGTAGATGTTTAGTTCCCATTTGCATGGAGACTCTTGTTTTGTACTGTTTCATGTTTGGATGATATTCTATTTGCTACCTGTGGGTCTCCCTGATGCACAGAAAAAAAAATGGTGTATAAACTAACAATAACAAGCAGTGAGGAAAGGACTCCCTATTCAATAAATGATGCTGGGAAAACTGGCTAGCCATATGCAGAAGACTGAAATGTGACCCCTAACTTTCACCATATACAAAAATCAACTCAAGATTAATTAAAGACTGAAATGTAAAATATAAAACTATAAAAACCCTAAAGGAAAGCCTAGGAAATACCATTCTGGACGTGCATACATATCCTAGGAAATACCATTCTGGCAAAGACTTCATGACAAAGACTCTAAAAGCAATTGCAACAAACCCAGAAATTGACAAGTGAGACCTAATTAAACTAAACAGCTTCTGCACAGCAAAAGAAACTTTCATCAGCATGAAGACACAACCGACAGAATGGGAAAATATGTTTGCAATCTATCCATCAGACAAAGGTCTAATATCCAGCATCTATAAGGAATGTAAATAAATCAACAAGCAAAAAATGAACAACACCCAAAGTGGGCAAAGTACATGATCAGACACTTCTCAAAAAAAGACATACATGCAGTCAATAAGCATACGAGAAAATGCTCAATATAATTAATCATTGGGAAAATGCAAATCAAAACCACAATGAAGATACCATCTCATACCAGTCAGAATGGCTACTATTAAAAAGTCAAAATAAAAAGCCAGGCACGGTGGCTCACACCTGTAATCCCAGCACTTTGGGAGGCCAAGGCGGGTGGATCGCCTGATGTCAGGATTTCAAGACCAGCCTGGGCAACACAGTGAAATCCAGTCTCTACTAAAAATACAAAAAAAAAAAAAAAAAAAAAAAAAAACCAAAAAAAAAAGAAGAAGAAATTAGCTGGGCATGGTGGCGGGTGACTGTAGTCTTAGCTACTTGGGAGGCTGAAGCAGGAGAATGGCGTGAACCCGGGAGGTGGAGGTTGCAACCAAGATCGTGCCACCGCACTCCAGCCTGGGCAACAGAGTGAGACTCCGTCTCAAAAAAAAAAAAAAGTGAAAAAATAACAGATGCTGATGAGTTTGCAGAGAAAAGGGGACACTTGGTGGTGGGAATGTCAATTAGTCCAGCCACTGTGAAAAGACACACTTATGAACCCAACCTGCTTCTTTGCACCTTTTAAAGCTATGCACACCAAATCCACTGTCAGAGTTTCAGAGTTCTTTTTGTCCCATTCATAGACTAGCTGGGAAGAGGGAGAGTGTCTTCCAAGCCTGTTTTTCCTTCCTATGTTCTAAGAACACATATTCTCTTTCTAGGAGTTTATTAATAATTGCTGTGAGGAAACTAATGGAACAAAATAAAAGAGAACAAACATAGGATAGTGAAAAGATGTTTAAAAGTCTTAAAAATTCATGAAGCCATAATTTTGACACTAGATAATAATGCTGCTTTGCATAGAGCATTTGCACGTATTCCCAGAGAATAAGTGTTTGTCTACATACTCTGAAACCATTTAACTATGTAAACTAGCATAAACCATTTTCAATGACTGTACCTAAAGCAATAGAAGAAGACAGGTTACTAAGAAGATATTGCCAAATAAAGGTGAATTAATATTACATCTTTTATTTCAGTAGAAGTCTGCAAAGTCTGAGTGTCCAGAAAAACCATAGAACATCTCATATAGAAATTACAGAAAAAATTAAACTAAGCTACTTTAAAAGTGTCCAAAAGGAATGAGATCATGTCTTTGCAGGGACATGGATGAAGCTGGAAGCCATTATCCTCAGCAAACTAATACAGAAACAGAAAACCAAACATCGCATGTTCTCATTTATAAGCAAGAGCTGAATGATGAGAACACATGGACCCACTAGGGGAAACAGCACACACGGGGTCCTATCGTAGGGTGGGGCAGGGGGAGGGAGAGCATCAGGAAGAATAGCTAATGGATTCTGGGCTTAATACCTAGGTGATGGGATGATCTGTGCAGCAAACCACCATGGCACACATTTACCTATGTAACAAATCTGCACATCCTGCACAGGTACCCCTGAACTTAAAATAACAGTTTAAGAAGAAAAAAAAAGTGTCCATATGTGTGTCATGAAAGTAGATATCTAGATATTTCTCCATCTGTGTGTATGTGTGTGTGTGTGTGTGTGTGTGTGTGTGTGTGTGTGTGTGTGTGTGAATTAATTATGAAGCAAGATTAAGATCAGGAGAAAAACATTTTATCACACATGGTGTATAGTTTAGAACTTATTTCTCCTATATTATCTGCAATCAGAAAAGCATATCCATGTTTGTTTCCTGTGAGACTAAATTTTCATAAGAATTGGAAGTAATTAGAAGCTTTGGAAGTAACAAAATTTCTTTTTTAAAAGTCAGAGCTATAGCAAATGGGTGATTTTAAATCCCTCATCCAAGAAGAAGAATTAGTCATTAAGAGGCATGTCCCAGAATATTCTCAGCATCCAGTTAAATACAATCATATGATTTCAAGGACTCCAGGTTAAATCATTTCATAATTGCTGGCTTTCTAATACTATCATTGTTGAACAAAAGTAATTTATCTAAACAAGTTCTTCTTACAGAATGTATGGGATTTCTATATCAGGCTATCTGATGAAAGAATGGATTACATGAGGAGTCAGTCCATGACAAAGAATCACAAGAACTAGTGGCTGTAGAGAATAAGACTAGATGGGGTGAATATTAGTGAGATCATCTTGAAGGTCTGGAACATCAGAGAAGAGAGAAGAGAGTAGGTAATTGGAGGAGGGATGAGGAAGCAGTCACACTGAGAAGCTAGATGGTACATAGCAGTATCAAGCAGTTGCAGTAGCAGAAATGTCTCAGTGTTTTCAAAGGTGTAAGTCCTGGATTGAACATTAGACTTAGAAACAGATTATTTAATAATATTGGTTAGTGAAGATGCCCTGAAGTTTCAAGAAGTGATGTTAAAATTAACTTGCAGATGTAAACCGCATGTGAAAGCCTCTTATTCTTCCTTAGGAGGGTGTGCACACAACTATAGGAGGCCTTCCCCTTCAGAGTCCATGTATTCATAAGCCTCCTGCCAAGGAGCCAAGGTATGTCCAGACGGGATACAAACCCTGCAACCATAAGGATTCCCTGCGGTTCATGTGGTCTGCCTTTTTACTTTACATTTACCTCCATCCAAAATAACATGTTGGGTATAATTTAAAATTTAGACATTTTTTCTATTTTTCTTGAAAAACAAATGACTAAGGAGAGGAGAACACCCAAAAACAAATACATTCAAGTTTTGAATTAGTAGAGCAATGTAAATCAATTTGATTAGTTTTATTCTAGAGGCAGGCTAACATAAAATACTTTTAACAGCCTCGTGGTGAATCCTCTACCATGCGGCCCTTTGAGAAGTTTTACCTGAACAAAAGTAACTGTTCATTCACACACCCCAAAAAATCAATCCGGAAGAGCACTTTTTGAGTAAAGGTTCCCACCTGTTTCTTTCTAAATTCATAATGTGAGATGTTTGGCCAATGCCAAAAGATTCTATGGAGATTGAGAAGTTCAGTGTGCTCATTTCTTGCATAAGTAATACTGGAAATAGGGTAAGAGTATCAGTACAGTAATTCTGCAAAGCTGTCTTCAGAGTCATGACATTTGCTTCTAGAAAGAAGGTAGAAGAAAATGGTTTAGAGAAACCAAAGTAGTTAAAAGTGTTACTATTCATATGTCAAATGAGACAACATCATAAGGTTCACAAATGATTGAGAAACCAATAACTCTACAATGAAAACTATGCACAATGATGCCTTAAAATAAAAAAAAAAAAAAGAAGTCGTCGGAACGTTTCAACAGAGGCTGGCAAGATAGCCAAACAGGAACAACTCTGGTCTGTAGCTCCCAGAGAGACCAATGCAGAAGGCGGGTGATTTCTGCATTTCCAACTGAGGTATTCAGCGCATCTCACTGGGACTGGTTAGAAAGTAGGTACAGCCCACAGAGGGTGAGCCATAGCAGGGTAAGGCGTTGCCTCAATGGAGAAGCACAAAAGGTCAGGAAACTCCCCCCCAGCCAAGGGAAGCCTTGAAGGACCTTGCCATGAGGAACTGTGCATTCTGTCCCAGATACTACGCTTTTCCCATGGTTTTCACAACCTGCAGAACAGGGGATTCCCTCAAGTCCCTACATCACCAGGGCCCTGGGTTTCAAGCACAAAACTGGACAGCCATTTGGGGAGACACCGAGATACCTGCAGAACTTTTTTTTCATATCCCAGTGGCACCTGGAATGCCAGCAAGACACAACCATTCACTCCCCTGGAAAGGGGACTGAAGTGAGGGAGCCAAGTGGTCTAGCTCAGTGGATCCCACCCCCATGGAGCCCAGCAAGCTAAGATTCACTGGCTTGAAATTCTCGCTGCCAGCAAAGGAGTCTGAAGTCGACCTGGGACTCTCAAGCTTAGCTTGGGGAGGGGCATCCACCATTACTGAGACTTGAGTAGGCAGTTTTCCCCTCACAATGTAAACAAAGCCTCCAGGAAGTTCAGACTGGGTAGAGCCCACCACAGGTCCACAGAACCACTGTAGCCAGACTGCCTCTCTAGATTCCTCCTCTCTGGGCAGGGTATCTCTGAAAGAAAGGCAGCAGTCCCAGTCAGGGGCTTATAGGTAAAACTCCCATCTCCCTGGAACAGAGCACCTGGGGGAAAGGGTACCTGTGGGCACAGCTTCGGCAGACTTAAACGTTCCTGCCTGCAGGCTCTGAAGAGAGCAGTGGCTCTCCAAGCACAGCACTCGAGCTCTGCTAAGGGACAAACTGCCTCCTCAAGTGGGTCCCTGACCCCTGTGCCTCCTGACTGGTAGACACCTCCCAGCAGGGGTCGACAGACACCTCATACTGGAGAGCTTCAGCTGGTATCTGGTGGGTGCCCCTCTGGGACAAAGCTTCCAGAGGAAGGAAGAGGCAGCAGTCTTTGCTGTTTTGCAGTTTCTGCAGTGATACCCAGGCAAACGAGGTCTGGAGTGGACCTTTGGCAAACTCCAGCAGACCTGCAGCAGAGGGCCATGACAGTTGGAAGGAAAACTAACAAATAAAAAGGAACAGCATCAGCATCAACAAAAAGGACGTCAACAGAGAAAACCCATCTGAAGCTCACCAACATCAAAGACCAAAGACCGAGGTAGATAAATCTACATAGATGATGAAAAACCAGCACAGAAAGGCCGAAAATTTCAAAAACCAGAACGCCTCTTCTCCTCCAAAGGATCACAACTCTTCATCAACAAGGAAACAAAACTGGAAGAAAAATTAGTTTGACAAATTGACAGACGTAGGCTTTAGAAGGTGGGTAATAACAAACTCCTTTGAGCTAAAGAAGCATGTTCTAACCCGATGCAGGGAAGCTAAGAACCTTGTAAAAAGGTTAGAGGAATTGCTAACTAGAATAACCAGTATAGAGAAGCACACAAATGACCTGATGGAGCTGAAAAACACAGCATGAGAATTTCATGAAGCACACACAATTATCAATAGCTGAATCAATCAATGGGAAGAAAGGATATCAGAGACTGAAGATCAACTTAATGAAATAAAGCATGAAGACAAGATTAGAGAAAAAAGGATGAAAAGGAAGGAACAAAGCCTCCAAGAAATATGGGACTATGTGAAAAGACCAAACCTACATTGGATTGGTGAACCTGAAAGTGATTAGGAGAATGGAACCATATTGGAAAACACTCTTCAGAGTGTTTATCCAAGAGAACTTCCCCAACCTAGGAAGATAGGCCAGCATTCAAATTCAGGAAACACAGAGAACACCAAAAAAATACTCCTCAAGAATAGCAACCTCAAGACACATAATTGTCAGATTCAAAAAGGTTGAAATGAAGGAAAAAATGTTAAGGGCAGCCAGAGAGAAAGGTCAGGTTACCCACAAAGGGAAGCCCATCAGACTAACAGTGGATCTCTCTGTAGGAACTGTACGAGCCAGAAGAGAGTGAGGTCCAATATTCAACATTCTTAAAGAAAAGAATTTTCAACACAGAATTTCATCTCCAGCCAAACTAAGATTCATAAGTGAAGGAGAAATAAAATCCTTTACAAACAAGCAAATGCTGAGACGTTATGTCATGACCAGGCCTGCCTTACAAGAGCTCCTGAAGGAAACACTAAATATGGAAAGGAAAAAAGTGTACCAGCCACTGCAAAAACATACCATCTTGTAAAGACCATTGACACTATGAAGAAACTGCATCAACTAATGGGCAAAATAACCAGCTAGCATCATAATGACAGGATCAAATTCACACATAATATTAACCTTAAATGTAAGCGGGCTAAATACCCTAATTAAAAGACACAGACTGACAAATTGGATAAAGAGTCAAGACACATCAGTGTGCTGTATTCAAGAGACCATCTCACTTGCAAAGACACACATAGGTTCAAAATAAAGGGATGGAGGAATATTTACCAAGCAAATGGAAAGCAAATAAAAGCAATAGTTGCAATCCTAGTCTCTGATAAAACAGACTTTAAATCAACAAAGATCAAAAAAACAAAGAAGGGAATTACATAATGTTAAAGGAATCAATTCAAAAAGAAGAGCTAACTATCCTAAATATATGTGCGCCCAGGAGCACCAAGATTCATAAAGCAAGTGCATAGAGACTACAAAGAGACATAGACTTCCACACAATAATAGTGGGAGACTTTAACACCCTACTGTCATGCATAGAAACTACAAAAAGACTTAGAGTCTCACACAATAACAGTGGGGGACTTTAACACCCCACTGTCAACATCAGACAGATCAATGACAAAGAAAATTTACAAGGATACTCAGGACTTGAACTCAGCTCTGGACCAAGTAGACCTAATGAGAGGTGACAACGTGCTAGCAGCCCTCGCTCATTCTTGGCGCCACCTCGGCCTCAGGGTCCACTCTGGCCGCACTTGAGGAGCCCTTCAGCCTGCCGTTGTACTGTGGGAGCCCCTCTCTGGGCTGGCCGAGGCCGGAGCCGGCTCCCTCTGTTTGCAGGGAGGTGTGGAGGGAGAGGCACGGGCAGGAACCCCAGCTGTGCGTGGGTTTGCGGGCCAGCATGAGTTCCAGGTGGGCGCAGGCTTGGCGGGCCCTGCTGTCGGAGTGGCTGTCCAGCGCCGCCACCCTGGGCAGTGAGGGGCTTAGCACCTGGGCCAGCAGCTGCAGAGGGTGCGCCAGGTCCCCCAGCAGTGCTGGCCTGCCAGCACCACGCTCGAATTCTCACCGGGCCTTAGCTGCCTCTCCGCAGGGCAGGGCTCAGGACCTGCAGCCCGTCATGCCGAAGCCTCTCCCCAACCCCCACCGTGGGCTTCCGTGTGGCCCGAACCTCCCCGACTGACACTGCCCCCTGCTCTGTGGTGCCCAGTCCCATCGACCACCCAAGGACTGAGGAGTGCGGGCGCACAGCGCGGGACTGGTGAGCAGCTCCACCCATGGCTCTGGCACGGGATCCACTAGGCAAAGCCAGCTGGGCTCCTGAATCGGGTGGGGACTTGCAGAATTTGTATGTCTAGCGAAAGGATTGTAAATGCACCAATCAGCACCCTCTGTGTAGCTCAAGGTTGGTAAACACACCAATCAGTGCTGTGTGTCTAGCTAATCTAGTGGGGACGTGGAGAACTTTTATGTCTAGCTGGAGTATTGTAAATGCGCCAATCAGCACTCTGTGTCTAGCTCAAGGTTTGTAAACACACCAATCAGCACCCTGTGTCTAGCTCAAGGTTTGTAAATGCACCAATCAGTACCCTGTCAAAACGGACCAATCAGCTCTCTGTAAAATGGACCAGTCCGCTCTCTGTAAAATGGACCAATCAGCAGGATGTGGGTGGGGTCAGATAAGGGAATAAAAGCAGGCTGCCCGAGCCAGCAGTGGCAGCCCCTTCGGGTCCCCTTCCACACTGTGGAAGTTTTGTTCTTTTGCTCTTTGCAATAAATCTTGCTGCTGCTCACTCTTTGGGTCTGCACCACCTTTATGAGCTGTAACACCCACCACGGAGGGCTGCAGCTTCACTCCTGAGGCCAGCAAGACCACGAACCCACCGAGAGGAATAAACAACTCCAGACTGGAGGAACGAAAAACTCCAGATGCACCACCTTAAGAACAGTAACACTCACTGAAAAGGTCTGCAATTTCACTCCTAAAGCCAGTGAGACCATGAACCCACCAGAAGGAAGAAACTCCGAACATGTCCAAACATCAGTAGGAAAAAATTCCGGACACACCATCTTTAACAACTGTAACACTCACCACGAGGGTCCACGGCTTCATTCTTGAAGTCAGTGAGACCAAGAACCCACCAATTTCAGACACACTAATAGACATCTACTGAACTCTCCACACCAAATCAACAGAATATACATTCTTCTCAGCACCTCATAACACTTATTCTAAAAGTGACCACATAATTGGAAGTAAAACACTCCTCAACAAATGCAAAAGAACAGAAATCATAACAAACAGTCTCTCAGACCACAGTGTAATCAAATTAGAACTCAGGATTAAGAAACTCACTCAAAACCGCACCACTACATGGAAACTGAACAACCTGCTCCTGAATGACTACTGGGTAAATAACAAAATGAAGGCAGAAATAAATAAGTTCTTTGAATCCAATGAGAACAAACACACAATGTACCAGAATCTCTGGGACACAGCTAAAGCAGGGTTTAGATGGAAATTTATACAACTGAATGCCCGTAGGAGAAAGCAGGAAAGATCTAAAATCAACACCCTAACATCACAGTTAAAAGAACTAGAGGACTAAGAGCAAACAAATTCAAAAGCTAGCAGAAGACAAGAAATAACTAAGATCAGAGCATAACTGAAGGAGATAGAGACACAAAAAAACCCTTCAAAATATCAATGAATCCAGGAGCTGGTTTTTTGATAAGATTAATGAATAGATAGACTGCTAGCCAGACTAATAAAGAATAAAAGAGAGAAGAATCAAATAGACACAGTAAAAAATGATAAAGGGGATATCACAACTGATCCCACAGAAATATGAACTACCATCAGAGAATACTGTAAACACCTCTATGCAAATAAACTAGGAAATCTAGAAGAAATGGATAAATCCCTGGATACATACACACCCCCAAGATGAAACCAGGAAGAAGTCGAATCCCTGAATAGACCAACAACAAGTTCTGAAATTGAGGCAGTAATTAATAGCCTACCAATCAAAAAAAAAAGCCTAGGACCAGACACATTCACAGCTGAATTCTACCTCATGTGCAAAGAGGAGCTGGTACCTTTCTATCTGAAACTATTCCAAACAGTAGAAAAAGAGGGATTCCTCCCTAACTCATTTTATGAGGCCAGCATCATCCTGAGACCAAAACCTGGCAGAGACACAACAAGAAAAGAAAATTTCAGGCCAATATCCCTGATTAACACCGAGGCAAAAATCCTCAATAAAATACTGGCAAACCGAGTCCAGCAGCACATCAAAAAGCTTATCCACCATGATCAAGTTGGCTTCATCCCTGGTATGCAAAGCTGGTTCAACAGCAAATCAATAAACATAATCCTTCACATAAATAAAACCAATGACATAAACCACATGATCATCTCAGTAGATGCTGAAAAGTCCTTTGATACAATTCAACACCCCTTCCTGCTGCTAAAAACTCTCAAAAAACTAGGTATTGATAGAATGTATCTCAAAATAATAAGAGCTATTTATGACAAACCCACAGCCAATATCATACTGAATGGGCAAAAGCTGGAAGCATTCGCTTTGAAAACTGGCACAAGACAAAGATGACCTCTCTCATCACTCCTATTCAAAATAGTATTGGAAGTTCTTGCCAGGGCAATCAGGCAACAGAAAGAAATAAAGTGTATTCAAATAGGAAGAGAGGAAGTTAAATTGTCTCGTTTGCAGATGACATGATTGTATACTTAGGAAACCCCATCATCTCAGCCCAAAATCTCCTTATCTGATAAGCCACTTCAGCAAAGTCTCAGGATAAAAAATCAATGGGCAAACCTCACAAACATTCCTACACAACAATAATAGACAAACAGAGAGCCAAATAATGAGTGAACTCCCATTCACAATTGCTACAAAGAAAATAAAATGCCTAGGAATACACCTTACAAGGGATGTGAAGGATCTCTTCAAGGAGAACTACAAACCACTGCTCAAGGAAATAAGAGAGGACATAAACAAATGGAAAAACAGTCCATGCTCATGGATAGGAAGAATCAATATCGTGAGAATGGCCATACTGCCCAAAGTAATTTATAGATTCAATGCTATCCCCATTAAGCTACCACTGACTTTCTTCACAGAATCAGAAAAAACTACTTTAAATGTCATATGGAACCAAAAAAGAGCTCGCATAGCCAAGACAACCCTAAGCAAAAAGAACAAAGCTGGAGGCATCACAATACCTGACTTCAAACTATACTACAAGGCTACAGTAACCAAAATAACATGGTACTAGTAACAAAACAGATATATAGATCAATGGAACAGAACAGAGGCCTCAGAAATAATGCCACACATCTACAGCCATCTGATCTTTGACAAACCTGACACAAGTAAGCAATGGGAAAAGGATTCCCTATTTAATAAATGGTGTTGGGAAAACTGGCTAGCCATATGCAGAAAACTGAAACTGGACCCCTTCCTTACACCTTATACAAAAATTAACTCAAGATGGATTAAAGACTTAAACATAAGACCTAAAACCATAAAAACCCTAGAAGAAAACCTAGGCAATACCATTCAGGACATAGGCATGGGCAAAGACTTCATGACTAAAACACCAAAAGCAATTGCAACAAAAGCCAAGATTGACAAATGGGATGTAATTAAACTAAAGAACTTCTGCACAGCAAAAGAAACTATCATCTGAGTGAACAGGCAACCTAAAGAATGGGAGAAAATTTTTGCAATCTATCCATCTGACAAAGGACTAATATCCAGAATCAACAAAGGACTTAAACAAATTTACAAGAAAAAAAACAACCCCATCAAAAAGTGGGTGAAGTACATGAGCAGACACTTCGCAAAAGAAGACATATGTGGCATATATGAAAAAAAGCTCATCATCACTGGTCATTAGAGAAATGCAAATCAAAACCACAATGAGATACCATCTCACACCAGTTAGAATGGCGATCATTAAAAAGTCAGGAAACAACAGATGCTGGAGAGGATGTGAAGAAATAGGAATGCTTTTACACGTTGATGGAAGTGTAAATTAGTTCAACCACTGTGGAAGACAGTGTGGTAATTCCTCAAGGATCTAGAACCAGAAATACCATTTGACCCAGCAATCCCACTACTGGGTATATACCCAAAGGATTAGAAATCATTCTGCTATAAAGGCACATGCACACATATGTTTATGGCGCCACCATTCACAATAGCAAACACTTGGAACCAACCCAAATGCCCATCAATGATACACTGGATAAAGAAAATGTGGCACATATACACATGATGAAATACTATGCAGCCATGAAAAATGATGAATTCATGTCCTTTGCAGGGATTTGGATGAAGCTGGACACCATCATTCTCAGCAAACTAACACAGGAACAGAAAACCACAAGTAGGGGTTGAACAATGAGAACACATGGACACCTGGAGGGGAACATCACACATCGGGGCTTGTTGGTGGGTGGGAGGCTAGAGGAGGGATAGCATTAGGAGAAATACCTGATGTAGATGACAGCTTGATGGGTGCAGCAAACCACCATGGCACATATTTACCTATGTAACAAACATGCACGTTCTGCATGTGTATCCCAGAACTTAAAGTATAATTTATAAAAAAAAAAAAAAAAAGTCAATTACTTTCTTGTCAACTAGAGTTATAGGGTAGCGGAGTAGGTAGCAATGTTGACTATTATGTGCTAACACAGCTATTTGGAGAATTTCTCCCTCACTATGAGATTTTACTAATGACATTTAGTAAATTAATAGGTTTAATTCAGTTAAGCAAATAGTAAATAATAATAACAACTTGTTAAAGAATTAAAACAAAGCTCTTTTGCATGGAAATACAGCTCTGCTCCAGGCTATCTTTGACCACTTCTGACAACAAACCCTGTACTCCTATCACCTGTCTTCTCATTCTGCTTTATCACCTTTGTGCCCACTCCTTCACTTGCCTTGGCCACATGTGCCCTCCTCCGTACTGAATCCTCCTTGATTCCCTCAGGCAGAGGGAATTGCTACTTCCTCCAAGGTTCCATAGCATGTTACAAACTCTCAGTTAAATTTGTGTAATGATTATATCACCATCATCTCAGTAGTTCTGGCAAAACACACCTGAGCTATTTTTTTCTCACTTGTCTGTTTTATTAATTTCCTATACCCAATTTAATTTTTCTTGCATTCCTACATTCGGTCAATACTTGTTGACTGTTATGTCTAGATCTTCCAAGATCTGTGCTGTCCTCAGCACAATACACTCATAGCTTCCTCATTGCCCCCACTGTCAAAACTCTCCACTCACTTTCCAGGAATCCACAAGTCCAGGCATCAGTTTTTGAAAATGGACTGCTGTTATTTTCAATTTTTAGAACATATAATCCGGGCACAGTGGCTCAAGTCTGTAATCCCAGCACTTTGGGAGGCTGAGGTGGGTGAATCACCTGAGGTCGGGATTTCGAGACCAGCCTGACCAACATGGAAATACCCCATCTCTACTAAAAATACAAAATTAGCCGGGCATCATGGCACATGCCTGTAAGCCCAGCTATTTAGGCGGCTGAGGCAGGAGAATCACTTGAAACTGGGAGGCAGAGGTTGCAGTGAGCCAAGATTGCACCATTGCACTCCAGCCTGGGCAACAAGAGCGAAACTGTCTCAAAAAAAAAAATTAATTATTTCTTATTCTTTAAAGAGATGAAATTAGAATTCCTTAACATAGCGTAGAAGGCTATTTCTGATCTGACCCTGTCTTATTGTATTTAAGCTCCTATAACAGAACACCATAAGTTGCCTGGCTTATAAGCAACATAAATTTATTTCTCAATGTTCTACAGGCTGGAAAATCCAACATCAAGTTGCCAGCTGATTCAGTGTCTGGTGAGAGCCTGTTTCCTAACTCATAGATGGTGCTTTCTAGCTGTGGATTCATATGGTGGAAGGAGAAAGGGGCCTCTATGGAGCCTCTTTTACAAAGATACTGATATGGCTTGGCTGTGTTCCCACCCAAAATCTCATCTTGAATTGTGATCCCCATAATCCCCATTTTCAAGGGAGGGACCAGGTGGACGTAATCAGATCATAGGGGCAGTTTCCCCCAAGCTGTCCTCATGATACTTAGTGAGTCTCACAAGATCTGATGGTTTTATAAGTGTCTGGCATTTCCCCTGCTTTTACTTACTCCAGCCTGCCACCCTGTGAATGAGGTGCCTGCTTCTCCTTTGACTTCTGCCACGATTGTAAGTTTCCTGAGGCCTCCCCAGCCATGCTGAACTGTGAGTCAATTAAACCTCTTTCCTTTATAAATTACCCAGTCTCAGGCAGTTCTTTATAGCAGCATGAAAATGGACTAATACAGATACTAATCCCATTCATGAGAACTCTGTCCTCATGACCTAATAACCTCCTCCTCACAAAAGCTCCCCATACAAATACCATTACATCAGAGACTAGGTTTCCCCATATGAATTTTGGGAGACAAAAATATTCAGTCTATAATAGGCCTTGAAAAGTATCACTGCAAAACTCAGTTTTAATCCATCCCTTGAATACCCTTACTCAAATTCATTCCATTTACTCTTGCCTATAAGCAAGTTCTACCGGGATGGCCCTTTTTCCTTTTTCACACTTTTAAAATCCTGTCATTCTTCAAGACCTTCTACCCCAAACACTACCCCATCCCTCCTCTTCAACTCCTTAATGCCTTTCTCTTCAACCACAATCAGAATTAAGCATTCCTCCTTCTGTGTGCTCCTAATGCTTTGTCACTTTCTCTTCCCAAATGTATGTCCCAGGCCTTGTATTACATTACTTGATAAATAAAATTTAAAATGTCTACATGCTATACCACCTGCTTCTTTCCAGTTGTCTTGTGTTCAATAAAATTATTGTTAAAATAAATTTATTGTAAGATCATTTATCATCCTAAAAGTTTTAAAAAGTAGACTTTGCAATAATTATAATAAAACAGAAAATTAAAGGTTTCAACACTAAATGTTTCAGATAAGAATTAGCATTTAATTTACACAGAGTTGCTCTTATACCAGGGCAGAAAGCTCTCTTCCTAAGACAGACTTCTAGTCCAGGCATACCCCTTATGGACAAATAAAGACAGAAATAGAGACACACATATACAAGCACAAAATCTATATGTATATTTATTTATATATATAATACATATTCACATATATGTATATGTATACAGATCCAAGACACGTAAGTCATCGCCTCTGGAAAACCCACACCCACCTCATGTCACACTTATCAATGAAATCCAAAAAGAGCTAGGAGCATGGGAAGAACATTACGTGACTGCTAGGGAACCTTCCTGAATATGTGGCTCTGATGATGGCCAAGGGGATCTTAAAATTTTTCCCTCAGCTTGACTAAACTTTATACAGGTTTCTTCCTAACTGCATGTCCCTGACCTCCCTTTTAGAGCATGTACTTGAGAAAACTTGCTATTGTAAATTATTTTTCTGCTCCTTTGAGATGAAATCTCCCAGCCTCTTGCCAGTTTACAACCCAGAAGGGTCTTTCTCAAGGACCGGGCAGCCTTTCCTTTGAAATGTAATCATCAAGAAACATAGTATTCCTATCTCCTAATCTCAATAAAAGGGTAGAAACCTAACTTTAATAAGCACCAATTAGCAAACAGATGGCCTAATACATGGACCAACCTCTCTGGTAGTATCCTCCGGTGCTTTTTCACTGGCTTATCCCAGCACTTAGAAACTCTCAGAACTTTTGTTTCAGTGAAGTTCAGTTCAATCTCTTTCATCTTGAAAGTCTTGAACCCTGTTGTAATAGTCTTAAACAAAGTCCTCCATGCCTGTTTCACTTGTCCAGTGCAATTTTTCTCTGACATAACAAGCTGAGCAAGCCAGTGCACTGCTGCTGCCCAGTTAAGTGAGAAGAGTTTTAATGTGTCATCCTCTATTATCCTTTGATAAGAGTTAAACTGGAATGGCAGGTTGTTAATGTTCATCCCCTCTATGATCCTATGACCATATGCAAAGGATAAATGGGAAAAACAGGAATCCTACCTTATTGTTTCTGGGGATTAAATTCAATTGAAAAAATAGTTTCAAAAATACTAATGGTAATTTGTGCTGAAGGAATTAGTTGTATTCCACTTCTCTCCTCTAATTTTTCATAGAATCTGTCTATAAATATAACTATCTCTTTCTTACACTAATGCCATAATAATTGATTATATCTGGGTGCTTGAGGAAAGCATGTTTGATTTACTTTTAACTGAGTTTTACAGTTTAGGGGAAGAGAACGGCATCATTAATTTACAAGACAGCATAGTTGTGTGACTTTCCATAATTCCTAAAATATATTTCCCCAACCATTACATTAGGATACTCTAGCCCATTTTCTTCCAATGTCTATAGTATCAAACAAAGAGTAAAGAGTAAGTTATGAGACCAGGCATGTTAATACTAATGCTCAGCAATTTGGAAGAGTTCAGGTATAAAACCAACAAACAAGATAGAGACAAAATATATTCAAAATAATATTCAAGAATTCCTAAATATGTGTTCTGTGAATCATTTTATGAAACATATTTAACTCATATATACTCTCCTCTTTTAAATCACTCTTTGAATAGTTCTCCCTTCAGGATAATTTAGAAAGCCCTATATACAGAGGTGGCAATTTGTGATTTATTGCTTATGATGCAAAGAAGGTAAAGCAGAAAAGTTGTTATTCCAGGTTTGAAAAGCAATCCACAAAAGAGTTCTAACATTCTTATCTGAATTACATATTTAAATAGGGCTACAAAAGGAATTCTGGATTGAATTTAGATTTTTAAAATTCTAATCATATTTCTTTTGATATTGAAATAAAGTTCTCATGGCATGCCTTTTATCTTCTCATAGTTAAATGCTAAGGACAT
The DNA here is from genome assembly GCF_029289425.2 of Pan paniscus. Taxonomy (NCBI): domain Eukaryota; kingdom Metazoa; phylum Chordata; class Mammalia; order Primates; family Hominidae; genus Pan; species Pan paniscus. Next base: position 135,876,822 of record NC_073254.2, read on the forward strand.
ATGCCCAATTCATGTAAGTGCAATTTTGAAAATTTGAACCAAAAAATTTTATTCACTGAAATATCAGCAATGACTGTCTCTGAGTGGTGAGATGAAGAGAGATTTTAAATTTCCTTCTCTTTGCTAATTTTTCTTTCTAATCTTTCTATATTAAATATGGATTGATTTTGCAATAAAAAGCTCAACATGCTCAAATAAGTTGGCAGAAGATTATTTATCAAAAAATTTATGAACAGCTTCTAAAAATTCCTCATAGGACTTTTATAAATTGTCAGCTTCCATTCATTATTTAACATATGAATTATCTTCATGAAGTTATTTTTTACACTAGATTTACAAAGTCACATTATTTTCTACAAAAAACAAAGTATAGCAGTTTTTTGAGACATGGTGTTCAGATAGTAATTGTACCCTGTGCTGCGCAAAATAAAGGTGATTTTCAAGATACAAACTACTGACTCAAAAGTGCCTTAAAATCCCTTAGTGGTTCACCACTATGCCCAGGAAGAAATTAAACATTTCTTATATTTGCCTGCAGATTGTGGGCATTGTAATAATGATAATAAAAATAGATGCTAACATTCATTGAATACTTTGTTTCATATATTATGCTAAAGGTTTTGCAAGAATTAATTTCCTTAATTTTGAAAACTACCCTCCAGTAGATATTATCCTTTTTCAGATGCGGAGTCTTACAAGGTACTCCCACATCATTTGTCTGACAGGGTGAGATTAATGGAGTTCAATATCAGTTTCTATACTCTCTGCGATTTGGCCAACTCTGGACCATGGTTACAAACAAAGGGCAGGCTATTAGAAAAATTTTTCTTATGAAAAAGGACCCACTGCTAATGAATGCATTTGCTACTTTCAAAATATTATGCTTACAAGTCACAATGTGATGAAAATACTGCTAACAGACTATTGATCTTGCCAATTTGTTAACAGAAATACATGTTTCATAGTTCACAAATCATTGTCATATGCATAAAATCATTTACTCCTCAAACCAATGGCAGGAAACAGGAATTATTTTACAGATTAGAAAACTAAAATTTACAGATTTAACAGATTAAATGATTTTCCAGTGGTAATGCAACAGAAAAGCAGGAGAGCTGAAACACTCAAATACACATTATTCTGACTGACTTCCACTGGTACTCTCTACTATTTTAATACTAATATTTCCCTCTAATTCATGATATTATTATCAGTCACCAAGGAACAAAAGAATTACAGTTTGCAAAAGAAGTAATAGTGCTCTTTAGATTGTTCTACTTGTCAAAAATGAGCCAATGACATCCAGTTAAAATCTCATTCAAGCAGAGGTTGCCTCCCCCACTTTCCCATCTATCCAAGTCCCCACAGGGCTTGGAAAGCTAGAGAAGTCACACAAATGCCCAGTGGACAAAGCAGAGGCTACATTGCCCAGGGCAGCTCCTCCTCAAATGCTGAGCCAAGCACAGCATTCATGATGGGGGAATTTAATTACCTTTCTATGTTATGCATATTCTAAAAATGAAAACTGTGACATCTTCAGGCTAAAATTCCAACAATGCATTTCAATCACAAATTTTAGGTTTCCACTTTGTCTATTGGGCCTGAATATTCAATCTGAAACCAACCACCAAAGAAAGCCATTTGGGAAATAACTGGACAGCGATGAAGCAGGGAGTGAGGCTAGACTGACATTTCAGCAGCTCACTCGCAGCAATCTTTCCATAAGGGCTTTTGCTGCCGTAGGTTAGGCCTGCTCCAAATTCAGGTCACCAGAGCCTCCTAAGTGCCAGCTGGACTGTGCTCTGAGCTTTCACATGTCACTTCCAAAACAGCTACAACAAAGTATGGTCAGAGAAAGACTTCATTCATTTTCTCCAACAATGTGCAGTGCACTTAAAGACTTCAGAGAATATAATTTAATAGCTGGTAGAAGATGAGAACGTAGAATAAATCAGCACATTCCCTAAAGAATTTTAAAGGCACTATAAAAGGGAAGTCTCCCAGCTCCCTACTAGATCATGTAAGACCTTTCTTGATCTGGATCTTGTCTATTCTGCCCTCCTTCCTCTGTAGCTAGACCCCCATCCTCTAGCCATTTCCACTTTCTTTCTTGTCTCCTACTTTACAACTGTACAACTTCTGCAGTGAAAATATATCTTATGAGTTGGCTTTCTTATGGAGCTCTTGTTTGTGGAGCTGCCATTTTCCATCTCATGCAGAGAAAATTCCCAATCTTCCTTTCTGTCTTCATTTTTCTCAAGGTTGACCTTATCTTACAGTACCTGTCACATGAAATCATCGTCAGTTGTTTATGCATTTGTAAGCATTCCACTAAATGATAAGTTCCACTGAATGATAAGTTTCCCACTTGTGTCATTGTCATCTTCATGGTTCAAGGCCTAGGAAAGTGCCTGGCATTGAATGGAGCTGGTTGAAATGGAACAATGGATAGATAAATCATGTGCACACAATACCATGTATCACTTGGTGGTTAAAAGCACAGGACTAAAGCCAAAACTTCTTAGGTTTAAAACCCAGCTCTATCACCTAACAGCTCTGTGATCTTGGACTACTGAACCTCTGTGCCTGTGTTTCCTCATCTGTAAAATGGGCCATTGAATGAGTTAACAATAATAAACGTAAAGGCACTAAAAGCATACCTAGGCCCGCTGTAGATTTCTAACAAAGGGTAGATATAGTCATTATCATTTATCATCACCATCTTTTTCTTCTTATTCTTCTTCCCATAAAATGGCAGTGTAGCACAGGGCCAATATTTTGAGAGAACTGAATTCAAATCATGCTCCTCTACTTACTAGTTATATGACCTTAAGCAGTTTGCTTAACTTCTCTCCACTTTGGTTTTCTTGTCTCTATAATAGAGATAATAATGGTGCTCACATCATACAACTATTTGGAATGTTACAATTAAATTATGCTTTAACACATTAACATAGAATCTGGCACATGATAAGGGCTCCAGAGTGGTAAGCAATTCACTACTGTGGTTTTTGATCTTAAATCAGTATCAGTATAAAAGTCCTCAGGTATTGCCCTAAGATAAGCACCCTCACCCACTTGACACTTGAGGCATTTGTGCCTCATGTACTGTGAGTGTACAGGAGAAAGTCATTGAAGAACTAGAAAATGTGTCACATTTTAGACATAAAGCTAGATAACTTTATGCCCCCAGGTTCTAGTTCTCTAGGAAATAGGACACTCTTCTGAACAGGTTAGAACACATCTACTATCAGTCCTAGGACTGTTTGCACATAGATCCATTTCCAAATTTCTTTGCAGAACTCTATATAACATGAGGCATGGAAGTAGAAGACTAGCTCTTGAAATGGAGAGATGCCGCAACAAACTGAACGGAAAAACCAGGGTATTTCTTCCCCTCCTTCTGCCTGGGGCACGTTTATACCTCCTACATGGTTCTAATTCCCACCAAAGAGGTCCATCCTACTCCCAGCCTCTTTTGGAGTGATCTTGGCCTTGGAATATCAGGTAGTAGTGTCCCCTCCTTTGTCACTCTAGCATAAGTAATAGTTGTTGCTAATTTCTGGGATTACTTGAAGTTTCTTATATAACTCAGCTCAACACATCACCAGTGTAGCAATTCCCTGCACTTATTCCTCTGTGGTTTCTAATTTCCTAATCAGATCCTGACTGGCCCAGTGATCTTCTTTATCCCTTTTTCTTCTTGTCTTTCATTTGATTGATTTAGAAAGTGCCTGATTAGCTTGCCTTATTTCACACATGCATACGTACATACTCATTCACTTCAGGTGCTATCTCCTGTTTGAAAGAAACAGACTCAGATTCCTATGGTCTAGAATAAATAGATCATGTGGTTTGATTCTGAAATGAATTTATTATCTAATGTGTTTGTTCTCAACTGGGGAATATTTTTTCTCACTCCTGCTTCTAGGGGCAATATGTGGGGATATTTTTTATTGTTACAAGAGGGACGGAGGTGTTACCGGCATCTAGTGAGTAGAGGCCAGGGTTGCTGCTAAACACCCTACAAATGCATAAGATAGTCCTCCTACAAAAAAAGAATTAGCCAGCCCAGAGTGTCAATAATACTGTTTTTGAGAAACTGATCTAATGACATAAAACCCAACATTTTTACACTGCTGGATGCTTTCTGTAGCTTTTGAACTCCTACAGCTCACAGAAAGATTTCTTAAGATCTAAAGCTGTTGATGGTGATCACATTGTTAAGGTCTTGCCCATAGTCATTAATTGCTGTACACAATTCTAATTAATTCATTCGGATAAACTTGAGTTTCACTACAGACTTATTTGTTGATATACAAACAATTAAAACTCCTGGGAAGAGAAGGAAGTAAATTAGATACCTTGAATTTTCAGCTAGGGATCTGTGTGTCAAATGTTTTCTTTTTACATCCTATTGCTTGATTTTCCCAGCCCGTGCACCAAATGCTAGATTTTTCATAATATAGTTTTTTACAAAATGCAGTCTGGTTCTATATGTTCTACTAGAATATCTATAACATTTTCCTTAACAAGCTGGAAGTTGGCTAGCTGGCCCTTGACTGCATTTTCTCTTCCCTGCTATGTCAAATCACCTGTGTTCATCTCCAGGACTGTGTTGCAATAACTGGGGTCTTGAGGTTGGATCCTCCTCAACTGTCTACTACCAGCTGGGAAGCCTTTGATGATCACTTTACCAATAAAGATATCACTTTCCTCATGGGCTAAATGGGGGAAGTTGAGTTAGTTAAAAGCTATGTGATATATGTATATTACATATACATATATACAATACTTAAGTAACATTTTTAATATATTGTCTCTTTAGGGAGTAATATTTATACAAATGCAAGAAAAGTTTATATCCACACCTAGTTCATTGAATAATCAAGCCCTAATAAAGAGAAGGATAGCATGGAACGTTGTTGGACCCATGCTGCATCTTCCCAACACTGTTAAAAGATGTATCAGACTGTCTCTGAGAAGTGAGAAAGGATAAATTTGTCATAAAGACCCAAATCACTGTTACTCTCTTTCTGACACCTTAGAGTGAGAATGGACTTTTGCCACATTGCAGAGAATGAGCTGCAAAAAAACACAGACTTCTACAGTTACCCAGGGATTTCTTCTCTGTCCACTAGAGGAAACAAAAAATATATATAAATCTAGTCCTATTCCTAAAAGAATAGCCAAAAGAGGTATGGGTGACTATGCTTGCATACATATAAAAAAGGAGCTAGATTTTTTTTAAGACTAGCTTTCTCTTGGAATAAAAGTCTCAGAGAAACCTTTCTTTTACTGGCTGAAGCCTCTGAAAACAGCTGCTGACAGATGCCTCAAACTCCCTCAGCTACAGTCGCATAGGGAACCACCTTCCTTGATGCTTCCTCCACCTCCACTCCCTGCCTTCTGTGGGTCTTGTCTGTCTGTCTACTCTGGTAACAATCTCAATGGCTAGAGATTATATCTGAATTCTGCTCTTCTTGCAGCCTCCACTACATTACCTGTTCTCCTTAAATGTTAAACTATAAACTAGCTAAAGGTGAAACTCTAACCCTTTTTGAAAAGTTGTAGCAGATTTTATTCCCAAGATATTTGTGCTTCAAAATGAAACTTTCCCTCTCAGTGCAGCTCTGTGAGCTGTGGTAGGGAGGTTAGAACCAGTATCTAAGCAATCAGAAATCATGAGATGATTCAAAGAAAATAAAAGGGAAAAAAAGAGAGGAAAAGTGTTAAATTTTTTGTAGTAGGTCATTGAGATAATTTGGTCCGTGTTGCCTTAGAAACATCTAAGACACATTTTCCTCCCTGACTCTTCTTTCTTTTCCCTCTGCTCCTCCTTCACCACCCTACTCCATCTCTAAAGATGAAGGTTAATATTAAGCATCACATTAATGGTTGTCAAATCAATCATGATTTCCTCTGAGTTATGTTACACAGAAGCAACATGCTTTATCAGAAATCAAAGAAAGGACAGTGCCAAAAGTGGATGAGCTAATGTAAAATCACTTACATGGGCACTCTAGAGACGGAAACCCGTTTAATATTTAATGTAGTCATTAACCTAAGAATGAGAAGGAGAGGATAATGGATGGTCTACTCCCTTTGCCTACGGGACAGGGTACTGAAGTGAGCTGTCCCTTCTGGGATCACATTTACCCACGTCTAAAATCCATAAAGTGGGTCACAGGTGAAGGGAATTGGAAAAGTCTCAAAATTCCCAGACGTATTGTTCTAAGAGGACAGTTGTGCTCAGCAGACATGCCTGAAGTTCACCAACCTGCAGGAACCAGAAGCCACGTCAACTGAATTGCTCAATTAGTTTGTTATGGCAACAGACATGCTGTCCCCAATACATATGGTCAAACTGTAGCAAATAATCAATTACTGAAGGAACCATCTCCAAGAAGCATTAATCCATCAGGATATTGAAGGGGTTGTTTTTGTCTCTATTTAGATTTGGTTATCATAGAAGGAATTGTCTACTTTGACAGCTACCCAGAGTTGTCCCTGAGAGGCAGAATGTCAAAACCAATTTAGAATGAAAAGGGGGAAAAATACAGGCAAAGTCTGTAATAGTGAAGGCCATCTGATAAAGAACATTTTTTATATGTGATATTATGATGTTGTAGGGAACATTCTATTTATGCATCACAAATGCCAGCATATTCTCTACATGTACTTTTAAACAAGTTTATTCTAAGCAAACGATGCTGCTGCAATCACTCTGCTTAAGTTGCAGCATTACTTCATGATATGATACAACACACACTAAATCCACATTTATTGTTTTATTTAATTGTATTTTTTACCACGTTATCTTTTTTGATGTAAATTTCCAGAGGCCTCCAAGAATTCAACCTCACCAAGTAAGTCAGTTATGATATTTTCATGTACATGAAACACCTCCATCTCTACCAACTCAGCAACTACTCATTTTTTTTTCTTTTTCACAAGTTTAAATCTAAGCCCTTTGACCCTAGGGAATTTTTAAAATATTCCTTGATGAAAGTAAGTGATTTCTGAATCTAGGCAGAAGCTCCAGGTATGTTGTATATCAAAGACTTGATCAGTCGAACATACCTCCACAAACAGTACCAAGACTACTTGGCCAGGTACAGTAATTGTCCAGGTACTTATACCTAAAAAAACATTTTTAAATTAGGGACAATTTTTCCATATAGTTTTTAAAACTAAACTTGTTCAAATAATATTTCACTTCATAAAAGTCAGTTTAGTTGAGAATACCAATTGTGGCAATAAACAACAATTATCATCTACTTTCAGTTGAAATCAGCAAGTAATTTTAAAGAAATAAAAAGTTTGGTGCTGGTTCATCTGTGTTATTTGAAAGAAGTAAGTTTATCGGAGCTTCTAATTCCAAATAAAGACTTCAATTAAAAAATAGGATACCATTAGTTGTATCAAAATTCCTCAGTAGAATTCACTCTTGCCTCACCTGAAAGCTTCTCTAGAGGAACATAAGAAATGATGCAGCAAGAAGACTCCCATTTTCCAAAAGTCCCCTTTAAAATATTTATGAATATAATTTTACCTACTTCCCTTTCTCTCTCCTCTCTGAACAACTCAGATCCCTGTTCAAGATAAGAAGTGAAAGGGCACCTAGAAGGAAGAAAAACTCACTTCATCCCATTCATTTCATTACCACAGGCTTTAAAATGTTTCATAGCCATTAACCTAGATTTTCCACTTGTAGGAACTTATGCTCAAAAAACCATCAAACAATGCTCAAAGTTATATGTAAAAAGATGTTTATTACAGTACTGTTTATAATGAAGAAAAACTTGAAGCCAAGTAAATACTCAGTAACAAGTGTCTGCTTAAATGATATAATAGAGAAATAATATTATGAGGCCAATAAAATATATAAAAAGAATATTTGATGTTGTATTACAGAAGCAATTCTCTGGGCCTAGAACAGACTCCTCCCCATTTTTCCTCACTCAAAGCATTGTGACCTGGCCACTTGATTCACACCACAGAGCTGCAGAATGGATGAAGTGAAAAGCAGCAGTTACCTCAGACAGTGGTTGCAAAATGGGTTCTAGACCAAATTGACTGGAAGTCTACAATAAGAAGCAATTAGACCACAAGAATCCTCCACTTTTCATGTTTATGTGACTACCTCTCTTTCTACCCTCCCTGATGATTTGCATTTTCTCTCTGGAAAGAGATTTTTGTGTTAAAGGTACCATCCTCAGCTATACTGAAGATATTATACTAAACACAGGTGGATTAAGGAAAGTGAGACATCAAACAGTGAGAAGCCTCATACACCCTGTCAGATGAGTGGAGGATTTCTCTCTAAGGAAAAGAACAAACCCAGGAGAAAAGCCACACAAATTCTGATTCTCTAGGAAACCACAAAAAAAAAAAAAAGTCTCATTTGGATCACTCATCTTACAGGAAAGTCTACCAATGGGCAGCCCTACCCACATAATTGTACAAATCAGCTTCTCAGCACTATAATCTTAAAAATAAAGCGATAGCCAAGCTCATCAGCAATTTGGAGAAATTTAAAGTTGAACAAGTTTTAAAAAAACACATAAGGGCCAGGTGTGGTGGCTCATGCCTGTAATCCCAGCACTTTGGGAGGCCGAGTTGGGTGGATCACCTGAGGTCGGGAGTTCAAGACCAGCCTGACCAACATGGAGAAACCCCCTCTCTACTAAAAGTACAGAATTAGCCGGGTGTGGTGGCTCATGCCTATAATCCCAGCTATTCTGGAGGCTGAGGCAGGAGAATAGCTTGAACGCGGGAGGCAGAGGTTGCGGTGAGCCGAGATCATGCCGTTGCACTCCAGAGTCTGGGCAACAAGAGAAAGACTCCATCTCAAAAAATAAATAAATAAAATAGGAAAAAAATTCAAAGAAACAGGAGAAATTCCAAGGAAGAAAATAAAACTATTTTTAAAACTATAAGAATATCCTCAGAGAGATAATAGAAAATATTTCATTCATAAAACAAAAACGTAAGTATATCAAAGATAAACATTCAGAGAACACGAAAGAACTCTTAAAAATTAAAAATAAAACAATTTTTTTAAAATGAATTATACAAATTAAAGATAAGGAAATCTCACAAAGAAGAAAGAACAAACATAAGAAACTAGAGGATTAAGTTAAGAAATCAAACACGCAATTAATAGGAGTTCAAGAAACAAAGATGAAAGAAAACTTAATAAAGAAAATTATCCAAAAAAATTAACTTTACTGAATTGAGTACTATGCCTATCAAATTCCCCGTATAATGGATGAAATGGGATAACACTAAAATACATTTTCCTAAAATTTCATAGCAATGGGGACAAAAAGAAGCTTCTAAATACTTCCAGAGGGGAGGAAATGAGTTTACAAGACAAGGATACTGTTTCTCAATGACAATTGTAGAAGCTAATAAGCAATAGAGGAATACCTTCAAAAATCTAATTTCTAAAATTTCTTCCAATTTAAAATGTAATATATAACCTATCATCAAGTAGAAAAGGGGAGAACAAAATATTTTCAAACAATCAATTTGAAAAGTGTACTTCCCATGCATCCTTTCTAAGGAATCTAGTGGAAGAACTGCTCCAACAAAAGGAAAGAGTAAAATAATAAAAAAATAAAACATGGGATGCAAGAATCAGGAGTTTCAACACAAGAGAGAAGATATGAGAGTCCCACATGATAACAGACGGACATTGCTACATGGCATCCGTGTTGCAAGCCTCGATAGAAACCAGTCCAAACTGGAACAAGAGTAAACAAGATTCTGACAGAATATTTCTTAGAAAAAAAAGAAATGATCATCTGGATAATTGGTGGTATTTGTAGGGACCTTCAGTTCTACCATAGAATTTGAGGATGAAATGGTGGTACACAGAAAACCAAGCTGAGCATTTTTTATATGGAAGGAAATTACTGACTTCTGGAAAAACAAAAGTGTTGTGTAGGATAGTAAATGTAACCCTAGTGTAATATGTGGCTCAGTTGTAAAAAAAAAAAAAAAAAAAAAAAAAAAAAAAAAAAAAAAAAAAAAAAAAGTTTATATTGCCATAATACTGTAATGAATTTATTACATAATTCTACTGAGTATGAATTAATAAAAGTTGTGATACACCTATACAAGGGAGATGAGGTAGGGGAAGTGAATACACATATGTGGTGAAAAGAAAGCAAGCTAAATCCTTATCTTCCATAATAAGAAGTCAAACCAAAAATTAAAATATAACAAAATAAGCATGTTGTCCTTGTAAATTATAGATTAAGGATACAGAAGAACAGGTGACAAACTACTTGTACATTATATGTTTTATAGAACTATTTGGCCTTTAGGCTCAGTACATAAATAACTGTAATATAACTACAACTTTAATTCACTTTAAAAACAAACAAACATATTTTTTCTTCAATTATTGGGAGACTACCTTATGAGATAACAAACATATATTGAAAGACAAGTGTTATGTCATGTTAGGAATGCAAAGATAATAAATCCTGAGTGACCCATCTTTGCCCCTTAATAGTTGTTTGAACTTGGGTACTTAGTCTAACCCTGCATGTGCCTCAGTTTCTGCATCAGAAAAGGAGGATAAGGCATGATAATATAAACAAATTACTTCAAGCTATAAAAATAACAGTAAGAAGACACAGAATCATAACAACTTCAATGCAGTTTGATCCTTGTTCTTCTAAAATTATAAACCCAGTGAAGAAGGACAAAGAGAAAGATCCACTTAAATCCATAGGGATTCAATGGTCCTCTATAAAAACAAGGCTTCCAGTGAATGTCAGGTTCCAGTTATAACAGACCTGGACTAGATACATTTCCAAGTTCTCTTCCAACTCTCTAAGCCTATCAATATACTGTCAGGATATATCAGAGTAGATGTCAAAACAACCAGTTGCTTTAGACCAGCCGTCCCCATCCTTTCTAGCATCAGGGACTGATTTCGTGAAAGACAACTTTTCCTTGGGGTGGTGGTGGTGGTTTGGGGATGATTCTAGTGTATTACATTTATTGTGCACTTTATTTCTAATATTATTACTTTGTAACATGTAATGAAATTACTATACAACTCACCATAATGTAGAATCAGTGGGAGCCCTGACCTTGTTTTCCTGCAACTAGATGGTCCCATCTGAGGTGATGGGAAACAATGAAAGATGATCAGGCATTAGATTCTCATAAGAAGCATGCAACCTAGATCCCTTGCATGCACAGTTCACAATAGGGTTTGTACTCCAATTAGAATCTAATGCTGTCGCTGATCTGACAGGAGGTGGAACTCAGGCTGTAAGGTGAGTGATGGGGCGCAGCTGTAAATACAGATGAAGCTTTGCTCTCTTGCCTGCTGCTCACCTTTTGCTGGTGCAGCCTGGTTCTTAACCGGTCCATGGCCTGGGAGGTGTGGACCCCTGCTTTAGACAACTCATTGATTTTAAAAGTTATCAATTCTATTTTAGTAATATTGTTTACATCATTTCTTTTTTAAAAAATTATTTATTTTGAACTTACTTCTGTGTAAAACACACAAACTGTGCTAGACCCTCAGACGAATTTCAAGAAAGACAAGACGTGGAGACTGCCCTTGAGAACTTTACTAAAAAGTAGAGTGTTTTTAAACTATTTATGGACAAGATTAATAAGTATGAGAGCTACCCTGTAATCATTTTGAAAATAACCTGGATTCTTAAATATTGATAACCAGAAAGTGAGAAGAATGGTTAAAAGAATTGTTGTGTTGATGTCTTGATTATAAAAAGTCTTCAATAAAGCTAATCTCAAATCACTGAAACAGCTGTCACATGGGAGAAGAAGTAAACACATTTCACATGTGTGGTAGAGCACCAAACAAGGAGCAATGGGCTGGCAGTAGGAGAGGGGGAGAATACAGGAGAGGAACTTGGCTCATAATAAGAAAGAATGCATACGTACAAAATTGGCTGCCCTGTGAAGAAATGAAGACCACCTTACTGAAAGGATTAAATAGAGCCCAAATAACATTTTCCAAAATGTTATAGAGGGAATTCTTGCTTAGGGTGTGGAGTTGCAGACTAAGTGAACTAAAAATTTCCTACCTTCTCTAGAATTCCATTTATGTTAGAGATCATAAGTACAGCCAAAATTCAAAGAGAAGGAGAATTCCATCAAATGGTCAAGTCAACAAAAAGAAAACAATCATGCCAGTTATAGTCACACTATAAGGGAATAAAAAAGAGGAAAGGAATCAAACAAGCATACAGCACATACGCAAACCATTAGGATATTTCCTTTTACATCTAATTGTTTCAGAATTGTACCAATGCATCCATATTAAATTATAACGTTAATAGGTTGTCTTTTTACCTCGAGTAAAATAGCCAAGAAAAGATGTGTTATCTAAAACTATTAAACTGGAATGCTAGTTAAAGATATTGAACCGTAGAAAGATGAGCCACCTACAGAATCAATAACAGCATTTTAGTTAGGACCTTGAGGGTGTTTGCCAGCCTTATTGACTGTGGCCAGTTCCATTCTGTTTAACCTATGACAGCTGATGAAACTAGACCCTGGGGTGGAATTACTGCCCAATTCATCAGTGATGATTATTGAGCTGTTACCAGCGAGATCTTGGAAAAATCTTAATGCCAAGCTATTCAGATGAAGGAATTGGTAAATATATTTGTTTTACATCTTCTAAACTTGTGCTCTTTCCTGAGCAACTCTATAATATCTAACCCTAAAAATAGTGCACAAAGATGGGGAACATTAAATTGAAATTACTTTATAGCCCTAAAAATGGTCATGACATTTAGCCAATAAATTTGAAGAGCTGTTAAGTGGAGGGAATTTCATAATGCAGATCTTATCCAGTTATGATGTATAGTATGTATCCATGGGGAAAGTGACCTTAATCAACAGAAATATTTGTGAAATAACCATTTAAAAATGAATTTAGAATAGTAAAACTGGTAAATCATAGTATTAAATGAATGTTCAAGAAAGAATAACTTTTCATCTACAGTGAGAGTAGGTAGTGGTAATATTAAAGTGAAATATGCCACAGTTAATAGTAGTATATTTGAGGATGAAACCTGGATGAAATATCGGACGACAGTTGCTGTTAATGAGACTTGCATAATACGATTGAACTCAAGTTTGGAATTGATGGTGCCTTTGATTGTTGTTAAGGCAGCCAAAGTCTTCTGCGTGCCTAGCTTTCACAATATTTTAGCATCTTGATTAGTTCCTATTCCTAGACCAAGGGTCCTATGGGTAATTTATTTACAGCATGATCCATTTACTCACTGTTACAGGCGAAACATGGCAGTACCAAAACTCTTTCTTTGCAATAAACAGCATATTCAGATAGAATAAGGTTTAAAATGACAGAAACTCTTTCATTTGCCCTTTTGCACTCACTGTATTTACAAGTATCACCAAAGTTACTTTAAATTCAACAGACCACAAAACGTTCTTTTTTAGAAACTTTGGTTCTCAAAAAATTTTAAGAATCTTATTTATCGAAAGAATTAAATTAGCATTTGGTTAATAAGCTGCTCTTGTCTTTTTATGTAAAGAAGATGTAGCAAGATTTTTATTGTCTATGAAGAAAACGTATTCCACTCTCCCTGCCTGCTTTTACCACTGAACTAGAAATAAGCATGTAATTTTTAATAATTTTCTCTATTTATATGTGAACATATAAATGGTTCTTTTTTATTGATAATTTGACTATAATGATATCATATGATTACCAACTGGTTTCTTTGGCAGTATTATAATTACTTTTCTAACACAAAAAATTTGTTTTGTCAAAGAAAGAAATTATCCAAATAAGCCCAAAAAAATCTAAACTCTGAATTTTAAAAAGCTGTGGGGAAACAGCTCTTATTTATATTTTTAAACATTTATTTATAATATCAAATGAAGCATATAATTGAACTATATTAAGTGAAAGAAATAAAGTAAAAATAGATATCTGAGATAATGGATTTTTCATAACATTCAGGAATCTGAAGTTATAGACAGCTTCAGCATTTTACAAGTAGAAGCTACTTTTAATACTGCTCAGTCTTTAGTCTTTTGTTATGGGCTCATTTTTCTCACTGTGGAAAAACAAACCATAATTGTAGAAAAACTGCAGGAGCCAAATTCTCGGTAATTATAGTGTAAGTACACACACTAGTCTCTCAAAGATGACAAGCAGTATTTGTGGTAGTTGCTCAGTGATGGTAAACAAGAAAGAGCATCTGACAATCTTATATTTTGAAGTTTACATCACAGGTTGAAAGCATATATAATCAAGAGAAAAGCACAGGGATTCAATAGTTCTCACAAAAGAAAAATGTTTTTATATCGTGAATAGAATCCTTTTTCTGAAAGTGCTGTTACAGTTTTTCCCAGATATTTTCTTGTTTTATGGCTTACTCCTTTTCAAAAATAAAACCCAACAAAGAAGAAAAACAGTTTAGACTCAAAGATGACATTTACCTTATATTAAAATGCTCTTTTCACAGAGATTGCAGACAGCTTTCATAGCATTTCAATCAATATGAAAACTAAATCAAACGTTTTTGAGTTGAAGTCAAAAGATTCAGTTTAGTGACACAAATAAAACAATGAACTCAAACTCTATGGAAGAGAGAGTATTTACTAATAGGAACATGTCCCATTCCATTATATGTTTTATGTATAATTTGCGCCATGGAGCACATGACCAAACCATTTCTATTTGTTCATTTATCTAAGTAATCCACAAGACATGAAAAATCAAGATGAGATAAACTGGTCATTGTTCTAACTTTTCAAATAGATAAGAAAGTTTGCAATCCTAAACCATGGAGGGAAGATCTGTAAGAGAAAGAATTTATCCTGAGAGGCAGTGGAGAAATTTGTTGCTTCCGTTTTTTATCTATGCTGCAAAGGGCATATAAAATAAAGAGGTGGGAGCTTTTTTACCACCTAGTAAACAAATCATGAGTCATTGCAGAAAGCTAGATTCTTACAGAATCAGAATGACCATGTGTCTTTGCATTAAATGAGGTTGACAGAGTCTTGAACATTGGAAATAAACAGAAAATATTATCTTTATTCACGCAAAGCTGCGATTCATCTATATCTCAACAGTTTTGTTAGTTCTTAATGCCGCTATGAAAAAAGTACATGGTGAAACTAGAAACTACCTACCAGAAAGAAGAGAAGCGAGGCAGAGAATGGAAAACAGAAAGTGAGGTTAAATCATGGGGTAGATGAAAAAAATGGGAATTTTGCTCACCCTCATGTCTGTAGAACTTTCTGAAAATGAAACGTTTCTGTCCTATCAGCCACATCTGCTCAGAGATTTACGCTTTTTTTCCCTCATTCCCTCTAGAAGAAAAGTGAGATTTAGGTGATCTAAGGGTTATCAGGTGTCTCTAGTTCCACACGAAGACACCAATCTCTCCTGGCCCTGCCTCCATTCTTCCATCAGCTTTTCTTCCTACAGTTTAATTGCTGATTTTCTTAGGTCTTGCTCTTCATTCTCCTTTCTTCTGACTTCAGTGCTCTCTATGGACAATCTCATCAATATCTATGGCTTCCAGTGGCATCTGTGTAGAAATACTAACCACTCCCAGATCTGCATCTGCTTCTCACAAGCCACTTCTGAGTTCCCAACCAATACCTGCAACTGCCTACTACACATCTTAACCTGAGAACGCAAGTCAAGCACATCAAGTCCAATAAATATAATACTAAAATCATAAATTTTCCTCCCCAGCCAGCTCCTTTTTCTGTATTCTCTATCTCAAATGGTTGTAGCACCATATACCAAATCTCCAATGAGTGCCTATCACTCACATCTAATCAGAAATAATAATACATGGCAGACATCCTTCTAAATATTTTCCACACATTTGCATTTAATCCTCACAGCAACCCAATGAGGTAGGTTCTGTTATTACCCCCATTTGACAGATTAAGATACTGAAAACCAGAGAGGTTAAGCAACTGGACCAAGGTCACCTACTAACAAGTGGCAGAATCAGTTTTTAAACCTAGCCTGTCTGACTCTATCATATGACACCTTTATAAAGCTTATCAGTTCTAACTCTGAAATATCTCTTGATTCCTTCTTCCATTCCCTCATCAACATTTTTATACCATCACTTCCTATCTAGACTACTGCAGGAATTTTCTAAATGGTTTATTTGCCTCAAATTTACCTCAAACCCATTTGTCTCACTACACCTTCTAAAATAGGCATCTGAAAGCATTACCCCCTTGCTGTAAAACTATCAATACTCCTCTTAACCTATAACAGTGTTTCCCACAAATTTTAAGTTTTGGCTTTGGTTTGTTTGGGGGGTGTTGCTTTTTGTTTTTGCAGAAATCAGGGCCATTACATATTAGGTTTCTAATTTACTAAATTTGTGCTGGTGCTTCACACCAGACTCATCATATATTTTGTATCTCCTTAGGCTCTTTCACCTGCCTTAAAAAGCCTTTCTCTCACTTGTGCTTGGCTAATTCCTAATTATCCTAAGTTTGGGGAACTGAACAAAAAAGTCTTCCCAGACCCTACAGGCTGGGTAGATGCCACTCCTCTGTTCTCCCATACATATCCATAGCACCTTCCCTGCTTGATTATCACAGTAGCTGAGAGAATGGACTGCAGAATTGGTCACACTGTGTTTGACTCCTGGCCGTATTACCTACCAGCTTGGCGGCATTAGGCACTCAAAAACTTTGCCACTATCATTACCACCCTCATCCCACTACACCAGATTTATCTCCTACTTCATCTATCTTCCTTGCCAGACTATGAACCAAAATACAGGGACATCTTCTATATCTTGCCATCCCAGCTTTTAGCACAATGCCTAGCCCATAGGAGATGCTCAAATAATGTTAAACTAAACTAAAAATAAAACACAAAGTCCTGCTTTATAAGCAGAATAATAAATATATTATTATATATGTAACTTTTGCTGTAAGTTATTGAAGTAATTTATAAAAGTGTTTGAATAGATCTGTGTGTGTCAGACATAAGAGACTACAAAAAGGTCATGGGATTGGCTTCATCTTTTCCAGTGCCATTGGAGAAATCATATCAAACCCTCCTCCTTAGCTGACAATAGAATATAAGACACCTGAGTATGTAGTGATTTCTGTGCTCTGTTTGATGGTTCATTAATAACCCAGAAAGAAGCAATCAGACCGAAAAATAAATTTAGAAATGCCATAGAATAATTTGGTCTTTCCTTTGCAAGAGAACTGGTTGTCTTGACTTTTACTTTGTATTTTGTGTCATACTGTTCTTCTGCAACAGGGAATGTAACAACCTCCCATTCAGGGCTATTTTTCTCTTATGCATCATCTTTTTTGTAGTGAACCTCTCAGATGGGTTTGGTTGTATGTTAATATTACGATAGCAAACTGAGTTGGTATTTATCTTCCATATCAGTCAGTTTGAAACGAGAGATTCAGAAATACAATTATATTGCAATGAATTATACTATATCACATTATCACATTATTTTTACATAATTGGTTTAATTCAGTTTCAGAGAAAATATTTTAAATTTATCAATATAAAGCTTTTTCTCACAATTCTTAATAATTACATAATTTTTAATCAAATAAATATTGGTTTGAATTTGATACAAATGTTCTAAATCCAACCCCGAAACGTAATACTAGCCATCCTGTCTGGGTCTGAAGTCCTAAAAGCAATCAGGCTTGAAAAAATTCTGTCAGCATGTCTACTGAAATTTAGGAAGCTCTTTTTCTCTCTTACTTTAAGCATGATGGCTGGATTTGTCCAAATTATTTTGTTGTGAAGGAAGGCTGCCAGGTATCTAAATATGCAAATGCTCTGTTTTCTCTTAGTATAATTGCACAGAGGATAGCAGAAGGCTGTAACCAAGCAGCCCTTGGCTCTTAGCACACAGAAACAAAAGGGCCATTTTTAGGGTACCATTATCCAGGATGAATCATCCCCAATCATTTTGCACATTTGTGTTGTGTGTCCCCACAGAAGATACAAATTCCCAGGAAAGAAACTGGTTGGCCCAGTTTGAGTCATGAGCCTTCTCTTTGACCAGGGAAAATCCCTCTCTCTCTCTCTCTCTCTCTCTCTCTCTGCGTGCGTGTGTGTGTGTGTGTGTAAGAAGGAGTGTGCATGTGTGCGTGTGTGTGTGTATCACACCACTCATGCCATAGAAATGTAACTCAGGCTGCACCAAAAGGACTCAAGTTCAAAACTGTTTTCAGAGCTTTTGGAGAAAAAGTCTTCTTTCCACTGAGATCACCAAGCTGGTAGGATATAAACCAGGAGCTACTGGTGGCCATTTGCCATTTGGTCATCTCTTGGGAAGAAGCTTTCCTTCCTGAGAATAAAACCAAAACAAAGAGACTGAGAGAGAAAGTTTCCATTGTGAAAGTCTGAGAGTTGCATCTTTTTTCTCTCAAATAAAACAGTGATCTCTTCGGGCCTAAGCACCTGGCCTCTCCTGGAAAAGCCAGGGTTCTCTCAAGGAAAAAACTTTCAATCTCTCCGAAACATTGGCAAGTGAGATTTTACTCTAAAATCCTCTGTACAAAATATTTTGAGAACCTGTCATCAGCCAACACCTTAATCACAAAAGAACCTCAGTGAGGCCCCACTTTAATAACCTGTTTCCTGATGAATCATGCACATATTAGCCTTAAAATATATACTGGCACCAAGTAGGTAATGGCAAATATTTGATTAATATAATGTTTTTCCCATAGAATGAAAATTCAGAGAGGACTATAAATCAGAATGGCAAAGGTAGGTGAATGATATTTTGGGAATTGGGCAAGGGTGAAGGGTTGAACTTCTAAAAAAAAAAAAATCACCATGAAAGTCACCACTATCAACTATGGCTACTAGGAAGTTTGCACAAGTTTCTTAATAAATGACCTACTAAAAATGCCCCAGAAAAATAGATTCTAAACACATATGGGGTCATAAATGATAAAAGAAAGGAGAAAAAGAGAAGATATGTAGGAAGTGATTAAGCCCTTGACAAATGAAATAACTTATAATAACCTTATGAAGTATTTTAAAAACCTAAATAATTAAGGCAGAAAACAAACTGGTGTAAAACGAAATGGTATTTTGGAGGATACTGTAAATCACTCTTGGCTGACACTGACATTTCTTCATCTCAGCATGAGGCTCGTGTAGTGAGATATTGATGCCGAAGCCTCTGCACACACCACTCCATCAAAAAAGATTATTGTGTTTAAATTTTTATCTGTGATGTGTTTATTATTGGCCATGAGAGCTGAGGGCAGAAAAGGTTTTGAGACGGGATAAAACATTCCCATCTCCCTTGTGATGGTATGGTACCTTTGGCAGCTCAATTCAAAGGAGGAAGACATTCTGCACTGAGAGAGCTGAGTGTAGCATCAGAACCCAGCAGGTGGCATGCGGGTTCCTTCTGCCCCCTTTTTAGGACTCTGTCTTCTTTCCCTTCTTGGTTTCTTTGCTATTCTTTTCTCATCTCTTCTCCTACACTGCTTCAAAAGCACAGACGTGTTGGGGACATATCCAGGATTATACAGGTGATAAACAGAAGAGCCAGAATTCAAACCTAGGGTGATTCCAAAGTCTCTGCTCTTTCCACAAAGTACAAGCTTATGTCACAAATTTTGAAAAAAAAAGAAAAAGAAAAATATTAAGAAGCCATTACAACTGATGATGTTCTTCTCACACCAAAAATGGGGAAAATCAGCTTACATTAAAATACATATAATTGCATTTTTGTATTGCATGCATAGAAACATCTTGGGAGAAAATATAATAAATGTTTAACAATGATTATCTCTGAATAATTGTAGGTGATTTGTATTTGCTAATTATTTTCACATAAACATTCCTTACATTTATAAATTTATAAAAAGATATTATATTCATTCATCTAACAATTATTTAGGCTCATGCCTGTAATCCCAGCACTTTGGGAGTCTGAGGCAGGTGGATTGCCTGAGCTCAGGAGTTCATGACCGGACTGGGCAACACGGTGAAACCCTATCTCTATTAAAATACAAAAAAAATTAGCTGGGCATGGTAGCATACGCCTGTAGCTCCAGCTGCTCAGGAGGCTGAGGCATGAAAATTGCTTGGGCCCGGGAGGTGGAGGTTGCAGTGAGCCGGGATTGCGCCACTGCACTCCGGCCTGGGCGACAGAGCAAGACTCTGTCTCAAAAAAAAATAAATATATATATATAGTGAGTACCTACATTGGCCTAGATTTCATTTGAGGCACAGGAACTACAGAATTATCACATAAACAGATTATGTTTCTGCCTTCTTAGAAGTTGACTTCTAGTGAGGGTAGAAGAGAAAGAGACAGACAATAAATATGTAAGAAAAACATATAATATCCAGGAGGTGATACATTTTGTGGCAATATTATAAAATCTGTGAATTCTATTAGTTCAAGAATACAGATTCTTTCTGTAAAAGTACACCAGACTGCCAAAATCCTATACTGTAATTACAAAGTAATTCAAGCACGTTAAATTCATTCATTCAATAATTTAACTATTTTTCCATATATCTTAGATGCTGAGGGTATTGAAAGTAAAGATAAAATAATTATTGCCTGAACATCACAGTCCAGTGAATAGCAAATTATGTAGGTGGAAAAACTGATAGTCTTCTACAAATATTATGGAGATGGATAATGCATGATCTTTGACAAAAAGATGTAAGAGATTCAAGCCATTTGCAAAACAGTTTACTGCTGCCACCCTCTACCCTAGCCAAAAGCATAGAGTAGTGATAGTGACATTGCTGAGGAGACATGAACACCCATGGTACTGCATGTGCGGATGACAAGAATGTGACATTGACAGTGGACTGTATATATGCTGCTATATCACTTTCATTTCTTAGTAAAATTTCCTATGACTACAAAGATTACGTCTATAATCACAGAACAGTATTCTTTTAATGCTTATAGAGTAGAAAATTCGAAACTTAAGAAAATAAAAGTAACAACAAAATTACCCATAATTTTACCAACCCGAGGCAATCATTGTTAATACTTAATTCTTTTTCTTCTGGATAAATAAAAAATATAAATGCTTTCGAAGGGAACATATGACCTGATTGTATGGAGTAGAATACAGATACACAAGATGGTAATTTCTATGGAAATGTATTTGAATACTTCTCAGAGACTTAATTTGGGTCCATTATGTTGGAGTCACTTTTTATCTATCCAGTTTGGTTTCAATAACTCTAAACATGTAATAGCAAAATTTTGTTTCCAGCCATCTTCATTTTCCCGGTTTCCTCTTAGCTAATTTTTTTCTACTTGGTCCAAAGGGATGCTTTTATTTGGTTTAAAGCAGAAGTGAAATGTTAACCAATTTCTAAAAGTGTCTGTCAAGAAAGTGACACCTTTAATGCTGACAGGTACAGAGTAATGACATGACTGACAAGATGTGAATGCTCATGGCACTGTGTATGAAGATGACAAGCAAGTGACAGCAGCAGCAGGCTGTGTGCTGACCAGCACAGAGTGAGTTGGGCAGCCTCCAGCAACAAATAAGTCAGAAAGATCAGGATAAAATTGTCAAACATACAAAAAAAGGAATAGTTACTCATACATAGCAAGTAACGAATTGAACACAAGAGTTCCCCAGTTTCTTCACCACAATATGTAAAGGAAATGACAACTTGGTTGTGTTTTGTTTTTGTTTTCTCTCTTTCCAGACCTATTCTTCTCTATTTCTCTTCTCAATATCTCAGTTCTCCTGTATTTGCTTTCATGTTTCTCTTCATGGTCTGTGGATGCCTCTTACCAAGCTGTAGACATGTTCACATGCCCTCCCCTCAAAGGTAAAGACCAAACCAGAGCAGAAATGAGTAAGATGAGTGCACAAGACACAATGAGAACATTTGCTAGAAGACGCAAAAGGAGGTTTGTTGTTCTCTTTCCTGCTTCTAGGTGAAAGGAAATATAATCGTATAATTTACACAAATCGCGACCCCACTTCCAGAACACATAAATTTTCAGTTTTCTGAGCCTAAACTGGGAATTTCTTTGATGGTCTTTGCCAAGTCCTGATGTACCTTCTGGAATGATCTGACTTACCACATGTTGTCTATCATGAACGCTTCTCCCTCAAAAAAAAATTAATAATGTCTCTGTCAGCTTAAATTTTCTTAACAAGAACTGACTATAACAGAAGATATTAATTAGGGACGTTTTGCATTACGCTAACCACAACATATTAGAATGCAATTCCACTAAGAATGGGGCCAGTTAAAAAATTGTTCTGCTGCAATGGGGCTGCTGAATTTAAGGTGACATATTTTGTTTCTCCCAACAATGAGTGATACAAGTACTAAAAATGAATAGCAGTTACCTATAACTCTTGAGCAGAAATTGATGTGATCAAAAGCTGGATTTGCTCCTTGATGTTTAAGTCTCAAAGCTTTGCACTTACAACTATTTAAAGACGCTTTAGAAATTTATTGACATTTCTAACAGAAAACAATACCTTCATATTATCACATTATACAACTTAGCCTTTTTCCTCTTTTTCTCATTGAAATAATTATTTTTTATAATGCAGTTTTTAATAACTTGAGTTTTCCTGGGACTACTACAATTGAGTTGTATTAGAAGAGAGTGCCTATATTGATGGATAGTTAATTTCAAAGATTTAGAGATGGCTTTTAAACAATATATCCCAAGCTTACTAAAAAGATTGAATATATTTACCCAATAGTGTTTGTGTTGATTCATTCCTCTGGCCTAAGCATCGTCCTCTTTATGGTTCCATTTAACATGCAAAATAATCTCAGTTCTATACATTGATCTACCTACTCCTTGTCAGATTAATGTGCTTGTCATATTCCTTTTGTTGGACACTTAGTGCCAAGATGATGCAAAAGTAAAAGATATTCATTAGAAATCAGAGATTAAAATATTTGCTCCCTTGCTGTCCCTGCAAACAAACTTCCAAGGATTTCTAACTGATGTTACTGAATGGCAAACATCACAAGTTTTAATTTAAATACAGTATTTTGTGGTGGAATTTGTTTATGCTATCATAATTATTATTTTATTTGGATAATACCATAAAACATTAATTTACTAAAATAAAATAATTGATCTTCCCTTTATAATGTATGATTTTTATGCGGATTAGGTATATTTTAATCACATTTACATTATTTCTTTATGATTTGAGCACACTTCATTTTCTAGAAGGCATTTTCAATTTTCTGAGTGGCTCAGTGGACAAATATAGTTCAAAACCAGAATCTTACCATAAAGCCATTCTTTCACCGGCATATCTGAATTGCATGTTACAGGATAGACTAATGGTAAAAGAAGGAAAACATATAAAGATACGACAAAAAGCTGAAACATTTTGTATTTAATGAAGGCAAAAGTCTTTAGGAAACTAAAACTTTCACTAATGGGCTAGCTTATGTGTGCTTTTGTAGTGTACTGTATAAGGAGAAGCTTATAAAGTAACTATTGTTTCCATATCATGACAAAATGCTCATCTTTGCAGTTCTACTGACACTCCTCAGCGGGACTCTTAGGCCACCAAAAGAATAGTTCTCTGCCGCCATTAATATCTAATTGGCCCAAGAGCTAACCCAGACGAGACCTTTCCTGCCAACGGTCACCGCCCCCTGCAGTGATTTGCACCCACTGACACCAGAGTGGCTAATTCACCTTCACGACCTGTCAGCTTCCACTCAGATCACTTTAACTCTGCTTCCTTTGTGACACGGATCTGCTTTTAAAATGGTGATAATCTAAGAAGCAGTCCTCTTGAGATTCAGTTGTGATTATATAATCTGTCACAGACCCGAAGGAGTTATAAATACAGGCGGACACTGAGATTTCACCAGGGATAAGGCATTGGAAGCCCTTATATCAAATAACTTCCTTGCTTCCCTCTTAGAAGAAATTCTGTATTTTTATTCATGGACAAAAGCATACCATGAGGGCGGCATCGTTATCAAAAGAGAGTAGGGGAGCTCTTAGCCATTAGCCAGACATAATTTTCCGAGTTATCCTCTCTGATCTTAGGTGCTGAAATCAAAAGCACACACTTTGGAGTAAATGGTAATTGGAGCACTAAGTGATTTGAACGATGATAATTGGTGTGTCATTGCCCAATACAAGCAAAAGAGAATACACAAACAGAAATAATTCTGTCCTACGCCACACAAATTTCATATACATTAAGCAATGAAGCTACAATTACCCATGATACTGGAGCCCCTGGCACCTCAATTACTCATGGTTCGTTCATCAGCAGCTCCAATTTTTACTTTAAGCTCACAGTTAACTTTCTCACAATTTTTAAAATGTAAGTTCTTTATACCAGCAGATCTGTGTATGTAATTTGGTAAGGAAATAGTAATCTTGGCTTAAAGCCAATCACCATCTTGTGCTAGCCTGAAACCAATCATGCTGAAAACTGATTCTCACCTTGTCTTACACAGGAACTACTGACATAAAGTATATTCATATACACCTACCTGCACACTCATCCATGGAGTGGCACTGATTGGTGACAGCGTGCTGGCCGTCCTCGCAGCCGTCGCTTGCTCTCGGCGCCTCCTCTGCCTGGGCTCCCACTTTGGCGGCACTTGAGGAGACCTTCAGCCCACCGCTGCACTGTGGGAGCCCCTTTCTGGGGTGGCCAAGGCCGGAGCTGGCTCCCTCAGCTTGCAGAGAGGTGTGGAGGGAGAGGCGCGAGTGGGAACCGGGGCTGCGCGCAGCGCTTGCGGGCCAGCTGGAGTTCCGGGTGGGCGTGGGCTTGGCCGGCCCGCACTCCCAGCGGCGTGCAGGCCCCGCCGCCCGGGCAGTGAGGAGCTTAGCACCTGGGTCAGCAGCTGCTGTGCTCAATTTCTCGCCGGGCCTTAGCTGCCTTCCCGCGGGGCAGGGCTCGGGACCTGCAGCCCACCATGCCTGAGCCTCCCCATCCATGGGCTCCTGTGCGGCCCGAGCCTCCCTTTCGAGCGCCGCCCCCTGCTCCCAGTCCCATTGACCACCCAAGGGCTGAGGAGTCCGGGCGCACAGCGCAGGACTGGCAGGCAGCTCCACCTGTGGCCCCAGTGCAGGATCCACTGAGTGAAGCCAGCTGGGTTCCTGACTCTGGTGGGGACTTCTTTACGTCTAGCTAGGGGATTATAAATACACCAATCTGCACTCTGTATTTAGCTCAAGGTTTGTAAACACACCAATCAGCACCCTGCGTCTAGCTCAGGGTTTGTGAATGCACCAATGGACACTGTATCTAGCTACTCTGGTGGGGACTTGGAGAACCTTTGTGTCCACACTCTGTATCTAGCTAATCTAGTGGGGACGTGGAGAACTTTTCTGTCTAGCTCAGGGATTGTAAATGCACCAAGCAGCGCCCTGTCAAAACAGACCACTGGGTTCTCGGTAAAATGGACCAATCAGCAGGATGTGGGTGGGGCCAGATAAGAGAATAAAAGCAGGCTGCCCCAGCCAGCAGTGGCAACCCGGTCCATCCCCTTCCATACTGTGCAAGCTTTGTTCTTTCGCTCTTTGCAATAAATCTTGCTGCTGCTCACTCCTTGGGTCCACACTGCCTTTATGAGCTGTAACACGCACCGGGAAGGCCTGCAGCTTCACTCCTGAAACCAGCGAGACCACGAACCCACCGGGAGGAACAAACAACTCCAGACGCGCTGCCTTAACAGCTGTAACACTCACCGCGAAGCTCTGCAGCTTCACTCCTGAGCCAGCGAGACCACGAACCCACCAGAAGGAAGAAACTCCGAACGCATTGGAGCATCAGAAGGAACAAACTCTGGACTGGACACGCCGCCTTTAAGAACTGTAACACTCACCGCGAGGGTCTGCGGCTTCATTCTTGAAGTCAGTGAGACCGACCCACGAATTCCGGACACAGCACATCCCCCATGCAGGCATCAATCCATACATACAGATAGAGTGTTGATAGAATAGTGCCTCCCGCAGCCAGGCCTTAATCGCAGATAGACATACACATTCATGGACACACATTGCCGCATGTTGATACTTGCAGAGGTATTCATACATGTGCAACCACACCTGTCTTCATTCAATAGGACAAGAATAGCACTTCCTTAAATCTCTTCCATGGGCGACTGCTCCCATGAAATATTTAAAGCCAAAGAAATGTCCAGTGGATACTATTCCCACGAGCAAATATACTAGGGAATACTGTGCAATAATCCCCACTTCTTAGAGTTTCTCAGTGTGCATTAGCCAGCCCTTCATTAAAGCAACACATGTTAATTAGTATCACTCCATATTTCCCACGTTTATTTATTCTTTTCTTCTACTCCTTCTATTCCTGAAACACTTTTGGATACGTGAAAAATGCTAAATCACAGGTTTTATAGCCATTACGGACTAAGATGAATAAGTGGAACAAAAGCAGAAGAAAGGAAAGGAATATATTCTAGCTATTCATAGACTGTGAAGTATGGACAGAATAACTCAAGAAAACAAAGTATCTATCATGAAAACAGTATGAAATCTGCTTAAAACACATTTAAGTCAAGCAATTTTTAAAGTTATTTATTTTAAAAATCTTGTTCCTATAACCAGAAGCTCTGTGTCAAAAAGTAGTTTGTTTCTGAAAACAGTCAGTGACTAAGATTATTGCAAAGAACTTAAATTTCAATGTATGTGAACTCCAGTGACAGTGAAGGAAAAAAAGGAAACAAAGAGTGGGAAGATATTTCTCTCTTCAAAAAAGGAAGAAAGAAAGAAAATTTGCAGTGAAAATTCTGAGAGGTAGGTAGAGTTTCTTTGAAATGAAGTATCAATTTTGTTTCTAGTTTCATGGCAAAAAAATAAAGTGAGTCTAAGAAAGTGTTTCCAGCAAAGCAGTAACCACAACCTTCTTACTCACCCATATGCCTGACTCATGTGGCTGAAGGATGAGTGTCATCACAGTGAGACATGATCTAAGGACATTCACAAATATAGGTCACACATACACCAGAAGATTTTAATAAGTAAGCAATTGAGAGAGAGAAAAGCCCAACATGTGTCTCTTTGAAACCATAAATGGAGAAGAGGGAGAGGACCAGAATTTATTAAGGACCAGTAAGGGTTGGAGAGAAGGTATCAAACTATACAAAGACTGCTGTTTTCATTAACTTCTTTCACAGCATTATTCAAAGACATATTATCTTTAAAGTGTTTGGCTGTACTTCCATTTTGATAAATTTAAAAAGAGAGTTCTACTTTTTATTGCAAAAGCTAAAAATGGAAAAAATGATCAGTCAGGAATTCAGATTAAAACACATTTCTTATCAATCAGATGGCCCCAAGCATCAGGTGTCATCTGTGGTCCCACTCACTTATCACAGGTTCAGCCCTTGTGGGTTAATTAGGCAAACTTGCACACATGGAGTAATAAAAAAAAATCACAGGGTGAAAAAATGACTGTAGTATCCTTTGAGGCATTTCTCCATTTTCTACTGATAAGATCTTGATCATTATCCTCTGCACAGACCACTGAGCTATGGGCTGTCCACCAAGAATACACTGAATGATGAGGTCAGATTATTCTACACAGGCATGCTTCATGTTGCAGATATAATATTGAATCTTTCCAGCAACACAGTATGTGGCCTTTTCCCATAGGCTATGAGTTTATCCTTCTATAAAAAGAGCATAATGTCTGGCCATCTGAATAGCTCACTTTGCTTCTTTGATTTTAATCAGTACTGTATATTTACCTAATTCCAGAGGCATTAATGGACTCACGTATAACATTGTTAGTGGCAAAGAGCAGGTCCATATAATTTGTTGCCCAAACTGAGATACTTCTGAGAGTGAAAGAGGAACTAGTAAGATTCTTGGGCAATGGGTGTAAAATGAGATTTTCCTGGACAGTTGGGGATGTATGGTGGCCTATAAAGAGGGGACTGAATCCCAGACCCTAACATTGTCTCGTACTTACAAAAATAACATGCGGAATTTCAGATCAAAAAAAGCCAGTTAAAACTTCTATTCTGGATAGTTCTGGCATTCCCCTCACTTCCTTTCTTTACCTGTTCCTTTACCTATTCCTGTACTGTCTGGCTATGATCTTATATTTAGACACTATACTTCATCCAAGTGAATCTTCCAATATTTTACTGAGTTTTAGTTAAAATCTCCATATAGTCAATTTAAAGTTCAAAGGGAGCGTGATAAAAAATTCTAGTAACAAACATGTTTTCAAAAGATGTCATAAGGTCAAAGAATGGCTTTTTTCTCTGCTCGGGCTTTTTAAAAAAGAGAAGTCACGATGTTCTGTTTTTAGAGCTATTTGGATTTCTATTCTAAAAATAAAAAATAAAAGACACCACATTGAGAACATGTAAAAAATGAAAGAAAATTTCAGGAGATTTACACCAAAGAAACTAAACCCAGGGCTGTGATCATCACAGGCTCTGTGTAAGCCACAGCAGAGCGGGTGACAAGCCCAAAGGGACATGGAAGAAACATGAATATAGTCGGCACTGTGAGTTAATGATGTTATTTATTGGCTCTTGTGCAGGGGGTCAGGTACTTGGGTTTAAGGTCATGGACTTCAGATAATTTATTTTGAAAGTTCAATCCTAAGTCTGGGACAATTGCCTTTATTGTGTGATTTGGCATGTTCTAAAAATCTTCCCCACTGGAAAATACATCCGACTGAGTCTGTCATGGAACCTGACAATCTGGTATTATAGTACTATGTTCCCTAGGCAATCTGGAACCTGGTCCTATATTCCCTGACATCTTCTATAACGGTGGTTGTTGCTTGTCTGGGTCACAGACCTCTTTTGAGAATCTGATAAAAGACATAGATCCTCTCCATAACCCCACCACCAAAAAAAATGCATAGGTGACATTCACAGAATATTGTGAATACTTTTAGGAATTTTGGGGAATTTTCTCACTGTTCATCAATTTTACCCACAGGTAAGTTAAAACTGCTGCTCTTTTAGGACATCAGAAGAAACGTGTTTTTTTCTAATGGTCTTAGATATCTTGCCAACTGAGGGCAACATGTTCGCAAACTAATTCTTTTAGGGTAATATATGTTAAACTATTATGGTATATTTTTGCCTGATAATTAGTAGAATCTTCAAGAATTAAGACACATGACTTAGAAATGTGAACAGTAATAAAACTAAGAAAGTCTGCATTTATAGATAATTCATATCTTTTCTGTATTCAACTATGTTTCATTAAGTATTAACTATGTTTCAGATATTCTGATATGCCCTGAGAATAAAATGAAGAATAAGTTAAAGACAATAATTCTAACACATCAGCTAATGCTTATAATAAAATGGTGAGGGTTTGCAGGGAGGTAATTGACCAAAAAAATGATAAACATATATTAATAACTTGCTAAATGCCAGGCTGCGTGATCCGTCTATATTTACAGCCAAATGCAGTAAATATTTTTTAATTAAAAATTATTTTACAATGAAGATACTCTAGCACAGACAGCCTGAGCGACTTGCCAAGGTCACTCAGCTGGAGAAGTGACAGAGGAAGGAAATGAGGCCAGGGCTGCATGACATAGAGACTCTAATTCTACTTTTGCATTATCTAGAATTGCTCTTTATAAACTAAATCTAGAAGGCATGTGCATTGTGAATAAAAGAGGGAGATTTGGGCAAGGGAGTGATGGGGAAGACTAGTAACAGGCAGTTGTCGGAGATACTAAACTTGAACTCAATCTTGACAAATCTGGGCAGGAAGAAGTATATTTAAGAGATTGAACTTAGTAATTAGTCAAAAGAGGTCAAGGGTAAATAAAACTCAAGAGTGACTCACAGGTTTCTGACTTGAGTGGCTTAGAAAATGAAGGTGTCTGAGATGAAATACGAAAGAGAAGCAGCTTGGAGGAAGGGAAGAAATGTGACTATTATCCAGTAAAGATTCTTGAGTTGACAGTGCCTATAGCACACCTAGTAGACCACTGAATATATTGATCTAGGGTTCAAGAAAGGTTTTTAATTAGTACAGGACTTTTTAAAGTGTGGTGCACAGACCGGGGGTATTCCCTGATACCCTTTTGAGAAACTCATGAGGTCAAAACTATTTAAATAACATCACTAAGAAGTGAACATATTTGCCTTTTTTTGTTCTGTTGGTATTTGCACTGACGATGTGAAAACAATGGTGGATAATACTACTGGTGCCTTAGCACACGTATAGGCAGTAGCATCTACTACTGGGAGCCTGGCAGCTTTCAAACACTTTAAGGCTTTCCTGAGAAGATAGGCGATGATGTTTCAAATGTGATTGGTTGGTTTGTTTTGATGTTGTATAATAAAAACTATCAACATTTGGAAAATGTGTAACCCAAGAAATCAATATTTTTCCAAATAACAAATACGCGATGTTGTAATATCATGCCTGGGTAAAAGATCCATTCAAAGTGCAAGGTAGACCAGTGGATTTTAATGCAATAAAGTATGAGAAGTTATTTACTACAGTTTTGGATTCTACCATGTAATTGCTTTTTTTGAAACTTCCTCATTGATATTTCGTATAGTATCAAAGAAGAATATTCATAGTCACATGAAAAGACTAATACACCTCTCTTACCAACTATATATCTGTGTGAGGCCAAATTGTCTTTATATACTTCAACCAAAACAGAATATCACAACAGATTGAATGCAGAGGCAGATGAGAATCTACCTGTCTTCTATAAAGCCAGGCATAAGAGAGTTGCAAAAATGCAAAACAGTGTCATTGTTGTCACTAATTTTTTTAGTTTGGGAACGTAGTTATTTTTCATTAAAAACATATTACTTATGTTAGTAGGTAATATTAGTACTTTTACATTGGTAAGTAATGGATCTATTACTTTAATGGATAAATAGTGGATCTTTTAAATTAATTAGTAAATGTTCTAGAACCTTTCTATATTTAATGCAATAAGTATCAATAGATATGACCACATAATTAAAAACTCTTGATGTGTTCTCAATAGTTTCTAGAAGTGTAAAGAGTTACTAAGAAAAAAAATTTGAGAATCACTGAACTGGTATATTGAACTGGTATATATAAGACTAATCAGAATACATATGGTAACTAAAGCCATAGACAAGAGAGAACATTATTTTAAGTAATCTTCAATAAGAAGTTAATTAAAACTATTACTAACCTGTGAGTGGTAATAGTTAAGAGGATTTAAGAGAAAGGAATTATAAAAGAGAGTTCCTTGAAAGCCAGGGAAGATAGGAAAATTCTAAACACTTGAAACTAACTGAAGGGATAATTGAGGGACATCAATTTCACTATTTTCTCTAAGGTCAAACTTGGTATTTAATAGATGTCTCTTCATGGTGAAAGTAGGAACAAGCAAAGGCATGCACGTGAACAGCTTGATCCAAATGGCCACATTCCAGGCCAATTAAATACTTCTGAGTTTCTTAAATAAAATGTACAATAACCAATCAGAAAGACTGTGCCATTAATTAATTTGCTATGACAGCTCAAGCCAAGAAATGGACAATACGGAAATGGAACATTAGAAAATTTAATTGATAAAGAATTTGAAAATAACCTTCATAAACAAAGGTAAAAGAACTTGGATTATTTTTTAATGACAGTCTTTCAACATTAAGAAGGACACCACTGATTTGATTTTATTTGAAAACCTAATGAAAGGATGCATGCTAAAATATTTAAAAGGCCTCAGGCTGGCAACTACAAAATTGTATTGACACGCTGAAATATTATAAAGTTAACAAACCCCAAAGATCAAAAGAATAACAAACCAGCATCTTAAATGTGAACATTTAAAGAGCAAATGGTAATGCTTGTAGGTATCTTGGAGTCCTGTGGGTGTCGATCCGATTTTACACTGTGGTTCATCTAGATTGGAATGTTTAGCCCAATCTCATATTCAGGGGTAATGGCAAGTAAAACCCAGTAAAGCTAAGGGAAATGTTTTGTCCCATGAATCTTCCGGTTAAAAAAACACACTAATCTGTGTGACCAAAAGCAGCACTATAGGTCTTCACTTTATTGAATGCTGGAAAAAAATAATATTTCTGCTAAAGGCAGTAATCTTTAGGTCATTGTGGAGTTTTGTTTTAAGGTGTACTTATGTGTGCCTGTTTGTGAGCAACGATTTATGTTGTGTTTATCAAATTTATATACATATATATATTCTTTCTTTCTTTTTATCCATTTGGACACATAGAACCTTAGGAATCTGTGAAGCATCACTGCTTTCTCCCTTACCCACTAGACAATCCACATTATCCACTCAAGATGCAAAATTGCCAGGAAACAAACCCTCTGTGGGAGCAGGTCATTTCATACCATAATAGCTCAATGACACCCTCTAGTGGGTAGTCTCCATGCTGTAATTTTGAGGAGGAAAAAATTGCTCTTAGTTTCCACTTTATCCTCAATTATAATATACGGCATTTTGAGAATTTGCACATTTCATAAGAAAAACATAACTTAATGGTTAATATGTTCTCAATGAAGACTGAATTAAAAAGCAGAAATTGAGTATCTAAGATGAACTTAGAATCATAAAAAATATACAAAAGCAAACTGACCTCAGAATGGCAAAAGAAGACTCCTCCTCAGCTGTAATGACCCACTCAGAGTCCCCAGAGATGGTTTTGACAATACAACTTGACTGCCATGACCAGAAGTATCCCTCCTGCAGAGACACATTTAAAGTAAAAGCAAGGAAAACTTTGTTATAAACACCGCTAAATCAAAAAGGCTGCATAAGAAAGAGAAAGAATAAAAGGAAGATATCTTTCCTTTGTCAATACATCTTTGCTACAGCAAAAATTCCAGATGAGTTTTCAGTAGATTAGAGAATACACCAACAAGCTAAAAAGAAATAAGGGTCTATAAATAGTTCTATCTCAGATAGAGGATTGAAGGCCATTTGTGAACATGTTCCTACACAATTTGCGACATGATCCATGAGCAAGTCCAATATTATGCCATCATTGTGGGAGTCAATGGGTTAAGACCCAGAACTTAATTGTCTATAGTTGGGGCCATTGAAAAACTTAACGCAGATATTTAGCAAAGCGTTCTGGAGCAGCGCAGACCACACTCTCAGAACGAGATTTCTCTGGGGCACACTGTGCAGGATCCCACAGGACCAGCTACAAAGCTATCAGCATGAATGAAGCATTATCGGCAGCCCCTTCCTAAGTAAAAACTGCAGATTAATATCAAAACCCACTGCATGTCTGTTCATTTTAAATGTCTGTTGTCATTTCTACTTTTCTTAGTGAATATAGGTTCAGGATTTCAAAAATTTTTTTTGTAAATTGGTCAACTTAATACAAATAGATGTCTGAATTACCAAAACCGGATTTGACTCTTCAATATCAATTTTCTCATTCCCAAGAAGGAAACAATTTTTGCATCCCTTTTACTGAGTTTTATTTTAACCTGGATGTGTTTCATAATATATTTCATATTCCAGATTCGTGGGCAGAGGTTCTGTTAGTGCAGTTTAGCATGAGAGGCAACTGGTTATTCCTCTTGAGTCAGAAGACTTGATTTAGAGGTTTGGATCATAACTCTGCAAATGACAAGTTGTGTGGCGTTGATGGAGTAAAATAAATCATCCTTGATGCTGTTTCCTTGGCTGAAAAATATAGGGGAAATAATCCGTGATTGTTATACCTCAGAGTGTACTAAAGGATTTACAAGATCACTTACTTATGCAAAAGCACCAAGTGTGTAGTACCCAATTAGTACTTTTTTTAATGTTTGATGAGTTTCTCCTTTTTAATAGGTATCTTGAGTTTTATCTAGTAGTTTTTTCTTTAACAAAGATTAAAGTGAAAGGGTTTTTTTCCCAGTTATTAGTGACAAAATGAGAGTGAAGCTAGTTTAGTGCAGGCACCCAGAAACTTTTCAAAATGAGTGTGTCTCCTTGCTAGTCCTTGCCCATCCCCCCTTTCCCAAACACAGTCCTGTGTTTTTTTCGTGTTTTTTTTTTTCTCGGAGATAGGATGATGACACATTGGTTCATAACAGCAGCACATCTGCTGCATATTATTGGGAAGATGTTATTGGAAGCCCAAGAATCTATAGGAATTGTTCAAATCCTTTGATCTTGAACCAGAAATCTTTCTTTTCCATTACTAAATAAAAATGTATTCCAGTTAGACTCAGAACCATGAAATTGGATGTGACTTTATACTTGAAAATGTTTGCCTTCAAAAAAAATTTTTTAAGGAATATACATATATTGTTCAGTTGTTGTCTATTAGGAGTCTATCAGTATCCACAGGGAAAACGCGTAACCTGGAAGAAAAGAAATTCCCACTAGAAGAGAAAGATGTGCTTTCTGTGGTTGATTATTTTTTGTATTGGTATTTGTTTCCTAGGGCTGCCAGAACAAAGTACCACATGCTGGGTGGCATGAAATAACAGAAATGTATTCTCTCACACTTCTAGGGCTAGAAGTCTTAAATCATGATGTCAACAGGATTGGGTTCTACTTGAAGCTTTCAGGGAGAATCTGTTCCATGCTTCTCTTATAGCTTCTGGTGGTTGCTGGCAATTCTTGACATCCCTTGGCCTGGAGACCCATCATCTAATTTCTGTCATCATCTTCATATGGCATTCTCCTCTAAGTGTGTCTTTGTCCAAATTTCCCTTTCCTGATAAGAACATCAGTCATTAGATTAAGGCCCACCCTAATCCAGTGTGGCCTCATCTTAATTTGATTACATGTGTTAAAACCCTATTTCCAAATAAAGGCATGAGCAGGTGCCAAGGCTGAGAACATGAACATGTATTTTGAGGTGTGAAATTCAGCCCAAAATAACTGACCCCAAAAAGACTACATAGACCCCAAATTAAACTTATCCATTAATGGCAGTGGTCTTCTCGACTTAAAATGATATTTTAAAATATTTTCCAGAAGTTAATTGTTAACTGGGACAGCAGCTCATTTAATAAAGAAAATTTCTTTTTAAAAAAACATTGTAATGTGAACTAAATACTTTAGAATATTTAATAAATTAATATATGTGGTTTATAAAACTGTGCCAATCACGGTTTACAATAGCATAAGACAGAACTTTTAAAATGCCATTCCCTTAATATGTTGACTTTTGATGCACAGGTTTTACACAATGACACCTGCTTTTGAGTCCCAATGCTCTACATCAGAGGGAGAATTTTAAAAATTAAAATCATAGTTATTAACGAGACTTCTAATTTTTGGCATTTGATTCAATTTCCTCTTCAGCAAAACTTTTTATAAGAGCTATACTAAGTAACAAGATTGATAAATTTTATGCTTCACTTTTTTTTATTTTCCCTGGGATGGGTTGCTAACACAAAGCTGATAGGACGTCAAAAAATTGAGCAACTTGACATCTAGATAATCAAGCTCCATGAATATCCAAGCAAAACTGAGTAATGAAAAAAGGATGAGTGATACTGTTTGGGTGTGTGTCCCTTCAAAATCTCATGTTGAAATTGGATCCCTAATGTTGGAGGTGGGGCCTAGTGGGTGGTGTTTGGGTCATGGAGGCAGATCCTTCATTAATAGATTAATGTCCTCCCTGGGTGTGGCACAAGAGTGACTTTCATTCTATTAGTTGCTGCAAGAGCTAGTTGGTGAAAAAAAAGCCTGGCACCTCACTTCTCTCTCGCTTCCTCTTTTGCCGTGTGATCTTCACACACCCTTTGCTTTCCCCCATGAGCAGAAGCCGCCTGAGGTCCTCACCAGAAGTTGAGCAGATGTCAGCACCATGCTTCATGTATAGCCTGCAGAACCGTGAGCCACATAAACCACTTGTCTTTATAAATTACTCAGCCTCAGATATTTCTGTATAGCAATGCTAAATGAACTAAGACAGTGGGATCCCGCTTAGAGCTGAGTTCAAATCCCTGTTCATTCTTTCATTAACTACATAACTTTGAGCAAGTTGTTTAATCTATTTTAGTCCCTATATCCTTATATCATTTTAATCCCTATTGTTGTGGGGACATTAAAGAAAAAGCAAATATAAAGCAGTGGGCACAAATTAGGTGCCTAGTTAGTGCTTTCTCCTGATTCCAAGTGTTAATCATTCCAAGCCTTTGATGTTTGCCACAGTTAATAAGAATCTCAGTGTCTGTCAGCTCAGACCTTAAATAAATATTGTCTATAAAGCAAAAGAATACACAATGCAATTCTGATTCCAAAAAGCACCTTTTTAATCTAGTCAGCGTAGTTTAATTAATAGATTTTATTGCCAAAAATAAAAACATTATATTAACTGTGTGTAAAAACAGGGTAGTGTAGTAATAATACCTACCCATAACCAGAAAAGTGAGAGTCACAGAATCAATCTGTGAACTCCATACAGCAAAATGAACAAGACGTTCATGAAAGAATTATGTTGACTAATAAATATATTCTCTCAGGTTGGTCTTTTCCTTGCTTATGTTAGAAACAAGGTGTGCAGATGCCTCATGTGTGTTCTCTCTATTTCACTTTTCCCTCCGTCAAACCTCCTGAAGCAATAAAACAGCTAACTTCACCTTCCTCAATGATCCTTTTATCTCATCACTGCAGTTATCCTTTCTGTCAAATTACAAATAATACTCACAAATTTTAACCCACCAGCCAGAACGGCCCCAGTTCTAACCCAACTCAGAAACTAGCCTGAGTAGTCACCCTTCTTAGAGAACTCTTCCATTTTTATCTCTGGGATATTTTGCATCTCATGCTGTATAACTATTAGTGTAGTTTTTGAAATGGATTTTATTATAAAGAATAAAAGCTTTACAATAACATTGCACAAAACTACCCTGCCAAAGTGGTAATTCATCACCATAAGCAGCAGAGTAAAAACAAAAAACAAACAAACAAACAAAAAATCCCAGAAAATTACATGTGTCCCTTCAAGATCTGCCTACAACTCTCTTCCACAGAGGTTTTCTAGACACTGTCACTGGCTGTGATCCCAGACATGCCCTCACTTCTCATGAAACCTCCTACCCCTGCAGTACTTAGCACTTATTCCAGCTATGTCTGTGGTTGGTGGGATGCATGCTTACATTTGTCCATTCTTTGCAGGTGCTTTTCTGTGTTATGTTTATGGACTTTTCTATACTATCCCCCATTAAAAGGGAGTGTGTGTGTGTGTGTGTGTGTGTGTGTCTGCACGTGTGTGTGCGACTTTTCTGTTCTGCCATTTTCTAAACACATAGTAACTGCAGATTCCTAGAGGACCTGTGGATCAAGAATGCTTCTCTTGTACTGGTTATTGATGTGCCCAGATAAATATTGGATACCTTCCCTAAAAGAGGCTTATAATCTAATGTGGTTAAACATATTTTAAACCGTACATAGCAGTCAACAGAGTCATTATATTTCAGTTGTTAGCAGCATGTTTATTTGATCTGAAACACATATCTATAAAGTAACCTCTGTAAGTGAAAGAACAAAGGAACATAATATTCTCCCATTTTGTAGTTTTAAAAGCTGTGCACCATCTTTCTTTTTGAATTGCTGCCCCATCATGTTTGAGAAGAGTTGGCTGTTTCCTGCTTAGCTCCATTCATTTCCTTGACATCCTTTGATTCGGGCCTGGCTCCCTAGCCGCAATCCTTCCTTGTCACAGAGGTCCTGCCAGTGCAGCTCATTCAGTAGCCATCATCACAGTGAACTCTATCCCAGCAGCTCCAGATGGAAGATGGGGATAAACAG
This sequence comes from Pan paniscus, assembly GCF_029289425.2. NCBI lineage: Eukaryota > Metazoa > Chordata > Mammalia > Primates > Hominidae > Pan > Pan paniscus. Next base: position 135,914,535 of record NC_073254.2, read on the forward strand.
CTCCCCCCAGAGTGTTCTTCGATGTGATGCCATCAATCAACCTGCAGCTGGGACCAAAGAACCACTCAGTGATGGAGCCAGTGACTTCCTGCCAAAAACATAGCACATTTCTTAGTGCCCAGCTTCCTCCAAAAGAGGGATGTCATACCACATAGTTTAGCATTCAAGAAGCCCTCAATAACTAAGATTTATGTCCAACTGTATGTAATCATGACCATTAATATTCTTTCAGGTTTGATTTTTTTAAGTATAACAGATACTCAATGTGGTAACTGTATCCATTTTACTTCCCTCTGGAAAGAAGAATTGTCTTGTTTGCTTGTTTCTTTAACAAATCACAATATAGAAAATCAAATAATCAGCTATTTTCCAAAGCTAGTTAGTACATTAAATTATTTTTATGATGCATTCCTGTTATCCTGTTACTGAGAGTGTTAGCATCTGCTGGCTGATGACGGGCAGCAGTGGTAAGCGGTTCATTTTTGTCTGCAAGTAGCAGACAGAGGGTGGTCCTTCTTTAAGCCAAGATCAAAATTGATAGTGAACAGTTGGAACTCTGCAGCACAAGAGGCTTGGCACCCACACACTGTAGGGTAAACATCCTTGTGTTGCCTGCCAGGGATCCATCCCTCTCCACCATAATGTGGGAAGGAGGGTGGTACTGCAAAACATCACCATGGGCTATATGGGTAAAGAATAACCATCAGGCCGGGCGCGGTGGCTCACGCCTGTAATCCCAGCACTTTGGGAGGCCGAGGCGGGCGGATCACGAGGTCAGGAGATCGAGACCATCCTGGCTAACACGGTGAGACCCCGTCTCTACTAACAATACAAAAAATTAGCCGGGCGTGGTAGCGGGCGCCTGTAGTCCCAGCTACTCGGGAGGCTGAGGCAGGAGAATGGCGTGAACCCGGGAGGCGGAGCTTGCAGTGAGCCGAGATCGCGCCACTGCACTCCAGCCTGGGCGACAGAGCGAGACTCCGTCTCAAAAAAAAAAAAAAAAAAGAATAACCATCAGTGAAAAATATTAAACTTCATATATAATTACAGTTTCCACACAAACATGTTAAGTCAAGTCATGGCACTTGCTTCTACTTACTAACATTATTTAGGTTAGGCTGATAAAAGTCATTTTCTTGGAATAAAGACTGTGGTATTTAAGAATATCCTCCCCCAAATTGTGTATAGCTTCCCTTCTATTCTCTTCTCTAAGATGCTTTGAGTCTCCCTCTCCCAACGTCCTAATTTGCAAGCAGTAGGAGAATTCTCCTGAGCTCTGCAAATCATCCATTTCTGGTTCTATAAACTAAATTTCCTTTTCTCTGGTTAAAGAAGAAGAAATCAGTCCACATACAGATAAAGAATGTCTATTTTTACAAATGTTTTTTCCATTTCTACTTACACACACACACACACACACACACACACACACACTTGCTTCCACCTAATTTCTGCTTCAAAAGAGAGAGGAAATTCTAGGGAAATTAGACACATTAATTTCACATGATTGCATGTGTCTGTTAATGCACATGAGAGATTCCAGGTGGGAGTAAAAGCATATAGAATCAGAGAGCTTGGATTGAGTTGCATGATGAGAAGGCACAAAGATCAGCTTATGATATTTGGGAGTTGTTCATGTCAGCATCTTCACTTTCCACAGGTGATAAACTGATGCCCACAGACATAACATCAGTTGCTCCATGAAGTCACACTGAACAGGCCAAAGACTTTGGATCATTAAGTTATGTCATAGCCAATAGCTGAAATGAAAACTTCATGAAATCATTTGGGAAAAATTGTTCTCTCAAGAGAATATATAATTACTTATTCACTCCTTCTATTAGCATCTCTTGAGCAACTAGTATGTTCAAGTAATTATGTGGCTTATGAAAACATGATTGAGTCCCTTGCATCAAAAGAGAGATAAGCCTAGAAACAACTATAATATAAGGCAGACAATAAACCCAAGATGTATGTAAGTTAAAACTCACTACTTAGCATTCTTATATCAAGGCAATAACCCATCTGATAAGGGAAACAATAGAATATGAGAGATAAATTTGGGAAATCTCTGAGATTCTATTATATACAAGCCATTTAGATTCAGGTCAATTAAACATGACTCAATATATTATATTGCATTCAAATTCTTCAACAATTTCCATTACAGGGACTTAGTACAATATCTAAAAATAATTTACACATAAATTCTAAATATCCACTTTCAAGGTGAAAAATATACCCCTCTTGATGGGTGCTGGATAATTGTTTTATAAATTCCAAGGTGCTAGATTATGCATAAAGTGGACTTGTCCTAGAAATTGATCCCTAAAGAAAGTACATGCTCTTTTATTTAAAACATTTTTATGAAAATCTCTGTAAGCTTAAGGTTCTTTGATAAATTACGTATATTTTACATTCTCACAATGAGAGTTTAGAAAAAGATCAGGCCTTTGTTTAGGGCACCTTTTTATTAGATGAGAACCAACAGAAATAATCTTTTTTTTTTTTTTTTTTGAGACGGAGTCTCGCTCTATCATCCAGGTTGGAGTGCAGTAGCATGATCTCGTCTCAGAGTAGCTGGGACTACATGCACACACTGCCACGCCTGGCTAATTTTTTGTATCTTAGTAGAGATGGGGTCTCACCAAGTTGCCCAAGTTGGTCTCGAACACTTGAGCTCAGGCAATCCACCCGCCTTGGCCTCTCAATCTGCTAGGATTATATGCGTGAGCCACTGCGCCCGGCCCAGAAATGATTTTCTGTTACACAAACCCCTTTCACATTCTCTGACATAGGATTGCACCAATCTGCACTTTTCCTGGCTGAACACCTTTGTTTAACACTTCCAGAAGACAAGAGGTTGTGTTGCTTCGAGTAGGCACTGCCACTTGGACCTTTGCTGATTCAGAGCACGAAAGCCTCAAAACATTGATGTAGAGGCGAAATGTGTTAAAACTCAAACAAAATGTGTTAAAGTCTTTTACAGACTAAGAGGATCAGGCTAAAGATTGTCTATTGATGAAACATCTACATACAATATCTCATTTTGTCTTCACAATGGCCCTCTGAGATAAAGTACTAGACAAGTACTAGAAATCCTGCCTCAAGATGAGAAAAAAGAATTCCTTGACTATAATTCCAAAAAAGGCCAAGGGAAAACTGAGCCTCAATTCTAGGCCTTCTGACTGCCAAGCCTCTCTTCCCACCACACCATATATTAAACAAAAGGCAAACTTTGTTCATTATCACATTTTTAAAACTTGACAAGAACTTAAGAGTCTTGTCAGATTTTATAGTCTGCGCCAGATTTCATATGATTATATTAAAGTGACACAAAAGAAGTATGAATTCAATTCTTAGCCAGAATATTTTCATTGAGGTAAGAAGCCAAGACATTTATAAACAGAATTCTTAGTGAATAAGTAAATATAAAATAGGTTGCTAATTATGGAGTACAATCAATAAATACAATAGGTAAAAACAAATGTGAAAGTTCAACCACAACATGAAACACAGCTCCCGTGTGAGAATAGATTGATGGCTCCCACTAGCACTTGAAGATGGAAATTGTTTGACTCTTTCATTTAGGGAGGAGGGCAGGGAACAGGATTAGCAGTGGACAAAGCTCTAGAGACAGATACGCTGCCTAGAAACCCTATTGCCGTTTGGTTTCTCACTGCTGAAACTTTACAGATACAAGAAAAAGTGAAGCAGAAATGCAATGTAAATTATTGAAGTGGTGCTGCCGTTTCCCGAAGCAGCTGGGATGGTCTGTCCATAAAACATTAACATGACATTTCTGAGTTTTGACAGGTCGTTTGGAAAAGAAAGGGTAAAAAATACACAAGCCCTTTGGTGGGAATGGAGACATTTGTTCAGATAAAAACAAACAAGCACTATGGCTGGTCTGCATGCCAGCTTCCACTGAAAAACAGGAAGAAAACATGAAAATTTAAAGCCCAACACTGAAACGGATTAAACTTGATTTGTTCACTATACTAACAGGCAGGATTAGAAGCATCCACAGCTTTTCTCTACTCTTTCAAGAAAGATGCCCTGCTGCCTAAACTGTGCTCAGCATTTAATTTATGCCCCTAGAAAATAATTGAGCTGCATGTCCTTTGTACACAATGAATTAATGTGTTTATTCATTGTGACTAGAGAGGATACAGGATAAAAAGTGTTAGTTTCCTTAGCTAGCAAAAAAAAAAAAAAAAAGATTTCTCTCAGTACTGGTTTATAGGCAGGGCCAGCCTTAATTTCATGTAGACCATCATGAAGGATATTGACAAAAGACCACCTGCCACAGAATGTGTCCTCCACCAAATAATCACCCCTAGAAACCAGAATCATTTTTTGGATGTAGGCACTGAAGTTCCAAGAAGTCCTCATCTTTAATGAGAACACATTTGTTGCAGTAAACATACCATAATGCTCTGAGTGTGAATCCATTGGCCCCTAGTCCCATTTCTATACAAACAATCTATACATATATACACAGCATTTGGGATTTTTAAAATATAGCTCAGCCATGTTATAATTTCTCAAAGAAAAGTTTTATTAATGTCAAAATATCTTTCTTTAGAATATTGTCTACAAAATTTGCAAAATCAGGGCATTCATTGAAATAAACAGCAGGATGTGGTGAGATAATTTTGTAGACAAATGTTCTGCCACATTGGTATAAAAATTGGCAGCAGGGCAATGTGATTCTTCAAATTCTCCTTATATAAAAAGTAAGCCAAAGGAGAAAGTCAAATTACAAATAAGTAGGTTAGAAATTATTATGATTCTAAATGCTAACACCCTACAGTGAAATTTTTTTCTTGCAATTTTTACAAGCGCATGTAACTAAAATTGATAAACTAGATTAGATTCATGGTTCCTCCATTTTTGTACCTTTTTCTGAGAGTCACACCAAGATAGGTTCATGGGAGATGTGATTGTTCCATAGAAATCAACTAATAAAATGTAACTGATATACTTCGAATAGCTTAAGCTTCCTTAAATTACTTATTATGGTTCAAAAAATGACTTATTTAGACTTTCTGTGGAGTTATTTATATTTCATATCTTCTCACTGCTTTAATAAGCATAAATAACCAGAAGTGTTCACAAATTATAGATGCAGATAGGCTATGTGTTTCACACTGGAGTCAGTTTTCTATGTCATTTCCAGGATTTGGTTTCCTGATACAATGGCACTCCAAGAACTAGAGTTCGGGCCATATACTGCATGCCTATGTGTTCAGCCTTGTCCAAGCCTTAAGAATAATTTGACTCCAGTGCAGGAATAATATGATCATCTATTAAACCAATATTTGAATTGACAGCTAATCCTCTCTTTTATTCTTACATCATATTCTAGCAGCAGTTAAGTAATTGCCTTAGGCCCAAGATCCTGGGATAGGCCTCCCAGCATCCTTTCCTTGCCTCTCTGTCTCTCCATTTTTCCCCTCACTCCTTCCCAGTTCTGTCTTGGGGCTACAGTCTTGTTTCTCAACCTTAGTTCTCATAATTCTTTCTGTATTGTCTCTGCCAGTAGCTCCTTGAAGTAATGTAAGACTCATTCATCTATAACATAATTTCACCTCGTAGCTCCTGCTGAACCCCACCCTAATGCTGTGCCAAGAGGATTCCTCTGTTCAGTCCTAGACTTCTGAGATTTGGTGTTAGCGCCCATGTGCTTGTTGGGGCAATAAGTTCTAAATAGATGCCACTGACATCTTTATATTACATCCTTACATTTACATGAAACTTACCTCTAACAGGTTAAAATAGACAGTCCCTTGTACTTGGCATTGGAATTTCATGAATGACACTTATTTCTTTCCTTTATGTGTCCTTTAACTATTTCCCCTCCAGCTTGGCTGACAAAACTAAGCAACTCTAATTTTTTCAAGGTTCTCCTTGCCATCCAGCTCTCTCACACTTTAGCTGCACTTTTCAAGTCCTTATTCAATCCACTTATGCTCCACCATCATGACCTAATTACCTCTTAACGGGAGGGTGGGACCATCACACTGGTGATTAAACTTCTACATATGAATTTGAGGGGACACAAACATTTAGTTCATAGCAGTGCTACAGGAAAAAAGAAAAAGTCATATTACTATCTATAGAATTTATAACTGATTTTAATAACAAGTATCACTTATATTTTATGAAAAATTTCTAGAAACTTGAACAGGAAATTTGTTAAAAGGGGGCAAATTTTCCAGTTCAGTGACTACCAGGTATCTGGACATTTGTAATTAGGATCTCCTGAGATGAATTTTCTTTAATGGGAATCAGACATCTCTCAGCCTCCCCAGTCTGGCTGTAATAGTTTCCAATTTTCTTATTAAATATTATGTTTTGAATTTCTACATATTGCTTATTGGTGTCATTATGTGTGACTCTTATTTTACAAGCTCTTAGGAGAATTAAGAAAATAACTTTTATTTGGATGTGTACAATCAAAATATAACTGGTAATTTTTTCTTTTCCATTTTGAAAGAGAAAAAAAGAGAGAAACATGGGTATATGGACACAGAGATGAAGATATAGAAATAGAAGTGGAGAGGCCAGTGCAGACAGAGTTAGATAAGTGCTGACTACCATTGCCCAGTCTAGTTAAACAGGCTGTTGGTAAAAGGAAGAGGTACTAATGGCCATCGTGATTTGACACAGACAAATATGACATGACATATTGTGGCCACTAAGCTATTGGCTACTTCACTACATTTTAAACAAGGACCCAGATTCTTTGTTCTACCAAGAACAAATGATATATACCTTGAGTACCACAGAAAGACTGGAAAGAAAGGGAAAAAGTGAGAGACTCACTGAACAGGTGAAGGAGAGAAAGGTATATAGAACTAAAGAGAAAGAGAGAAGAGAATGTGGAGAGGAGGCAGAGATTATAAAAGAGAAGATGGTATATGAGGCCCAGAAAATTCCGGAAGGGTTGAGTAAACTTGTCTTGACACATCCCCAATTCATCTAGGAGGTAGGTTGTTTGAACTTTCAGCTTCCCTTTATCCTTGTCACTTCTACAATAACCAAATGAACAATATTTGAAGGAAATTATGCTTCCAACTGAACAGCAGTGACCAAACACTAGGGGGCAAAGATATCAGTCAAGGACTGACCCCTCCAGATACCCATGTACCCCTCCTCCCCACTGGATGCACCTATTGCTCTTCTCCTGGCTATTTTAAACAGCAGTACATGAAGCAGCTGGAGAGAGACAGGAAGGTGGCTTGTGTTGGGATTCCTAGTAACTGAGATAATTTTTTTTCCTTTAGAGAGGCAAATTAACACAACGGCCAAAACCCTAGACTAAACATCAGAGGCCAGCTAATAATCCTTAACCCACCACCTGCCCACTTGCAAGTCACTTAACCTCCTCGAGTAAAATTTAGCTATAAAAGGGGACTAATTATTTTAATGAACAAATAACTTCTGTGTTAAAAGCTGTTTTAAAAGTATGCAATGTTATAGCAATTTAACAAATTAGCAATAATGAAATGATGAGTCAAATAGCGGTTTCCAAATGTGGTTAACTTTAATGCCTTAGCAATTGCATATGGCCTTTGAGGTTAGTGGCATACACACACACACAAACCTGAATGCTGTCATATCACAATTTTAGAAAAACTACAATAAGTGTTCTTGAAAAGTAATGTTCTCGTACATTTTGTTGGTATAAGGAAGATACATAACAGAAAAACAGAAAATTGTGTGGAAAGGTTGATTAATGGGTACAAATATACAGTTTGATAGAAAAAATAAGACCTAGTGTTTGAAAACCAATAGGGTGACCATAGTTCACAATAATTTATTGTGTATCTCAAAATAGCTAGAAGAGAGTAGTTCAAATGTTTCTAGCATAAAGACAAATATATAAGGTGATGGATATCCCACGTACACTGATTTGAAATAGATAAATAATTATTTTAAAAGAAAATCATAGCTATGTAATGGGAAATCAACTTTGTGGTTCTTATCTTTGCTTTTGCTTCTTGTTTGCAAGAGAAGTTCAAGAAATCATGGGTACAAGGTTACATTTACTGCAGAATTTGCAAGCATAAATGCTCAGGTAAGTAGGGAGGAAATATCATACATAAGAGGAAAACAGCCAAAAATTTTAAATTATATTCTTGGTAACTCATTAATACAGAATCATATGTACAGTGTTGCAGCTTCTCTTATGAGATAAAAAAAAAATTCACTTCAAGTGTTTGACACACCCTCAAAATGCTGGTAATTAGTATAATGGCTTTTGCCAAAGAATGGAACATATGCAAGATCGTACATAGTGTGTTTATAATTATTCATATCAAAAGGAGTGCCAGGGTGAACCCAGCTGAACAGTGTGAGAGGCAGCTCCCTATGGTGAGGCGACAGTAGTTTGGATCCTTCTTTTTCAGGGATAGCGTGCCCCAGTTGGTATCAGAAGGCTTCCTCATTGTTATCGCTTGTTCCTGCCTCCAGGACAGCCCCTTCCACAGGCCCCCAACCGTGGGGCCTTCCATCCTGCAATGAGCCATCTGGAGAAGAAAGCCTGGCCCAACTCCCTCTGGAAGTTGTTAGCTCTGTGTCATAGTTGGCTCCTAGGGCCTCCAGGGAGATGACCCGTTCATGGGCTTTCTTCCCATGTCAGGAAACTGATTGTACCCTTCTCGCTACACTGTCAGCCTCTACCAGTTCTCCAAATTATAGAACAACTCTCTAAAGCAGACATGGGCTTCCCATGGGAAATGTAGGCTGCTACCCTGAAATTTCTTCTTAACAAGCATCAGGACCTAGCGGCTAAATTTAAGGAGAGAAACAAATGCCACCTTATTTTCTCTGGGTAGCTTTCGGAAATTTTTAAATTCATATATCTATATATAATATAGATATATGAAAAATTTAAATTCATTTATATGTATATATCTTTATATTTTATATGGAAAGAGACCGAATAATAAAACAAGCCACACAAATCTCTCAATGCAGTAGTCTAAAACCATGAATTTGTGAGTTAGAAAGACTTGTGTGTTTCACCACTGACTAGCTCTGTGATCTCAGGCAAGTTACCTAACTTTGCTGTTCCTCTGCTTTTGCATTTGTATAAGTGTGTGTGTGTGTGTGTGTGTGTTGTGTATTAAGATTCATGGAAGGTACTTGAATCATAGAACTCTGAGTGCACAGATCAGACACACCAGAGAACTGAGTGCTCCTCTACCACATTCATTCATAAAAAGTACTTATTTAATGTTCCTACTAGATAGTAAGCCCCTGTATTAATCCTAGGGAGAAAAGGTAAACAAAAAACCTTTCTTCTTCCCAAAGAAATTCTTTCTCTAGGGGTGATATGAAACTATACAGTCCTAAGGCAGGTTTTGACAACAATCTTTCACAATTACTAAGTGTAGGGCTACAGAGTATCATAAATGACCATCTGGTACAATTCTTTATACTGTTTAGGTTCCTTCTCTTTACTGCCCTTACCAAAGGAAAAAAATATCAACCCCCTCTATAGTAAGATAGCTCAAAATGACCATCCTTAGAGAAACTTCAAGCTTCCACAAAAGGATTACTGCTTAATGCATTACTGGTTACAAGGCCCTTTTCAAATATATGTTATCAGCACCCTTTTCAAATAGTCTTTTTCGAGTTTATTCACTTCAGTGCTTCCCCCACTGCTCAGTACCATGAGGTCTCCTCTCCTTTCCCTGAATGTCACAATGCCTCTCCTCCCCTGCCAACCACTAGGCAATGGGGGAGGTAATCTTAAGTAGCACTTGCAAGAAAGAAAACCTGCAATTTCCATCTGTCAGGCAACTCAGGTGTAAGGGTCTCATCCTCCTTTCTTCCCGCAATATGGTTCTTATAAAAGACAGTTTCTGTTTAAAATTCTGAGGGCATGCTCTCTTTTCCACAGCACTAACAAGTGGTCATGTAGCCTGCCTGGGCTTGAACATGCAAACTTCCACTAAGCACCATTCCCTCTTCAGCTCAGGCAGACAGCTATAAACCTCTTCCTTATACTGAGCTCAAGGTTGGTGTTGTGCCTTTCTTGTCACATATCCTGCTAATGCTCCACCAAGACAAATTTCCTGATGCCCCTCACAACCCACTCTCCTCTTTTCTCCCCAAGACTCTGCTCTTGCTGTCCCTCCCTCTGGCTTATCCCTCCTGTCTCCCCTTTCCTTCCTTGCTTATTTTAAGATTGGTCTCAGGCATGGAACTCTCCAGGAAGCCAACCATGACCACCCCCAAAAAAATTGTTCAATAGTATTTGTTAAAGTACAGTAAGGAAGATTTTACTCAGGACCACTGCTATAGGTATAGAGACCACTGCAAAGGGGTCTTGCAGTGAGGGAGCGATTGGGCTCAACTTCGAATACAGCTTGGGTAAGTGGGAATTTATAGCCAAGGAACAGGATAGGGGTCAGTAATAGAAAATTACTAAGAAGAAACACCAAGGGTAAGGGGGATTCTGGCTAAACCAACTTAACCACATTCTAAAACTAAGACAGGGTGGTCAGACATCACCGGGTGCATGGTAGAGGATGAGGAACTCAATCAGATATGGATGCTGATTAAGGGTTGGAGGTTCTTGGTAAACTACTTTAGCAGAGTTCCTTGCCAAACCTGCATTTTACAAGGAAGTCCACAGGTAAGCATAGGTGAAGGTTCAGAAGCCTAATCAAAGATTAGCCAGCAAACCCATCAGCCCAAACCCACTCCTACAGCCTTATCTAAGGTTTGTTCAGCACTCCCCAACCTTTCTGTGCCTATCCCTAGTGTTTTACTCTCCCATTTCAGTTTGTTGTGATCATCTATGCACCTGACACCCCGATTCTAAACTGTAACCTTCTTGAAAGCATAAGCCATGTCTTATTCCACTTGACATTCGCAGTGCCTGCTACAAAACAGTCCCTCAAAAATGCTTGCTGAAAGAACAAACTCATTTTTTTCCTCCTGTAACTATCATTCATTGGTACAACTTTGATCGCATAGAACTAAAAACAAGGCTCTTCCTCTTTGGCAAGTCATTCATACATTTGAGGACAAATATCATCTCATGTAGTAATTCATTCATTTGTTCATTTGATTAGCAAATATTTGATTAATAGTCTCCTACATGAAAAGTGTAATTGTAGATACCATAGAAAAGAATAAGTAAAGAATAAACCTTGCCATTGAAAATTTTATAATTTTGGATAGTTTTCCTCGGTTTTCCCTTCTCACTTATAAATTCCAACCCCGCACCTCATCCATCCCATTTAAACAAATATTTATTAAATTTGATAATACATTCAAATAGTCAAAATAAAATTAAACAGGAGGCACTGAGAAAACTTATTCCTATCCCTGACCCTGTCTACATTATTTCCACTCTGCCTGCTATGGATAACCTAATATTTTAAACTCATTTTTATTATTTTGGGATCTCTTTATGCAAATAAAGAATTAACAAATGCATATATTTTATTTCCCCCATTTTAAATAAATGAAAGGTAACTTTCTATATATACTATTGTGCACCTTCATTTTTTGTGTGCTTAACAATATAGCTTGAAAATCTTTCCCAATTAGTACATAAAGAGCTTTCTCATTCATTCTTTAATAACAGCAGGTTATTTCATTATGAGGTTGCATCATAGTTTATTAAATTAGTATCCCAATTTTCGGCTATTGCTGCAGCCCCATAGTCTCCCAATTAAACATAGGGTTGCATTAGCTTTAAGCAATCGTGTTACCCTGCTGGCATCATTAATATGCAAGCTTTTACAAGAAAATGCTACTCTTTTCCACATGAAATAGAATGAAGTTATTTCTCCTCCATTCTTTACTTTAAATGATTGATTTTGGTATAAAGGAGAAATTTTGCATGTATCACCACTAAACTTCATTTTTGTTTGTTTCAATTCATCATTCTCACATTCCAACATGACTTCTTGAATCTTGACTCTATTATCAATCATATTAGCTGCTCCTCACAGATTGGTGGCATATACAAATTTGATAAGTATGTTTTCCATTTTTATCCAAATAATTGATCTTCTTTTTCTGCCAGAATAAATCTCTTTCCCAGAGGAGGAGATCCTTCTTCTTACACCTTTGATTTCATCCCTTCAACGTTTGCTGGTTGCATGTTCCCTCAGTTAGTCCTGCTTTCCACAACACCTCCACTTTCCCTCTCTATTCATATCATTCATAGGCTATCCTCAGAATACTTCCCTTTCCCTTTACATCCACCTTAAATTCCACTGGACTCTGCTAACTTCTTAATTTATTTTCTTTCTTTCACAGGAAAATTTCTCAAATGCAGGTCTGTACTCAAGGTTTCCACTTCCTTCCCTCCTGTTCCGGATACCACATGACCACCAATGGTACCAATCACCCTCAACTCACAAGTCTCCCCTGCTCCTCCACGGATGTTGAAACATCAACAATTTTGCAACACAAGGCCCAGATGCCTCGCAGACAACCTCTGATTGTTGCTAAGTAGTGGATGCCTGATCTTGACAGACTTAGCATACTTCCTGTTGCCTTCCTCCCAAACCAATACACTCAATGAGAGCTTTTGATTTTGTGGCTCCTGCCTTAAGGTAAACAAGACTGAGTTCTAAACAAATTCTCCAAAACTACCTCCACATGACCCCTTCAAAGCAATTGTCTTTGCATAATATGCATTTATTCCAGAGTATGGCCATTGCTCAAAATATTTTAAAAATCTGTCTCTAATGCATCCTTTTATGTAATCTTAGTGGTAGAAAATAGTTTTTCATTAAAGAGTATATTTAAATTCACATTTAGGCCAAAAGTTATTTGAAAAAGTAAAAGTTTAATTTGACTAATCATGTTTTTAGTAAAAAACAGAGAGCAATTTGCAGTGTAGATTAATTTTCCTGTGAAACTGTTTTAAGGCAATTCTGCAAAAAGAAATTAAAAATATTATCTGAATAATGTCAGCATGTTTATTAAAATAAGTATAGTTTTTTTAAGGAGACTACCTTGAAAGTGAACATCCCTTTGAATGTATTTGATTTGGTTTGTTTAAAAATAGAGTCTCTTTACTTACCTAACTGGAATAATGAGACTACCATCCCCACCATTCCCAGTTTCCCCAATACCACCTTCAGTGGGGGCCAGGGAGGAAGAGGCCCCTGGTCTAAGAATTTACTAGCTCCAGTAAGCCTTCATGTTGTGAGGAGAGCAGTCACTGACAAGTATATGATCTAGTAATGGACCATATACTTATTATAAGGAATTTCCTTGCTCAGTTATAAAGGTTAAAAAGTCCAAAGATCTGCAGTCAGCAAGCAGGAGACCCTGGAAAGCCAATGGTATAGTTTCAGTATGGGTCTGAAGGCCTGAGAGTCAGAATAGCTGATGGTATAAGTTCCAGTCTGAAAACCAGTAGGCTCAAAACCCAAAAGTGGATTTTTTCTTTGATTTCAAAGACAGAAAAAGATTAATGTTCCAAAACAAAGAATATTAAAACTATATATATATAGTTTTATATATTTTTTATTACATACATATATATAATGAAAGAAGATTAATGTTCCAGCTCAAGTAGTCAGGCAGGAGGAGTTCCATTTACTCAGCCTATTTGTTCAAGTCTTCAATTGATTGGATGAGGCCCACCCACATTAGGTGGATGATCTGCTTTTCTCAGTCTATTGACTTAAATGCTAATCTCATCCAAAAATACCCTCAAAGACACACCCAGAATAATATTTGACCAAATGTCTGGGCACTCCATGGCCCACTCAAGTTGACACATGAAATTAATCATTAAGTCTTTTAAAATTCATTTATTTTCATTTTTAAAATATGGATTTCTGGCTCCTCTTGCCATAATTCAAATATTACAGCAGGGGAGACTCATTGCTATGTAGTAACAAAAAGGTGGAGAAGGTAGAGGTTGCCACCGTCCTCACCCTGCTCTGTGATACTGTGCCCTGCACTCACTTGAGTTTCTTGACTGGCCTCTGCACCATCTGAATCCGGCATCTCCCAGTTGAAGCTGTATTGTTAATTAGAGTTGATGTTGGTCTTTGAGAGGTTTGTGCATGTGTAAATGTGTGTGTGTTCCTATAGTTATTATCTTTGAGACAAACAGAAAAACGAAGAGACATATACACAACTTATATAATGGGGAGTCCTTCAAGGGGAACTGAAATCGAAGTGCACATAGCCACCTTAATGAGTTTTAAAGGATCTGAAATACCAAGATCCCTTCTTCCTATCCCCTGGCTACCCTGAGATGCAGAGAGTGGCAAAAGGACACCACAGACTGTCTTACTGGAACTCCTGTGGCATTATTCTAGACTGAATTATGCAGACACAGGAACATGTAGTGTTGGGGAAAGGGGGCTTGATCTTGAGGCAGAACAATAAATTCTAGAGCTTTTGCATTGATTGGAATAGAAGTGCTTCTGAAAGTGAGTAAATACCCAAGGACACTGGTTACTAAGCACTTTTAAAAACATTGATTTCTCAGTCCTTAATTTCAGGCAAATATTGACTGTTCCTTAATGCTAAGAGGCATAAGTGAAGATTAAGCGCTGAGCCAGAGAGCAACTTTGGGCTAAAGAGAAATAAATTCAAATTCCATTACAAAAGTAGTGAAATCCAAGTGCTGAATAAATTAACAAGTGGTTTCTACCCACCTAGATGCCTGGGATCCTCTAATACTTCCTTCCAGTACTCACCAGTAACCTCCCAGGTACTTATATAAGCTTCATTTTGCCCTCTGGTGGAAAACGAAGTTCTAAAGTTCCATTAGGCAAAAAAAGCATATTATATTCTTTTACTCCCCATGGCTCTTAAGTAGGATTTTCATATAACAATGGCTCAACAAATATACACTAAATGAATGAATTTAATTTCCTTAAATATGTTTCTCATAGTTAAATTCAACAGTCATGTTAGCTGAGGGGCCACTGAGTAAAGAAAATAAAATTTTGATAGATAATTACACACGCACACACACATATACACACACACACCAGTTAAAACACCACTCTACCTTGCTGTTATTTAATCAGCATGGCAAAGGTGAGACGAGGGAGTCAATTCTCAAACTTATAAATGTGTTCTCAGTCACAGGTGCATAATTACTTTGCAAAGCCTATTAATTAAATCTTCCAAGTATTAATAGACTCCTAAGTTAACATGTTTTCCCCCACAATTGTGTTCACCTAATTCATACTTGAAGGCAAAGGTACACACAGGATTTCTAACTCATCCATGTGCAGAAAATTGTAGAGTAATCAGAAATCAGGGACAGAAGACTCACATTGAAAAAACAAGAAATAAAGGATAAAGAGAACTCAAAGCTAAATTACAAAGCATTTTTATGATGCTTCCTTTTGTTGGAATTGTGAAACTTTGGTGATTTTTGCAAAGGGAAATAATGTGATGAATTCATTTTCTAGATAAAAATAATTTGGCAGCTTCTTCAGACTCTCCCCTTCTGAAGTACGAGAGATGATGGGAGGGTGCTACCTTATGTAATTATATTAGTCCATTTTCACACTGCTGATAAAGACACATCTGAGACTGAGCTATTTACAAAAGAAAGAGGTTTAACTGGACTTACAGTTCCACGTGACTGGGGAAACCTCACAATCATGGCAGAAGGCAAGGAGGAGCAAGTCCCATCTTACGTGGATGGCAGCAGGCAAAAAATGAGAGAGCTTGTGCAGGAGAATGCCTCTTTTTAAAACCATTAGATCTCATGAGACTTATTCACTATCATGAGAACAGTAGGGGAAAGACTTGCCCCCATGATTACATTATCTCCCACCAGGTCCTTCCCACAACATGTGGAAATTCAAGATGAGATTTTGGTGGTGACACAGCCAAACCATACCAGTGCTACCTTATGTAATCCAATGATCCAGGTGGGAGGTAATGGGTTTACATTAGGGCATTACTGGTGAGAATGGAGACAGTGACACATAGCATAGATGTTCTGAAGGAGCAAGTAATAAGGATTCATGCCTGACAGAATGCAAGAAAAATGATCAAGTGCAATATCAAAGTTTCTACTTTGTATGATTGAGATAATGAAGATTCCATTGATAGAAATATTAGAAACAAATTGTCCATGGATATGCCTGGTCTTAGATGGCAGAAGGACATATCTTCTTTGTACGTAGTTTCCTCCTCCATAGAGAGGAGAAAATAGCATCTGTTTTTCAAATTTTAACGAAGATTAAATGAGATAATATAAAGTACTAAGAACAGTATCTGGGATGTCCTAAGCATCATCTAAGTCTTTGCCAATGTGTAAATACATTATCATAGACAGTTTCAGGTGTAAGAAGATAATTTAAATATGAGGTTTTCAACTACAATATAGATTTGAGTATCATCAACCTCTTTCCTGGATCAAGCCCTTTGTATTTGCTAATTTTTTTCTCCTGTCCTTCAAATGGCTAGATTATTTTTCATTATTCAGGCCTTATCTCCCTTGCCACACCAACAGAAACATTTCTATGTCTAAATTAGCTCAGATTCAAAATTCCCACATCGGTTTGTCTTTATACCACCCCATTGTTATCAGAAATCTTGCCCCAATGGTAATTGTTGTTTTTAGTTTATTAGTTTACTATTCCCACAAACTGGGATACCATACTAGGATGTGAGCACCAAAAGACAAAAAGTTTTGTTGTTAGTGGTGGTGTTAATGGTGGTGGTGGTGGTGGTGATACACATACAGAAACACTGCAATTGTCAAAAACTCAGGTGGACCCTCACAGAATTGAGTGAAATGCTTGTCCAGGCATTACTAGGATTTATATTTTCACAGTTTCTCTAGTTGGTTCACCACTGAATCTCTGGCACTTAATATGGTTCCTGATACCCAACGAGAAGTTGCCTCTGTTAAAATCAGAAGGGTGTGCAGCAATAAGGGACTTAAAAGGGATAGAAAGCCACACACAGAAGCAACAGATGGAAGGTGTCATTGACTGTAGGTAAAAATAGCAGGAGGAGGAAGTGATGTTACCTGAGCTCTGGAGTGGGAGAAAAGGGGCCAACAACAAGAGCTGAAACCAGGATCTCAGTTCAACAGTGAGGAGATGAGAGGAGAAATAATCACCCCAACTCACTTTCCTCCCATCCTTCTATTGTCCAAGTCTAACCCAATACCAGAGAACAAGGGAGATGAGTGATACAGCTGTGGAAGTCATCCTCCCATGGCACAAAGCACGGCAAAGAAGGATTTGCAGCAAGCAGAGAATGACCAGCACAGCACTCAATGAATACTTGTGGTTTTTAAATCTATGTATACATGAGAGTTAACACTGAAGGAATAGACAAGAACTCTAGCCAAAGTGTGATTAGATATGAACAAGAAATCAAGAAGCAACTATTTTTAAATGCCCTTATCTAGGGAATGAGAAAAAATGGAAGTTTAAGAGAAAAATATGACATTTGTTGAGGGTCACTACACTTTTCCATCACTATTTTCCATGGGCTAAAATTTTAATAGTAAATATTTTTAATAAGCAATTTTCCTTTCCCACATTTTGATTGAGACAAATTTCCCATTCCTTTTGAGGCTTATGGTGTTCATTTGACCTATTTAAAATGTAGAGTTCTGCCTTTGATAGTCTACTGGTAGGAAAAAAAAAGATGAATATAATAAAAAAGAGGAAAAAGTCAATTGATTTCTACTACTGTCTTTTAAAAATTAAAATAAAATTTGTCAATTGATTACAGTCACCATATCTCTAAGCAAATTACTCTCAGGAATTTTAAGACAAACTTAGAAAAGATGAAGTAGATAAGACTTAGAAAAAGTGAACTAAGCAGATGTCAAAATGTCCTGCCTTCTCAGATAAGTCAGAAAAGCAGAAGAGTGAAAAATCATGAAAAATATAACAGATGAAAAAGGGAGGTCAGTTTCAAACTTGCAGATTTTAAGTAGATAGTTTCCATATTTGGAGATGGAGTAGGCTACACACTGAGCCATTCTAAGCAAATTTTACTTATAGAGAACATTCCCTACAGAAACTATAATATCTATGTAGAGTTACTCAGAATGTTTGCAAACCTTTGGCAATCTACAACCCAAGATAAGATCTAAGTTTCTTGGTAAACAACAGGTCTCATTAGGCTCTTTGAAGCTGTGGTCTGTTGATGAGATGTTTCAAAGAGGACAGAGACTGTGTTGTTTTTGTTGTTAGTGGCGGTGGTAATGGTGGTGGTGGTGGTGGTGGTGGTTGTGATACACATACAGAAACACTGCAATTGACAAAAATCAGGTGGACCCTCACAGAACTGAGTGAAATGCTTGTCCAGGCATTACTAGGATTTATATTTTCACAGTTTCTCTTTTATAAGACCTAACATTGCCAACAGTGCCCCACCATAGCTCTCTAACATAAACTGTGATAACTAAAGCCCGAAACATTTCATTTTTTATAAAACTATCTAAACTTAGGCACTCAGATTATTTCATATGAGTTCTATTTGAAACGTCTCTAGAAATTTTCTAGGATGAAAATAAATCTGATAATTTTTATTTAACAAGGAAATAGGCTTGTCAGTTCTCTATTATCCAGGTCCGGGGAAATTGAGAATGATTTCAAAGAATCATCAAGCCCTTGGAATTTGGTTTAAGAAAAACCTCAACCATACAGCAGTGCTGGCAGACAATTAGAGAGTATTTTAGTGCTCTGAAGATTAATGACATAATGAGAAGAACTTTAGCACCATTTTACCTTTATATCCCCATAATATTGCCCTTTTGGTTACAAAAACTGCAGCATTCAGGCAGAAATACTGGGTCAGAGTGAATCATCCTTAGAATGTGGGGCCGAGACTTAGTCGATCTTTCTAGGCCCATTATCCCTAGGGGCTAGATAATATCTGGCACATAATATGCACTCAATAAATAGCTGCTGAATTAAAATGAATGAATGAATGAATGAACGAATGAATAATCACTTTAACTTGATCTAAAACACTCATCTCGAGAATGGAGAAAATTAGTAAATAGCGAATCATACTGGAACCTTGAGTGAAGACAGCCTGAGTATAGCTGAATTTCGATTATAATAATAAATTTGTTTGACCTAAAATTTTCCTTTATGGTTCAGGAAGCCCTCCTTATAGAACCTTCCCATAACATGGAACCTGCTCAGTTTAAGATTTAACATAGCAATTCTTTCCTGACATCCAAGCCTCCTCACATTTTTAAGTCACAAGCCCTAAAAACTGATACTAACTATATCAGGCTTCATGCATATTTTAGGAAAATTTGTGAATTTTTGTTCTTCGCATGATTGGAAATTAAGACAACAATGTTCTTTTTTTATCTAGTTAGGTAAGTGAGATGATCCCATCTTCATCCTAAATTCAGTCTCTTATGATCCCGACCCTAGGTAATTTTTTCTTTGATTTCACATTGAGAGACAGAAGTGAAGATAAAGAATCCTTATAAACTTTAGCCCGAAAGGAAAATGAATTTAATCCACTTGTTTTTATTTATTCTGGAAACAGGTATTCTAATTAGTGAATTGGGAGCTCTCTCATGTGCTTCTCTGCAGAAAGCTTTCAAGGAAAGATTCAGCTCCACTTGATTATCTATGGAACCAGAGTTGTGAATAGATGACTAATGGAGAATGTCTTTTGACTTGGCTCTCAAGTTGCATTCATCACATTCGTTCATGGCACCAGTTCTACGGATGTCTTCTCCAGAGGCAGAAAGTTTCGCCACTTGGCCACCAGCTGATCTGGATATAGGCAAACCACACCATCTCCAGTATCCCTTTAAGAAAATGTTTCTCTTGCCATCTGCCAAGAAGCCAGAAACTGTGTTTTTAGTTGTGAAGGTTTGGACTGTCCTCTTTTTTATTTATTCAAGAAAATAATATGTACTGGTTGCCTACTTCATGCCAGGCACTCTGCTAAGAGTTGATCTTATGTGATGTGAGGCCAACTACCTCTAGGAGAAAGAGATCATTTTAAACTACAAGTGAGTTCTGTGTATGAGCATGAACTGGAATTCAACTCAGATTGTTCCGAAACCTTCTGTGTGCTGGGCATTCCTATATTAATTATTCCCTGCGATACCCATATTTTATAAATTTTTAAAAATGAGAGAGCCTGATTAGTCACCTCCAGATCAGAGAGTCATGGAGTAAGCCTCCTTCTTCACACACTGAGTTCTCTCTACCAAAACTCACTTTTATGTGCTATGTTTACTACCTTGGAGTTGTCTTCCCTACACTGGTGTTTCTCTTCCATTATATATGCCAAACTTGAAGAAAAATGTGAGGCAAATAAATGTTATTTTATGAGAACCAAGAAATTTCAAAATTCTCTAGAGACTAAAATTTTAAAATAGGAATAAAATGCAAAGAATGGTTACAGTATTTTGAGAAATATGGCAAATGAAGATAGATTAAAAGTAGACTTAACTGAAAACTAACTTTTTAAATTTAAACAGATGCCTACAAACTAAACAGAATCTCTGATGAACTTAAAGGGTCAAGTTATTTCATGTCCTAAAAGAGGGGTCTGGTTGAAAACCCTAATTAAAGTTTCTAGGATAAGTCCCATAAACTTGAAACTCAAACTGGAAGCCTATATGTGTGTGCCAATTATTTTTCAGGATAGATAGAATACAAGTCCTTGGCTTAAGATTCAATTCCCTTCAAAATCTGGTGGTGATTTCTTCTTCCAACTTGGACCAACCCTCCAATCTGATTTCATTGTGTCTCCTGAGCCCTGATAGTGGTCCATGTATGTCTGGGTAATAGCACTTACACTATATTGTAGTCATTGGTTATTCATCCATGTTCCCATAGATGATAGTCTTGGAGGACAGAAGCTGAATGTTTAAAGCTAATATGTTTTGAGTACATAGCCCTGTGCCAGACATTGCTCAAAGTGTGTTTCTTACTTAATTCTCAAAACAGTTCTGTGGTCTAGGTAATATCCCCATTTTGCAGATTAAAACAAAACAAAACAAAAAAAACAAGTAAACAAGATTAGGTAACCTGACCAAAACCAACAACTCCTAATTCAAACTTAGAATTTAAATCCAATAAATCTAGCTCCAAAGCTTAACCACTTAACCACACTGTCTTCCTCTGTTATTCATATTTTTATTCCCAATGCTACCCAGTCCCTAGCACAGAGCAGATGCTCAATAAGTGTTGGATTGAAGAGTGAATGAAAGCCCAAAGCATTTCCACCACCAGCACTCACCCACCTCCTTATATCTCAACCTTCACAGCAGGAGATATACTGCCCAGACTAAAATTAAATTACATTGCTTTTCTTAACTACACACTGACGAACTTGTGAAAGGAGACAGCTCAAAAATATGCTATGTGGCAAGGGAATATCAGTGCAGAACTAAGTTCCTCACACATAACCCACTAAGTGGTATTTGAGAGTTGGCTATATTTGATAACACATACTTAGATCCAAATATCTCAAGACCTTCATGAAATATTCATAGCTTTATATTCATGAAATCCTCATTGCAATTCATAAATACTAACAACAATATTTTACCAAGAGAAAAAAATGCTTATAAAATTAAGTGATATGATTTGACAAAGGCCTGTCAGTAAATCTTTGGCTAAGACTGAAATAGATGCTGTAAATCTAACTATGTAGTCTCAAGAGGGAAGAATGAGTTTTCTCCCACGACCTCACCATCTCTGCTTAGCTACGTTTTTTTCTTCTTCCAGGTTCCCTTTCTTCTTTTTTTTCATGGGATCCCATTTCTACCCTATGCCAAACACAGGAAAGAATGAAGTAGAGAAAATGGAACAATCCCTGCAGAAGTCAGAAAGCAGAAAATTCCTCAATTCCTCAGAGAACATTCACCCTTTCCTTTTCTGCTGCCTTCATATTCCCCTGCAACTACTTAGTAGTTATAAAAGTGTTACTGAAAGCTTACTCTGTAGGTAAATCAAATGTTCTCCTAAATAGGCCCAAAACCAAAACTTTCTTTGCCCAGCAGTGTCTCAGAACCATATTGGGATTCTAACATTCCACATATTTGCATCTATTTTTACCCCCAGAAAAAATAAGACAAACCAGATATGAAGTCAACTTTCCATTGACATTTTTTCCAGCATTAACCAAGTAGTACTTTTCTTTCTTAAAATCTTCTTGCTATCAGGACACATGGACATGAGACTGCCAGAATTTAACCAAGCAATGTCAAAAATGTGAGAAAATATAATTGTATCATTTGTGCAGAAAAAGTACAGAAATCTTTCTACATCTTCATCTCATTAGAAATTTGTTTATCAGGATAGAATGAACCTGAAGGACATAATTCTTCTTTATTGGACACATTGATTTATAATCCTAATATTGAGCAGATAATAAAGTACAGATCAACTAGTTTTCAGATCCACCAAAAAGTATCTATGGAATTTAGACAGTCTTAAAGTGTTAACACAAAATCAATATTTGACATATTAATATACTTAAATTTTATGCTGAAATGCATTAAGGGTTTAATGGAAGAAAATAAAATTATTCTAAGGTTCCATATTAAGTAGAGTTAATGCCACAAACAACATATCATTTTCACTGTTTCCTGATGTAAAAGTTCTAAAGCACAGTGGGAAAAAAATTGTGCAGTTTTTCACTGGTGTAATAATTTAAGACTCCTATGATTGAAAAAATTGAACTATGATTAGTTGTCAGTTTTGAGTTAGTATTAAAAATGTTTTACTTTTTGTGTTAATAATAATTCAAATGCCTGTAATTTAAAAAAATTAATTTCACAGAGGTCTATTCATATTTCTTTGTTAAAAGAGTGAATAAGCAAAGAAAGAGAGCAAAGATATATAAAGAGCATTTCAACGCATTTGAAATATAATTGGGCATGTGGGAAGATCTTCAATATGCATCATAAAACACATATAAAAATAAGAACTGAAATATTAGAATCTCTATAGTAAAAAAGGAAAATCCATGAGGGCTATATGCTATTAACTCTGTTTTGGTGAGGAATACTCAGTTATTTTGATAATTAGAGTTTGGTGAGTCATGAACTGTGTAATTTTGCATTTTTTCTAAAATGTAGGGCACTGTGTTGTAATCTATAATCAATGCCTTCATTGCAGATGTGAGCATAGGTACTTAAAATTAAGGGAGCACATTTTCAGTATTTTTTTAATGCACTGAATATGATATCAGAATTTTAGATTATTTCTAAAGTCCTTTTCTTTTTTCTTCTAATCATAAAGTGTTTGGCAGCAATCTGGGCCCCCATCTGCTGGTCAGCTTGAGAACTCCTGAAATTAATTTCTCTGTTGCTCTAATTTTTGCTATTACTTGATGTTGGTACCCATCCCCATTTGCACAACATTGCACATCATACATGTTTTACAATATTTGTAATGTGCAGCCATAAAATCAAATCTTGAATTTTATCTTTGCAATTCTCTAAATTAGGCACCATAAGTTTCTCTAAAATACAGGGAAAAAACAACTCGAGACAACCTTATTTATGCCATTTCTTTAGGATTTAGAGAGTCTATGAAGCAGACTCATTTGAAGAAAAATGTCCCTTGAATTACTAAATATCCCTTGCTTGTTATTATTTTTGTTTCCGAGTTTCATTCCATAAGAGGAAAGAGCTTCTGATAGCCTGACTACATGATCTCCAAGGTTCCTATCAGTTCTAAAATTCTGCAGTTCTATGAAAATAGATTGATGAAGATAATGCCCAAGGAAGATTTTATTGCAAGATCACTTCTGTCTGACTCAGCCCCCAAAACTTAGGGTTTGAACTAAGGATATGTTAAAGCCAAATAAGAACACTTCTGCATTATTCATAAGCCAATTAACCAGATAAAAGAAGAAACATTTCTCCAAAGACTTTGATGATATGTTTTCTTAAAATAGCCTTGCTTTTCTTTGTTTTGTTTTTCCTTCCTTTTCCCTTTTATTTTTTCTTATAATTACATTATTTGGGATGATTCAAATATCTTCTCTCTGACACATTAAAACTTCAGCTTCTTGTTACCTCTTTGACACTGTTTTAACATATTCCAATTGATTTCATACTTCATCTGCAATAAGCCATATTGTTTCAATTAGACCTAACATCCACATTCAAGAAAAATGAAAAGATATTTTACTTGGATTTAGTTGAAATTTTTCTTTTTTTACCTGTTTCTCTAGTCTAGATAAAACATATTTCTAAAGAAAAGCAAACTGCTTACTCTCAGAATATTAGCAAACTAGATTAATGTTTGGGAACAGGTAAGAAAATGTCACCATGAAACTCTTATTACAACAGTATATGGTTAGTCCTGGAATAGGAGATGTATTCGTTCAAAATACGTTTTTACTATATTCCAGGCTTAAATTCCCCTAAGGCAAAGAAATTTTGTTTAACAAAGAAGGCCTATATTATGCAATCCATACAAATTCAATAAGCAAGATAGCAGTTAGTTATTCTTTCAGATTTGAGTCACTAATCGTTCCTACATTATTCTATGTATTCTATTTTGGCCAAAATAACCTCTGGCAATCATTTATAGAGCATTCAAACGAGACCTAGTCTCTCCCATTTTTAGAAACACAAACACACACACACACACACACACACACACACACACACACACTCTCTGAATTTCAAATCCACAGTTAGTTATGTCTCCTCTCACCTTCACAGCTCCATGTTGGAAAAAGTTGTCAGTCCAATAAATGTTGCCCCCAACCTCATATCTCTCACTTGTGCCTCAACCCACTGCAGTCTACTGTTGATCCCACTTCTCAGGTGAAGATGCTCTTCTTTAGGGCCTCCACGTTGCCAAAAGCTAACAGCAGTCTTTAGTTAACATCTCAAATTAAATGTTTCATAACATCTTAAACTGATTAACTAACAAGCTCCTATGATCACCACTACCCACCAGCTTCCTTTCTGTAGTCCCATATTTTAATTACTCCTGGAGGACATCCTTGATACAAAATTCTTCCTGGCCCACATAGCCAAACAGTTGGCAAGTTCTGCTATTTCCACCTCCAAATGTCTCACGTGCGTCATTGTTTTCATTATCTCCTGCCTTCCACTAAGCTGACCCACTATTACCTCTCTCCCAGACAATCCATCCTCCTAAATTATCTCTCCATATCCATTCTTATCCTCATCAAAGCCATACTTTAAATAAAATAATATTTTAAGGTCCAAATTAGGTCATATTGTGTCCGGAATTGGTGGGTTCTTGGTCTCACTGACTTCAAGAATGAAGCCACGGACCCCCGCGGTGAGTGTTACAGTTCTTAAAGGCAGCACGTCCGCATGTCCGGAGTTTGTTCCTTCTGATGTTCGGATGTGTTCGGAGTTTCTTCCTTCTGGTGGGTTCGCGGTCCCGCTGGCTCAGGAGTGAAGCTGCGGACCTTCGCGGTGTGTGTTACAGCTCTTAAGGTGGCGCGTCTGGAGTTGTCCGTTCCTCCCTGTGGGTTCGTGGTGTCACTGGCTTCAGGAGTGAAGCTGCAGACCTTCGTGGTGAGTGTTACAGCTCATAAAGGCAGTGTGGACCCAAAGAGTAAGCAGCTGCAAGATTTATTGCAAAGAGCGGAAGTACAAAGCCACCACAGTGTGGAAGGGGACCCAAGTGGGTTGGCACTGCTGGCTCCAGCAGCCTGCTTTTATTCTCTTATCTGGCCCCACCCACATCCTGCTGACTGGTCCATTTTACAGAGAGCCGATTGGTCTGTTTTACAGAGCTGATTGGTCCGTTTTGACAGGGTGCTGATTGGTGCGTTTACAATCCCTGAGCTAGACACAAAAGTTCTCCACATCCCCACTAGATAAGCTGGATACAGAGTGTCCACACAAAGGTTCTCCAAGTCCCCACCAGAGTAGCTAGATACAGAGTGTCCATTGGTGCATTCACAAACCCTGAGCTAGACACAGGGTGCTGATTGGTGCGTTTACAAACCTTGAGCTAGATACAGTGCCGATTGGTGTATTTACAATCCCTTAGCTAGACATAAAGGTTTTCCAAGTCCCCACCAGAGTAGCTAGATACAGAGTGTCCATTGGTGCATTCACAAACCCTGAGCTAGACACAGGGTGCTGATTGGTGTGTTTACAAACCTTGAGCTAAATACAGAGTGCCAATTGGTGTATTTACAATCCCTTTGCTACACATAAAGGTTCTCCAAGTCCCCCCCAGACTCAGGAGCCCAGCTGGCTTCACCATGCGGATCCCGCACCAGGGCTGCAGGTGGAGCTGCCTGCCAGTCCTGTGCCCTGCACCCGCACTCCTCAGCCCTTGAGTGGTCAATGGGACTGGGCGCCCTGGAGCAGGGGGCGGCACTCCTCTAGGAGGCTCCGGCAGCACAGGAGCCCACGGCGGGGAGGGGAGGCTCAAGCATGGCGGGCTGCAGGTACCCAGCCCTGTCCCGCAGGGAGGCAGCTAAGGCCCAGCTAGAAGTCGAGCACAGCAGCTGCTGGCCCAGGTGCTAAGCCCCTCACTGCCCGGGGTGGGCGGGGCCGGCTGGCAGCTCGGAGTGTGGGGCCCACCGAGCCCACGCCCACCCGGAACTCATGCTGGCCCGCAAGCGCCGCGCGCAGCCCCAGTTCCCGCCCATGCCTCTCCCTCCACACCTCCCCGCAAGCTGAGGGAGCCGGCTCTGGCCTCGGCCAGCCCAGGAAGGGGCTCCCACAGTGCAGTGGCGGGCTGAAGGGCTCCTCAAGCACAGCCAGAGTGGGCACCAAGGCCGAGGAGGCGCTGAGAGCAAGCAAGGGCTGTGAGGGCTGCCAGCACACTGTCACCTCTCAATATTAACAATTTCAAGGTTTTCAGTGACTGCCCAGTGGGATTAAGATTCTGATTATTAATCTCAACTATACGAACCTCTATGATTGGGACTGGACATGCCTGGCCAGCCTTAATGTGAGTACTTTCCCCCTCACTCCCACACTCCCATCAAACTGGGTCTATGTCTTTGCCATGCATACCTTCGGACTAGAGGTACTTAATAAGCTTTTCATCTGTAAGACCACAGGTAATCACCACTTTCTTTATTTTTCCCCAACCCCCAGGACCAGTTAGGAGTATTTGTTATTCACTCCCACAGCATCCCGCATTTCTCCTCTATAATACTCAGCATAACCTACTTAAGTACTTTCTGTGTGACTTTTGTTTAACTTCCATATGTTGCAGGATACTATTTTAAGATATTAGCTAATGTTTTTCCCAGGTATTTTCTGTTATGCTTTAGTCCTCCCACTTTGGACTACTAGACTATGAGGCTCTATCATCTAAAGGGAGGATTATTATGGTTGAAAAATAGGAAAACACAAGTCAAATTCTTGTCGTTAGAGTTTTAAAATCCAAGGCTTTTGAAATGAATTTATCAGTCTTCTGGTCCACCCCACCTAAGTTCAGCATCATAAAAGACTAAAGATTCAAGTGCAAAGGGAAGAATGGAGTTAAACGAACATTCACAGTTTGGTAAGCCCTGCTCTACAATGTGAAGAGGAAGAATGGGAGGACTTCTGGGTGAGGTGGGGGAATCTGAGAGCAGAGGGTACCTATGTTCATTCCCGAGTAGAGACTGAGAGGAGGAAAGCTTCCAAGTACTTTCTCACATATGGCATGGTAGAGGGGAGAAGAGCTCCTGGTTGTGGGAGCATTTAGGCAGAGGGGTTGAATTCTTCCTTTGGACTACATAAGGATATAGAAATGGATTAGAAAGAGTTGAGGCCACATTCACTTCAATTGGGAGAGAAGACATCTCAGCAGATAGCCACATAGACAGGTAATGACATGATACTGGCACCAGACAATTCCTCCTGCCCCAAAGCCTTAACATGCTAAAGGCACATAGCACTTAGGGAAAAATGCTAGAAATAACATTTATTTTCCAATACCTGGCAGAATTAAGATTTTAAGTAGATAATGTGTTATTCAGAAATTGGGTGTGCCAGTCTCTAGAAATAGAGATTAGACATCACAGTTTCTTAAATAGCATAGCATTTCAGCCCTCCAATACTAGAATTCCTGAGGTCAGCAATCCAAGGATGGCATGGCAACTTCCCTTTCATCAATGACCCACACCCTACTTAGAAGTGACTTCCGGGCCGGGCACAGTGTCTCACGCCTGTAATCCCAGCACTTTGGGGGGCCAAGGCGGGTGGATTGCCTGAGCTCAGGAGTTCGAGATCAGCCTGGACAACATGGTGAAACCCCGTCACTACTAAAATACAAAAAAATTAGCGGGATGTGGTGGCGTGCGCCTGTAATCCCAACTACTTGGGAGGCTGAGGCAGGAGAATCACTTGAAATCAGGAGGCAGAGGTTGCAGTGAGCTGAGATCCTGCTATTGCACTCCAGCCTGGGTGACAGAGCGAGACTTCGTCTCAAAAAAAAAAAAAAAAAAAAAAGAAGTGACTTCCATCTCTAAGTGTTCCTCATGATCTAAGATGGCTGCCAGGGTTAAGGCTTAAGACTTAACAAAGGAGAAAAAGACAAAGAACGGCCCATGCCAGCTGTTTACCATACAAAGTCTTCCTAGAATTCCTGCAAACCAACTTTCTCTTACATATCTTTCGCAACCTCTAGCTGCAAAAGAGGGACGGCAGTGTGATCTTTCAGCTGGTTCTGCTACTAAGGAGGAAAGTGAGAATGGATCCTTAGACGATAATTTAATTCTTAGGAGGAAAACAAGAAGGTAAAAACTGTGCATGTAGGTTTGTGAGCTAAGATTCACATGCCCAGTTGGTCTCCCCTGATATTAAGCTTAGAGAAAAACAGGGTGTATTTCTCTGTTAACAATTATATCCAAACATTTAGTTCAATACTTCTACTTAGTAAGCAATCAATATATGCTGAATGAATAAATATAATAATTAATGAAGAAGAAATGGATAACTGAGTACTTGTGACCTTCCACCACTCAGCCTCACTTAGAGTTTGTTTTATCACAGTGCAACAGGCTTTAGTGCTACTTAGTGAGTATTTCTGGAGAGCTCTATGTCTGGGTACATGGTAAGATTGTATATCCATCATTCCTTGTGTCTGGGTGAAGCCACGTAATTGTGGCCAATGAGTGGGAGCAAAAGAGACATGTGTATCTTTTGGGCCCAAGGATGGAACTGCCAACATGAGATCCGCTAGAGCTTTCGTTCCTACTGCCACAGCAACCAACAACGTCTAAGCTGGAGGTTTCTCCATTAGCCTGGGACTTTGAGAAAGGTGACATGAAGCAGATGATCTGCAGTAAATGGCATCAGCAAGATCATATCCCCTGGATTCACAGACTTACTTTCTTCATCATACAAATGCAAACTCTTAACATAGTCAACTGAGGAGACATTTCACTTGCTATGAACACATTGAATTTATATTTTAGATCCACAATCAACTTGACTTCTGAAACAGTTGACTTTTAAAAGTCAAGGTAAAAATAATCACTTTGATATAATTATCATAATAAATCCAGTGTGAATAAAAATAGAATACATAGGGCAAAATATAATTTCAAGAAAAACCATTGCCTTAATATTTTAAAGAATACAGAAATAAAAATGTTTAAAAATTGTAAGTAGTTACATTTGAATCAGGGTAAATAATAGCATTATAACGAGTGGTACAATTAAAAGAGGTCTTCTTTAATCCCTGTTGCTACATATAAATTAGTCATATGTAATATGTGTCACATGTAACTGTACAATATAAATATTAAAGAATACAATATAAAAACATGCATGTTTTTAAGAGAAAAATCTCACTGTGGTAGCTTTAAAGTATACAAATCTGGCTAATTGATTTTATTTCTTATTTTTTGAATCAATAATTAAATATAGATTTTGAAAATTGATTAAAAGCTATGATATATTTTTACTCTGAAATTTTGTGGACCATAAAAATTAAATGTAACTTGGTTAATACCAAGCAGTTTTCTTTTTCACAAATAGTATAATTGAAGCCTCTATTCTAAAATATCAGAAAATCATTATAAAGCAATATTTAGTTTCTTCCAAACAGGGCAGTTTTAGTTGCTTTTAACCACTTTTTCCCAACATACAACTTCTGGTTATTAGGTAATATGACTTGAATCCTCTGCATGGTAATACTTCCAACTGGACACTTGAGGTGTGTTTGAGATATAGCACCCTTTTCTGGAAAAGCTGATTATTCTCCATGAAAATG
Source organism: Pan paniscus (assembly GCF_029289425.2). Lineage (NCBI taxonomy): Eukaryota > Metazoa > Chordata > Mammalia > Primates > Hominidae > Pan > Pan paniscus. The sequence goes on from NC_073254.2 coordinate 135,944,693, forward strand.
AAAAAGATGTTACATTGACGTCTGTTGCTTCAAATGAATAATAGATAACTACCTAGGCAAGAAGAGTAAATGGAAATAATTGGGCATCTCTTTTCTTGTAATTTAATCTTATAACATCTCTGTATATAGTGTCATCTGAATGTAGATTGAAGCTAAACTTGTTAAGGCTTTTGAAATTCAGGGTTTACATACTACTTTGTTCTCCAGTATATTTCTAAATTTCATAAATAACTTGAGAGGCCTACTAACATCACTTTCTTAACAAAAGCAGAGAAAAATCTAAAAGAGTTTAGTGGGGGAATGTAGGCAGTAAGAGGATAACACTGAAAATTAAGATATGAATTTAAAAGATTTTTAGATACTTTCCAGCATTTTTTTGATCCTATGACACTGAATATTTGCATCATGTTGAAGATTACAGACTGAATCTTCTACATGATAATTCCAGAAAAAACAAGAATCAAACATTGTCAGATCAGCCCACTGGCAATTCCAATACCCAGGTGTACAAACCTCATTTACTTTTACTTTAAGAATGGCCTTTCTCTTGAATTAAATGATGATGCAATTTGAATAAGGTACCCAAATCATCACCATTCTAGCTCACATAATGTGTCTTTGTAAAGAATCATAATGAGTCACCAATGACACAATACCAGAAAGGCTATTTGGTTCAGAAATCATATGCTCAACCAGACCATGAAAAAAGTGATTGTAGGTATGGCATATGCTTAACAATCCATGGAACACCAGCTGGGCTCTGCTTCCTTCAGGAAGCTCCAGCTGGGTAGTGGTATGGCATCCTTCCAATGGCAACAGTTTCCTTTAGGCCTCCACAGAGTCGGAAGAGTTTGGGCCCCTCCTGGTTCATTAGATCCACACGGTCATCATACAGATATTGTGGGTAGAAGCTGAGGGTGAGCCTAGCCTGATGTTACCCCACAAGCTAGTTCTTTGTTTGTCTTTTAAGTCAACCCATTCCCACAGCCAGTTTGCAGATTCCTGGTCACTCTGACTTTAACTTTGTTTTTGATGACAAAATATTCAGGTTCCACAACTATTCAGAGTCTACCCTGTGCCTCTTTTGACCTTAGGTAACTTAAATCTATTCCCTTATTTCCTTCCTTACCCTCTTTTAAAAAAAAAAAGAGAAAGAAAAACTTAATGGAACATTGAATTTTCTTTATTGCAAATTCTTAGGGTTTCTGTCAAAAGAGATTTGAAATACAACATGAAATGATGTACTCACATCCCTCACCACCATCTCCAAATAACTGAATTACATAAATAAAACATTATGTGAAAAGTGCTTTGCTACAATTTATGGGAGGTAAATTTAAGAAGAGCTGGCTCATTGTAGGAAAATTCAACTTATCTTTTCCTGATCCTTTTATTTAATACAGGGAGAGAAATTTATGGCAGTTAAAAAAAATCTATTACTGTTTCTCATAACTGAATCCATTATTTTTCTCCATGATCCATCAGGTAAAAACAAGAATAATAGATTGCTTTGACAGAACCTTGAACATAAATGTCCCCAAGAATCAAACACAGTAAGTTAAACGGGTATCAGGTGGTATTAAAACAGGAAAGGATAAACTTCTTTTCATATTTCAAAATCAGATCTTACTTAAAAATTTATTATTATTAGCTACTAAAAAGAAACAAACTATATAGTGGCTGAATTTGCACATTGAAATGGGAATATTTCTATTCATTTCTATATGTGCGCAAGAAAAATTAAACATGAAATGAATTCAAAGAAAAGGAACTATTTTCTTTCCATTTATGCTAACTGGTTATTTATAATTTACTCCTTGATTGCATTAGACTAGATGACTTTAAATAAACAAGTTGTTCTATACACAGTCAACTAATTTGAAAGATTAGTGTTGATCTTATCTTAGAAATACTTTCTGTTTATAAAGGAATCAAGGGGTTCTATAATCTTTAGCTTCACATGACCCATTTAATTTCAAGGTCATCAGGAAAGTTTGGGTATATATGCACACATCTGCCTGGAATACACACACACACACCATATAAACACACAAAAAAATAAATATATACACACTCACATACCCGCATGTATATATTTAGAGAGAGAGAAAGGAGGGAGATGAGGTGATGATGATGATAGATGGGTGGATAGATAGATACAGAGATAGATAATTCTAACCATTAATTCATCTCAGGGAATGTTCTCCTTAATGAACACCTCTCCAGCATCTCATATTCTCTGCTTTTATTCAGATAAGCCAACCTCTCAACTTGTCTCTGAGGAAGGTGACCACATTCCCAGATTCAGAGTCAGAACTTATTTTAATCCAATCAGCACATAACATTCACATTAAGCCTATTTTTGGTCCATGGCTGGGCATAGGACCCAAGTTTGCTGGAACACAAAAATGAAAATAATTTTTAATCCAAGCTTGGGATAGAGATTTCCCATTTTCTCTTGCCAGATGAGGAGAAGAGAACGTGGAACCCCAGTTTTGCCATTGATAGCCATCTGTGACCCTGGGAAGGAGGGCAATGCTGATGGCAGAGGGAGGTTTGGAAAGGACATGGGTCTTCGTTCACATTGAACTGCTAATGATATTGTGCCTGGAGCCCTCCCTACTTCCTGTCTCCCAGTTAAAAGAGTTTACAAATTTACTTCTTGTTTAATCTACTTTGAATTTGGGTTTCTGTAACTGTTTAGATAGGCGCTTCTCCTTTAAAGAAAGGCATGAGAATATACTCAAAATATTCTGCTTTCTCATGGCTTGTTTCATTCCTATTGCTTTACACTGGAAGATCTTTGAATATATATTTGATTTTGAAACCATCTTGGAAAAGTCTACCTAGTTATCTAATGAGACAGATAATTTGATACATGCATTGTTTAAAAAAACAATAACTTTGTTACAAAGTTTAATTCAAACTTAAGATGAGTAAAAACCCTCTTATCCTACCAGACCAAAAAAAAAAAAAAACTTTCATAACCAAGTTTGGACATTATTCCTAGCCTCTAGTTCTGAAATAGAGTTTGACCTATTTTGTAGTCCATTTAAAACTCTGGTCTGATTGCTGGCAAGATGGCCGAATAGGAACAGCTCTGGTCTGCAGCTCCCAGTGAGATCAACGCAGAAGGCGGGTGATTTCTGCATTTCCAACTGAGGTACCCAGTTCATATCAGTGGGACTGGTTGGACAGTGGGTGCAGCCCATGGAGGGCCAGCTGAAACAGGGTGGGGTGTCACCTCACCCAGGAAGCACAAGGGGTCAGGGAACTATCTCCTCTACCCGGGCAGCCATTTGGGCAGACACTGAACTAGCTGCAGGAGTTTTATTTTCCATACCTCAGTGGTGCCTGGAATGCCAGCAAGGCAGAACCATTCACTCCCCTGGAAGGGGGGCTGAAGCCAGGGAGCCAAGTGGTCTAGCTTGGCGGGTCCCACCCCCATGGAGCCCAGCAAGCTAAGATTCAATGGCTTGAAATCCTCATTGCAAGCACAGCAGTCTGAGGTCGACCTGGGACACTCGAGCTTGGAGGGAGGAGGGCCGTCTGCCATTGCTGAAGCTTGAGTAGTCATTTTACCCTCACAGTCTAAACAAAGCTGCCTGGGAGTTCGAATTGGGTAGAGCCCACCACCTCAGCTCAGCAAGGCCACTCTGGCCAGACTGCCTCTCTAGATTCCTCCTCTCTGGGCAGGGCATCTCTAAAAAAAAGGCAGTCAGGGACTAATAGATAAAACCCCATCTCCCTGGGACAGAGCACCTGTGGGAAGGGGTGGATATGGGAGCAGCTTCAGCAGACTTAAATATCCCTGCCAGACAGCTCTGAAGAGAGTAGTGGATTTCCCAGCACAGTGCTCGAGCTCTGGTAAGAGTCAGACTGCCTCCTCAAGTGGGTCCCTGACCCTCGTTTATCCTGATTGGGAGATATCTCCCAGTAGGGGCCAACAGACACCTCATACAGGAGAGCTCTGGCTGGCATCCGGTGGGTGCCCCTCTGGGACGAAGCTTCCAGAGGAAAGAACAGTTAGCAATCTTTGCTGTTCTGCAGCCTCCACTCGTGACACCAAGGCAAACAGCATCTGGAGTGGACCTCCAGCAAACTCCAGCAGACCTGCAGCAGAGGGCACTAACTCTTAGAAGGAAAACTAACAAACAGAAAGGAATAGTATGTCCACTCAGAGACCCCATCCGAACATCAGCAGGATCAAAGACCAAAAGTAGATAAATCCAGGAAGATGAGGAGAAACCAGCGCAAAACAGCTGAAAATTCAAAAAAACAGAATGCCTCTTCTCCTCCAAAGGATCACAACTCCTTGCCAGCAAGGGAATAAAACTGGATGGAGAATGAGTTTGACGGATGGATAGAAGTAGGCCTCAGAAGGTGGGTAATAACAAACTCCTCCAAGCTAAAGGAGCATGTTCTAACCCAATGCAAGGAAGTTAAGAACATTGTAAAAAGATTAGAGGAATTGCTAACTAGAATAACAAGTATAGAGAAGCACATAAATGACCTGATGGAGCTGAAAAATACAGCATGAGAACTTCATGAAGCATACACAATTATCAATAGCCAAGTCGATAAAGCACAAGAAAGGATATCAAAGATTGAAGATCAACTTAATGAAATAAAGGAGAAGACAAGATTAGAGAAAAAAGAGTGAAAAGGAACTAACAAAGCCTCCAAGAAATATGGGATTATGTGAAAACACCAAGTCTACGTTTGATTGGTGTACCTGAAAGTGACGGGGAGAATGGAACCAAGTTGGAAAACACTCCTCAGGATATTATCCAGGAGAACATCCCCAACCTAGCAAGACAGGCCAACATTCAAATTAAGGAAATACAGAGAACACCACAAAGATACTCCTCGAGCAGAGCAACCCCAAGACATATAATCGTCATATTCACCAAGGTTGAAATGAAGGAAAAAATGTTAAGGGCAGCCAGAGAGAAAGGTCAGGTTACCCACAAAGGGAAGCCCATCAGACTAACAGAGGATCTCTCTGCAGACACCTTACAAGCCAGAATAGAGTAGGGGCCAATATTCAACATTCTTAAAGTAAAGAATTTTCAACCCAGAATTTCATATCCAACCAAACTCAGTTTCATAAGCGAAGGAGAAATAAAATCCTTTACAGACAAGCAAATGCTGAGAGATTTTGTTACCACCAGGCCTGCCCTAAAAGAGCTCCTGAAGGAAGCACTAAACATAGAGAGGAACAATCAATACCAGCCACTGCAAAAACATACCAAATTGTAAAGATCATCGAGGATACGAAGAAACTGCATCAACTTTCGGGCAAAATAACCAGCTAGCATCATATGACAGGATCAAATTCACACATAACAATACTAACCTTAAATGTAAACAGGCTGAATGCCCCAAGTAAAAGACAGAATGGCAAATTGGATAAAGACTCAAGACCCATCAGTGTGCTGTATTCAGGAGACCCATCTCACATGCAAAGAGACACACAGGCTCAAGATAAATGGATGGAGGAATATTTACGAAGCAAACGGAAAGCAGAAAAAAAAAGCAAGGGTTGCAATCCTAGTCTCTGATATAACAGACTTTAAATCAACAAAGATCAAAAGAGACAAAGAAGGGCATTACATAATGGTAAACAGATCAATGCAACAAGAATAGCTAACTATCCTAAATATATATACACCCAATACAGGAGCACCCAGATTCATAAAGCAAGTTCTTAGAGAACTACAAAGAGACTTAGACTCCCACACAATAATAGTGGGAAATTTTAATAGCCCGCTGTCAATATTAGACAGATAAATGAGACAGAAAATTAACAAAGATATTCAGAACTTGAACTCAGCTCTGGACCAAGTGGACCTAACAGACATCTACAGAATTCTCTACCCCAAATCAACAGAATATACATTCTTCTCAGCACCTCATCGCACTTATTCTAAAAGTGATCACATAATTGGAAGTAAAACACTCCTCAGCAAATGCAAAAGAACGGAAGTCATAACAAACAGTCTCTAAGACCACAGTGCAATCAAATTAGAACTCAGGATTAAAACTGACAGAAAACCTAACAACTACTTGGAAACTGAACAACCTGCTCCTGAATGACTACTGGGTAAATAATAAAATTAAGGCAGAAATAAAGTTGTTCATTGAAACCAATGAGAACAAAAACACAACATACCAGAATCTCTGGGACACATTTAAAGCAGTGTGTAGAGGGAAATTTATAGCACCAACTGCCCACAAGAGGAATCAGGAAAGAACTAAAATCTATACCCTAATATCACAATTAAAAGTACTAGAGAAGCAAGAGCAAACAAATTCAAAAGCTAGCAGAAGACAAGAAATAACTAAGATCAGAACAGAACTGAAGGTGATAGAGACATGAAAAACCTTTCAAAAAATCAGTGAATCCAGGATCTGATTTTTTGAAAAGATCAACAAAATAGAATGCTAGCCAGACTAATAAAGAAGAAAAGAGAGCAGAATCAAATAGACACAATAAAAAATGATAAAGCGGAGATCACCACTGATCCCACAGAAATACAAAATACCATCAGAGATTACTATAAATACCTCTAAGCAAATAAACTAGAAAATCTAGAAGAAATGGGTAAATTCCTGCAAACATACACCCTCCAAAGTCTAAACCAGGAAGAAGATGAATCCCTAAATAGACCAATAACAAGTTCTGAAATTGAGGCAGTAATTAATATCCTACCAACCAAAAAAAGTCCAGGACCAGATAGATTCACAGCCGAATTCTACCAGAGGTACAAAGAGGTACAAAGCTAGTACTATTCTTTCTGAAACTATTCCAAACAATAGGAAAAGAGGGACTCCTCCCTAACTCATTTTATGAGGCCAGCATCATCCTGAAACCAAAACCTGGCAGAGACACAACAACAACAACAAAAAAAAAAAAAAAAAAAAAGAGAAAATTTCAGGCCAGTATCCCTGACGAACATCCATGCAAAAATCCTCAATAAAATACTGGCAAACCGAGTGCAGCAGCACATCAAAAAGCTTATCCACCACGATCAAGTTGGCTTCATCCCTGAGACACAAGGCTGGTTCAACATACGCAAATCAATAAACACAATCCATCACATAAACAGAACCAATGACAAAAACCACGTGATGATCTCAATAGATGCAGAAAATTTGATAAAATTCAACACCCCTTCATACTAAAAACTCTCAATAAACTAGGAATTGATGGAACGTAGCTCAAAAAAAAATGACAGATTTAAGACAAAACCACAGCCAATATCATACTGAATGGGTAAAAGCTGGAAGCATTCCCTTTGAAAGCTGGCACAAGACAAGGATGCCCCCTCTCACCACTCCTGTTCAAAATAGTATTGAAAGTTCTGGCCAGGGCAATCAGGCAAGAGAAAGAAATAAAGGGTATTCAAATAGGAAAACAGGAAGTAAAATTGTCTCTGTTTGCAGATGATATGATTGTATATATAGGGAACCCCACCATCTCAGCCCAAAATCTCCTTAAGCTGATAAGCAACTTCAGCAAAGTCTCAGGATACAAAATCAATGTGCAAAAATCACACACATTCCTATACACCAATAACAAACAGAGAGCCAAATCATGAGTGAACTCCCATTTACAATTGCTACAAAGAGAATGAAATATCTAGAATTACAACTTACAAGGGATGCAAAGGACCTCTTCAAGGAGAACTACAAAACACTGCTCAAGGAAATAAGAGAGGACACAAATAAATGGAAAAACATTCCATGCTCATGGATAGGAAGAATCAATATCGTGAAAATGGCCATATTGCCCAAGGCAATTTATATATTCAGTGCTATCCCCATCAAACTACCATTGACTTTCTTCACAGAATTGGAAAAAACTACTTTAAACTTCATATGGAATCAAAAAAGAGCCCGCATAGCCAAGACAATTCTAAGCAAAAAGAACAAAGTTATAGGCATCATGCTACCTGACTTCAAACTATACTACAAGGCTACAGTAAACAAAACAGCATGGTAGTGGTACCAAAACAGTTATCTAGACCAACAGAACAGAACAGAGGCCTCAGAAATAACACCACACATCTACAACCATCTGATCTTTGACAAACCTTACAAAAACAACCAATGGGGAAAGGATTCCCTATTTAATAAATGGTGTTGGGAAAACTAGCTAGCCATATGCAGAAAACTGAAACTGGACCCCTTCCTTACACCTTATACAAAAATTAACTCAAGATGGATTAAAGACTTAAACGTAAGACCTAAAACCATAAAAACCCTAGAAGAAAACCTAGGCAACACCATTCAGGACATAGGCATTGGAAAAGACATCATGACTAAAACACAAAAACCAATGGCAACAAAAGCCCAAATTGAGAAATGGGATCTAATTAAACTAAAGAGCTTCTAGACAGCAAAAGAAACTATCATCAGAGTGAACAGGCAACCTACAGAATGGGAGAAAATTTTTGCAAGCTATCCATCTGACAAAGGGCTAATACCAACAATCTACAAGGAACATAAACAAATTTAAAAGAAAAAAACAAACAACCCCATCAAAAAGTGGGCGAAGGATTTGAACAGACACATTTCAAAAGAAGACATTTATGCAGCCAACAGACATATGAAAAAAAGCTCATCATCTGATCATTAGAGAAATCCAAATCAAAACCACAATGAGATACCATCTCACACCAGTTAGAATGGTGATCATTAAAAAGTCAGGAAACAACAGGATGCTGTTTTGGATGCTAAAGAGGATGTGGAGAAATAGGAACACATTTACACTTTTACTCTGTTGGTGGGAGTATAAATTAGTTCAACCATTGTGGAGGACAGTGTAGCAATTCCTCAAGGATCTAGAACTAGAAATACCATTTGACTCAGCGATCCCATTACTGGGTATGTACCTAAAGGCTTATAAATCATTCTGCTATAAAGACACATGCATGTTTATTGTGGCACTATTCACAATAGCAAAGACTTGGAACCAACCCAAATGCCCATCAACGATAGACTGGATAAAGAAAATGTGGCACATAGACACTATGGAATACTATGCAGCCATAAAAAAGGATGAGTTCATGTCCTTTGCAGGGACATGGATAAAGCTGGAAACCATCATTCTCAACAAACTAACACAAGAACAAAAAACCAAACACAGCATGTTCTCACTCATAAGTGGGAGCTGAACAATGAGAACATATGGCCACAAGGAGGGGAACATCACACACTGGGGCCTGTCAGGGGATGGAGGGCTAGGGGAGGAACAGCACTAGGAGAAATGCCTAATGTAGATGACGGGTTGATGGGTGCAGCAAACCACCATGGCACTTGTACACCTATGTAACAAAACTGCACATTCTGCACATGCACCCCAGAACTTAAACTATAATAAAAAGTAAAAAATAAAAAATAAATAAAACTCTGATCTGTAGGCCAAAGGGTACTTCTTTTTCTTTATTAATTACTCAGAAGTCTAGGCCACAGCAATCCTACTGTTCTCCTCTCATTTTCCTAAACTATTTTGATACCTATTTCTCAGACTTTATGGGCTATTAGACATTTCTCACATTTCCATAGATAATAACTCATCCGTTTTGCAACCTGATTCTCAATATTAAGAGATTAAAACTAATGTATATGACTCTCAGTTGACACATACTGAAGTACAGAAAAATTCCATCATTTCCTTCTGCAAAATGAAAAAGACTTCCATTCGTTTTCTCAACAGCTGCATCATTTTTTTATGCATGGAAAAAAATGTGCAATTACTCCAAGTACAATCAAGTCATTTAACATGGCTTTACCATCATTGTAGTTACAGGATATTTTAAAAGAGAAAAAAAAAATCTCAAAGCACAGGTCCTGCTGTGCAGCAAAGCAATCAAATTCCTTCATAATAACAGCCTGATGGGATTCAGCAATCTGAGGAATAATGAATAACCACTATAATCAGTAAACAGGAAAATGCTACAACAGTCACTGAGTAAAAATTGGACTATCATCTGTTGATTCTCTTGATCGGCATTTCAAACAATAAATGGAAATGTAAGTATCTCTTAAAAAGAAAAATAACTTGGTTTAGTGTGCTTAATTTTACCAGGCAGTGAGGAAATTATATATCACCTTGACTGTCCTGCAGTGTTGCCCAGTCAATAAAATGCACAAATAATCTTTTTCATAATACATGGCCAACTTTATCCTATCACTTGAATATGTCAGGATAAACTGATTGTGCAGTTGGTTGATAACATTGTATTTTGGAATGGATTATTTGAATTTGTTTTGCTAGTTTATTATTTGATATTCTTCTCCAGTGTTCATCTTATGAAGTTATTTGCATCTGAATATGAAGAGTCTGTTTCAAAATAGTCTTCAAGTTTCCAACGCAGTGTCTCAAATGTAGGTCGTTCCTTAGGCTCTGCATTCCAGCACTCCAACATGATGTTGTAAAATTGCTGTGGACAGTTGGATGGTTGCGGAAGTCTATAGTTTTGAGCCAACATCTGGATTACCTGGGCACCTGTCATACCTTGAAAATACAGAACGAAACCAACAACAACAAAAAAAACAAGTTAAAGGTCAGAGTCTTAAACTTATAGCCATTTATACTCTAGGTTACTAAGTAAGTCAATTTCCTTGGCAAAGATTTAAGGTCTGCCATCCCCTTCTCAGGTTACACAGATTAAACTAAATCCTGCAGCAAGTGATGTCTATAAGACTGCAATTCACTAGCAAAGGAGAGGGAAGCAATAAACCACCTCATTAATGCAAATTATCATCATCAAATTTTATCTATCAAGCTCCCACAGGTATGGTATGGTCAGCCTCATAACTCTGCCCTCTAAGTCTGGGCAAAGCAGTTAAAATCACACCTAAGTAAGTGACATGCAGCAGAAAGGTCCACTTCAGAATTAATTACTCACCACTGTAAGGCATTTTGCCATAAGTAATGATTTCATAAAGAAGGATTCCAAATGACCATACATCGGACTTAATGCTGAATTTATTACTACGAATGGCTTCGGGCGCAGTCCACTTCACCGGCAGCTTTATTTCGTGTCTAGATTCATAGATGTCTTCATTATCTACCTGTTAATGTATTAAGGAATCAGGCCGAGTTAAAGCAATTTTTTTTTTTGCTAACCTCATTCATCTATAATCTGCTTCACTTCAAAATTTAGAGAGAAAAGATTCAAAATGAGCTTAGTTCAACTGACAATTACAGTAGCAAATTCTGAATCTTGCATACAAGACTGAAAAATATGTGTGAAGTCATTAATAAAATATTATTTAAGAGCCTACTATGTGCCAAGAATAGCACTGAAAGAAACATTCTACTACATTTGGAGAATTAATACATGATGATTCTGGCTTCACATCTGGTCTTGAGCAAAAAAAAAAAAAAAAAGGAAGCAAAGTCTATTGTTTGATTTACTGATGATATTGAAAAGCCACTGACTTTGATAATTACCATGTAACCACTTGCTAATAATGAAAAGTAGGATCCAAGTGTTTTAAATTAATATATAAACTCACTGGGGTACTAATTAATTTACAAAAAGAAAAAAATGATGAATTCATGAAGATTAAAAGGGAATCATTTATTTGTTGTTTTATGCCCTATGTCCATATTTTTAGGGTACAATGTGGAAATGTAAAATTAATTTAAGAGAAAAACACCTAATATTATATCTCCTATATAGTATCTTTCAGACTGAGGTAAAAATGGGGAAATCAAAAAGCCAATGATTGCTGAAGAATTCTGGCAGCATGCAAATTAATCTGGCATACAGTGAGTAATAGTGGTTTAGGTTAACACTGCACAAAGTGTACTGCTTTTGTAAAGGAAATAGAGGCAAACAGAGGTGACTGGTACTAACTGAAAAATAGATCATTAATTCAACTATAAACTTAAGTACATACTTTCCAATCTGGTTGGTCATTGTTTTCTCTATTTTGTTTCTCCTTGATTAAGAAATAGGAAGGTGCGGGTAGTTTGTAAGGCTTTGGACTACTGAAGTAGTTTATGGACTACAGAACTTGGAGAAACATTGTTTTAAAGAATAACAGTATATCTATTGGTCTACTAACTGTTAGACTTTTGACCTATTACAAAAACTAATTAAAACAAAACTAAATGCACCTTAAAAACTCTGGCAAGTCCAAAATCTGCTACTTTGTAGATATTATGTTCGCCAACGAGGACATTTCTGGCAGCCAGATCTCTGTGAATGTAGTTCCGAGACTCCAGATAGGCCATTCCAGAGGCAACCTGTGCCGCTATGTCTACCTGTTGAGTCAGATGGATTTTTGATCCAGTGTCATCTAAGTAGTAAGAGAAAAGTAAGAAAGTTACCTTAGAGAACATTTGAAGTATGAAAGTGAATTCTGAGAATTTTGAATGTATGAGCTATCAGTGAGATTAAGTACAATGGCACTGATCTGTTGAGCAAAATATATATATTTATCATTAACACAACTTAATTTGCTGTGAAAGGTTAATAAGGCAAGGCCCTCTCTTCCTTGAATGAGTATTACAAGTAACAAGTCATCACATGATCCAAACGTGGCTGCAATTATCTGAGAGTCTGGCTATTTTGCCTTTTTTCTTTTTTAAAAAATTTATTTATCTTTTATTTTAAGTTCAGGGGTACATTTCCAGGTTTGTTATATAGGTAAACTTGTGTCATGGGGGGGTTATTGCACAGATTATTTCATCACCTAGGTATTAAGCCTAGTACCCATTAGTTATTTTTCCTGGTCCTTTCCTTCCTCCCTACCTTCACCCTCTCATAGGATCCAGTATGTGTTGTTCCCCTCTATGTGGGTGAACATAGCTCCCACTTATAAGTGAGAACATGTGGTATTTGCTTTTCTGTTCCTGCATTAGTTTGCTAAGGATAATGGCCTCCAGCTCCATCCATGTTGCTGCAAAGGACATGATTTCATTTTTTATGGCTGCATAGTATTCCATGGTGTATACATACCACATTTTCTTTATCCATTCTACCGTTGATGGGCATTTAGGTTAATTCCATGTCTTTGCTATTGTGAATGGTGCTGCAAGAAACATACATGTGCATGTGTCTTTATAATAAAATAATTTATATTCCTTTGGTTATATATCCAGTAATGGGATTGCTGGTCAAATGGTAGGTCTGTTTTGAGATATTTGAGGAATGGCTGCACTGTCTTCCACAATGGTTGAACTAATGTACACTCCTACGAACAGTGTACAAGCGTTCCTTTCTCTCCACAACCTTGCCAGCATCTGTTATTTTTTTACTTTTTAATAATGGCCATTCTGGCTGGTGAGAGATGGTATCTTGTTGTGGTTTTCATTTGCATTTGTCTAATGATAAGTGCTGTTGAGCTTTTTGTTCACATGATTTCAATACCACATGTCACTGACTAATTTCTTCATGGAAATTATTACTCAACTGCTACTGAATTTCTTTCAAGCACTGCATAATTTGTTTTAGTCATTGAGCCTATAAAACAATACTAACTTTTATGGCTGAGCCAATGAAAAATTCTCATTCTTCCATCATGTTGTTTTTAAAAACTAGCCCACTAACACAAATGAAAGGTCTATCCATAGTTATAAAGTATGAATATTACATTTGTACCACCAAGCTTGATACATTATTTTATTTCTCTGCCTTAGTCTGTTATTCTTAGAATAGGTTGCTCATCTCTCCAGACATGCACATACCTTCAATAGGCAAAGTTTCTCCTACTGCTAATTCTTTATAACTAAGTATAAAAAATTTATATAGTACAATCAGTTTGATTGTCGTTAGTAGAGGGGGGGTCAGCATTATTTTGTGGTGACTGACTCATTTGTATTTGTATTTGACTTACCTATTTTATATTTGTACACAAAATAATACTGACTCCTTCTACTTTGAAATGGGGTGAGTCATCCCTGGATAGGATTTAGCTGCCATACTGTTGACAGATGTTTTTAGATGTCTGGAGAATTAAAAGAATCTCACATCAACTCAAACTAATATTACTCTTATATATCCCCGTCTCAATAAGCTGAATACTACATAAAGTCCATTAGACTCATGGTCAAAAGCTTAGACACAAGCCCTGACTTGAGAGGCAGCTATATACATTACAGGGGCCAGGAAACCTGGTTTGAAGCTAGAGGGCCAGACTTTAAATCAAGGATATGCCTGATATTTCTTTGTGACCTTGGGCAAGCAGCTTAACATTCCTATGCCTCAGTTTCCTCATCTGTACAATGATAATAGTAACTACTTTATGGTATTCGTTGTTAAAATGAGAATTAAAATGAATTAATTCATGTAAAGCACTTAAAGCAGTGCCTGGCACCTAGAAAGAACTCAATAAATCCTATCTATTATTATCATTGCTCCTATCTAATCAAGATAAAACATGGAACTTGCTAAGCTAGAGATACACATGAATTACCTATGTGGAAATGACTGAAGGAAGACAAGCTATGGGTCTGGAACTCAGGGGAGAATATGCAGCAAGAGATATAGATTTAACGATCATAAGTTACAAGTGGGAGTTAAAACAGTAAAAGTGGGTGAGATTGCTAGGAAATGACAGAGAAACACCAATATTGAGGGTGGGCAGAGGAAGATAAACCTACAAGAAAACCGTGAAGAATCAGCCAGAAGAATATGAGAAGAAAACCACTGGAGAAACTTGTAACAAGTCAAAGGTTTTGAGAAACAGAAAATGCCATCATAGTCAAATTCTACAAGTAAGTCCATGAAGAAAAGGACTAAGACATTTGTCGAATATAATAAGGGAGACCCTGGTGATCTTGGGGATAGGAAGAGCAGTTTGACTGGAGATCAGGTATAAGGATTTGAGGGCTAAATATGAGTGGAGGACATGGGGACAGAAGGAGGAGGTGGCAAATTCCAAAATCCTAATCAAGAAGGAAGACAAGAAGGTTCTGGTAGAGGTAAACATAAAGTAATGGGAAAGCAGTTATCATAAAATTTGGGATAGTGTGGGGTTGTAATTGACAAAGTATTCAGGGGGTTTCTAGGGTGCTGGCCACATTCTAATGCTTGATCTGGGCAGTGACTGAATGGTTGCTTATTTGTTTGCTTTATAATTACATGTTAAACAATATTGTATAATTATGTGTTTTCTATATATATGATATTTTTAATAAAAAATGAAATAAATAGAGTCAAAAGAATTTTTTAAGGGAAAGACTTAAACAGTGTATGTGTGTGTGTGTGTGTGTGTGTACATATATATTTACTTTTTTAAGGCAAGTAGCATATCTCAATAAGATGTGAGGTGAAATTAACTCCTTACCAATCCTTTTGTCCTTTCTTTTTTCCCTGAGCACGCACAGAAGATTACATTTTCCATCTTCCCTTAGAGTTGAGCCCTGTCACTAGTTCTGGGCAATGCAATGTGTGCAAAAACGATGAACATCACTTACAAGCCTGGCTCTTAAAATCTCCCACATCTTTATGGCTAGAGGGATGCATTTCAAAATGGTAGAGCCACATGAGTCTAAATCCCTGTATTACCCTTTAGAGAAAGCCACCTAGCAGAGCAGTCTGGCCCATATCAAAAAAAAAGTCTATTGTTTTGTATTAAGTCATAGAGAGTTTTGAATTCTATATTATAGCAGCTGACATTATTCAGTCTAAAACAAGATGTGAGCATGAAAATAAATAGTATGCAGCATAATGGCAAAACATTGCTGCTATGATAGCCAAAATAGCTAGGCCTTTTGATATCAAATTCACTCAATAAGAAAGGAAATGTATGGAAATTAAGACAAGGTGGTTACTAACCGTGAGCTATGTGGTATCTTCTAAAATGGCTCCCAGTTACCAGTACCTCCTGATATTCAAGCCCTTGTGAAAGCCTCTTCTACTAATTGTGGCCTGGACCTAGTGACTCATGTTTAACAACAGAATATGGCAGAAGTAGGTGGGATATCACTTCCAAGATTAAATTATAAGAGGCTGTGACTTTGCCTTACAGATAATCTCCACCCTGTTGTTCTCTCGCTTGCTCACTCTAATAAAGCAAGCTGCTATGTTGCAAGCTGCCCAGTGGAAAGGTCCCTCTAGCAAGGAGCAAAGGGCATCTTGCAGCCAACAACCAGAAAGGAACTGATTTCCTCAGTCCAACAGCCCAGGAGGAAACGACACCTGCCAAGAGTCAAATGAGTGAGTTTAAAAGTGGATCTACCTCCATCAGAGCCTTCAGATGACTGGGTACTTGCCAACACCCTGACTGCAGCCTTATAAGAGGACCTGAACCAGGAGACCCAGCTAAGCTACACCTGGATTCCTAACCACAGAAACTGTGAGATAATAAACATTTGCTGCTTTAAGCCACTAAGTTTTACAAGTTTCTCCAGTGGTTTTCTTCTCATATTCTTCTGGCTGATTCTTCAGTTTTCTTGTAGGTTTATCTTCCTCTGCCCACCCTCAATATTGGTGTTTCTCTGTCATTTCCTAGCAATCTCACCCACTTTTACTGTTTTAACTCCCACTTATAACTTATGATTGTTAAATCTATATCTCTTGCTGCATATTCTCCCCTGAGTTCCAGACCCATAGCTTGTCTTCCTTCAGTCGTTTCCACGTAGGTAATTCATATGTATCTCTAGCTTAGCAAGTTCCATGTTTTATCTTGATTAGATAGGAGCAATGATAATCTTTTAATCTTTTGTGCAGCAATAGACAACTAATACAGATTGATATTAGGAAGATAACATCAGTGCTATGAATATAGTTAAAAACATGAACTATGAAGCCAAACTTCTGCCTTGGATGAGTTACCTAATCTCTACATACCTGTTTCTTCAACTGTGAAGTAGGACTAATAATACTTACCTCATAATGTGGTTAGAAAAATGAAGGAAGTTTCCTTGTAAGTTGTATTCCTAGGTATTTTATTCACTTTGTAGCAACTGCAAAAGGGAGTTTGCTCATGATTTGGCTCTCTGTTTTTCTATTATTGGTGTATAGGAATGCTTGTGATTTTTGCACATTGATTTTGTATCCTGAAACTTTGCTGAAGTTGTTTATTAGCTTAAGGAGTTTTTGGGCTGAGACAATGGGGTTTTCTAAATATACAATCATGTCATCTACAAATAGCGATAATATGACTTCCTCTCTTCCTATTTGAATACCCTTTATTTCTTTCTCTTGCCTGATTGTCCTGGCCAGAACTTCCAATACTATGTGGAATAGGAGTGGTGAGAGAGGGCATCCTTGTCTTGTGCCAGTTTTCAAAGGGAATGCTTCCAGCTTTTGTCCAGTCAGTATGATATTGGCTGTGGGTTTGTCATAAATAGCTTTTTTTATTTTGACATATGTTCTGTCCATACCTAGTTTACTGAGTGTTAAGGACCTCTTTAAAGAGAACTACAAACCACTGCTCAAGGAAATAAGAGAGGACACAGACAAATGGAAAAATATTCCATGCTCACAGATAGAAAGAATCAATATTGTGAAAATGGCCATACTGCCCAAAGTAATTTAAAGATTCAATGCTATTCTCATCAAGCTACCATTGACTTTCTTCATGATTTAGAAAAAACTTCTTTAAATTTCATATGGAACCAAAAAAGAGCCCGTATAGCCAAGACAATCCTAAGCAAAAAGAACAAAGCTGGAGGCATCATGCTACCTGACTTCAAACTATACTACAATGCTACAGTAAACAAAACAGCATGGTAGTGGTACCAAAACAGATATCTAGACCAACGGAACAGAACAGAGGCCTCAGAAATAACACCACACATCTAAAACCATCTGATCTTTGACAAACCTTACAAAAACAACCAATGGGGAAAGGATTCCCTATTAAATAAATGTTGTTGGGAAAACTGGCTAGCCATATGCAGAAAACTGAAATGGGACCCCTTCCTTATACCTTATACAAAAATTAACTCAAGACGGATTAAAGATTTAAACATAAGACCTAAAACCATAAAAACCCTAGAAGAAAACCTAGGCAATACCATTCAGGACATAGGCATGGGCAAAGACTTCATGACTAAAACACCAAAAGCAATGGCAACAAAAGCCCAAATTGAGAAATGGGATCTAATTAAACAAAAGAGCTCCTGCACAGCAAAAGAAACCATCATCAGAGTGAACAGGGAACCTTCAGAATGGGAGAAAATTTTTGCTATCTATCCATCTGACAAAGGGCTAATACCAAGAATCTACAGGGAACTTAAACAAATTTACAAGAAATAAAAACCATCAAAAAGTGGGCAAAGGATATGAACAGACACTTTTCAAAAGAAGACATTCATGCAGTCAACAAATATATGAAAAAAAGCTCATCATCACTAGAGAAATCCAAACCAAAACCACAATGAGATAGCATGTCACATCAGTTAGAATGGGATCATTAAAAAGTCAGGAAACAACAGATGCTGGAGAGGATGTGGAGAAAGAGGAATGCTTTTACACTGTTGGTGGGAGTGTAAATTAGTTCAACCATTGTGGAGGACAGTGTGGTGATTCCTCAAGGATCTAGAACTAGAAAATACCATTTGACCCAGCAATCCCATTGCTGGGTATATACCCAAAGGATTATAAATCATTCTACTGTAAAGACACATGCACACGCATGTTTATTGCGGCACTATTCACAATAGCAAAGACTTGGAACCAACCCAGATGCCCATCAACGTTGGACTGGATAAAGAAAATGTGGCACATATACACCATGGAACACTATGCAGCCATAAAAAAGAATGAGTTCATGTCCTTTGCAGGAACATGGATGAAGCTGGAAACCATCATTCTCAGCAAACTAACACAAGAACAGAAAACCAAACACTGCATGTTCTCACTCATAAGTGAGAGTTGAACAGTAAGAACACATGGGCACAGGGAGGGGAACATCACACACCAGGGCCTGTCAGGGGGTGTTGAGCAAAGGGAGGGATAGCATTAGGAGAAATACCTAATGTAGATGACAGGTTGATGGGAGCAGCAAACCACCATGGCATGTATATACCTATGTAACAGAACTGCATGTTCTACACCTGTATCCCAGAATTTAAGTATAATCTTAAAAAATAAAAAAAATTGAAAACAAAAATGAATGAAGTTAATATTTATAAAAGACTTAGAAATTGCCTGTCACAAGGTACTACAGTGTTTTTTAAAGAAAAAAAGTATATACATGATCCTCTCCTATCACTATCTCATATAGTTTATTTCCAGTCAATCACCTAATTTAATACTCTGAACAACTATATGAAGTAAGTATTGCAATTATTCTTCCCCATTTCATAGGAATTCCTTTTACTCAAAGGAATAGGTAACAAGTTGTGTGACCTATAATAGATGTTCTATAAGTATTTACTGGGGGAAAAACAAGCCAAACTAAACTTTTTAAAAATGGAGATATTTATCCTCTTTAAATTGTAATAAGATCTATCTGTCATTAATTACCCTCAATACTAAAGTTTTTTTACAGATCTTTCTCATTTTGGAGAAATGTATTACAAAAATTATCCAGCCAAGCTGAGAAACTACAAAAAAGGTTATATAGAAAAAATATGTATGTTATCTCAACTATCACATATGACATCTAATCCTATTACAATGGATAGAAAAAGGTTTGCACTGACAGGCATAATACTGGAGGAAATTGAGTGACACACATTTCCTACTTTGAAGGGTGCAGTAGCCTCAGTACTGCCTAAGTAAACATCAACACATACTTTTAATACAACCAACAGAGGTCAAAACCGATGTAAAAGTTCACAAACCTATGATGATTTACATTTGCAGCAAGAAAATATTTTCAAATATATTCCATTACTCAAGAATCTTGAGTAATGTTTTACTCAAGGTTTTTTGGCTGCATAAATGTCTTCTTTTGAGAAGTGTCTGTTCATGTCCTTCGCCCACTTTTCAGTGGGGTTGTTTGTTTTTTTCTTGTAAATTTGTTTGAGTTCATTGTAGATTCTGGATATTAGCCCTTTGTCAGATGAGTAGGTTGCGAAAATTTTCTCCCATTTTGTAGGTTGCCTGTTCACTCTGATGGTAGTTTCTTTTGCTATGCAGAAGCTCTTTAGTTTAATTAGATCCCATTTGTCAATTTTGTCTTTTGTTGCCATTGCTTTTGGTGTTTTAGACATGAAGTCCTTGCCCATGCCTATGTTCTGAATGGTAATGCCTAGGTTTTCTTCCAGGGTTTTTATGGTTTTAGGTCTAAAAAAATGCGCACCATCACTGGCCGTCAGAGAAATGCAAATCAAAACCACAATGAAATACCATCTCACACCAGTTAGAATGGCAATCATTAAAAAGTCAGGAAACAACAGGTGCTGGAGAGGATGTGGAGAAATAGGAACACTTTTACACTGTTGGTGGGACTGTAAACTAGTTCAACCATTGTGGAAGTCAGTGTGGTGATTCCTCAGGGATCTAGAACTAGAAATACCATTTGACCCAGCCATCCCATTACTGGGTATATACCCAAAGGACTATAAATCATGCTGCTATAAAGACACATGCACACGTATGTTTATTGCGGCACTATTCACAATAGCAAAGACTTGGAACCAACCCAAATGTCCAACAATGATAGACTGGATTAAGAAAATGTGGCACATATACACCATGGAATACTATGCAGCCATAAAAAATGATGAGTTCATGTCCTTTGCAGGGACATGGATGAAATTAGAAATCATCATTCTCAGTAAACTATCGCAAGGACAAAAAACCAAACACCGCATGTTCTCACTCATAGGTGGGAATTGAACAATGAGAACACATGGACACAAGAAGGGGAACATCACACTCTGGGGACTGTTGTGGGGTGGGGGGAGGGGGGAGGGATAGCATTGGGAGATATACCTAATGCTAAATGACGAGTTAATGGATGCAGAACACCAGCATGGCACATGTATACATATGTAACTAACCTGCACATTGTGCACATGTACCCTAAAACTTAAAGTACAATAATAATAAAATAAAAATTTTTTTAAAAAAAGAAAAAAAAAGAATCTTTCATCTTAATAATATTCATCATGATGGGCTGCTTAAGAGTGGTACATCCATTTTAAGACCACTTTATTGAATGTGAACCCTCTTGACTGGGGAAGGGGCTATCTGCAGTGAGCATTTGTTCATTACTCCTTCTGGCTACTAATCATCATCCTCACAAATGAAGGCACTGATAAACTTGACCCTAATGGCCTAACCCTGAAGCTGATAGGGTTCATACTTAGCCCTGAGTAAACCACATCACCAAGCCACAAAAATCCTCGATGTCAAAGGTGTTAGCCATGTACCAAGTTGATCTTTTCAAGCTAATACCAAGAGTCTCAAAACAAGCTTGACTCCAAGTCCCAATCTTGTTAGGTTCAGGATGGTCCCAACTTAATCTATTTATTCAATACCTAATTAGCCCATACTTTCTTATGTGCCAGACACTGTTCTAACTCTGAAACAAAGAAAACACTATCTGCCTGTGTGGAGTTATATTCAGAGGATACTAAAAATAAGCCAAATAAATAAGATACACAGTATAAGATGCTTAACAGCCAAGAAGATAAAATAAAAAGCAAGGGAAGAGGAATACTTTAAGAGTCAGTAGAAAGAGATTAAATTTTAAAATTCAGAGGGTGACCAGTGAAACACTCACCAAGATGGAAACATCTAAGTAGAGATTTTGAGGAAATGAGAAGTGAGCATGTGGATAAATGTCAGAATAACAAAAAAATTCAGGCAGAGGAAATAACGAGTGAGGCAAAAGCATGCCTGGATGGTAGGAAAAATAGTAAAGAGGGCTAGTGTGGCTGACGAAGACTGAGCAAGGAGAAGTTGTAGAAGATGAGATCAGAGAGGGAATAGAGAGCCAGGCCATGCAGGACTTCATGAGTTACACATGCTCTGATTTACATTTTAACTGTATCTCTCTAGCTGTTATGTTAAGAAGAAACTGAAGGAGACAAGAAGCAGAAGATGAAGACCAGCCGGGAGCTACTGCAGAATTCAGGTGGCAGCCTGGATCAGGGTAGGAGCATTGAGGAGAGGTAAAATCCTCTATATATTTTGAAGGCCAGCCAATGAGATTTTGCTAGCAGGTTAGAGATGGGACATGAAAAGTAGAGATGATGCCAAGGTATTAGGCCTGAGTTGCTACGGTCAAAGAAGGAAAGACTGCAAGAGTAGCAGATTACTGGGGAGAATACAGGGAGATCAGTTTGGGGCATGTCATCTTGAGATGTCTAATAGACATTTCTACTATAGTAGAAATTAGGGCTGTTCACAAACAATGATTTTTTTCCTCCTTTCAAGTACTTTAGAGAATTGTACTTCCCTATCCTCTTTGACTTGATTTGTCCAAATGGAAAGGGAACAGAATTACTTCTGTCACTTCTGGTCAGAAGCTTTAAGAATCAGGGTGAGATTAGTCTCATCCCCTTTCTCTGCCAGGGTGATCAAAAGAACTGAGCCACCAGCCAACCTATTTTGCAATGTAGCATGGATAAGAAATAAACATGTGTGTTAAGCCCTCAGGGATTTGGAGACTGTTAGTTATTGCAGCATATTTACATTATGCAGACTGATACAAGATTCAAGTGGAGAAGTTAAGAAGGCAGTTGGGTATGATTCTCAAGTAAAGGGGGAATAAAATTTGGAGAATTGTCAGGACATAAAAAATTAAACAATGAGATTAGATGAAATTAATAAGGGAACTAGTGATGTTGTGAACAGTCTTGGAGAACTCCAAGATATTGAAGGGTCTGGGAATGAAGGAAATCCCATAGGTTGAAAAGAACCAGCAAGAAAGGAAGGAGGAAATGCCATTGAGTGAAGTGTCCTGAAAGCCAAATGAAGGAAATGTTTCCAGGAAAAGAAAGCATCTATTGAATTAAATGCTGTCGATAGATCTGAGGATGGGGAATAGGCCATTAGATGTAATTATGTGAATATTATTAGGGACCTTTATGAAGCATTTTTTGTTAGCTATGACCCAAGACCACTTTTGCACTTTGTCCTGGGAATAAGGCAAAAGGGGTTATTTAATAGCTGAGTTTAATCTTTCTATGGTGGGTAACATATTCTGATGATGTTAAATTCAATATTTTTCTGCAAGGAAGCTGAGTATATTTCTGTTTTTAACAGCATTCAACAGGCCTTATTATGTTCTTTGTTATTCTTATCTTGTTTTGTAGCTTAATGTTACCAGCTTCATAAGTCATCCTGAAATCAGAGGATATTCTTATCTTTCTGAAATCTTTGTTTCATCATTCTCACCTCCCTTTACCTCTAAACATTCTATCATTCCATCCTGACATTTCAAGAAATTATGGAAGTCTCCTTTTCAAGCTCAAATTATTGTCAATACTTGATCTCACCTTCTTTGAACATCTCATTTTAATGCTCATTATACTGTATTGTTGTTTACTAAATTATCCATTTGTAATAAACATCAAAATTTCATAATGCCCTTCAGTCTTCTCTGACTACAGGAAGCAAACAGAGAAATAAAGTAATAGTATATTTCTGCTTTTTTGTCTGACAATTCTTATGTTGCCTAGCAGTGGAAGTATTTTAAACAGCAATAAGTACAATGTTGTCAAATACCAGCAAATAAAATAAACATAGGATACTTCCCTCCCTTTTTCCCCAAATGTATTCCATGTCCCTGAATTCTCCGTGCCATAGAAAATATTGGTCCATAACTGATAATGTTCAATTAGTGTAGGAAATAAAGCATCATGCAAAGCATCATGCTAAATATCCATTCTTTAATTTCCCACGTTACATTCAATTACCCTAATATATCTGTTGTGAATAATTTTCTCTTCCACTACATAAATATTTTCCACCTTTTGAATATACAATATACAACCTATTAAATAGTAGTTGAGCCATTCAGTGTTAAGACATTCATTCTCACAGACATACACATAGTAAATATCCTTTCGGTTACAGAAGGCTTGCTAAATTGACACTTATGGGACTAGCTAAACTAAATTCCTCTTTTTTTCCTCGTATTAAGTCTTTAGCTTACTTTGGAGATATTCTTGCAGACTTCCATGTCTCATCAACTCTGTAATAATATAAATTGGATCTTCTAAAGTGCAAACAGCATAAAGCTGGATAAGCTTTGGATGTCTTAGGTTCTTCATTATCTGTGCCTCCCTCAGGAAGTCATTTGGATCCATTGAACCTGAAACAAGAAGAGGGAGAAATCACTTTATGTTATTGAGGCATTCCTATCCTCACAGCAGCCTGGTGGGAATCATCAAGATTGCCTCCTGCTTCTCAGTAGAGTAAGAGCCTCAGTATCACAAATCTTCAGAGTTATCAAAAAGAGAATCAGTTCAGCCAGAGCAACCTAGTAACTGGATGTGTTGGTGCATCAGGAGTATACGGTTTATATGTTATGACCTGTAGGTGAAGAGAGGTTGATTCAGATCTACATGAAAAATGAAGGAAAAAGGAGAGACTGACAATCTAACTGATAAAACAAGGCATCTTAACACAAAAGGAAAACATTCTATGAACACGAGCGCTGAAGGTCACTGAATATTTAATTACTGCAACCAGAGACTGATACCTGCCCCGTCCTTGGTGCCCACTGTGGGAACAGCTGGACAAAAATCCTAAAACAGTGACATTCTGCCATACTTTTGTCTTTAATTCTGTAGGAACATAGTGTGTAGACCAAGTGGAAAACATCCAAGACCATCCCCAAAAGTTAATGGGTTTTTTTTTCACATGTTTTATATGTTCAACTCGAAACTGATATTTAATATTTTCTCCTGTACTATCTGCTTCCACAGTCAGAGCCTTAATAGCATGGCCAAATGGAGGAGAGACAATATTAAGGCCTATTTAGAAGACTTGTCTGCAATTAAATCATATTTTAATGGATCCACTCTGACTCATCGTGCAAGATGTCAAGTAGTTGACATCAAATAAAATCTAAGAGGAGGAAGATTATCTGGAGTTTACATTTCATCAGTAATTTTAAAATCTTTTCTTTTAGAATATGATGTTTCAGAGGCATTACTGTAATTAAAGGAATACTGTCATTTCACATCTTAGTATTCACTATGAATAATGCAAATATGGTTTCCATTGATGCTCAAAGAGACTACTACATTCATCATCCTCTTGATGTTGAAGACTTTACAACTGATATTTAAACCCAGACATGGATAAGCTTTGACATTCTAAGGCAAAACTATGACTTGTTTATTAATGTGAAGTTGAGTTAGTTACATGTGACCTGCACATCATTTCACATAAAACATTTGAGCAGTCTCCCCTTTGAGAACCCAGAAGTTCAGAACTGGACTAATCAGACTCTGCATTCTAGACAAATCTCAACTCTCTGCCACTAGTGCCCTGTGTGATCTTGAGCAAGTTATCAAACCTCTCTAAACTTCAGTTTCTTCATCTGTAAAACATGGCTAATAATTTTACTGACATTGTAAGATCATTACCAAGATAATAGCAATGCCTGCACGTATGTATTCAGTGACTGTTGATCATTATTTATATTATCATTGATATGCATAGTCTTGGAAAAACCAAACAGACCAGCTGTAAGTATATTTCATAGGCTAAGGAAGAAAAGGGACAAGGACTTAAAGAGAGAGAATAGGAGAAAATGGCCGATTCTCTTTTCTGTTACATGTTTCTGAGCTCCATCAATTCCATCTCTACCACTGGTTTACTCCACACAGTCAAATAGGATTAAAATTTGGAATCATAGTCACAAAATGGAGCTGAGAATAAGAGACACCTAAATCATAATAAGGGACTTTGTTCTTAATTGTTACAACTAGTTTGGCCTATGGTCAAATATAATATAGTGGGGACTCCCCCCACTACCACCCCCCAAAAAACAAGCTTCCAATGATAGCAGTAATTATGATAACCATACAGAAAATTAGGCTGGGCATGGTGGCTCAAGCCTGTGATCCCAGAACTTTGGGAGGCCAAGGCAGGCGGATAACTTGAGGTCAGGAGTTAAGAGACCAGCCTGGCCAACATGGTGAAACCATGTCTCTACTAAAAATATAAAAATTAGCCAGGCATGGTGTCAGGTGCCTGTAATCCCAGCTACTCAGGAGGCTGAGGCAGAAGAATCACTTGAACCCAGGAGGTGGAGGTTACAGTAAGCTGAGATCACACCATTGCACTCCAGCCTGGGAAACAGAGTGAGAATCTGTCTCAAAAAAGGAAAGAAAGAAAGAAAGAAAGGGGGGTGGGGAGAGAGAGAGAGAGAGAAAGAAAGAAAAAGAAAAAAAGAAAGAAAGAAAAAGAAAGAGAAAGGAAAAAGAAAATTATATATACAATATATATTTATGTTAATAAAATTTCTGTGTTGTGTGGCTATCAGATTCAAGCAATACAGGACACTCAAACGCATTCCCAAATCAGACTATGCACAAGAACTGAAATCACAGTAGGTCAGAAGCCTCTGCAGGTGAAGACTGTTTCAGAGCACTCCTTCATGGCCATGCTGGTTATAGCTCCCCAGCTGCAGAGTAAAGGAAACCCAATCTCAACTCAGCTAGTAATGTAACATTAAATATTAATTTTTGCCTGTCAAAGCTACTGTGGGAGTTCATTTCAGGCTCATCTTTATTGCGTAGTAGCCTGCTCAGCAATAAACAGCCGCTCAGATTGATTAATGGCCCCAGTGAAGTGAAGACATTTAACCAATCACTAAAGCTGTTTGTGGCTATTACACTGTAAATCAATAATAATTATTCCTGTTGGAGAGAAAACTATCGTGGTTTTTTTTTAACATGAGAAATCTGACTTTTTTTGTTGTCTTTTGACTTCCCAAAGGGCTTCCTTAGAGAACAACGTTAGGCAGGCTAGCTAGCTGCCTCTTCTTAGAAAAGAATTATTAGATTGGACAATAAAGTTCAGCCACCATTTATTAACAAGATTAGGGTTTAAAAGCATATACACAGTGATTGTGAAAATCTCAGGTGCTAGAATAGAATGTCCTCACCTGGAGCACTCACATAGCATCTGGCCACTTTAAAGTGCCTGTCTCTTGCTTCATCTGCCAGATGAAAATGCTGAAACTGAATTCCTGCACTAGTAAATTTGCACTTCAGTGGACACATCTGTCAGCAGCCCCATGGAGGCTAACATTTATTAAGAACTTGCTGCATATACTTTACATATATTGACTCCATTTGTCCTCATAAAACCCTAGAAATTAGGAACTATTATGATTCCCACTTCCAGATGAGAAGATTCCAAAAGGTTAAAAATTGTCTGAAGTCACAGAGGGCAGAGCCAGGTTTAAACACAGATTTATCTTATATCGAATTTGACACTATTCACTTGTTACACCAGAGGATCCCAGTGTTTTCAGTTCATGGAACCCTTAGTGTCTCCATAACTTTTTTCATGATGTCTCTAAGTGAAAATTTAAAAAAACCTAACAGTTATTTTGATTACTGGGTTAGATCCAAACAAGTTAAGAAGTATTTATCTTAACAATTTAATAGCCATTTGAAAAAGTAACACAGGTGAATTGAAAGGAAAACATAATTCTTCACTTAATTCTTAACTACAAGTGCTTACTAAAGTGATATATGCATCCCTGGGACACTGCACAATTTCTCCAATCTTAGAATCAGATGAAGCACTGCTACCCCCATTTTCTGGTCCATATTGATTTTTGTGTGGATTTTGCATTTGACCATAGCAACTATCAAAAACCCAGCTTCACAAAGATATGATGTCAACAAAAGGAATGTTGTTCTAAAGTTGAAACTATGAACTACTTCAAGGTAGCAGCTTGTACAATATTCAGGATGTTGACTTCAAAACTTTTAAGTATTCCACAGCACTCTTTTGAATTCACCGTGGTGCCCCCATGAGCCTTGGCACACAGTTTGGGAACCATGGTGTTACCCTATGCTGCTAGCCAACAAATCCCAAGTGCTCAAGTTCTGCCACCAGGAGGTTTACCAAACCTCTAAGAATTCTGGGCTAGGTAAATAATGCACGTCTCCCAGAAAACTACAATCTAGCCTATGTTGATTATTCTTACCTCTGTTATAAAGGTATATATGAGGCTACTATAGCAATGTTGCACTTTTATAGACTGTCACTTCCATGGAGCGTGAGGCAATAGTAATAAATGTGAGTTCAAATCCCAGCTATGCCATTTACTGACTTTTTCCTTATTATAATAATAGTTTTTATCCATCACTTACTGTGAACCAGGCACTATACAAAGCATGTCCACTAATGACCTAATTTATCTTCTCGGTTGGCCTTATTATTATCTCTGTTTTACAAATGACAAAACTGAAGCATAGAGTTCAAAAATTTGCTCAAGATCATATGACCAGAAAGTATTTGGAAAGTTACTTAGTCCCTCTTTAAAATGGAGGGAATAAAGCCTGGCTGAATAAATACTGATTTCAGTATAATTTTACTTGCCATCACAGGAAAAAGGAAGATGGAAGGGAAAAAAAGTTCCTACATTTTCAAATACAAGTTTCTTTAGATGGACCATTTTGCCTTTTAACCATACAAAATTAATACTTTTAAAAATATTTGTTCCCTGAATAGTATCAAGATTCCTTGTGATTTTTAAAATATTTTCAGCTAAGTCAGTATCTTTTAACTAAGGCTAGGAACAAAATGGGAAGAAGGACATTGGAAGACTGAATCCTAACTCAGAGAAGAGATGAGTTGTCAGACTCTTCAATCAGCGATATTTTAAGACTCAGCTGAACCAGGAAGTGTGTTCTTGTTTTTATATTTTAATGCCTTATCCATAGGTTGGGGTCACCTGGGCTAGAGACAATGACCACAACACCTGCTTGCTGCCAGTATTAGCCACCCTATGACCTCTTAGATATTTACAGTGTTAAATTGAGCTCATAAAAAACAACATATGCCATTTAACCTTTATTGTTCTCGCACCTGGTTTTAATGTTTTCACTGCTACTGGAGTGGTATTGTTCCACAGACCTTCCCATACTTCGCCAAACTGACCAGATCCCAATCGCTTCAGAAGCTGTATGGAGTTGCGGTCTATCTCCCATTGGTCCACGGTTTTATACGACAAATCAAATGGAGCTGGGACCTGGATCTGTTTCATAGAATAATAAGAGCAATTGTTAAAAAGAAAAAAAGTAGATTTAATATTATTTTGTTGAAAATAATAGTCTAGGTACTTTTAAATAAAACTTCTTAAAACAAAATATTGTAAACTGTATTATAATTACTTCAAAAACAAAAAGTATGGTGGGAGAATCTGCATTTGTTAACTCTTCAAATTGATCTTCCAGATCTTGGGAAGTCAGGCACCTCGTTGTCCACCTGTCTGATCCCATACCTAATGCCATCCTCACTCAGGTCTGGAATGACTTCTCTCTACCTCTTCGCCTAGCTAAATCCTCTCAGTTTCAAGGCCCAGCTGAAGTTCCCTCTCACCCACAAATCCTTCCCAAATTCTTTGGCTATAGTTTTATTATATGTATCACCTATTTTTGCATAATTAATTGTTTTATATTTTTCAAACTCATTTTTTCATTTCTTTATTTGTTCATTCATTTAGTTACTCATTCATTTAGTAAGTAAAATTGTTTTAAGAATTGACTAGGTTCTTTTCTATAAACAAAACAAGCAAGACCCCTGCCTTCCTAGAACTCATATTCTAGTTTACCACCTGCCCTATGGTCTCCGTTGCACCTTCTAAACTCTGCTGTTATGGCACAAAAGAATCCAAAGAAAACTCGTATATGAATGAGCATCTGTGCAAATAAAACTTATTTACAAAAACAAGCATACGTCAGTGTGAGCTCATAGGCCATGGTTTGCCTATACCCGCCTCAGGTAATAAAATGACAATTTTTTTCCTGAACTGATATTCCATGAAAAATACTCAGATATCTGAAGGAAAAAAGTTAACTTCAATAAAAAAACACAGCTTGAAAGCATTTTCACCTTTAAGCATGGTTTCCCCAGCTTGACACACAGGCCGTCACTTGTCTTGGTGTAGTGGCTCACAAATTCGTTCAGTGTTGAAAAGATTCTTCTTCGCGTGAGAAAAAATCCCCCTTCATCCAGTCTTTTAATTCTGTAGTGTTTTACAACTGCTCCATCTAAAACTGGAACCCAAAATAATTCCTGTTAATAAACTTCTTGCTAAAACCAAGCAGATTTATTTACTTTGTGGTGACATTTTCAATGCATAAAATGAAATCTATATAAAATTATATGTATTTCTCAACTTTGTCTCAGAAAAGATTTAAGAAAGTTTACAAAGGATATAGAACAAAAGAGAGAGTGTGAGAACTGGGAAACAATACTGAAGGAAATAGAAAAATAAAGGGGTGAGGCTAGCACTAAAAGAATCCATGCTTCAAAGCCTAGTATACTTGATTAAAACAAGCCATAAAATTGACTCTATCACTCTAGCAATGCAAAGAAGGACACCTTACCATTTTGAGGAATCACAGTATCCATAAGATAAAATCATGAAAGGTTTTTAGAAACAGTTTGACTCTTCCTGGTGCAGAGACCAGGGAGAAATTTCTCCCATGAAATCCTATAATGTGGCTTTGGAAATAAACAGTGTGCTCAATACTGTCTTACAATAATGCATGGAATTCCACAGGACTGTTCATTATATTGTACCTCAATGCAGACTGGTAACAGAATGCCCTAACACAGTTCAATAAAAGCAATTCCACAGAGCCTAAAATGATGCAGTCCACACATGCAACGTTCTAGCAGTATTGCTTCATCCAAGGGTAAGTCCTGTAGGACCTACAGGAATAACTAAACTGTGTTATTTTGACCTAGTCTGGCTTGCAGTGGCTATTTTGCTACTGTTGCCGCCCACCTACCATTGACCCTTCTTCTGTTAACAGCACCCCCAGTTTTCCTCAGAGAATTGTTGTTTCTCTGAAAGCATGTGGTCCAGAGGGACCTGGTAGCCACTTGGAGCCGAAGAAGACATAATTAGTGCAATAAGAGCCAAGGAACCCCAATTCCGGGACTTAATAGTTCCAGAAAGACAGGAAGAGTTTTGTTGCTGTGGCTGTTGTTTTGGTTTTCGTTTACTGATGGGAGTTTGGAGCTATTGACAGAATCCTGGCCTCCAGACAGGAAGCAAGCTTGCCTGAGAAGAGAAGCAGCCCAGTGGGAGGCAGTCTTGATTTGGAAAGTGAAGCTTAATCCCAGGAGCCAGCCAAGCCTGGCTTTTCAGCTACAAGAGTCAATTAATTACCTTTTTGGTTAAACTATTTTGAATAGGGATTTCTGCACTTACATTCAAAATATTGACTAATGCACTTTATACCTATGCTTTCACTTAGCAAAGTTGTTGATAAGTATTGGGCAGCATTTATCACCAGAATGCTATTCTGCATTCCTTGCTAAATATATAACTTTATGCTTCAATGATTAGTCAGGCTGGTGCAATGCTCTTATGAAAGGAAAGAAGACATCCCACTTCCCATATGGAGGTTTACTGAGGGCATGCCAATAGCTAGGAAAATTTTTTTTTTCAAAAACAGGAATTGGCACACACCAGAAAAGCTAAAATGAAAAAAGTATTAACAAGGAAGTGGAGTGACTTCCCACACACAGTTGATGGAAGAGTAATTTTTACCACCACTCTGGAAAACTGTTTTTCCTTATCTACTAGAGTTGAACACAGTCATACATGTCATACAGTAATTCCACTCCTAAGCATAAAATCAATAAAAGTGCACAATATATTCACCAAAACATGTGTTTAAGAATGTTTTTAGTTGCCTGATTTGTAAGGGTTCAAACCTGGAAACAATCCAAATGTTCATCAACACATAAATAGAACTATCCAAATGTTTATCAACTAAAAAACAATTGAATTAGCTAAAAAATTGTCATCTAGTGGAATGCAAATTTGTAAATAAACAAAAACTGCAGCTACACATAACAAAGTGAATGAATCTCGCAAACTCAAATATATAGTCTCATTATTAAAAAGCAAGGCTGAGCTGGGCGTGGTGGCTCACGCCTTTAGTCACAGCATCTGGGGAGGTTGAGATGGAAGAATTGCTTGAGGCCAGGTCTGCAAGCCAGTCTAGGCAATGGTGGCAGACCCTGTCTCAACAAAAAATAATAATAATAATTGTTTTTAAATTAGCCAGGATTGGTGGCACACACCTGTAGTCACAGCTACTTGGGAAGCTGAGGCAGGAGGATCACTTCAGCCCAGAAGGTCAAGGCTGCAGAGAGTTATGATCGATTGTGCCACTATACTCAAGTCCAGCCTGGGCAACAGAACAAGACTGTCTCTAAAATAAGTAAATAAATAAATGTCAAAAACAAGCAAAACTATTGATATGAGGGGTCAGTGACTGGGACGTTAACCTTATTCTGTTTCTTAACTTGGTGCTGGTTACCTGGATGAATTCACTTTGTACTCACCAAACTAAATTTTTATGAATTGTGTACTTTTATTATGTGTATCACACTTCAATTTAAAAGAATACTTTTAAAATGTCAGTGTTTTGCTTCTCTTTATGAACAAATGGTGAATCGAGTCTCCAAACTGCTATATTATGGTTCATGCTGTATTATTTCAGTATGGAAGGTTATTAAAGTAAATGTTACATAATTTTCACCCTGGGTATAAAAATTCTCAGTAACATACACGTAGAATATTAACTTTAAGCAAATAAGTTTTCTAGTAAGCACTGTGAGAAACCTCCTAAATAACTGAGTTGACTTGCACTATAGGAGTATTTGCTATAAGCCAGAAAAATGCAGGGAAATATCAAACAAAAATCAAGACTTTAGGTGTACAACACTGAATTTGAAGGTAACCTTTCTAACACAGCATCAACCACAATAATGCAAACAATACACAGAAAAGCACAACTAATAATTAAAGCCTACACCTTTCATGTTCTTCCCAGTGGTCTTTAATTTGTAGTCTGTGAGAATAACACTCCCCTGTCCCTAGATGAAAGCTCCAGCAAAGTTTTTCTGCCCACTTTTAGGTATTAGACAGTCTTACTTCCACTTAAAATCACAAACAGTGTCTCAATTCAAGCCTAGATGCCCAGTCCCAGATGATAACCAAAACACTCTACTGCTACGTGATCAGATGTCGAATCTTCTCTCCTTCCCCAGCTCGGTCTGGCCCGCTTCAGGCAAAAGGCAGCAGTGGAAACATGGTATGGGTGGCTTCCTCTCTGTTTCTCTACTATAGCTGCTCCTCCACTTTTCCTTCCCAGCTGGGCTCTGAGCATCCAGACTAAGAGCAGAGAGAAGAGGGAGTAAAGAAGGAGAAGGCCACACTCAGTCAACTTCCCACTCCGAGCCTGCTGGCAGAAACTCAAGCTGACTCCTCTCTGGGACACTCATGCAGGCCCTTTGGGGCTTCCCCATCTCTAAAGGAACCCTCACTGCAGCTGCTAAGATGCAGACATTTCTAGGATGCCTGCACCCAATTGCCTCTCAGCTTCTGTTTCCTGGGCAGTTCTCCCACTACATTCTCCCTTATAGGTCTCCTCTTATCCTCCAGCAGAAGCTTTCTTGAGCAAAACCCAAAACTCCTCCAGACTGTCCATCTACAGTGCCGTAGCACTTTTGCTCATTAGGAGACCCACTTATGGTCCTGAGATAATATTTACACATCCCTTGCCCTGACAATTACTAGGAGGAGAGAGAAGCTGGTGCCCTAAGTCACCTCTATCCTACTTCCACAGGATGCTTTCACCTTCTCAACCTGAGTCAGGCACCTGTGTTCTATCCTCCCAACTGCAGAGGGTGGAGAGTTAGCTCTCAGAGTGGCCTTCCTGAAGCACCCTCTCACTAGGTTTGGGGTCCCATTCATTAGCCCAGGAATAAAGGGGGTCCCATAGTGTGCCAACAGCTTTCTTCAAAAGCAAAATGCCATCAGCAAATTCTTCCTCCATTCCACTCCTTGTATCCTTTCTAAATTATTAACAAGCTGAGAGATCCAAGAACAGCCATACCTATCTTTGACCAATTCCTTTGTCAACTGTGAGTATGGAGATCTGACTTTGAACTTCTACTTCTATTGTGTCTTAATAACCTCAATCAAAAACTCCATTTTAACATTGTTATATTCACATGTATTGACCCAAACACCATGCTAAGCATGATTTTACATTATTTTGTTGTAATCTTATAACAGTTATATAAGGTAGTTATTAGGTCCATTTTACTACTCATAAAAGTCAGTAGATGGCACTGCCAGGATTCAACTTGGGGCCTTGTGACTCTAAGACGCTCTATAACCAGCAGATTTCACATAGCAGATCTAAATGTCTAAGAAGACACACCTCCAGTTCACGACAATAATATTATGTCATCTGTGTTCAGGAAAATGTTTTACTTTCAGCAGTGATATCATTCATTAATTTTAATGTTTTCCTTTACATTAAAATACAAAAGGCAAGAGTCCATTTAGTTCCTTCAAGAGCAATATCATTTTCTTAAACTTTTTTGTGTATCTGGAACACATCCTTGCACTCTGATTTGTCAAGCTACCATTCCTACTGGCTATGACTCTTAGGCCAGTGTTAATTGCCCTATATAATAATCATCAAATAGAGGACTTTTATCAGGATATAGAGCTTAGCTCATAATATATTCCTGAAGCTGGAAACCATCATTCTCAGCAAAATAACACAAGAACAGAAAACCAAACACCGCATGTTCTCACTCATAAATGGGAGTTGAACAATGAGAACACATGGACACAGGGAGGGGAGCATCACACACTGGGGCCTGTTGGGGGATGCGGAATTAAGGGTGGGATAGCATTAGGAGAAATACTGAATGTAGATGATGGTTGATGGGTGCAGCAAACCACCATGGCACGCGTATACTTATGTAACAAATCTGCAGATGCTACACATGTATCCCAGAACTTAAAGTATAATGTTTAAAAATTAAAAAAAAAAAAAAGCCAACAAAGGGCTGGGCATGGTGGCTCATGCCTGTAATCCCAGCACTTTGGGAGGCCAAGGTGGGCAGATCACTTGAGGACAGGAGTTCAAGACCAGCCTGGCCAATATGGCGAAACCCCATCCCTACTAAAAATACAAAAAATTAGCCGGGTGTGTTGGCATGTGCCTGTAATCCCAGCTACTCAGGAAGCTGAGGCAGGAGAATTGCTTGAACCCGGGAGGCAGAGGTTGCAGTGAGCCAAGATTGTGCCACTGCAATTCAGCCTGGGCAACAGAGCGAGACACAGTCTCAGAAAAAAAAAAAGCCAACAAAAAGTCAAAGACAGCTGTAAACAATATCATGTTAGTCCCAATTCATTTCTCCACAAAGTTATAAAAATATAAGAAGTAGAAGGATATCTAAATATAAAATATACTTGCTATTTACATAAATTCTTGGCCTACATGTTCAAGCCTTGACATCTATCAAAAAGAGAAGTCCATAAATTAAAGCTGAGATGTCTAGCAAGCCAATAGGTCTGTAATTGGAAATGATGGGAAGCAATAAAAAGAATTTCCCTTATATAAACAAGATGAACTATCTACTAGTTCCAAATTGAAATGGACTACATGGAAATTAAACACAAACTTACAAATTCCTTCATAGTGCACCACAAAAGATCTAATAGTCTCCAAGCTAGAGACTAAAGTAAATAGATGGCAGAGGGGTTAAAGTGTGCTTTGTGATTTTCTTAATAAGAGATGCAAATCACAGTGATAAATATGGCTTTGGAGATTGCTACCGATTATATAAAGAAAGCCTAAATAAATATTTGCCAGATCTTTATGATGCAGGTTTAAATTTTCAACTGTAAAACCCAATGCTTGGCAATAGCACCTAGAGTTTTCAAGCACAAAGAGAGGTATTTTGCTTAATGGAAAAAGCAACAGACTAGGAAATGGCAGACCCAGGTTAAAATTTAATTAGTATATAACCAAAAACATGTCAGTCTCATGGGCCTTGATTTCTTTATTATTAAAATAAAAGAGTAGGCTTTTAAAAAAATCTCCAAATTTCCAAATGTTTCCATCTTAGCATTCAAAGATTTCTGAAGAGCATTGCTTTCTCTCCCTAAATTCTGATCTGTTTGTGTAGTCCTTTCATAAAATTTTAGTAATTCTTACCTTGGAGCTTTTGAACCCCATTTGAATGCTTTTCCTGTGAATCTTCTAGAATCTGGCCCCTTCCTTTCCTCTCAATTTAAATCCTCAGAGCCAGCCTTCTCTATCCACTCGAGCTCCTCCTTTCTATCACATAAACCTGTTTAATTGTGATACTATTTATCACAGTAGAATTATCTCTGTGAGGGCAGGGGCTCTGCTGTCTTCATCCAATAACTAGAGGTTGGCTCAGAGTAATCACTAATATAAACATCTACTAAATGAATGAATGATATCACTAACTCTTGTATTTTAAGTGAAATATAAATTTCTGAGATGTCTGCTGCAATATTAAATAGGTAATTATAGCAATACTTTCGGGACTTACAAGACTTCCCTGCAATCTTATTTTAAAATGGCAAAAATAAAAAAAACCAACCTCAGGATATAAACACTACTAGAGAATAGTCATTCAAGTCAATATCTAATTTCTTGATTTTTAAAATATAATGCAGAATTTTTTTTTCATCTCTTACTGGCATCATGAGCATTTATATATGGTTCCTTCAAGTTTTCAATCTCAACAAAACTGGAAGATATATATTATTTAAAAATAAGACAACAAAAGCTACATCAGGAAAATTCAATACATTGTAGCCAGGATGAAGGCACTTTTAATATTGCATATATTCATAAATAATCAAATACAGAATACGAACTGTTTTTTAAAAGTATTTTCATCTGTTAGTGGTGAGTTCATATGCTTGCAAATTGTCGTTCTTAATGAAGGTTGAATTCAGGTGTCTCAGAACCAGAGAGAAAT
Source organism: Pan paniscus (assembly GCF_029289425.2). NCBI lineage: Eukaryota > Metazoa > Chordata > Mammalia > Primates > Hominidae > Pan > Pan paniscus. The sequence continues at coordinate 135,981,610 of NC_073254.2, forward strand.
GAATTTTCTATTCCTTTCCTGGCTTGTGATCTTTATTATTGAACTGAGCCTATTCCATTTCCTACAGACCATAAGTGAATGCTTTTGTGCCATTCTTTTTGTGAAATACTATGAGTTCATACTAGTTAAGTATTTTAGTAGTTCAGCTGCAAAAAATATATAAGATTAACTAAAATAAACTGGAATCATCCATCAATAAAGTTGCTGGCATTATGATTGAACTCAGCTAAAAGATCAAAGATCCCGAGTTTACTTGTTGTTTGACCTAGGGAGAAATGTTTCACCTGTCAACTGATGAATCTAGCAGAACATGTCGAAGAATTAGGACATATTGTGGAGACGTGGGTAAGTATGTATCAGGAATACAATAAATGTTGGTTGCATGTTGAAAGAACTCAGCTATTCTGCATGTTAACTTCTATATGGACTATACCACAGGTCACCTGATTATTTGGCAACCCTCACATCCAGAGTAACTGGTTCGGGAGAGGATCTATGAGATCTAGTTGGGGTCTGATGATTTCCGTCCTATTTGCCAAACCCAAGTGCATTTATGTAATATATAGTTGGTGACAGATATAGAAGCCCAGCTTTCTTCTAACATGGTAAGGTCTTATTTTGCAGTCCTTTCATAAAACTTCAGTAATTTTCACCTTGGAGCCTTTGAGGTAGAAAAGGGTTTCTCTGCCACTATATAAAAGAATACTGTGAGATTTTATCATAAAGCACTTTCAAAGAACTCTGCCCCAATTCTACCCCACACAGGTAACATATTATTCAGAACATATTAAACAATTATGAAATTCAGGATATTCCAAAATTAGATTTTTAAAAGACAGAAATTCCAGAAACTAAGTTTGGAATATAACATAAACATAAAGTCAGAGGCTGTGTCTGCAAGACACAAAGACGTCAAGTCGGCTCAGTGAAAAACACTGGTATAACAATTAGTTTGGTGTTTTACAGAAAAACAAATGGTTGATTGTGCAGATTTTTGTTTTTCAGCTGGTCTTCTGGCATCATCTGGGCATAGCCTTATTCCTACTGACTGATAATAATCTCTTCCCATACTGAGTAAAACAATATGACTTCATTGATTGAGCAAAGGAATGAAAATCAAGAACTCACTCCCCTAATCTTATTCTGCCAGTGATTTGTTCTCTGACCTTAGGCAAGGAATTTCATTTCAGTTTCCTTATCTAGAAAATGAGAATAATGATCTTATCTATATACTCCCACAGGGATAGTTTGAGTGTCATTGTTCACAAAGGATGATAGATATTTCTAATGTACAATGTGTGAATACTGTATCACAATATCAGTATTGTCAAATAGCATTGTCAACAAAAGAGAGGCAGTTCCAAAGTAATATTTTCTACTCCTTACAGAGTAATGGCAACTTAACATAGTGGCTACCAAGCATATTAAGCTAAGAAATTGCTATTAATTCTGTGTGCAAAAACTCCTGCACTTGTAAACTCCTGTTTATTTGGTTTGTTTTTAGATTTGTTTATACTTTTCAAAACCATTACAAAGACAACCATGATGATTCTCCCTATACCACTGCCTCAGAAATCATGCTAAGATAGCTCTACACCAATAAGTGAATAACATTAATTGATTTGTTATGTTGTATCTCCCATTAAAACACAGTTCAAGACACATGCTAATGTTACACTGAATTCTCTTCTACAGCAAATAGAGTAGGATTCCAGCACGAATTATTTTGAGAGAAGAAAGTACATCTGTCTAAATTATTAAAGTGCCATCATGTAGAAGAGTTGTTCTCTCCTTTCCTGGGGAAAAATGTCCACTAAGACTAAAGAGAACAAACACAGCTGATTCATTTTATGCATACAACTCAACCTATGGGTCTCAAAGGGCGCTTGGCTCCCAACCATGAAAATTCTGTGTGCTGCGGACATTGGTCAGTAAGTTTTACTATTAAACTGTAGACTGAATTAGATCATGATCCATTAAGGAAGTGTCTATATTAGTTGACTCAAGAAAGCTTACCAAAAGAGCTTTTTGAGGATACATCTAATAGGTGCCAAGTCCTAGGGTCTGTCAGGGTTGTTACTGGTCAAGAAGCCCAGCTGAGGTTACTTTATAGTTAGAGGCAATAATCAACAACTTTTGTAGGCAAAAATTAACTATCTCTTCCATATGGCATAGCATAGAAATTGTGAGCCTGAACCATACATTGGTTCAAATGCTGATCACATTTTTGAGAAAAATTAGTCTTATTCTAAAGACCCCAATAGTCCAATCCCTTATGGGAATAAACCAACTTCTTATCAAAACTGGCTATTAGGTGTTCAGTACAGTATGTCAATTTTATTGTTTATATATCCGGTATGTAAAGCAGATGAGTATCTTTTTAATTAACAATAAATAATTGTAACATTCAATATTTTGCCAGCTAATTTAATTGAAAATTACAGTTTCCCATGAAAAGTACAATTTCCCATGAAAACAGCATTTACAGCATCTCATATTGCAGAGAAATGCTCAAAGAAATAACTTGATTCTTTATTCCTCTCGGGACTCTAACTCCTCACTTGGTATTATATCTGCAATAAATCACCAGGAATTAACATACTTGGATTATATTATCCCAGTTTCCTACAGAAAATCTTACACTGGGTAAAGATATAATGAGACATGAGACCCAGTGTATCTACTTTTCAAAACTTACTCTAAGGAAATAATCTAAATATTTACATCCATTTATTTAGTTATATCCCTACCTTGTTCTAAAAATGTCTGAAGGTTTGCATAAATTATAAAATGCCTCAAAATATAATAAAATTTAAAATAAGTAGATGAAGGAAATAAGACAAAAGGTAAAGAAAAGGACGATGACTCCAGGAACTTGCCTATTATGCTTTACATAGATATCTTCAGATGCCAATCCACGTTCAAGCGATATGAGCCAGATTTGGCACTGTGCCTTTCTAGCGCTCACAGTAAAGAAGTAAACACATTCAGTTACCTAATTCCATGAAGAAAATATTAAAAAACTATTAGTAAAAACACATACACACACACAACTACAGTCATGTGCCAAATAAAGATGTTTCAGTCAACAACAGCCTGCATAGGTGATGGTGGTTCCATAAGATTATAGTGGAGCTGAAAAATGCTATTGCCTAGTGACCTCATTGTGCTACCACTTGTAGCACAATGCATTATTACATGTTTGTTGTGTACAATACATAATATATGATAACAATAATTAATGACTATGTTACTGGTTTATGTATTTACTATGCTATATTTTTTGTTATTATTTGAGAGTGTACTCTACCAGCCTGGGCAACACAGTGAGACCTTATCTTTACAAAAAATGAACAAAATTATCTGAGTGTGGTGGCACATGCCTGTAGTCCCAGCTACTCGGGAGGATGAAGTGGAAGGATCATCTGAGCCCAGGGAGGTCAAGGCTGCAGTGAGCCATGATCACACCACTGTACTCTAGCGTGGACAACAGAGTGAGACTCTGTCTCAAAAAAAAAAAAAATACATGCAAAACAAACAGACAGAGAGTATACTCTTTCTACTTACAAAAACATATTTAACTATAAAACAGCCTCAGGCAGGTTCTTCAGGAGCATTCCAGAAGAAAGCACTTTTATCATAGGAGATGACAGCTCCATGGGTGTTATTGCCCCTAAAGACCTTCCAGTAGAACAAGGTGTGGATGTGGGAGATAGTGATATTGATGATCCTGACCCTGACTAGTCCAAAGGTCGTGTGTGTGTTTATGCCTTTGTTTTTGACAAAAAAAGTTTAAAAAGTAAAAAATAGAAGAACTTTAAAATAGAAAAAAGCTTATAAAGACACAACAAGAGAATATTTTTGTAGAGCTGTAAAATGTGTTTGTTTTACACTGTGTTATTACAAAAGAGTCAAAATATTTTTTAAAATTAAAAAATGTATAATGTAAAAAGTTATAGTAAGCTAAAGTTCATTTACCATTGAAAAAAGAAAAATATTTTTTATAAATCTGATGTAGTCTAACTGTACAATATTTATCATAAAGTACAATAACATCACAGGCCTTCACATTGACATCACAGGCCTTCACTGACCCACCCAGGGTCCTGCAACTTGAGCCCTGCAAGTTACATTCATGGTAAGTTGCTTATACAGGTGTAACATTTCTAATATTTTAAACCATGTTGTTACTGTGTCGCTTATATGTTTAGATATAAATACACAAATACTATTGTGTTACAGTTGCTTACAGTATTCAGTTTAGGGACATGCTGTACAGGTTTGTAGCCTAGGAGCAATAGGCTATACCACAGAGCTTAAGTGTGTAGTAGGCTATAGCACCTAGGTTTGTGTGAGTACACTTGGTAATGTCCACACAATGGACTCACCTAATGGCACATTTCTCAGAACATATCCTGGTTGTTAAGTCATGCATGACTATATTTCTGATATTAAAATGAGAGAGAAATTTCTCACATTATGTCCTCATAAGGAAAACACAGAAAATACAATGAGCAATATCATCATTAACATTCTTAATAGTAAATACACCAATATATTGCAAAGAACTGACTCTTATAATGTCCATTAAGACGGACCAGTTACCAACAGGGAATTCAATAAAGGTATTTGTATGGGAAACTACAACAACACAGTTCACCACCCAGAAGAGGAAAAGCAATTTGCACAAGAATGTTCACTAGAGCATTTTTCTAGGATTAAATGACTGTTAAATTGTAGCAAATCTGAAAATTCAGAGTCGTTTTTTAAAATTATGTAATTGTAAAAATTATCTAGCAGCAAGAAAAATATGTAAAATGTATTAAGTGAAATGGTAGGATACAAAATTAAGAGAATATCATACGGAAACATGAGGATACATCTGGCAGCTCACGTGTCCTAGAGCCCTGTACTACTAAAGGAATCCAGCTGAGGTTCCTTGTGGAAACCATAATTGTATATGGGCAAAGATGATTAAATTTGCCAACATGAAAATAATTGTGTTAGATTGGCAGATTTGTGGATGTTTTACTCCCTCTGCTTTCCAAATCAACTGTAATAAAGTTATACTGCCTTTAAAATAAAAACATACACATAATGCTTCCAGCTTTTTTAGAAAAGCAGTATGAGAATTAACAACTTAAAGACAATGTCTGCACATTTTGCTGAAGACACTGTCTGGTATGATACTTGATATTCTTTCCATAAAGACCTCATGAACTCATTTCTCTTTGAACTTAATGCTTAAAATTATAATGTGTCTCCTCTTATACATAAGCCAGTGAGAAGCACAATGTGTTTCCCTTTTTGCCTTATCTGCCAGAGAACCCCTGGCTAAACTGATTTCTAAACTGTGATAATTATCTTCTGTTAGAGACTCAGCATGATCTACATCTCTGTTCTTTTTCGTTGATTTTGTCTTTTTTATGTTTAGCTATATTTTATATTATGTTTCAGCATTATATGCTGACTTAAAACCTTTTGGAGATATATGGAAATACATGCACAAATGAAAAGATAATCAAATGACACGGCACACTTACTAAACATAAGAAAGAATTACTAAAGAACTGAACTGCCCAACAATAAAATAGGCTGATTCTCCAGGATTTTTGTTTATGGGAGCTTTGAAGCTTCGAATTATGAGAGATTCCTCAGCAAAGACAATACAGTAGTAGACTAGACATTCTTCACAACTTCTCTTATTCTATTAATGAAAAGAAATGGAGAAAAGAGAATATGATATGTGAACTATCAGAAATTTTAAAGATGGTTTAATTTTTTTTCTTTTACTGATGAGAAAAACAAAATCTAGAGGTCTGAAGTACACCGTTGGTTGTTTTCAGAGCTGGAATCTAAGTCTAGCCATATGAGTGATAGTAGAAACAATAGAAACATTTAACCACTAATTTCCTATTTCTTGATCAAAGAAAAAAAGTTAAGAACTTCTTATTTTCTCAGTAAGATGTTATATGTTCCAAAGCTTTCTGAGGGAAATCTTTCCCTTCTCTCTCAAAACTCTCCTAAAACTCTCAAAAAGCCTTCCCCATAATGAGGGAAAATCTCAGGACTCAATTCCTCTTCTCTTTTTCCCCACCCAATTTCAGTAATTAGTAGACATGTTGAACAGGGTAAACATGAAAGTCATACAGAAAGGTAACAAACGGTAATTAAAATACCTTGAAATCAATTTTTATCTCCTTTGGAAATACAAAGGAGTATTTTTTGTATTAGCTAATTTATTTTCATAGCAGATTATTGTATTTCATTTTTTCACCTTGTTTCTACATATGCAAGAAAACTATTGGTAATTTGATAATTATTAATTCTCATTTCTACAAGCAGATAGCTCTATTTCTTGGAAATTTCATCATATTTAATGAGGACCCATGCTGTTTATTTCAAACAAGGATTAGACAAAGGTTACTGTGATGGTTACTTTTATGTGTCAAATTGACTGAGCTAAGAAATGCCTTGATAGCTGGTAAAGTGTTATTTCTGGGAGTATCTGTGAAGATGTCTCCAGAAGAGATTAGCATTTGAATTAGTAAAGAAGATCTTCCCTCATCAATGTGGGCCAGCATCCTACAATCCACTGAGGCCCTGAATAGAACAAAAAAGGTAGGATGGGCAACTTCACTCTCTCTCCTGGACGTCCATCTTTTCCTGCACTTGTACATCAGAGCTCCTGGTTCTCAAGCCTTTGAGTTCTAAGACTCACACCATTAGCTCTCCCGCTTCTCAGGCCTTCAGAGGCCTCTAACTGAATAATTATACCATTGCCAGCCTTTCTGGGTTTCTACCTTGTAGATGGCAGATGATGGGACCTCTCAGCCTCCACAATTTTGTGAGCCAATTCCCATAATAAATTTCCACATATATATACTTTACTAGTTCTGTTTCTCTAGAGAATCCTGACTAATACAATTAAAGAGGGTAGACTATGTTTACTTTTATTTGTCATTGTTTGGTGCAAATGTAGGTCAGGTAACATACAAGTAAACACTTCATATAAAGACAAACCACCCCTTAGTTACAGCCTGCACTTTGAAGGCTGGCTAATCATCTTCCTAATGACCCTTACTCATTCAGGAGTGAACCAGGTGAACAACTGTGAATTACTCAGTCCTATCCATCACCATTCCTAGAAAAACAGCTCAAAGTACACATTCCAATGAAAGGTGGGCCAACAGCTCCATCTTTCAGTGCAAAACATAGCATTCTTTATGAGTAATAATAAAAGCTATTGAGGCTTGGTGGGGTGGTTCATGCCTGTAATCGCAGCACTTTGGGAGGCTGAAGCGGGTGGATCACTTGAGGTTAGGAGTTTGAGACCAGCCTAGCCAATATGGTGAAAACCCATCTCTACTAAAAATACAAAATTTAGCCAGGCATGGTGGCACACACCTCTAATCCCAGCTACTAGGGAGGCTGAGGCACAAGAATTGCTTGAACATGGGAGGACAAGGTTGCAGTGAGCCAGGATTGCACCACTGCACTCCAGCCTGGGCAATAGAGTGAGACTCTATCTCAAAAAAAAAAAAAATCTATTGAATTTGTATTGAGCACCTGACCTAAGCAAGCACTGTGCTAAGTGCTTGTTTATGTAATATTTTGTCTAATCCTCATAACAACCTGATGGGGTTTACAGTGGAGAAAACTAGTTTATGAAGAGATCAAGTAATTTGTCCCAGGATACAGAGCAAATATCTATGAGTGCTATGGTTCAAAACCAGGTAGTGAGATTCTGAAGCCCACACTCTTAATCCCTACATATCTCCCTCTATTGTCAACCAGCAAGCACTTTTAGGCAGCTATCACAAGGCACTGCTCACAGCTCCAAAAGCAAGTAACCTTGGAGCTACTGTTTAACAAGATGATAATGCTTTGGATAAAGTCTATTCTATGACTGACACCTCTTAAAGGGAAATACTAGGTTGCGCATTACCTTCTTACACAGTATTTTTCTCCATCTAATACCATGACTCTATTTTCCTCAGTCTTACAGATACAAACCAAAATTTCAATTCACATTATCTTATTCCCCAAGTGTCCTCCCCATCTTCACTCCTCTCTCTCAATGAATGGCACTGCTATTCTGAATCCCAGACATGAAAGCTGGATTCCTCTCTTCCTGCCTTCTTAATTCTGGCTGGGCATTATACTCTATCAATTTGTCCTCTGCACTGCCACCACCTTGCTGTTTCTCTGCCTAGAGTGTTTCAGTAGCTCATAGTCTGTTTTCCATGTCTCCAGCCTCACTGTCCATCTTCCAGTCACCAACATCATCTTTCTAAAATGCAAATCTGACCTTGTTACTGTCCCCTTTAAAGCTCTTCAACTGTTTCCCTACTGCCTAAAGTTCAGACCCCATAACAGAATTCTCCACTGCATCTTATCCTCAAGGTTTAAATGCTTATTTGTTGCTCCCTGAATGTACTATGGTGTTTTCTATCTGCGTGCATTTTCACAAACTGTTAAGGTAGAATATCATTCTATTTACATATTACAGGGTAATTCATTTTTCAAGGCCCAGCTCAGGCATCTCCTCATTTATTAAACCGCCCAGTGTAAGCGAGCAGAGTAGCTCACTTCGTCCTTAGCATCCATTGTGTATCTACCTCTGTTATTGAATTCATTCCACATCATTGCTTATATATTTACCCTGTACTTCTCCTACTGGACTTTGAGCCCTTTGATTGTAGAGACCATGTCTTCTTTATTATCCTAGTACTTAGCACGAAATTTTCAAATCAGCATTATCATTATCATCATCATCATGACTAACACTTATTGAGCTCTTATTGTATGTCAAACATGGTGCCAAGACCTTCACACACATTATCTCAGTGAATTCTCACATCAGTCCTGATATGGGAAAGTGAAGCTGAGATGGCTTAAACAGTCTGTTCAAGACCACTCAACTATTAAGTGACGGAGCTGAGACTGAAATCCAAATAGTTTGATGTCTGTGCTCTGCAACCTATTGGCTCAATAAGAGTTCTCAGCACATGTTTGATGGATATGTAGATAAACAAATGGATGCACTAATAATGACTCTACAGAAGTAAGTCCCAAGCAGAACATGGCCTGTTCCATGAGTTTTGATGTTTATTCCTCTTGTTTTTTGTTTTCTTTCTTTTTTTCCTGAAATCTCAGTTGAAATATCCTATACCTGTTTCCCTCTGCCATTCACACAAAGTCTAAGGGGAGATTAAAAAAAAAAAAAAAAACTCCAATAGCTTCTGAATTAGACTTTGAATCACATGATCAGTATCCACTTCTGTTGTGAACTTTTGAAACAAATTTGTTTCGATGTGCCGATTTGGTGATAATTTAGAGATCTTCATTTGGAGATCTTAATTTAGAGAGCTCACGGAGCATTTTTCTTTCACAATTCAAGAAAGCTTCAATAAGCACATCCTTGTGGGTGGAATACCATCTGACAATTACAATGACATCATCCTGAGCCTTGTACTTGAAAGGCAGCATGGTGGGGAAGAGCCTGAGCATGGTCTCACAGAGAGCTGGATTGGAAATGAGATCTGCTACTTACATGCAAATCAATTAATTCATCTTCTCTAAGCCTCAGTTTCCTCACTGTAAAGCCAAAAAGAACACTCCCTGAAGGATCATGGTGAAGATTATAATAAATACACCTAAATCAGGGTGAGCGTTCCATGCATAGTAACTACTATTACTTGTTTCCAAAACCCCACACAAATAGCATCACTAAGCCCGGCCCTTTCATGAGCTCTCTTTGGGTGGTTACTTTTCCTTTCAGGGACTAGGATATAAGACAAGGATAGAGACAGCGGTGAGGGCAAAACACTGCAACTACAATTTTTAGTAATGTGTTTAAATATTTAAATGCTACAATGTTTATTTTTAAAAAGAATGATGAATGAGATCTCAATCTTATATTTCTGTACTAGAGTTTGCAAAGAATTTTCACATATTCTTTTTTATTGTACAATGGGGTGGATGTCCACATAAGTTCTGAGTCAGATAGCCTGGCTATAAACCTCAGATTCTTTACTTTCTAGCTGTGTGACCTTGGACAGCTACTCCATGATGCAGTTACTTCCACTGTAAATTGGTGGTAATAATAGTGCCTACTTCAAATAAATATGCTAAAACATGTAGAAATGTTCAGGACAGTGTCTAGCACAAGGGAAGCACTCTGTAGATATTATTCTCATCAACCAATAACGTAGACAGGACTGATGCTACAACTATTTTACAGATGATGAAACTGAGGCTCACGCAATGAATGCCCAGAGCTTCTGATTTCCAATCTGGAGTGATTTTGAGATAAAGAAAAAATATAAAGAGGAAAGTATCAATACTTTCTCCCAACAAGCAGCAAAATCATTATGATTAGAATGCTGAGTGCTTATATTATACGTATATTTTATAGTAGACAACTTTTCAATACAGTGATGTTGCCTTTTGGTTGGGGGGGAACAGTTATTTGAGGCTATTTTTATACCATTAATATGTGTACAAATTTATGTCTGGGACTATTTATGTGAAACATGGGGTTAATTATTCATTCTCTCCTAGCCTTTGCCATGACTCTCAATTAGATGCAACATTCTTCTCCATCCCGCTTACTCAGGATGTGGCCAAATGACTTGCTTTGGTGAATTGAGTAGCGGCAACCATGACAAACAGCTGTCTTCACAGAAGCTTTAAATAATTTGGTTTGCTTCTTCTTAGTCTTCTGCTCTCCGCCATGAGAAACCCATGACTCACATAGCAGCAGGTCCTTTAGCCTGAGTTCCAGAATGAAAGGTACATGGAGATTACCCTAGGCCTGTCTACCTTAGACAGAGCCCAGTCGAGCCATGACCAAACCAGCAGCCATTATATAGCTTGATTAAACCACTGAGATTTATGGGCAAAAGTGATTAATACAGGACATTTCAAAGAAAGCACTGTGACTTCTGTATAATGTTTAAAAAATATCAACAGATCCTGTTTTAGAGCTATCTGCTCACATCTAGTCATGTTAGCACGGATGAGTAACACTCTATCTAGCCTTTAATTCCTTCAGTTATGAAAACAGTGTTTTAAAGAGGTGATCTCTTCAGTTCAAGTTCTCTACTTCTAAGATTCTAGCAAGAAGGTTTACAGAAATAAAGTTATCATAACATTCAAACGTGGTGGAGAAAAATTATGATCTCTACTTTCTGAAAGAGAAAACTGAACCACAAACATTTAGATGAAATCTGAAAATTCTAGAGACTCATTATTGTGACAAGGCACATCCAGGGAAATGTGGTGGGTTATACATCGAGTAATGTGTGTTGACACTGGGATTCTGCTCTGTGGGCATCCCTTCTACCCCTGATAGCAGCTCCATTAATTTGCCTAATTCTTATTTTTTTGCAAACTAAATTATCCAAACAAACAAAACAAAATGCTGAAGCTACATCACAAATTCCAGAGAGAAAAGAACAAACCCAGTACCTTCTTTCTTCCTTCCCACAGGCAATTATAATAGCATCTCAATCTCTTCATAGGCCATGGATGCCAAGCTACAATCATGGGACAAGCTCTATGAAGGTTCTTTATTGCTCAGGCTTGAGTGCTAATGGCAATAGCAAATACTGATTTTGCTCGCTATGTGCCAGGCTATGTTCTAAGCAGTTTTCATGCATTAACTCATTTAATCCAAACACCACCACCAAGAGGTAGGTACTATGTTTTATCTCCATTTTACTGAAAAGGAAGCTGAGGCATGGAGAGGCTAAGTGACTTGCCTAAAGCCACAGTTCTAGTAATAGAAAGAACCCAAACCCAAGCACCCTGGCTGCAGAGTTCGTTATCATAAACTGCAATACTCTTAATGGGAGAACCCATTTGGAGTTCTGATGACCTTATCCTTCCAATCAAGATAATCTTAGCATAAAATTCTGCTTTCAGATTTCTTACAAATTGAAGACATAAGAAAGCAATCCTCATTTCTACTCTAACTCGTTATTATTATACACATAAAATTAAGTGTTTTCCTTTATTTTGACCATTTGCTTATCTTATAAAAACCAGAGTAACACAACAAATTAATATCTTTCCTATACGGGTGTCTCTTTTCATTTAGTTGGCATTACCCCTCTACTGCCAATTCGAACATATGCTTCACAATGCAGGAACTGTATCACTTGCCATTTAGTCCAGCCCTCTGAATACTTAACTGGCACTTAGTAGGCATTAAATAAATATTTGATGAATGAATGGATGGGTTTGTAAATGAATCACAAGTTCTTTAAGGCATGGATCATCTCTTTGTTCGGGACTATACATACAACAGATATATAGAAAGTGCTGTTCACTATAATTACGTAAAAATGAAAGTATAATTTTTGCTTATTTTTCCTTCTTTTATGCTTGTGCTTCCTACTTACTTTACTTTTCACAAAACCTTTTTTACAAACATCTGCAGGTGGTAAAGAGATAGCTCTGCAGAGAGAGGGGATTGAAAGAAAGTCCCTGCTCTGCTGAAACAAATAGGAAAATAAAATTCCAGCAATGCATAGGCTTTTAAGACAACAAAATAGTTTCTCAGATTGCAGTTTCTGTGCCAAATTTTCTAATAATATAATGCAAGGCATGTTTCTAAAATGCATTATAAATGACTTCATGATTGACAGGATGCTGATAAATAGTTATAAAGCAGCTAATGTGCATATATCATTTTAGATACATGGTTTAAAATTAGAAACAATAACTTATTAAATTGGATTGTGTTTATTTCATTCATTTTTATATCATGAACACATTTTGTGTAACTATCACCATATAAAAACTAGATGCCTAAACCATTAAGAAAAATTAAGCTTTGGTCAATTTTTTGACGTTCATAAAGCAAAACTGCTACTGTATGGAAGTGGTTTCATATAGCATAAATTACTAAAAATGCTTTTAAATTGTACATTTGTTTTCAACTAAAATCAGATATTCTTTTTATGAATTAATGGGTCATGAAAACTAAAAACAAACAAAGTTAACAAAAACCTTCTATGTTTTGTCTACATGATGGTGCGTTATTTCTGACATGCCACAAGAAGGAGCACATGTTTGAGTGAAAGCCCTCCAGTGGCCCACAGATGTAAATTAAGAGTATGGAGGGAAGAGTTGAGTAGCACTCAACATCATAGTGTCCTGTTTGTATACGCGATACACTACTTGGACTTCATTTCACATTATTTTTTCAATAACATATTTTTGCCACTTGGAATAACAAAAGTAAATTTCTTACATATCTTATTTGATGTAAGAATCAGGCAGCCTTAAGATTCAAACATTTATTTAGTTGTTATTTACCTGAAATACAAACTGAACTTAATTTCTCAAGCCCAGTGAAAAGAAAGAGGAACTGGATGCCCTCTTTCTGACTGACTTTCATCACCAGGGCCAAAGAGCTTTAATTTCCTGTTCAATCCAAAACCCGCACCAGGTCTTCTCAAATGTTTGAGATCATTTTTTTTCAATTTGAGATCATTATGTCTACATGATATCTCGGTCTGAGAAGCAGAGAGACCAGTCAATCTCAGTTCTGGCACTTTCTAGCTATCCAAAAATATTATCCATATTGGATTTATCATGGCCAAATTGATAATATATACAATCCAGTACCTTTGTTAGTTATTCAAGCATAATGGTGGTAATAGACTAACAATTTACAGATCTTTTTATTTGCTAAATGGTTCAAAAGTGCATCACAGAAAACAATTTCCAATTCTTTTATTTATCTATTTTATTTTAGATTCAGGGGGTACATATGCAGGTTTGTTATATTGACATATTGCATAATGGTGAAGTTTGGGCTCCTAGTGAACCCATCACCCAAATAGTAAGCTTTGTACCTAAATAGATACATTTTTAAACTCTCACTCCCTTCCCATCCTACCCCTTTGTTGAGTCCCCAGTGTCTATTATTTCCATTTTTATGTTCATGTACCCATGGTTTAACTTCCACTTGTAAGTGAGAACATGTGATAATTGGTTTTCTGTTTTTGAGTTATTTCAGTAAGGATAATGTCCTCCAGTTCCATCCATGTTGCTGCAGAGAACATGATTTCATTCTTTCTTAGTATAGTATTCCATGGAATATACATACCACATTTTCTTTATTCAACCATTGATTGACACTTATGTTGATACCACATGACCTTGCTATTGTGCATACTGCTGCAAATAAACATACAGTTGCAGGTGTCTTTTTGGGATAACCATTTCTTTCACTTTGTGTAAATACCCAGTAGTGGGATTGCTCAGTCAAATAGTAGGTCTATTTTCAGTTCTTTGAGAAATGTCCACACTGTTTTCCATAGGAGTTATACTAATTTACATTCCCACTACCAGTGCACAAGCATTCCCTTTTCTCCACATCCTCACCAATATCTGTTATTTCTTGATGTTTTAATAGTAGCCATTCTGAATGGTGTGGGATGGTATCTCATTATGGTTTTAATTTTCATTTCTCTGAGGATTAGCAACGTTGAGTATTTCATGTTTGTTGGTTGCTTCTGTGTCTTTTGAGGAATGTCTGTTCCTGTCCTCAACTTTTTAACGGAGTTGTTATTTTCTTGTTGATTGGTTTGAGTTCTTTATAGACTCTGGACATTAGTCCTTTGCTGAATGCATAATTTGTAAATATTTTCTCCCATTCTGTAGGCTGCCTGTTTACTCTGTTGATTGTTTCTTTTGCTGTGCAGAAGCTCTTTAGTTTAATTAAGTCCCACTTGTCTATTTTTGTTTGTGTTGCATTTCCTTTGAGATCTTAATCATAAATTATTTGCCTAGGTCAATGTCTGAAAGATATTTTCCTAGGTTTTCCTCTAGGACTTTTATAGGTTCAAGCATCACATTTAAGTCTTTAATCCATCTTGGGTTAATTTTTGTATGTAGAGAGAGGGGTCCAGTTTCATTCTTCTGCATACGGCTACACAATTTTCCCAGCACAATATATTGCATAGGGTGTCCTTTCGTTATTGTTGAATTTGTCAACTTTTGTTGAAGATCAGTTGGTTTTGGCTATGTGGCTTTATTCTTGGGTTATCTATTCTGTTCTATTGATCCGTATGCCTACTTTTGTACCATTACCATTCTGTTGTACTTATTATAGCCTTGTAATATAGCGTGAAGTTGGGTAATGTGATGCCTCCAACTTTGTTCCTTTAGCTTAGGATTGCTTTGGCTATTTGTGCTCTTTTTTGGTGCCATGTGAATTTTAGAATTTTTTTTCTAATTCTGTGAAATATGACATTGGTAATTTGATAGAAACTGCATTGAATTTGTAGATTGCCTTGGGCAGTATAGTCATTTTAATGATATTATTCTTCCTATCCATGAGCATGGGATGTTTTTCCATTTGTTTGTGTCATCTACAGTTTCTTTCATCAGTGTTTTATAGTTGTCCTTGTAGAGGTCTTTCACCATCTTGGCTAAATGCATTCCTAAGTATTTTACCTTTGTTGTGGCTATTGCAAATAAGACTGAGTTCTTGATTGGTTCTCAGGTTGACTGCTGTTTGTGTATAAAGATGCAACTAATTTTTATATGTTAATTTTGTATCTGGAAACTTTACTGAAGTTATTTATCAAGTCTAGGAGTCTTTTGGAGAAATCTTTCAGGTTTTCTAGGTGTAAGATCACGTCATCGGTGAAGACAGACAATTTGAAATCCACTTTTCCAATTTAAATGACTTTTATTTCTTTTTCTTGTCTGATTGCTCTGGCTACAATTTCCAGTACTATATTGAATAGGAGTGGTGAGAGTGGACATCCTTGTTTTGTTCCAGTTCTTAGAAAGAATGCTTTCAACTTTTTCCCATTCAGTATGATGTTGGCTGTGGGTTTATCATCTAAGGCTCTTATTATTTTGAGTTATGTTCCTTTGATGCATAGTTTGTTCAGTTTTTATTATGAAGGGATGTTGGATTTTATTGAATGTTTTTGCTTCATCTATTGAGATGGTTGCATAATTTTTGTTTTTAATTCTGTTTATGTGGTGAGTTACATTGATCAATTTGCATATGTTGAATCATCCTCCATTTATTCCTGAAATAAAACCCACTTGATCATGATGAATTATCTTTTTGGTATACTGTTGAATTCAGTTTGCTAGTATTTTGTTGAGTATTTTTGTATCCATGTTCATCAGGGATATTAGCCTACAGTTTTATTTTTTTGTTATCCTTGCCAGATTTTGGTATCAGGATGATAATGATTTTGTAGAATGAGTTAGAGAGGAATCCCTCCTCCTCAATTTTTTTGAATAGCTGCAGTAAGATTGATGCTAGCTCTTCTTTGTATGTCTAGTATAACTTAGCTGTGAATCTGTCTGGTCCTGGGATTTTTGTTGTTGGTGGTAGATTTTTTTATTACTGATTCAGTTTCAGTATTCATTATTGGTCTATTTTGGGAATTTTATTTCCCAAAAATTTTATTTCCCAGTCATAATGTCACTTTATCATTTCTGACTGTGCTTCTTTGAATCTTCTCTCTCTCTTTTTGTTTCTTTTAGTTAACCTAGCTAATAGTCTATTTTGTTTATCCTTTCAAAGAAATAACTTTTTCATTTCATTCATCCTTTGCTCTTTCAAAGTAAGAAAGGTTCTTAATAATAAACATTGTCTTAACAGAAAAACAAATTCTGTGCCACTATTTTCCATTTGCTTTTACTCTCTACTAAGCATAGTGGTGTTTGTTGTCTCATCTCCTGTAATGCCCTCCCTTATAAATCCCTTCAAAAGAAGTAATTGCTCTCTTTTCTGGGTCTTAAATCACTTTGCATATAACTTGATTATTATGCTTGTCATAGTGTGACCTATTTATTTGCTTACATAATTATGTCACATAGTAAACACAAATGAAAGTGCTATGTTAAATGAGTAAATGTATGAATCAATGATTAAATGAATGGTTAAAAATAGTTCAAAGTGTTTCTCCAAATAGTTTTGAAAATTTCTTTTCTATATAAAGACAAATTGAGGCCAGGAAAAAAAAACAGTACCATTCTTATTAAAACAATTCAACCTTTATAAGAAAACAGTTATAAAGAAAACACTTCAACATGCAAAACACCATGCTATGTCTTGAGTACCTTGCTCAAAGAAAGTAAAGAGAAAGGTTTAGAAGATGGGAAGTGCAAGTCTTAATCGTGCAATAGCTTATGTCATAGCATAGCATAGTTTAACTTAAAGTAATACAAACGATTAGACAAGAAATGGCTTTTAGCAAGGCTATGAAGGGCTTAAATGTCAAGGTAAATAGGAATGTATGAGGTTTGTAAAGGAGAGCTATTGAAGGTTTTTGACTCTTCTAAATAAAAGAGAATGAGATACAATACCAAAGCAATGCATAAACTTCTATCTATTATATCAAAAAGCAAATAAATAGAGAACCAGAAAGGACATTGGGAGAGATTCGAGTATGAACTCTAATAGATAATATTGTTGTATCCATCTGAAATTTTCTAGGTTTAATAATGGAAATGTAATAATGTAGGAGAGTGTCCTTATTCATAAGACATAAATACTAATGCTAAAGTTTTTAAAGTTGAGGTGACATGATATCTACAACCTATACACGGATGTATGTAGATATACAAATAAAGGCGAGAGAGAGGGAGAAAGTAAATGTCACAAGGTGTTAACATTTAGTAATTTTAGGTGGAAGTATGCAGTTATCAACTTTATCAACAGTCAGGCAAAATGTATACTTATCAACTTTTTAAATAAGTTATGAGAAAAATAAGAAAGATTTTATATGTTTTTATTGAGTTTTAATATGTAATGCTGTGAAGAATTCTGAAGCCAACTCAATTCTCATTCTTTTGTGATTAACTTATTTTTTCCCTGGATGTTCACAGAATTTTTTTCATTTTTCCTTGATATTATAATATCTTGAAAAGATGCCCTAGGTATAAATATTTTCACTTATTTTGCTTGAAATACTGTATTTTCAATCTGCCAACATGAATTTAAACATTAATATAAAAGAGGGCTTGGCCTGACTTCACCACTACACAGTATATTCATATAACAAAACTATACTTATACCCCATAAATTTATACAAATAAAAAAATTAAGGGCAAATGTAAGCATGCTTTCTTGAAAAATAAAAAAGAACTGAGGAAAGCTTTCTTATGCTACATATTTAACTATTGCTTGCATTTAATTATTCTAATAAATTTCAAAGAAATGTCTCCTCTTTGTGCATCATTTGTCCTCACAAACTTTAATCTATTATTCTTTCTCCCCAAAGAGCATCTCAAGTATGCTCTTTATATCACTAAGTGATATCTCTCATCAATTGCCTTTTCATGCTGTTTTTTATGCTTAATTTCATAGAATTTGTGCTTTCTTGTATTCTGAGATTTCAAATCAAATGATTTCAAAATTTATCTACTGTTCCTTTCAGTGAATTATGTCTCAAATGTAGGAGTTTTCTATCTTCACGTTATTGTCATCTCTTATAGTATTCTTTTTCCCAAACCATGTTTTATAGAAAACTTAATGGTTCTATGACCAAGTAGTTTGAGATATTCAGGGTTGAAAAAGTTCTATTTCTTTGCCATAAGACTTATCAGAGACTTTAATATGCTTTGTCAAGTCAAGGCAGAGATAATGTAACATGGGGTACTTTCAAGTGCACGTAACTGCTGAACCCCCCCTTTCCAGTGAAACACTATTGGCTTATCAAAGAATTGGGGTCCTAGAAGATAAGTTGGGAAATTTTGTTATTGGGTATCCAGAATCTCACAACCCCCCCGCCTTTTTTTTTTTTTTTGTCATTATACTCATCTTTGAATGAAAAGAAACCTGGTACTTAGAAAAACATGTGCCTGTCCTCCTCGCTATGCATTTGGATGAGTCTACACTTTCTTCTGTTAACTCATACACAGCAGGGCTGCAAATGCATTAAGTCTCTAAACATATTAGCAATGCCTAACAAATATTCAATCCCTATGATTTTGCCAGAAAAAGAGTGGATCTTCCCCTACTTTACTGGCATGGCCACTGACAATAAGAAACAGAATTTAATACTTTGAAATTGTTATGACCTGCAATTGCAATTGTGTCCCTTTCTCAAAATTTATATATTGAAGCCTTAAATCTCAATGTGATGGTGTTTGGAGGTGAAGCCTTTGGGAGGCGATTAAATTTAAATGAGATCATGAGGGGTGGAGCCTCCATAATGGGATTAATGCCCTTATAAGAAGAAAAAGAGACCAAAGCCCTCTCTCTTTCTCTCCCATGTGAGGATACAATAAGAAGGTGGCCATCTGCAAACCAGGAAGAAAGCCCACACCAGACAACAAATCTGTAAATAGAAATGAAGGGAGCTATGTGGTGCCTAGGGAAGGGCCAGATCACTGAGTTCGTTCCACTTAGGAGAGCAGAAGCTGCCTGGTTTTCCACTAACTGCACATCTTGCCTCTCTAAAACAGGGGCACACACTCAGCATGAGTGAAAGCATCCTCCTATCTTCAACTTGACTAGCACTGATCTGATGCATAGGTCAAAATCTATTCCAGCCACTTAACAACATCTCAACCTACATTCACACTGAAGGTGTGAGAGTATCTACCCAGATTCTAAGAAATCATTGGTTGATAGACTTAGTTTATAGAGCTACTATGATTCTGCATCTCTTATGCATGTTTTGAATAGTTGAATAGGAAGTAGGAGGATGCTAACTCCAGCCACTATCTTAATCTGAAAGTACAAAATGTAAATAAAGGATCAATTTACTTCAGCTGTTAATAAAATGAAAAAATCAAGGGGGTAGAATATATCATGAATTACAAAAATATAGCAATTTCTCACATGACTTATCAACTTCCTACTTATTTATTTAATATCTGAAATTGATTATTATAAAGCAGCATCCAAAGGGTAATAATAGGCATTATTTCTTTGTTATGTTTTCCTCCAAATTGCTGAAAATATCAATACAAAAAATCTTTTTAACAAACCAAGGTAAGCAAAAGAAGAAAAGAAAATTAAGACAAGTCAATGTGAGGGGTTCACAGACAAACAAAAGAGGGAAAAAAAAGAAAACAAGCCTTGTAAAGAATATTTCTAGAAATGTTAGTTATGAATTTTCAGTAAGATAAAAGATTTCTTCATGAACCAGTGCCCTAGAGGAAAAGGTTCTTTGCCTGTGCATCTGCGTGTATATGTGTGTGTACAGATGCAAACACAGACACATGTGCACATAATAAAATGTTAATTTAACTTTATAGAGTATTTAAAACATTTGAAATATAACTTATCATTGGTAATGTTCAGAAAAGGCAGTACATACCATAACTCACAGAAAAAGTCACTTGCAATTATAGGCAATGATATTTGCAATTTAGCTGAACACAACTAAATTATGACTTTAATTAAAAGGCATTTTCTAAGATGGCACCAACATGTTTAAAATTTAATACATTTTATATGAGATACTGGAGTTATTAACATAACATTCTCTTTCTGCAGCATGTGCACTTTTTAAAAAGCAAAACATCTTTAACCAATATCAAAATGCTCCCAGAATCCATAGAAGTTTCATTGCATAATAAATTCAAGGAGCAATATTTTTTTTGTTTTTCCAGTCGTTTAATATGTGTCTCTTCTTGGGACATACATCTGTAGTTAATGGTAATAGAATTACTGACAAACACTAGTGGCCACAATGTTCGCATTAATTTTAAATGAAGAATGAATGAATGGCTCAAGGGACTGATGATGAAACTTAGAACATTTTGTGATTGGACTGAGTCACATTCGAATGACTCTGAAGATCTCAAAAGTTTGAACAGAATCATGGTAGCTGAAGGGTCTGTATAAAGTGAGTTTAGGACGAACTCTGTGCCTGGCAGAGACATAGAGGGTCATACTAACAAGTGATATGTCTTTCTGATTGTGTTTCCTCTACAAAAGTCTTATTACCTGGAAAAAACTGACCTGTCAAGGTGTGAAATTGTCTTTCTAAAATAAGTCTGAAACACAGCAGATAGGAGGATTATTTGTAATCCTACATGGCCCAGACTTCTAAGGTTTAAGGCAGTGACAATGTCCTTGATTATCTCTGCACCTTGTAGACTACAATGTAAAGAGGTGTTTGTGTGGCTACTGATTTTACAAAACTCTACTGTAAATTATGAAGATAGAGAAGAAGCATGAAATAGAAGCAATAAAAACATGTTCTTCTACTGAAGGAGTTTAAAATCTAGTTTGAGATGCATATTTTTACCTACAATGAAAAAGCCACTCAAATTTAAATGAGTCTTTTAATTTGTAAGTTCAACATGAAGGATACACACAAGGTCAACAAGAAAGGAGACACAACTTTCCTAAGGAAGCTGTTACTGTTCTCATTACTTTTTGAATTGCCTTTAGAATTAATTACAAGGTATGCAGTAATATTTACAAAGTTACAAATCCAGAGTATCATTCAAGTTAATCATCCATATTATTCAGAAAGTTGCTTTGGATAATTCTGCCTACTTCCAAGTATCAAAGCTGCCCTTAATGAACACATAATTACCCCAGCTAAGGGATATCAAATAATTATCACATAAAGTAGTATTCTTTCTAAAAAGGCAATTCTACCATTTGTGCAATACTTTGTACAATCATAGTCAATTACTTTGAAGAGCAAAACATGTATTTGGTTCTGAAAATTCTAATATGCTTATTTTTCCATTAAACTATGCCACTAGAGAGGCCTATTATATTCTCAAGAAGTGACTTCACAGTGATCATAAACTACTATTATAAAAGTCCTGCATACTCCATGGGAACTCCAAGTTCACTGTGAGGAAATTTTATCATAGAAAGTACTCTGCTCAAAATCAGCACAAACAAGTCTCCCTGACCAAAAAAAAAAAGGAGAATGGCTATTTGTATGTTCACTCGTATGTGTCTCAAGCACCTCTGAGATTATTTCCCTTGGTTTCTTCCCCTCTCTCTGTAAATCATCTCCTCCTTAATACCTCATTTAGCCAAAGCTACCACTATCCCCCAATCCCTCATGTCAGAGATCTGACATCCATCCTAGAATCTCATTCTCCCTTATTTTGCCCCATTTCTGATTAGTCACCAGTTCCTGTCAGTTTTATCTTCTAGATATTTCTCACCTCTATTCTTTTCTCTTTGTTCCTCATAACTCTGTCCTGGTTCAAGCTCTCCTTTATGGAGAAAGGAGACTGTGTAGAAAAGAATCCTGGGAACTCTTTCTGGATTGCAAAGCAAAGGGTTCACTAGGCCTGTCCCACTGTCACCCCATAGGGACTGCATCTGAACTCAGCTTCCCACAGCCCAAGTGATTTCCTCTTCTGAGCAAAAGAAGCTGCCATTTCCCACAGCACTTCAAGCTCATAGGTGCTGGGCTTTCCAAAGAACCTTACAAATAACTGATAACTAAACTCAGACTGCTTAGCACCAAAGCAGTCTTTATCCCCAGTCCTTGGGCGACTCCCATACTTGCTCATAAAAGAGAAGAGCAACAGAGGGGCCCTATGCTTCTGGGGATGCCCTCTGCTAGAGTAGAGACAGTGCAGCCAGCTGAGCTTGGGATCTGTTGCTTCTGTCTGCAGAATGCTGATGGACTCTGCTCATCTTGCACCTATAATTTCAAACAGCAACTAGTGATTCCACCGTGTGTGTTCCTCTCATATCCCCCCGGACTATTGCCTACAAATCTCTCATCCATTCTCAACATCAAAGGTAACATCTAACAGACAGATTACACTAATTACTTTCTGCCTAAAACTTTGCTCTGTAGAACAAGGTCCAAATTCCTCAGTGTGATATACAAGGTCGTGAATAGTCTAGTTCCAACTTTCCTTTCCACACTTATTTTCTACCATCCCTCCTCGCCTTCATCCACTCCCCACATGCACCCACACACCTGCACTATCCTCCCGCCTTCCAATCACTCCACAAAACACCAGAAAAACTCACAACTCTGTGCATTTGTCTTTGCCAGAAATAATAATTTACACACTGCCACCTTAAAACACAAATTGATACCTTCCCTGACTCCCCTCAGAGATTTGGCCCCTGCCCTCTCTTGTCTCACAACAAAATAACTGTATTGTAATTCTTCTCTAGACTGAGTTCAGGGACTGTGCCTTGCTGGTCTTGGCTGCCTTTCACTTACTAGAGGGCCTGGCACACAGTGGGCATACTGAATGCCGTTGAAGAAATAAACAAAGGTATAAGTATATGTCAACTCCTAGATGCATCACCTTGAATATTATTGATGAGCTCTTTTGCCTTATGGCCTCAATGTAGTCACTTTTCAATTATCTTCAATATATTATTGCTTGGTGCTGAACGGGTTTCACTGACGAAAAATGTGAAAGCTCTACTACTCTGTAGGCTTTTACGTGCAGAGTTGTCTCAAGTAAAATCACAGTATTCAATGCAGAATCTCCTCTGAAAAACTCAGCTGCAGCTCAATTTTAGACCCTAAAGTGCATTTTTTAAAGTGTACTTTAAACAATAAATAATACTAATGCTTATAGAATACCAACCAGTAAATTAATATTAATGGTAATAACAATAATAGTTTCCTTTAAAGTAATTGATTGAAGTCAAGAAATAGCCAAACCAGTTGACATGCAGTTAGAATTTGGTATTTTTCATCAGAAAAACAATTCACTACCAACGACAAATAAGAGTAAGGTCACTAAAACTATCTGTCATGCATCTAATGAAGACAGATTCTCTGGCTACCACATATAATATGTAATATTCAAAAGCGCTGCTGTAATTCACAGCTAATTAGTGTCTTGCCATTATGAGAGGTGTCGTGGCCCTAACTCTCTTTTCAGATCTACTCAGACCTCACAAGAGCAGACAGCCGTGCAGGGATCACAACAACCCAATTAGCACCCACCCAACCTTGGGCTGCTACTTCTCAGCCCACTCAGCATCAATAAATCATGCACCCTCATGAAGCTCTTCTCTGACAGCTCCAAGCCATTGTTGCTCAAGGAATAAAGACAATACTTCTAAGGAAACTCATGTGGGAAAGAAAGAGATAGAAAAGGGATATTTTTTGCCTTCCTTTAGCAGCACAGCAGTCAGCAAAATTGAAGACCATCAATTCAGACTGATTAAGAAGACAACTGCACTAAGAAATAAATCTATGAGTGGTATATCTGAAGATCCTTAGCAATAATCAACAGTCCGCAATTGGGTTGTTTGTTTTAATGTGGATATATTGAAAGTCCTTTTTCTTTCCATTTTTCTCCTGTATAGCCTTCCCTCTGGCTAATAGGAAAAATTTTCTTTCAGTAGAACATAATGGTATGCATTTACTTTGTCCCCCAGTGAATACATAGCAATCAGATAATTTGTTTAAAAGACTAAATTGTTTGACTTCATTGAAAAGAAATCATAATGATATGCTGGTCTCTAAGCAAGGCCTGCAGAGCTTCCTAAATCCATAAGCAAGCTCTAGAGTATTCACAGCACATAACAGCCAATATCCTTGTAATTTTTTTCTAAGCCTGTAAAGCTGTTTTGTTCCATAACATTCTACTTAGAGAGTATTCTGAACAGTCACTGTAGCCTGGCCATTATTCAAAGATATAATTCAGGAAATTCTACTTTAAGTTTGTTTTCCTCATGAAAATATCATTCTTTCTTTTTTTTTTTTTTTTTTTTTTGACAGAATCTCACTCTGTCACCCAGGATGGAGTACAATGGCGTGACCTCTGCTCACTGCAATCTCCACCTCCCAGGTTCAAGCAATTCTCGTGCCTCAGCCTCCCTAGTAGCTGGAATTACAGGTGTGCACCACCATGCCCCATTAATTTTTATATTTTTAGTAGAGACAGGGTTTCGCCATGTTGGCCAGGCTAGTATTGAACTTCTGGCCCCAAGTGATCCACCCACCTCGGCCTCCCAGAGTGCTGGGATTACTTACAGGCATGAGCCACCACACCCTGCCTCATTCTTCTATATTTTTAACGCTAATCTAAAAACATTTGATCTCACTTTTGACTAAATAGCTGCCACCTAATTTGATACTTATTGCCAAAGACAAATAAACAAACAGGGATGTATTTAAACAAGGAATTCTCTTATAACTCTTCTTATTAAGCATAAAGATTTCAAAAAGATTTTTCTTCCTCTGAATATATTACCATGAAAATACTCAAATATTCAACTATTTATCTGTAAGGATGTCCACTGTATCATATTTTATAGCAGCAAAATAATTAAAATGTACAAAATATACAATAAGTCAAATAAATGATGATATACCCATGCAACTTCTAAAAGTAATAGAAGAATATTAAAGGGCGTGCAAAAATGTTCACAAGATACTGCAAGACAGAAATAAGAAATATGGAGCTTGGGCCAGGTGTGGTGGTTCACGCCTGTAATCCCAGCACTTTGGGAGGCCAGGGAGGACGGATCACGAGGTCAGGAGATTGAGACCATCCAGGCTAACACGGTGAAACCCCGTCCCTACTAAAAATACAAAAATTAGCCAGATGTGGTGGCACATGCCTGTATTCCCAGCTACTGGGGAGGCTGAGGGAGGAGAATTGCTTGAACCCAGAAGGGAGAGGTTGCAGTGAGCCGACATGGCGCCACTGCACTCCAGCCTGGTCGACAGAGTGAGACTCTGTCTGAAAAAAAAAAAAAGAAAAGAAAAATGGAGCTTGGATCCATGTTATACACATACATGCATACATGCATGCACACACATATGTATATACATATGTCTGTACACATGTGTGTATATTTATCTAGATATAGATAGATTTATAGATATATACACTATTAACAAAAGTTAACCTGAAAGAGCCAGTCTTCAAGATGGATCCCAAGTGGCTAACTGGTCCTAAATTTAAAATAGAACCAAGGGTCCATTTGCTGATAGAGGTCACACACATACTCTGAGTTTCCTGAAAATCCACACCTCTTTAACTTTGGGACTTTCAGAACTTACTTGCCTTGGCCTATCATGACTCAGCTGTATCAACCAATCAGGACTCAACTTTGACAATCAATCAAGGTTCAGCTGTATTGACCACTCAGAACTAAGCAAGTTTGAATCCCTCATTTGCATAAATGAAACTGACTGGGCACCTGGGTAGTAACTTTTCTATGAAATCATAACCCTCCCTTTGTTCTCTGGAATGCATCTTTGTTTTACACAGAAGGCTGCATCTTCTGGGTCTGCAAACTTCACTGGAATAAAGTCTCTTCTTTCGAATTCCTTTTTGGAGAATTTTGTTTACAAAACATACACACACACACAAGTATTTCATTCATTATTTACAAGCTAATGTTTGATGCATAATCTCTTCTGAAAATTCATTTTCAGAACATAATTTTTCAAAACAAAAATTGTGTTTTCTGTGTATGGGGGTATAAGTATGTATGTATATGTATATGTGCATAAAAAATATACGTATAGGTCAAGAATTTTTAAAAATCCTGACAGGAAAAGTATTTCGATATTTAAAATGCATCTTTAGAAAGTCTTATTCTAGATTCTTCTTCTTTAAGCTGTTTGCTTATAGAAAAGCTTTTTATGTTTCTTTCATAATGAGAAAAAAACATTGCTATATGAAATATTCACTTATATCACTTGGATATACAGATGTGGACTGGTGTGAAGTCCCAGCCTGGTGGAGCATCTTTTCTGAGTGGCTAATGCCCATCCCATATCAGTCATTAGATATTTTGATTATCACCTTGGGTATAAACAACATTTAAGGTAAGTGACAGGCCAGGCATGGTGACTCACGCCTGTAATCCCAGCACTTTGGGAGGCCAAGGGCGGTGGATCACGAGGCCAGGAGATCGAGACCATCCTGGCCAACATGGTGAAATCCCGTCCCAACTGAAAATATAAAAACTAGCCAGGCATAGTGGCGCGCGCCTGTAGTCCCAGCTACTTGGTAGCCTGATGCAGGAGAATCGCTTAAACCCGGGAGGCAGAAGTTGCAGTGAGCCACTGCACTCCAGCCTAGCCATAGAGCGACACTCCGTCTCAAAAAAACAAAAAAATGGTAATTGACACATCACACACAATCACATTTCAAGAGTAACTGTCAGAACTAGCATACTCTAACCTCTTATCCATGGATTAGGTAGTAGTGAAGTTGAATCCATGTGGTTCTGGGGTACCACATTGACTCAGTGTCAGCATAGTCAGGACCTGAAGTACGGACCCTCGGCAACACCTGCCTCAAAACCACTGCCCTTGCTTCTCTCCAGCTCCAACCCATCTGCCCTGATATTTGGGACTACCAGGTGTGGAGAAGGATAATGTGTACCAAATACAGACAGCCTGGCCAGAGTTCAGGTCAGATAAAAGTTCCCAATATATGTGGAATTATGGCCTGCTTTCATGCGGCATCATGACGGCTGCCCTGATTTCCAGCTCAGTGAGTCAGGCAGACACAATGAGGCAAATGGGCATCATGTTTAATCAGCATTTATTGCAGGGCAACAGGAATAGAGGGAAGCAAAGCCTCTCCCTCCACAAGGTTCACATCTAATTGGAGAAACAGAATAATACGTATTTAAAGGGGATGATAACACAAATGACAGACCTTGACAACACAGAGAACAGAACGGGACAAGAAGAGAGAAAGCCTCATATTTAGAGATGACTTAGTGTAGGGTCTTCAAGAAAAGATATTCTGCAACCTGGCAATATACCTAAAAATATAGCTTTTTCAAAGCAAAGACATATATTTAGGTACCTGTAACTACTGAGTACATTTTCAGGTCCCCTGTGCTTCTTTTCTCCTGGGGCAGTGTAAACACGTACTTGATCCTTAAGTGAAAAACTACATTTGACCAAATTTTACATATTATGGGGTTAATCACATATATTTGCATTAATCATTTCAATTCGTTTTATGTTTAACCAGCAAAGAGAATTGAAATGCCAGAAGAAGAAAAAAATTATATTGTAGCATGATAATTTTGACAACAGTATAGTTTTTGTTTCTTCCTTATCATTTCCCTAAAAGAATCCTAGATAATGCAAAAGTTAGAAAATGTCAGCAGATCCATGTTCTCCATTTCATATCTACAGCATATATATTTGAAACTGTTTATAGAGACTTCTAGCCATAGACAGTATCTTTTTGGCTAATTTTTATATTACTCTTGAGTAGTTTAGTATTAATTTTGGTGCTACTGTAAAGATAAGAAATATGGCAAATTTTAAATGATCGTGTCCATGTTCACACAGAAAGCTCATGACTGCAGACTCTCAAGCTCATATTGAATGACACAAAACAATACCCTTACCTGAAAGAGAGAATTCTCCTTTTTGGCTTTCACTTTCTCTGATTAGAAAGGAACCGGTCTTGTTTTCTGAATATAATAGTTGTTTCTCTGCATCTGATCTTCCGATTGCTCCAAAGAACCACCTAAAAAGAGAGATATGTAAATGTTAATTAACCAATTAACATTCATTTTTTAAGGAGGAAAAAGCCTGGCAAGATAGTATTCTAATATCAAAAATGTTTGGTATTCTTTAGTAAAACTATTACAGGTATAAACGGTAGCTTCTGACACTTGAGATGATTTTTCAGAATGCCTGTAACCCACACCAACATTTATTTTTTTTAACCTACAAAGCAGGAATTTGATTATGCCCACTACCACATCACTTCTCACAGCTGTGTTCTGTCTGAGAGGCCCTGAGCCTTCCCTCTATCAAAGCCAAAGCCCCAGTGTCTGCCTGCCATGTATATCTGCCATGTCCCAGGCTCTAAAATGACTCATCATCTCCATCCAACCATCCACTGCTTCCCCTAACACCTCCGAGCTGTTAGGAGGCAAATATTCCAATCAAAGGATCCATGTACTTTATGTTAAAGTACGAAGGATTAAAAATATAGTTCTCTGGATATTAGTTCCTTTCTTTTCCCACCTCCACCACTGCCCAACCCTGCCATAAGATGAGATTATTTTGCATATCTAGGAGGAATTTATTAATATAAAGGAACATTTAAGCAGTGGAGAGATTATCTGAAAAAGATACATCTGCCCAGGAAATATCCTTTTAGTAATACCTCCACTTCTTATCTTTTCCCCTCTTATCTTTACCATTCCAGAAATATAAGAGTCAGATACTGAACACACAAGTTCATGAATGCAATCATCATCAACAAGGAATTATGGATCATTAATATCAAAGCCACTGTCAAATGTATATCATGTTAGTAGAAACCAATGTGTTCTAATAAGAGGAGGCTGAGAATTCCTGCTTTTCACAAATGACCCCTCACTGTAGGGCCATAAAAATGGTCATCATCATTAAAGATTTTAGGTAAAACATTGATCTTTTCAGGTAACTTCTTTAAAAATGTAAACACTCCAAGAGAAGAAATGCAGGCTTAAGGGAAGAAATACAGGCTGGGAGAAAAAAAAAAAAATGTGTGCTATCAAAATTTAACTTGAATTTGATTGACAGGTAATGGGTATTAGAGAATGTGAGTGCCCTAACAATGACACAATTGTAAGGCAGTTGGGGGAAGGAAATGAAAAGAGAGACATTAACATATAAATATTACCTTCTAACAAATGCAGGGTGTTCGTTTATCATTTCCCCAATTATCAAATTGTAAATTACGGTACATTAACTGTATCTGTCAGGATATGCCAGGTCATCTTGGAGTAATGAACAACTTCAAAAATCTCAGTGGTTTAAGACAACTGGTTTCACTCAGCTCCAGGTCTATTAAGGTACTCAAGGTCATCTGGAGCTCTGCTCGATGTCAGTCTCACTCAGGGAGTTTCTATCTCCATGCTTCCATGATTGCTGAGCCAGGATTGGAAAATGTGGCAAATCGCAGGCTGGTTCCTAGAGCTTCTATTTAAAGATTCTACTCAGGAATGAACCCACTGGCAGTAAGTCTTATAGTCATGTCTAAATGTAAAGAGAGTAGAAACAGCCAATCCCACCATTTCCCAGAAGGTAGAAAATTGGAAACATCTGGTAGACTACACTAATGACTGCTGCATTGAGTCAGTATCAGGAGCAAATTGATGTCCATGGACTATTGTTTATGTAACTGAAACCATGGAAGTCATGGAAACCTTCCAAAGTGGCCATGTAATGAATTCACAGAAAAACAGAAATGCATGTTTTTGATTACTGCAGAAACAAGTCAATAGAATACTTGAACATAGTAAAAAACTGAGACCTAAATATACAAATTAGTGATGAAAGAATGGATGATTCAATAAATAACACTGTTATCATTAATAATCCATATGGGAAAAAAACTGATGCTACCAACAGCATACATAATAATTTCACATAGATTAAAGGCCTACTGTAAAAGGCAAACTTCAAAACTTCCTGAGGACATTGGACTAGGGAAGTTTTCTTTAGCAAGACAAAAACAAAAAGACATACAAACCTTAGGGAAAAGATTGATAATATTTATTACATCACAGTTAAAATCTTCTACACCAACAAGGTCACCATGAAATAAAATTTGAATATAAGCCAAAAACCTGGAAAAAATATTTGCAAAGTATATAACCCAAAATAGGATTAGTATTCACATTATGTTGAGACCTATAATCGATAAGAGAAAGACAACACAGTAGAAAAATTGGCATAGGATATAATGATGCCTGGATATAATTGGGCAGTTCACATAAAAAGAAACCCCAAATAATTAATAAAAATGACAGGAACATGGCCTCTACATGTGCTGGTATTAGGAATATTACATATAAAACCACAATGAAATACTATTTTATACTTTCACATTACAATTTAAAATGCTAACATTATTAGGTATTGAGGAAAATGTGAAATGAGCTTTTATACAGTACTAGTGGTAGTACGATTTGGTACAACTAATTTAAGAGCAATTTGGCACTATCTGGTAAAGCTGAATATTTGTGTACTACTCAATTTCACTTCTAGACTACATGCTGTATGAGCTCAAGAAGATACACTACAAGAACATCCACTAAAGAATCCTGGCATTGAAAATTTGGAAACAACCTAAATGTCCATCACAGGAGAAAAGATAAACAAACAGTTGTAGATATAAAATGAAATACTATGTAGAAATTAAAACAATAACTGGGCATGGTGGTATGCACCTATAGTCACAGGAACTCAGGAGACTGAGGCAGGAGGATCACTTGAGCCCAGGAGTTCAAGGCTGTAGTGCACTATGATCGCACCTGTGAATAGCCACTGCACTTCAGCCTGGGTGACATAGAAAGATTCCATCTCTCATAAAATAAATTAAATTTTTAAAAATAAATTGTTCAAGGATTAGAGTAAGTTAAAGAATGAAAAGAATGATATATACCATTGTAGTAGCATTTGTATAAAGTTTAAGAAAACACGTTAGAAAACTGTACATAATTTTTATGAATACATGCATGTTTAGTGAAAGCTAATAAAGTACTCAAGCATTCTTTTAACTCTATTTCCAGAACTGGCAATACTTTTTCACAGAAATATTTCAAGCAAAGAAGCAATATGGATGAAATATCTTTTTTTTTTTTTTTTTATACTTTAAGTTTTAGGGTACATGTGCACATTGTGCAGGTTAGTTACATACGTATACATGTGCCATGCTGGTGCGCTGCACCCACTAACTTGTCATCTAGCATTAGGTATATCTCCCAATGCTATCCCTCCCCTCTCCCCCCTCCCCACCACAGTCCCCAGAGTGTGATATTCCCCTTCCTGTGTCCATGTGATCTCATTGTTCAATTCCCACCTATGAGTGAGAATATGCGGTGTTTGGTTTTTTGTTCTTGCGATAGTTTACTGAGAATGATGGTTTCCAGTTTCATCCATGTCCCTACAAAGGACATGAACTCATCATTTTTTATGGCTGCATAGTATTCCATGGTGTATATGTGCCACATTTTCTTAATCCAGTCTATCATTGTTGGACATTTGGGTTGGTTCCAAGACTTTGCTATAGTGAATAATGCCGCAATAAACATACGTGTGCATGTGTCTTTATAGCAGCATGATTTATAGTCATTTGGGTATATACCCAGTAATGGGATGGCTGGGTCAAATGGTATTTCTAGTTCTAGATCCCTGAGGAATCGCCACACTGACTTCCACAATGGTTGAACTAGTTTACAGTCCCACCAACAGTGTAAAAGTGTTCCTATTTCTCCACATCCTCTCCAGCACCTGTTGTTTCCTGACTTTTTAATGATTGCCATTCTAACTGGTGTGAGATGATATCTCATAGTGGTTTTGATTTGCATTTCTCTGATGGCCAGTGATGATGAGCATTTTTTCATGTGTTTTTTGGCTGCATAAATGTCTTCTTTTGAGAAGTGTCTGTTCATGTCCCTCGCCCACTTTTTGATGGGGTTGTTTCTTTTTTTCTTGTAAATTTGTTTGAGTTCATTGTAGATTCTGGATATTAGCCCTTTGTCAGATGAGTAGGTTGTGAAAATTTTCTCCCATGTTGTAGGTTGCCTATTCACTCTGATGGTAGTTTCTTTTGCTGTGCAGAAGCTCTTTAGTTTAATTAGATCCCATTTGTCAATTTTGGCTTTTGTTGCCATTGCTTTTGGTGTTTTGGACATGAAGTCCTTGCCCACGCCTATGTCCTGAATGGTAACGCCTAGGTTTTCTTCTAGGGTTTTTATGGTTTTAGGTCTAACGTTTAAATCTTTAATCCATCTTTAATTGATTTTTGTATAAGGTGTAAGGAAGGGATCCAGTTTCAGCTTTCTACATATGGCTAGCCAGTTTTCCCAGCACCATTTATTAAACAGGGAATCCTTTCCCCATTGCTTGTTTTTCTCAGGTTTGTCAAAGATCAGATAGTTGTAGATATGTGGCATTATTTCTGAGGGCTCTGTTCTGTTCCATTGATCTATATCTCTGTTTTGGTACCAGTACCATGCTGTTTATGACAAACCCACAGCCAATATCATACTGAATGGGCAAAAACTGGAAGCATTCCCTTTGAAAACTGGCACAAGACAGGGATGCCCTCTCTCACCGCTCCTATTCAACATAGTGTTGGAAGTTCTGGCCAGGGCAATTAGGCAGGAGAAGGAAATAAAAGGTATTCAATTAGGAAAAGAGGAAGTCAAATTGTCCCTGTTTGCAGACGACATGATTGTTTATCTAGAAAACCCCATCGTCTCAGCCCAAAATCTCCTTAAGCTGATAAGCAACTTCAGCAAAGTCTCAGGATACAAAATCAATGTGCACAAATCACAAGCATTCCTATACACCAACAACAGACAAACAGAGAGCCAAATCATGAGTGAACTCCCATTCACAATTGCTTCAAAGAGAATAAAATACCTAGGAATCCAACTTACAAGGGATGTGAAGGACCTCTTCAAGGAGAACTACAAACCACTGCTCAAGGAAATAAAAGAGGATACAAACAAATGGAAGAACATTCCATGCTCATGGGTAGGAAGAATCAATATCGTGAAAATGGCCATACTGCCCAAGGTAATTTACAGATTCAATGCCATCCCCATCAAGCTACCAATGACTTTCTTCACAGAATTGGAAAAAACTACTTTAAAGTTCATATGGAACCAAAAAAGAGCCCGCATCGCCAAGTCAATCCTAAGCCAAAAGAACAAAGCTGGAGGCATCACGCTACCTGACTTCAAACTATACTACAAGGCTACAGTAACCAAAACAGCATGGATGAAATATCTTAATCAACTCAATGCATTTTCCTGATTCAAAGTGCATTGATTATGCATCAACACTAAAATGTTTAAGCAACATATTCATCTAAATATCTCTTTCATTAGTTCATTGCTCTCCATCTTTGCTAGCTCATAGACTGAAAGGCATGAACACTCTCCAGTGAGTTATTGGGACAAACCCTTCAATGGACACTACTCACTCATGCTTGCTCTCCAGTCTTTTCAAATAATGTTTTATGAGCACTCTCACATGCTCTTAGTTTACAGATGAGGAAACTCAGGCCCAGGGAAGTTTATTAACTTGAGACCGCATGGAGAGGTGATGGTTGAGTCTGAAATTGAGCCAAACTTCTATTTCGCACGCCACAGTACCTTGAAGTGTAATGTGAAGAGGATGGGTTGGGAACACTCAGATAAAATATGAACCATTATTTTTGCACCAGGCAAAGGGAATTTAGGATAAAGAACACCATGTATTTTGGTCCTCATTTCTTATTTTAAACTAGTAAAATTTGAGCATTTTAACAGTGTCTTAGATAAGAAATAATACACCAAAGCGGTTTTTGTCCCATATAATTGGTTTCTACCTTCAGGTTGTAAAGCTGAATTAGTATATAAAGTATCATACTCCAAAGATCACTCAGAATGGCATTGTCCTATTAATACACTATAATGTTTCTAATCTTCAACCATCCAGGCAATTTAATGGTTTCAATAACTTTCTAGAGGTGACAGTAATGCATATATGTTCAGAAACATAATACAGCATTTGAAAGTTGGGGCACATAAATTTTAATGCATGTATTTAGAAAATATATAATTTACTTCTAAGTATGTTTTTATTTGAAAAAAATGAAGGGATGATGGTGCAAAAATAAAAATAAAAGGTTTAAACAAAATATAAATATGTAAGCCTTTACAAGAATTACAATGTATCTAGCAGATTAAGTTCTCCAGAATTATTATTATGTCTCCTATATATCATTCTCAAAACTAAATACTCCATTACATAAGTTTTATGTACATATGTTACATTTGTATTTTGGCTAATCAAGTCTATAAATGATGTGTTTCCTCTGTCCAATATATATATAAGCAGGCAGTTTTTATAAATCAAATGGTTAAAGATAAAGCAATTTTACTACATTTGTAGAAAAACCCTATAGCAAATTTTTTTAATCCTCCTTTGTTTCAACAATTTTGGACTTTTGTATAATAGATTGGTACAATTACTTTACAAGGCAAATCACACTAGAATTGAATCCATAGTAACCATGAAATAAATATAATATTTGACTGAATGCATCAATTCACTTAATTCCTAGAATTTTACTTAGCTGAGCTCTGATCAGGAAGTGAAGAATATAAGTTTAAAAATGTTTTCTGCATGTAGTGGCATTTATAACATCGTCCTTCATACTCAAAGGTGATGCAATTGCTGTGGACTGCAGTCTCTAGGGCAAGTGCTGCTGTGGAGACTGATGGATAAACAATAGCTTGTTCTACCCTTTGCATGTATGAAAACTGTTTCTTAATTTGAGGTTTGAACCATTGGCAGGACTGTCATTCTGGTCAAGTCTGCCTTTTAGAGCCTCTGCTGGCCCCATTCTGGAAGGGCACACACTCCAGGCCCAGATGTCCACCACAGCCATTTTCAGCTCTCTCTTTAAGCTACAGTTCTTACGTGCAGTAGACAGAGAGTGCTGAGAAGGGATCAAGATATCCTAGGAGTATAAAGCATCACAAGAGAGTCATACGGATCAGTGATCCTCCAAGTGTGGTCCCTAGATCAGGAGCATCGCATCACATGAAAACTTGTGTTAAAAGAAAAACCTTAGACAAATCAAATGTAACAGAGTTTAATTGAGCAAAGAATGATTCACAAATTAGGCAGCCTCCCAAGCCAGAGTATGCTCAGAGAGTCCAGTGCAGCCACTTGGTGGAAGATTTATGGACAGCAAAAGGAAAGTGACTAACAAAAAAAAAACAGAAGTGAGAGACAGAAACAGCCGGACTGGTTACAGCTTGATGTTTGCCTTATTTTGAACAAGGTTTGAAGAGTTGGCCCCCTTTGATTGGCCAAACTCAGTGATTGGCACAAGAGTAGGTTACTGTCTGTTCATACATCCAGTAAGGTTATAGTTTACTATGCACGGAGAAACCTTTAAGCTGAACTTAAAATATGCAAGGAGACAGCTTTAGGCTAATACTTGTTAGAAATGGAAATTCTTGGGTTTCACTTCATACCCACCAAATCAGAAACTCTGGGGGTGGGCCCAACAATCTGGGGTTTATTAAGTCCCCCAGCTGAATCTAATGCACATTAAAGTTTGAGAACTACTGATGTATAAAAATAGTAAACCAATTAGAAATTTGTACAAGGCAGCTGAGAATGTTTGAGTTTGGCACTTACGTGCAAAAAGTATCCAGTAAAATAATACCACAACTACTCATACACACACAGTTTATTGATATTTTAAAAAATAATCTTTATTGACATACCATGCCATGAAAGATATCTTTATTAACAATAACCAAGTAGAAGATTAAACTCATGATATGAAAAGAAATCCTGGAAGAAACAAATGCTTCAATTTGATAAAAACAAACAAAAAATATAATTTCTGTTTTAGATGAAAAGAGTATGTAATTTAAGTCTATAATTATGTAAATTATCAAGTGTCTACTGTATGTGAATTCTGTAACATTAACACAGAAAGATCTGCAGGACATTGTTGTATAAAAAAGGGTAAATTACAAATATTAGGAGTGTTATAGGTTTATTTATATTTTAAAAAATCAACAAACTGGCCGGGCATGGTGGCTCACTCCCGTAATCCCAGCACTTTGGGAGGCCAAGGTGGGTGGATCACAAGGTCAGGAGATCAAGACCATCCTGGCTAACATGGTGAAACCCCATCTCTACTAAAAATACAAAAATAGCCAGGCGTAGTGGGCACCTGCAGTCCCAGCTACTCGGGAGGCTGAGGCAGGAGAATCGCTTGAACCAAGGAGGCGGAGGTTGCAGTGAGCCAAGATCGCGCCATTGCCTGGGCAACAGAGCGAGACTCTGTCTCGAAAAAAAAAAAAAAAAATTCACAAACTAAAAATTATATGTGCTTACTTTCCTGGAGATTAGTGAGAGAGTATGAAAGTAATGACAGAGGAGTTTCACTTTTTACTATGCATTCTTCTCTATAATTTGGATGTTTATAATAACATGTAGTTGTAGATTACTTTAAAATGTATTTAAATATAAAAAATTAAAAGAGGTCAATCAGGAACATGCTACAAAAATTTACATGTTGTAAAGGTCTGGACTAGAAACTTTGGCACTTAGAATTGATAGATACAGGAAAAATCCCAAAGGAATATGAAACAAGTGATTATGAATGAGCAGCGAAACAGATGGAAGCGACGATGTGACACCAGGATTTCAAATCTGAATGACTAAAGGACAATATGTCCTGCAACATGTTAGAAGGCAGAGTATAATAACAGTTAAGAGTGACAGCATCTCATTAGGAAGTTATTTAACCTCTCTATGCCTCAATCTCCTCATTTGTAAGTGAGAATAATAATAATTTCCTTATAGCCTTGTTTCAAGATTAAGAAGAATGCTGCATGTAAAGTGCTTTATGTCTCGACACATTCATGCTTAATAAATAGTAGAGATTTTAAGATAATTAATTGAAGGCAGATATTATCAATTTTGTTTTAGGCATGTTGGATTTGAGGTCATGCTGGGACACGAGTGAATATGTGAGCATGACCTTCTTTCTTTGTTTGTATTAACAGTTTCATCCCAAGTGACTCTTCTGTCCTGCCTGCTGTTCTTGACTAGGACATGCTGCCACCAGGTGGCAGTAGGCCATTTTACTAATCCAAAAAGGAAAGGAGAGCTGTCCTGTGATTAACTGGACATGCTTTATTTTATGAAAAAGGCAGTGAGCCTTAAAAAAAAAAAAAATTGCAGTATAAATGAATATCAACATTTACATAAGATAAATATCTTAAATATTGATCAAAATTTAGGGAAATCAACATGTAAATAGATGTGTTACCTCAATTAAGGTTTTGTCATTTCATCTAATAGAATCTCATTGTGCCTCACTGACGTGTACAAACTAGGTTCCTAGGTAACTCATAATTCTTTTCACATGAAGATAATTGTCTCTTACACTTTTTAAAGAGAAAACTCACGCCCAGCAACTGATGGCTAGGATTTACAAAAGTTAACATATGACTTCTTTTTATAATGTCTCCTTAAGACCAAGGCAGTCAGCCTTCAAGTACTATAGACAGATCCTAAAAAAATAAACTCTTAAGACTAGTTCCAGGAAAAAAAAAAAACCATCCTTCCAGAAAATGCAGAAAGGAAACTGGGTCGATCAACTTGGCCGAACCAATCGTGGGGAAAGTAAGCTAAGATGATTTCC
Organism: Pan paniscus; assembly: GCF_029289425.2. NCBI lineage: Eukaryota > Metazoa > Chordata > Mammalia > Primates > Hominidae > Pan > Pan paniscus. The sequence goes on from NC_073254.2 coordinate 136,019,741, forward strand.
CTGTGGGAGCTCAGGGTTAGCAGTGTCTTTCATGTTTTCATCACAGTTACACATGTTATAATGGGTAAAACCACCTATTGTCCTCATGAATGTGACTTGGCAGGCATCGCTGTCACCCACATTGGCAAAACACCTTCAATTTGCAGGGCACACTCATAACTACATTTAGTCATTTATGGTATCTAAATGAAAGGCTTGATTCATGCCCCTTGAACTATTATGGTTCTGTATGACTCACCTGCATCTACCTGTGTTTCCACAACACTATCAAGAAAATCTCTGTGAGAGTTCTTCCTGTCAAGGTAATTATTTCCCTCCCTTTCCACAAAACCTTCTTCGGCTCAGTATCCCCTTAGTTCCCAGGAAGTTAGCCCTGCTACTCTTTCCCACTCACATGGAATGATAAGGACAAAGAAAAAAAATAAGGCTCACAATTATTTTGTTATTCATTCCTTCCTCTCCATTTCCCTCACCATAACCCTTGTCTAATTCAACATCGCCTCTTGGATTATGGAAATATTTTACTGCCTGTTCTCTTTAACATTAACAATTTATATTTACTGATCACATAAAAGGAGGCAGGCACTGTTGCTACAAGCTTTACATGGATTTATCTCAGACTCTCCCCCTCGCTCACACCACCACCACTAGATTTATCATCTCCCCACATACACATAAATAAGGGGTATTTTGCTTATAGAGTAAAACCTCTATTAACCTGGAAATTCAGGCCTTCCACCATCTGGACACAAGCCACTTCTTCAACTTTATCCTCCCTATATCAGCTCTCTGTTCTAGCTAAATTCACACTCCTATCACTACTTATACTGGCAATACTAAAACTTGACTGCTCAGAATTCCTACAGTATTCAGTGACTACTCCTCTGTTTTGATATGTAGCATACAAAAGCTAGTGATGCATTTTAAATTCTTTTTTAGATTATTCTTTGTGTACACTTGAAGCTACAGACCTCCCCAGCATAAGGACAGAGTCTGATAACTTCACATATCTGTGGCATGAAGCACTGGCCTCATGCCCTGTGGAGCTGTTAAATAAATACTTGTTGATGAAACATTAATACATTGTACTTCCATGTGGGCATTTTATATAGTCTTCTGGTTTATACTGAACATTGAACTTTAGATAATGCCTGTGTTTTTGTGTAATCTTTTATTTGAGCTTGCCACATAGCTTGCAGTATAAAGTGTTTATGGGAGAAGGCTTATCTGCTATGGACCAGTTGCAGCACAGTTTCTAATGTTAATTGGCCTTAGACCACAGATTTCAATCTGACCTCTCTCTTTTCCCCCAAAGAGAACACTTTCATGTGAATGTAAAGATCAAAAATGAAATTGATTTTTCTGTCCTTTAAAACACAAGCATATCAGGGCTGTACACATGTAAAAAATTTGTGAAAAAGTGACAATGTCAAATTAAGTATCAGAGGTAGGACTTGCAGTCACATAGAAATCCTTTGCTTGGGTCATTTGATAAAGCTTTTTTGTTGCTGTTATTCACCTTTATAGTCATCATAAATGGGAAATTTTGAAGGAATTTCTTTAGAGGGGAAGTCAGGTGAACTCATTTGTGCTTTCTTCACTGGGGGAGGCGACTATTTATAAAAGAATCTTGTTATAGTCTGAATCCACTTCCCTGAGTCTGGTAATCAAAAGTATGCAATTCCTCACAAGAAGTTTACAAAGAATACAACAAAGTTCATATAAATATTCAATCTCAGGGCACTTTTTTTGTTTCAAAACTATCCTCTATTTGGGGAAAAGGAAAAGACAGGTAATATTGATTTCTCTTTTAAAATAAAAAACAAAATGTGTGCCTATATAATGACATTTCCAATCATCAAGCCTGAAATAAAAATGTAAATTTTAACGCATCTGCTTTGATTTTGTACAACATTTGTGATAATGTTTGTCCCAGAAACTAGAAGAATATGGATGGGTTAGAGTTGAAAGCTTTAATCATTAATTTCTATCTTTGTCACATCCAAAGAAAGTAAATGCAATTGATCTTATGATGCCTAGGAAAATGCCTTATTTTATAAAATACCACAAATGTTCATTCCTATTCTCTATACGAATAAGCTTTGGGGCAGTACTATACTTCTTACATGGGACACTATATGGTTATACAGGACACTAATTTCAGAAATGACAGTCCCAAAGACCAAAGACCAAACTCAAGTCCCAACTCAAATACCAAATTTGAGTTTAGTCAGCTAGTAGTCATTGTGTGTAAACCATTCAAGAAGGATCAATAATGTCAAGTTCAGCCTGCTCTGTATTCCCTGGATCCAGGTTTCTCTTCCAAAAAGTAAAAAAGAGGGAGCATCTTTCTTCCCTTTTCCTATACTAGAGGTGATATTCAAAATATTTTATGACTGATATAGCACACACACACATCATCAGAAAAGACACCAGCAAAACTGGAGGCTTATGTCTAAGCTTCAGCCCTGGGGCTTATCATTTTAACACTCAGTGATGCACTATGATGTCACTGAGATTCATTAAATCTCTTATCTCAAATAAAATATTGTAAACATCTTGAAGGTATCTTAACCTCATTACCTACAAGGTACTAATCATATCATTTTCTATGTGCTGAAATACATTAGAAACATTAATTTTATACTAACAATATGGAGAAAAAGCAAAAGAAGGGTATATAACTTTTCCTTTGAAAATCTTAGAGTATCAAGGGAGAGATAAAAGACCACTTTAAGTAACAAATCAAAAAAGAAAGCGATGAAACAGGAATTTAAAAATCATTTAATCATCAACAGTGTGTAGTAGAAAATTAACCATAGGCTATAAGGAGGATGGAAGTGTTCTTTTAAAAAATATACTTTGAAAGGATTTGAAAGAGATACAGAAATCTAAAAAAATGAAAGACAAGGGTATGTGCACAAGTGAAGAAACCAAAAAGGTATTTGTGAGCAGATTGGTTTAATGAACAGCAGTGGTCAGGGGAAAAAAAAAAAAACCAAGAAATATGGGCCTTTGATGTTTACAGATAATTCCATGTGGAAACTAACTCCATGGAAGAAGTAGATCTTTGGTAAATTTGAAAACTACAAAGGAGAGTTTTAAGATACTCCATTTAATATTTAACACAAAAGGAGTTTTAAGCCCTGAGCTCACCAGCAATATGAGGGAAAAAATGTGACTTGTTCTTTAAAAATTGTTTCACAAACAAATATGAAATGGAGATGTGGAGGGTGAAAGCAAAGAGGAATTCTTCCATGACTAGAAACAAAAAAGAGACTTGGTCCAAACTTTAGAGGTGAAAAGAAATTTTCATAAGGATCTACAGGCAAAGGTGTTTTAATGAGTACATGCATTTTTTTCCGGGGAGATAATCCATTGTTTTATTAAATTCTCAGAAATGCCTGTGAAAGAAACTAACCAACTCTTTCAATAAGGCCAAGTGTTTCTTCTGTATTTACACGAGCTGGTGCCAAGGCCACAACCACAACCTACCACCTTGAAAATCACTTATTCATTTTTTATTCAAAATTTACTTATTGATATGGTTTGGCTCTGTGTCCCCACCCAAATCTCTCTCTAATTATAATCCCCATGTGTTGGGGAAGGGACCTGGTGGGAGATGACTGGATCATGAGGGTGTTTCCTCCCATGCCGTTCTCGTGGTAGTGAGTTCTCACAAGAGCTGATGGTTTAAAAGTGGCAGTTTCTCCGAACTCTCTCTCTCCTGCCACCATGTAAGATGTGCCTTGCTTCCCCTTCCCCCATGATTGTAAGTTTCCTGAGTCTTCCCCAGCCATCCAGAACTGTGAGACAATTAAACCTCTTTTCTTCATAAATTATCCAGTCTCAGGTAATATCTTTATAGCTGTGTGAGAACGGACTAATACAGAAAATTGATAGCAGTAGAGTGGGGCACTGCTATAAAGAAAAACTGAAAATGTGGAAGCAACTTTGGAACTAGGTAACAGGCAGATGTTGGACAGTTTGGAGGGCTCAGAAGAAGACAGGAATATGTAGGAAAGTTTGGAACTTCCTAGACACTTGTTGAACAGTTTTGATCAAAATGCTGATAGTAATATGGACAATGAATTCCAGGCTCAGTTGGTCTCAGATAGAAATGAGGAAGTTATTGGGAACTGGAGTAAAGGTCACTCATGCTATGCTTTGGCAAAGAGACCGGTGGCATTTTGTCCCTGCCCTAGTGATCTGTGGAATTGTGAACTTGACAGAGATGATTTAGGGTATCTAGCAGAAGAGATTTCTAAGCAGTGAAGCATCCAAGATGTGACCTGGCTGATTCTGAAAGCAGTCGGTCATATGCATTCACCAAGAGATTATCTGAAACTGGAACTTTTATTTATCAGGGAAGCAGAGCATAAAAGTTTGGAAAATTTGCAGCCTGATCATGTGGTAGAAAAGAAAAGCCCATTTTCTGGGGAGCAATTCAACCCAGTTGCAGAAATTTGCTTAAGTGACCAGGGGCCAAATGTTAATAGCCAAGACAATGAAGAAAATGTCTCCAAGGCATGCCAGAGATCTTCATGGCAGCCCCTCCCATCACAGGTCCAGAGGCCTAAAAGAGAAAAATGGTCTCATGGGCTGGGTACAGGGTCCTGCTGCTCTGTGCACCTTCTGGACTTGGTGCCCTATGTCTCAGCTGCTCCAGCTCCAGCTGTGGCTAAAGGAGGCCAAAGTACAGCAGAGTACAATCTCTATAGTAGGTTGACTATAGTTAACATTAATCTACTGTTCCTTATTTGAATGTTCCTAGCATGAAGAAAAGAGAAATAGTTAAGGTAATGGATATTCCAATTCAGATTATATTAATGTATCAAATTATCACATGTACCCAGAGAATATGTACATCTTTTATGTACCAATAAAAAATAATTTTAAAAACTATACTGTCTAATCTTAATCCATACATGACACAGAGACACACACACATATATGTGAATGAGTGGATGGATGTGTGTGTGTGTTTGTGTGTGTGTGTGTGTAGCTGCAGATACCAACATGGATGTACACATAGGTACTAGTTTTACTGCTTTGGGGGGATTAAAATGAAGCAGGTGCCCCCAGGGAGTCAAGGTGTGAGACCTGGTCTGCTACAGGTCAGAACAAGCACACACGTTCTCTTTCTTTCTTCCTTCATTCTTTCTTTCTTTCTTTCTTTTTAATAATTTAGCCCTGTATACCAAGATACTCACTAAGCATTGCTATCATGAATAATTACCAATAATAACACCAACGTTAATAACTAAAGATAGTTTAAAACCCATGTAAATGCCACCCACTGGACTTTGAAATAGTAGAAACTGAACACATCCACAGAGCAGCTTGTTCTCAAAAAGAAAGCCTGAAACAGTGCCAGAAAACACATCTTTTGTTTTCAGTGTCAACAAACTATTTGTCAGGAAACAAAAGGAAGGCTCTGCCTGCACTGATGGACTTTTCTGAAATCTGAAAATTAGTTTACTGCTTGCTCCTGCTTAGAATTACAGAAAGAAGCAGTTGCACAAATACATTACAAGCTTACTCCTCAGAACTGTTGTGGAAAAAGGCAGACTGAGAGAAGAAAGAGCCTCCACCTCCCTACCTCCCAACACACACCAGTGTTACTGTTAAATCAAGCAGAAAGCTGTCTCCTTACACGTTTTAAGTTCAGCCTAAAGGTTTCTCTGTACACAGTGAACTGCAACCTAAATGGATGTGCAAACAGACTGTAACCTACTCTTGTGCCAATCACCAAGTTTTGAGCAACCAAAGGTGGCCAACTGTTCAAACCCTGTTCAAAATAAGGCAAACACCGAGCTGTAACCAATCCAGCTGTTTCTGTACCTCTCTTCAATTTTTCTACATCGCTTTTCTTTTTCTCTCCATAAGTCCCTTTCCACCAGCTGGACTCTGTCTGAGCACACTCTGGCTCAGGAGACCGCCTGATTTGCCAACAGTTCTTTGCCCAGTTAAACTCTGCTAAGTTTAATTTGTCGAGGTTTTTCTTTTATCACTACCTAAGGATTAACCTTCTCTAGGGCCTCAGTTCTCAAACTCCAGTTTCTGAAGACTGTCCCAGGAAGTGTGTACAAGGCAAATAGTCTGAGAAGGTCGGAGGTAGAGCTCAGGATGCTGTAGGTTCCCAAGTGCCACAGGCAATTCAGAGGCAGGTAACCAAGGTACTACAATTTGAAAAACACAGCTGTTTTTAGAAGAGGGGGACTTTCTCTTAACATCTTCTCCTAAATCCTGAGTCATCCTGCCATAGCCCACCTTGCACCTTTTTCTCTCCAGTCCACTCTGCCTCACACTGCCTCACACTGGACCCCACTTCTTTATTTTCAACCCTTACAAAACATTACAAATTCAATCCAAATGCTGTATAAAATTTGTGAAGAGCAAAGCTTTAAGTACAATACAGAGCAGAAAACAAGTTCAAACAGATACCAGAAATTTCTGTTCATTGAAATTTAATGTCCTTTCCGCTGAAGAGGGAATTTCCCAAAACTTTTTCCCTTATGTCTAGGGCCCCCTAATAGGTTGCTGAGGAACCACTCCTCTTCCTCCTTTCTCTGTGCCAGGGATTTTACAACAAAATTCTCCATGTTTCTGTATGCAAAGCAGTTTGATTTCCTACCCAACCCTTACTCCAAACTAGATTCTGGGTCTCCCTCTGTATACCCCAGCACTTCTTAAATTGTTCTGCTCAATTAAGGCCCATCTATTCCATGTCTTTATTCTCAGCAGCACAAACAGCCAGAGCTTTGAAAACAGAATTTTCTTTAGCACATCAAATCCTTAGGCAAAGCTCCTCTCACACCATTATCCATAGCAGATGGTAGCAACAGCATTATGCATCCTCTCGCTGTCCAGAACAAGCCTATACCCTGGGGTAAGGGTGAAAGGCAGAGTCCTTCCAGTTATATTTGTGTTTTAAATAATTCAGTTTATTAAAATTATAAGTGTCTTGAAGTAGACTAAAATGTTTGCTCTCTTACAAAGTGTTTTCATAAGAGGATATACTCTAATAATACACAATGGAAATATTATTTGTAAATAGCATGTAAACTATATACAAATATGTGTTTTGAGAAACTGAAATATTCCCTGCCTTACTAGTAAGCATATTGCAATTAAATAAAATTTTATTCCAGAATTTTAGTGATACAAAGACATTTCCACCATGCTCTTTGCCTGGGATAATTTTTTTTCAATCATTGAAATACTCAGAGCATAATAAACTCTGACCTGTTCACTGTGACCCAGGAAAGGGTTTTAAAATCTTATAGATTTGAAGAGACCTGCTGTTGGAAAGAGGGCACAGTAAAGGAACATCCTAAAGCCTTAGAATTAGAGCTTCAAGTAAGCTTGAGGAGCATATTTCTCTGAAGGTGAATGATAATAGATTCATTACACAAGCCAGCTCCCCTCTGACTTATCTCCAGTGTATTCTTTGGATGGCAAGGCAAGGGGCTTGTGGTAGGAAAGCCTTCCTCTACAGATCAAATGAGTCTGAGCACCTTGTTCCTTTCCTTCATAGCTCTTTCCTTAGCTTACTTTGTTTTTGGTATTATTTGATTAATTCCTACTTCCCGTTACACATGTAAGCTCAAGAGAGTGGAAACCTTATCTTTTACTTATCACTGAAATTCCAAGAGCCTAGCACAACACATGGTATTAAATAAACTTGCATTCATACTGTTGAATGAATAAACAGATGATTATTTGAGGATGTGAGTCTTCCACTTGAAAGTTAAAAAGCTGACCAAATAATTTCAAAACGTAGGACAAGAATATAGAGAGAATATACTGAAGATCTGGTACAGAGAGCAAAAGAACAAGTCCACTTTTACCAGTAATGAATAACCTCATAGCCAATCAGATGATCACAATCCTATGAGGACGATGACAATTATAACAATCATGAAAAGAATAACATTTGGATTCCACTTTATAATTGAGTGCCATCACCTAGAATATGGCACTTATTCTCAAGGCAACTCTTGGGGATAGTCAGAGCAAGTGCTTCAAAATCCCCACTTTGTGGAAAAGGGAACTAGAAATGAGAGAAATTGCATGATTTGTCATGCAGAAATAATAAGCAGAGCCAGTGTGTTGGCAGATGTGCAAAGCAGTTACATGTGACTTCACTAAAATTGTGCAGAATAGAAAGTGGGGAGTATGGACTTGTTCTCAAATAATAATACCACTCTACAGAGTGGGTCAGAAATAGCCAATAGTTATGACTTATTAAGACCCAAACTTCAGGTTCTAAAAATGTTCCTGTAGAATAACAGAATATCTGTTTATGAAGTTAAACATTAACTCCTATTTGTTATTTAGAGGTAGGCTTGGTTGCATAAGGATTAAAATTTGAAAACAGAAAGCAAAATGAGATTCAAATAAATATTTATTTGCAATCCTAAATGTGCAGCTATTACCAATAATAAATTATGATCTTAAAGAAACTTTTCTAAACTATCAACAACAAAAAAATTGATCAAACATTTCAAAAGTAAAACCAAATTATTATTTATTCCATCTATAGAAAACAGTATTACAAAATCATTGTGACATGAAGAGCCAAAGAGAATGAAGACAAAGACTACCATAAAAAAATTTATAAAAGACAGCTCATTAATATCTTATTATTCTCTAAGTAATTTAAAGTGATCTCTTCTTTTGTCCCAGATCAATATTCCTTTTTTTTGTTTTTTGGTTTTTTTTTTTTGGAGTTTTTCTCGGACGCCCAGGCTTGAGTGCAATGGCATGATCTTGGCTCACTGCAACCTCCACCTCCTGGGTTCAAGTGATTCTCCTGCCTCAGCCTCCCGAGTAGCTAGGATTACAGGCACACGCCACCACATCCAGCTAATTTTGTATTTTTAGTAGAGATGGGGTTTCACCATGTTGGCCAGGCTGGTTTGAACTCCTGACCTCAGGTGATCCACCCACCTCAGCTTCCCAAAGTGTTGGGATTACAGACGTGAGCCACTGCACTGGGCCAATATTCCTTTTCTCAACAAATTCTGCAAACATCATTTTGTATCATTTTTCCTTAAGAGAGCTACCTCTCCAAATTACATATTCTATAGGCTCTCTAGATTCACCTGTGTTCAGAACTATTTTTGTAAACAGTAAATCACAATGACAAGACACAATTTTTCCAACTCCTTGAGTTTCCATACATGTGCTCATAATAGGCATTTTTTAACTTTGCCTCATAAAACTTTTCAAATATATTCCAAAGTAGAGACAATAGTATAACCACTTTACCCAACATCCAGCTGCAACAATTATAATTTTTCTAATTGTATTTCTTGTGGTTTACTTTTGACATGAATACAGATTTCTAAACTGTGGTTGGTTTCTAAACCTCAGTAACCTCAGTTGGGAAATTGAAGTAAAAAAAAGGACTAATAAAATTTCAGTGGTTTCATGTTTGCTTTTAAATGTAATATTTTTATGATCCATTAACTTTTAAAATCAAGTTCTTTCTGTTCTTTAGAAACTAAAAAGATGAATTATAAATGTTTTAAATGCTGAGACACATTTTAAAAATATATTGAAAAAATAAATATTTATGGAGGCCTATTATGCACTGAAAGAATAAAAAAAAAAAGACCACGCTTGCTTACAAGTTTACATTACAGTTGGAAAAACACAAACGTAGACCAGTATAAAAAGAAAAGAAGGGTCACAAAATATAAGCTTCCTAAGCACGCCATACATCATTTTGATGTCAGATAATTGGAGAAATATATTTTAAGAGAAATGTATCATGAGGAAACGTTTCATAATTGACATATATGATCAATATGTCAAATGGTGCAGACAAAATTTCACCTATAATGGCTGATCATTCAAAGGTTATGAGTAAAAAGAGTGATACAGTATAATTGCCTGGAATACATAACTATACTTCCACCTTCAAATTACAGTGCTATTGGTAGGAGTTTGACTTGACAAGCAGAGAACAAGGATTTTCTGCCTTATGATTTCTTTATGCTGACTGCAGTCTTCATGCCCATTGTATGTAATTAACTAAAATTAAATTTACAGCAAAGGTCATGTCACTTTAAAATCTCTTAATAACAAAAATAAGATGATTAAGAAATCTGCATAAATTTTCTTAGCATGCCCTAATGCAAATCTTTCTATTGCTTTTTCAAAGCCATATATTCCCTTTCAATTCATGTTTTGAAAAAAGAACAAATTAAACCTAGAAGACATAGAAGGAAAGAAATAGTAAAGACAACAGTAAAAAATGGTCAAAGGAAAACCAAACCATGGGAAGAATGCACAAAGACAAAAATTGATATTTTTGGGAAGATTAATAAAAGTCATAAGGCTCTAACAAGATTGTTCAAGAAAAAAATCAAAAATAATTTATCAATATCAGCAATTAAAGAGGAGACCATCACAGATTCTCACATATATTAAATTAATAAAAAAAATTGTTAACAACCATATGACAATAAATTTGACAACTAAGATGAAATCGACAGGTTCCCCAATAAATATAAAGTACCCAAAATAACACAAGAAGAAACAGAAAATATTAATAACCCTATATTTTTTAAAGAAATTACATTTATAATTTAAAACCTTCGCACAGAGAAAACTCCATGCCCTCAAGCCTTCACAAGTGAATTCTACCAAAATTTAAGGAAGAAATAATGTCAGTTTTACACATAAACTCTTTCAGAAAATACAGAAATAAAAAATATTTTCCAATTTGTTTTATGACACAAAGTTACCCTGATACCAAAATCATAGAGAATCATCTTTTTCCAAGAAAAGGAAACTACAGATGAATATCTCTTATGAACACTGATTTGAAACCCCTTAAAATATACTGGTAAATCAAATTCATCAAAAATATATCACAACCAAATGGGATTTATCCCATTTAGAAGGTTATTTGAAAATCAGTTGTAATTGACCATGTTGATGAATTGAAAAAGAAAAACTATATAATCAGCCGCTCAATAGATGCAGAAAAATCGTTTTGAAAAATTCAACATCTATTCATGATTTAAAAACAAAAACACTTAGCAAAGTTGAAATAGAAGAAAACTTTCTCATTCTGAAAAGGGGCAACAATATAAACCCTTCACCTAACATCATACTCAATGGTAAACTAAGAACAGACAAGAGCTACAAGCAGTTTTATATACATGGATGCAGACAAAGTCTGCAGTTAGATTCAGGCAACTTAATTATCTAATAAAACAAAAAAACAATAATTTTCAAAGAATGTGACAGAATCTAGAGTAGCTACAACAATGTCCTATATCCAATCACAGAAATAGCAGCATAGCAAAGAAACTGAAGAGTAACCCATACTCAGGCAAAAAAGCAGTCAACAAAAACGAACTCCAAGTATGTCCAGATGTTGAATTTTTAAATGGGCAGAAGACTTAAAGAGACACTTCACAAAAGGAAATATGAAGTTGGCTAATAAGCACAGGAAAATGTGCTCAACATCATTAGTCATCAAGGAAATGCAAATTAAAACCAACGTGAGATGGCAATTCATAACAAATAGAATAGCTAACAAAAAGACTAACAATACCAAATATTGGCAAAGATGTGGAGCATCTCTCATATGTAAAGTCAAAATAGTACAAGGCCTTTGGAGAAATATTTGGCAATATCTTATAAAGTTAAACATACATTGACTCTATGATGCAGCAATTCCACTCTTGGGTATTTACTTAAGAAAAATGAAAGCATATGGCCACAAGTAGACTTGCACAAAAATGTTAATATGAGTTTTGTTTGTAATAGACAAAAATGGGAAGCAGCCAAAATGTTCATCAACAACAGAATGGAGAAACAAATTACAATATAGTCAACTGGTACTCAGAATCAAAAATCAGCAAACTAATGATACATGCAACAATATGATTGAGCCTCAAAACCATTATATCAAGCCAAAGAAGCAAGACACAGAAAAGTAGATATATGATTGCATTTATATGAAGTGCCAGCATAGGCAAAACTAAGCTATGGTGATGGAATTACAGGGGCAGGGAAAGGGAGAGTATCTGGAAAGTGATATGGAATTTCCTGAGGTAATAGAAATGTTCTACATTGGGAGCAGCGGTGGCTCAGACCTGTTGTCCTGGTGCATAAGGAGGCGAGGTTTAGGCGTTCGAAGCCAGCCTGGGCAACATACAAACCTCTCATCTATATAACCAAGAAATGTTCTACATCATTATTGTTGTGTTATTTGATATACATTTATCAAATTCCATTGAAATGTAAGCTTAAAATCTGTTATTTTACTGTGTGTAAACTGTACGTAAGAAAGAATAATTTTTCAAAGCTACATTTAATTTTATAGCCCTAACATTTTCTTAGTTACACTTGAAAATAACTAGGTTGGCTTTTGAAAAAAAAAATTCCACTGAAAAGTTTGATCACAGAAATCTTTTCATACAGTTTATGTCTGCTGCTATAGAATCCTGAGAACCTACACACACACACACACACACACACACACACACACACACATTAGACTGACCCATGTGAATATAACTTTCCTGGCTCCTGCTTCCTTACCATCAAGGAGGGTATGGAAATGACGTGAGTTACTTGGGGAGAATATCTGCTTTCCTGATAAGATATTTACGTTTTTATGTATTTATTTACTTATTTTTTCCTTTTTCTTTCATTTTTTTAATTATTATTATTATACTTTAAGTTTTAGGGTACATGTGCACAATGTGCAGGTTAGTTACATATGTATACACGTGACATGCTGGTGCGCTGCACCCACTAACTCATCATCTAGCATTAGGTATATCTCCCAATGCTATCCCTCCCCCCTCCCCACACCCCACAACAGTCCCCAGAATGTGATGTTCCCCTTCTTGTGTCCATGTGTTCTCATTGTTCAATTCCCACCTATGAGTGAGAATATGCGGTGTTTGGTTTTTTGTTCTTGCGATAGTTTACTGAGAATGATGATTTCCAACTTCATCCATGTCCCTACAAAGGACATGAACTCATCATTTTTTATGGCTGCATAGTATTCCATGGTGTATATGTGCCACATTTTCTTAATCCAGTCTATCATTGTTGGACATTAGGGTCGGTTCCAAGTCTTTGCTATTGTGAACAGTGACACAATAAACATACGTGTGCATGTGTCTTTATAGCAGCATGATTTATAGTCCTTTGGGTATATACCCAGTAATGGGATGGCTGGGTCAAATGGTATTTCTAGTTCTAGATCCCTGAGGAATCACCACACTGACTTCCACAATGGTTGAACTAGTTTACAGTCCCACCAACAGTGTAAAAGTGTTCCTATTGCTCCACATCCTCTCCAGCACCTGTTGTTTCCTGACTTTTTAATGATTGCCATTCTAACTGGTGTGAGACGATATCTCATTGTGGTTTTGATTTGCATTTCTCTGATGGCCAGTGATGGTGAGCATTTTTTCATGTGTTTTTTGGCTGCATAAATGTCTTACCTTTTTAAAAAAGGTCTTCTGGAGAGAGGGCTTTAAAGCAAAGAATAGAAAGAATTGCAGGCCCCATGAAAGGAAGAAATTAGAATTAGTGAGGCCCCAGAAGATCTGTCAAAAGATATCACATAGACCGCCATTGCTTCTTTGTTTAGAAAGGTGTAGACATAGCCACACATTGCAGAGGACCAGCTGGATGAAGCTCTAATTCTGGAATCAAGAAAGTAAATATCTAATTGGCAATATTTGTTATGAAAAGTTATGCTCCCAATTAGCTGAGGTTTTTGGAAAAGATATATTCAGATTGAAAAGTAAACAAAAATGTATTGTTTGCTTTCACTTTATTCAAAAAATGACTAAAACTTTATCTTAAAATCTATATATGGAATCTACTCTGTAGTTGACTATGAAATATTCTATTGAATTTCAGCAGTAAAAGGAAATTCCTGCCACTGATGGTGAAATCATCATGAACTTATACCTAGACCATAAATATGTTTTCAAATTAAACAACTCTTTTCCAGATATGATAAAGCTTGAAACCACGTTCTTGTCATTTTGACCTTTTACAAAACTAGACTTATTAGAAGACCTAAAAGCACCCAACATATGTGGTTATATCTTTATTTGTTATAGCCTACTTCTTACCAATGTCCTTCCTATTACTAATATTTGTGTGTTATAATCCTCTGTTAATAATATGAGTTATCTGTCATTGGTTCCACAATACAGAATAATAAATACTGTTGGGAAAACAAGCTATAGTTCTCTGTTTATGTTGAATCCAAAGTTTGCCATTTACTCACTGTAAAGGAGTATATTCCATATGTTGCATGGCCTCTGGCCTCAGTTTCCTCATCTGAGTTAAACTGAGATGAGGAAACTCATCTGAGTTAAAAAGGGGGTAATAATAGTACATTCTTCACAGGGTTATTGCAAAGAGTAAAGTAGAATTGAATGGAAAAAAATTCAGCACCTTAATATCTCCTTGACATTTCAATTGGAGTCTACCAATAACTCTATAAAAGTAATCTACCAATAACTCTAGAGTAATCTACCAATAACTCAATAAAGCACAGAGAACAGGGGCCTTATCTTTCCATGCTCCTCCCTCCTTCATGACAGTACCCATAGAAGAGGAACTTTGTGTTTCTATAATGCTAAAAGCCATAAAAATATTTTTTAAAAGGAAAGACTCTAGCTATATACACTATGGCTAAGTCTGTCATCCATTTATTCATTTACATAGTTTTGAACTTTAGAATCAAGACTTCTGATTTCAGTTGAGAAGTGTGCAGCAAATAATTCTCTAATCAAATTGTACTAATGTAAAAAGCAAGGCAAAACCCTTCAGGATCTCCGGCTAGGCAAAGAGTTCCTAGACGTGACACCAAAAGTATGATTCATAATAGAAAAACATAAGTTAAACCAGGAAGGAAGGAAGGAAGGAAGGAGGGAGGGAGGGAGGGGGGAAGGGAGGAAAGAAGGAAGGAAGGAAGGAAGGAAGGAAGGAAAGACACGTGTAACACACCCACCTGCCCACCCACCATTAGGTTTTGTTTTTTTTTTTAACTGATGATAAAATGTCAGGGATGTGGATAAGATGTCTTTCAAGGAGCCAAATTCTTTGGGATCCAAGTTAGAGAGAGCTGGTTGCTTTGTCCACAACAAAAGGCTTTGAGAAGCCAAAAGGTGACTTACTAATTCTACAAAGAATTTACCAGAAGGAAGGAAATGTAGCATCAGTGAATGATGCCAGTAACCAACACCTGAAGAAATCATCAGCTGAATACCAAAACGGGGCAAACTGAATAGTGGAGAAAGACGTGTCAAAACTGGGCATGGAATAAGGTATAAAGTAGGGAAGAGATGATAAGGAATTTATAATAAATCTCTGAAGTATTGGCTATTGCTTTATGTATAACTTGTCATGTTCCTGCAGGAATAGGATCAGGTCTTAAAGAGTTGCCTGTGGGCCATCCTAAACTGTTAAATGCATTAGGAACGATGTGTTAGATGTGTTGGAAAACTGTTAGATGAATTCAAAGTAATTGTTACTAATTACTTCACAAAGTGATTTTGAGGGCTAATGAGAGAGCATATTTAAATCATCCAACAATGTTCAAACTGCTATTCTTTAACATGAAATAACTTCCTCCCATCATACTACTAGAACAAAACAAAAACATAGTCGCAAATAAACAGCCTTAACAGAAAAGAGACAAGACAGCATAATTTTTTAAACTGTCAAATAGGTTGACAGAAGAAAATACTTATAATAGTGAATATAAGTGGCCTAAATGCTCCCATCAAGTCATAGAATTTAAGACTGGTTTAAAAAATCGAATCTGAGTGTATATTTCTTATCAAGTCACCAAAGGTGAAAAGATACAGAAATTATCAAAGTACAGTGTCAGATAAATTTTTTTCAATTTAATTTTTTAAAAACTAGGCACAACAATGTAAATTTAGAAAAATTGGAGTTTGGAGTTTTTCTAAAATCATCAAATTATAAAAGGTCATTATAACTGATAATTCATAATTCACAAATATGTTAATATGCACAAAATAGGATAAATAAAAATAGCATAAAGTAAGAACTATTCAAAAGTAAAAGGGAAAGCAGAACATTTGTAATCCAGTCCTATAGGTCTACAACAGATTCAATAAACAAAAATTATAAAAGGGCTTAAAGAAGAAAAAATAATATGATTAGAAAAATCATGATAAAAGACATTAAAAGAAAAATGCAAAATGAAACATGAGCTTTGAGTTAAAAAAAAAAAAAGGCTGATATATAGGAGTGGACAGGACAGTTAGAGATGCTGGCCAAAGGGAAGTGAGGAACTGTTCAGAGACAAAGTCAGGGTTCAGAGGAGAAGCTATCCAGTATCTACAGGAAAAGAAAACTGAGTCATTAAAATGCTTATAATAAGTGCCTATATGGTAGGTAGAAACTGACTCCTTTTACTGCACAGTCAACACTCAATAAAATACACCACTTCTGATACCAGATGTGTAGGAGGTTTTCCCCACACACCAAGCATTTCACCAGCAGACACCAACTGGGTTTTCTGCAATTTAACTCAGTTTTGATGTTAACTGGTTATACTGTCACAAAACCCTTATCACTACTCAGTACCATCAGTATTTTTTCTGACAGGAAATCACAATTTATTTTTAAAAATTTCCTATACTAACAAATTTAAATTTTCTACATATGTTCCTTGACTAATTGCATTTTTATCTAATAAAATTTCAGTCTTTTGATTATTTAAAAACTGGATGTTTTTTTCTTAACATAGGGTGTGGACTCTATCAAAAGAAAACATTCATTCAGTGTGTTAGTTAGCTAGCACTGCTGTAACAAAGCACTACAAATGGGTTAGCTTAGCAGGAATGTACCTTCTTCCTACAGCTCTCAAGGTTACAAGTCTGAGGCCAACATGTCAGCATGTTAGCTCCTTCTGCGGTCAGTGAGGGAAAATCTGTTCCATGGCTCTCTCCTAGCTTCTGGTGTTTTGTTGGCAGTCTTTGGCATCCCTTAATTTGTAGATACATCACTCCAATCTCTGCCTCACATTCACATAGCATTCTTCCTGTGTGTATGTCTGAGTCTCCAAATTTCCCCTTTATATAAGTACATATTAGGGCTCCATCCTATGCCCGTATGGTCTCCTCCTAACTAACTAGATCTGCAATGTCTCTATTCCAAATCAGGTCACATTCTGAGGGTAAAGGCGGTTGGGGACTTCCACATAAAGACTTTGGGGGGACATACTTCAACTCATAGCATTCAGTAATTCACTTATCAATATATTTAGGCAGAGAACATTTATGTCCTGAATCCTACAATGCTTAGCCTTATGTTGTCATTGGAAGGAAAGAGGAAACTTCCAGTTCCTGCCCTCACTGAGCAGACAGTTGAGATGTGGGACCTGCCATTCTGTTTTGCTCACTCTGCTCCAGCCACATCAAGCTCCTCCATGTTCCTGGGCACAATTAGCAAGCTCCTTCCTCAGGGACTTTTCACCTTCTCTTTCCTCTGCCTGGAACGCTCTTCACTAGATCCTTCAATTCACCACCTCTGTGAGATCTTCCCTAACTATCCCATTTAAAATAGTGACACCACTCATCTCACACTGCTTATTTCTCCTTCTAATTTTCTCAAAAATGCTTCTCATCTTCTAATATAGTCTATAACTTACTTCTTTGTTTTGTTTATTTTCTGCCTCCCCACTAGAATTAAACAACTTGAGAATAGGGATTTTTGTCTGTTTTGTACACTGCTGTAACCCCAGGGCCTAAAATCATGCTCAGATAATGATGATGCAATGGATTAAGTGCTATGAGAGATACTACAGCCTTAAGGTTTAAGTTCAATAATCTCTTATTTATTTTACACATATTTATTGAGCACCTACCTATTTAGGTACTGCTTGTGTAGTAGTGAGTCATACCAAATTCACTTTCATTGTTTATTCTCTCTTTGCTCTTCAGAATAAAAGCTTCCTAAATCATCAATTTAATTCAGTATTGTTCTATTGCATAAAGTAAGGGCCAGGCACCGTGCAAATTATTTACATTAACTATTCATCTATTCTACAGAACAACCCTATAAAGGAAGCACTCTTACAATCACTTCCTACACAAGGAAACTGAGATGTTTTAAGCCTTTTCTGAGGTCAAATTAGCAAGCCACAGTGCTAGAATGCAAATCCAGATCTATCAGTCACCCCTTTTCCATCTGAAGGTCCTTTCATTCATCATCATCTATCTAAAAATCAAAATACTCTGATATTGTGCCCTTAATCCCTTTTTTAACCTGATTTTTAAGGAAAATTTTTTCCAATTATTTTGTATTTTTGTTTGTTTTAGTTTAACTTTATTAATTCCAGATCCTATTTATTTTCTAGCCATCTCAGAAAGTACCGTATAAATTCTTACTCTTTGAAATTGAATTTCTTCATGGCCTACAATGATCAGTTTTTATTTATGAACCACAGACCCCTCGGACGAAGGTATAATCCATATTTGTGTGGTACAGAGTTGGTATCTGAAACAGGTGTTTTCCTGGCCTCATAGTAGAACAGAGTTTGAGATTATAATGAGCCAGCCACTCCACAGTTCAGACCCTCTCAATTTCTTTTTGATCCATAGTCAGGGACAGAGGTAAGGGAGAGAGGATGATCCCTCAGGTGTCCCATAAAATGCTAATTCCCTTGGTCCAGTGTGCCTGACCACTCGTGGTTTTGCCAACTTACTTTGGGGAATCCGAGAACTCAGCCAAAATCATTTCCCAAATATTAAAATAAAATATGCACCTAGCGCTCCTATCACTCAGAAAATGATAAGAGTTTTAGGAGCTCTCTGGCACAAAGCTCCTAATCCTTTGGAATTTCCTGGGTGATAGGAGCATCTTTTGTTCTAATGGGGTAACACATGGTGGGCTTCTGAATTGGGGCTGGTCACCAGAAAGAACAAGCCATGAGGAGGGAAGAGCTGGAGATCTAATAATTGATCATACCCACGTGATAAACCCTCCATAAAAAAGCCCTGAACATGTGGATGTGTCTGGAGGGTAGTGCATTTGGGGAGGGTGTGGAAACCCTTCATTGCTTTCCCCATACCTCACCCTGTGAGTCTCTTTCATCAGGCTGTTAATCTGTATCCTTTACAATATCCTTTGGAATACATTGGTAAACGTGTTTCCCTGAGTTCTGTGAGCCATTCGAGCAAACTAATCAAACCCCAAGAGTGGGTCATGGGAAGCACCCAATTTATAGCTAGTTGGTCAGAAGCAAAGGTCACAACCTGGGGATTGTAGCTGGTATCCGCAGTAGAGGACACTCCTGTGGGACTAAGCCCTTAAGCTGTGCAGTCAGTAGGATCCTTTACAAACATATTTGGCAATAAGCAGTAAGAGCCTTAAATCATTCATTGTTTGGCTCAGTAATTCAGATTCTTGGACTCTATCCTTAAAAAAATCGTGCAAAACATGGAAAAATCTTTATATGGGAAGAAATTTGTTGCTATGCTATTCAAACATTAGAAAAATAAAAAGTGTAAGAAAGTCTAAATGCTAACTGTTAAGATGAGGGTTAAATTATGATTAATTCACTGACAGAAATATGAAAATTAGAAAAATTAAGCTGAAGACTGGGTAGCACCTTAAAATGCATAGAAGTAAAAAAGTGGAATATGTACACTGATTACTTTCATGCAGAAAACATAAGCACATGAAAACTAAGATATTTTACTTTTGTATAATAAATTTGTTATACATATATCACCTGAAAAATATATTTTAGTAACATTCAAAAATGTCATTATAACATAACATATTACTTTGTGCCAAAAATACTTCAGTGAATTTCAGAGAGGAGGAAAATCACATCTAGCTCTAATGGTTGAGAAGAGATGTAATGCAGGAAGTTAGATTTAAAGTGGATATTGAACAATTTGGATGGCAGAGAAATGAGTACACATTCACAACAATACTTTTAATTTATGTTCCAAACTCCACATCACCCCAATTTGGAGTAAGAAATCAACTCAATGGATCTGTGTACATCTAAGCCAATCAGAATTAGAGTCCATGGACTCCCACAAAGCCATGTGACCCCCAAGTCTGACATCAAAATTACATCAAGATCAGCTAGAAATAGATTCAGTTAGGTTTCTTTCAATTTGTTTCTTAAAAGATGAAAGTGTTATAAAAATACACCATGTCTTGGTTATCTTTAACCAATTTATCTATGAAATATGAAACAGCAGATTAGGAATAAAATTTATTTTGAGAAACAATATGATCATTCACATGAAAACTGTCCCAAACTCTCAGATATTTTTAAATTCCTAAAAGATTTTCCCAGACTTACAATTATTTCTCATTACTTCATTCTAACAGACTGTCACCATAATTCTGACATTATAATTAAATTCATATCCAAAATATACACAAGAGGAAGCTGTAGAAAAATTTCCAACATAAGGTTCCTTCCTAATAAAATGAATCCCTCATTGTATTCTAAGGCCTACAGGGTCAGGAACTGTGTATCATTTCTCAGATTCATCCACATATGGAGCACATGGAAGACAATAAATTTTTTCTGAGAAAATCAACACAGGTAAAAATCATAAAGTGAAAGACTAATAGGCAATATTATAGAAATATTTTTAAAATTTTGTGTAGCAAAAAAACATAATAAAAGTCAAAAGGCGAGCTAAAACTGAAAAACATTATCTGCAACACATGAGAAAAAAGAGATGCTTTTCTTACAATGTTCTCTTACATGTAAATGAGAAAAGATTGACATTTAAGAGAAAA
Organism: Pan paniscus; assembly: GCF_029289425.2. Classification (NCBI taxonomy): domain Eukaryota; kingdom Metazoa; phylum Chordata; class Mammalia; order Primates; family Hominidae; genus Pan; species Pan paniscus. Next base: position 136,040,552 of record NC_073254.2, read on the forward strand.
AGAGGCAAACTTGCAGCCTATCCCCAACACCACGATATCCTAAGGAAGGAGTGATCATTACAGAATATGTATAGAAAAAAAAAATCAAGATTCACATGGCAGGTTTAATAAGTTTGCTTAATAATACAGAATTTGAAGAGAAATCTTTAACAAACATGTGGTGTATTGATGAATGTGCATAATCCACTCAGCATTGTTATTACAATCCATGTTTAAACACTTTACATTGTTAATTAATGTTGGTTAATATTGGAAGTTCTGTTAATTCAACTAAAATGTCAAGTAGCATTACTGCAAATACATATTCATTTATATTTCATGGCCATGTTTAATTTCTTGAGGGAGGGAGAAACATCTTTGAGATGCAGAGAGTAATTTTATGTAATAGCACCGCAGAATTGATTCACATTGTTTTTCCATGTTTACAGCTTTTTGGGGGTGTGTATATATTGCATTCAATTCATTAAAAAAATTCTTCTTTGCAGACATAAATAATGGAATTCATGCCTGTGATAAGCAAAAAAGAATAAAAAATTTTAAATTATGGAAATAAGAGAAAAGCAAATGCAATCAAGGGTTGTGAAATGCCTAGGACTGAAATCTAGAAATCTGTTTATTAATAACGTAGCCTTTTGTTGTCATTTTTAGAAATACTAGAGACTATTTTCACCTCTCAGATTGTCCCTTCTTGCACTCAGCATACTTGAGCAAGAAAGACTGTGTTCTCCAGACTCTATGATGGAACACAGGCAGCCAGTTATTAATAAGATCAATTTGAACTGCCAGGCAGAGATGAAACATCAGCACAAGCTAATTAAAAGGTTACATTTCAATTCAAATATCTAAGTAAGAATAATAGTCATTACCACAATATCAATAGACTTTAAAACTGGCTATGTTTACCAATATCCTCAGGATAAATGTACACATACATGGACCAAAAAAGACACTTTCCCTTTAATATAAAAATAAATTACTTAGGGATAATTTGTCCTAAGCCCATAGATCAGTGGTTCAGGATAGAGCAAGGTATTATATCTATGAGACCAGTTCTTCAGCTTTTAAATTCTAATTGAGCCAGTTATTTTTCTCTTTATTTTGTACAAATTTATTGAACAATAAATTTTAAAATCTAGGCTCTAAACAAATTTTATAAAATCATTTTTCAACTAGGTGTCTACTTTTCCGCCTCATAAAAGTCCTGTGGCAGAAGTGGAAGAAGCCAAGGAAAAAGAAATGAGGAATTAAGTCAGAGAAGTGATGGTGTAAATGAGAGATAATTAGGGCCTTGAAAGGCCCTGCAAGGAGACTCAGAAGTCAACTCTAAGTCAGAGAGAAAACTGCTGGAGGATTTTGAACAGAGAAGTAATTTTAATTTTTTGGCATTTTAATGGGGTCACTCTGCCTGCTAGGTTGAGCATAGACTGTATTTAAGGTAAGGGTTACATCACAGAGGCCAGTTAGGAAACTATCACTCTAAGCCAGATTGAAAGTTCAAGGTAGGTTGGACCAGATGGGGACAGGAGCTGGTGAGAGATGGTTCATTTGTGGACACTGCTGAAGGAAGAGGCAAAGCAATGTGTCTGGAAATGAGGTGTGAAAAGAAAATGGAAATCAGAACGATTCCAAGGTATTTGGCCTGAGCAAATGGAGGATATTTGCTGTTGACAGAGCTGGGGTAACCTTTGCGTGGCCGGGTCATGGGATGAATGCTCCTGCATTCATGGGATGAACAGAGGTTGTTTACTGGGTAAAAACATACAGTTAGACAGAAGGAATAAGTTATAATGTTTAATAGTACAGCATGATGTCTATACTTAACAGTAATTGCATATTTCAAAATACCTAGAAGAGAGAATTTGGAATGCTCCCAACACGGAGAATTGATCAGTGTTTGAGGTGATGGATATCCCAATTACCCCGACTTGATCATTATATATTGTATGCATGAATCAAAATATCACATGTACACCATAAATATGTATAATTATTATGTATCAAAAATAATGTAGATAACTAAAATGAGGACTAAGATCTGACCAACAAGTATTACGATGTGGAATTTCCTTGGTGACTTTTGATAAGAGCAGCTTCCCAGAGTAGTAAGAAGAATAGTCTAACTGCAGTGTGTTCAAGAGAGAATGAGTCAGCAAAATTCAGATTGTGGGAAATTCCACAGGCAAAGGAAATAAATTGCAAGGAAACTAACGCAGAGAGAAGACCCATATTAAACAAGATTAAAAGAGACAAATCAATTATAACAAATGGACTTTATGTGGACTCACAAGCAACCACAAGACATACCCACAAAAATCTGGATTCAAATAAACCATAAAAAACAAACTATAAAACTGTGAGAAGTTTTACCCTGGATACTTGGTAATATTAGGGTTATTTTATTTTTTAGGAGAGATTATTTTATAATTATGTTTGTTTATTAAGAGTATTTCATGTATTTTAGATATACTTACAAAATGATTTACAGATAGAATTATATGATGCCTAGGATTTGCTTTGAAATAACACCATAGTGGATGGAAATTGGGTGGGAAGAAGAAATATTAATATAAGGATGAGATAAGATTGCCATATATTGAGAATTGTTGAAGTTGAGTAATGGTACCTAGTGGTACTGTTCTCTATCCTTTTTATATGTTTGAACTTTTTTATAATAAAAATTTTAAAATTGTGGTGTGGGGGATCAGAGAGAGAAGAAAAAATTAGGACCCTGAGTATAGGCAACTTTTTCAGAGTTTTGCTATATAGTAGAGATTCATGTGCAGTAATCAGAGGGGAAGTAGAGTCAAGCATTGTTTTTAAGAGTTAACAATACTGATTTTGTTTGCTGCTGCTTGGCCTTCCAAGAAGAACTTAGTTTTGACAAATGATTTAATTCTTTACTAATGAGAATTTAAGTTATAGTGGTGACCTCAAGAGAGGTCAAAAATTGTTCTAAGAAATCAGTACACAAATATCCAATTTCAGTTGACCTCACAGGATGCTTAAGGATCATCCACATTATAACATTTCTAACAGTCTTATTCTTTTCCAATATAACTACAACCATTACTCACATCTACATATCCATCAAAAACACACATTCAGAAACTCTCTACATAATAACATTGAATGAAAATTCTGTTTCAAAGTTATAATCTGCTAATATAACTCACTAGCAAAGTATTAGCACATGACAGCTAGTAAATTTGGATTAAATATAACCAATGCCCAAATCAAAAAATGAAGAAGCAAGGAAAACTGTCATACGCTGTATGTAGCTATTCCTTAAAATCAAACTATCAACTCATTGGCTTATTAGTAGAATTAATTCTTAAACGTTTTCCTTAATCACTACTGTACTCACTTTTTTTTCAACATTGCTGGCTAACAAGTACTCAGTTGTTGCAACAACTACCCGTAAATAAATAGCGAGCAGGTGAATATCTGTTTCTATGGTTTCTATTTACAGTAGAGAGAGATTGTTTGACACTTGCTACTTTCCTTTTATAATAGAAATTTAAATATTGCCTTCTCCCTATTCTTATCCTTCTTTTCCTCCATCCTGTAATGCTATCTATTTTCTTTCTCTTCATCTGGCTCTCTTTCTCAATCACCATTACCTCTAAGTTCCATTAAAAGTGATTTAATTTCAGTTTTCCATTCTAGGAAAAATGTCTGGACAGAAAAGGAACAAGCAGTGGGAGAGCTGCCTGCACTTTTTTTAAAAATAAGTTTCAGCAAATATACTTTGCTTCTTAAACTAGATCAGCAACTTAAGAAGAAATGACAGAGTTTCCTTCTTTGCTTAGACAAAGCCTCTTTCTACGACAAATCTTCGAGTAACAGGGATAGTTCCTTCCACCTCCATCTTTCAGCAGTGTCTGATATCTGTTTGATAAGATAAGCTTCAGGAATGCAGTGAGCCAATTACTTGGGTTGCCCTCAGCAAATATACTTACTTACTGCTGGATCAAACTAAAACATTCATTACTTATACCCCTATTTCTATACATGGTACAAAATTACAGCAAACAAAAGTTGGTAAAATATAATGTTACATTGATAACAAAAAACATCAGTTTGAAAAATAATTTGGGATCATTTTTCTCATAATACCCTCTGTACAAAATTGAATCACCCAAGTGTGCTCAATGACCTGTCAGTGTACAATGATGCAATAGAAATGGTAAAACAAAATCCTTTATATCATCCCAAAACTGTTGAGCAAAGATTCCTGAGAGATAGTCTTCCCTTGCTTTTGAGAAAATTAGCTTCTGGGAAGTGACTTTCAAAGTCAAACAAGGTGGTAATATTCTTTTGAAAAGGAAAAAAATAATCCTTTATTCATTAAATAAGTAAAATAACATTACAACATAGATATCAATGTACTTAACTGTAAATTAAATGTACAGATATGTTGAGCAAATTAAATGAGCACTGTCCTATGTCAACATTGGAACTGTGCAGAAACATATGAACCTTCTCTAATCCAAGTTCAATTATGTATTCCTTTAACTCCTCAAAAAGCAATTTCATATTCTACATGTGAGCATGCCAAGAGAAAAAAAGTTACTTTTAGTATTATTAACATAGTATTTCTTTGAATATTAAGTCAGCAAATAACACATATTTCATGTTTGTCCTAATGGAGAATGTCAGGCACACCCAAATGTATCACTGCTTTCTTTGTAGACTTTCTGAATCACTCAGCCAAGCAAAGCTATTAACTTACTCTAATACCCTACAGAAGCCTTTGGTTTTACCACCTTTAAAATGCCTGTACAGCCAATTTCCCATTAGCAAATAGAAAAGATTTTTTATATTACTATTAAGTTGCTTTAACAAATTCAATTTTAGGTCCCTGAAGTCTCTTACTTGGTTCCACTGCCTGTACAACAGGTGTTCGTATTTTTGTGCATTGCTTTCTTTTTACATTAAGAAAGATAAACAACACCAAAGTGTAATAGATAATTTGGTTGATATAAAGAAAGTAGAATGAGGGAAGAAATGGGCTTAATTCACTTTCAATGACAATGATTAGAATTTCATTTTCTACACTACAGACCCAATGGTAAAGGAGCAAAAGCTCCAGGGACTTTAAAAATATAATTAAAATAATATAAGCACAGAATCATGAACTTTCTGGCATGCCCATATTTGTCTGACTTATTTCCATACTGAGCACAATATCCACATCCAGTCTTCCCTCAGCTACTGCATACTATTATCTGTCTACTCATAAATCCCTTCTTATTCTCTATCGTTTCTCACACATTCTCACTTTACTTGTTTTCCTTAAACATTAGCTTATTTCTTTTATTTTTGCCTTTGGGGTCATTTGTTTAATAAACATCTTCTTTTCTAATGTTTATTAAAAATTCACCTGCCTTTTTTACCCACATTTTAAACTAATGTGTCTCCTCTTTTTCTTTGTCTTGATTGTTTTCTCTACACCTCATATTTCTCCTCTACTGCACCTGGGTCTCATTCAGGTAGAGTGAAGAAAGGCCCAACTGAAGGCACTTTCCTGCCTTGCTTTGCAGATTTGGAGGAAAACAGAATGAATCCTACACATGTGTACAAACCCGCAAATGAGGGGAAAGCACAGGGAGCTTGTGTCAAATTCTCCAGCAAAGATGTGCACAGTTAGAATTGAAAAGCAATGGGATAAACAAGGTAAGAGGCAGGGGAGACAGCACCAACCAGCATGAGAGCCACAGAAGCAAAATGGGAGCCAGGTAAGGAAGTAGCTAGAGGAGGTTTCTGGCCAACATTCATTAATTACAATTCTGTCAAACAGCCTGTCATGTTTGGTTTACAATGAGTCTTCCAACCAAGCTCAGAAAGGCAATTTAAAAATGTATTTTTTAATTAGTATATAGATTAAGATATAAAAAATTTTTTCTTTATAATTTAAGGTTCTAAAATGTAAAACATGTCAAGACTGATCATTATTATTCATGTATTAGAGTAGGTTAAAATAGCAGATGCCTATAAAACTCCACATATGTTCTATAGAATAACAATTTAAAAGAATTCAAAAAAGAGTGTGAGAAGGAAGAAAATAAGCCAGACTTAAAGACAAATATGGTTATTATGAATAAGCATTAGCTGGACTCTGAGCTTCCTAGTGGCTAAAAATAAAGAAAACCATGATGTGTAATAAATTTTTAGTATCTGCTATGAGGAAGCAATTCAACTTTTCAAGAGAAATGAACCTTAAGCTTTTGCCCATACTAATCTCACAACACAGGTTCTTACATTTTTTTTAACATGATACCTTTTAGAATATCATAAAACCTATAATCCCCAACCTAGAAAATCACAGAAGGCTGACGCTGACCTTCAGTGCCTCAGCTCCAGGGCCATGGCGACCTCCAGGAAGTTCGTTGGGGGGAACTGGAAGATGAACCGACGGAAGAAGAGCCTGGGGGAGCTCATCCGCACTCTGAACGCGGCCAAGGTGCCGGCCAACACTGAGGTGGTTTGCACTCTCCCCACTGCCTATATCGACTTTGCCCCAGAAGCTAGAGCCCAAGATTGCTGTGGCTGCGCAGAACTGCTACAAAGTAACTAACGGGGCCTTTACTTGGGAGATCAGCCCTGGCATGATCAAAGACTGCAAAGCCAATCGAGGGTCCTGGGGCACTCAGAGAGTAGGCATGTCTTTGGGGAGTCAGATAAGCTGATTGGGCAGAAAGTGGCCCATGCTCTGGCACAGGGACTCAGAGTAATCGCTTGTACTGGGGAGAAGCTAGCTGAAAGGGAAGTGGCATCACTGAGAAGTTTGTTTTCGAGAAGAAAGAGGTCATCGCAGATAACGTGAAGGACTGGAGCAAGGTCGTCCTGGCCTGCGAGCCTGTGTGGGCCATTGGTACCAGCAAGACTGCAACACCCCAGAAGGCCCAGGAAGTACACGAGAAGTTCTGAGAATGGTGTCCAACATCTCTGATGTGGTGGCTCAGAGCACCCGTATCCATTTATGGAGGCTCTGTGACGGGGGCAACCTGCAAGGAGCTGGCCAGCCAGCCTGAAGTGGATGGCTTCCTCGTGGGTGATGCTTCCCTCAAGCCCGAATTCGTGGACATCATCAATGCCAAACAATGAGCCCCATCCATCTTCCCTACCCTTCCTGCCAAGCCAGGGACTAAGCAGCCCAGAAGCCCAGTAACTGCCCCTCCCCTGCACATGTTTCTGATGGTGTCATCTGCCCCCTCTTGCGGCCTCATCCAAACTGTACCTTCCTTTACTGTTTATATCTTCACCCTGTAATGGTTGGGACCAGGCCACTCCCTTCTCCACTTAGTATAATCGTTGGAACTAGACGTCACCAAGGTGGCTTCTCCTTGGCTGAGAGGTGGAAGGGGCAGGATTTGCTGCTGGGTCCCCTAGGCCCTAATGAGGGAAGGAGAGAAACCATCCTCTTCCTTCTTACACCCTGAGGCCAAGATCCTCCCCTCGGAAGCCATGAGTGCTGCCCTCTCCCACGGTGCCCGCGCCTGTGTGTGCTGTGTATGTGAACCACCCACGTGTGAGGGAATAAACACCTGGCACTAAAAAAAAAAAAAAAAAAAAAGGAAAAAGAAAATCAAAGAAATTTTATAGACATTTTCAAAGATTCATGAACTGTTTCAAGCCTATCCTTGGAACCTCTAGAAGTCCATGATCTACATATTAAGGATTCTTGTCATTAGAATGGACATGGGGGAAGTCTTAAAAGTCATAGTGAATAATGACAGCAGAAACTGCAAAATCTGTTTTAATGTCTTTCTTATTTAAGAGCATAATATTAAGGGACAATTTAGTGAAAATAATTGTGTAAAGAAGGGAAAGTCATATGTAAATGACTTTATGTAAAGAAGGTAAAACTACATATGTGTAATCACAATGTCTATATTTGACCTTATGGCCAGCATATTAGCTACCTTTATTTTTCATGGCATAAATAACTTCTAATAATTTCTTCTAATAATATCCTATGGAAGTATAAAATCTATAATACTCAAATAAGTAAATCTAATAGCAATCCATTTATAATTCTCTTACTATATTTTATAGTTTACTAACATACATTTGCAAACAATATATTATTTGGTTTTCCTTATTTGTGGGCTTTATAAAAATAGAATTATGTTACATGTAGTCTCTTGAAACTTTTTTCACCCAATATTATGCTACCAAATTGCACCCGTTATTATACATCACTCAATTCATTACTTTAATCTTGCATATTTTATTCAATAAATAAGCCATAAATTATTCCTCACCCATTAATAGATATTTGAATTGATTCCAGCATTTGCTATTAGAAATTTAGGTGGTATCAACATCTTCTGGGAAAAAAGATTTACTCTGACAATGGAAACGGGAAGAATTCATAGGCTCATTACTAGTAATAGTCTAAGTCTTGGGCTAGCTGGTTATATGGATGTTCATTAATTATTATGCTTTAGAACCTACCCGAAAGTTACATATATTATTTTGTATTTATAAAATATATTTTAAGATAAAATTGATAAACTAGAATATTTTATAATACTAAAAATTTTGGATAATGGAGATTCATGCTTTAAAAGATGGTAGAAATTTCTTTAAGCACCAAAATTTTCAAAAGTGAAAAATTATCTATTGGGATTCTTTGGTCTCCACTAATTACTATGTAATAATTTTGTTTTCTATCATTTTCCCGGGACCTACTAAATCAATAGCATGTCTTTCCATTTTCCTCAACTATCGCTTCCCTGAGTTAGACTTTGATAAGAGATAGCACAGAGTTCAAAGTGATTCATCATCAAAACCAGTACCTGTCTGTTTTGCTATAAACTATTGCATAACACAAATGCAAGGTATTGAGTTGCTTTTTTATTGTTTTTATCTGAAATGTCACTGTATTCTCTGGATTATAACAGCCTAAGGCTAAACAGAGGAATAGTCTATAACCACTGTATACCAGAAAAGAAAACCAGGGCTTCTTAATTCATTCCCTATCTGTCTTCTAGGAAAGTGCAAAGAGGATCATGTGTTGTTCTTGTGTATAAAAGATTCCTTGAAGCATCTTGGATTAAGTCGTGCGCAAGATGGCTGAATAGGAACAGCTCCGGTCTGCAGCTCCCAGCAAGATCAACACAGAAGGTGGGTGATTTCTGCATTTCCAACTGAGGTACCCAGATCATCTCATTGGGACTGTTTAGACAGTTGGTGCAGCCCACAGAGGGCAAGCAGAAGAATGAGGCGTCACCTCACCCAGGAAGCTCAAGGGGTCAGGGAACTCCTTACCCTAGCCAAGGGAAGCCGTAAGGGACTATGCCGTGAGGAACGGTGCACTCCAGCCCAGATACTACTCTTTTCCCACAGTCTTTGCAACCCACAGACGAGGAGATTCCCTTGGGTGCCAATGCCACCAGGGCCCTGGGTTTGAAGCACAAAACTGGGCAGCCGTTTGGGCAGACACCAAGCTAGCTGTAGGAGTCTTTTTCATACCCCAGTGGTGCCTGGATCACCAGCGAGACAGAACCGTTCACTTCCCTGGAAAGGGGGCTGAAAGCCAGGGATCCCAGTGGTCTAGCTCAGCAGATCGCACCCCCACGGAGCCCAGCAAGCTAAGATCCACTGACTTGAAATTCTTACTGCCAGCACAGCCGTCTGAAGTCTACCTGGGACACTAGAGCTTGGTCAGGGAAGGGGCATCCACCATTACTGAGGCTTGAGTAGGCGGTTTTTCCCTCACAGTGTAAACAAAGCCACCAGGAAGTTCGAACTAGGCAGAGCCCACCACAGCACTGCAAAGCTGCTGTAGCCAGATGGCCTCTGTAGCTTCCTCCTCTCTGGGCAGGGCATCTCTGAAACAAAGGCAGCAGCCCCAATCAGGGGCTTATAGATAAAATTCCCATCTCCCTAGGACAGAACACCTGGGGGAAGGGGCAGGTATGGGCGCAGCTTCAGCAGACTTATACATTCCTGCCTGCCAGCAAAGGGAGGCCCACTAGACTAGCAGCAGATCTCTCTGCAAAAACCCCACATGCCAGAATAGAGTGGGGGACAATATTCAACATTCCTAAAGAAAATAATTTTAAACCCAAAATTTTATATCCAGACAAACTAAGCTTCACAAGCAAAGGAGAAATAAAATCCTTTACAGACAAGCAAATGCTGAGAGATTTTGTCACCACCAGGCCTGCCTTACAAGAGCTCCTGAAGGAAGTACTAAATATGGACAGGAAAAACGGGTTTCAGACACTGCAAAAACATACCAAATTGTAAAGACCATCGACACTGTGAAGAAACTACATCAACTAACGGGCAAAATAACCAGCTAGCATCATAATGACAGGATTAAATTCACACACAACAATATTAACCTTAAATGTAAACGGGCTAAATCCTGCAACTAAAAGACACAGACTGGCAAATTAGATAAAGAGTAAAGACTCATTGATGTGCTGTATTCAGGAGATCCATCTCATGTGCAAAGACACATACAGGCTCAAAACAAAGGAATGGGGGAATATTTACCAAGTAAATGGAAAGCAAAAAAAAAGCAGGGTTGCAATCCTAGTCTCTGATAAGACAGACTTTAAACCAATAAAAATCAAAAAAGACAAAGAAGGGCATTACATAATGGGAAAGGGATCAATGCAACAAGAAAAGCTAACAATTCTAAATATGTATGCACCCAATATAAGAGCACCCAGATTCATAAAGCAAGTTCTTAGAGACCTACAAACAGACTTAGACTCTCACACAATAATAGTGGGAGACTTTAACACCCACTGTTAATATTAGACAGACCAAAATGAGACAGAAAATTAATAAGGGTATTCAGGACTTGAACTCATCTCTTGACCAAGCGGACCTAATAAACATCTACACAACTCTCCACCCTGAATCAATAGAATGTACATTCTTCTCAGCACCACATTGCACTTATTCTAAAAGTGATCACATAATTGGAAGTAAAACACTCCTTAACAAATGCAAAAGAATGGAAATTATAACAAACAGTCTATCAGACCACAGTGCAATCAAATTAGAACTCAGGATTAAGAAACTTACTCAAAACCTCCCAACTACATGGAAACTGAACAACCTGCTCCTGAATGACTACTGAGTAAATAATGAAATTAAGGCAGAAATAAATAAGTTCTTTGAAACCAACGAGAACAAAGACATAACATACCAGAATCTCTGGGACACAGCTAACCCAGAGTTTAGAGGGAAATTTATAGCACTAAATGCCCACAGAAGGAAGCGGGAAAGATCTAAAATTGACACCCTAACATCGCAATTAAAAGTATTAGAGATGCAAGAGCAAACAAATTCAAAAGCTAGCAGAAGACAAGAAATAACTGAGATCCGAGTAGAACTGAAGGAGATAGAGACATGAAAAACCCTTCAAAAAATCAATGAATCCAGGAAGTGGTTTATTGAAAAGATTAACAAAATAGATAGACCGCTAGACAGACTAATAAAGAAGAAAAGAGAGAAGAATCAAATAGACATGAAAAGTGATAAAGGGTATATCACCACTGATCCCACAGAAGTACAAAATGCCCTCAGAGAATACTATAAACACCTCTACACAAATAAACTAGAAAATCCAGAAGAAATGGATAAATTACTGGAAACATACACCCTCCCAAGTCGAAACCAGAAAGAAGTTGAATGCCTGAATAGACCAATAACAAGTTCCGAAATTGTGGCAGTAATTAACAGCCTTCCAACCAAAAAAAACCCAGGACCAGACGGATTCACAGCTGAATTCTACCAGAGGTACAAAGAGAAGCTGGTACCATTCCTTCTGAAACTATTCCAAACAATAGAAAAAGAGGCACTGCTCCCTAACTCATTTTATGAGGCCAGCATCATCCTGTGACCAAAATCTGGCAGAGACACAATAAAAAAAAGAAAATTTCAGGCCAATATCCCTGATTAACATTGATGCGAAAATCCTCAATAAAATACTGGCAAACTGAATCCAGCAACATATAAAAAGTTATCCATCATAATCAAGTCGGTTTCATCCTTCGGATGCAAGGCTTACTCAACATATGCAAAACAATAAGCATAATCCATCACATAAACAGAACCAATGACAAAAACTACATGATTATCTCAATATATGCAGAAAAGGCCTTCAATAAAATTCAACACCCCTTCATGCTAAAAAATCTCAATAAACTAGGTATTGATGGAATGTATCTCAAAATAATAAGAGCGATTTATGACAAACCCACAGCCAATATCATACTGAATGGGCAAAAGCTGGAAGCATTCCCTTTGAAAATTGGCACAAGACAAGGATGATCTCTCTCACCAATCCTATTCAACATGGTATTGAAAGTTCTGGCCAAGGCAATCAGGCAAGAGAAAGAAATAAAGAGTATTCAAATAGGAAGAGAGGAAGTCAAATTGTCTCTGTTTGCAGATGACATGATTGTGTATTTAGAAAACCCCATTGTCTCAGCCCAAAATTTCCTTAAGCTGATAAGCAACTTCAGCAAAGTGTCAATACAAAATCAATGTGCAAAATTCACAAGCATTCCTATACACCAATAACAGACAAACAGAGAGCCAAATCATGAGTGAACTCTCATTCACAATTGCTACAAAGAGAATAAAATACCTAGGAATACAACTTACAAGGGATGTGAAGGACCTCTTCAAGGAGAACTACAAACCACTGCTCAAGGAAATAAGAGAGGACACAAACAAATGGAAAAACATTCCATGCTTATGGATAGAAAGAATCAATATCGTGAAAATGGCCATACTGCCCAAAGTAATTTATAGATTCAATGCTATCCCCATCAAGCTACCACTGACTTTCTTCTCAGAATTAGAAAAAAACTAATTTAAATTTCATATGGAACCAAAAAAGAGCCCACATAGCCAAGACAATCCTAAGCAAAAAGAACAAAGCTGGAGGCATCATGCCACCTGACTTCAAACTATACTACAAGGCAACAGTAACCAAAACAGCATGGTACTGCTACCAAAACAGATATATAGACCAATGGAACAGAACAGAGGCCTCAGAAATAATGCCACACATCTACAAACATCTGATCTTTAACAAACCTGACAAAAACAAGAAATGGGGAAAGGATTCCCTATTGAATAAATGGTGTTGGGAAAACTGGTTAGCCATATGCAGAAAACTGAAACTGGACCCCTTCCTTACAACTTATACAAAAATTAACTCAAGATGCATTAAAGACTTAAACGTAAGACCTAAAATCATAAAAACCCTAGAAGAAAACCTACTCAATACCATTCAGGACATAGGCATGGGCAAAGACTTCAAGACTAAAAGAAAACCTAGGCAATATCATTCAGGACATAGGCATGGGCAAAGACTTCATGACTAAAACACCAAAAGCAATGGCAACAAAAGTCAAAATTGACAAATGGGATCTAATTAAACTAAAGAGCTTCTGCACAGCAAAAGAAACTATCATCAGAGTAAACAGGCAACCTAGAGAATGGGAGAAAATGTTTGCAATCTATCCATCTGACAAAGGGCTAATATCCAGAATCTACAAGGAACTTAAACAAATTTACAAGAAAAAAACAAACAACCCCATCAAAAAGTGGGTGAAGGATATGAACAGACACTTCTCAAAAGAAGACATTTATGCAACCAACAAACATATGAAAAAAAGCTCATCATCACTGGTCATTAGAGAAATGCAAATCAAAACCATGAGGAGATACCATCTCATGCCAGTTAGAATGGTGATCATTAAAAAGTCAGGAAACAATAGATGCTGGAGAAATAGGAATGCTTTACACCGTTGGTGGGAGTCTACATTAGTTCAACCATTGTGGAGGACAATGTGGTGATTCCTCAAGGATCTAGATCCAGAAATAGCATTTGACCCAGCAATCCCATTACTGGGTATATCCCCAAAGGATTATAAATCATTCTACTATAAAGACACATGCACACATATGTTTATTGCAGCACTGTTCACAACAGCAAAGACTTGGAACCAACCCAAATGCCCATCAGTGATAGACTGGATAAAGAAAATGTAGCACATATACACCATGGAATACTATGCAGCCATAAAAAAGGATGAGTTCATATCCTTTGCAGGGACAAGGATGAAGCTGGAAACCATCTTTCTCAGCAAACTAACACAAGAACAGAAAACCAAACACTGCATGTTCTCACTCATAAGTGGGAATTGAACAATGAGAACATGTGGACACAGTGAGGGGAACATCACACACCAGGGCCTGCAGGGGGGTAGGGGGCTAGGGGAGGGATAGCATTAAGAGAAACACCTAAGGTAGGTGATGGGTTGATGGGTGCAGTAAACAACCATGGCACGTGTATACCTATGAAACAAACCTGCACATTCTGCACATGTATCCCAGAACTTAAAGTATAATAATAAGAAGAAAAATAAACATTCCTTGAATAGATAGATCTGAGCACATTCTTTTTCTTTTTTAAAATAGTACTACTAGTATACCAGAGGGAGGGAAAGATATTAAAAATGTAGATTCAAGGTTTATAATTAAATATTCAAGTACCCCTGACTCAGCATTTCCAAGTTGTGGTCCTGATGCCCCCATAATCTACTACCTGTATCTGTATTGTGAAGTTTCCTTCACAAACTTCTTCATGAGTTACATATATATATGTATGTATATATATTTATATACATATATATATATTTGCTGCCTCTACTTTAAGACCTAGGACTGAACTCATTCTTCCCACAACATGACCTCAAAATGTGAGAGGTCACCCATGACAAAAACTGATGAATTTTTCTAATAAATTTGGGAAGGCCAAATCCATGGAGCTAAAGATGAACCTTCAAACTAGCCTCACTCTACTCCAACCTCCAAATATCTAACCCACCAGGGGATACTGAATACCTACCAAATCTGATGCCGTAGAAAGGGTCAAGCCTTTGATAAATCACAACCAGACATCTGTAGTTTTTTTAGGAAACTGCAGACTCTACCCAGAGATGGAGGCAGCTGTGTTCCACTTCCTCTTTTTTTTTTTTTAATTGAGATGGAGTCTTGCTCTGTTGCCCAGGCTGGAGTGCAGTGGCTCAATCTCCACCTTCCAGATTCAAGTGATTCTCCTGCCTCAGTCTCCCAAGTAGCTGGGATTACAACCATGTGCCACCATGCCTGGCTAATCCAGCTTCCGGATTCAAGTGATTCTTCTGCCTCAGTCTCCCAAGTAGCTGGGATTACAAGCATGTGACACCATGCCTGGCTAATTTTGTAGCTAATTTTTAGTAGAGATGGGGTTTCACCATGTTGGCCGGGCTGGTCTCGAACTCCTGACCTCAAGTGATTCACCCACCTCAGCCTCCCAAAGTGCTGGGATCCACTGCCTCTTTTGCTTTTGTTTTCTCTCAGCTTTGATTATCAGGATGGACCTAAGTTCCACATGTGAAGCCCTCCCATACAATTCTTTTCCTATGGTTCAACCCAGCCTAAATGTGTCACTGAAGACTTCCAGACAGAGCAGGCAGTTGCCCTTTATAATTCTCTTTTCTACAGGCTATCACCCATCATTACTTTATGAAACTGCTTTTAGTGTCACCAAATAATTATCCAGCAAACCTAATGGTCTTTCCCTCTTCCTCAGTACCTTGACCTTTCTTTAGCATTTAACTCAAAACCTCTTTATTGACATTCTATCTCCTTGCTTTGAAAAAGATGCTTTGATTTGCTTCCACTTTGATGAATTTTTCATCATTGTTTTCTTCAGTGGCCCTTTTTCTTCCCTGTATTAGTTAGGATTTGTTCCATCACAACTATTTAATTAGCTCATGAGTCTAAAGGTTACCACTTTGGGATAGTATCTGCTGATCTTAGCTGGGCTTGCTCAGTCAGCTGATGAGTCAGCTGGGCCAGTAGGACATCTCTTCACATAGTCTCACTTCCTCCTGGAGGTTAGCTTAGGATTTTTATGGCAGTTGCAGGACTCCAAGAGAACTAAGAAAGAAAACTCCAATGTGCAAGTGCTTTTTAAGTCTCCACTTTTGTCACATTTGCAACTGTCCCATTGGCCAAAGCACGTGATTTGGCAAAGCCAAGAATGAGTGTGGGAGGAGACTACCCCAAGAATGCAGATGCAAGGAAGCACAAAAAGATGGGACAGTTACTACAACTTACACACCACTTATTCACCTAAACTACAGCTATTTAAATCTAAAGACTTGATCTTTGCCTCATTGCTCCTGTTAGACTCTCATTGATTCTTAGAATCCTTGTGAAGTTTAAAATATTCTGCAGTTCTTATATTACTGTGACATCTATAATACCTTGGTGTGAATGCTTCAAAATCCATTTTTACAGAATAGAGTTGGCTCTTTGCCTTGACTTTTGTGTTTCTAAATTTCCTTTGGACATTTTCACTGAGATGTTCTACTGGGGCTTCAATTTCGACATGAACTAAAATTGAATGTATTATCTTCCTCTCTGTTTCAACCATTCCTTCCTTGTCTGCTTCAATAAAAATTACCATATGACACATGTATTTATCTTAATGTTTCACCTGGTCCCAAGTTACATTTTTTGTTGTTTTGAGACAGGGTCTTGCCCTTTCACCTAGGCTGTAGTGCAGTGGTGAGATGCCAGCTCACGGTAACCTTGACCTCCCAGCTAAAGCAATCCTCCCACCTCAGCCTCCTGAGTAGCTGGGATTACAGGCAAGCACCACCAGGCCCAGGTAATTTTTGTATTTTTTTTTAGAGATGGGGTCTCGCCATGTTGCCCAGGCTGGTCTCAAACTCCTGGGCTCAAGTGATCTTCCCACCTCAACCTCCAAAAGTACTGGGATCACAGGCATGAGCCACCATGCTGAGCCCCCAAATTACATATTTTTTGTGTCAGTCTCTTTCTCCTCTCCTCTTCTACATCTAATTTGTAGTTTTACTTCTACCATTTACCAAATAAGAATATATGAATTTACTTAAATTTTACCTTTAATTTCCTTGCCCTAAAAATAGTGATAAGAAAATTTGCCTTGCAGAGCTATTAGATGGATTAAATTAGTTTTGTATGCTTAGCGCATTGAATGTATTCAAAAATGTTATTTTCCTTCCCCTTAAGTCTTCTTGATTCTTATTCTTGGGATTGTTCACATCCCTGCACTTCTTTTTTTTTTTTAACAGTACCACAAATTAAAATTAAGCCCTTATAACCTCAAGCCATGGACCTTTGAAATATAATTTCACTATACTTCTCTATAATTAGCTTATCTCTTCTATAATCCATTCCTACCTCCTCGTAGTCTTTTCAAAGCCCTGCCTTCTATCTATTTCTATTTCCCATTAGATAAAACCCACTCTTTAAACTATCATACATGCTCTTTTCCAAAACTTGTTCCTGGCTATTTTTCCAGATTTGTTTCCCATTGCTCTTCTCCATGAATGCTTCAGCTAAACTCTACAACTTGCCATTCCCCAAATACACTTTTACTTTCCCTCCTGTATATTATTCAAGGAATTGTACTAAATTGTTCATCTCTCTAGGCTTTTAGAAATTCAGCTTGGTAAGCATTGAGTAAAACTAAATAAGACAGTCTTTCTGCTCCAGGAAATTTACAATCTCAGGAGAAAATAGATAGTCTCACTTTATGATATTATAAATTCTCTGGGGCACAAAGAGTCTTGCATAGTTTTCCAGGCAATCAAAGACTTTACAGCCTTATAAGACAAAAGTTTTATAGCTAGCTGTTATATGATAAAAGTACAGGCTCTGAGAGCAAGCTGGAGGCAGATAAATCTCACTTCCATCATTTACTAATTGTGTTGACATAAGCAGTTTACTTAAACTCTTTCAGCTTCAGTCTCCTCATCTGCAAATGGGGGTAATAAAAGCATCTGTCTCATAGGATAATAATATAAGACAATGCAAGTTAAGTTATTTGTATGGTAAGTGACATAATGGTATGCTCTCAGTAAATGTCAGTTATCCCTGACCATTGCTCTCCTAACAATAAATACAAAATCATGGGAAAACAAAATAAATTAAGAATTCTTTCTATGAAGGTTAGAAAACTTTTAGGAAAAGGGTCATATGAGCTGAACCCTGAAAGGAAGGTATGATTTCCCCCAAATCAGGACTGATCTCTTCTATCTCTGCACTCATTCTTCCAACTATTTGTGTCTTCATTCATGAGTTGAACATTGTTTTTTACATGCACACTACATGGCAGACAGTTTGTGACACGCTTATGGCATTTATCAGCATCTGTCTATGCTAACTGAGGAAATGAAAATTAACTCTTGACATCCTGGACCTGGACTGGCACTTAACGGCTAGACCTTGCTGTCTTCTGTTGAACATAAATAATCTCACAAAACATCAACTTCAGACGAGGCTACACTGTGACTATGATGGATCAAGACAAAAACAAGATCAGATCATTCCATAATCAAGTCTCAACACCCACAAAAACATGGATATTGTCCATCCTAAAAAATGACCAAACATCTACTTATCTTGGCTAACCTGAGTGACTGATGTTTCTTAACCAATTCTAGCTTTATTCCCAAACTAATCTTCCATCTTTCTCAATAAGATTTATTAAATACCTAATTACACAGTTATTCCCATTTCTTAACAATATCCAAAACAGAGCAATGCCTGCTTCCTTAAAATCTCCCCAAAGTCACATCCCTAGATCTAATAGTGGGCCCTATCTAACACCCTCTTACTGAAGTGCTCTACTCTTCACCATGTGTGTTCTCCTTCCCTGCAATGAATAATAAAACACTACAGATGTGTTCTTGATGTGCTTTTGACAAAGGGCATTGTCACAACATTCTTGGTTTACTAATCTTACCTCCTGAAACTGTAAAATTCTCTGGAGAAGAGTATTGTCTTATTAATTTTCATATCTCCCACTACACAAAAACAGTGTCTTTAATAGAGTAAATACATACAAAAAGTTTGTTGAATGGATAACTGAATCTCATAGAAACTATTTTCTTCAATGACCAGAAATGGTGAAAAGACACTGGAGAAAGTGTCCTGAATCCTGCTTCTCAGAAGTGCAACTAGGAGTATCCAGAAATTATTCTCTAGCAGTGACTTTGCAGGCAGCACAATGCTGGAAGTTGCAGGGTGGTGTCTTGGTATGTCAGAATTAATTATTATTCAGAAATGGTAAAAAGATATATGTGAGATCAAAATAGCATTACAATTACCTTATAGCTATCAACAATACTGGCCTTTCAGAGGAACCTTAAAGTGGGATCTTCTGAATCATCCAAATCATGCTGCCAATGTGGTATACAACATTTGTGTTAACAGGAATATTTACTATGAAATAGTATTCTAAATGTCTTTCAAGTAAGATACCTAGTATAAAGTTCAAAAGTTCCTATTAATTTACTGAATTGCATTTTTATTTTACCCATAAAAAGGCACAGAAATCATGAAAAAAGTATTTGATTGAGAATTTAGTCTGAATTTAAAGGCACTATAAAATGCACCATCTGAATATTAAAAATATGTTAATAAAAACATGAAAGAATCTGACATTCAATCGACTCAATTGGTAAATAGAAAAATATTCAACTAAAAAACTGTAGAAAAAATGGCATCATGACAGAAAGATATTACACAAGGGACAGTCTATGACAGTATCTGAATTTATCCAAATAAGCAATAAAGTAGGTGATCCAGAGTATATGATCTACATTTGCATCTACGCATTTTAGCAAATTTCTTCTGTTACATTAATCTTCAAGGGAACAGCCATATAAACTAATACTAAAGTTGCAGGCTTTAGGAAAATATCTGTAAGGAACCCTGCAATATCGTTAAAACTGCTATTAATCTATATAACTACCTTCCCTAGGGAAACTGGCTCAATCCTTTCAATGCTAAGAAGAGCTAAGAACCCATATTTAAAATGGGAGTCAGAGAATGCTGCAGAGAAATTAGTAGTTAATTAGTGAGAAAACTAGTAAAAAGAAGATAAAATTATTTTTTGGTAATGTTAGAATGTACAGTAAAAATCTATTAATATTCAGTAAAGAGTCAGACTTTCAGCTTATGTAAGCTGAAAAATATTTCATACACATAATAATTAGAAATTATGTATATTGAGCATAAAAACTGAAATTACAAGTCTGGCTCCACAACATTAATTTTGTAAATTGGATCTACATTTGCTCTCCATTTAAAAGCTCTAGCCAGTAAATCCTCTACTTTAAATATAACCATAGTATGGTTTAATATGTGTATATGTGATTTTTAGACGCCATTTCAATGAGATTTACAGTCTGTTCCTGACTTGATATTCAGTCTACATTACAAAGAATAGTTGAATTGGTCTACGACTCTTAAGTATTTTCTCCCCAGAGGTGGATTAGAGCAACTAATTTCTGAGAACCTGGGAATTATGCTTTTATGACTGTGAGTCTAACCAAATATTAAGGCGTGAGCAATTTCATTGAGAAATGAATAAAAAATAGCTTATGCCTTTAATGTAGAATTTTCTGGTAGGTAAAAATGCAATTCAGAGAGGAACAGTTAAAGAAGAGGTGTCTCTGTGGGCTGCTCTTTAAAAGACCTGAGATTTGTAGATAAGCAATCATTCATTTAGTTATTCATCTACCCAATCACTGCTTATTATTCATAGGTATCATACTAAGCTCTGGGAGGAGCAATGGCTCACCTTTCCACTACCCACATCCATAGTTTACAGCACTGCAGAAAATAAATTAGCAGTAAAGAAAAAGGGTGCTAACAACTCTAGGCAGGAACACCTCATGTAGTCTAGTATGTCAGGAAAGGCTTGGGGAAGGAGGAACAAATAGGGTGAGACTTGAAGGATAAGTTAAGCTGGTCAGGAAAAAAAAGAGGAAGGAGAGGGTTATAGGCAGAGAGAATAGCCCATCTGAAAACCAAGGCTGCAGGTGAGGGAGAGTGCAGACGGTCGAAGACTGAAAGACACTCAATGTCCAGGACACCTGTTACAGGGAAAGAATATTGTGAGCTCAGACTAGAGTGGGGGTGTAAAGTATGATCCATTTAGACAGAAGTAAAAGAGGAGCTGCCAACTATATGAAACATAATATTTATTAAACCTTACTATGTGTCAGGTTCTCTGCAGTGCACCCTTTCTGCACAGTCTCATTTATGTCACATAATGATCCTATAAGATAGGTGTCACTGTGATTCCTATTTAACAGATGAGAAACTGAGGCAGAGGGGTCAAGTAATTTGCTCAGGCTCACACAGCTAAGACATTACAGAGTCAAATTCAAATCTAGATCATCTGAGCCTATATTTTATGTTCTTAGGCATACCATAGGCTAGGTCAAAAAGGGTAACCAGCATTATATTTCAGTAAAACTCTATACACTAATGTTTGGATCTAGTTGAAACATTCACCAGAAGAACCCAAAGGCTGCTCTTATTTATATTGTCCATATAGATTCTCACTATTGTATTGGTAGTTAGAAAATCTGAAGGGAATTTTCTGAGCTGCAACAAGAATTAATTGAGGCAAAGTTTTGTTGGTTTTTCCTCTTTTGGTAACCTCAAGAACAATGAAAGTGCACAGCATATAGTAGCTGCCAAAAGAATTTAGTCCTGCTTTACTGTATAGAAGGTTGTGTCTACTTTGACTATCTCAGTTTGGTGAGATTCTTGACTTCTATTCATCAAAAAGCAACACTAGGATGTATCTGCAGAGACAAACCATGGAATTAAATTAATTCATTTGAACAAAAGTAAACCAATTTGAATCCAACAGAACATTTTCTTTTCAAAGAATAAATTTGATCAAGTTAAAATTTGGGTTCTAATCTTTAAGACTGGAGCTCAGTAGTTAATGATTTATTTCACTCACATAAGATTTTTCCCATTGTTAGTAATTTGTAGAAAACCTGAAAAGCAAAAATAATCAATACTTTTACTAAAGAGTGATTCTGAATGACATATTGCAATTGGAAATTTTAAAGTATTATCAATGTTGCTACTTTTCCTAGAAAAGACTCCTAACTCATTTTAATGATGCCATACTATGTCACTTCACTGGTTCTCAAAGGTACTTTGAGATGCATGTAATCAAGCTTTACTGCTATTAATTACTTAACACAGGTATTAATTAAACTTCAGCTGGGATTTTAACATAGTTGAATTGGTTGCTCTTTTCTTCACATCTATGATTTTGCTATTATTTTTATGAAATATATTCTAATTTAGTAGTTAATTATTTTTCTTAAAAATAGTGGCAATTTATGTAAAAATTTATTATATAACAAATTGAGTTAGTTATATTAACATAAACAGTACAATTATATTAACATGAAGTCATATAATGTTATACCTGAGATGAAATTTTTTGATAAATTATTTTAAAAACGTATTTGTCATATTCTTATTTTACATCATCATAAATAACATATGGTGAAAAATAAAGGATGGGGACAGTAACACTAATTAATCTCATGGCATTTAAATATGCTTTTGGTTGACTTAAATGATTTGTGCTAAAATTTTTATCTTGATTAATCCAAAACACTTGATAAACAACCATATGTATATTTATAGTGTATTTTTTATAAATATAGTATTATTTATATAGTATATTATATATTATATTATACTATAATATTATATATTATATAATATATAATAGTATATTATACATTATAATATACTATATAATATTATATATTATATAATATATAATAGTATATTATACATTATAATATACTATATAATATTATATAGTATATAGTATAATATAGTATATTATAATACTATATTTTATAAATATAGTGTTATTTATATATATAAATACCTTTTTATTTCATTTCTAAAATTATAGTAAGTATACTTTGTCTTAGAGGAGAGAACTCAGAAATGCCAGGCATTATTTTCAGGCATTTATTACTAGGTATTATTTTCATTTTGACACATGGGCATTTAGTCTTCCCTGACAACTTACACAAAGGGAACAAAATAAATGATCTAGATAAAGAACAATTGTGGAACTGATCGCACACTGGTGACTTTTAATAATTCAAACTTCTCAAAGTAGATAACATCTATTATGTCAGAGTGGATTATGAATATTCTGATGACTTTTAAAATGTATTAAGGGTAATGTTAATTTTTAAAACCACATTGTTTCTATACCTATAATTAAAATGCAAAAGCTGGTCTCATATCCCAGCTAAGAAAAAAATCTGCTGACATTTAAGTTGAAAATGATTAGGCACACTATGTATAATTTGTATTCAATAATTATTAAATTCCACAGCATTCAAATGACAAAATAGCAAAGCCTCACTCTATTTTAAAACGGTGATATAAGAATCTTTCCAAGAATATACCACTTTGTTTCACCATGCTGCTTTCTTCAAGCTCGACAATGGCAATCATCATAGGTTAGATAAAATCTTCAAAGAACTCTAGTCTGACACACTAAAGAGCAGCACAAGCAGGAAAATATGGCCTAAATACATGGAGAAAAATCCCATTACTTTTATACTTCAGAACATTCTAACATTTTTATACCATAATCATAAACTACCAACAAAACTACAAGTTACAAATATTTATTCTTGCTTTCTTTTTCAAGGAAGCCACTGAAATGATGAATAGATGAGGAATTGGAAATTACCTACCTTTCACAGTAATAAGAGGAGAAGAAAAACTTTCTACAAAATCCAGTACTTTGCTTCTTCCCCTGCTAAAGTGCTAACAAGAGATACAAAGACACCATCGTAGGTCAGTATGGGTGGCTCCTCTAGCCCTCCTACCCACAAAGGTATGCCATGCTCAAATTTAGGAGATAGAAATAAACTTTATGGCCTTTATTGTTTCACACATAAGTGTGGAAATATTTCTTAACATAAAGCCAAATTATATATATATAACAAAGCAAATACTAATTCCTCTGCCTTTGCTGAGTCATTCACTTAGCACCATACCAGGCCTATAGAATGGACTTAAGACAAAATTATTGATTCACAAGTAAGAAGATACACAAGAATATGACCTAGAAAAATGTGGAGCTTAATAAACAATAAACTTTAGAGATGATTGTAGTGATCTAATTTTCTTAATAGAATCTTCATTTATGTCTTTGAGAAGTGTATGGAGTCAGAAGTTCAGCATCACATTTTATTGTTGTTATCATAACTTAAACTTAACATGCAAAGGGGAGTCAAATCAGCTATCTCAACTGCTGCCCTTGGCTTGCGTGGTCAAGTTGGCGAAGCAGAAATCATCAGTGGCTGGCTTATGTGATTATGTCCACCCCATTCCCCTCCTACCAATCCCCTTTCTGGGAGATTAAACTGATCTCATCTCTGACCCTAGTTCAATTTAACACAAAAGTATATTAGACAACACCTAAGGTACACTTTAACAATTAAGCAAACAATTGTTCATTTGGTTTTTGTTTTTTTTTGGTTGGTGGGGATTCGAGATAGGGTCTGGCTCTGTCACCCAGCCTGGAGTGCAGTGGCACAACCATAGCTTGCTGCAGCCTCAACCTCCCAGGTTCAAGCAGTGTTCCTGCCCCAGCCTCACTCTCTCGAGTAGCTGGGACTACAGGTTTGTGCCACCATGCCTAGCTAATTTTTTAATTTTTTTGTAGCGACTGGGTCTCACTATGTTACTCAGCCTGTTCTTGAACTCCTGGACACAGGTGATCCTCCCTAAGCAAAAAAACTTTTTAAACTCTTCGCAGATAAATGATGCTATGTCTAATATTATTGCTGATCATATTGCTTTTTAATCAATATTTTGCAATACTTGAATTTTTTACAATTAAAGCAATGAAATTTAAAGCCATTACTTTTGGTTCTAATATTTATATGTTATTTCCACATCATTATTTTTTATGTGAACTTTATATCTTTAAAAACACCATAAATAAAATATTAAAGAAAGTTCTGATTAATAAGACCCTAAGGGCAAGGTTTTCGAGGGATTTCACATTGAAGATGTTGAAGAAAAAGACTCATCTCTAAAATGAGCTAGGAATAAATTCAAGTCGAAGATAAGATAAATCTAATGATTCTTCATAAAGACAAAATAAATCTTCAAGAATTGGTTTATTATATCACTTAGTGGAAGATATTCAGTAAAGGTGAAAAGCATTTCTAAGTGGGATAAGAATTAGTAAATTGGGCTTTTTAAACGATAGTTTGTTTTTCAACATCTCTACTTCCAAGTATAAAAGAAAACAAACAAACTGCAAACTAAAGCCTTAAACTAATTTTCCCTGGCACCAATAACTCCAGAAGTATTTGCAGTTTCTTCTTACAGATGCACATCAAAAGTGAAGACATAAAAACACAAATACTAACATACATTGCATTAAACTGGTCTAATTAGGAATTAGATGACAGCTTTCATTGGTTTCCCATTGCCTACTCAACCCATACATGTGGATATAAACAATAATCTTTCCTTAAGTCTACCTACTGAGCTCATGATTTTAAAAAATTATGTTAATTTTCACAGCATTCAGGAGAAAAAAATAGACTTTTGAAAAAACTCACTGAAGAAAAAATATTAAAATAAGTTGTTTTTATATAATTCTTCAAGTGTTAAAGTACTGTGTGAGCCACTTGGACACACTCAGGCGGAAGGCTGTTCAGTAAAAATCGCTTCTATTTGAGATGGAGGGGAATTCTAGAAGCTACAGCTACTTGCACTAAGAGTATTGAAGCAATTTTGCCTTACGGTGACAAGAAACTTCAGAAGTAAGCCAGGTTCACAGGTGAAGACCATGGTGTGCACTTAAAAGAAAACAAGTAGCCTGTTCCAGCCAGGAGGCAGAGTGGCAGCATTTTCTGGGCATCATGTTTTTGATTCCAGTGGATGTGAAGATCCCAAGGAAAGCTAACTACAGAGATCTAGAATGGTACTGACAGGTAGGAATGCTGCTGAGAACCAATTCCAAGAAGAAAGGTCAAGGTAATGTGCAGAGGGAAAAAATATTATTGGCTACAAATGACTCTGAGAATCAAAAATAGCCATAATAATTTAGTTGCCTTATTTTGTGTTTGTAGGCGAAGAAAATCTAAATTAATAAGAACACTGCTCTCAAGCCTTTTACCCAGAATATGATACCTTCAGATTGCTTGACTTGTTTCAGTCAATTTGCTTTCTTCAGCATTTCTAATATAGTCAAGCATGAATGTAACTGAACCACTACATATGAACATAAGAGCTCCTGTTCCCAGATAGTCAGGAAATCCATTGGTCATGGCAACCCCAGAGAGTTGCAGATGAGGAAATTGAGGTCCTAAGTAGTTATATGAGTTGAATATATTTAAAACTAACAGATTATGAATTCAAGGCATGAAACATTAATATATTATTATTATAATATACATGTTATGCCAAATATAAAATATGCATAATGCCATACAGGACATAGAAATCATAAAGTAGTGAAAACAGATAAATGCACATAAGTGTATCCAATATATAAAGATATTTCCTGTAGATTATCACAGAAAGCAAATGTTCACACAGGTGATTTTCCCACTTGATAACTGATCAATTCCATTCATTAAAAGTATATTTCAATTCATTTCTATTTAAGCATAAATTAAGACCCTTCTAAACATTTATAGGTTCTTGGCATTGAAAAGAATCTCAAAACTCAAAAATCGTCAAACCTCCCTTCATATAAAAAAAAAAAAAAAAGAAACCATTCTATAAAATGAGTCCATTTTTTGAAAGACATTCCCAGTCTAAGGTTTCACTGGATTCAGGAAGCAATGAGATCAGGGCCAATGACAGTCTCCATTTGCTTCCCAACCCACCAGACCCCAAGTATCCATTGTCAAGACTATGTTTTATCCACTTTGTATTCAGTCACTACTAGAATAATCTCCTTTACCCTCCCCAACTCACCAGGCCCACTACTGTCTATGCCTGGCACTTGGAGGGGTGGTAGGTGGGTGGATGGATGGATGGATGGATGGATGGATGGGTGAATAAGTACATAAAAACTTTCCTCTTTTGTTGCACTATAATTCATATTTCATTCAAATACCAGGATAAAGTCTTTGTCTCCTCTTCAAGGAGTTGTTGTCCTTTTTCCTATCAAAATTTACCAAATGTCTGTAGCTGGCCAGTTTCTAATCATAATAAAAACCAAAAGATATCATAATTTGGGTAGCATATCTCAGGATCTGGGAATTAAAAAAAAATCTATATCATGATGTCACTGAGAACATTAGTATCTTCTAAGTGTTGTCTTCTACATTAGCCCTGTATATTCCCATCAGAATGAAAGGGATTAGGATTAGAGCTAGGGCTAGAGTTGATATATTACCCTGGAATGTTTCAAAAGTTTTTTTTTAAAAAAAGGATCTGAAGTTTAGATTTGAGAATATCATTAAGGGAAGTCTTATAATTTACCTTCAAACAAAATGCAATTTTATTGTTAAAGTGAGGCATGAGTTATTTTACAGCCAAAGAGAAGGTACAGTATTAAACACATCCTTTGTTTATTTTGAAAATACACCCTGGACCTGTGGGTGTACATACTGTAATTGAAGTCATCTCAACAACAATTACTGGCCAGTTTCACACTCACTTAGCGGGGGAGGTGTGTTTCAATTAGTGGTTTCTTGCCAGTACTTCCTCATACTTTTTAGGCAACTCTTTGGACATTAGGGGGTTGTAGAGAAGTAGAAAGGAAAACTCATTACCCAGCCCTCAGAGAGTTCAGAAATTAAGTATAAGTTTGTACTACTCACGGCTCTGCCTGTAGGCTTCTGTCCTCAGCCACGTAGTTAGAAGGAATATAGCCTTGTAGTTGCTGACTGGAGCCATCTTGTCTTTTCTCCAAGTGTCTGGCAAACCACCAGCCCTCATGCAAAGTGTCCAGAACTTGAAGTTTGTCACCTGCTCGGAAGCTCAAGTCCTCAGCAGTCCGAGCCTGGTAATCAAACAAAGCCACAAAGTAGTGGCCATGCCTCTGTGACTGGGGAGAGCAATGGGCCCCTGGATTTTCAATCACGGTTGACTTGTCTGCCTCCGTGGACAAACAGGGGAGATAGGGTTCTAGGTACTCCCAGAGCCTCTGACAGATGTTGCTCATTGTGCCTTGGTGGGGAGAAGAGGAGCAGGGCTTCTCCCTCTCCCCTTAGTCTCTGCGATCCACCTTCTCTTCCTTCACCAGGCAACTTTGAAGTCAGCACCAACTCACCATACTTCGGAGAGTATGCAAAGTCCCGTTTCAGATCAGTCCAGCAGCTGGGTTGCAGCAAGTCCTACCTGGAGAGACTTACCGGCTTGCTTTCTGTGGCTGGAGGTGCTACCCCGAGGCAAAACTGAGCAGGAGCTGGGCAGCTGCTCACTAGGAAGGTGTCTTTTCTTCTTATCTGCTTAAGAATCCCACAACAAAAATAAAATAAAATTAAAAGGGCTTTATTTAGACAAATATCTGAGAACAGAATGGTGCCATCTTGCCTTTTGTCCCAATAAAAAGTTAGCAAGAGGAAGCTACTAACCCCTGGTAAAACCTCCACGTCTTGCTTTCGCCAGGAGCTCTCCCCGTTTCAAGTCTGTTCCTGTCTTTCGACCAGTCCGGATCTGGACGGCTCTCTCCTTTTTGCTAATGAATAACCAACCAGCAGAGGCTGTTGCCTTTAACATTCTGAGCTATGAACAGACTGTAATAATTTCCCCTTACTTCCTGGTTTCTTTCTGTCTGTGATCTAAATGGGATTCTGACCTCTTTACCCCTCCCATCTCCCACACCCAAGATAGACCAGATCCTTTACCAAACTGTTAAAGCAGCCGCTAAAATCTATATTCCTTTTGTTTCATCCTGGAGAAACAGGCTAGCCCAGGTAGCTTTTTGTCTTGCTATGTTCCCAGCACTGAAATTCACGGCAGAGATTTTTTTCCCTGACAAATAGGAGTAGAATTGTTTTGCCACCACTAAGGGAAATTTAAAAAGGCAAATTAAAGTATTTAGGTATTTCTTGTCAGACACAGAGCAATTGGAAAAGAACCATCAAGTCACTCCCTTTTCTCATTACCAAGAATAGATTTTAATAGCTTCAAAGAATAGTCACAGTCTGGAAAAGTAAGAAAGCAGCTGACTAAAATGCTGAGAACCCAAAATGTTGCTTTTTCCCATAGACATTGAATTTCCTATCCTTCAAGTACTATTTGGGAAACACACACACACACACACACACACACACACACACACACGCTACACACCAACTAGGTGACCAGTAGAGAAAAAAAGAGTAGAACAGAAAAAGAGCTCTTTGCACACTGCTGTGGGGGCTCTTTCTGCTAAACTTTGACCTCCAGATCTATGCTAGTTCTTACTAACTAACTTGCAAAGAACTCAGGAACTAATGAGACTGACATCAGGACAGCCATCTCTAGACAGGCAGTGGTTTTTGCTTGACCTTCCCTAGTTCAGAGCAGCTGTCTCACAAATATGTGCCCTGGCAAAAACAGCCGGGCAATGAGTCTGGCAGATCAACGTACGGTCATTTATACTAGTAGACAGCATTGCAAACTTGTTTATGATGTGTCACTGATCTCTCTATAAGACTTTTTTTAAATTTCTTTCTTAAAAACAATCTTTCTAAATGTTGTGAGACCCTTGAACCTGGCTAACCTATTCCTAGTACAAGCTCATAACTTCTGTTCTTTTTCAAATTGCAAGGCATTTAGTAATCAGAATAATCAAACTCAAGAAAAAGGAAGAAAGAAAGGAAGAAAGAAAGAAAAGAAAGGAAAAGAAAGAAAAGAAAGAAAGAAGGAAAGAAAGAAAGAAAGAAAGAAAAAGAAAAGAAAAAGAAAATCAGAGAACCATGGCATCAGCCCAACCTGCTATTATTTTGTGCAAAAATCAGTCCATAGCAGTGGACAGATCAATTGGTTAAAATAAAATCTTGTGTTATGCTCCCAAGTTTCTCCAATTGTCTTTGGAGTCAGAGTACAAATAACAAGTTGACAGAAGTAGAAAAGCCAAAAGCTGAGCCAAATTTTTGTTGTTGCTGTTGTTGTTTTGTTTTATAATTATATGAGACCTAAAATAGACTGGATATGTAATTTCATATTATATACAAAACAGAAAATATATAATACCAAATGACCATAAAGGATATTTTGTTCCAAATACAATAATGGATGTAAAAGCATAGGATTCTATTAATGCCCCAACAGAGGCACAGATGCTGAAGTCTTCCCTGAGACATCTACATGATCTAAAAATGAAAAAAAAAAAAAAAAAAGAAAAGAAAAGAAAGAAAGATTTGGAAGCAACCTGAGAGATGTATTCAAACCCAATTTGTAAGTGGGGTTTTAGATTTTTGAATTGTCGGGGTTCTAAATTCAGATATACCTTTACTATAGTTATGACAAGGCATTCTGGAAAAAGACAAAGCAGCAGACCTGCACACCACAGTCATTGAGCAAGTGAGTGAAATTCAAAAAGCAGCCAACCATCCAAAGATGTCAGGTGAGCAATGGTCTGAGAACGCAGAGCTGAGGGGTGGAAAGACAGAAGGTTTCTTTGTGTCCATAGTACCAGAATTCTCCAGTCACTCAATCTCAAAGTCTTGCAGTCATCTTTCGTTTGCTCCCTGGTTTCTTTGAGCTCATCAGTCACTGAATTCTGCTCAGTCTTCCTTTTCATTTATTCCACAAACTTTCTTTTAAGCTCCTTCTGAGCGACAGCTGGGCACCAGACAGAAAACAGAATATTCTTTCCTAGATTATTCCAGAGGCCTCCTAACTGATCTCCCTTCCTCCAGCTTATTCCCATCTCTGGCTCATCTTGCACACCAAGATGAGTGGTGTTCATAATAGTTTATAGAGTAGTTTTTATAATAGTAACAATGACTGAGGTGATAAGTCATTCCCAGTCATTACTAGTAAGAGTAGCTATCTGTTTGGAAAGCTTTCTATGTGCCAGGCACTGTACTAAGAATGTTAGAAATAACATCCAGGAATTCTACTCCAGGGTATGTATCCAAAAGATTTGAAATCAGGAAGTCTGAGAGATATTGAACTCCTATGTTTATTGCAGCACTATTCAAAACAGTCAAGTTATGGAATCAATCTGAGTGTTCATCAATTGATGAATGGACAAGAAAATATGGTATATATACACATTAGAATCCTATTCAGCCTCAAAGAAGCAGGAAATCTTGTCATTTGTGACGACATGAATGAACCTGAAGGACTTTATGCTAATGAAATAAACCAGACATGGAGGCAAATACTGCATGTTCTGACTTATATGTGGAAGCTAAAAAAAAAAAAAATCCAACACATAGAAGCAGAGTGCAGAATGGTGGTTACCGGAAGCTGGGGAATCAGGGGAATGGGGAGATGTTGGTTGAGGGGTACAATGTTTCAGTTAGACAGGAGGAATAAATGATAAGTATTCCATTCGAGACTGTGGATATGTTAATTAGCTTGAGTCAATAATTCTACACTGTATACATGTATCACAGCATTACTTTGTACCCCATAAAATATACAATAATAATTTGTCAATATCAGGTAAAAATAAGAGAATGTTACAAATAACATATCATTTAATTCTCACCAAATAAAAAACAATGCCTACAAAGAAGGTAGTATTTTTTTTTTTAAAGTATTTTAGAGAAGAAACTGAGGCTGAAAGGCTAGGTAATTTGTCCAAGGTCACACGGCCACCAAGTGGCTAACCCTGAGTAACACTCTGTTCTCAATCTGACTCCAGAGCCTGAGAGTATAAATCCTCAGTTTTGCTGACTCTAAAAATATCTGATATTATTCTTCTATGTAAAATTCTGGAAGAACCTCCAACACATTTGGAATAAACCTTAGTTCTTCAGCATGATACACAAGGCCCTGCTAACTTCTCCAATCATGGTTCATCACTCCTGCACACAGGTCCTGTGACATAGTTCGCCAAATGACCAGCAGTTCCCTGCTGCACCTCTGCATCCTCCTCTACCTGCTCCCCTGATGACTTCCTTGTCATTTTTCTAGGTTGGGTTCAGGCGATGCATGAATATACATGAAAGGCCTCTATGCACCCCTAAATTCTGGCAGAAACTTCTACTTGGTTTGTGGTTGAGCCCCTCTTTGGTTTTCCAAGGAGAACTGAATTCCCTTCTCTGAACCTTTAGTGTCTTGTACAATGTCCATTATGTAAATAATAAATATTTGATGAATTAAATAATTAACACAGAAATAAAGAAAAAGAAACAGTGTGGGAGAGACAGAGATAAAAATGGGGAGGAAATGGAGGCAGGAAGAAACAATTGGGGAGAGATAAACATTTATGTGAATATTCATGATTGAGAGTGAAAGTTCTATAGTGTGAAAAGAGCCAGGAGCACAGAGGAGAGAATACATTCTGTTTATTGCTTCTCAGTCCCTTCCTTTCCTCTCTTATTGTTCCCTGAATGTTAGATTCCTTTGCCAGCCTCCTAACCCAGTTTTCCTGCCTGGAGTCAATTTTCTTCTCATCCTTATAGCAAATTGCCACCATATTAATCTTAATCACTCTCCTACACAATAACCTTCAACAGATCCTCATTGCCTGGAAGATATGACTTGGAATTCAAGGCTAAGGAATTTGTACTTTATCCAAACTTTATCAGATGTACCCTTTCAACACCCCCTCCATTATGGCTTTATGTTAGCCAGACTGGTTTATTAGATCTCCCATATGCCTCATCTGTTCCCACATCTGATCCTGTATCCTTTGCCATTCTTTTACTCAGTATTCCTTCCACTGCTAACTTCCCCTCCCAGTAAGTCTACTTACTCCTGCCTGCATTTCAAGGTCTGAATAAAAATCCCTCACCTCCTTAGACCTTCCTTAACCATTCCATCCAAAAATCACTTCTGTCTTCCTTGAATTTTCTAGCTCCCACAATCCCCACTCCTAATATACACAATATTAAATGAATTGAACCATGCTCCTATACCTGGTATGCTGAATACTGCTACAGAAAATCCAACAGCTATTCAGTTTTATACCAGGATGAATTAATGATCCCCAAACCCTGCTAGGCCTCAGCACTAGGGCTTAGAGAGAGTTATCATAAAGGAAAATTGGACTCTGTCTCCCCAACTCACACAGTAACATATTCCCCCACACATAGAAAAGAGGATTATGGCCTAGGGAGCCATAAAAAATAAAAACAAAACTCTCCACCACATAGTCTTCCTCCAAACTCTTGCTGTGAACCCATATAATCTGCAAATGTGCACTTCTTCTGCATACCTGTTGACCTTTGCTCAATCCCCTTCTTTTGCCTGATGTGATGACCCCAACTTCTCTCCCTTTTCCTACATTAACCATCTTCCAACTTATTTGCCAGATAAATATGGGTTCTTGTCTATCTTTTAAGAATCGAATAAAATATCTCTGTCTTTATTAATTCTTTCCCAACTACTTCATTAGACAGAATTGACCACTCTCTCATTTGTGCCCTCCCAGCATAACCTATACCCATTTTTGTCATTTATTCCATGTGTGATTCTGAACTCTTTATGTACTTAATGTAGTGTTCTTTTGTTCCTATATTGACACAATGCCTAACACTTAATGGACACTCAATAAATATATGTTGAGTGAAATCTAATGAATGTCATTCTCCTAGAACACAGTTTATTATATCTTATGTAGTCTAATATCTGCTTATATGTAATTGTGTTGTTTCCCCAAGCATATTGCCCTGTCTTTGAAGACAAGTTTATTCTTATATTTCTCTGTATCACAAGGAAAATCTAGAATCTGTCCTATGCATAGGAAGTCTCCCTACTTTCACTCTTGTTCGATTGCAATTGTGATGTTTAATATTGAGTGTCAACTTGATTGGATTGAAGGATGCAAAGTATTGATCCTGGGTGTGTCTATGAGGGTGTTGCCAAAGGAGATCAACATTTGAATCAGTGGGCTGGGGAAGGCAGACCCACCCTTAATCTGTTGGGCATCACCTAATCGGCTGCCAGCAAATAAAAAGCAGGCAGAAAAACATGAAAAAGCGAGACTGGCCTAGCCTCCCAGCCTACATCTTTCTCCTGTGCTGGATGCTTCCTGCCTCGAACATCAGAGTCCAGATTCTTCAGTTTTGAGACTCGGACTGGCTCTCCTTGTTCCTCAAGCTTGCAGGCAGCCTATTGTGGGAACTTGTGATCATGTAAGTTAATACTTAATAAACTCCCCTTTATATATATATGTGTGTGTGTGTGTGTATGTGTGTGTGTATCCTATTAGTTCTGTCCCTCTAGAGAACCCTAATACAGCAACTTATTCTCCAAATGGCAGCCAAAATAATCTTTGTATAATATCAATCAGATCTGTGTTTTTCAATAGCTTCCCATTGCACTTATGAATTCCAAATTCCTTATCTTCAGAAATAAGGCTCTGCTGGGGCTGTCTCCAGCCTGTCCCTTCCCTCCATCTGGCACCACTCTTCTGGCTCTCTATGGGCCAGCCACAGTGGCCACCTTTCTGTTCACCACGGCAACAGCCAAGCCCTTTTTTCTGACCATGGATTCTTTCTCACTATTCTTCTAATCAACAACATTCTTGTCCAGATTCTTCATTTGGATGGATCTTTCTGTTCTCAACCTAAATAATGTATCATTAAAAAGGTTACCCCTAACCACTCTGTCTAAAGTAGCAAAACTACCCAACCTAGCTTCTCTCTTAGCATGTCTCATGGGTTGAATTGTGTCCTCCAAAAGGATATGTTGAAATCCTAACCCTCAGCACTTCAGAACGTGACTTTATTTGGAAATACGGTCTTTACAGAAGTAATCAAGTTAAAATGAATTCATCAGGGTGAGCCCTAATCCAGTATGACAGGTGTCCTCATAAAAAGGGAAAATTTGGACACAGACAGGCACAGAAACAACACCAAGCAAAGATACACAGAGAGAAGCCCAGCCATGTGAGCAGAGTAATGCATCTGCAGGCCAAGGAATACCAGCAAACACCAGCAGCTAAAAGAGGCTAGCTATAGAGCATGGCACTACTGACAACTTGATTTCAGACTTCTAGCCTTCAGAACTATGGAAGAATAGAGTGCTGTTGTTTTAGGCCACTCAGTCTTTGGTACTTTATTACAGCAGCCCAAAGGAACTATTACAGCATGTCACTATTTTTATTTTTATTTTTATTTATTTATTTATTTATTTATTTTTTGCAGCACTCATCACACTCTGTACTTATGTCTTCTATTTATTTGCCTACTGAGTACAGTCTCCTCTACTAGAAAATGTTCCAGTGAGATGGCGGCTTCATCTACCCTCTTCACTGCTATGTCCCTAGAGCTTAACCTGTTATAGGCAATCAACCAATAATCATTACATAATGGTAAAAATAACAAAAAACATTTTTATTGATAAAATAATATCACTACAAATGCAGTAGATACAAAGACACTGCTATTTCAGTGGAAAATTCCTATTTCTAGAAGGAAAGTTGGGGCCACTTATACTAATTGTAAGAGTCTTGTTGTTGTTGTCGTTGTTTTCTATAATAGAACAAAGTGAAATATCTCTAAAGATTATTTTATACCAAAGGCTGAATGATAATGTCTGGCTACTACTGCTGAGAGGCTGATGATGGGATTTATGTTTTTCTGAGGTTTAATGGAAACTTTTTCAGGCTTCATCTGTCTTCCATGATGCCATTAAATAAGCAGACCGCAAACAATTTCATCTTATCCCTTGGACTTGAGTCTTGGCATCAGCTTAATCTTTTATTCTCTTCCAGACAAAATTTAGATACTTCCTTTGGCTATAATACAGCTTGGTACCTTGGGATTCTCCATCTCTTTCATCTTAACCTTCACCAATTCCTCTTTTAGTCATCTCTTGTAGGACCAAACACTAGCCTGACACTAGGGGAAATGACAAGAATCTGTTAAAATGAAAGGAAATGAAATATGGAGCTCTTTAGTTATAATCAGAGGAAAACAATGATGATGATCATGATGATGATGAAAAGATGGCCTTCAATATTTGCAGCAGATGGTAACAACTTAATTCTAAATTTATTCCAGTTTTCTTGGCCAAAGAATATAATCCTCAGACTGGAAAAAGAAGACCAGACATATGTGAGTGAGTCTTGGAATTTAAAGAAAAGCAATGACTATTAGAAGCCAATATGGGCTTAAAAAGAAAAAAAAAAAAAGATGCCGAATTAACCTCAATTTCCTTTTTCATATAGAATTACTATTGTAAATAAAAATTGTTTAATTACTTCAGAACTTAGAAGACATCAAAACCAAATGCTGTATTTTACAACTGGTTCTATCTAACCAGCTGAAACCATTGAAGAACATGAATTTTGAGGTGTGTTGGCATGCCATGTCCTTAATATCCATAACTGTAGCAGTTTTCCTGACCAATCATGACGGACTACATTAAACATCCAGCCAACATGGGATGCTGGACTCATTCTCTCCTACACAGAAGGTGTGTTTTCAATACTTACAGAGCATAATCATGAAACCCTATTTCTATATTTGAAAACCCATGAATTTTACCCTCAATAAACTACAGCTACTCAGTGAATTTCTTTACTGATCTGAGTTCCCTTACTTGCAAGTATATCAATTCAGGTTTAAAAAAAAAAAACTTTTTAAAGCTTTTTGTTTCATTCTTTGGCACAGTCAAAGACACAAAATAGGCACAGTATATCTAGATTTCAGTAAGATACTGAAAAAAATGATCTAGCAATATCCGCAAATGGGATTAGAGAACTTGCTTTCCAAAAAGACTGAATATTCTTGTATATGCAATCTCCCAGAAGCAGCTGATAAGCCTTTCCTAAAATATAGTTATCCATGGTTTACCCAGGTGATTTGTTCTTGCCTATTAAGCAGATAATTCATCAATCAAGATTCACATCTACCTAGCAGCAACATTATTTTAGCAATGCCACAGAGCCTCTCTAATCTGTTAGACACTATCAAATTTCCCCAAAATAACAGAAAATAGAAGCACCTGAAGTCTCTGAGGACTTTTTTCTCAAGAATTTCTCTTTTGATATTTCACCAAGTTTGGGATACAAAATTTGTGGCTGGGCTGACTGAACATGAGGATATGTAGTATGACGGCATAGTTCTTACTGTTCATCTTCAAGTTTCTTGGCTAATTCCAAACTCTATGTGCAAAGTAAGATGAGCAGAGTCATGCCTCTCTTGCAGTTAACTCCTATGAAAATATTTATATTATTCAATATTACTGTGAAAAAAAAATTTTTTAAACTTTCATTTGTCCAGGCATGGTGGCTCACACCTGCAATCCCAATACTTGAGGGGGCTGAGGTGGGAAGATCACTTGAGGCTAAGAGTTCTAACCAGTTTAAAAACTAAAAATCAATCTCACTTGGTTTTCCTAGAAGGTCTTATCCAGACATAAAAGTGGATTAATTCTGCTTAGTTTCGTAGATCAAACAAAAAAGGATGAATATGAATGTCATTCTGCACTAGAGCAGGGGAAAACAAAAAGGATTCAGGCTGGTGAGACCTGCAGATGGTCAGGGGAAATTCCTTGGGGATTTGGGCTTCCTCCTGTCTCTCTCACCTTTGACACAAAGCATCACAAACCACCCAGGGATCCTGTAAAAACTTGGATTCTAATTCAGTAGATCTGGAGTGAAGTCTGACAGTCTGCCTTTTTAACAAGCTCCCAGGTGATGTCCATACTGCTGATCTTAGGACCACAGTTTGTGCGGCAGGAATTTAGTGACTCAATTTATAGCTTGGTTCTCTGAGTGAGAGACATCAGCAAATCCTCACTATCACCCACGTTTGAAAGCATGATCATCTAATCCCTTGGATTTTTCACTTTGAAAAAATATTTTAAAGACCAACTTATCTAATTATCTCATTTTAGAATGAAGAAAACAGCCCATTATCTAAAAAAAAAAAACAACCTGCTAAAGTGACTTGCTTTAGGTCACAGCTATTAGTGAAGATAAAATCAGAAATAACCAACCCTGTACAAGAGAATCTTCTCTTTACCACACAGCTGCTTCTTCTCAAAAACTCCAGTCAAAAGCAGATTCTGGACAATTCTTGGCTAGCATAGGTGGCAGGGTTAGGGGGCTGCATGGGTAAAGAACTCAGTGAGTGGAAGAAGAAAAGTATGTGGCCAAAGAATATTTTTACATAGAATGTGACCCATACAAGATTCCAGGACTGGGATCCCAGGCTCCTGATTCTCAGTCTAGGTTTATCTTGTGCTAACAACAATTTATTTTGCATCCTTTGAATTATGATGTCCACAAATCATATAACCTGAACCATGGGCTTTCCTTTCTCGGAATGCTGCATTTATGATGCAGCTTTTGCAAAATCTCAATAGTATTAACAAAATCCTAATGCAAGAAGAAGAAAAAAAAGTCATATATCCAATCAGTATTTTCCAGTTAAAAGACATATGTAATAGGTTAATTTCTATCACCCATGTTGTAAAACTTTTAGTCATTAGCAACAACAGCAACAACAAATGTACCGTTTCTTACTTATATATACATGGTCTTTTATAGAAACAAAGAAAAAAATTCTTATGACAAAGTTTCCAGATTTAGATTTTTCCTATGTCTATGCCAAGAAATTGGATAGAGCTTCAAGAATTTCTTGTCCTGCTAGGCCTTTTTTTGTCTCTTGATACATAAGAAGTATACTTGGCATTTTTTATTTTGATATTGGACATTTTTAAGTACCTGGTATTTTAATAACTAAGTTCATAATAATGATGTTTTAGCAATGTTTTTATTGAAAATCTGTTAAACTTATAATGCATATTGTCATCTATGGCACACAAGTAATTGGTGCCCTGGGCCTTGGAAGATAAGAGTAGCTCATTTTGGAAAAGTAACTGAGTCTTAGGGGCTTATTATTTCCTGGTGAATCATCAAAGTAAACATGGTCAGTATATAATAAAAGCCTATTACAAGGCAGTTTGCTTTTCCTCAAAGTTAAACCACAAGTCATACCTTGTTGCCTATGTACATAATGATATGTATGCATTTGGTTCACTTTAGCACAGAAAGTCTGTAATATGTGCTCTACTCATCTTCACAAAGGAAGGTATTCGCTACTGGTTGACTGTACACATTTTCACACCTTCACAGTCAATAGAAATTTCAGAATATCAAAGAAAATATATGAATTGAGTTATAAATCCACTCAACAAACCTAGCCCTACATTTACAGAATGTGAAAAACCTCATCATTCTCCACTTTTGCCTCCAGCAAATGTGCCATCTTCAGCCACTGGAGGTCATCTGCTGAAACTTCATTGCCCAGTTCGTATCAGATGCAATCAGAATTTGTTTGATGACAAAAACACTTATCAGCTAGTCTGTCAGTGCTTTAAAAAAAGATTAAACCACATGTCATTAATAGACCAATTAAAGGAAGCACACTCTGGTGTGCCTGCCTATTAAAAATTATTTATTTCAGTAGTCCTTGAGGCTTACCTCCTTTGCTTCACTGATTCAACAAATATTTATTGAGCTCCTGTGTGTCAGGCACTAGGCTAGTGCTTGGGGATATAAAATTAAATAAAATAAGTATAGTCTCTCCTATACAAGGAGAGTCTCTCACATTGCAAACAAAAATGTGACCAGATAAATATTGTCAGTGCAAAAGGAGGTACAAATCTAAAGAAGCATACATTTGTTTGGAAAGATTGTCTCCCTCTCTGACTACCATAGTAGTTTTCTTCTTTTATAATTTACTCAACACATAATTGTTGAACATCCCCTGCTAGATATCAGGCAGGGTATTTGCTGTTGAGGATGTAGTCATGAAAAGAGGTACAGCCTGTAACCTAAATAGAATTTGTGAAACTACTAGAGCATTAGATAGCATTAGACAAATAGTTGTAGAAATAATTATAACCATCCTGCTAAAGCTAGGAAGCAGAAGTATCAGGTACTATAAGAGGACTATTGCACTCTATTATACACAAGAGTCTTTAGATCTATACTTGTTTCATCTTTGTATCATCCACAGAGCTTGGAAAAGAACATTGAAAAAATTGATTCTTAAATAAATATATGTTGAGTGATTGAGTCCTGAATCTGAGGATGGGGTAAAAAATGTCATTCTTTCTAAATAAAAATATTAATCAAAATGACTTGATGTGGTATTCATTATTGCTGTTCAAAGATATTTCCAGTTCTCATCTTCTAAAATATGGCAGAATTGTACTTTCCTAACCCTTTGAAGATAAGCAAAGACATATGATTTGCTTTGAGTGATGAAATGTTAGAACTGATTACATCACTTCCAGGTTAAATAAACACACACACACACACAAGATACCTTTCAGAGGAAATGTGCAGTTACACGTGTTTCCTTCCCCTACCATGATGACAATGTTCCAGATGAGGGGTGATCTATTAGCCTGCATTGTTGGCTAAGCAAAACATGGAAGAGCTTCCACTGACCTGATAGGTACATATAACCTAATTGAAAAATAACCTTTGTTGTTTTAGGCCTCAGAGAATTAAGGGTTGTTATCCTGTAGGAGTTTAACCTAACCCATACTAACTGATAACCTAGATAAGGTGAGATATCTGTGGAAAGTATAACAGGGAAGAAAAACATCCAAAGAAATAGTAAGTAAACTGCTGGTAAGATTAGCAAAAGGCTTAGGGTGCTCCCTGGAAAATAAAATATCCCTCTGAAATGGATGCTAGAAAATGTAATGTGTTTGCCATGAGGAAGTTTGTTATGTAATTTAAAAAATTTCTTATGTGTATGTGTGACATTTAAAATATTGAAAGAGAAGACTGGCACCAGAAGAATGTATCAGTATGTCTCCACTGTACCCTGATTTTAATTATGAGTTAGTATTGCAGAATTTTGGTAAGAAGAAGAAAGCGTCACACTGGTATATCAAGGTGAGGAGATGATCTGCTTGATACACTCAATTTCTTTATTCAGATTCTCTATGCTCTAAGTAACTTTATTTTCTCTGTCTTGGACTTCGAAATGTGTCTTATCAGCTCTGCCAAGAATACTTCTAATTTTATACTTAGAAATTCAAGAATGGAGCACTAATTCATGTAACAGAAATTTGATGTGCAATGACCTTGACTAGAGAAATATTTATTTTCTTAAGTGATGAGTTTCAGCAATTATTAAGTAATTAAACATCTCCCTAGTACACCAGAAAAATTTCAGTGGAGAAAATCAGTCAGTGATTTACAAA
The DNA here is from genome assembly GCF_029289425.2 of Pan paniscus. Taxonomy (NCBI): domain Eukaryota; kingdom Metazoa; phylum Chordata; class Mammalia; order Primates; family Hominidae; genus Pan; species Pan paniscus. Next base: position 136,081,760 of record NC_073254.2, read on the forward strand.
TTCTAACTGGAAACAAAGAAATGTATTGAACTTAACAGCAAACAAAATGCATCAATATGTAACAACAATAATAAAATTAATTTAGCAGAAATTATTGTTGAGAACATTAAATAACAAAAGCACTAAACGTATTAAAAATGAATAGGGAAGCAGCAGGTAAGTGATCGCCACTTAAAACTCTCGCAAGAAGCCACTACAGCCCATGACTTATTTTCCTTGTACATATTATGTAGGAAACTATTTTTCAGTTCATGCAATAATACTTACACTCCATTTTTCCATTAAAATGTGCTCATAAGTATTAATCAATTCCCATAACAGCAAAGAGATAGCTAAGAATTATCCAGAGTTGACAGACTGAGAGCTTGAAATGATGTTTGACTATAATGCCAAAGACTGCTGGGGGAATTAATAAGAGCTGACACGAGAGTTCCAAATTCTGGCTCCTGGCTGCTGCCAGGGTGAAGGAAGCTGTGAGCAAGTTAACTTATCCTGTCCTCTGCCCACCACATTGACACAAAGGAGCCAAGAGCACCTGCTTCTAAATTACCCCTGCATGATCAGCAAAGCTACTGCAGACGCTCTTTCTATCTTAGCTCTTGGTGTCTCACAGAGTTAGGTATTTCACTTAGAAAAGATTAAGAAAATCTTCAAATCCATAGTTCAATGACCTGGGTCAAGAAGTCCTCCACAGGTCTGACTTAGAGCTTAAGAAATAATACTGTTATATCCTAAAGCTAAAACCAGGAGACTGGGGGTGACTCATCTGTCTTCATAATGACTAACACCTTTGTTTTCATGCTTTTAATGTTAGGAAGCTTGAGATTTGTACATGGCATACTGGTTACCAGGGACTGAGGGTCTCCAGCTCTGCTGGACTTTCAGTTTTAAAACTGAGGAAGTCCCAGGCAAACCCAAATGGTTGGTCACCCTTCTTCTGGGTAATGAAATATGCCATGCTTCTTCATTTTATGTAACTGATGAAACTAACGTAACCAGTTGTCTTATTTCTTCGAGTAATCAGATATACATGGGGCAAAATTAAATTTGAGCAAACACTTTTAAATTATTTAAAAATATATTTTAGTGAGTTATGGCTACATTTTCATAGATAGCAAAATTTCACTAACAATATTGAAACTGCCATGAGGTAGGACCATCCATATATATCAAAGCCTATACCAAAAACTTGTCTTGAGATTATTTCTTTGCATAGAAGTCAGACGGGAGGAGTCTAATTCCCTTTGTACCATCCCAGGTCCACTTCTCATCTGTGGCCCTCAGCCAACCTACTTCACAGCCCTATGAAGGGATGTAAAAAACTTCCTAATGCTCTCCAGTACCATACCAGGACACAAGAGAATCTGAGGGGCTGCCCTTAGTTTTCTATGTCATGCCTGTCCCTCTGTTGTGCCATGCTGTGTTCCCTTTGACTTTACGCCTTGACATTATGGCCTCCTAGGGTTACAATCTGGGAAGCCAGGCAGCAATATATACTGCTCTGGGACCTATCCGATTCCCCCTCCCTTGTGAGTGCTCAGAGAGAAGGAGAAGGGCAGAGATTAGGGTCATTTCAATCATCCAAGGGGGTTTTCAGCTCTCACCAAGGCCCCTCTGATTCTCTTTTTCCCACTTGCTTGTTGAACTCTTCTCTCCTTTTGGAAGAGAAACCAGTTCTTACATGTCACCATCCACTCTTTCTCCACTGTGAATCATGAACAGATTCTATGCTAGGTCCCAGGCTTTGGCTTCTCTATAATTACTTTCTATTTATGTGACTGTGAGTAAGTATTTCTTTTTAATCTTCTTATGCCCAAGTCCTCATCTGCAAAAATAGGGATAATTATAGTATCTACACCATATGGATCATTGTGAAGATTATATGAGTTAATAGGTATAAAAGGCTTACGAAAATTTTGACACAAAGTAAGCCCCCAAAAAAGCTAATAGTATTTTTGATTTTGGTGTGATTATTCAAATGTAAGCTTAAGAGCTGGGGGGGGAAAAAAAAAAACCTGGAACTTTTTTTCCTCCCAGAAGTTGGTACATTTTAAGATGATTGTTTCAGTCAAAGGATCAAAGGCCCACTTTTAAACTCAGGTGAGAAATTAACGCTCTTCATTGGGGTTCTTTTGTGCCCTCCTTTCCCTAGAGACCTAGACCTCAGTCTTTGGCTCTGTTTTTAACAATAAAAAAGTGCCCCCCCCACCACCCACAATTAAGGAGTAAAGGGATGAAATAATACCAGGATGATATTACGGTCCTTTGCTAGCTGTGTGACCTTGGCAAGTGGCATAAATTCTGAGCCCTACACTTTACAGGTGCTCAAAGAAGGCTGTTAAGGCTGGACTGAACAAAGTGAGGAGAGTGACAAGAGGTGACAATGAAAGATAGAGGGATGAGATCTGCAGGGCCTGTAGACTGTAGAACGCAAAAATTTAATGAGATGATAAATGTAAAATTTTGGCACATATCAACTCTTCCCTTAACATTGATTCCTTGCATAACTTGACATTGACTTCTTCCTGGAAATTCCTTCTGCAACACAGAATTTCTCGTCTTCATTATTGTTTTCTTAGTGCTCTTCTTGTTTTAAGTATTTTAAATTGAGTCACTTCGTTTATAAATGTCCATTTTCTAAGTGTCTTGCATATCTGTTTCTGTATGAAAACTCTCACCAAAAGTTTATATGATGATTGCCAGATGATAAAAGATTTTTCTGAAATTATTTAAAGGAAATTATTCATTTTTTTCTTACAGTATGTTATGACGGATGTCATATATATGCAACGTATATCAAATTTATTTATGCAAATATAAAATACTAAACAGCAAAGTTCAAAATGATTTATTTTCTTTAAAGTATTTGAAAGTATCCTTTTCTATTGGACCACACTTCCTTTTGTATTTCACATATTTTAATTTCAACTATTGTGTCATTTTCTTGATTTTAAAAATGATTTCACCATTAGATTTTTGCTATCTTTTTATAACAAATGAGAAATTATTATTTTTTTCATCCATTTCAGCCCTTGTAAAAGTATAGCAATGATAAGGAAGCAAAGGGTATGAAATAGCTTATAAACACCTTGCTGAATCGTTCCTGATTGGTCAATGACAGACATGTCTAATATCTTTGTTGCACTTATTTTGAGGATGAAAGCTGATAAGTGAGCTTAACTGCTCAAGGGTCACACATTTCCAACCAATTCTCATGTGTTTTTCTTTGACTAAGGTGGTGCAGTGAGCTGGCTGCACAAATGGCCATGCAGACCCAGGCGGTGTTTATACTTCTGTTGTTCCATGAGTGCCCTATGCACTGATTCTCTAAGTTAAAATAATAATAGTAACAATGCCTTTCACTTTGCTATCAGTTTGAATCTGAACTTGTCCAAGAAAGGTGTTTACCAGATCAAGGAAAGAAGGGTGATAACGTTATAGATTATTTTTATTGTACTCTATCTGCATTATCTTGAAAAATCCATCTCCCAATTCATAAACATTTTCAGTTACCCAAAGATAATTCCGAAGTATTCATATATCAGATTGACTATTCAAAAGATGAAAGAAATGAAAATCAAAAAGTTGTAAGTTCCTACCACATTTAGATTAATGAAGTAATTCATATAGAAATAGAGGTACATTACAAACTCCATTTTACATGTTTTTACCTGTAATGTAGTTACTGTCAGTTAGCTTTATAACAAAATAGAAAAACAGAGGCTTTAGGTTATTTACTGAAGTCACACATCAAGAACCAAGCAGGAATTAGTTCCCAACGCATCCAATGCCGAAGGCTTCATTCCTTTATGATGTTGTGGAAGGAATATTTCGCATAGGGCTTAGCTGTGCCTGTGAAAATGCACCCTAGGACACCAGCCCTTCCCCACCTTGATGGGCCCAGGGTTGCTTTTCCTTTCACAAAAATTACAGTTGACTTCAGCTGCTCCTCAGGTAAAGTGGACTTTAAATCCTATAGCTCCCCACCCAACTCATTCAAATTTGTAATCTGATCCTTGCAGATACACGCACGGTGCTAATTCAGTGTGATCTTTCTCTAAAATATGGCTTCTCTCCTCTGATTTATTTAAACTGTAATTACCCTTAATTTCTTTCTTGATCACATATTCATGTGTACATTACCTTACTCATTGAACAGTTTTTTGAATATTTCCTAAATTCCAGGGACTATCTAAGTACTGGAGAAAGCTTGTGCTTCTTTCTTTCAGAGAAAATGGAGACTCTCCTTTGCTTTATTATAGATCTCGATGTCATCATGCCTATGACCAGACTCCTTTATTTGTTCCAACCCTGCCAGATCAACTAATACTATACAGCAGTTATACAACTGGATGTTGACATGTCTTACAAGACAGTCTAAACATCTGAAAATTGGCCAGGTGCAGTGGCTCATGCCTGTAATTCCAGCACTTTGGGAGGCCAAGGCAGGCAGATCACGTGAGGTCAGAAGTTCGAGACCAGCCTGGCCAACATGGTGAAACCCCATCTCTACTAAAAACACAAAAATTAGCAGGGCATGGTAGCAGGTGGCTGTAATCCCAGCTACTCTGGAGGCTGAGGCAGGAGAATTGCTTGAACCTGGGAGGCGAAGGTTGCAGTAAGCTGAGATCGCACCATTGCACTCCAGCCTGGGCAACAAGAGCAAAACTCCATTTCATAAATAAATAAATAAACATTTGAAAATGAAAATGAGCAAAATGACTTCTTTACTCAGGAGTAGTGTCCCAACTTCTGGACAGCAGTTATGAACGTGGGAGGATTTGTTAGAGGTGTTTAACTTGTTGGATAATATTGTTTTTTATTACTAGGACTAAAGACAATACAATAGTCTCCTGGGAACCGTCCTGTTTTTCTTCTAATGTCCCTTGACCAATCTGGGAAAATGAGTCTAATTAGCCTAGTGTCCAGTTATTAGATATCTGAGGTCCCTAAAGAGCTTGGGATGGACACATAGACTCCAAATAGCTAATGTATGTTAAGGGGTTGGTTTGTTTGTTTTAATGGGGTCAGAGGTAGTGTTAGTTGTTTTAATTCTCAAAACACCCCATGTGAAATAAATACCTTGTTTTGTTAAATTTTCAAAATTGTGAGATAGAGCTAACATACAGAAGAGTGAATAAACTTAAACGTATAGCTTAACAAGTTGTCAGATGCGTGCTCATGTATTATAACACAGATAAAGAAACAAAACATTATTGACACACTAAAAGCCCCCTGCAGGACCGTCTGGATCATAGCTCTGTCTACCTCTCCCAGTGCCAAACACTTCCCTGACTTTTACAGAATTCAACTTCCTTTCATTTTTTTATTGTTTCACAACAGAATTAACCATCCCTAAAAGCATAGTTTAATTTTGCCTACATTTTTGTTCATACAGTTACCGTTCTGTTGTCTCTGGCCCCTTTTGCTTAGCATCATGACATTAAGATTCATCTAGTTTGTAACATATCAAAAGTCCATTCCTTTTCATTGCTGTGTATTGTAACTTTGTGTGGATATTCTATAACTGTGTATTCTGTTGGGATGCACTTTTGGGTTATTTGCGGTTTGGGGCCATTTTGAACAATGCTATAAATCTACATGCACACATTTTCTGGTGCGCAATGTGCACATTTCTCTCTCTAGCGGTGAAATTGCTGAGTAGTAGATTATAGGCATCTATACTAGATATTACCAAAGAGATTATTCATAAGAGTTCCTCTTGCTCCACATCTTTGCCTGACTTGAATTATCAGACTTTTAATTTTTTCCAATCTGATGGATTATAGTAATAGTTCCCTGAAGATCTTAATCTTCATTTTTCTGGTTTCCAGTGATATTGGGCATCTTAATTTGTATTCTATTTATATGTCCTCTTCTTTGATTCAGGTCTTTTGCCTATTTCTGCATTGGGTTTTTTTTTTTTTTTTTCAGAGTTCTTTCTGGATAAGGGCTCTTTATCAGTTATGCATGTTGAAAACACACATTTCTTCTTTGAGGCTTACTTCTTCACTATCTTAGTTGTGTCTTTTAATAAAAAGAAAACTTAATTTCATTGTAGGTACATTTAAAATGTTTTTTATGGATAATATTTATTATATTGTTTAATAAATCTCTTCTTTTTTGAGACAGGATCTTGCTCTGTCACCCAAGCTGGAGTGCAGTGGCATGGTCATGGCTCACTGCAGCCTTGACCTTCTGGGCTAAAATGACCCTCCCACTGTGTGCCCTGAGCAGATGGGACTACAGACACATGCTAATTTTTTAATTTTTTGTAGAGACAGGGTCTCACTATGTTGCCCAGGCTGGTCTCAAACTCCTGAGTTCAAACAATTCTCCTGCCTCAGCCTTCCAAACTGCTGGGATTACAGGTGTGAGCCACTATCCTTGGCCATAATAACTCTCTTCTTATTCGAAGATCATGAAAATAGTATCCTATGTTACCTTTACCCTACCTCAGCTCAAAATGAATAATTAAAATGTAATCAATGAGAAAAAGAAGACCTATTAAATAAAGGGTATTGACCCAATTGACTATCCGTTAAAAATAGTAATGTGAATATGTACTTTTTTTATAATAAAAGTATTTGAGTTAGATTAAAAGTATAATGCAACGATAGCATAAAACATTAGAAGAAAATATAAGAAAAATGTTTTTAAAATCTAGGTAGAGAAAAAGCCTTTTTGTTTGTTTGTTTGTTTTTGAGATGGTCACCAGGTTGGAGTACAGTGGCATGATTGCGGCTCACTGCAACCTCCGCCTCCCAGGTTCAAGCAATTATCCTGCCTCAACCTCCTGAGTAGCTGGGACTACAGGCACCTGCCACCACACCTGGCTAATTTTTGTATTTTTAGTAGAGATGGGGTTTCACCATGTTAGCCAGGATGGTCTCAATCTCCTGACCTCATGATCCACCCACCTCAGACTCCCAAAGTGCTAGGATTACAGGCGTGAGCCATTGCACCGGGCCAAAAGAGCCTTTTTAAGTATGAAACCCAGAAGCCTTGAACCCAACATCTGGCAGATTTGCCTATGCAAAAATGTTAAACTTCTATAACATACCACATTTATATAATACCACAAGGAAAGCTACAACACAAAGTTGAAAATAATTGCAGTCTAGAAAATAGACAATGGATTAATATTTATACCATATGAAAACTTTCCACACGTTAGAGAAAAAAGAAATAACCCATAAGAAAATGAGCAAGAGATATGAACAGACAATTCATAGGCAAAGAAACATAGAAGGACTTCTAAGCATATAGCATATGCTCAGTCATTAACAATGAGAGAAATGCAAATTAACACTACAATGAGATCTATTGTTTGCCCTTGATTGACAAAAAATATAAATATTGATAATATCCATTTTGATATGGATGTGAGAAAATAGATGTTGTATTAGTCTGTTCTCATGCTGCTAATAAAGACATACCCAAGACTGGGTAATTTATAAAGGAAAGAGGTTTAATTGACTCACTGTTCAGCATGGCTGGGGAGGCCTCACAATCAAGGTGGAAGGCAAAGGAGGAGCAAAGTCATGTCCTACATGGTGGCAGACAAGACAGCATTGCAGGGAAACTGCCCTTTTATAAAACCATCAGATCTCAAGAGACTTATTCACTATCTCGAGAACAGCATAGGAAAAACCTGCCCCCATGATTCAATTACCTTCCACTGGGTGCCTCCCACAACATGCAGGGATTATGGGAGCAACAGTTCAAGATGAGATTTCGGTGGAGACACAGCCAAACCATACCAGATATCTTCAAATACTTTTTGTGGAGGTGCAAATCAGTACCATCGTTTTGGAGAGCAATTTGTCACTATTTATGATATACATTCTGTTTGATCCTATAATTCCACTTGTAAAAAACGATTCTATAGGCCAGGTGCAGTGGCTCACGCCTGTAATCCCAGCACTTTGGGAGGCCAAGGTGGGCGGATCACCTGAGGTCAGGAGTTTCAGACCAGCCTGGCCAACATGGTGAAAACCCTGTCTCTAATAAAAATACAAAAATTAGCCGGGTGTGGTGGTGGGTGCCTGTAATCCTAGCTACTCAGGAGGCTGAGGCAGGAGAATTGCTTGAGCCTGGGGGGCGGAGGTTGCCGTGACCCGAGACCATGCCACTGCACTCCAACCTAGGCAGCAGAGTGCAACTCCATATAAATATATATATATATATATTCCATAGACATAAAAGATAACAATAATAATAATAATGGTTACACTTACTGAGCACTTGTTATGGGTCAACTGATATTATTAAGAGAAAACAGCAAATATCTACACATTAATCAAGTGTTTTAATTGAATCCCTATTATGCATCATATGCTGTTCTAGATGCTGGAACTTCAGCATAGGCACACACCAAAAAGAAAAATTTCTGTCCTCATGGAGATTTACATTATAGTGGGAGGAGAGAGAATAATAATAAACAATAATCATAATAAATCAATAACATGCTCTATTAGAAGATGGTTAAGTACTAAGGGAGAGCACAGGAAAGATAAATGGTGTGTGAGAAATTTGAAATCTAATCACCCAAGAGGGTATAATTTAAGCAAAAATATAAAGAAGTTACACAGATATCTAGGAAAAGAGCATTCTAGGCAGAGTGATAAACCGCTGAAAGATCTCTGAAGGGGGAGCTTGTACCGCATATTTGAGGAATAGAAAGAAGGCTGGTTTGATTGTAGCAGAGTGAGAGAAAAGATATAGTAAGAGATAAGAAAGGGTAACAGAGACCTGACAGTGTACACCTTGTTGCACCATGATTACCTTAGACTCGATTCTGAGTGAGGCTAAAAGCCACTGGAAGGATATAAACAGAAGGCAAAATCTATTTTATGCTTAAAGAAGCTCTCTGCCTTGGGCTGAGGACAGAATTGGGATGGAGAGGGATGAGGATAGAAGTAGGAGGACCAATTAGGGGCTATTGCAATATTCCAGGCTGGAAATGGTGGTGACTTGGATCCAGGTGGTAGCAGTGAAGGCGGTTAGAAATGGCTAGATTCTGGATATATGTTTAAAGTGGAGGTGCAGCATTTGATCATGAATTAGATGTGAGATGTAAGAGCAAGAAAGGAATAAAGAATGGCTCCAAGCATTTTTGTCTGACAAACTGGAAAACATAGAGTTTCTATTAACTAGCTCAGGAAAGACTATGGATACAGCAGGTTTTGGAGGAAAAATTAGGAGGTCACTTTTAGACAGTAGAGCTTAAGAGGTCTATTAGATCTCCAAATGGAGATGTCAAGTGGACAACTAGATCTATAAACCTAAATTCAGAAGACAGGTCAAGGCAAGGAATAAAAATGTTGGAGTTTTCAAAGTATAGATATATCTTTTAAGTCATCAGATCAGATTTAAAGAAGAGAAAATAGGAGGCAGAAGGAAGGGGAGGGAAAGGAACAGAGATGTTTAGACATCAAGAAGACGAGGAACCATCAAGACATCAAGAAGATGAGGAAGTTCAAGGAACGCAGAAGTTTAGACATCAAGAAGATGAGGAAGAACCAGCAAAGGAGACTGAGAAGGATCGGTCAATGAAGAAGGAGTAGGGTTCCTATAAGCCCAAAGGCGTTTACCAAGGAGGGAGAGATCAACTCTGTCAAATGACGGTCATGGATAAAATAAAATAAAATAATACTGAGGATTGACCATTGGGTTTAGCAAATAAATAACGTCAGTGACTCTACAGTTTTTGTGGAATATTGAAGGGCAAAGTTCACCTTCATGTGCTTAAGAGAGAATGGGAGCGAAAACAGATTGCAAACAGTGAGACAAACAACTATTTCAATCAGTTTTCATCAAAGGGGAGCAGAGAAGCAAGTTTGCATGGAAAAAAAAAAGCTTTGTTTTGTTTTAAGATGAGAAAATTAACAGCATGTTTGTATGATGGTGAGAATGATTTAGCGGAAATAAAAAATATCATCAGAGGAGGGGGGAAGCAGTATTTTTGAGAGGATGCATAAGTCTAGTGCCTAAGCGAAGGGTTAGCTTTACCTAAAAATGCAGATAATTTATAGGAATGATTCTCAAATTCTAATATACATCGGAATCACCTAGAGGTTTTATTAAAGTACAGATTGCTGGGCCCGACCTCCAGAGTTTCTGGTTCAGTATTTCTCAAGTGGGACCCAAAAATTTGTTTCTAACAAGTTCCCAGGTACTACTGCTAGGAACCACAAGATAAGAACCACTGCCTATAGTAACAATCATAGTTTACTGCAAACTCAAACTACTGGGCTGGAGTGATCCTCCCACATCAGCCTCCTGAGTGTGTGGGAGCCACCATGCCCAGCTAATTTTTTTTTTTTTTTGGATAGATGAGGCCTCATTATGTTGCCCAGGCTGGTCTCAAATTCCTAGACTCAAGTGATTGTCCCACCTTGGCCTCCCAAAGCACTGGGATTACAGGCATGAGCCACAGTGCTTAGCCCTAAGGAAGCTTTTTTGACTGCTTATATATTCACAGAAAAATAAAAGTTCGGTCAATATCTGAGAGTGAAGATGAGGGTGAAGGTGGTAGCAGTTTGATGAAAGGAAAAATATGAAATAATTGCTAGGATACCAGCAAAGCAAATGCACCAAGGCAATAAAATATGATTACCCACTAGCATTAAGTACTCATTGAATGGTTATATATATTTTCTTTAGGCAGGATCAGTTGCTCAAGTGTGAATGCAGACAATAAAAAGAGTCAAACTTATACATCTGTTAACCAAAAGAAGATAACCAATGTGTATAAGTATTGCTACACAAGTAACCCCAAAACTCGGTGGTTTAAAATAGTATTTATTATTACTCAGGAGTCTAAGGTCAGTTGGTAGTCATGTTGATCTGGACCAGGCTTGGATGATCATGGCTGGACTCATTCATGGTCTGTAGTCGGTTCACAGTTCAGCTGGGGACTGACTGTTTTCAGATGGCTTTGCTCACATGTCTGGCAGATCAGTGATTACAGGCTGTGATGACTGGGGTGACTGTAATAATCATCTCCTAGCAGTCTAGTTCAGCCTTATTCAAATAGCTGTAGCAGAATTCCCAGAATACTGTGGAATTCCTCATGGCCTCTTGTGACTCAGACTCAGAACTGGCAAGATGTCACTTTCCACTTGATGTTATTGGCCAAAACAGGTCACAAAGCTAGATCATATTTAAGATGGAGAGAAACAGATTCTTTGCCTTGATGAGAAGTGTTGCAAAGTTGTATTGTAAGGGGCATGGATACAGGGAAAGGAATAATTATGCCTATTTTTGATTGTGGTTTTTTCTAGGAATACAAAGAGGTGAGAGAGGAATATCAAATTAGGATATATCAATGAAGTGATTATAATGATTCTCTATGAATATTCATAGCTTTGCAAAAAGAAGTGATAAGATAATGGCAGCGAAGGACATAGTGAAAAGGAAGTGGGGTTCATTAGATTTTAGATACCAGTGGCCTCTAAGGATTGTTGGGGTAGGATACTTGAGAACATGAGTGGGAAAGATAGAAGGGGGCAGTTAAGAGAGTGGTATGCCTGCTTTGAGATTATGAAGGATGTGTGAAAGCGTGGCTGAGGTTGTGTGGGTGACAAGAACATCACAGAAGTTAAAGGAATTGAGAGCCTGGAGTATTAGAATCATTAAAAATTAAGAAATAAGTAGGATGGAAAAAATACAATGAAGTAGGAGCTAAAATTTTAAAGAAATGGGAAGTGTGGGGAGTTGAGGGATGACTAGGATAGGTTGGTACATACCGCATACATATCTGTATTTTGTGTGTTGGAATAGATCTTTAAGGACATTCACTCAACTGCTATCAGCAGTTACTTCTGGGAATAATAATGATGATAAATGTGTGAAGTAGTGAAAGGGGATTTTCATTTTAAATCTATTTGCTTCTCTTTTTTGTTGTTTCATAACACATATGTATTATGCATAAATGACTTAGTCTAAAGAAAAGGTTCAAGTAAGAAAGCAAAAGTGTTGAACTTGTCACAAACATTGGAATTTGAATTATATTTGTAAAATGAGTGTGCATTTACCTATTTCCATGCTGTTACGATGAGTGAGGTAATTATCTACTGTTCTTAATACAATGTCTGGCATATTAGAAGGAGCTCAAGAATGTTTTCTATTTCTCTACCCACTGACAAATCCCCCCATCACCACATGCACCACATGCACAGGCCGTGTGTGTGTGGGTGTGTGTGTGTGTGTGTGCATGCCACAGAGAGAGAGGGAGAGATGGTACAGAGAAGGTTACATATGAACACGGAGATTCTGTAGCACTTTTATATTCTCCTTGGAGTACTCTCAGATTTTGAGATGAAAAGGAAGAAAGAAAATGGACATGTTTTTGTTTATATAACAATTACCTGGCTAATTTCCAGAAGAGAATAGTAGTAACAATAAATTACACATACATTGACACTTCCATTGTAAGCTGTAAGCAGCATTTATTCAACCATTCTCATTACCGTTTGAATGTCCAAATGACTTTTTTTTTTTTTTGAGACAGAGTCTCACACTGTCGCCCAGGCTGGAGTGCAGTGGCATGATCTCTGCTCACTGTAAGCTCCGCCTCCCGAGTTCACGCCATTCTCCTGCCTCAGCCTCCCGAGTAGCTTGGACTACAGGTACCCACCACCATGCCCGGCTAACTTTTTGTATTTCCAAATGACATTTTAAAAATACAGCTTTAAAAACAAGTTGCAGGGGACAAAAAGTACTATTTTCCAACAGTCAAAAGTCACAATGAAGAGAATTTAGTAGGTAGTATTATCTCAATATAGATAAAAATCTATTAATAGGAACTAAGGGAACACTGTGAATCTCATGATAAAATCCATAAACCTAAGTTCCTAAAATAAGTATTTTTCTATGTGATGTACTATTTAAAAAGTAAGTGCTGCCGGGTAAGCTCATTCTCAGTTTCCTAAAATGTTAGCTTAGGCTGTCTTTATGCTGTAATTATTTATATAGTCTGCCCATCAGTTCTTGGTGTGGGAAATGGTCTACCAAAGGTCAAATTAAAAGTAGTAGCTCATGCACTGATACTAGTATTTGACAGAACGAAAAATTAATGGTTGTCAGAACATTTCCTGAAATTGGCTCCAAGCAACTGAAATCTTTATTCTAAATCTGTGATTAATTGATTACTAAGGACATGGGATTCAGAGTTTCAGTGAAATATGGGTGCCTATGGCCTCTGAATAAAAGCTTCTTTGCAGCCATTGATAACTTCACAACTGAAAAGATGAAAATGAATAAATGGGAATTCATTCATTCATTCAATGGATATTATGTGCCAGGTTGTGTGCTAGGCACTGAGACACAAAAGTGAACAAGACGAAGTCCCCATCTGAAATAACTTAGAGCTGGAGGAGAAGACTGACATGAAAACAGGTTATAATACAACAAAAAGATGTAAAGATAACTTCAGGTTCCTGCAGCTAGACAAAATACTTGATGTCGTTTCTAAAGGTAATGTGGGAGATATCCTGCATGGGAATGGAAGTCAGGAAATCAAGGGAGAAAAAATATTTTGAGCAGAGCACGCAGCATGAATGAAAGAAGCATTGCCAAAATAACGTCTCCTCTTTATTTTATACACAGTGTTTTATTGTAGTTATCAGATTATGTGCCATCTCTTTCTCTAAACCGCAGGGCCCTCTAGGCAAGGTACTTACTTTGTCTATATTTTTATTGTAGCTACCATAGTGCCTGGCACGCAGTACATTCTCAATAAACATTTGCTAAACTGAACTGAGAAGTAAGAAGCCAAGAGTTTACTAGCATTTAAAAAGAAAAAAATAGGTTTATTCAATAAAATATTTCAACCAATGTACCCAACACATACCAGGTTATATTTATGCCACAATATTGATCAGCCCTGCCCTCTGCACCCTAGAGTAACCCAAAGCCTAAGCTGCCCCACCTAACTGGACCAGCTTTTTCTGTGTGTTCCAGCATGCTAAGTAAACTTCACCATTTTCTATGTGAGTCATGACACGAACACGTTTGGAAAGCACTAAACTATTTATGGTAATTTCCACTGAGTTGTATTACTTTGCCTTGGGGCAGAGAATACAGAGTAGCCCACAGATGGAACAGAAAGAGAAGATACAGAAGGAACAGGGGGTTAGAGACAGACTGGCCAACAGATGAAGACACCATTCCCAGCCTAATTCTTATAGACTGGAATAAATTTTGTGGACTATACTGAAGTGAATGAGCTTTTACAAGAATGGCCACTGTAGCAGATGGCACTGGTACTCTGTTTCACATCCCCTTAGCCCACTTTTGATTTCAACCACAGCTCATACATGCTCATTTTCATGTAAGTACAGACTTACGGCACACTAGCAATGACCCACCTCAACAGAGCTCTGCAAGGTCTTTCTCCTTTGTGCCCAAGGGCCTTCTCTGAGGCCATAGGAGCCCAAGCACAAGCACAGCCTGAAAGTTGGTGAGTGGATAACCCTCAATCATGACAACAGGAGCCAGCGGGTAAACACTCAGCCTCTCCTCCTTCCAGTGGACAATTCCAGGAAGTATCCTCTGTGTTTCATGGGACATGCCAGCAGAATTGAACCACCGTTGCCTACAACAGTGATCTTGATGTTGCTTTTTGGTATTGTTACTGGCTTACTCTCTCTCCATTACTTTACTGTTTATTCCTGGGATCATCTCCTAACATACCACCTGCAGCCAAGTCCTTGTCACAGGCTCTGCTTTTAGGGCAACCCATCCATGAGAAAGATGCAGTAAAGTAACTTTTGAGAAATTATAAATTTTCTGCAAATAGTAATAAAAAAACAGACATGAGAACTCAATACCTCAGTGCACAATGGTATAGGACAAGAACTATAAAACAAGCTAACCCTGGAAGAAGAGAAAGCCTGACCTAAGAGCATTCTCTTACCCCAAAAACATTTCCTCTGATTTCTTAAGGGCAAGGAAGTTGAAAACAAATGTCATAATCTCACCAAATAACATTTATATTTTGTTGCATATGTACACACATATAATTGTACACTACAGAGTATGTGATATGTACTATGTCATTTTCAGCTAAAATATTTAGCACCTTGCTAACATCCCTGGTTCAAGGTTTCTTCTTATGTATGGTCGTAGTTCAATTTCTCAAGTCTAGCTAATATTGCAGATGCGATTCTGGTGCTCAGAGCAAGCAAAGCCAGGGACAATGTCTGACAAATTCAATAATAATTTATGAATGAATGATTGATTGGTTTTTTTAATATGATTAGCTCTCCTTGGATGCTTTCAGTCAGTTAAGTCATGAAAATAAACACTTCCTGAGTTAACTGACTGAAAGGTGCCCAAGAGGTCTGAAGACAAAGAAGTTATGCACTTAAGAATGAGCCATGGGGAGCCCCACATTGACTGGATCACAGTTTATAAGGGATTCCTGAAATATGTTCATATTTGGCATACCCTTAAATAATCAAAAATTTAACTCACCTAGATATTTGAAAAATTGGAATCAATACATGAGGCAAAAGAGGAAAGGACAGACATGAGTGTAAGAACCATTTCAGTCTTCTTACATATTATTTATACTGCTATTACCATCAAAATGCTGACCACACTCCAAAACTATCTCACAAATTTCCCATAATCCCTCAGAGACATCAATCCCTAGATAAAAAGGCTTGGCTTAAATGCTTCCATTATATCTTTCTTTATAGACTTTGCTCATGCTGCATAACATTAAGATATTGACTGAGATATCTTTGCTTCAAATTTCCCCCCACTCAGAAAGCAGCAATAGTTTTCTCAGCCCAGCCCTAAAAGGAAGATCTTCTAGAGCAGAAAAGAGAGACAATTCTTAGTTTTGTTTCCCAAAATGAACTCTAGACTCTAATAGTAAATAAATAGTCTTGAATGCTGTATTAGTTTGCTAGGGCTGCCATAACAATATGCCACAGATTGGGTGGCTTGAATAACGGACATGTATTTCTTACAGTTCTGGAGGCTGGAAGTCCAAGATCAAGGTGTCAGCAGGCTTGGTTTCTTCTGAGGCCTGTTTTGTCTTGTAGACGGCTGCCTTCTCACTGTGGCT
Source organism: Pan paniscus (assembly GCF_029289425.2). Lineage (NCBI taxonomy): Eukaryota > Metazoa > Chordata > Mammalia > Primates > Hominidae > Pan > Pan paniscus. The sequence goes on from NC_073254.2 coordinate 136,097,844, forward strand.
TCACATGACTTTTCTTTCTCACTGTGTCCTCACACACTCTTTGTGCATCCCTGCTGTATCTTTATGTGTCTAATTTTCTCTTCTTATAAGGACAACAGACAGATTGGATCTGGGCCCACCTTAAAGCCTCATGTTAACTTAATCACCTCTTCAAAGGCCCTATCACCAAGTATCATCACATTCTGAAATACTGAGGGTTAGAGCTTTAAAATATGACTTTTGGACGGACACATTTCCGCCTATAACAAACCCCAAGGCACATCTGACTTTCCTTCTGAAAGAAAAAAAAAATACTAATTACAAAAATGTTTCCAAAAAGTTTGTTGCAAAAGGATATTGAGTCCCTGTCTCACAATGCCAGATTTAGCAAATAAAAATATAGAATATCAATTTAAATTTGAATTTCAGATAAATTTGAATTTCAGATAAACAAATAATTTTTTAGCATTAAGAAGTTCCACAAAATTTGGGGCATTCAAATTTAATTGGGCATTTTGTATTTTATCTGTGAATGTTAGTCTCAGATAAACAGGATGAAGAGCATGATAATGAGTCGTGTCATGGGTCCTACACTCTGTTCCACTGCAAGGTTAAATCCCTTGCACAGGAAACAACAGCACCCCCAACATGAGTTTGGGGGTCCCAAAGCAGAGAAAACTAGGTCCTGATTCGCATTTAGAATTCTGAGAGAAAACAGCTTTGCAGGGTGTCCTGTGATGATACGGGACAGTGATTAGAATAGGAACAGTGGGTCACATCTAGAGACAGGGTCTGAGGTGGTGACCTCACCTTCCCCTATCATAGTACATACATCTTCTTTTTCTGTGGTTCCAAAACCAAAGGTTTCCTGTGATTGCAAGATAAGTACAGAGGTTGGCTGAGTGTGGAGAGGCAGGCCTGAAATGGCCGCATGGTTTGAGTCAAAACTAAACATGTTTTAGACAACACTGTAACTGAAGTGTTTTAAAGTTTATACAGCAGTGGTGGTTACAGACAATGTGTCTAGAGGCAACCTAAAATCACCAGGGATGGTCTAGTCCAGGAAAAGCCATGCATATGGATGCCATTAACCAAGGATCAAAATTCTCTCCCCAGACCTCTCAATAGTATGTTAGCCCTTCTGCAATTTAGAAGCCCCACACCCCCAAAAGAACAGCCAAAGTCAAAGAGAGGTATTATAAAGTGACAGTCAAAGAGACATTAAGTTTAACCTGGAACTAGCTGAGCTTACCTTGAGTTTATCCATATTGTATTTCCATCTCAGCTGCTGGCAAATCAACATTCCCTATCATATATCATTAAAGTTGATTATTTGAACCTTAAAGCAAAACTTAACATTTAAGTAAATTTCATTTCATTGCTCTACCATTTGAGATTTTTTAAAAATTGTAATCCTGCCACTTAATATCTATCCAAGAGGAATTCATTTCATATTCTAAACATTTTTAAAAATCTAGACACAATCTTTGTAAGAAGTTTCCTACAAAAGTGAGAGGTGAAGCCAGTTGGACTTCCTGGGTCATGTGGGGACTTGGAGATTTTTTGTGTCTAGCTAAAGGATTGTAAATGTACCAATCAGCACTCTGTGTCTAGCTAAAGGATTGTAAATGCACCAATCAGCACTCTGTAAAAACACAGCAATCAGAGCTCTGTGTCTAGCTAAAGGATTGTAAATGCACTAATCAGCACTCTGTAAAATGGACCAATCAGCAGGACATGGGCAGGGACAAATAAGGGAATAAAAGCTGGCCACCCCAGCCAGCAGCGGCAGCCTGCTTGGGTCCCCTTCCACGCTGTGGAAGCTTTGTTCTTTCACTCTTCACAATAAATCTTGCTTCTGCTCGCTCTTTGGGTCTGTGCCACCTTTAAGAGCTCTAACACTCACCGCGAAGGTCCGAGGCTTCATTCTTGAAGTCAGTGAGACCAAGAACCCACCGGAAGGAACCAACTCCAGACACATTTTGGCAACCATGAAGGGACTATTGCCTATCACCAAGCAGTGAGTACCATCAGACCCCTTTCGCTTGCTATTCTGTCCTATTTTTCCTTAGAATTCGGGGGCTAAACACCAGGCAACTGTTGGCCAGTTAAAAGAGACTAGCGTGGCCGTCAGACTGAAGACAGGGGTGTCAGGGTTTCTGGGAAAGGGCTCTCTGACAACCCCCGGCTCTTTGGAGTTGGGAGCATTGGTTTGCCTGGAACCAGCTTCCACTTTTCCTGTACTTCTGGGCTGAGCCGAGAGTCGACAGAGAGGAAAGCCATTCAGCTCTGGGGTCCAGACAAAAAGTTGGTTGACCCTGTAGCCATGTGTGGAACTTTCAAAGTCATGTCACCCAAGCGAAACTTGCCCATCTATCCTATCTAGCCTGACCCTCGCCTCTTGGGTCCTAAAGCCAGTCAGAAAAGCTTCCTCTTACCTCTCTTCTCCAAGGCTAGTCCCACTTCTAAAAACCACTCCCTGTCTCTGGTGCTTTTCTAGTTTCTCCTATAAGAATGATTTCTAGTATAAACTTCAGGACTCTGTTACTTTCTTTAGGCACCTGGGCTTACCAATCAGAGACATAATTTTTGCCCAAAGCCCTGTCGGGTGGGGACTATCTGGAATTTTAGGATCTCTCCTCAGACTAGAAGGCCTAACAAAAGCTATTCCTGAAGCTAGGATATGGGGAGTCTCAGAAATGATATCCTTCCTATCCATATGATGAGAAGTAGGACAAAAGGCGTCACTCTTCCAACCCTGGAGATCCCTTCCCTCCCTCAGGGTATGGCCCTCCACTTCATTTTTGGGGCATAACATCTTTATAGGACAGTGGTAAGGTCCCAATACTAACAGGAGAATGCTTAGGACTCTAACAGGTTTTTGAGAATGAATCGGTAAGAGCCACTAAATCCAATTTTTCTCGGTCCTCTTTGTGGTCTAGGAGGACAGGCAAAGGTGCAGGTTTTCAAGAATGCATCATTAAGGGCCACTAAATCCGACCTTCCTCGGTCCTCCCTGTGGTGTAGGAGGAAAACTAGTGTTTCTGCTGCTGCGTCACTGAGCACAACTATTCTGATCAACAGGGTCCAGGGACCGTTGCGGGTTCTTGAGCAAGAGGGGTTTCTGCTGCTGCGTCGATGAGTGCAACTATTCCGATCAGCAGGGTCTGGGGACCGTTGCGAGTTCTTGGGTAGCAGTGGGAAAACAAACAAACCAAAATCATGGGCAGATTTTTCTTTCACGTGGGAAACACTCAGTCATCAACAGGCTCATCCTTGAAATGCATCCTAAGCCATTGGGACCAATTTGACCCACAAACCCTGAAAAAGAGGCAGCTCATTTTTTTCTGCACTATTGCCTGGTCCCAATATTCTCTCTCTGATAGGGAAAAATGGCCACCTGAGGGAGGTATAAATAACAATACTATCCTGCAGCTTGACCTTTGCTGTAAGAGGGAAGGTAAATGGAGTGAAATACCTTATGTCCAAGCTTTCTTTTCATTGAAGGTGAATCCACAACTATGCAAAGCTTGCAATTTACATCCCACAGGAGGACCTCTCAGCTTACCCCCATAGCCTAGCCTCCCTATAGCTCCCCTTCCTATTAATGATAAGCCTCTTCCAATCTCCCCTGCCCAGAAGGAAATAAGCAAAGAAATCTCCAAGAGACCACAAAACCCCCCAGGCTATCAGTTATGTCCCCTTCAAGCTGTAGGGGGAGGGGAATTTGGCCCAACCCAGGTACATGTCCCCTTCTCCCTCTCTGATTTAAAGCAGATCAAGGTAGACCTGGGGAAGTTTTCAGATGATCCTGATAGGTACATAGATGTCCTACAGGGTCTAGGGCAAACCTTTGATCTCACTTGGAAAGATGTCATGCTATTGTTAGATCAAACCCTGGCCTTTAATGAAAAGAATGCTTTAGATGCAGTCTGAGAGTTTGGAGATACCTGGAATCTTAGTCAAGTAAATGATAGAATGACAGCTGAAGAAAGGGACAAATTCCCTACAGGTCAGCAAGCCATCCCCAGTATGGATCCCCACTGGGACCTTGACTCAGATCATGGGGACTGGAGTTGCAAACATTTGTTGACCTGTGTTCTAGAAGGACTGAGGAGAATTAGGAAAAATGAATTATGCAATGATGTCCACCATAACTCAGGGAAAGGAAGAAAATCCTGCCTTCCTCAAGTGGCTATGGGAGGCCTTAAGAAAATATACTCCCCTGTCACCTGACTCACTTGAGGTTCAATTGATCCTAAAAAATAAGTTTATTACCCAATCAGCCGCAGATATCAGGAGAAAGCTAAAGTGAGCCCTGGGCCCTGAACAAAATCTGGAGGCATTATTAAACCTGGCAACCTCGGTGTTCTATAATAGGGACCAAAAGGAACAGGCTGAAAAGGAAAAGCAAGATAAGAGAAAGGCCGCAGCCTTAGTCATGGCCCTCAGACAAACAAACCTTGGTGGTTCAGAAAGGACAGAAAATGAAGCAGGCCAGTCACCCAGTAGGGCTTGTTACAAGTGTGGTTTTCAAGGACACCTTAAAAATACTGTCCAACAAGAAACAAGCTGCCCCCTCGCTCATGTCCACTATGCCGAGGCAATCACTGGAAGGTGCACTGCCCCAGGGGACAAAGGTTCTCTGGACCAGAATCCCCCAACAAGATGATCCAACAACAGGACTGAGGGTGCCCGGGGCAAGCGTCAGCTCATGTCATAACCCTCACTGAGCCCCGGGTACATTTAACCATTAAGGGCCAGAAAATTGACTTCCTCCTGGACACTGGCATGGCTTTCTCAGTGTCCTGTCCCGGACAGCTGCCTCAAGGTCCGTTACCATCCAAGGAATCCTGGGACGGCCTGTAACCAGGTATTTCTCCCACCTTCTCAGTTGTAATTGGTAGACTTTGCTACAGATAGTAAGTATGCTTATCTAATCCTACATGCTCACACTGCAATATGGAAAAAAAGGGAGTTCCTAACCTTTAGGGGAACTTCCATTAAATATCACAAGGAAACCATGGAGTTATTGCACGCAGTGCAAAAACCCAAAGAGGTGGCAGTCTTACACTGCCAAAGCCATCAAAAGGGGAAGGAGAGGGGAGAACAGCAGCATAAGCATCTGGCAGAGACAGGGAAAGACCAGCAGAAAGGAAAGAAAGAGACAGAAAGTCAGAGAAAGAGAGGAAGAGAGGGGAAGAGACAGAGACAAAGAGGGAGTCAGAGAGAAAGAGAGACAGAAAGTCAAAGACAGAGAGGAAGAGACAGACAGGGAGTAAGAAAGAGAGAAAGAGAGAGACAAAGAAGTCAAAGAGAAAGAAAGAGAGATGGAAGTAGTAAAGAAAAAACAGTGTACCATATTCCTTTAAAAGCCAGGGTAAATTTAAAACCTATAATTGATAATTGAAGGTCTTCTCTATAACCCTATAACACTCCAATACTACCTTGTTGTCAGTGTAAACAAGGGCATAGGCCGAAAATACTGAGGCCACTGACAACCCGTAGCCTTTCTATCAAAAATCCTTAACCCAGCAGGTTTCCTAACAGGGGATCTAAATCTTAATTAATTACCATCCAAAGGTCCAACCAGACCTAGGAAGAACTCCCTTCAGGACAGGACAATAGATGGTTCCTCCTAGGTGATTAAGGGAAAACGACACCATGGGTATTCAGTAAGTGATAAGGGAACTCTTTATAGAAGCAGAGTTAGGAAAATTGCCTAATAATTGGTCTGTTCAAACATGGGAGTTGCTTGCACTCAGCCAAACCTTAAAGTATTTACAGAATCAGGAAGGAGCCATCTATATCAATTCTAAGTTAATACGGACTGAAAGAGGTTTTATTAATAGCAAAGAAAAATTAAAATCCCAAACTTACAAGGTTTTCAACAAAAGTAAAGTTTGCTAAAAGTTAACAGTGTAACATGTATTATCCTAACTTCTAATCTTATGGACATCAGACCCTATCAGTGCCCCTCAAAGCTCAAGTCCATCAGCGCAAGGTCATGCAACTAATACCCCTACTTATAGGGTTAGAAATGGCCACTGCTACAGGAAGCAGAATAGCAGGTTTATCTACTTCATGATCCTACTACCACACACTCTCAAAGGATTTCTCAAACAGTTTGCAAGAAATAACAAAATCTATCCAGTAAGGATAGTAACTACAATCCCAAATAGACTCTTTGGCAGCAGTGACTCTCCAAAACTGCCAAGGCCTAGACCTCTTCACTGCTGAGAAAGGAAGACTTTGCAGCTTCTTAGGGGAAGAGTGTTGCTTTTACACTAACCAGTCAGGGACAGTATGAGATGCCGCCCAGCATTTATAGGAAAAGGCTTCTGATATCAGACAATGCCTTTCAAACTCTTATACCAACCTCTGGAATTGGGTGACATGACTTCTCCCCTTTCTAGGTCCCATGACAGCCATCTTGCCATTACTCGCCTTCAGGCCCTTTATTTTTAACCTCCTTGTCAAATTTGTTTCCTCTAGGATCACGGCCATCAAGCTACAGATGGTCTTACAAATGGAACCACAAATGAGCTCAACTAACAACTTCTACCGAGGACCCCTGGAGAAACCCACTGGCCCTTTGACTGGCCTAAAGAGTTCCCCTCTAGAGGACAGTACAACTGTAGGGCCCCTTCTTTGCCCCTATCCCACAGGAAGTAGCTAGAACGGTCATCGCCCAATTCCCAACAGCAGTTGGGGTGTCCTGTTTAGAGGAGAGATTGAGAGGTGAAGCCAGCTGTACTCTGTGGGTCGAGTGGGGATTTTTTGTGTCTAGCTAAAGGATTGTAAATGTACCAATCAATACTCTGTGTCTAACGAAAGGATTGTAAATGCACTAATCAGCACTCTGTAAAAACACACCAATCAGCGCTCTGTGTCTGGCTAAAAGACTGTAAACACGCCAATCAGCACTCTGTAAAAACGCACCAATCAGCACTCTGTGTCTACCTAAAGGATTGTAAATGTGCCAATCAGCACTCTGCAAAAATGCACCAATAAGCACTCTGTGTCTAGCTAAAGGATTGTAAATGCACCAATCAGCACTCTGTAAAATGGACCAATCAGCACTCTATAAAATGGACCAATCAGCGCTCTGTAAAATGGACCAATCAGCAGGACGTGTGCAGGGACAAATAAGGGAATAAAAGCTGTCCACTCCAGCCAGCAGCGGCAACCCATTCAGGTCCTCTTCCATGCTGTGGAAGCTTTGTTCTTTCGCTCTTCACAATAAATCTTGCTTCTGCTCACTCTTTGGGTCCATGCCACCTTTAAGAGCTGTAACACTCACCACAAAGGTCCATGGCTTCATTCTTAAAGTCAGTGAGACCAAGAACCCCCTGGAAGGAACCAACTACGGACACAAAAGGACTTTGTCCCATTACGTCCTCCCTCTCCATCATCAAAAATAAATTCACACACCAAAAAACCACAGTGAAATTTCTAAGTAGACTTCTTCTTCTTGTGGTAAGAACAGAGTAGAAAATCAAGAGAGTAGAAAATGAAGTATTTTTTATTAAGAAATGTAAAGATTTTAAGATTACTAAAAAAAAATAAAAAATATTCCTCATGCAGGACTACTGCCATCTAAAGGCCTCAGCATAATATTACAAATAAGTATTTGGTTCTATGTAGCTAAATGTCTAATATTTAAGTGCCATAGAGTTTTATTTTTAGAAATTCATATTTTTCCTATTTTTTTCCAATTTAGTAAATGAACTTTTTTCTTACCCCTTAAAGAAATTATATGTGCCACAGAAGATATGTAGATTGGCTTAGGTTATACAAAAAGTTGAACATACAATGTTTAATTAGGAATATTTAGAAAAGCATATTTTAAACTAATGAAAAAAGAAACAGGCCATTTCCCTCCTTCCCCAAAATGTATGGCAAATCATATTTACAATATAGATGTTAAAATACAGTATTATAAATTCACAAAAGATCAGTTATTGAGATATTATAGAGTCTAAAGCTTAAGCTAGCTAATCACAAGTCACACCTAAGGTTAAAATTGCTAAATTATAGTACCACCTCAATTAAAAGCAGATCAATTGTAATAATGAAATTTAATTCTAGAAAATCAGCTGTAATATAACTTCCTGTTTCTGAATATTTCTAAATTATTACATAACTCATAAGTATAAGAAAAAACAGTACATGAAATACTAAAAACAAAAAAACTCTAAAACTTCACAGCATGGTATTAATGTTACACATAAGCAAAAGTACCCAACTTCAAGAAGTCAACAAATAACATAAACCCAAGTTCATGTCCTTTACAGACCTTTCAAATGGCAAATATTTCCTACATTTAACACAACACTGATTTGAGTCAATTATCCTTATTAACTGCCTTAGTTGGCTCAGCGTGCCTTAACAGAATACCACACAATGGGTGGCTTAGACAACAAAAAATTATTTTCTCACAGTTCTGGAGGCTCAAAGTCCAAGATCAAGGCGCTGTCAGGGTTGGTTTCTGGTGAAGCCACTCTCCTTGGCTTACAGACAGCTTTTTTTTTTTTTTTTTTTTTTTTTAAAGACAGGGTCTCACTCTGTCACCCAGGCTGGAGTGCGATGGCCTGATTCCAGCCCACTGCAACCTCTGCCTCCCAGGTTCAAGCGATCCTCCCACCCCAGCCCCTAGAATAGCTAGGACTATAGGTGCCTGCCACCACACCCTGCTAATTTTTGTATTTTTCCTAGAGATGGGTCTCGCTATGTTGCCCAAGCTGGTCTTGCACTCCTTACCTCAAGCGATCTGCCTACTTTGGCATCCCAAAGTGCTGGGATTACAGGTGTGTGCCACGACGCCAGGCAGACAGCCCTGGTTTTGTGGCTCCTCACATGGCCTTTCTTGTGTGCTTGAAAACTCTGGTGCCCCTTCCTCTTCTTACAAGAATGCTAATCCTGTTGGATTAGGGCTCCACCCTTATGGCCTTATTTAACATTAATTACTTCCTTAAAGGCCCTATGTCAAATATAAACACATTGTGGGTTAGGTCTTCAACACATGAATGAGTGGGGGACAAAATTCAGTCCATGATACTCAAAGAAACAGAAATTAATTGGTATCTGAGTAGAAGACTGAACTTGTAGTTGATAATACAAGAGCTGTGGCATTTTATCAGTAAGTGTGATAAAAGTTTAATGTGCAGGGAAAATGAAATATCTTTATCCAAAAATAAGCCTTATGAAACAACTAAACTGAGTGTTTGTATTTAAACTCAGGGTTATGTAGGGAATGGGAGAAGAGCAGGGAACCATTCCCTATATTTTTGGAAGAGTCAGACTGAGGTTTGAGGTACAAAGGAAAGGTGAGTGGGGCTCAAGAAAGAGTACAAGCCTCTAGGATTGGATCATTTGCAAAATTCTCCCACAGAGTTTAAATGATGTGGACTCTCTAGCACAAGAACTGTTTGTGTAAACATGCAGAATATATATAATTTGTTAATCAGCAAGTACATAAGATTGTTGATGTGCATGTAATAGCCAGATCCAGTCCCAGGACCACTTGATTATCGACCCAGGGGTCTTTTTCTCTTTAAGAGTGCCCTGGTTCCCTCTCTCGCCTTACCCCCAGTCAATTTCCTGTTCACAATTCAGCACACTCAAGAGGTTTTGTAAGGAGAAGTTTTTGCTAAGTCAACAAAAAACAATCCTTTTATACTCTTCCCTCTTACAATGAATGTACTAGTACATTTGTATTACTAAGGGAAGTCCCTAAAGTACCTAAAGCACCTACTCCCACATGAAACAAGATATTCCCCAAGGAAACATGTGCCCTTCAATGTGGCATGCACCTGGAAGTTTGACTTTGGTAGCATTCTATTGCAAGGTGCGGAGAAGAATGCCAAGGTCAATGCTCCAGGGCCAACAAGCTTTTTCCAGCCTCTCCAACAATCCAGCCTTTTCTCTTTTGGTTCACAGACATTGAAAACATGGTTGTTGGACTCATCAGTGAACAGCTTAATCTTCTTGAAGATTCTTTACTTTTCCTATTCCAGAGAGATTTGTTTGGGGCTTTTAAGTGTTATAATGGAACAAGTTATCAATATTATTCAAATGGGTCTACTAGGTATAAGTGTCCTCCTACTCAATTGCACTATCCATTGCACTAAATTAATCCTCTGATTGGTCTATTAGCCTCAGAAGGATTAGTATTTGAAAGGGTTAAATGCAGTTCTCAATCAATTATATTTTCATTATGTCACGACTATTGATTTGTCCCATTAGACACATTGTTCCTTTAAATTGAAAACTGAAGCAGTATAAACATAATAGATTTGTATTTTCTTTTTAAAATGAGGTACTATGTAATAAAGATCTCAAAGTGCTAGTCCTTCACATCCGGAAATCAGGAAGAGAATTAAATGCCCTAAGGCATACATTGTATGTAATGGATTAACTTTCTCTGCATCTAAAATGGTAGTAGTTATACAGTTCTTGAGAGAATTAAGCAAATGTCACTCAAAACATTTTGTGCTCTATAAACCTTAAACCCGGTTTGCAAAAGTTTTTTTTTTGTAGTATGCTCTATATATTTCTATGAAGTTTCTGATGCCCTTTCATAGAAAAATTCATTACAATAACAAAATAGGATTATCAAGTAATAACCAATATTGGTTTCCATAACCAGTATCATCTTGCAAAATGGTTCTTCACGATGTCTGATACATTTATTTTCTAACGCACTCCAGGGTATGAAATGGTGAAAGGTCTGTCTTCCACTTAACCACTTAGGAAACCAAGGAATATAAAGTTTTTGGTTTAAACCACTATCAAAGATCACGTGGGTGAAAAGACCTTCCAAATTGTAGGCTAACTGGGTCAGAGGGATATTAGCGGATGAATTTTTTCTATGATCTTACTATTCCTCACACAGGGGTAAAAGGTCAGGTCTAACCTCATGATCTCCTGGTTTCCGAGGCGCCCTGAGGCGATGGAGTGTCCCGGTTAATTTTGTGGTAGCCCTCGGGAAAGGCTACGTGCCTACAGGTCTCAGTTGTGCAGCAGCGGCACCGCTCCTGGACCCCTACTGCCTTCTGGGCTCCTAGGCTTGCGGAACAGATCAGGAGTCGCCGGCATTGGGGTACCAGGAGGACGCGAGCTGACTACCTGACTCCGGGCGGCGCAGGACGCCCGCCGCGCGAGGGGCGGGGGCTAAGCGTATCGAGGGGCGGTGCTCGAGGGCGCGGGAGGCGGGAGAGGCTGCCGCGCCGTCTGCCCTGGCAGCCGCAGCCCCGCCCCGCCGCGTCCGGCCCGGTCCTGTCCCGCAGCGTCCCGCCAGCCAGCTCCTTGCACCGTTCGCGGCCGAGGCGCTCCCTGGTGCTCCCCGCGCAGCCATGGCTCAGCACTTCTCCCTGGCCGCCTGCGACGTGGTCGGATTCGACCTGGACCACACTCTGTGTCGCTACAACCTGCCCGAGAGCGCCCCGGTGAGTGGCGCGGGCTCCGGGGCGCACTGCGCTCAACCTCCATGGCGGCTGGGGCTTGAGTTTCCTCCAGGTTTGGGCAACGGCGGACGCTGCCGGGGGCCTGCGGCGGCCGAGTCTTGCCGCAGAGCGCGGCCTCCAGCGGCGAGAAGGGGCGGAAGTGTGCAGCCTCCGCTCCGCGCCGGTGCCGTGGGGACCGGCACATTTACCTCAGCCATTAGCTAACGTTGAGAGGGGTAGGGAAGAACGAAGGAGGGGCAAACTGCGCAAGACTGGGCTGGGGAATCGGTGATTTCTAGGGCCGAGGAGGGGCGGGGTCAGGGGGACTGGGGCTGTCCTTGAAGATCTCACGTCGTGGAACTTTCTCTGCATGTCTTTCTGGACACCAGCTGATTGTGGACACAGCCACTTGATTTGGTACTTGCATTTTTTTTGGCTGCATTTTTCTGTTTGCACGATCAACCACCCATCAGTGTTTAAACTGCAATCTGGGAGAGATGCGTAGTATATAGTGTAGTGTATTGAAAGGAACACTAGTTGAAAAGTCATTAAGATCTTAGCCCTAGTTTTACCTTCTATCAAGAGAAGAAAATAAATATTTATTGCGCATCGACTACGTGCTCCGTGCACTTTGAATACATTCCAGTCCTACCAACAGTCTGCAAAGTTTGGGTCCTCACTGTGCCCTGAGGGAGGGGGACATGGAGTATGCATGCTTCCAGACCTGTACACTCAAATTAATTGCCCTCCCTCCACTATTCCTTTGGTTTCCCAATTCCCAAGGAAACTAATTTTGAAAAGTTACCAGATTTTTTTAGTCCAAGATCTAAGCATCCAGACAGAAAAAGAGCTGGTTATGAGTACAGTGGTGAAAGCGAGGACTCCTCAGCCAGACTGCCTAGCTTAGGACACCAGCTCCACTGTTACTAGCTCTGTGACTTCGAGGAAGTTACTTAACTTGTGCTGCTTCTCAGTTTCCCCATCTGTAAAATGGAGCTAATAATTGGATTTACCTCACAAGATTGTTGCAAGGATTAAATGAGTAAGAGATGTATAATGCTTAGAATAGTACCTTGGCAAAGACAAGTGTTTGCTTTTATGGTTACCACCCAAACCATTTGGAAACCTCACAGTTTATGGGTAGAACTCTAGATCACTGGTGCAGACATCAGCCAGGGCTGTGCCTCATTATGGGCACCCGCCAGTTCCTGCACCCGCCAGTTCAGGTACACGTTAAAGGTCAAAAAAGAGGGGCTGCCCGAATTTCTTGTGTGTTTTCTATGCCCAGATGCTAAATTTTTTTTTAAATGTCCTTTTTCTGCTGTTATACTTTCCTGCTTTCTTACCTTACAGGTCTGGTTTCCTTAGTCACATTGAGAATTAAGAAGGCTTTTTTACTGCTTGATTCTTTGGCCACTGCTTCCCCTAGGTCTTTGATACATGTTTTCCTTCCCTCTGTGTCTTTCGAATCCTTCCTGGTTCACAGTTTTGTGTGTCTCCTCTTTATTTACCTTCATTTGGAGGTAATATTGTTAAACCACTGTCATGTTAGAGCTAGTGTTGTCCATAGGTGATCATAAAATTTCAGAATATAAGATTCTCAAAGACAAGAGGTTTTTTTACTGCAAACCTGGAGAATAAGTGATGTTTAAAGCTTGAAAACAGTAACCTATTGAGTTTCGGATCATGTTTGGTGTGGAAATCTTTTTTATTTTAAGTCCCACAGTGTGCTGAGCACCATGCTAGAGCTGAGGATACAGAGATGAACACGCAGGCCTCCAGGCAGCCTTACACAGTAGGCAAAAATGCTGAAGAGTTAGTCTTGGTCCCTTGTGGTGGGTAGTATGACCTGGGTCTTGCTTCACGCTGCCAACAGTGCCTGGAGGGCCTCTTTGCTCTGCACAGAAGCTCTTCATCCCATCAGGCCTCATCTTAAACATCGTTCCCCTTAGGAAGTCTTTTTGGCCCTTAAAGTTTGCCCTTCCATTCTAAGCCCACCTTCAGTTTTCCAGAAAACCCTTCATTCCTCATAGCACATGCCGCATGATATTAACACTTCCTGTTTACTTGTTGGACTTCCCCTAGAGCCCAGCGTGATGACTCCATCAGTATCTGTGACAGTTTCTTGTGTGTTCTGTGTGCCGAGCTTAGTGCTGGGCACATACTGGGCTCAATAATTAGACTGAATAAATAATAGGTATTTTAATAACAGAATATGATACAGCCATGATTCTAATAAGCATGCTGCTTATATGAATGGATTTAATCCTTACAACGTCCCTGTGAGGTAGATATTATCACCACTGTTTAATCACTTAACAGTGATTTAGTCACTGTTTAATCACTTAACAGTGATTTAGTCACTGTTAAGAGAGCATCAAGCAACGGGGCACAGAAGGAAAGTGTATCCAGGGCAACTAAGCGAGGTAGTCCGGCTGTGGATTTCTGCTTCTTCCCACCTTGCTGTCTGTATGGTGCCCGAAAACACAGAGGAAAGGCCGGGAGCTGGCAGGTGAGGAGGTGGAGAGGAGTGCTTCACCCAGAGGAGTTAGAGTAAAGGCCAGAACCTCGAGGTGAGCAACAGCACCGGGAACTGCTGGGTGCAAGCAAAAGGTGGCAAGTTGCAGGAGAAGATGGTGGAGAAGTCAGTGGGGGCTGCATCATGGAGAGCTGTGAGTGCGTCTCCTTTCAGTTTTGTAGGCATTTAACAACTGCACAGAGTTGTGCAAACACAGAACTGAGTGTGTCCCCCTCACTTGAGGCCTCAGGAAAGGCATTCTAGAAGAGAGGATGACAAGTGATTTCTCCTCTCTAAGGTTGCAGACTCAGAAGTCTGATACCAGTCAGTTAACGTAGATGTGTGAGTGGGAGAGTGGGGTCCCAAATATTGCATGCTTATACTAAAAAAAAATTATTTGTTTTTTATTTGAAAGTCACATTTACCTAGGCATTTTTAAATTTTATCTGGCAACCTTAAGTGGGAACCAAACATAATTTGTAGGCTGCATATGGACCACAGGGTACCAATTGGCAACCGCTGTAGAACATGTATTATTATTACTCCTGAGAGACTGTGAGGTGGTGACAGCTAAGGCTGGGGGAGGAATGTCATGGAGAGCCCTGTGCCATGAAGGCTTCTAGAGAGACTCAGCGTACTCTAAGGACAAACTGCAAGAAGCCTTCTGCCTAGACCAGGGGTTTCAGAGTACAGATGCCCCTGCTTTTCTTCACACTGCTTTTCTCTGCTTCTTTTCCTTGTCCATTGGCCCCCTTCTCTCCTGTTACACAAAAATCTCCTCCACAAGGTAAGGAACACAGCTGTTGCTGTCCCTGTTGGCATCTCTGATGGAAAGGGCTCCTTTCTTCCAGGAGAATTCAAGTGTTTTAGAATTACATGCCCATATCTTAGACTAATCACTTGAATAACTGGAGAAACTCAAAAGTGCCTCAACGAGAGGCAAATCTAAGGTGTACAATAGCTGGCTCTTAGGGGCTTGTGAAAGCCAATTGTTAACTATTCAGGAATTGTGCAAGCAGGTAAACTGCTGTTGGTGACTTGAAACAGGCCATGGTGGGAATATTTACACCGTGGAGATGGGCAAGCGCTACCTGTCAGGGCAGTGTTTTTGTTTTCTGTTTTTTTGTTTTGTTTTGTTTTGTTTTTAGCAGCATACAACATAATAATAGCAAATACTTAAATTGGATTTGCTGGTGTGCCAGGCTCTGCTCTAAGCATTTTACATCTGTTAGCCCTGCAGCACTGGTTTCTTATAAGCAGGATCGTGATGTGGACTTTTTATTGTCCATAGTACTTTGTACCACAGGGTGACTCAGTGTATTTTTTGTTGCTTTTTTCCTTTTAATGATTGAATAAAAATCTGTAAAACATGCAGGTCAGTGATTTTCAGTGTTCTCTGTGCTTCAGAGAGGGCCCTCTCTACCCTGTATGCTTGGAAGCTCTGGGTAGTTTTAAGAAGTGTCACCTATGGTTCTGAATCACCACCAGGGTTAAGAACTGTTGATATATAGTGTTAACATAATGTGGTTCAATTAACAGTTGACCTGGATAAGGTCACGTTGCACTGGATGGAAGTACATGTGTAGTGATTTTAATTAGCTTTATGACAGGGAGCAACTCGATTTGACATTTCACAAGGAGCCTTTGCTTTCTCCATGCTCATATCCTGACACTCAGACCCCGACACCCCTACTCCAGCTGTGTGCAGGCCCCTCAGTTTCTGAACCTGAGTTGCCCCCCATTCCCTCTGCATTCACCCAGCGAACTGCTGCATCTAAGTATCAGTGTAAACCTCACTACCCAGGAGAGATTTCCCCCGCTCCTCTGCCTCCCTCTTCTCCCTAAAAGTATGACATGTTATCGAAACCTGTTGTGGGTTAATATCTGTAGAAGAAGGGTCAGATTGTTCAGTGTGTCCTTTTGGACACTGTGCAGGTTGACTCAGACCACTGTTCTGCTCAGGCTCAAGTGTACCCAACACTGGCCAAAGAACACTTCGAGGTAGAATAAGGTTGGACCATCTACCTTTTGTGCACTTTTTGTTTGGTATGTACAGTTCTTTTAAAGTTAGCCAGCACTTAAAAACCAGATATTTTACTCAAAAACCTAGCATTTTTTGTTGTTGAGAAATAAGATCTGTCAGCAGTCAACAGAGTATTTATTATTATAATTATTGTACTTGCTTCCAGAGGCTTTCTTTGTCCTTTGTCTTTAGATTTTTTTTTTTTAATGGTTTTTGTGTATGTGTGTGTGGAGAAACAAGAGTAATTACCTGTATCTGATAGAGGCATCATGACTTGTTTAGATCACCTTCCTGGTCCCCATATGTATTTCCCTGACATGGGGCCTTTCTGGCCAGAATGGACCAAGGATGGATGGATAGAGTGGTCATCATCTTTATCATCTTAGTGATGTATTAAATAAATTTAAAAAGCTTTGTCAAGTCTTAAATTATGATCTCCAACCCATTAGAATTCAGGAGTAGGGTTAATAATTGTCTTTGGTTGTATAATTGTATGCTGACAGTATAATTTTGAATGGGACAGCTACCTGGGGCATGCAGGGGATGATAAATTGCTTGTGAAGGAGAATTATACTGCGGAACTTCACAATTACAGATATTTCCTTCCTCCTACCTGCCCCCATCAGCAATTCCATTAGGGTTTTAGGTCTGTGACATTAAGAATGAATAGTGGGTGTTATATTTAATCTGTTTTTCTTCCCCTTATTTGCAGCTCATTTATAATAGCTTTGCCCAGTTCCTAGTTAAGGAGAAAGGGTACAATAAGGAATTGCTCAATGTGACCCCAGAGGATTGGGATTTCTGGTAAGTTCTTTTTTTTTTTTTTTTAAGTCTGTACATTTCCTGTGGTTCTAATTGTTACTGATAAAACTATAATGCTTTCTCTTCTAAGAAGATGGAATGTGAAATGTGAGATTGAGTCAAAGGACAAATGCCTTCTATATTAAAAGTTTTGTATTTAATGAATTAAAGTGTTTTCTACTTTAAACAAGTTTAGACTTGCCTAATTAAATGTGAAAATAAGCTAAGAGCTTATGTGACTAATTTGGATATTTTCATATAGTTTAAGTTTGTCATAATAGTTTCAGAGGTTAGTAAGAACTGTTTCTAAAATTTACATCTTTAAGAAAAAGGTTTGGTTTACTATCTTTTAAGAACTATAAGAGAAAAGGAGGAATCATCACGTTTTGAGTAAGTCTGAATTAGGACAATTGGTTTTCTGTCATTTAGTTCGACATTCCTAAGACTCTTACTGGGAATTCCCTTCCTGGGTTAGGACTCTCAACTTCCCAAAGCTTCGTTTGTCTTCCTCGTTTAGATAACAAAACAAACAAATATCCTAAGCCACTTTAAATTGTTCACTTTAAAATCAGGCCAGGCAGGCGTGGTGGCAATTCTGTAATCCCAGCACTTTGGGAGGCTGAGGTGGGCAGATTGCTTGAGTGTAGGAGTTGGAGACCAGCCTGGGCAACGTGACGAAACCCCAACTCTGCAAAAAATAAAAAATAATTAGCCAGGTGAGGTGGCACGTGCTTGTATTTCCAGCTACTGGAGAGACTAAGGTGGGAGGATTGCCTGAACCCAGGAGGTCCAGGCTGCTGTGAGCCGCTGATCATGCCACTGCATTCCAGCCTGGGCTACAGAGTGAGATCCTGTCTCCAAAAAATATAAATAAATAAAATCAATAACAATACTAAACCACATGAAAAATGCCTACATTATGTTGATCTAGTATGCATTCTTTTGATATTTTGTTAGTCTTTTTTGATGTAAAATTTTTGTAAAAGGAAGAAACAGTAACATGTTACTATATGAAATTACTGACTCTGGAAATTTTACCCTGAACAAAAGTAAATAATCCTTCTAAAGTACCCTATCATTTTTTGTTTAATTCCCTTGGTATTTGGTAGCCATTATACCACTTTGCTTTTATTATTCATAATAATGAATCTGTACTCACCTTTCTCCCCAAATCCCACAAGTCTTTTACAGTAAAGGAGCTAAAACAGTATTTGACTTTCTTTTAGTGGTTTTCTTTTTATTTTATTTTATTTTATTTTTGAGACAGAGTCTGGCTCTGTCACCCAGGCTGGAGTGCAGTGGCGCGATCTCGGCTCACTGCAAGCTCTGCCTCCCGGGTTCACGCCATTCTCCTGCCTCAGCCTCCTGAGTAGCTGGGACTACAGGCGCCTGCCACTACGCCCGGCTAATTTTTTGTATTTTTAATAGAGATGGGGTTTCACCGTGTTAGCCAGGATGGTCTCGATCTCCTGACCTCGTGATCCGCCCGTCTCGGCCTCCCAAAGTGCTGGGATTACAGGCATGAGCCACCGCGCCTGGCCATAGTGGTTTTCAATGATATGCCTTGTCCAGATGGCAAGTTCTTGTAACCTGACCTAAATTGAGATGAATTCTAGAGTGTAGGAAAGACTGGCTAAGTGCTTAACTTGTAGAATATAAATGTGTGTGTGTGTGTATGTGTGTTTTATTTAGTGGAAAACATTTGTACATTTTAACAAAGTCATGGGATGATGTTCAGGTTCTTTTTTTCTCTTTTGAGTTTTAGATTTATCTTTTGAAAAGCCTAAAGATTTTACAAACTAAATATGCTGTCCTTGTTTACCTATATAACAATTTTCCTTTTATACCTGCTCAGTGATAGATATTTAATTTTACAGTTCTTAGATATTCTTAATTGTGTGATTAACATATCATTCCCCTGGGTGGCAGAATCCCTTTTTAGCATTATGATGTTTGGAAAATATAGGTTGTTATTTCTTAGGTTAGCTAAATATATGAATTGATTAATAATCAAACTTTCCTATTTCAGTTGCAAAGGTTTGGCATTGGATCTAGAAGATGGGAACTTCCTTAAACTTGCAAATAATGGCACTGTTCTCAGGTAATAAAACTTAGTTGTGAAGTCAAAACTTTACCTTCTCTGAGACACTTTATTACTGAGTGGCATATGACCCTTACAGTATGGGTTAAATATGATTATTTTAATTAATCAGATGACAGATTGTCTGTCTACATGTCTTTGCATGAATTGTTTAAGCCATTTAAATATGAATTTGTGAGCATTAGATTTAAAGGTCTAGTTCCTTTAAGTTTACATCATTAGAAATATTTGTAGGACATACAATAGAAAGTTTATAACCTGCTACGTCTCATTGACCACCCCTTCTGGCAAAAGAGCCCAGGAATTTTACTGTTTTAGCTGACTGTGTGGCTGCCTAAAATAAAATTGGGATTCTTTTTGTTAAGGAAGAAAGAATGGATATTGGGTAGGGGTTGGTGGTCTATACCCACCACCCTCTCTTTCTTCATTTATCCAAATTTGGCCCCGTCATGCAGGGATCATGTTGTGTCCTAGCTCCTTTTGGAAGTTTTTCTGGACTGTTCCAAGTCTCATCAACCTCTTCCTCCTCCCACACTCCAGGCTGACTTTCTTTACTTCTCTCCTCTCTGAGTGGGCCCAGCCTCTCAACGGTTGCTAAGGGTATGATAAGCAGTCCAGAAGCAGCTGCTGTCACTGCTCTGTCTCTCACAGGGCACCAGGGAGGGAGCATCTGTTTTTTCTCCAGTACTAATAGTACAGGCAAGTCAACATGGCTATGAAGCTATACCATTTATTACATACACAAACAGGATCAGAATCAAAGGAGAGAACTCCCAGACCCCTAATATGTACTCTCTTTTGATGCATCATTCTTTTTGCATGATGCAAACTCCCTTCACACTTTCCCCCGACCTTCCCCTAAGGTGCATCTAACTAGAGCAGGTGTAGCCCCACCTTTGGTATTTTGTAGTTTGTTTCCATGTTTATTTCTCAGGCATTGAGAGATAGGGTATGTGTAAACGCAGCTTTGTCTATGACCTTTAACTCTTCTGTCAGATTCTCACAGTGTTCTTGGCTATCTTCAACCACAGTTAAAAGAATGAAAAGCTTTCTACAATTTTGTTTCTTTCTCTCTTTGTTCTATCTGTCTGTCCCTGTCCCAGTACCCCTCCTACAAGGTCTCTCTCTCTCCATCCAAGTCCTGGCTAACCTTTAGTTTCTCCTGAATTTATTAGCATACCTCCTTGATGCTTTCTTTCAACCAATGTAGTAGATTCCTTCTCTGATCATATTTCCCATTCAGGATTCTTTGATCTTTACATATAGCTTTCTAAAATGTTAACCCCTTTATAAAAAGGAGCCCATTTGTGATTTTCCCCCATTTGCTTTTCTTATTTTATTTCTTTTTTCCTTCATATTATTTTGTTGCCACATTATAATACCAAGAGAATAATACTCTCAATCATTATAATTTCTCATAATAAACTACATTAACATTTCAACTAGTTCCTATAATGAACTACATTAACATTTCAACTACAGTAGTCCCTCCTTATTCTCGGAGATTAGCTTCCAAAACCCCCAGTGGTTCCTTGAAATCATGGATAGTACATATCCCTATGTGTACTATGTCTTTTCCAATGATAAGGTTTAATAGATATAGTAAGAAAATATAAAATATAACAGTAGAACTCAGAATGCTATGCAGTTTAAAACTTACGAATTGTTTGTTTCTGGAATTATGCCCTTAGTATTTTTCAACCCAGGTTGACCACAGGTAACTGAAACTGTGGGAGAGCAAAACTGGATAAGGGGGAACTACCATATTTCTCTATAGCATAGGATTCTCTTAACTGGACAAAAGCAGTATTTCGAGCACAGAAAATACCTACTTTCTTGTCATGTTGCTCTGTTTTTCCACATTTCTCTTCGATTTCCCTATTTGGTTTTAGCCATGCTGTGTCCTTGAGTGGGCAGGTTGCTCCTCATCTTGTCTTCACAGTCCTGCGTGCTCACAATGATCCACCTGTGGGTGCCAGGTGCTTCCTGTGCCTCCTATGGGCTCAATGGACTCATGCTTTGACTCTGGTACCTACTGCTCTTTCTCCAGTGCTGCCAGAACCAGCTTCCCACTAATCCACACAGTTGTTTTCTAATTGCTCCAGGTATGTTCATCTTATTTGTGTAGTTAAATGACAACTTCTCTAAAAAAGGGTGGTATCTTATCCAGTGTTGACCTCAGAGTGAGTATCTCCTAATCACCTGCTACTTGATGGATTAAAGTGGGGAAGTGCTACAGCTGCCCACAGAAATGCTTTACAGAATCCTAAACAGGGAGGCACCCAGTTGAAAACAGAAAAAATACATATGTTTTTGTTAGCTCCAGTGGCAACAGGGATCAACAGTCACAATGATAGAGGAAGGGGCATTCAAGGAACCATTAATGAGCAATGTGCCTCCTCTCTCAAAATCAGGGCAAGCCATGGCACCAAGATGATGACTCCAGAGGTGCTGGCAGAGGCATATGGCAAGAAAGAGTGGAAGCACTTCTTGTCGGACACTGGAATGGCTTGCCGCTCAGGTATGACTCAAATGAGGCAGCTCCACCATCCGCTCCCTGTTTGTTTTGTACCCTAAACCTTTGATGTCAGGACAAAGAAGACCCCCCTTTCCCCTGCTGGGCAGGATGCCAAAGGGAGCAGCTTCAGCTTTATAGCAATAGGATGTATTTTTTCCAAGTGTATTTGACTTCAGTTTGGCAGATGGTTCAAAATACTGTTCACAGAAGATTTTATTGGCACTCCTTTTACCTGTACTTGTTCTGGTTTAAAGATTAGCACTTAGGAATAATACAATCCTTAGTTGTCCTGTATTTATCAGTTTTGTTTTGTCCTCAATCCTTACTTTTCTTTCTCCATCTCTGATTCCTCCAGGCATTCACATTACCTACCACTCCTATTTTCTATGATTATCTTCCTTACTGCCAGTTTAGTATCATCTGCCTTTGTCTCTTATTTTCCTGTTTTCCAGATGATTTTAACTATTTTTATTTTCTACTGCCTTTAAAGAGTTTCACCATGGGTAAACATGAAATGATTTTTCAGAAATGATTTATAGACATAGATGTGCATAATTAATAGGGAATAGTTAAATGTTTTTATAAACAGACCTTATTAAAAATCCTAATTATTAGTTTTTTTATTTGTTCCAATTTTTTTGACCATTTTGCAGTTTTCTCCCACACTACAGTATTGAATTGCACCTTTTCTCCTTCAGAGAATATAGTAACCTGAAAATAGTTGCAATTACTCCTTGTTCCTATTGTGTTTGCTTTGTTATATTTGCTATCTTTTGAGAGTTCTGTTTTGTTTGCTTGTTTGTTTTTATAGCGAGCTGAAAATGTCAGGAAGTATGAGTGCTCTTGATAAAATTAGTTGATAGGAGAAACTAAGATTTCACACTGGGGTTAGATATAGAATGCCTTTGTATACCTATCAAGTCAGATGGGAGGAAAGCCTCTTACTCAAATGATGGTCGAGAACTGCTGTTGTCTCTCCAGATGTAGGCAGGTGTAAACAGGCTCTTCCTTTCTCCTGG
Organism: Pan paniscus; assembly: GCF_029289425.2. Classification (NCBI taxonomy): domain Eukaryota; kingdom Metazoa; phylum Chordata; class Mammalia; order Primates; family Hominidae; genus Pan; species Pan paniscus. The sequence goes on from NC_073254.2 coordinate 136,120,250, forward strand.
AAAAGCCAGGCACATAGCTGAGTGTTTCACTCTGAAATTCATTAAGAATCCAGAGTATTTTAAAGAATAAAGTACCCAGCTGCTAAAAGAGCATTCACTCAGTAAGACACATCTGTTTACCCACTGTTTCGCCCACTAGAGAGCGCTACCTCTTGGAATCAGTAGCTTCATCTGGCACTTACTTGGTCAGGAGCCTTCTGAGAATGGTCCCGGGAGTTTATCTGTTCCTACTTGGGTTAGTTAGGGAAGTGTTTCCCATCCAGGTACCCAGTGGTCAGGTTGTGACACATAATAGAGGCCCATTGTTTTTGCAAAATGAGGGAGAGCTAATGCCTTTAAAAAATAATATGAGTTTTTTTAAATGTAGTATAGAAAAAGGAAAAAAATGGCCTGTGATACCACAGCCCAATTAAAGTTTGTTTACGTTAAATATTAATCTCAGCACATGGTTAGAAAATTTAAATATTATAGAAATGAATAGAAGGAAGAGTAATTGTCTTCAACTCCTGTCCTATTTTTTAAAGGTATACAAAAGGAATTATGTATTTACCTTGCTCTTTTCAATTTACATCTTAGAGATTCTGGCATCAGCACACACACACTAGGTACACTTAGTTCTTCTAAATGCTGGGGTGCTCTGCAATTCAGTGCCTGTATCGTGATATATTTAATCAGGCTCCTAGCAATGGACATTTATGTTGTATCTGGTGTTTCACCATTACAAACAAGCCTGTGGTGATGTTTTCATGAATGTATATTTTGCACTTTCATACATATATCTAGGATAAACTCCTAGAAGTATACTTGCTCTAAAGATATACAGGTTTAAAATTTTGGTAAATATTGCCAAATAAGTCCTTTATTTTCAGGAACTCCAGTTGATTTTATATTTGTAGCTTTCTTCTACCTTTAAGTATATTAATCCTCAGAGTTAAGAACAGAGTTGTAAAGTACATTCCCTATCAGTACATTTAGGAAATTTAAAGCACTGAGGGATGTAGAGATGTTTAATGACAACTTGTTTGATAATCTCTTTTCGGGTTGTTGACCTAACATAAGAACAGTGTTCCTTGCCAGGTGATCTCCAGAGAGCAAATCCCTTTGAACTTATCTTCCCCAAATGGTAGATTATGCAGAAACAGCTTGGTCTAGTGGAAATCACAAGGGGCTTAGTGCCAAACAGTCCTGGATCATATTAGCTCTGTTATTTGCTGGATAAAGTGTCTCTGGTACTAAGTCACTCTTAGCATCAGTTTTCTCATCTTTGAGTGGAGATACTACCACCTTTGCAGAAGTGAGAACCTTTGTTAACATAAATTGTTCCTTTCCCCTCAGTCCTTCATTTGCCATTCTACCATGGCCACTAAGACAAAGGGAGTAGGGTTGGTAGTAGTTTCTTGGGGAGCAGTTTTTCTCTGTGTAAAACTTAATGGTTATAGGACTTGATCTTGATTCAGAGGCTTGTTTTGTTGAACTGGGCCCACTAACCACTTCATTAGCAATGAGCTGTCTCTTCTATACAGAGGTGGACGTTGAAGCTTTCATATGGTATAGTGTCAGAGTTTGGGTGTTGGGTGAGGCATTGCAAGCAGCCTGGCCCAGTTAATAGCTCAAGGCTGAACAAGCCCTTGTGTCCACACAGCAGACATTCAGCCCAAGTTCAACAGTCAAATGACCTTAGCCTCTTGCATTGTGGGTGAAAACCAATGAGCTCTTCTCATTAGGTTCCCCCTGAATTATTTAATTAGAACTCAGCCCTTACTCAAAATCAATAGTTCAACTCTTAGACTGAATTTCATCTATTAGTACCCACAAAGGAAGAAGAATGGGAGGAGAAAAGCAAGGGTATGTAACTGGCAATGCCGGGATGCTTCCTGCTCCAACAGTGCCTGAGACAGCTGACCATGAAGTTGGGTCAGTCTAGTGTCAGGCCAAGCGATATGACAAAGTGCAGATTAATGAACCTTGGGAAGCTTTACCCACTGTCCTAAGTCTTGGGAGTCCTGGAGTGTCATACAGTCCTACAGCATAGCAAAGCAGAGGCAGAAAAGCACATGGCATATCATCTTCCTTTTTTTCCAGATCACTGGTTCTTCACACTGCCTAAGCCATCCTAACCTTTCTTAGGAATTAAAAACAGCCTGAGAGGTTCCCCTAACAATTCAAGCTGTGAAAAAATGAAAAACAGGGAGACTATATCAACCAAAATATTTTTAACTGAGAGAATGGACACAAACTGGCACAGCCATTTTGTGAACTAACAGAAAGAAAACTTTGATTTTTTTTTATACATTTTAAAATAAATTTACAGGAAGAAGTAAGAGGCAGAAAACAATATTCAGAGGAACAGAACCCTGGCTTCTGCATATGGTTTTCTTCTAATTTCCTTATAATACTTCTGCATTCCAAAGTAATCTATTTGCTTATTGGATTACTCATTCATTCATTCAGCAAACATCTATTGAGTGCTTAGAATATGCTGAACACTGTGCCCAGTCAACGCTAAAGAACAAGACAAGTGTGTTCCATAACCTCATATACATAGCTTACAAATTGGGGGAGGGGGGGGAATCAAAATCAGGTGATTATAATGATGTATTCAAGCACCTTATTATTAATGTAAAATCTGGCTTTACCTATTGGTTCTGTTTGACTCTTCTTTGTATCAAGCGTTCTCTAGGGAACTGTATGAGGTTGGGTTCCCTCAAAAGCAGAGTGGTTACTCCTGATCCCAGTAGTCAGGAGTGAAGGAATGAGAGGATAAGACATGGAAGGAACAATGGTTGCTGGACTCCACTGGGACTTCCTAGGAGAAGCGCAGAGAATACCTCCTAGAGTTGTCTGTCCATGGAACAGGAAGCAGGGCATTCTTTTACTGGTTCCTGAACCTGTTCTAAATGTGAAGTTTGCCACATGGGCTCCAGAGCCTTTGGGAGAAAGAGAATCGACACAGTTTTGCCAAGGTGGGATGGTGCTATTAGCATAGCAGTGGCTGCAATCAGACGCAGGCCAAGGGGATGTGACATGGGTCATCAAAAGTGTCTGTTCAGGGACAGCAGATCCAAAAGTCACATGTGCCAAAGAAGGGCTCAAATGTAATTCTACCCTAAAGTCATACAGAATAAACCAAATCCCTCTCTTCCACGAAATCTTGGAATGTACCTGTCCCATACTCTACAGTTTTTAAGCACACTGTGTCTTCACATGGCATGATTATATTCTACTTATCACCCCAGTTTTTTTCACATTATACTGAAATTTGTCTTAAATGGCATAAAAATAGAATGCAGTACTCTAGGAGGGGTCAGCCAACCAATCTGAAAAGCACTATTGTTTAGAGCGCTTCATGGTACTCCAGGGTTAGGTAAATTGATTGTTTTGAAATTCAGTGACATAGATAACATCATATGGCTTTTTCATATTCTATTTTATTTTTTGCATATACTCTTTTTAGTTTTTACATTCTTTAAGATGACTAAAATATCTTCGAATACAATGCTTAACTTCTAGATATCATCTTTTAACTTTCTTGTGGTGCCCTCAGAGCTTAAATCTTTCTTAAAAGACAATGACAGCCAATAATGGTGCCACTTTGAATTGGAATGGAGGCTTCTTCAGATAATTAAACAAAATCTAGTGTCTCTTCAGCCATATTCCTGTGTATTTCACATGCATGCAGCATTATGTTGTTCCCAGTTTAAAATTTTGTTCTTTTTTAGGAAAGTATTACTTTTACGACAACTACTTTGACCTGCCAGGAGCTCTTCTGTGTGCCAGGGTGGTGGACTATTTAACAAAAGTAAGTGGGGACTCATTTTTTAAAACTATGATATGTAGTCAGTCATAAATTGGAGGACCTAATTATATATTGCTTCTGAGTTGTGATTTTGCTTAGTTTCTTTGTGGTTTCAGAGCTGACTGGGAAAGAAAAACATGGTGAATTTGGTTCAAATATTTTTGGAAAATTAAATAGCAGTGACCTTTTTTTTTTCTCTCAGGAAAAATAAACCTATTCTCCAGCAGAGGGGGCAAAAGTTTAGAAAAAGAAAAGAAATACAGAACTTGGATCTGGACAAAACATTTTTTTTAGCAAAATTAAAAAGTTAGAGGTGATTAAGAAAATTCAGCATGTCTTTAAGCATTCTAAATAACATAAAATAGAAAAATTGGATGAAATTTAAAAATTCACCATTTTGAACATCATTTAATGAATATAAATTTTTTCTTTTGTACTGTATATCAAGATTAAACAGATCTCTGGTTATACTAGTTTATCCCTTAGGACTTAAGACCTATGAACATCAAACAGATTTATATGTCAGAATCACTTTCCTTTATGCATGCCTTTTAAAAATAACTACTTTTGGGGCCAGGTGCAGTGGCTTACGCCTGTAATCCCAGCACCTTAGGAGGCCAAAACAGGCGGATCACGAGGTCAGGAGTTCGAGACCAGCCTGGCCAATATGGTGAAACCTTGTCTCTAATAAAAATACAAAAATTAGCTGGGTGTGGTGGCATGCACCTGTAGTCCCAGCTACTAGGGAGGCTGAGGCAGGAGAATTGCTTAAACCCGGGAGGCAGATGTTGCAGTGAGCCGAGATCACGCCACTGCACTCTAGCCTGGGCGACATAGCAAGACTGCGTCTCAAAATAATCATAATAATTACTATCATTTTGATAATAGAACCCAGGTAATGCTTTATTTGTGAATCAGAATTACATTTATGTGTTGTGAAAGTTTCCATTGAGCAATAGTTTGGGTATGTTTGTAGAAATCTTAATAACACAAGATGGAGTCAGTTTCTCATTCGGTAGTTACTACAAGGAAAGTGTATCAGTCTTTAAATATTTTGTAGTTTGTATAATTAGATATAAATATCTAGTAGTCTGTCTTTGTTTAGATAGGTCACTGGTTAACATTTTCAAGGAAGCAAAGGATCATAGGGTTGTATATTTTAATGTAATGTTTATTTGCTTTCTGATTTAAAAAAACTTAATGAAAACAATTTACAGTGCAGATTTGGAACCTTATTCATCTCTTCTATTGAGACTTGCAGCTCTTTCATATCGAAATTCAGGTTAAGTGTGCACTGAATTCTAAAGTAACTAGCTTTTGGGGTTTTAGGGCGTCAGTCTTCTTAGTCCCATTGATGCCATAGTATGTTATATAACACATTCTGATATCCCAGAAATTATATAACACTATGAATTTGCTGTGTTTAAAAATATTCTATAATTTTTAGACTTTATAACGAGTGGAAATTTTTATTTTATTTGGGCTATATGAGCTATATTAAAATTTAGTGATATGTATGTGTATATGTAGCAGTGATTTTCGTGGAAGATTTCTTTTTAAAATCACATTTAGAAGAATGATAACTTTATTATGTTTTGTAAAATATAAACTTATATCAGAATATAGTAATACAGATGCTCCCTAACTTATGATGGGGTTTTTTCCTGATAAACCCATCGTTAAGTCAAAAATACTATAAATCCATTTAATACACCTAGTTTACTGAACATCATAGCTTAGCCTAGCTTATCTTAAACATACTCAGAACACTTCCATTATCCTACTGTTGGGCAAAGTTATCAAAAGAAAGCCTATTTTATAATAAAGTATTGAATAGCTCACGTAATTTATTGAATACTGTACTGAAAGTGAAAAACAATGGTTGTATGGGTACTTGAAGTTAAGTTTCTACTGAATCTTCATCACTTTTGTACCATTATAAAATAAAAAAATTGTAAGTCTAACCATCTTAAGTCAGGGACTGTCTGCATTGTAATTGTTTGCCAGCATTTTTCACTATGCTTAAAAACTGAATTATTATGTTTGTTTCATTTGGAATTATTTTTTCAGCTGAACAATGGTCAAAAAACATTTGATTTTTGGAAGGATATAGTTGCTGCTATACAACACAATTATAAAATGTCAGCTTTTAAGGGTAAGTATTGTGAAGAGGGGCCTTCTAATACGTGTTTGTTAAGCTATGTTTGTCTAGTGAATTAGCTGAAAAGTAGGTACTTTGCTGTGTATCTTACTTAGGATTTAATTTGAGCTTAAATATTATTATAAAGTTGGTTCTGACTACATTTTCAGAGGTCCTTTTATTTGTGCTTCTTTCATGGCTATAATTGCCCATATTCCAAGCTGTGCTGTTACACTCTCCTTTACCATGCCTGCCACGAGGGTCATTCTGTGAGTTCCCTAGAATTGAAGTCCAGTTTTGCTTTTTCACGGCCTGGGCATAAGGGTTGGTGACTTGTAACCATTAGTGTAGTAGTTATAGACAGGTGGGCAAAATGTCTGCCGGCAGAAATTTTGTTCTTGTTGCTTAAGGAACAAAACTGGCTGACCCAGAGTGAGGGCAGAGATATCACCAATCTTGAGCCCAGAGTTTTACCTTTCCAATCACAGCTTTGCTTGGATTACACAAGATTGCTTCTAAGGAATAAATAGATGCCTTTATAGTATGTTACCTCAGTGACTTGAGCCACATTGTCCTGATTAAACTAATAGGATGATGGATTCTTAAGAGTAGTATTTTTCAGCTTGGAAAAAATGTTGCCTTTTGATTGACATAAAAAAATTGCTTGCCTTTTTAAAATGTAATTCAAGCCATCAAAACAATTTTAAATATTATAACTAAAAACATGTCAAGACAATAAATGGTAACTGCAGAATATTTGTTCAAACTGCATATTTCTCTGTCACCTGCTTCTTTCCCTCCCAGGAGAAAATTACAACTTTGGGGTGATTTTGTCATTTTTCTATCCCTAGTCATCAGCCCTTGACCCTGACTCAGATTGCATGTGGTTTTGTGGGTACCTCTTCACAGTCAACACTGAGTGGTTGGGTCTGTGGGAATAAAGATGCATCACCAATATAGGGACATATCCATGACAACTGTAAAAGCCACCCATCACTTTATTGTCCTACTTTTTTATTAACTTTGAACAATGAAAAGCCTTGAAAGAATGGTTGAGAACAGCAAATTGCTGCTTTCAAATTAATTCAGCCTAAAAATCTATTGATGTTATTTTATTGCATCGTAAATAAGGAGTAGGTAAAACATTTTGTGCTTTAATAAGTGAGGCACAGCTTAAAAGTTTTAAACAGCAATATAAAAATACAGTACAGAGCATAAATAAATAATATATCTCCACTTCTAGTCGAATTTTGAAACCCTCAGTGTTAATTATAACTTCACTTGAATGGGAGGCACAAGGTACATGTGCTAATGTTCTGTAAATCCAGAAAATCATATCACATAAGATTCAATAAGGAATTAAAGAAATCAAATTAATCACACTTGTGTTAAATAAATAAGAATAGGTCAGATACCTGTTTCCAAGTTATGCTGGGTATATAAAAAGCTTCTCTGCAATCATAGAAAAGTTTGAAAAGGTTCATTGATGAAAGCACCTTGCATTTCAGATGAACTTCAATATTTTGGGGCTTTTTTATATAAGAGCTTTAACAAGTATATATGCACCTGTATATTTGAATAGATATTGATGAAAGGGGCCATACAGGCCTCAGAGTAATGCACCATCAGAAATATTTTAGGGGATACAGTGTCTTTTAAATTTGAATATTCAAGTATTTAAGTTCTACAAAGTTATATGATACCTCCTGGATGTTTCCTAGAAGTTCTCATATTCATAGTTAGAAACAGGCTTTTTTAAAAAGGAAATGCCGAGTTTCTCAAATCAAATTTCACATAACTTAGAGCTCTATTTCTGTTTTTTTTTTAATTTTTTTTTTGTTGTTTGTTTTTTGTTGTTTGTTTTTAACATAGCAGGACTTCTTTGGTGATATTTTTTAATATTGGAGAAAACCTTAAAGAGCCTTAAGATTGCTAACTAGAAATTCAAGAGAGGCTTCACATACGTTTTTACGTTGCTGCTCACTTTTCAGGGGGAAGGTTTGTTGGTCTGATAGCTCAAATCTGTACTTCAGAAAATAAAAATTACATTCTTTTCAGCCTACCTCCATATGCATTTGGTAGGGTGGGGTAGAGCTAGAGAATGCTTTTTCTAGCACAAGATTTAGATTAGCTCTGTGGGGTGTACTCACATTGGAGCCACTAGGAATCCTGAGAAAGAGGAGTGGACATACTCAGAGGAGTATAGGCCATTTGACTCGGCATTGGGAAGCTGGAGCCACACCTGGTCATTTTCTGTGAGATCGATGATGGCACTCCCTGAAGCCTGATCCAGGTAGCCTTTGGTGTATTCATCATAGGTGTACATTACAGGGGTGCCATTCTTATACAGGCCTACCCAAACATGAGTCCCTTTCACATGCACGTGGTATGAAAAATAGTATATTCCTGGTATCCGACAAGTAAAGATTCCAGTCCTTGGGTCATAATGCTGTTGCCTGTTATACAAAATTTTATCAAATGGTATGGGAGTTCCTATTGCTGGGTAAGCTTTGGAGAGAATAACAGTAAAAGCAGACACAGGCATTCCTGTTACCCCCTGGTTGGCACTAACAAGAGGGGTCCCAGAAAGACTGGGCCTTTGGCCTGCCTTTATAAAACCCTCAGGCATGACTGCTTGACCTGGTGGGCCTGGAGGCCCAGGGGGCCCCGGAAGACCAGGCTCTCCAGAGTGGCCTCTTGGACCTGGAGGCCCTGGTGGCCCAGTGGGTCCATTGAGGCCCTTAGTTGCTATGCCAGCTGGGCCAGGAGGACCGGGACTTCCTGGATCCCCTTTAGACCCAGGGAATCCTGGAATGCCTGGTGGCCCAATAGGGCCTCTAGTACCTGGTATTCCAGGGGCACCTCTGGGGCCAGCCTCTCCATTGTGTCCGGGCATTCCCTTTGCTCCTGCTGGGCCCACAGGGCCTGGGAGACCAGGAGGTCCTCCAACTCCAGGATCACCTTTTGGGCCTGGTAACCCTGGGTTACCCTTAGGACCATCGAGACCTGGTTCTCCTGGGTACCCTGGTTTTCCATCTGACCCAGGGGAACCCCTTTCACCCTTAGCCCCAGGGTATCCTGCAGGCCCAGCTGGCCCTGTCTCACCTTCAGGGCCTGGAAGACCATGGTTACCCGGGATGCCTTTTGGTCCTTGGGGTCCCATATTCCCAGGGGGTCCAGTCAGACCTGGCTTCCCAGGAAGACCTGCTGGCCCTTGTTCCCCTTTGGCACCTGGACCCCCAGGAAGGCCAGCAGGTCCTCTTTCTCCCTTCAGGCCTGGCAAGCCTGGTTTCCCAAAGCCAGGAGGCCCTGGGGGCCCAGCTATTCCTGCAGCCCCAGGGAGACCTTTTGTTCCTGGAATCCCTGGCTGGCCTGGGGCTCCAGCAGCTCCTGGCTTTCCAATGCCTTCTGGCCCTCGTTCCCCAGGAGGGCCTTGGGGACCTGGTGGGCCAATTGGTCCTATTTCTCCCGGAAAACCTCTATCACCTTTGATGCCTGGCTGTCCTGGAACCCCATTTTCACCTCTTTTTCCCACTCCAGGAGGGCCAGGTGGTCCCGTGGGACCCTGAGGGCCTGGAAGACCCCTCTCACCTGGACGACCAGGAGCACCATATCCCATTTCCCCTTTCTGTCCATTCATACCAGGGACTCCTGGTGCACCCTTTTCTCCAGGAAAGCCCCTGGGTCCTGGGGCTCCTGTGGGTCCCTGTTGTCCAGGTTTTCCTGACACAGAAATTCCAGCCGGTCCAGGGATTCCAGGTGGTCCTGGTGGGCCCCGGGGTCCTGGTAGGCCAGCTGGTCCAACATCTCCTTTTGGTCCATATGGTCCTCTCTCTCCTGGTTTTCCTGGGAGTCCTGGCACACCTGGTTTCCCTACAGCTGATGGTCCCGGTGGTCCTGGCAACCCTGGCTCTCCTTGGAGTCCAGGACTTCCGTAGCCTGGTTTTCCTGGTGGTCCGGAAGGACCTGGGTGCCCTCGAGGTCCAGCAGGGCCTGGTGGACCAGGAATACCTTGCTCTCCTCTTACTGCTATACCTAAAAGACACACCCAACACACCCACCCATAGAAGGGGATGGTTAGTGACATTAAAGAGAATCATTGCCTTTCAAACTATGAATTGGGACACGATATTTCAGCATCATTTATTCCATGTAGACAGAACAGTCTGAAATGGTTTTAGATTATATGTTTTATACTGTTTTAAAAAACTCTGCTGGAGAAGATGGTTTCACAAAACCATGGCTACCATAATACTTTTATCCCATGACAGTGATTCATGAAAATGAGCTAGGATTGAAGAATTCCTCTAGAATAAGTGCAGTGGAGGTAAATTTAGTACATTTATTTTGGGAAAATCATGTACAGAAAAGGCAGAAAAAGACAGTGCAGAATAAGTGAGAAAATGTTTAAGAACTATAAAAAATTTTCCCTCCCAAAGCTACCCTGTCAGACATAAAAGAGAAACAGAATTAATTCTGATTTACATTTGCCATGCCTCTGCTGAACACAGGTTAGATTTTGGTTGATTTACTTTTACCTCAGAATATACTCTGAGCTCTTATACTCTCCATTATTGACTTAAAATTGAAACAAAGAACTAGAGAATTAGACATAATAGGTGAGGTACATAAAATAGTATTAAAGTACTTACCTAAATACAAATATATAGTGTTTGATTTCATAGAGCTGTGAGTTCACTTGACCTGATAAACTAAACTTAAACTAAAAATCATAGTGCCTGTGATGTGAAAAATGCGGCTGGGCCACAAGTATGGGGAAAGCACAGGGTAGAGATGTTTCTGAGATTTGGAAAACATTTGGTGTATATAAATGCAGAGCGAATCATTAAAATAGATATGCCGAAATAGGAAAATAATTGTTTCAGATTTAGATTTTTTTTTACTAATTAGAGTTATATTTCAATTTGAAAACATTGATTAATATAAATACATAGAGCTTTCCCCATGGATTTTCAGAAAATGACATCAGGAAAAAGACTGTGAGAAAAATTTATGTAAAAGATTTCCGTATATTAAATATTTCATTGATTGTAGTGTACATACATGATTATATTATGTATAAGTGGATATTGATATGTTGCAAATAGAGGAATAAATAAGGAATTTTTTAATGGGTTGGAGGAATCAAATAGTGGATTTTTTAAAATGCCACCTATGTTAGATTGAGCTTTGCTTTAGAATCTGATTATAAGGGTCATGTTCACACTAAAAATAATTGTCTTAGTCTGATTGGAAATCTGTTTTACTATTAAAGAGGAGAAACAAGTCAATGGAAATGAGTGCATTGGGCGTCATCCGAGACTGGAACTCCAGTGACAGGGCGAACTTTGTCACTTGGAATGTTGTCCTAATGGGTCCTCAACTTCTCAGTGCAAGAAAGAATTTGGCTTCTATTGAATGCTTGGGGGACAGCCCCTGTTTGTAGGTTGTCATCTGAAAAAATTTTCTTCATTCAAGATTAGGGTGGCACAATCCTCAAGGTAAAACGACTACTTCCTACTACTAAGTTTTTTAAATGCCACAAACTGAAATCGTGATTGGTTGTGTCAGAATGTGGCACGTGCATCTGCCCACCAGCTGTGGAATCCTCTGCAGCATAATTTAGTATGTTTTGACAGAACTCTTTTTTAACCTGTGTTGGATGGATATGCCTAGGAATTATGTAATAACTCTTTGAATTCCTGTTTCAACTTAATGTCTTACTTGTATAGACTGTGGGCTTTTGTGTTTGTTATGGTGCATTAATGTCTGCCAATGGATGATAGTGTAGTTGAGTGTCTATCTAAAAAGAGACTAAGGTGGATTTAGTAGTTTAAATACAGCTTCTGAACTTTTCATTTGTTAAGATATTTTCATTTGTTCTGCAAAAGTAGCCAAGATAATGGTGTATATTAAGAGAAGATCAAAGTATTTTTAACCTTCTAAAATAGTGCATTTTCTTTTTAATTCAAGACTTTGTTATGCTCTTATTAAGGTATTAAAAAGTCTGATTTTTGTGATCATGGAAACTATTGAATCCAGTGCTGTTTGTCATAGCATTTCAAATTGTGTTTGTTGCTTCAAGTAAAGCGGAAGGTTGCTTTGTCTTTTATTTTTTTCTTTACTAGCTTTTAAATTTTAAAATTTTTATTTATATTTTGAGACATTCAAAAGTATCTGTTGTATACCTGTGCATTTATTTTCAAATATTAAGTTTCCTTTTGTGAAATATTTTAAATTCCATCTTTCTTCTTAAAAAGACAATTCTATAAGTTTCATTGCTCAAAATGGTTGTTCCCAAAAGCATAATATTTAAACTTTATAACAAATATCCTTAGCTTTATTTACAGTATAAAATATATAATTAAAAAATTATGGAAAGGGAGTTTGAAGCCTACAGTCAGTTTATATTATTCTGTAGATATTTTATAGGTGGTCGTGTCAGTTGCTGTTAAATAAAATTAGTGAATATGAGGCCTAGAAGTTGCCCTCCTTTGAGAACCTTAGTGCTTTACATATATTATCTCAGTAATCTTCAAAGAGTAACCAAGAAAACTGGACAGGTAAGCAACAGATTCAAGAAGAAAGTTAACTTATTGAAGCCTATATTAGTAGCTAAAAGTAGTAGAAATAAAACTAGGAGTAACAGAAGTAGTAGTAGAAGTAATAGCAACACTTAAAGCACTTTACAGGTATTAATTCATTTAAACTTCGCAGCAGCCCTTGAGATAGCTGCTCCTTATTTTACAAATGAGGAAACTAAGGCATGGGAGGACAAGTAACTTACCTCAGGTCACACAGCTTATGCATTACAGTTAAGTCTCTGCATTTTACCACTAAACTATATTCAAAATGTATAAGTAATTATGAGAATTGCAGTTTCATTTGCCTGCTTGGCAATTCTCATAATTACATTTGTTCATTGTTGTGGGGGAGGCCATCAGATTTTTTTGATAAGACTCAGTTTTATATCTGTTTGTGGGCTAGTTGAATTAGTTTTAAAAGTAAATGTTTAAGTATTTAGCTAAATAAACCAGCTACCTTCTTTGTACAATTGGCAGTTATTTTTAGCTTAAAATTTTTAAACTTGATTAGTTTTGATTAGATCAAGATTTCTGGATTACATGCAGTTATTTGTGCAAAAGCAGCATCTGAGAAAAAAATTTGTACACACAAAAGTTCTGATTTTTTGCAGGTATATCTTTCAACTATATTTTCAAGTATATCCTTTCTACTACACTTATTGGATATTCTTGTTCTACTTTTTTCACAGATCACTTTGTTGTAATAATTTGGGCTAATTCAGAAGTTTGAAAGTAACACCAAAGTTAAATGCATTTTGTTAAAGAGATTATTAAGATTATAGAAAGCAACAACCAACTTGTTAATAGAACAAAATATACAATTCAGTTTACCTTTACTCTTTATGGTGTAGGGAATGAAGAACTGTGTCTTGGTGTTGGGTAGTGGGCCTTTTATGCCTGTGGGCGTTTGGTATCGTTCAGCGTAAAACACTCCATGAACCAAGTTCAAGGATACTAGCAGCAAAAAGGGTATTTGTGGCAGCATATTCTCAGATGGATTCTGAAAAACAGAAAAGAATAACTTTATACAGCATTGTTATTAACCTATTTTTTATTCTCATGTTTCACAGATGAGTTCTTTATACAGTTATCTACTTTTTTAACCTATCCTATATATTTTTAATATGTGCCATAAATAAATGAGAGATCATTTTTTAGTTATGTAAATATATGTCTTAGTTATTTTTGGAAGCTATACTCAGGTAATCAAGTGAAAATAAAATGATTTACCTAAAGGAAACGAAACAGAAATTAGGATTGGATGTCTGTATTAAATAATCTAGGATCTTTGACATAGCCTGAAATATCTAATAGTTTCAAAATACACTGAAATTCGGATTAGGGCAAATTTTTACAATATGGTTTTATTGGGACTATCATCCACAGACTGATGCAAAAAGAACTTTTGGAGTGCATTTTAGTAGAAACCCATTTTTTAAATCACTTTAATACTTCTAATACTTGAGAAAACTCAAGTATTTAAATCTTTAAAGTTTCTTTCCAAGCAAGTTAACATGGAAGTCCACCAGTAAGCGTACGCTTACCTGCGTGCTGGGAGTTCCTGGAGATGGTGCCTTGGCAGCTTTCTGAAGCTTCCTCTGCCCAGATGAGCAGTGCAGAAGGTGCCTCTCGAGAGCTGTTCAGTGTTATTTATACTGTTTTTCCCTTACTACATGAGGTTACCCTGAGCTTAAGCTCCTCCCCTCAAAGGTGGTAAGCACTAATTATGGTGGAAAGTTCTATTGGGTAGGCACACAAGATCGGGCTGGGCTCTCCTTTTCCTTGTTTTCTTATTTAAAAATAAACCCATTGTCTTAAATATATATTAATAGTTTTAACCAAGGACTATCTTTGTGATTCTATTTTATTAGTTAATACTCTAGTGTTCAGGCTGGTTCATGGTGGAATGATGATACCCCCTTTTTATTTTTGAAAAGCACATTCTTATGTTAATTGGTTGATATTATATAATATGTGGTAGTACATAAAAGCGGATAAAATTCCTTGAAGGGGGTACTGGATTTAGACCATCATCTAAATTATTGAGTTATTACATAAAGTTATCAATGTGTCTATTAATATTCATAAATTTTTGTGAAAATAGCTGACCCCAATTCTTAATTACTTTTAGGCTTTTAGGATTTAGATCCCTTATTCACAACACTACGCTATATTCAGTAAATGACTTCAGATTTTCGTGCTTAAATTTGGGTTTACTTTAGAGTTGCAGTAGAGTTTGCAAAAACCCCTTAATTTGATAATCTCATATTATGTTAATTTACATAAGATTGCTGTGTTTATTTCAGGAGAAAAAAATTCTCAAACTTTGCTTTCAGCTTAAAAAAAATATTATTGGCTTAACTTGCAGTTAGGAGTCATCCCAGTTAGAAATACTTTTCCTCAAAGGTGGAAGTAAACACTATTGTTGTCAATTTCGGTAGTTAGACTCTGTTTAACAATATTAGGAAGCCTTTAAAATCAGTTTTTAGGATCCTAAAAAATCTAATAAAGGTGGGAAGTTGAGAGTCCAAATTTTTCATCTTATTTAATTTCATCGTTTTGAATCAAAATCAAATTGACTATGCAGGTGAACTGGTTGAGGAGGACTATTCCATACACAGGCATAGACACATCATTTTTCTACCTCCACAGAATTAAAGTAGTATGGATTCAGGACTAATCAATAATTGAAATAATTGAAAGTTTGACCAGTGAATGAACTAAAGATTTATCCTTTTTCTTTTCCCTTTCTCTCCCCTTCAAGCAATTTTCTGTATTTTAAACAAAGCCTTGTATAGCCCTTTATGGAAATGTAAATGGATAAGGCATCTCATTGCCTCTCTCCTCTTGCTTGTAAGCATTTTGTTGATTGCCATATTAAAAAAATTTACATTGTTATATATATCTCTGTATAATACTCATAGATACATATAAAATATGTTTCTTATAGCAGTTTAGAATAACAAAATAGGAAAGTTTATAATTCTTTCATCATTTGGAAATTATATATGGAATAGCTTTTGTAATTATAATATGTACTCTGCTACATCTGTAGGAGACTACAAAAGATAAGTGAGAGAAAACACCTGCCTTTTGGCTTATGGCCCATTTGGACACAATTTTGAAAAAGTAGGTGAGGTAACTTTATGGATGCTTTTGAATGCTAGGTTGAATTTGTTTTGAAAGGAATTATTAAAATATATATTTTAATATTTTGTGTGTATATATGGTGATACACATGCACACACATACTGCTATTTGCTTATAATTGAGACTGATACCCTGTTAGTTATCACTCGTGAACGTTCAGAAGACTAATTCTCAGCTCTTAATACATAGTGCTATGCCCCGGTGTATACCATTTGTTCATCTGTGGCTATTGCAACAATTTTCAGAGCCTTTCACTTTAACCTCTCTGGGCATCTGTTTTTTATCAACACAATGAAAAGTTTGGACTAGGTGGTTTCTAAGCTCCTCCCAGTTTTAAAATTAGATTATTCCTGTGCTTGAGGTATTCTGCTGTTCTCCATGGTCAGGTGGTAGACTTGGCTCCAGTTAGTACTTATTAGAGACACAAAAAAATCCATACCAGGAGGCTGTGTGTCTTCTTTTAGGGATATGTAAATATATGTGGGTATTTGTCATTCTATACTCCCCTTTAGTTTTGGAAAATGTGGTGTCCTTATTGAATAAGCCTTGGACATTCAACCCTTTTTGCAAATAGTGTACTTATTTCAGCACAAGGAATCTGACTGCTGTTTGCTTTGTTAGTCACATAAGAAGCACTGTCTTGTCCAAAACAGATTGTAGAATCAGAATATTTTCTAGCCACACCCCACCCAATTGTGTATTTAAAACTATTTTTACTCTGGGTGTTTACTTGTAGCTGTTTGAAGTGACTAGTCTGTGGCTTTATGAAGGAAACCCATTCCACTCAAAACAGAGAGCCATACTCTTTAAACTCTATAACCTGAGTAATTTTTTTAAATATCAAATATGAATAATGATTTTTTTCACATCTGGCAGTTAGCTACTATTAAGCTTGCCTATTCATTTGCACATCTGTGGATCGTTAATTAATTCACCTTATGTTTCTTAAGTGCTTCTTAAGTGTTAGACATTAAGATAAATACTGGGTGAATAATATATATTCTATACCCTTAAAGTGTTTACACAGTGGTTCTCAGCCTCTTTTTCCCACTCCTGCTGTCCTGAGGGAAATGCACAATTCCTTCAGCCTTTGAGGTTCATTAAAATAGTGGTGATTCAAAGACTATATTTTCATGAAGCTCCTCAGGTGATCATGATGGCCTCCTAAGTTAGAATGTATAGTCTGATATCAGTGTTCTATTACCACCTTGTTAATATTAGTTACATTGGTTTTTGTTATTTGTGTTCATATGCTTTTTAAACTTTTTTACAGAAAACTTGTCTTTTATAGTAGTGAGAATAGTTACAATAAATGCCTATATGCCTGTCATTCAAACTGATCTCAACTCGCTGTCACTCAATTCTCTTTTCATTCACTACTCCTCCAAATTTTGAAGTAAATCCCATATATTGTACCAATTTACCTGTGAATATTTTGGTATATTTTTCCAGAAGAAAAGGAGTCTTTTTTCTTTAAAACAATGTCATCATCGTATTAAAAAATCAGCCATTTCTTAATATCATCAAATCCTGTAGTTCACATACATATATAGACATGTATATACACAAACATATGTATACACATGTCTATATTATATAGAAACACATACATATCCACATATATTTTTTATTGATTGATAAATTGTTTGTTGAAATTAGGTTGATTCGTATATCCCTGTTGTCATGGTTTGAATGTATCCCCCAAAGTTCATGTGTTGGAAACTTAATTCTTAATGTAACAGTTTTGGCAAGTGGGATCTTTAAGAGGTGATGAGGTTGCGAGGACTATGCCCTCATAAATGGATTAATGTTATTGTGGGAATGGGTTAGTTGTTGTGAGAGTGGGCTTTATATAGAAGCAAGCTCGGCCCCCTTTTGCTCTCTTGCACACTTTTGCCCTCTTTTGCCCTTCTGCCTTCTGCCATGCGATACTACAGCATGAACGCTCTCTCCAGATACCGGTGCCATCCTCTTGGACTTCCTAGCCTTCAGAACTGTGTGCCGAATAAAGCTCTGTTCATCATAAATTACCCCGTCTGTGGCATTCTGTTATAGTAGTGTAAAATGGACTAAACCTGTTACTCTAGGTGTCTTGTGTCACTTTTTACTCCCTTGCAGTTTATTTGTTGAAAAACCGTGTCATCTGTCTCATGCAATTTCCTGTGATCTAGAATTTGTTGTCACTTAACTTGCTACTGTGGAGATTGGTAGTTAAATCTAGAGTTTTCATCTGATTTCAGGTTTGAGATACACACACTCACTCACACACAGATACAGCACACACAAATACATTTTTTGGCAAGAACCCTTTACAGAGAGTGGTATGATATACTTCTGTTAGGAAGCCCTTAATTGCTGGTGTCTCTTTGGTGTTACTGGACATTGGTAATTGCCTACAGTCAATATTTTATTATAGGTTATAAAATGATGATATTCTGATTTTATCATTTGTATTTTATTTATTAGCTAGGATATTCTCTATAAAGAAAAACGCCCCTTCATCAACTATTTGATTACCCTGAAGAACAGTGTGTATAGAAAAAGCAGGAGAAATGCCTTTACCAGCATTTAGAACAATAAGCTGCTCCCAGCATCCTCCACAGGTGTAGTGAGGAAGGTGTGTGTGTTTATCATTATAAACATTCAGTTTATAATGTATTGTATGTGTTTCAGTCCATGGCACTTATTAATCTTACTATTGTTCAGAATTTTTTCCCCATTTTTGGCCAGTGAGAGCCTCTCCTCTACCAGTTGGCTCCTGAGTTCTTTTGACCATGATCCCAGTAGCTTTTTTTATAGCTTCTTTCCTTCTAATGTTTTGTACCTTTCGTGGCCCAGATCTACAATAAGACATTTCTCCACAGACTCTTAGTTTCTTTTGTGGGAAATAGAAACCACAGTCTGAGTGCCTGGATGTCTGGGTCCTAGGGATGCACATTGCTTCTGGGTTGGTCATTCTATCTAGTGAACAGCTAAGAAACGTATGCACAGGGTGTTCATTAAATATAAGATATATGATAACATTTTACTGATGTAGCCAATGCACATTCAGGACCACAGGTGTTTACTTAATGACCTCAATCTTGTATCTGTAGCTGCTTGGTCCCATGCTAAAAACCCTAGTACTCATGCCAGTAATATAGTTATTCATTTGTTTATTCCATGATACTCACAATTTCTCAAAATAAAAATACCAATATTCGTACCAGAATATTGAAAAAAAATATAAGCCGTTTGATTATGTTTGCAATTCTTTTGGTATTTTCACTAGAGCTGCATTACTGTGCTGTAAAGTCACATGACACAGTTGATTCAATGTGGTAATACTACCCACTCAATTCACTGTTAGGTTTGTTTCATTTTGCTTTCAATTTTTAGGAATGCTCTTTTTAAATTTAATTTGTTTTATACTTTCATAAAGTACATATGTTTTATCTGGTGTTCGGATATATGTTTAACAACCAACCTGAGGGTGAAGGAGATGTGTTTGCTGATCTCCGTGGTATGGTCAGTTTCCAGAAAACCCGATCACAAAATACCTGAACGTTCACCAAGAGCCAGTATAAGCCAGCTCCAGCAAACATTGTATATTTCTGAAGTCAAATTTATAAAACAAGGAATATTCAGAGAAGGGTAGCCTCTGTTACTGACCTATCCACCCTGTGTTTCACCTTCCTTCTATATGTAACTATTTTTAAAACATTGTTTTGATTTATCCTTTTTATTAAAAAATGTATTATTCATTTATATCCCTCCCAGCTTCTTAAGTAAATGGCATCACAGTGTACATACTTCATTTTGTAAATGACTCAGTTTTTCTTGACCTGAACTGAAGCTTTATTATAGATAACAGTTTATATTGGAGATCATTGCAGAACATTGTGTAAAGATGGTCTGCATTCCTTTTTACAGCTTCATGGTACTCCATTGTATAGATGCACCATAGTTTTTTCAACCATTGCCCTATAGATGGACATCTGTGTTATTTCCTGTCTTTTGCCAATACAAATACTTTTTTTTAACTTTTAATTCAGAGGTACAAGTGCAGGTGTGTTACATAGGTAAACTTGTGTCATGGGGCTTTATTGTACAGTTTATTTCATCACCCAGGTATTAATCCTAGTATCCATTAGTTATTTTTCCTAATCCTCTTCCTCCTTCTACCCTCCACCCTCTGAAAGACCCCAGTGTGTGTTGTTCCTCTCTATGTGTCCATGGTTTCTTATCATTTAGCTCCTACTTATAAGTGAGAACATGCAGTATTTGGTGTTCTGTTCCTGTATTAGTTTGCTAAGGATAATGGCCTCCAGCACCACATGTGTTTCTGCAAAGGACATTATCTTATTGTTTTTTATGGCTGCATAGTATTCCATGGGGTATATGTACCACATTTTCTTTATCCAGTCTATCATTGATGGGTATTTAGGTTGATTCCATGTCTTTAACACAAATACTTTATAGTGAATAACTTTGTGTGTGGGTGTATATGTAGCCTGAATGTCTTTGGGAGAGAGTCATAGAATGGGGATTCATGGCCTTGTTTCCCCTCAGCATCACCAACAGGATATGTTGTTTAGATTTTGTTGAACTTTTTAATTTTTGTCCACCTTAGAGGTGAAAATTGGAATCTCAGTCTAGTTGTAATTTTCATTCTTCTTACTGAAAGCATGGTTGAGTATCTTTTCATATAGCTTAGACCATTTCTCTAGCCTACTTTTCCTGTACATGTTCTATAACTTAAACCTCTGTTCTGTGATATAGTTTTCACATATTTTTCCCAGTTTATTTGTCTTTTTAATTTGCTTATGAGTTTTTTTTTTCATGTAAAACTTTCTTTTAAGGTACATATGTCTTTATTCAGAATATTATTGTTCTTTCATAGACTCAGCTGTAAGGGGCAGGAAAATTCATCCACATCAATCATTTTATTTTTCAGACAAGGAAACTAGTTTATTATGCACATCCCCTGGCCTAATGTTTAACTGAGTTACATTTCTGATGTGACAAGCTGTTGGCGAGAGAGCCCACTGAGGGAAAACACCAGCGACTGGGCTAATGTGTTCACCCCCTGTTCTGGCAGGATAGTGACTTTCCTGTTCTTCTAATCCTTCATCCTTTTAGGGTAGAAATGGGAAAAGTGCCGAGAAGTTTAGTCAGGGCACCTTCCACCACCACCTTGCTGTACCTCATTCCTCTTGAAAAAATTTTAAAAGAACATTCTTAGGTGCCATTATAGAGCCCAGAAGCTAAAAATGATCTATTTGTGTAAATAGTCTAATGTGCTTTAGTGGTTAGATACCTGCTGAGAGTTTGAAAAGAGAAATTCATGCATAAAAACAGGTGTTTATGAAAAACCCCTGAAACGTCAGGTCAGGTCAAGAAAAACTGAGAGTCATTTACAAAGTTTTAACAAGGGCTTTATATTCTGTTTTCCGTTATACACAAATTGCTACATTACTTGAAGAGCTCATAGTTTCGTGCGCCAAGTGCTTAATGACATCACCTGCTTTCCATAGTAACCCAGCTGAGTTAAAAATATAGAATGTCTTGGCCCCTTGACCTAAGATCTTCAGGGATCTTGGCCACCCAATGGGTTCTCAACCATTCACACATGTTAGTTCCTACTCTGTTTACAACTTCAGCTTTCACATGCAGTTTCTGCTAAGTTGGAAGGAGAAATTATAGCAAATTAAAGTGTTAATTAGAGAAGTCACAGGGTAACACTTTTTATTTAGATCTCTTTATTCCTCTGTTTGCCATCATACTTGAGAACAACTCCACAGTCACCATCTATAGTGTACAAAGTAAAGTACTTGTAGGGTACATGAGTACCTGTAGAATATTAAGTACCTATAGGGCGCCTGAGTACCTGTAGGGTCTGTGTGGCAACACAGACCACCAAGAAACCCATCATCAAAACGGATACTTATGCAGCTATTTAACTTAATCATACTAACAATGAAAATACATCCCAGTAATGCTGGGCCCTTGTCTGTTTAGCCATTGATCAAATAATTGTGTTACCTCACCCACAGACCTCTTCCCTAACAGTGCAAAGATGCTAAGTGAGTCTTCCTGCCATCCCTGGTTCCTGCCTCTTGCATACCAGTAATGCTGACCAGATCACCTGGCCTTTTTGCACCCTGGTTTCCTCTTTGCCTGCTTTCTTTCATATTTTAAAGGTAATTGCTATTTGGGAAAAATGTAACAAATAGAAAATAAAATGTATGTGCTATAGAGATATAATAACCATTAATAGTGGTTTTTTTCCCCCAGTGATCTTATTAGTGCTGAAATTCTTACTATCTTTAATAACTTATGAGTCAAAAATAACTCTTGCCACTTATGATGCTAATCAGGCGGAAGTTTAGACATGCTGTCATCTTCCCCTACTTTCTCTTAATTTTATATGTTAGGATCTTTGGAAAGTGAAATGACACATAAGTGGCAAAACAGTGCTTGGGAATGCTCCACAATTGTGATTGGTGATGATGACCATACTGGTGTCAAAGAGGTAAATATCTCTGATATTAGACAGTCTTCTCAAATGATTGTCAGACTTTTTCTGACCCTCTATGTGTACCAGTTGCCAGGTTGGGTTCTAGGAATCTGGAGCAGGAGCTACTTCCTGCTGTAGACTCATGGAGATAAACGCCAGACACCAAAGCCTCTTATGGCCTCTGGCTTCTTTAGTGTCTGTGTGAATCTATCTTCCAAATCATGAAATGGTGTTTTCTCATACTTTATACTCTTTCCTGAATGTAATTCAAGGACTATGGGTTATTTATTATTGAAATTCCACTCTATACAAGTAGTGCCTGTTATAAGGCATAGGCCTTATAAATGTTCCTGAATGAAGGAATTAAGAGCGTCAGGACACCAGATTTCCATGTTTATTGAGGTGGATGGTTTGCCTCATGCTTGTGAATTCCCAGGGATAGGGCCATTTGCGTGGTGCTGGTTTGGACCTGAGTCTTTCCAAACCTTTCTTTACCTTAAAATAATAACTTGGAATTCTTGTAGAGGTCCTAGTATTAACAACTTCTTCCCAAAGTAGTTTTCACAAAAGAAAATAACCGTGGTTGCTGTTCTAGTAAGTGTGTACCTTAAATTGTTCTACTGGCTGGCTAATAAGTTAGAATTTCAGAGATTTTTCAAAGACAGTTTTTCTGAAAGTAGGCATGGTAGGAGGATATAGATGTAAGAGGGTAGGTTCAGGTTGGGCCTGAGATGGAAAGAAAAAGGAGAAGAGCCCAGAATCTTGGGAGTTTAGGGAGATTTCTTTAAATATCTCAGAAACCTGAACTATGAAGTTTCAGAGCAACAAATAACTTTTTAGACATAGCTATGCTTCACTTTCCCATTATCTTTTACTCATCCGTACCCCATTTACTTATTGATAGATTGATTTATTCAACTCTTCAATGTATTAAAAATATTATATGCCAGGAAATAAAAATGGGCTCACAGACTACTGATATCATTTATTAATTCTTTCCCTGCTCAACCTACCTGTTAGCATCTTCTCTTGAATGGAAATACATATATGACCCTTAAAGGGGGAAGATGTTATCATTTGGGTTGTGAGTATTAGATAAATATTTTAGAACATTCAAGTTTATAAAATGAAAATTGGAGAATTGCATCAATACCATTAAAATATGAATATTAGAGCTGAAAGAGATACTAATCCAAGTAAGTACTAGAAAATATTTCATTTTTTTTCTGTAGCATCCATAACCGCCCCCCCCCCCCGCTTTTTATTTAACAACTCCATGTGAGTTCTCTAGATAATATTGGTAGAGCCCTCAGTTCTGCTTGTTATTCAGCAAAGTTATGCTTGGACAAAATTAACTTTTTTCTCATTAAAATCTTAGGTAGTATTCCATTTCATTACTTGATGAACAATATAACTTCTATTACCAAAAGCATTTTGCACGAGCTATATTTAATATTTACTCTAGACTCATTGGACTTTAATTCGACTAACAAACATTTTTTTTTTCCTGATATATATGCTGCTGGCAGTACTTTAAACTGTGGATCAACATACCCATCCCTGGTCATAGTTTCACAAATACTCAGGTTAAAAAAATTTTTTTCTGGCTTTATTGAGTTATAAGTGATAAATTAAAAGTATATATATTTATGGTATACAATATATTTTCAGATATATATATATACACATACACACACATTGCTAAATGGTTACCACAATCAAGCTAATTAACATATCCATCACATTGGTGAGAACACTTAAATACCTACTCTTTTAGCGTATTTTAAGTATATGATACAGTATCTCGAACTATAGTCACCATGCTGTACATTAGATTTCATGAACTTATTCATCCTACATAACTGAAACTTTGTGCCACTTGAAAAACATCTCCCTGTGACCCTCCACTCTGCAGCCCTTGGCAGCCACCATTCTACTCCCTGCTTCTATGAATTTTGACTTTTTTAGATTACACGTATGAGTGAGATCATGCAGTATTTGTCCTTCTGTGTCTGGTTTATTTCACTTAGCATATTGTCTTCTAGGTTCATCCATGTTGTCAAAAATAGCAGGATTTTCTTCTTTTTTAAGGCTGAATAATATTATGTGTTTGTGTGTATGTATGTAATATGCACACTTTTTTTTTTAAAGGACAAGGGGGCTGACACCTGTCATTTCCCAGGCACTGTGTTACATGCTTTATAATCATGATTCTTCTAATTCTAAAAACCATTCTTAGGTAGACGGTTATAGCTATTTTTTTTAAGTTTTGTGGGGTTTTTTTTAAAAGAAGAAAATGAAGCTTATTAAGTGGAATGACTCATCCAAGGTCATTTAGCTGGTAGGCGGCAGAACTGGGGTTTGAACCCAAGTTTTTCTTCCACACCACATAACACTTACTATAAATTGCTGTTATTATTTCAGTCAAATTTCATTTGTGAAATCTCAGATGTGACTTACTGTTCTGATATGGCAGTATCTATCTTTCATATTAATAAACAGAGAAAAATCCATGTGCTGTTATCATGAGTTTGGAAAACAAAGTGTTATCACAGATAACAATAAGCTATTCTTGTCCTTAGTTCCAACGGTTTGGAATCTGTTACTCAGAACAAGAAGCCCTCAGATTCAGATACGAAACAGAATATTTAGTCACAAATGCAAAGATCTGAAACCCCAATTTTGAGCCATTTCTGTACAAGAAGAATCCAGCCTGTGTTTGTCAGTGATGGATAGTATATAAACTAAGAAGACCTGAAGAGATCATAGTGTTGACAAAATTCAACCCGATGGTGGAATACACGCAAACACAGGAAACAAAGCTGGGCCTTTCCACACCACTGTTAAGTCCTTGCAGTGACTTCATTTTAAGTCACCGTCTCTTCATGCCACACATATTCACCAGTGTTTGCTTGATGAAATACCACAAATCGATGGGGTCTCCTTTTCTGCAGTCTTGCGTAGATGTGGCTGCCACCCCAAAACCCAAAGGGATGTCTGCCACCACCACTTCCTGGCCAGGAGAAGTATTTTTCGTGATTTGACTCAGACCAGATTTCAACATATTGTCCCCATATAGAAAGGACTGCTGTGCTCCAGGTTTTATCCACACTTTATACTTGGCATAGGATGCAGGGTAATCCAGAGCTGTGATGTTCAACTGAAACTTGTAGGTCTTGGTGAATTTTCTGAAGGAGGTCACAGGGAAATCAGATATCAGTGCCAGCTTCAGAATCTTCTCACTCACGTAGTACACCTGGTCTTTGTGCAGCCGAGAACAGTAGGTGCCATTGAGCCTCTCAGCTGGCAGCTAGAGATTCTCCCTAATGTATTTCACAGTCTTCTCAAACATTACATGGGTCTCCTCTTCAGTCAAAGGCTGCGTTTTCCCACTGGGTTGGAACACTGGATCCCCGTGCCTCAGTAGTGGGAAACAAAAGTCCCACATTTTCTTTATCCCTTCAGCCATCAACAGACACCTAGACAAATTCTATTATTTACTGAACCAAGACATCTTTTATAAAATGCATGTGTGCAATACATACCTGTTTATATGGAAAACCAGTTATCTTTTAGAGTTGTGAGAATCTATTAGAAAATGCCCAGCTTGGCCGGACGCACTGGCTTATGCCTGTAATCCCAGCATTTTGGGAGGCCGAGGCAGGCGAATCACAAGGTCAAGAGTTCGAGACCAGCCTGACCAACATGGTGAAACCCCATCTCTACCAAAAATACAAAATTAGCCGGGCGTGGTGGTGTGCGTCTGTAATCCAAGCTACACAGGAGGCTTGGCAGGAGAATCGCTTGAACTTGGGAGGCAGAGGTTGCAGTGAGCCGAGATCACACCACTGCACTCCCGCCTGGGTGACAGAGTGAGACTCTGCTCAAAAAAAAAGAAAAGAAAGAAAATGTCCAGCTCAATAGCTGACATTTTAAGATCTTATGTGCTAGATCTCATTCTAACAACTTTGCATATATTATTTCATTTACTTCTCATAGCAGCCCCGTGAAGTAGGTACTATTATTATTCTCATCTTTAGAGATAAAGAATTTGAGGCCTAGAGGTTAAGCATCCTAGCCAAGATCACCATGGTAAAGCGACTGTTTTCTATGGATATATTTCTTTAGGATTTATGAGAAACAGTATAATTCCAAGAATAGCACTACTTAACTAGGAACTACTGTGTTGGCTATTCCTTGTTAAGATTTGTGTGAAAGTGTAATCCCACTACGTCTGCTTTCCAAACCATCTCAAATTGGTGAACACTGTTTTTAATTCTTTACAATTGAAAGAGCTATGTTGTTTCAGTTCTAAAATGGGCTAGTTCAGAATTTGCTAATTAAAAACGAAGCTAATTGAAAAGCAAATAGTGCGAATGTCGATATATTTGTTTTTATTTCGAAGAAGTGTCAAACATGCTTATTTTTTAGGACATCATGGCTTGTTATAATGATTAAAAGGCATAATAGTATGACTAAAAACTTCTCAATATTTTGGGAGACTTTTGAATTATTACTAATATATGAATCCTTACTAATGGGGTACATGTAGAACTTCATTTTGTAGTATTTATATTTGTATAGAATTGTATATTTAGCTTGAGTTAAATATGGCAGGGGAATGCTCTTGATTACAACTATGATATTGAGAGAGTAAGAATAGATAGTGAATATTTTTTCAGTCTTGCTTTTGGTTTGATTTCCCCATAAATCTTGATTTCTCACTTTGGTAAGTGTTAGTTTATAATTGCATTATTAGTTTTGTGACCAGTAGGATTTGTATAATTGCAGCAGAGTAAAACTTTTTCAGATTAATTTAGTAAATGATATTTTGATCATACATGATTTAGGAAATAACTGATAAAATAGTGCAACTACAAAAAAAGATGTATTCTTATGATTTATAGCACAACTATTAAAAATACAGAAAAAAGGATAAAGAGTTATTTGGCAAAAATTCTAATAGAAGAATATTGGGGGAAAATGTTAAGAGTTTTGGAGCCCATGGGAAGTAACTGACCTTATCAAAGTGTGGATTTTTTGGGGGGAAAGAAGTCCTCGGTCTACTAGTAACAATTTGTGGGTAATTAACTTAAAGAATAAATTCTGTGTTATTTGGTACAAATGATGATTAAACTCTTGTGTAGAATTTGGATAATACAATTACTATATTTTGAATAATACAGTCTAAAGCTGACTCCAAAGCAATATTGAGAACAATTGTATTTGAAATCCACCTATTTGTATACTTTTTTTAACTTTCAGTGTCGATACCACAAAATTCTTGTACATTTTAATACACATTGTATACTACAGTGTAATGATATTGAACTGCATTTAAAATGCATTTTACTTGCAGTGTTAATAAGTTTATTGGAATTTTAAAAAACATTTTATAAGACAGTAAAGAGCCCTTCCAGTTTTTAAAATTTGTTTGTTTTACTTTACGGCACTTTACGATCTAGTTTTTTGGTTTGCAAATTACACATGTGGGTCATGTTATGAGCTATGGTTCTTTAGATCTTTCTTGTCATGGGAGTAAGGAGAGAAATAGGAATTTGACAGTTTTTTTGCTTAAAAGGCATTATAAATATTAATATTAAGACATCTTCAATGTGAGGGCCATTTGTATAAAAGTTGTGTCTTTGAGACCTAGTACAGCACTTGAGTCTTCTGTCCCACATTTTAAAAATAACATTCCATGATTCTCATGATAGTTAGGTCTGATTCAACTTTGTCTTCAGATTGGACTTGTGTTTATTGAGAGTCTTCCCTGTGTCAGGTGTTTTGCTTTTCTTATTTGATCCAGAAGAGACTTACGTGGTAGATATTACCACTGTTATTTTGTAAGGAAACTGAAGCCCAAGAGGTTGAGGAATTCCACATGTTCATAAAGCCAGTAGGTGGCAGAGCGGAGAGTTGAATGCCGCCCTCCTATGGACACCAATTTCAAAGGCTACTTTGGCATTTTTCCACCAGTGCATGCTCTCAGGTATTTTCAAGTATTCCTCTTTTGTTTAATTTCCTTTCATTGTTACCTAAAGCCATCAACTTATGCTTATGTTCCATCCCTTATAAACTAGCTGAAATGCTGTGGTAGCAGTTACACATCACTTAGCTAATATACTTTCTCAGAGTGGGAGCACCACCTTTGCTCTTCTGGGCATATCACACCTCTCTTTTCTGCCTTACATTGCTGGTTTCCACAATTTTCAAGAACAGGTACCCATTTTTTTCAATATTTAAAATTGGGAAAACTTGGATATGTGTATAGTAGATATCATTCTTTTATGCTAAAGGTGAGGGATATTAATTCAATGAACACATGTATGTGTATCTGCTACCCAGCAAAAGAAACTTAACATTAGCATTCTTTTTGAAACCCCTATGCCATCTCCCTGATGGCATTCCCTGTGTTTCCTCATGTTGTTAATTATGCTGAGTCTTATTCCCTCTGTCCTTCTAGAAAGTATACCACTCCACATCCCATCCACAATAATGTTTTTCTTGCATGTTTTAAAATTATATATTTAAAAGGAATTACACTGTATGTATCTGCTTCTGCAACTTACTTTTTTGATGTAACATTGTGTTTTTGAGATTTGTCCATACTGATGTGTGGGGCTGTTTATTCATTTTTCTCTGCTCTGTAGTTTACAATGGTGTGAGTTTATCAGAATTTTTTTATCTGTGATGGATATTTAGCTATCCAAAATAATACTGCTCTGAACCTTCTTGTACATGTTTCCTGGCTGCATGCAAAAGAATCTTTCTAGGAAGTATACCTAGGAGTGGTATATTAACTATGTATATTTTTCTGCTTCACTGGCTAATTCCAAATTATTTTCTAAATTGTTTCATGTTTTTACCAGCAGGGTATAAGGGTACACCCACTTGGTATCATTTAAACTTCAAGGTTTGCCAACCAGTAGTTGTAAAATGCTGTCTCATTTTATTGTATTTGTATGATACTGATTCGAATGGTGGTGAGCATTATTTTTATATGTTGATTGTCCATTTGTGTTTACTCCTCTCTCAAATACCTGATTGTACCTTTGCCTACTTTTTATCAGATTTTTTTTTTTTTTTGGTGGTGGTGGTTTTTTTAGTATTCTTACATATTTTTGATATTTATTTTCATTAGTTATATGTGTTGCAGATATTTTCTTTCAGTTTGTGACATGTTCACTCTCTCTAGGGCATCTTATGTGTTATCTGCAGTTATCACCTATCTAAGAAAGACTCCATTGTTTAAAATAATTCATTGAGATTCAATAAATTACTTACATTGTTCTTTTCCCAACTTTCCAGTGGGACTCCAAGTCTTTGTATATTCAAGAAAAAACGTGGCACCCTTGTGAATGATGGTAGAGAATGTTTCATTAATTTTTTTGATGACCTTCCTTTTTCTAATGGAATTAGTTGACCATTCTTTTAATAGAATTTCTGATTCTAGGTTTACTTGCAAAGGTTCTGTGTAAATCATTAACAGAAGTTTATATTCAACATTTGAATTCAAGAAAAAGTTACTTTGCTTCTTATGTGATAGAGAATGTTTCCAGTTGAGGATTATGATAAGCATTTAATTACTGAAAATCCTTACATAGAGTCTTATTTCAGTAAAAGATTTTCTGCCAAAAAGAAAACACACACACACACACACACACACACACAAAACACAGTAAGTGTGAGATGTTCCTAGTCTAGAAAATATATAGGAATTCCTGTTTCAGGAAAATTTTGACAAAGTTACTTAGATGAAAACTCAAAAAAAAGATTTGTTACTTCTCAGTTTCATTTAATAGCTGATTTGTACGTGGTAACAAATGGAATTGATATTAGGATCTTATTCCTTTGATATTTAAAAAAACTACTTTTTTGTAGGAACTAAATGGATACTCTTTTTAAAATATGAAACTAATATTAGTATAGTTCACAGTTGTTCCATTTTATTTTTCAGAAGTTGTGGGACCAAATTTAGTAATTTAATTGTAAAAGACAAAACACCATAAACTATTTGATTAAATTCTATTTTTGCTTTTTTTTTTAACTTATTTGGCATATACTTAGGAAAAGGTAGTAGAGATTTCAAGTTGTAAAAAGAAATTAATAACATAAAAACCACATATACTCAAACTTGAAAGCACCTCTTTCAGGTTTCATTTTTTACATTTAATTATTTTATATATCATCAATGCTAGTTCTACTCTTAAACTCATGTTTCACTCCTAAAACATGTTAAATGAATTTATAAACTTACTTCTGATTATTTGGTTGAAATTTGTTAGCATCTGAAAATAAACATATACAGGAAAATAAGATACTTAATTTATAGTGTGTGGTAAAAACTGTGTTTTTTCCTTAAGAGTCAGGAATGTCTTCAGCGAGCTGGGCATCTTGATAGAATGATAGCTTAAAGCAGTCGATGGCAGTGGCTGAGATAAGCAGGAAGCAGTGAAATATATTAATAGTGTTCTTCCAACCTTGAAAAATAGAATTTGGGACTGCTTTTCTTGTTTATTTTTGTTTCTTGTGAACTGTCTGGCTCAGACTGAAGATGTAAGGTTCTGTATTTATCAGTTCTAAAAGTTATTTTCGTGTTCTGATGCCTTCATTACATCTGTCCCAGTTTCTTCACATATATGTCAGTCTGAATACATGGAAATCAAACAAATTCCAAAGCAAAATCCAAAAATCTGGATTAACTATTCTCTGTGTTTCATGGTGGGAAAATTTGATGGATAAAATTATAGACATTATGGTTTGTGTCTTATTTGGAAGAAGACTATGGTTCTGTCCTTTTGCTCTTACTAGGAAATTCCTGGAGACAGGATTTTGTTATTTTGAATAATATTTAGAAATAATATTAAAATGCCTGATAAATTTGCCTCTGGCATAGATAAACACTAAAGGAATTTTTAGAAACATAGATAATATTAAAAGAGATAGTACTACATTTTCTCACCTCTTTTGTTTTTATTTTTGATACAGAGTCTTGCTCTGTCGCCAGACTGGAGTGCAGTGGCGCGATTTCGGCTCATTGCAACCTCCAGCTCCCAGGTTCAAGCAATTCTCCTGCCTCAACCTCTCAAGTAGCTGGGATTATAGGCATGCACCACCATACCCAGCTAATTTTTTTTGTATCTTTAGTAGAGACGGCATTTCACCATGTTGGCCAGGATGGTCTTGATCTCTTAACCTTGTAATCCACCCTCCTGGGCCTCCCAAATTGCTGGGATTACAGGCTTCAGCCACTGCGCCCGGCCTTTCCCATCTCTTTAATTGTTTTTGTTCAGGTTGAATTCGTTCTACTACTTAAAAATTTTTTTAATCCTATGAAAATTTCCAAGTCACACTGTCCTTGTTAGCTATAGTTAAGGAATGAGAGTGTGCTATTTTTTATTGCTGTTAATTTAATATTTTGTTGCATTACTTTTTTGTTTTGCATTTTGGGTGTTTGATATATAATTTTAAAGATAAGTGATTGTTTTATGGATAAGCCTGGGAAGTAAGTTATTCAGTCAACAAAATTAGCTATAGTAATTCATTTTATTATAATCAAATCAAGAAAAATTAGGACTGTCATTTATTGCAACATTGTCAAGTTTGTAGTAGTGTTTGGTTGTGTTGTGTTTTCTCTGTTAGATTTTAATCTGTAACAATTAGCAAAATATTTGTAATGCTTTATAATAAAGAACTGATGTGAGTAGAATGTCTTAAACCTTTTTATAACTTGAGAAAAAACTTAGAAAGATTAGGAGCTTTATCATTATGATTTTTCACACACATTGCCAAATAAATACAATCATTTTTATATTTTTATAATGAGGATATTCAGTTCATATATTGGTGATGTCGGGTATTCTGCAGTCAGATATTTGGATATCCTGGGGATTTATGTAATTGGAATCCTTTTTATAACAGACAGTATGAAAACAAACGTATTCTTCTTACAACATTAAAGTGTAAAAGGAGGCCAGGCGCAGTGGCTCACGCCTGTATCCCAGCACTTTGGGAGGCCGAGGCGGGTGGATCATGAAGTCAGGAGATCAAGACCATCCTGGCCAACATGGTGAAACCCCGTCTCTACTAAAATACAAAAAATTAGCTGGGTGTGGTGGTGCACGCCTGTAGTCCCAGCTACTTGGGAGACTGAGGCAGGGGAATCTCTTGAACCCAGGAGGCAGAGGTTGCACTGAGCTGATATTGTGCCACTGCACTCCAGCCTGATGACAGATCGAGACTCCGTCTCAAAAACAAAAAAAAGTGTAAAAGGAGAACACCAACTTTCATGAGTTTCTCCTGATTTTCTATATTACTTTAAATATATGACTCTAAGTTTAGAATTCAAATATTTGGGTGTATTTAAATTAACCTTGATTTTTAATGAGTTAGTAAACGGACTCTTAGAGTTTATTTGTAATCCACACCAGACTTTGGGACAACTGTTTGTTAGACTTCACACCAGTAACATGTTCCCTAAGGGGACTGGGTGGGATAGCAGGAAGTAAACCAGGAGTGGTGAGCCAATGGTATTTGTCCCTGACAACTTTGAGTTAGTTCACCACATCCCAGCCACAAATATGCATGATAGGAGAATGAGAGCTCTGTTTGGCACATAGTTCAAAAACAGACGTTTTCAAACAAGGGATCTTAGGCTGAGGCGTTGAAAGTTACTGGATTTGTTCTAAAATGTGCTAGTTGCCAGCAGTGAAGAAGTGATCTGAGGGAAAAGGGTTCAATTAGAGAATGTATTATGTACCAATTATAGATTTGATTCGTACATCAGATTGATACATGAGAAATGGAATGCCTCTTAAATCTAATATATCAGCAAAGTTATAAGACATAAGAACTTCTAGTTTCTGTCTTGAAGCATTATAATAGATTGAAAGCTTCTTTAAACTCTCCTCCTCACTCTGCAGTGAAAAGTTGGACAGTTGTCCTCAACAGAGGACAACTGATAACGGCTTACTATTAAATGTCCCCAAAAGAATTTGTTTAGAAAGGTGTGATATGATAAAAAGAATGGGCAACAGTGTTTCCCTTATCATACGTTTTGTCAGAGCATAAGATCTGAGTTCAGTAACTCTATGAAATGCTAAAAAAAAATCAACATTAAATTGATGGTAAGAAGAAATGCTGATTTTCAAAATGCAAAACTTTTTCTGTTCTTTATTATCTCTTAGTAAGAAGATTGGCCACATCCTTGCTTCAGGATATATCTACAAGTTTTATACTTATTTAAGAGATTAAAATGGGTCCTATATTATTTCATTAGAAGTCCTGTCCTGCTATTGTCATCTTATTGATTATTCTTGAGATTGTTTTCTCTTCACCTCTTACCTAATATTTGTTTTTTTACTAATGTTACATAATCTACTCTAACGTTTTAGAGTTTTCTTTAAAGTATCCCCAGTGATGTGAAAATCAAATTTGTATCTTCCATCCTATAAAATAAAAAATAGTTTGTTTCATTTTTTGAATTTATTTTTCATTTCCAGATACTTACCAATTCATTTTTTATTTAGTTTTTACTTACTATTTTATTTTTAGCAGTAATGTAGCTCAAAATTGTAAACTAATGAAACCAAATTTTTGATACTTTCTGAACTTGTTTTAACATTTATGTGATGGTATTTGAGAGCAGCAAACACCCATTTTGTCTTTGGTAACTATTTCAATTTGGTATGCAGTCTAGTGTTTGTACAGAGCACTGTGCCAGGCAGAAATCTTTCCTTACTTACTTCTGGAAAGCACCACAGAAGTAAAAGGATGTCCTCCTCATTTTCCTATCACAGTTAACATATGCATGGTTACCAGCCATGTGTCCCACAGCCTGACTTGTTGATTATGGTTACAGTTAATAGTAATGAAAAAATACTTTCATGCTTTGTGTGGTGGGTGTGGTGGGCAGTTTGAGGCAGGGAGAGTCTCTGGGGATATGATAAAGGAATATAGATAACCTGAGATTTAAGTCCAGTGTGTGGTTAAAAGGGAATCAAGTAAATAAAAAGTTATCTAGGCTTCAGAACAAAGGTGGCTATGTACTTTTTGAGTAGGTGGCGTCAACCTGTGATTTTTAGACAGCTTGCTAAATAGACTTTATCATACTTTGACCTCCCAACTTCAGATAAAAGGGGTAAGAAGGAATTTCTCAGAAGCTCCATGACAATGAGTAAATAACTGGAGTTGCTTTACTCAAAATGAGGGAAAGAAATCCCTTTGGATTAAAGCCAGAGAAACTCTTAGCTGGCCACTTGGAACTTTCGCCTTAACAAAAGAAAGTATGTGCCAGGGGGAAGAGAAGGTTAAATAAATTATTGTTAAATGAATTAAATAGGAATAAATCTAGGGGAAATACTTACTTTATCTGTATCTTACAGTTTCCTATAGTTATGATATAACTTATGTTTCTTAAACTTAAGTATGCTATAAATCTTTTTGATCTACATTGTTTAAGTGTCATGGTATCCAAACTGAATAGAAAGTTCAGAAATAGACCCAAAAAGACTGGGAAATTTAATGTATGAAAAAGATAGCACTTCAGATCAGTGGAAGACAGATTATTCAATAAGTGGTGTTTGGCCTATGGATAGCCATCTGAAAAAATACAGTTGTGCCCTACCTCACACCTAATACCTAAATAAATTCCACAGAGATCAAAGGTCTATGGATTAAAAAATAAATTATAAAACTACCAGTAGAAAAGGTAGGGGAATATTTTATATATGTATAAAATAATATAAAATATATATATATTTTTAATCATGTAGTCAGAAAGCCTTTGAAGTACGACCTCAAACCCAGAACCATAAAAGAAAAGATGTATGAATCTGACAATATTAAAAAAAACTGCACATAAAGAAAAATACAAGTAAAGTTAAAGATAAATGACAAACTGGGACCAGGCATGGTGGCTCACACCTGTAATCCTAGCACTTTGGGAGGCCAAGGTGGGCAGATCACCTTGAGGTCAGGTGTTTGAGATCAGCCTGGCCAACATGGTGAAATCCCGACTCTACCAAGAATACAAAAATTAGCTGGGCGTGGTGGCATGTACCTGTAATCCCAGCTACTTGGGAGTCTGAGGCAGGGAAATTGCTTGAACCTGGGAGGCAGAGGTTGCAGTGAACTGAGATCCTGCCATTGCACTCCAACCTGGGCAACAGAGCGAGACTACATCTCAAAAAAGAAAAAAATAAATAAAAAGATAAATGACAAACTGGGAGAAAAATTTCCAACTCATGTAATGGAGCTAATAGTCCTAATATATAAAAAGGTATAAAAAGTTCATTTTAAAAAGTATTTAAAGCAAAACAATAACCCAGTTGAATAATGCATAAAGAATTATAAATGGCCTTAAACCTATGCAAAGATTTAGTTTTATTTGTAATGAGAAATTGCAAATAGAAACTGTTACAAGACTTTATATAAACTTTAAAAATGTTAAATGCACATTCACCCAAGAATTATATCTCTAAGAATTTATATTACAGATACAGTTGCATGTGTGCAAATGATGTATATACAGGGTTATTGATTATACCATTGTTTGTAATAGCAGAAGAAGGAACTGCTCAAATATTCATTCATAAGAACTAGCTACATTAGCAGTCATTAAAAAGGTGGAGGCAGGCGTGGGATCGCTTGAACCTGGGAGGCGGAGGTTGCAGGGAGCTGAGATCGCGCCACTGCACTCCAGCCTGGCGACAGAGCGAGACTCTGTCTCAAAAAAAAAAAAAAAAAAGCGGGGGTGGAGGCACCTTGTTGTGGACTATGAAAAGACATCCAGAATATATTTAGTAGAAAAAGAAGTGTATAGAATAGAGTAGATGGTATACAGCATTTGTGTAAGATACATAATTGATATGTATGTAACACAGAATATCTCATATTCCTTGTATAAGGATAGACAAACTAGTAATAGTGCTTGCATCTTGAGAGACAAATTGAGTAAGCTGGGGACAGGGGTCGGAGGGAGAATTATTTTTCATTGTATGCCAGCCTTTACATTTTGAATGTTGTACCAAGCATTATCTATTCCAAAACACATATTTTTAAAAATCCTTACAAAAAGACAAAAAGCAAAATAGATAATATTGTAGCATTTGTTTTCATTGCAATTTACCATACATGCCATCCAAAGATTGTCTACTTTTTGGAGCGTTTGAATACAGTGATAGACAACTGTGATCCTAAAATTATAGTTAATTTATATTCCTTTGCTGGTACTAGCCAATCTTGCAGTGCCTTAGGATCATCATTGTGGATGTTGTTTTTCATTGTACTCAGAATGTGAACGTGTTAATTAATAGAAGTATTACTATGATAACGGTTTATTATATGTATTTTTTTAGAACATCAGGGTTTTTTTGGTTAAGATATGACTAAAAGTTGGATGGTTTATATAACAACGTCATTAATAATTAAAATGGTTTTTTGAGAAATTTTTTGTCTTTCTCTATGAGAGATAAGTAATTGAGCAAAATACTGTTTATTATTCAGATATATGTGAGTGTACTGACTTTTTAAACCCATATTTTGAGTGGATTACAGGTAGTCATTTCTATAAGTCAAAAGTAAAGCATAACAGGGAAAATAAGGGTCTAACCAAAGAAACGTTTTTAAAATATATGTATTACATGATACCAATTTATAAATTACAGCTTATTCCAAGAAGCCAGTCTTTTGTTTTTAATCTCTAGAAATATACTAAACATTTAAGTGATGAGAATTGACAATTCTTTGTAGACTTTCCTTGATGTTTGGATTTTTAGCCCATTCCATGTGTTTTTTAAATTTTCTTTCTTTACTATAAGACAGGTGCATAATCCATGGATAAATTCAAGTGGACAGTAAGTCAACAAAGTTCTCAGAATATATTTTGCCTGGCAGGACATTTTGGAGTAATTATACATTTGGTTCAGAATTTGAAGGTGTGGATGATATTATTAGCTGTTTGACACAATTTAAGTTACTAGGTGACTTCCAAAATTTTAAATTAAGAATTTTTAAAATAATAGCTTAAGTATATGTTTTCATCACTGCAAAATTTCAGAATATTATAAGCCATTTCTATATACTAACTTATTCTTCCAGTACGTATGACAGGAAATCAAATAGACAGTGTGTCTTTACCAGACTGGCTCTGCATTTTTAGGATTATGATCTTCTAAATTATTTCCCTGCCAGTACTAAGAGAACACTAACCTATTCAAAGGCTACTTTAGTAGGATAAATAACTTGAGTCTGAGACAGAGCTTTCAAAACAGAATGGTATTTGAATAGTGAAATACATAATGCTTTTAACAAAGGTGAACCAAAGGATGACTGTCGAAAGGGTATCTAGACTTTATTGGAGAAATTGTTTTTCCAAAAAAGCCCAAATGCCTGGTGGAGACACTGAATTAAAAAGGCAATATTTGAACTTAGTGTTGATGCACCAAATCAGTTTAGAGATTGGGGTAGAACTTTTTAATCTGGGATCTCCACGTAAAATAAGTGGTGAAAGAGTTATGAAATCAGACAGCTTGAAGATTCAAATAGAAATCTTTTTAATGAGTCTCCCTTCTTTAGAGGTGAGGAAATTGAGATAAGGAATTTGATTTGCACAACGAACCAGCATTAGGACTTAACGGCTTTTTATCTAAAGCATAGTGTTCCCCCACTCACAGGTAGGTAAGGTTGAAAGTGTTGCTACATTGGTGTACCTTTATTCCCTATGATGTCTCCCTTTGACATCTGCCCCCCAAAGTACTGTTGAGGAGCTGAGAGAAGGCTTGTGGGCCATAAGTGTTGAAGTTTAGAGAATAGGAGCTAGATCATGTTGTTTTGTAGGCCCTGATAAAAAGTCGAGTCTTTGACAAGGGCAATGAGAGGCCAAGTCTTGAAGGAATTTTTACAGAAGAGTGACCAATTAGATGTGTGTTTTTAAAACATTACTATGGCTGTCACATGGAGAGCATGCTGAGGGAGCCCATGGCCACTGAGAGATCAGTTGAGAAAATGGTTTTTTTTTTATTTTAAATTTTTAATTATTATTTTTTCAGACAAAGTCTTGCTCTGTCACCCAGGAAGGAATGCAGTAGCACTGTCTTGGCTCACTGCAACCTCCACCTCCCAGGTTCAAGCAATTCTCCTGCCTCAACCTCCCAAGTAGCTGGGGCTACAGGTGCTGGCCACCACACCCAACTAATTTTTCTATTTTTAATAGAGAGAGGGTTTCACCATGTTGGCCAAGCTGATCTTGAATGTGTGACCTCAAGTGATCCACCTGCCTCGGCCTCCCAAAACACTGGGATTACAGGCGTGAGTCACTGCACCTGGCCTTGAAAATGGTGTTTTAAATTAGAATGGGGCAGTGGAAATAGAAGTCCCTGGACAAGAGTGAGTTTTAGGTACTTTACCTAACTTTCAGAGATTGGAGCATTAGTCTAGCAGTATTTTTGTAAGCTAGTTTTTATTTGATGTTGTTTGCTATTATTGCTATCTGTCATATAAGGTCGTAATCTAATAAAATATCTGAAGGTAAGGAAGCTGGAGAACCTTGGAGTCTTATATATCTAGTGAATATCAAATGTGAATTTGAGAATGTCACATCAAATTTTGTGTAATAAATACATTGTTCATATTTAACCATTACATAGGTTGATTTTAGGTA
Organism: Pan paniscus; assembly: GCF_029289425.2. Lineage (NCBI taxonomy): Eukaryota > Metazoa > Chordata > Mammalia > Primates > Hominidae > Pan > Pan paniscus. Next base: position 136,159,082 of record NC_073254.2, read on the forward strand.
CTATGACATTTAAATTTTGTAAGTAAAACATGGCAGATTGTATATTTTATGATTTTTTGACAGGTGAGTGAATAAGATGACATTAACAACTCTTTGTGGCATTTAAAATGTTATCTCATTGATAGAAATCTTGACATCTCTGAGTTTTTATATTTTTGTGAATTTGCTCAGGGATTAGAATTTGCAGCTCCTAATTGCAATTTGTATCACCTGCTCAGCCTTCTTTTTGCTTCTGGGCAGCTATCTAGCCCATATTCCTGCCAACTTCAGTGCCTGCACCATCACTTATAAAATCCCATCTTCCAAACCCCCACATTTTAAAGACTCTGAGATCAGAATATGTGGGCCTGTGATGAGCATATCAGCCATCTTTGATAACATTCATACATGCAAGTGCATTTTTACTCCACATATTTTTCTTAACTAATTTTTTCTCAAAATTATACAGGAAGAAAGATTCTTTATGTTTTCAACTCATACTGTTTTTGGTTTCTACCCTCTAAGTGATTGTATAGTTAAAGGGCATTTATAGAGTAAAATTTTATCTATCCATTTATTTATTTACTTGAAATACATTGAGCACTTACATGCTGCTCCTTGTTTAAATTCGTTAATATGAGACTATTAAGTAATGTATATATGTGGCCTGTTGGTATGCTTTTAAAATTCACAGTGTTATCTCGAGAATGCAGTACATGCAAATAATGGCAAATGTGATATTGGATTTAGGGTTACATTTATAGATAATATGTTAGAAACCATAATTTTATATTTCTCTTTCCCACTTATAATGGGAATTAAGTATGTTCATTTTAGCTTTTCTATAATAAATACCAGCTTAGTCTACCACAGCAAATAAACTTTTTTTAAAAAAGCAGCAACAACAAAATACTTCACTGTACTCTTTTCTTGGTTTATTGAGATATTAATAAACTGATAGTTTTGTCTCATCAAATATTCTTTTGTTCTGAAACACTGATGCATTTATTTTGGCTTCTGAAGTTTTTATAAGAACATGTTATTTGGGGAGTATTGATGCCAACTTTATTGAAAACACTTATTTTACTAAGCTAATTCTGTTGACTAAGATGCAGGATTATAGTAACCTGGTTGATTTCGCTACATTCTTCCTTACAAAGCAGAAGGTGAAATGGAAATTTTGGAGGAGGTGGAGTGAGATTTGTATGTCACAATCTATTTTCACAGGATGCAGTGCCTTCGTTTTCATTATACTTTCAGTATGGTTGACTTCTTAAACTAGTTTGAAGATTTAGAATTTGAAATGAGAATATATGATTAGAAAATACAGGAGCTGTGCATTTAATTTTTTTCATTTAATAATGATTAAGGTTTTAACACCTTAAAGGTGCACACAACAGTTGATTCTTCAACTTATCGTACCATTTAACTCCCATTCCTTTCTTTCTGGCCTCTGCTTTTCACCATGAGGTAGATTCCCTTGCCTCTTGTTTCAAAAATAAGAAAAAAAAATTAGAAAACAACTTTTGAACTCCTGTGTCCTCTAGCTTTAAACTCATCTATTATGGTGATTATCTACCCCACCGTGCCACAGAATGAGGCACGATGGGGTCTCCAAGGCAGTCTGACTCCTGTGTACTGGATTTATTCCCCTCTATCTCACATGGGACTTTCATCCTCTGTGCTTTCTTTACCAGGTCTTTATTTAACCCCTTAACATAATGCTATAAAACAAAAAGAGAATCCTTCTTCAGCCCTACTGTATCTTCTCTTCTTTTTTCCTCCATCTTCTTACAGCCATACTTCTTGGTTAGAATGTTCCATACTTAGGTTTCCTTTTACAACTCTAATACAGTTCTTGGCACCATTCCATTTTTCTTGATAAGGTCAACCAGAAACTCCAAATTGCTAAATCCAGTTATTTATTTTCTGTAGTTATATTGCCTCCGAGTTCTTGATTGTGCTCTATGATGTCACCAGAGAAAAGGAAAAGTAAATTTAAATAACCTATAATCCTTCTCCATACTGCTGTCTTATTTTTATAGTATAATGAAATACAGAGGAATGATTGCTTTATACTTTACCACTAAATGGCTGAACTACATTGTTTTTTGAAAAGAAGTAAAATCTTAATCACTTGAGGTAGGCTAATATATAACATTTAATAAAATCCCTGATATATTAATATAAAAATATATACACACAAATATATGTATATACATACATATTCACACACACTACAAATATACAACATAATTTTTGAGTAGGGTTATTAGAATTAAGAATTTTTTTAAATCATAAAACTTATAACCTTGTCTGATTTTAGCTCTATTTATAAGATATGTTATATAAGACACATAAAAGATCAGAGTATTTTCACATCATGTTCTTACACAGACTGCCCATAAACATCAGCTCTAAAAGTTTCACAAACATCTTGAGGGTGAATTTAGCTCGATTTTAGATCTAATATCTGTTGTCAGATGATACATTCAGTTATCTTTAAGCATAGTGTTTTATAGAGTCTCTATTCCACTGGAGTTCAAAGTAATAGAAGATAATATGCCATTTATTCATTTAATTTTTAGTTATAAACATTTTCTAATTTTTAAGTCTCCTTGAGTCGAGGATTGGTCATAAGTACCTCTATTAGGTACTTAGGCTTCAGGAATATAGTTACCTCTATTAGGTACCTAGTTAGGCTTCAGAAATAGAAAAGTTACATATAAAATTGCTATTGTTGTCAAAAACAGTCAAATATTGGCAGTTTCACTGGCAACAGACAGTTGGAGTTCAGTCTAGTAACTTTCTTACTGGTTTAGTCATATTCATTTTTATGTTTTATGCAATGATATGAATAGTCTTGTGGGACTAAGTTTTGATAAACTGAGTATTGTTTCCTTACCTTCTCTGTGGATTTTATTGAAGATACATGTACAGAAATGCAGTTTGGCAAAATAAGCATCAAAAGGAAAAGTAAATCTTACTACGTGCCAAAAGATTTTTCAAGTACCATTGCAGTGTAAAGCTGTATGTATTGCATTTGGAAAATGCATGGTTCATCTTTGAAAATAGAATGTATAATACATGCCTAAAGGGAAGATTTCTTTTTTTTTTTTTTTTTTTGAGACAGAGTCTGGTGATGGGCTAATTGAAGTGATTGACCAAACAGATGTTAAAACATGGCTCTCAAATCAGCATTGATTTGTAGTGTACTTTTTCCCCCTCAGAATAGCAATAAGAGTCTATTGATTTTACTTTTGGCTATTTAATTGTAGTGTAAACACTTAATTAAAATGTGTGAAATTTAAAAATAGTTGATAAATGTATTCAATATTTTAACAAAACATCAACATAGCTGGAGTAGGTTTCGTCTAGCTTAAAAGATGTTGTCACTGAGGCCGGGATTTCTTTCTGTTCCTGTATCCTAACACCGTCCATGGTCACCCAGTTTCCCCTCAGAAGGAGACATGGTTATTACTTGTTTTCTTACCTGGCCCCTGACAACAGATTCACCCAAACACATTATACTCCTTGCTACAGGTGATAATGTTCCTGCTCTGTGATTTTTATGTTAACCTTATTTTAAGTCTTCCAACAAATGCTGATGAAAAAAAAATACACAAAACTTTGTATTTGCTTTTTTAAAAAATGCTAGAACAGTGAGGTGGTGTTTAAAACAGTTTGAAAGTACACAGTTCATGGTGTTTATTTGGTAAACTTACAGATTAATTTAATTATGAAAGGGAGAGGTTCTCCCTGGGAAATATTTGGATGGTTTTGATGATGGAATTAAATAATTTCTCATTCATTCTATTTTATTTCACTCATCAAACTAAAAACAAAGCACCGTTTGATTTGTTTACGCCTCAGGATTAATAACTCTTAGCAGAGGCATCTTGTTACTTTCTTTGACTTGCCTATGATGCCTTGTAGGTAAGCAAAAATAATGAATTGTTTTAATATCATTTTTATTCATAAGATAAAAATAAAAAACATCATTTAGGAGTTTAAAAAACAAACCATAAATAACCATATACAACCACATTGTTCTTTCTGTTTAACTTTTACTCCCTGTGCTGATTTGAAATGAGGCTGGTATAACAGAATAGAACTTTGGTTTGACAGGGAGTATACAGACTTTAATATTAGGCTGGTGCAAAAGTAATTGCGGTTTTTGCCATTACTTTCAATGGCAAAGTATGTGGCTGAGTATGATATGGCCTTGAAGTATTTCTACATTTGGATTAGTTAAGGTTACAAGTAGTTTGCATGGGTTTAGTGCTTATAAGCATTGTTAGACAACTGTCATGATGGTTACATGTTATATAGTTTCCTAATGTCTCCAGACTGCTCCAGATATCTGGGATAATCTGAGAAAAATAATAATCTTTCTTATTATTAATGACCAATTCATTTAGCACTTTATAGTAGTGGCTTTTATTTTTTGGTTTTTGTCACTCGCCAACACAAACATCTCTTTTGGAATTCAGTGGCCACTTTCTGGGTGCTCTAGAGGACCATTGTGAATTAACATGGCCTAAAATCGTATTTTAAGAATATCATGTAATACGTACTGAATCCAGTTTAAGAAGTTTGACTAAAGCAAACAATCTAAACAATTTAAAATGACTTTGAATCCATCCAAAATCACATGTGTATTTACCTATCAGTATTCTGCAGGTCAATGAAATTACATATGAGTGAGGTTACTCCATTACAACATAGGTTGTAAAAGCAAAAGATTAGAAGCAAGGCTGGTATCCATCTAAAGGGCACTGGGTGAATAAACAACACTGCATCTACACAAAGAAATAATGTACTTCTCCTTAAAAAAAAAAAAAAAAAAGAGGGAGGAAGTTCTGTGTGTGCTGAAATGGAAACATTTCCAGGGTATATGTTTTTTAAAGAGCAGATACAGAGCTTATACATTTTATGCTATCTTTTATATAAATGGAGGTGGAGGTAGATAGGTAAGTGTTTATACAAAAAAACAATGGGAGAATTTACAAGAGACAAATGTATTCAGTTACCTAAAGGCTTTAGGGTTGGGAATGGGCTAGAAAAAAATTACATTGACTTGAATCAAGTTCAAGAGTAGCTTTTATCTCCTGTAATAAAACATTATGATAGTGACAAATACACTTTCCTAATCATGCCATCACTTAAAAATCTTGAAGTTATGTAAAGGTCAATAATATATATTTTATTTGAAAGCATATCTTCAGTCTCCTGTTCCCCATCATCTTTTATTTTGGGGAGGAATAAGTAAAATATTTGCCATTTGTCTCCTGTTTTCTTGTGTTTGCTCTTCACTTTCTGTAGTTTTTTCCTCCTCTGCAACCCATTTCTCTAATTTTCCGGCAAAACTAATGAACTTTGTTTTTGGAGTTAAAAAAAATTTTTTTTTAACTAGTAGATCTCATTCAACTAGTTGTGTTTTGTTTATTAGTTAGTTTGCTGGTTTAATACTATGTAGGCACTTTGAGGTTGAAAAAAATGTGTTCCATTATCTTTGCTTTCACTTAGCTTATTATAGTCTGCCTCATAAGGGATTACTATGCTGTGTATAGTGCAAAGTAAAAAGGAATGCGTCTTAAAGAAGACATGGGCAAAGTAAGGGAAGAGGAGACCGATTACATGTGCTAATTGCAGACATATGAAAGAAAGCATAAGGAAGTCTTCATGGAGGCAATGGTAATTTAGAGTTTCCTTGAAAGATGACTTTGGTCATGTAGAGATAGGGGAGAGAAGTCAGATGGAATGACACTGCAGATATTCTTATTGTACTTTCATAATATTTGCTTTTAAATTTCAGCATATCTTGAATAAGAAGTACACTTAAGAGTAATATCCAAGATATCTATGGATATGAAGAAAGTAGAGATCAGATAGCAATAATTTTGTGCTTCACGTCCTCTCCCCAGGCCACCCCATGGCCCCATTACATCACAACTCTTGCCACAACCCCTTTTGTTCTCCTCAGGAGCCCAGCTTGTGTAAGTAGCCCCTGGTGCATTGACCAGCCACTCACTCCCTTGCAAGAAGGCCTGCTGCATTTTCCTCATCATAGCTTGTTTATTTGGATATTTTTTTCTCTTTGCCTAAGTGTGTTCACTTCATAGCACTGCCTCCCTTCCACCAAATAGACATGGAGGGGAGGAGACCAGGTCTTGGGCTGCAATTACATGGATTATTTGGGTATGAGAATATGGAAAACAAAGCAAAACTAACCTTTGGTAATATGTGTATCTCAGATATTTGCCCCTTTTCCCTCTACCTCATGTTTTCATTATTAATTTGGTTTAAAAATGAGGATTCCCCCCATATCTCTTGAGTTAATTACAGTGCTCTGAGTTTCTGTAAAAATGTCAGATTGTGTGGCACCAGTCAGTTGTCAACGTAACTTGGTTAGTGGAACCCTAGACAAGTAACTGTATGGACTTCCACCTTATTACAGTCTTTGGCCACTGCTATCTTGGAAGCTCAGGCAGTGGGAAAAGAGCTATGGGGACAGGTTCAAAGAGTTGAAACTATGTTGAAAAAGCTGCCTGCCAAAAATCAGTGAAGTCTTAAAACTAAATAGTTTTTTAAATTAGAAAAATATTAACATGAATTGTTGAAGAGATTTGAGTCCAATGGGGGATCAAGTGTATGTGAAATTGCATTTTTTAAAGTTGTTCTTTTCCAGTAGACCATAACAAAAAATTACATGAAACCACAAGAGAGGGTGTCTCCCTGCCTTCCCCAAATTTGGGCTCATTTTTTAACAAAACAGAATAAAAACAGTTGAACTAAATTAGAATGTTGAAATGGTGAGAGTGGGTGGAAAGAAGAAAGGCACTTCACTTCAAACAGACTCTAATGGGGAAATCAAAAACTGATAATAAGACCACCCAGCTGACCTGACTCACCTATTCAGGATCCTTCTGAAAGCCTCTCATCCCTTGTATTGTACGTCTTTTAGGCTAGTAATAATATCATTGAAGTACAGAAATAAAATGTCTCAAACGTGTTACAGGAACATCCAGAAAAATGAACAGCATATTTTCCAATTAAATCTTTCAGTACTTCTCTTTCCAGTTTTTTCCTCTCATCATTTGACATTTCCACTTCTTAAAAAGAAAAAGCATCACATATTGGCAGCTTCAGCTCTCAAAAAGTCAATTTCTCTGAACTACAAGAACTTTCTAGTTTCAATAGCTATTAATATAATGAGTTCAAATTACTACAGTTTTTATTACAAATAAATCTACATTGACAATACTGGTTATCTGTCATTGTTGGGAGATGTTTAGTATTACAAGTGAGTGTAGATCTGGGAGTAGTTTAGTGTGCTACCTCGGTGAAGATACATGGCATTTCAAACAATAGCTTTCTTGTTAGTCCTGTGCATCTACATGGATGCTTTCCACCTTCTGTTTAAATCTCCTACTCAAGCTTCTCTTCAAATCCAGAAAAAAAAAAAGTATTGAGTTTATAAATGATTTACTTTTTATTTAACCTTTGCTTAGTGAAGACAAGAAGATAAAAACTTAGCAATCTTATGAGACACAGAAGGAAGTATCATTTTCTTTAAATACATTTTATCTCTTCAGAGAAATTATTTAAATAGTCACAGCCAGTATTTTTGCCCTGTTTTTCATCTAGTCACATTATTGGTTACATAAACCTATTGTCACACGTTTGAATTTCTCCTACCTGTATTTGCTGAGAGATTCCCTATATGCTTGTTGTCGGCTGCTCTTTAAAAGTCACTACTTTGTCATCCTGGGGTGTTCTTCTGTCAGAACTTCATGGATGCTGTCAGTGGTGATCCCAGGAGGGGTAAAAACAGTCCACTACTTCCCGAGCTTTTTGGGGGTTGCTTTTGAACTTTATACTTTTATACAAAGCTCTGCTGAATCATATGCTGGCTACCGAATGATGGTTTGCCTTCTGATTCATTTCCAGGAGAGAATATCTGTTGTTTTCCAGCAGTCAGTGACTTTTTTGAGACGCAGATGGGGATTGGGGAATTTCATTTATTTGATCCCATGTGTAAATGCAAGAATGGAATGACACCTTGGCATGAATGCTTGCATTAGGATAGCTCAAATACAAATTCTTCAGTAGTTTTAATTAATAAATCTAAATGATATGTACATTTTATTAGGGAAATTACTTCCTGTCTACTTACTAACTAGCAATGTTATGGAATTCCACAGAAGGATATCTTCTTATGCCATTGCTCTGGGATCAGTGTTTTGTTTTTGGTTTTGGTTTTTTTAAGTATACAATTATGTGACTTTTTTTGGTAGTTTTATGGATTTTTATTCTGCATTACTCCTTTTAAAAATTGATTTCACCATATGAGGTTTATTCTTATCAAAAACCAGAGAAGCATAACTTTCTTTTTCCATAAAGAGAAAAAAGACACTTTCAAGTCATTATTTCTGTTTTTTAATTCACATGCTTTATCCTAATTATTTGAGAATTTACACGTGTGATTATTCATTTTCTACCCATTCCTTTGTTCTTTATTGCCTCTGAGTTAAAGTATACCATGCATTATACAATGTCTTAAATGTTGCAGACTTTTTTCACCATTATATCTGTCGGGTATTCTGGATGTCATGTGAATAATTTGCCAACTTGCTGAATCTATATGATGTAGCTATAGCCTGTAATTTTCTTTATGCTCCCTGCAGCACACACAACACTGCTGTCATCTTTTTCCCCTTTTCTGTTAAATTCAAGGGATATATGTGCAGGTTTGTTAACGTGGGTATATTGCATAATTGTGAGTTTTGGGTTTCTAGTGAACCCATTACCCAAATAGTGAACACCGTACCAAGTAAGTAACTTTTCAACATGTGCTTTCCCCCAGCCCCCACCTTTTGGAGTCCCCAATATCTATTATTTCCATCTTTATGTCCATGTGTACTTCACTTATATGTGAGAACATGCGATATTTGTTTTTTTGTTTCTGAGTTGTTTCACTTAAGATCATGGCCTCCAGCTCTATCCATGTTGTTGCAAAGGACACAATTTCATTACTTTTTATGGCCGTGTAGTATTCCACAGTGTATACATACCACATTTTTTTTATTCCAGTCAAATTTTGATGGACACTTAGGTCAATTCCATGACTTTGCTATTGTGAATAGTGCTCAATAAACATATAAGTACAGGTATCTTTTTGATAAAATGATTTATTTTCCTTTATGTATATACATAGTTGTGGGGTTGCTGGATCAAAGGGTAGTTCTACTTTTAGTTATTTGAGAAATGCCCATAATGTTTTCCAAAAGTGTTTAACTAATTTACATTTCCACCAACAGTGTGTATACATTTCCTTTTCTCCACATCCTCTCCAACATCTGTTATCTATTGGCTTTTTTCATAATAGCTATTCTGACTAGTATGAGATGGCATCTCACTGTGGTTTTAATTTGCATTTCTCTGATGATTAGTGATGTTGAGCATTTTCCATATATTTGTTGGTCACTTGTATGTCTTATTTTGAGAAGTGTCTGTTCATATCCGTTTGTCTACTTTTTAATGGAATTTTTGTGGTTTTTTTTCTTTTTGATTTGTTTAACTTCTTTACAGATTCTGGATATTAGTCCTTTGTCAGATGCATAGTTTGCAAATATTTTCTCTCATTCTGTATATTGTCTATTTGCTCTGTTATTGCTTTTCCTGTGCAGAAAAACTCTTTAGTTTAATTAAGTCCCATTTGTCTACTTTTGGTTTTGTTGCATTTGTTGTTGAGGTCTTCGTCATAAATTCTTTGCCTAGGCCAGTGTCCAGAAGAGTTTCCCCTAGATTTTCTTCTAGTATAATATTTATAGTTTGAGGTCTTACATTGAAGCCTTTAATCTATCTTCAGTTAATTTTTGTATATGGTAAGAAATAGGGGTCCACCAGCCATCCCGTTACTGGGTATATACCCAAAGGACTATAAATCATGCTGCTATAAAGACACATGCACACGTATGTTTATTGCGGCATTATTCACAATAGCAAAAACTTGGAACCAACCCAAATGTCCAACAATGATAGACTGGATTAAGAAAATGTGGCACATATACACCATGGAATACTATGCAGCCATAAAAAATGATGAGTTCATGTCCTTTGTAGGGACATGGATGAAATTGGAAATCATCATTCTCAGTAAACTATAGCAAGAACAAAAAACCAAACACCACATGTTCTCACTCATAGGTGGGAATTGAACAATGAGAACACATGGACACAGGAAGGGGAACATCACAATCTGGGGACTGTTGTGGGGTGGGGGGAGGGAGGAGGGATAGCATTGGGAGATATACCTAATGCTAGATGACGAGTTAGTGGGTGCAGCGCACCAGCATGGCACATGTATACATATGTAACTAACCTGCACATTGTGCACATGTACCCTAAAACTTAAAGTATAATAATAATAAAAAATAATAATAAAGATGCATTGATATAACAATGTAGATAAAAATAAAATTATATAAAGCAGATAAAAAAAAAGAAATAGGGGTCCAGTTTTATTCTTCTGTATATAGATAGCCAGCTTTCCCAGCAGTATTTATTGAGTAGGGTATCCTTTCCCCATTGTTTATTTTTGTTGACTTTGTTGAAGATCAGGTGTGTGGCTTTATTTCTGGGTTCTCTATTCTGCTCCATTGATCTATGTGTCTATTTTTGTACCAGTAGCATGCTGTTTTGGTTACATTAGACTTGTAGTGTAGTTTGAAGTCAGGTTATGTAATGCTTGCAAGTTTATTCTTTTTGCTTAGGATTGCTTTGGCTATTTAGGCTCTTTTGGGTTCCATATGAATTTTATAATTGTTTTTTCTAATTCTGTGAAATATAACATTGGTAATTTGATAGGAAGTTGCATTGACTTTCTAGATTGCTTTGGGCAGTATAGTCATTTTAATGACATTGATTCTTCCTGCCCATCAGCAAGGGATGTTTTTCCATCTGTTTGTGTCATCTACAGTTTCATTGTTTTATAATTCTCCTTTGTATTTCACCATCTTAAATGTATTCCTAGATAGTTTATGTTTTTGTATGGCTATTGTAAATGGGATTTTCACCATCTTAAATGTATTCCTAGATAGTCTATGTTTTTTTATGGCTATTGTAAATGAGATTGAGTTTTTTATTTGGTTTTCTGCTTGACCATTGTTGGTGTATAGAAATGCAACTGATTATGGTGTGTTAATTTTGTATCCTGAGACTTTAGCGAAGTTATTGATCAGGTCCAGGAGTCTTTTGGAGGAATCATTTGGGTTTTTTAAATGTAAGATTATGTCCTCAGTGAATAGAGATAATTTGACTTCCACTTTTCCGATTTGGATGCCTTTAATTTCTTTCTCCTGCCTGATTGCTCTGGCTAGAACTTCCATTACTATGTTGAATAGGAGTGGTGAAAGTGCACATCCTTGTCTTGGTCCAGTTCTTAAAGGAAATGCTTTCAATTTTTCCCTGTAAGTATGATGTTGGCTGTGGGTTTGTCAAATATGGTTCTTAGTATTTTCAGTTATGTTCCTTTAATGCCTAGTTTATTTAGAATTTTTATCATGAAGAGATGTTGGATTTTATTGCATGTTTTTTCTGCATATTGAGATGATCATGTGATTTTTGTTTTTAATTCTGTTTATGTGGTGAATCACATTTATTGATTTGCATATGTTGAACCATCCTTGTGTTCCCAGAATAAAACCCACTTGATCGTGATGAATTATCTTTTTGATGTGCTGTTGGATTCAGTTTGCTAGTATTTTGTTGAGGACTTTTGCATCTATGTTCATCAGGGATATTGGCCCATAGTTTTCTGTTTTTGTGTTATCCTTGCCAGATCTTGTTATTAGCGTGATACTAGTTTCATAGAATGAGTTTAGGAGGAATTCCTCCTCCTCAATTTAAAAAATATGTATTTTTAGGCCGGGCACAGTGGCTCAGAGTGCCTGTAATCCCAGCACTTTGGGAGGCCAAGGCGGGCAGATCACGAGGTCAGGAGATCGAGACCATCCTAGCTAACATGGTGAAACCCTGTCTCTACTAAATATACAAAAAATTAGCCAGGCGTGGCGGCAGGCACTTATAGTCCCAGCTACTCAGGAAGCTGAGGCAGGAGAATGGCGTGAACCCGCGAGGTGGAGCTTGCAGTGAGCCGAGATCATGCCACTGCACTCCAGCCTGGGAGACACAGCGAGACTCCGTCTCAAAAAAAAAAAAAAAAAAAAAAAAAAAAAAATATATATATATATATATATATATATATATATATTAGTAATATTGATACCAGCTCTTCTTTGTATATATGGTGCAATTTTGCTGTGAATTCCCCTGGTCCTGGGTTTTTTGTTGTTGTTGTTTGTTTGTTTTGGTTGGTAGATCTTTTATTACTGATTCAATTTTATAATTTGTTGTTATTGGTCTGTTCAGGATTTTAATTTCCCCCTGGTTCAATCTGGGAGGTTGTATGTTTCTGGAAATTTATTTGTTTCCTCTAAGTTTTCTAGTTTGTATGCATAGAGATGTTCATAGTAGTTTCTGATGATCTTTCGTATTTCTGTGGTATCAATTTTAATGTTATCTTTATCATTTCTGATTGTGCTTATTTGAGTCCTCTCTTTCTTGTTTAATCTAGTTAGTAGTCTATCAATTTTTGTTTATCTTCTTAAACAACCAACTTTTGGCTTTGTTGATCCCTCGTGTGATATTTTAGTCTCAATTGCATTTGGTTCTGCTCTGATCTTTATTTCTTTACTTCTGCTAGTTTTGGGTTTGGTTCGTTCTTGTTTTTCTAGTTTGTTAGGTACATCATTTGGTTGCGAATTTGAGATCTATCTTTTTGATTTATGAATTTAGTACTATGAACTTTCCTCTTAACACTGCTTTTGCTGTATCCTAGATTTGATATGTTACATGTCTATATTCATTTCCAATTCTTTTTTATTTCGGCCTCAATTTTGTTAAAGTCATTCAAGAGCAAGTTGTTTGGTTTCCATGTATGTATGTGGTTTTGAGAGTTCCTTTCAGCATTCATTTCTAATTTTATTCTGCTATAGTCTGAGAAGATACCTGATATTATTTTGATTTTTAAAAATCTATTGAAATGTGCTTTGTGACCAAGCATATTGTCAATTTTAAAGAAAGTTCCATGCACAGATGAGAAAAATGTATATTCTTTGGTTGTTGGGTGGAATGTTCTTTAGGTGTCTATCCATTTGGCAGAGCCCGTTTTAAGTCAAGTTTCTTTGATAGTTTTCTCCTTCAGTGATCTGTTTGGTGTTTTCTCTGGGATGTCGAAGTTTCCCACTATTATTGTATGGCTTTTTATTTTATTTTCTTAGGTGTAGTAGTACTTTTATAAATCTGGGTGCTCTGGTGTTGGGTAATGTATATATTTAGGATAGTTAAATCTTCTTATTGAGTTGAAGTCTTTATCATGTATCATACCCTTCTTTGTCTTTTTTTACTCTTGTTGGTTTAAAGTCTATTTTATCTGACATAAGAATAGCAACCCCTGGTCTTTTTTGTTCCCCATTTGCATGATATATCTTTCTCCACCCCTTTACTTTGAGCTTGTGTATGTCTTTATACATTATGTGGGTCTCTTTTAGGCAGCAGATGGTTGAATCTTGTTTTTCTTACCCAATTTGCTAATCTATCTCTTTTAAGTATTTATGTTCAAGGTTAATATGCATATGTGAGGTTTTGTTCCTTGCCTAATATTGTTAGCTAGTTGCTTTGTAGCCTCAATTATGTAATTATTTTATAGGATGTGTGAACTTTGTACTTATGTGTGCTTTTGTGGTAGCAAGTATCATCTTTCTGTTTCCTTTTAGCATTTTTGGTGTACTGGTCTAGTGGTGACAAATTTCCTTAGCATTTGTTTGTTTGGGAAATACTTTATTTCTGCTTCATTTATGAAGCTTAGTTTAAAAAGATACACACTTTGGGAGGCCGAGGCAGGCAGATCATAAGGTCAGGAGATCGAGACCATCCTGGCTAACATGGTGAAACCCTGTCTCTACTAAAAAAATAAATAAATAAAATACAAAAAATTAGTGGACATGGTGGTGGGTGCCTGTGGTCCCAGCTACTTGAGAGGCTGGGGCAGGAGAATGGCGTGAACCTGGGAGGCGGAGCTTGCAGTGAGCTGAGATTGCACCACTGCGCTTCAGTCTAGGTGACAGAGCGAGACTCCGTCTCAGAAAAAAAAAAAAAAAAATTCTTGGCTGGCATTATTTTTCTTTAAGAAGTCTAAAACTAGATCCCTGTCTCTTCTGGCTTGTCAGTTTCTGCTAAGAAATCTGCTGTTAGTCTGATAGGATTTCTTTATAGGTGATTTGATCCTTTTTTCTAGCGGCGTTTAAGATTTTTTCTTTAGCATTGACCTTGGATAGTCTGATAACTATATACCTTGGTGATGTTCACCTTATATCATATCTCACTGGTGTTCTGGATTTCTTCTACATGGATTTCTATATCTCTAACAAGATCAGGGAAATTTTCCTGAATTCTTTCTACCAATATGTTTTCCAAATTGCTTACTTTTTCTTCTTCTTTCTCAGGAATACCTATAAATTATAGATTTGGTGACTTCACATAGTCCTGTATTTTTAAAAGGATTTGTTCATTTTTTAAAATTCTCTTTTCTATTTTTGTCTGACTGGGTTAATTCGAAAAATGCCTCTCCTACATCCACAACAGTGGACTGAGGGAGCAGGAGATGACCCCCCTCTACATCTGTTACCAACCACCAGTACCACCCCATTCAGTGATCAGTTTGTACCTGCATTTCCTTTGTCCCACGGGGGTTCTTAGTGGGCCGCACTTCCCCCTCTTCTAGGGGCAGCCTGTGCTTAGGGCTGAATGTCTGGAAATCCCACAGCTCCCCAGGGACCTGCTGGTCCCCTGTGGTTGTCAAGTCAGAGCAGGTTCTGGGCTATGTTTGCAGGGTACTGGTGATTGCAACAACTCGGGCTGAGATTCCCCATGCAGGGTAGTAGCCCACAATGAATGCACAACCAGTATGGTGTCTGCCCTCTCAGCTCAGGCTTGAGGGGAGTGAGGGGATACCTGCACAAACTAGCTACTCTGTGCTCTGTCCCCAGGAAGATCCTAAATCCGCACTGACAGCATTGCCTAGGGTCATGAAGGTAGAAAGGCTCCCTGACAATTTGGCAGTCAGCAGCTTATTGCAGGGGTGAAGGGAGAAGAGAAGCACCCCAACCTACCCTTCATGCGGGATTCAGAGGTTCTCGGGAGTCAATCTCTGTGAGACTCTTGCTGCTTTCCTTTTCTGCAACCCCACATCAACCAGTGGGGTCTCCAACAAATCCTGGCTATCTTCCCTAAGCTTTCCATTCAGATCATGACCATTCATCTATGTCTTTGATCTTCTCTCTGAGGATAACTGACATCCAAAATCCCTAGTTAGCCATCCAGATTCCTCCTAACCAACAATTTTGATACATGGTGGTTGGATATTCAGTTCTAATTAAAAACATAAAGGAATGGATCAACCAATCTTCAACAAAGGTGCTAAGAAATCACAATGGAAGAAGGATTTTGTCTTCTGTAAATGGTATTGGGAATAGTGGATATTTGACTAGTAATTGTGATGAATTGCTAGAGGCTGAGTGTTGGGCCATCAGAGAGTGAGAAACTCCTGGCATCGATCTCCATTTATCCAGTTTCCCAGATATTTCCCTTGAGGTTTTCACTGCTGACATCCTTTTCTACATGCTGATAAAAAACACTCTTAAAACCAAGTCAGTAGTGTATTTCAAAAGTTAATTCAGTTATTTATCTAAATCCATGAGAAATTTCTACTAAAGTTTCAGAGACTTTTCATCTTTTATCTAGTAGTTACTTAAATTATGTAAGAGATAAAAATGGTTCCCTGATGTAAACTTCATCACAGTGGTTTCTATTTAAAGACGAAAGGACTGAAATTCTGAAATGTCTGGAATCTGACCTTGAAATGAGAATAATTTTTTGTTATTCAGAATTGAGCCAAAGAATTGAGCCAAGGAAGTATCTTGCCTTCCTTTCTTGTCTTTATTAATTGTTTTGGGGAGCCTACTCTGTACAGAGTTGCATATTAGGCCTACTATAGGACTTATAAAGATGGTTTATAAATTTTTGCCCCCAAGAAAATTAAATCACACTTAAAACTATTCAGAGCATGTGATATCCTTAGAATTATCTTTTATCACTGATGATTTGTATATGTTCAACCAAATGCATCAGATATAAAAGTGACATACTTTGTACTTAAAAGGTGTTTGTAAAATTAGTTCAAATAGAAGATTTTTTTTTTTTTTTTTTTTTTTTTTGAGACAGAATCTTGTTCTGTCGCCAGGCTGGAGGGCAGTGGCACAATCTCAGCTCACTGCAACTTCCGCCTCCCAGGTTCCAGCGATTCTCCTGCCTCAGCCTCCCAAGTAATTGGGACTACAGGCGTGCGCCACCACTGCCAGCTAATTTTTTGTATTTTTAGTAGATACAGTGTTTCACCATGTTAGCCAGGATGGTCTCAATCTCCTGGCCTTGTGATCCACTTGCCTTGGCCTCCCAAAGTGCTGGGATTACAGGTGTCAGCCACCGTGCCCAGCCCAAATAGAACTTTCTAAGGCAAAAAATATGCATCATTTTGATACCAGTTATTTGTACTGATTTCATTTGATAAAATTGCAATATTTTATAAATTGACAGGCATTTTTTACTTCCTTCTTTTCTTACCCTTCTACCCTCCGTTAGTTTTTAATTTGTTTGAATTGTTCATAGGCAATGTTTCGGCTCAGTGACTTGGGAAGTAGAGCTTTCCTAGAAAAGTCAATGCCCATGGCCGTTGTTGGATAATTACGTTGCATAGCCCTCAAGTTGTTATGAATAGATATGATTGTTTAGCTCAAATGAAGTATAACATTAGAGCTAAACAATCATATCTGTGTATTGGATGTTGATTTTCTGAAAATTTTTTTATTTCACTTTCATTCTTAGAGAATATTTTTAATGGAGGTCTAGGTTAATGGTTATTTTCTGCACTATAGTCTAGTTTCTATTGTTTATGTTGAAAATTCAGTTATCAGTATAATTGTTCTTTAAAGGATAATCTGTTTTGCTGAGATTACTAATTTCTCTTTGTCTTTGGTTTTTCATCTTCGATTTATGATGTACCTGGTGTCTTTTTTTTTTTTTTTTTTAATTCTCCTTGGAGGGCTTCTCAGATGTTCACTTAACACCATTGGTTTGTTTTGGAAAATTCTGAGCCATTATCTCTAAAAATATTGTTCTGCTCCTTTTCTCTTTTCTCTCTTTCTGGGATTTCAGTTATTCATATTTTAGAAGATATTTTTACTATCATTTATGATCTTTCACCTTCTCTCTTCTCTTTTCTTGTCTGCCTTTTGTTCTGTTTTCTTTTAATCTCATTTCTAACCATTTTTCTAATTCTCTCTTCAGTTGCATCTAATCTGCTTATAAACCTATCCATTAAGCTTTTAATTTTGATTACTGTATTTTTCAGTTCTAGAATTCCATTTAGTTCTTTTTCTATTTTTCAATTCTCTGACAAAATCTTGATTTTATTTTAGAGCTTCCTGAATTTATTATTTATAGTTTTCAAGTCTGTCTTTATACCATAGGAGCTTCTGTGGATCTGGTTCAGTCTGTCTTCATGCCATAGGAGCTGCTGTGGATCTGGTTCTGTCGTGTATTTTCCCCCTTTTTTTGTTTGTTTGTTTTGTTTTTATATTATATTGTCTCCTTGAGTATCTGATAATTTTTTATTGATACCAGCTATTGTTTTTTTTAATTTTATAGAAAAATGTTGAGGTCTGGATTACTTTCTACAGAGAGTACTTTTCTACAGAGAAAAATGTTGAGGTCTAGGATAACTTTCTACAGGGAGAACTTATGTTTGCTTCTGGCAGGCAGCTAGGGCTCTAGCACTCCTGGATCACCTGTCATCAATTTTTAGAGATTGAGGTGATGTGAAGTTGTGCGTCAGGCCGTTGAGAGCTGTATTTATATCTGGTTCGTACTTCTTTCTGTAGTATAGCCTTTTGGGTCAACCTGGAGAGCTCATTAACTTCTAATAAACCCTGGAGAGTTTATTAGCCTCTACCTAACCTTGGCAGGCACTGGCCTCCATTTTTTGTCCTCCAAGCCTCTTGAAGATTGCGACTTCTTAGGCTCTCCTTTACTTTTCTTGAAGTTGGTGTTACTGCTAATTCCAGGCAGAAGCCCCAGATTCCAGGCTCAGCTTTCTGGGTTTCTCTTTTCCTCAGCTTCTCAACTTGACCTCTTAAATCTTCATTGACATTTTGGTTCTTCAGTGCTGTTAAGCAGATATTTTTTAAAGTTTGTTTAACTTTTCTAGTTATCCTCAGTTAGACAATTTGTTCAAATGGCATAGTTCTCCACTGTCAGAAGCAAGAGACCAATTTCCACAACATTTAAAAAATGAAAACATGTTATAGTCTCCAGTTTATGACTGTTACAATATTTTGTGTCTATGCTTACTATATTGCCACTTCTGTAAGTTCAGTAAGCATAGTGATTAGCCAGAATATCATGATAGGTGCCGTAAGTTCTGTATGAAAGACTATATGGTAGGAAAATATATATCTTAACAAGCCTTTTGAGGATTTTAGCTATTCATTTTGCATACTGATCAACTATATGCAGCATTGCATGAGCTCTTTAGCTATGGGGTAGCCTGTAGTACCTGCTATCTGCTAAGCTTTATTTTTTATTGAGAAATTTTAACAAATGGATAAAACATGAGGAATGAAGAGTTCTATTTTGGACCTCTTGGGTTTGAGATACCCATGTGATGTCCTAGAGGAGATGTGTGGACAATTGGACAGACATTTGGAGTTCAGAGGATTATCAATAAAAACCTATTGATTGAAAGTGTGTATAGATGGTATTTATGAAAGGAAGAAAAACTCAGATTGAGCAAGTGATAATCCAGCATTTATAGTTCTTAGGGCAGAAGAGGAGTTGAGAAGAAAGGTAGATAAGGAAGAAAGGAAAACAACAGAAATAGGGGAGAGGGGTTTCCTAGAACTAACAAAGAGAATTAGTTACCTGTTGAGCCATTGGGTAATAGAAAGACAGTTAATTGGCCATGGGATTAGCAATATGGAGCCACAAGCGACATTGTCCATAGCTAATCCCTCTTTTCTTCAGTAGGAAGACAAGTTTAGAAGGATAAGGGGAAATTAGGAAGTGGATATGGCCAGTGTCTTTATATATAAACATTCTGTCGGTTTTGCTGTGAAGTGGAGAGACAAAAGGAGTCATAGCTAGGGGATGATATGGAATGAAAGGAGATTATCTTGTGTCCCCACCAGTGATTGGGGGGTGTGACCTGATTAAGAAGATAATTGTGGTGTGTATATGTATACTTTTTTTTTTTAATTCAAAAGAAAGGGTTCATAGAGTACAGACTTAAGTTAAACTGAATTCGAAGTCTATTCTGCCACGTAGTTGGTGTGCTTGTAGGCAGATTATCTAGCCACCATTTATTTTTTCCAACAGGGAAAGTACCAGGTTCATAGCCACCATTTTCTCATAGAAATAGTTCCTGTTTAAGGGCTTTTGTGGATATATAACTAAATCAGAAGTGTACGTAAAGTACCTGACTCATAATAAGTAATCAGTGCACCTTAGCTGTTGGGTTTGTTTTAGTCACTTTTAAATTATAAATAGGGTATATGTTCAGAAACTATTAAGAACTGTTTGTGGATAAAGCCATGTTTCTTAGCATAGCATACATAGCCCTGGCTGTTGCTGTACCTCCCTACCCCAAAATTCAGCCTTAGCAAACTGCTTGCTTGCTGGTACTAGGAAGTACCTCTGAAATCAACTGAAAATACTGCATAGTACCTTCAGTTGATCACCTTAGAAGATCTTGCAGTTCTCACTCCCACCTGCTGTGTAGCCTATCCTCATTATCTGTCAGGGCCAACTTATCTTTCAAACTGCAGCTTAAGGTCACCTCCTCCCTTAAGGCTTTTCCTGACATCTAGCCTGTCAAACCTCATTCTGTATTTGACCTGCCCATTCCTCCTCTGTGGTCTCATTTTATTTAGCCTGTTACCACCCTACCACGCCTCTTCATTGGACTTGATGATTCACACATCTCTCTGTTTTTACTGGCCTGTAATATCCTTAGAAGTCATCTTTTTTTTTTAAATCCCCAACATAGCACTTGATCCATAGTAGGTGTTCCATAAGTGATTGTTGAATAAATGAATATATGTAAGGTTAAATGACCCACTTATATTATTGTCACCACTACCTTTTACATATTTTAATGTTTTAATCACTTAACTTATTTTTTAATTGCCAAGATTATTATTTTACGAAGAATACACATTATAAAATCAAATAAATATGTGGTTTTTGCTTTGACTGGAAAAGCGTTATTTTGTGGATTTTGAGACCAGGAATTATAAATAGACACTGTTCTAAAAGGCCATTTGTAATCTATTTGTCAGAAATTTGGAATATACTTTATAAAACAAGCCAGGCTGTGCAAGTGTTAGTGGTGGTAAAGATGATTATTATCATCGTAATAATAATCAGATTTCAGACTGGTACTTACAAAAGACTTGTTTAAACCATATGTCATATAACTTGAGAGCCTACCTTTTTGGGGGGACTAAGAATAGGGCAATAATGTGGTTTAGGTAGGAAAAGCAGGAAGACAGTGTATTCTATATTTGATTTGGCTGAATTCTCTCTTTGGTATCCCCTATACTTTTCTCTGCTGTTTCTGTTCTACTTTTGAATTTAAAGATTATTCCAGAATGCTGAGTTTTTACGGTTTTCTCCCATGGTAAGAACAGTGGAGCTGTGTTGAGCAATTGGGGCACAGAGAGAAGCCTTGGTACAACCATTTGCATAAATGTGCAATTTGTAAATTTAGTGTTTTGATATTAAAGAGATACTTAAACAGTTGTCTTTAAATTTGTTTTCTATATACAGGGAAGTTTAAGTCCGAGAGTGAGAGAGTTTTCTGACCTGCTTTGCTTAGTGGATAGGATTTTATTGATGGATAGCCAGCTGTATGACAGCCGCCACATCTTAAAAGAGAAATTATGTTGTAGAAAGATTAAGAGGAGGGTAGAGAAAACACTCTCACTTCCATCCACACATCTTTGGTTTCAGTGTTTTTTCCATATGTAAGTCAAGATGACTGAAGTAGTTGAGCATTTCCTAACCTGTTGTAAATTTGTAAACCCTTTCCTAAGTGATACAATCTCATGATTTCCTCATAGAAAGATTGAAAATTATTTTTTTCACTTTTACATAGTATATAATAAGTGGTTTTAAGTTTAAGGTTATATTAGATAAGTATATTATTAAAGATTGGATTGTCAAGTTCATTTTAGTATAACCCCTTAGTAACTTTTTTTTTTTTTTTTGAGATAGAGTCTCGCTCTGTTTCCCAGGCTGGAGTGCAGTGCAGTGCCACAATCTTGGCTCACTGCAACCTCTACCTCCCGGGTTCAGGCAATTCTCCTGCCTCAGCTTGCTGAGTAGGTGGGACTACAGGCGCACTCCACCACGCCCAGCCAATTTTTCTATTTTGAGTAGAGACAGGGTTTCACCATGTTGGCCAGGATGGCCTCGATCTCCTGACTCCCTGATCCACCCGCTTCAGCCTCCCAAAGTGCTGGGATTACAGGTGTGAGCCACCGCGCCAGGCCACACCTTAGTAACATATATACTTTGTAAGGAAATTGTTTATGTTTTCTCTGTATAGCAGATAACATATATTATTTAATTACATAAGAAAATATTATTTCCTGAGAAATTTTAAAGTATTTATTATATTTCTTTATGTACTCAGGCATCAAAAATAGTCAAAACTGTTTTCACATCTGGATGTTTGGAATTCTTGAAATTTGACCTTTAGGAAAATCTACTCTCCTTGTTTTTATTTGGTTTCCAAATGATGAGATAAGATAGGATGTTTCAGGATTCTTTTTGCAGGCACTTTTCTACAGTTTCACATTGCAGGTGTGGATAACCAATTAGGATAAAATTATATTTATATCTTGAGATATCTTAATTTTTTTACGTAAGAAATTTGATCAGAGGAATACAATTCACAGATGTTATTTTGGAGAGAACCTATGGAATTGTCATTTTTATGTTCTTCTATAACTTTTAAAGTTCAAAATTTGTGGTGATCCATTATGGAGATAAATTAAACACAATATACTAAAAATGATAGCTAAAAACATTGTATGTGTCTAAACCACAGCCCCTGGCAGTGTTCATCTAAGGTGTAAACTATAACTGTGTCAGTGGCTACTCCTTACCACTCAACTTGAAATACACATGGAGCTGCTCCACGTTTTATTTTTAAGAGTTGCAAAATTTAAAAGTTAGAAAAATATGATTAAAAAATAAATTAGAACATTTACTCTTTAACAATCTGAAGTTGAAATACCTTCTCCCATCTGGGGTGGGAAAACACTGACGGTTCCTTCCAGCTGTGTGATTTTTGGACAGCAGAACAGAATCCTCCAATGGTGTAATGAGAGAGGTAGGCAGCCTGTCAGTCCCTTTAGAGCAGAGAGCTTCATTCACTTCATGTAGAGGGTTCCCGCTTTGAGCAACAGCAACACTAAAGCTGAGCGAGGGCGAGTGTGCTCCTCAGGGTATGAGGAGCTGTGGACTGTGGTAAAAATCAGACCCAGCTCAGAAAATTTCCTTGGGCTCCTCTTTTCCTGCACATATTATTTTTGTAATTTATTTATTTATTTTTTTGGTTGTCTTGTACACTTTGTTTTGGAATAATCCCTAAATGTATAGAAAAATGATAAAGACAATATAGAGTGATCCTGAATATCACCCTGATGTTCACATCTTACATTATTATGGTACCTTTGTCACATCTAAGAAACCAACATTGGCACATTCCTATTAACTAACCACAAGACTTCATTTAGCTTCTACCAGTTTTTATACTAATGTCCTTTTCCTGTCCCATAATCCCATTCAGGATACCACATTGCATTTAATCATCACATTCAATTAGTCTTTTCTGGTCTGTGACAATTTCTCACTTGGAGTGCTAGCCACGTATTTTATAAAATGTCCCTCCATTTGGCTTTTGTCTGATGGTTTTCCATGACTAGACTGCAGTTGTGGTTCACTTCACAGAAGTGAAGAACCAGTTTTATCACATCATATGAGGGGTACATGCTGTCAACATGACATCACTGCTAATATTAACCTTGATTACCTGACCAACATAGCATTTGCCATGTTTCTCTACTGTAAAGTTACTCTTATTCCCCTTTGCATACTCCATTTTTTGAAAGCAAGTCACTAAGTCCAGCCCACTCTCAAGAGTGGGGGGTAGGTGTTAAATTCCCCTGCCTGAAGTAGAAAAAAATATACTTATTTGGAAATCTTCTGTAAGAAATATCATAGACATACCATTTTGACCCTACTAATAGGTCTGTTCAGCAGTGTTAATTCTTCCCCTCACTCCTGAAGGAAAAGACGATATGCATGTTTAATGAAATAACCAACTTAAATTATGCTCATAACTAGATTAAATGTATTTTTCACCACTGAATATAAAATTTAGAGTGCCAATGTTAAGTGAATAAAATATTTCCTATTCTCGTTTTGTTTCATGATAAAAGTAATGAAAAAGAAAAACTTGTGTGAAGATTAGGTAGAATAGAGAATTCAGGCATTTTCCCTTTACTATTTTCAATAAGATTTTTTAAAGACATCTTCGATTTTTATACAGGTACTTGTTTTCTCTCCTTTCTAGCTCTCATAACTTTTTTGAATTTGTATTTTGCTTTCATCATACTCCATTTTGAAGGACTCAGTCTGCAATTCTACCACTTGCTTTGCAATCTGCTGGTACCATAAAGCATGGCTAATTCAACCTAATGGGATTATTAATAGTTCCCTACAAACACTACATAAGCCATTTTAGGATAGCAAGGGTTTCTTGTAGTATTAAAGATACATCTAAAAAGTCATGTTTTATAATAAACCATTTTGCCTCCTTTTCTTAAGGATTAGGTTATTGAATGACCATAATAATCATTAGTAAGGGATATAGAATATTTCCATGAACAGGATTATCTACTCATTGTTTTAAAAATTAAGGAATTAGGCTTATTAACTTCAGAAATTTAATTTTCTTGAGATATAATTTATATACAATAAAATATGTATATTTTGTATAGAGTTTGATGCATTCTGACTCATATATACATTTGTATAATTGCCATTCCAATCAGGATACAGAGCATTTCCAGAAAGTTTCTTTGGAGGCAGTCCTCCCCATCTCTACCTCCCACCCAAGAAAACTAATGATCTGATTTCTGACACTATAGGTTAGTTTTAGAAAGGCAGTTATTTTATATTACTCACATTTTTTCTCCATAGCTACCTTCATGATTTCCCTTTTATATTTGCTTTTTAATAGTTTGACTATGATGTGGTAGATTTTGAAGTAGGGGGAGTATTTATCTCACTGAACTTATTGGATCTGTGTTTGATATCCTTCATTATTTTTTGAAAAATTATTGGTCATTATCTCTTCAAATATTTCTTCTGCTCCATTGTCTCTCCTCTTTCTCTGGGACCCCAATTATGAGTATGTTGGACCATTTGATAATGTCTTACAGTTTGTGGATGCGCTGTTCCTTCTCCCCCGACACAGTTTTTTTCTCTTTGTGTTTCAGTTTAGGTAAATTCTATTGACTACTGTTCAAGTTCACTGATATTTCCTTAGTTATGTCAGAAGCTGATGAACACACCAAAGTAATCTTCCTCATCTCAGATACTGTCTTTTAAAACTTTTAATATTTCCATAGTTTTAATTGATCTACTGAAATATCCTATCTACCCATTAATGTTGTTTATCCTTTTCACTAGATCCTTTAACAGTTCAATCTTAGTCATTTTTAAGTCCCTGTCTGATAATTCCAATGTATGAATCATCTGTGAGTCTGTGTCTATTGATTAACTTGTCTTTTAGCGCTGGGTTGTTTGGGGGCTTCTTGTTTGTTTGTTTTGTATATGAGATTTATAATTTTTGATTGAATGCTGGACATTGTGTGAACATTAGGCACTGAGGCAAACAGTATTTACACCTCAAAATGGACTTGCCTCTTCTACTACGCTGTAATTGTGTGAGGTTGAATCAGTCTAGTCAGCAGCTTAGCTGGATTTGGGTTTTGCTACCTATGGTAGACCATAGGCTTCAAATTCTTCTAGTGCTAGAGTGTTGTTGCCTAGTGCTTAGGGATGCTGTGCTGGCTAAGTTTTCCTCAGGATTACTGCTCCAGCTAATGTTTCAGCTGTCCCTGCGTGCATGTACCACAGAGAGGGTATAGCACCACACTCTTGCTCTTCCCCTAGCAGAAGACTGCTGTTGCTTAGCATTATGTGGTTTGCTTCTGTTGGGCCTGGAGGCAGGGTATAGTTCTCTGTTCTGGCTCAGTCTCAGCCTTAGAGAAGCCACGTACACCAGGGTCTTGGGGATATTTTCTGCTTTACTGGTTCTCCTCCCTGTGACAGTTGAATACTGCCTTTACTTGCAACTGACATTAGCAGAAGTTTTCTGCCCCTCTTAGAGCAGTAGAAATTCTCCAAAAAATAATGAAAGATATCAAACACAGTACCATCTACTTGGTATTGGTATAGGATCTTAGGCCCAAAGCAGTCTTGTGCCCATAATAGAGTTTTTCTTCCACCTTTTTCCCAACCACATATTGTCCTTTATGGTGCCTGTTGGACTTGCTGCCCTTCCTCCAGCTGCTTAAGCCTTTTGTTTCATTAGCATGAAGAGTCTGAGGAAGCAGGTAGCACCGAAGCACTGTGGGCTAGGAGGATTTGTTGTTCCCCCTAGAGGGACAGATATATCCCAAGTCTATTTTCCTCTTGCCTGGCTGACTGTCCTGTGATCTTCTCACTTCTCCAAGTGCAGCATCTGGACCAAGATATGAAAGGGGCCCTTTTTTTGCCCCGTGTAATTTTAGAAAGTTTATAAGAACTTTAGATATAATTTTAATACAGTTCTTTATCTTACTGAATTGAATACTAGGGCACATATATGCTACAAAATGTCCAGAGAACTACAACTAAAATCTGAAGTTTTGATTTATAGTATAGTTTCTGTTATAATATGTGGACCGGTTTCAGTATAAATACTAGTGTCTCATAGAGTGAATTGATGCATACGACTATAAAAATTAAGTCTTTTGTTACTTGAGCTTTTCGTTTCCAACAAATTCTCAATACA
This sequence comes from Pan paniscus, assembly GCF_029289425.2. Taxonomy (NCBI): domain Eukaryota; kingdom Metazoa; phylum Chordata; class Mammalia; order Primates; family Hominidae; genus Pan; species Pan paniscus. The sequence continues at coordinate 136,185,372 of NC_073254.2, forward strand.
AATAATTAAGTTTAGTCTCATAGATTATGTTTCTTTGCTATTTCCCTTGACTGTTTATAACATTCATGACATACTTTTCAATTAACTGTGTTTTTATTCATGGGCGTTATAGACTTTAAAGAAAAAACTTGATAGAATATATCCAAAGGCAGGCACCACTATAAAATCTAGACTTTATTATTTTTGTGATTGAAACTCACCACTCTAAATATTAGAAATGGCTTCCATCTGTTTCATTGCAAAATGGGTAAAACTATATTCATGAGCTTTCTTCTCTTTAATGATATAAATTTTCTACTTAAATGTAAGCCACTAAGTACTAAATGTAAAATATAGTTTAAGTAAATAAAATTACATGATAAAATGTATTTAGAAGTAAAATATTAACAGTTGCATTCAAGCCCTGTGTTTTCCAGTGCTCTTATACTTTTTACTTAAAGGAATTTATCTAAAAATTCGTGGAAATAAGAGATAATGTATCAAAATACCATCAGCTCTCTTAAAGTTTATTACTAAATAATCTAATTAAATAATAATATTCTAAAATGTTTTCTGACATTCTAAATTATAACCACGTGAAAGGGCATTAAAGCATCCCATTTGTTTATTTTCTGCTGATAAGCTTTAGGTAACAGCTCTGAAATGCCTACTGGAAGGGCAGGGAGGTTGGAAAGGAAATGGACTTTTTGCTGTACTTTTGCTAGAATACATTTAACTCCTTAGAGATTGGAGATTAGTTTCATAGTATAAAAATACCACTACCTTTCACTGCAGCATCAAGGAGTTTACTTTGTGGAATTGTTTTATCCTGTATGTCTAGCTTTCATAACTTTACAAAGAGGAAAGTGTGTGTGTGTGTGTGTGTGTGTGCGTGCGTGTGTGTGTGTGTGTGTACTAGTGGGACTGGGTCTAAATTTATGTGATCTAAGTGAAAGTTAATTTGCTTGAAACCCTTCTTGTTTGCTTGAAACCCACAAGCTGAGGATCATACCTAGGGGACCTCTCTCCCATCCGAGTACTAACCAGGCCTGACCCTGCTTCACTTCTGAGATCAGGTGAGATTGGGCGCGTTCAGGGTGGTATGGCCATAAGCCCTAGGACACCTTTCTGAACTCTTTAACTTGAAGTCAGCCTTTCTTGATTCATAAAGGCGATAGAAAGAATCTGTAAACATCTCTATGTTTTATGGTCAGGTATAAGAATCCTAAATTGAGTGGTCAAAACCTGGACCAGTTTATTAAAAGAGATTACTGCAATGAAGCAGAAAACTAACCGACTTCCAGTCATTTGTTGTTAAAGAAGTCATAACTAGTGTCAGCTGGTATGTGAAAGCCAAATTACCAAGTGTTCCCACCTTTTACTCTGAAGAATTAACTTTTCAAAGTCAGTGCAAAGAACTATAGTTTTGGTAAAGGCAATTTTACTGAATAGTCCAAAATGTTATTGTACTTCCAGAAATATAGAGCAGTTTCCCTATAATAATAAAACCTCTTGATTGATGCCCCCCAAAATGTGAGCATCTCAGAAGGGGAGGGGAACTCATGGATTAATTGACAGGTGAGAACCAGAAAAAGCCCCCAACTCCCAGTAAATTTGCAATTTCAGTGTTTGCCTTATAAAAATCTTCTTGCTTTAAGCAAAATTTCTTTTACTCGATATGCATTTCCAGCCCTCTAATTTTTCTTTCCTTATGAGTTTGAAGGCACAAAGACAGTGAACAGTAGAAAGAAAAGATTATTCTATCCTCATCTTCATAGTTATACAAATGGTAATTTCTTGGCCCTAAAATAGTCAAAGTAAGTTTGTAAAATTAGATATGTTCATGCTGTTTTTTCTTCTTATTTATTTAACATAAGTAGAGATATTTAGCTTCAGGAAGTGTCATTGTAAGGGTGGGGATACCAATTTATTTGTTTCTCTTTATAGAAGAATTCTAGCTTAAAAATATTAAATAACATATAGTAGATATTCTTCCAGTGTATTTTTCACTATTAATGTGAAAATACTCCTTATCTTATTAATATTACATTAAAATGAAGAATTCTGAAAACTGCATAATGGCAGGAGGATTTACATTCTTATACTGATCAGATGTTAATACTTTCTTCAGAGAATTGGGGTTTTAGCATTCATTCCTTTTCATGCATCTGACAAAGGACTAATATCTAGAATCTACAAGGAATTCAAACAAATCAGCAGAAAAAAAACAATCCTATCAAAAAGTGGGCTAAGAACCCGAATAGACAGTTCTCTAAAGAAGATACGCAAATGCCCGACAAACATATGACAAAATGCTCAACGTCACTAATGATCAGGGAAACGCAAATCAAAACCACAAAGACCTTTTTAAAAATTAACCTACTGAAATTAAATTGTTTTCATCATTCCCAGTGTTATCAAAAAGAATAACGGGTTTTGAACAAGCATTTGGCACTTTGATGACAGGAATCTAAATCAGCTTCAGTGATGAACTCAATAAATTATAAGATTCTGGTTTGATTGAGACATACACCTATCTTTGATGTCCTGGTTTGGTTCAGGCATACTGAGGATAACTTAGAGTAATCTTATTTCTTTTGGAAAGGCACAAGAATATACATAATGCTCCAAAGATTCTTGATGTCATGAAAATCACTCTCATCCTAAAGGATTTGTTAGCCAGTGATCCCTCTGAAGCAAGTTCACATTTATTAGAATTTCAGAACAGTGTAGATAATGTGGATAATTTTAGTTCTAGCTGCATAAAATACCCAGAAGTTTATTATTACAATTAAATCTTGTTTTTTATTGCAGAATACCGTGGTGTTCTCTATAACTGTGTTGAATTTATAATGATCTAATTGAGAGGAATTTATCCCCAAAGGATAAGTGTTTACATTTTTTATTTTAAATTATTAAGGGCATATATTATTTTAATTACAGAGATAGTATATAAGTAAAAGATTCATTTTATTTAAATGTTTTCTTAAAAGTGTGTTATGTCTCATTTTTCAACGTTTAGAGGATGCAAGAGAACCAACTCTGAAAATCATAAAAGGAAAGAATGAAACAATTATCTTATTTCTCTTTTACAAATTCTAACGCAAGGTAACTCGTTGGTGCAGGACAGTTTCTCTTTATAGAAGAATTCCAGCTTTTAAAAAATGAAAATGGAATGATAGAATTGATATGTCACACTTTATAATCCCTAATGAAATAATGGACCTAGGTAGTGATCATTAATGACTGCTAAAACTGCTAAAACTTAAGTGAAACTTCATGAATGGAGAAGACTGATAACACCTGAACTTATTGCTTAATCTTATCACAAAGAAAGAAACACTCAGCCATTTTGTGCCTCATGATGTGATGCAATAAGAAATACATTCTCTATAAAACTGTCTTGCCAAAATATCAAACCCAGATTGTATTAAACCTCTGTAATTACCAGTTCATAGGAACTAGAGTACCAAGTTAGTTGACACTGTAGAAAGGCAATAAGCAGAATCCAGAATGAGGAAAGTGCTATGGGGGAAATGACCCAATTTCATCAGTGAATAAATGGAAAGAAAAAAGAATGAAGGAGAACTGTAGGTTAAAGGACATTTAAGTGATGTATCAACCAAATGCAATTTGTGAGTCGTGTATTTTCAGTCAACCAAACCAATTTTTAAAAAACTATTTGGGAGATGCTGGTGACATTTTCAACACTAACTGATATATGATGATAGTAAAGAATTATTGTTATATTTTTCAGGTGTCATGTAGCTTAATAAGAATTCTTATCACTTAGATATACATACTTAAAGGTATTTTGGGATGAAATCATATGGTATCTTGAATTTACTTTAAGACAACCTAACAGAGGTACAGGAGATACATATATAGATGAAAAGATTAATAATTATTGAAGTCGAGTGATGAGTATAGCAGTTTGTTATACTCACCTCTCTACTGTTACATGTGTCTGAAAATTTCCATAAGAATGAAAAACTAAACTTAGGAATATCAGATAAATAAATATAGTAAACATTAGGTAAATTACTATAATAAGAATACAATGTAATATAGATACAAAAGGATCTTACAGAAATCTTACAGAAATATTAGCAAATTCAGAATATATAAAAAGTTGCAAAACTAACATTGGAATTATCAGTTTAATTTATGATATTAGCAAATAATTTATGATTATTTCAGTGGATGCAGAAAAACCCAATTAATAAAACCCAGCATCTGTTCATAATAAAAACCATAGGAAACTAGGAATAGAAAAGAACTTCTTTAATCCCATTATAGGATATCTCCAAAGCTTCACACTCTTGGCTAAAGTATTCTCTTTGACACTGAGAATAAGACAAGGAGGCTTATTGTCACCACTTTTTTTCATTACATAAAAATCAGTTGTATATCCAGATCCCAACACAATCAATTGGAAACTAAATGTTAAAGAAATGCCATTTGCAATAGTATTACAAAATACAAGTACCTAGGGATAAATTAACAAAACCTATTGCAAGCTTTCTGTGCAAAAAAAAAGTGCACAAGATTGAAATAACTGAAGACCTAAATAAATGGGAGCTATATTATGTTCCTGGTGGAAGACAGTATTTTAAAGGTGCCATCTCTTCAAATTAATTATATAAATTCAGTGCAATTCCAACCAGAATTTTATTTATTCATTTTTCTATTTCAATAGGTTTTTGGGAAACAGTTGATGGTGGTTACATGAATAAGTTCTTTGGTGGTGATTTCTGAGATTTTGGTGCACCCATCACCTGAGCAGTGTACACTATACCCAGTGTATAGTCTCTTATCCCTCACCCGCTCCCACCCTTTCCTCCGCGTCCCCAAAGTCCACTGTATTATTCTTATGCCTTTGTGTCTTCATAGCTTAGATACCACTTATGAGTGAGAACATTGGTTTTCCATTCCTGAGTTACTTCACATAGAACCTCCAATTTCATCCAGGTTGCTACAAATGCCATTATTTCATTTCTTTTTATGGCTGAGTAGTATTCCATGGAGAGTGTGTGTGTGTGTGTGTGTGTGTGTGTGTGTGTGTATCACATTTTCTTTTTCTTTATCCACTCTTTGATTGATGAACATTTGGGCTGGTTCCACATTTTAGCAATTGCAAATTGTGCTGCTATAAATGTGTGTGTAAGTATCTTTTTTGTATAATGACTTCTTTTCCTCTGGGTAGATACTCAGGAGCAGGATTGCTGGATCAAATGGTAGGTCTACTTTTAATTTTTTAAGGAATCTCCACACTGTTTTCCATAGTGGTTGTACTAGTTTACATACCCACCAACAGTGGAAAAGTGTTCCCTTTTCACCACATCCACGCCAACACCTATTTTTTTTTATTTTTTGATTATGGCCATTGTCGCAGGAGTAAGGTGGTATCACATTATGGTTTTGGTTTGCATTTCCCTGATCACTAGTGATGTTGAGCATTTTGTTACATGTTTGTTGTTCATTTGTATATCTTCTTTTTAGAATTGTCTCTTCATGTCCTTAGCCCACTTTTTGATGTGATTGTTTGTTTTTTTCTTGCTGATGTGTTTGAGTTCCTTGTAGAGTCTAGATATTACTCCTTTGTTGGATGTATAGATTATAAAGATTTTTTTCCCCACTCTGTGGGTTGTCTGTTTACTCTGCTGATTGTATTTTTTGCTGTATATAATTAAGTCCCATCTATTTATCTTTGCTTTTGTTGAATTTGCTTTTGAGTTCTTGATCATGAAGTCTTTGCCTAAGCCAGTGTCTAGAAGGGTTTTTCCACTGTGCTCTTCTAGAATTGTTATGGTTTTGGGTCTTAGATTTAAGTTTTTCATCCATCTTAAGTTGATTTTTATATAAGATGAGAGATGAGGATCCATTTCGTTCTTCTACATGTGGCTTGTCAGTTGTCCCTGCACCATTTGTTGAATAGGGTATCCTTTCTCCACTTTATGTTTTTGTTTGCTTTGTCGAAGATCAGTAGGCTGTAAGTATTTGGCTTTATTTCTGGGTTCTCTATTCTGTTCCATTGGTCTGTGTGCCCGTTTTTATACCATTACTGTGCTGTTTTGGTGATTATGGCCTTATAGTATAGTTCAAAGTTGGGTAATGTGATGCCTCCAGATTTGTTCTTTTTGCTTAGTCTTACTTTGGCTATGCAGGCTCTTTTTTGGTGCCATATGAATTTTAGGACTTTTTTCTAGTTCTGTGAAGAATGGTAGTAGTATTTTGATGGGAATGGCATTGAATTTGTATATTGCTTTTGGCAGTATGGTCATTTTTTAAATATGGATATTTTGTGGGATTTTTATAATATCCCATGTTATATGGAGCATGGAATGTGTTTCTGTTTGTGTCATCTGTGATTTCTTTCAGCAATGTTTTGTAGTTTTCCTTATAGAAGTCTTTCACCTCCTTGGTTAAGTATACTCCTAAGTATTTTATTTTATTATTATTTTTTTGCAGCTTTTATAAAAGGAGTTGAGTTCTTAATTTGTTCTCAGCTTGGTCACTGTTAGTGTATAGCAGGGCTACTCATTTTTGTACATTAATTTTGTATCCTGAAACTTTGCTGAATTCATTTACCATTTCTAGGAGCTTTTTTGAGGAGTCTTTAGAGTTTTCTAGGTATATGATCATGTCATCAGCAGAAGCAACAGTTTGACTTCCTCTTTGCCAATTTGGATACCCTTTAGTTCTTTCTCTTGCCTGATTGCTCTGGCTAGGACTTCCAGTATTATGTTGAATAGAAGTGGTGAAAGTGGGCATCTTTGTCTTTTTCCACTTCTCAGGAGGATTGTTTTCAACTTTTCCCTGTTCAGTTTAATGTTGACTGTGGGTTTGTCATAGATGGTTTTTATTACCTTAAGGTATGTCCCTTCTATGGCAGTTTTGCTGAGGGTTTTAATCATAAAGAGATGCTGGATCTTATCAGCTGCCTTTTCTGCATCTATTGAGATGATCATGTGATTTTTGTTTCTAATTCGGTTTATGTGGTGTATCACATTTATTGACTTGCATATGTCAAACTATCCCTGCGTCCCTCATATGAAACCCACTTGATCATGATTGATAATCTTTTTGACATGCTGTTGGATTCAGTTAGCTAATATTTTGTTGAGGATTTTGCATTTATGTTCATCAGGGATACTAGCCTGTAGTTTTCTTTATTTGTTATATCCTTTCCTGATTTTGGTATTAGGGTGATACTGGCTTCATAGAATGATTTAGAGAAGATTCCATCTTTTGAAATAGTGTCAGTTGGATTGGTACCAATTCTTTGAATGTCTGATAGCATTCAGCTATGAATCCGTCTGATCCTGGCCTTTTTTTGTTGGTAACTTTTTAATTACCATTTCAGTCTCACTGCTTGTTATTGGTCTGTTCAGAGTGTCTGTTTCTTCCTGGTTTAAACTAGGAGGGTTGTATATTTCCAGGAATTTATCCATCTCCTCTAGGTTTTCTAGTTTATGCCCATAGAGGTGTTCATAGTAGCCTTGGATGATCTTTCATATTTATGTAGTATCAGTTGTAATATCTTCTGTTTCATTTCTAATTGAGCTTATTTGGTTCTCTCTTCTTAGTTATTCTCACTAACGGTCTATCAATCTAATTTATCTTTTCAAAAAACCAGCTTTTTGTTATATTATGTTTTGTAATTTTTTTTGTTTCAATTTTTAGCTTTGCTCTGATCTTGATTATTTCTTTTCTTCTGCTGAGTTTGGGTTTGGTTTGTTCTTATTTCTCTAGCTCCTTGAGTGTGACCTTAGATTGTCTATTTGTGCTCTTTCAGACTTTTTGATGCTGTGAACTTCCCTCTTAGCACTGCCTTTGCTGTATTCTGGAGGTTTTGATAGGTTGTGTCACTATTATCATTAAGTTTAAAGAATTTTTAAATTTCCGTCTTGAGTTCATTGTTGATCCAAAGATCATTCAGGAGCAAGTTATTTAATTTCCATGTATTTGCATGATTTTGAGGGTTCCTTTTGGAGTTGATTTCCAATTTTATTCCACTATGGTCTAAGAGAGTACTTGATATAATTTCAGTCTTCTTAAATTTGTTAAGACTTGCTTTGTGGCCTATCATATGGTCTGTCTTGGAGAATGTTCCATGTGCTGATGAAAAGAATGTCTATTCTGCAGTTGTTGGGTAGAAAGTTCTGAAAATATCTGTTAAGTCCATTTGTTCTAGGGTATAGTTTAAGTCCATTGTTTCTTTGTTGTCTTTCTGTCTTGATGGCCTGTCTAGTGCTGTCAGTGGAGTATTGAAGTCCCCCACTATTATTGTGTTGCTGTTGATCTCATTTTTCTTAAGTCTAGTAGTAACTGTTTTATAAATTTGGGAGCTCTACTGTTGGGTGCGTATATAGTTAAGATTGTGATGTTTTTCTGTTGGACTAGTCCTTTTATCCTTATATAATGTCCCACTTTGTCTTTTCTAACTGTCGTTGCTTTAAAGTTTGTTTTGTCTGATGTAAGAATAGCTACACCTGCTTGCTTTTGGTATACATTTGCATGGAATATTTTTTTCTACCCCTTTACCTTTAGTTTGTGTGAGTCCTTATGTGTCAGGTGAGTCTCTGGAAGACAGCAGATACTTGGTTGGTGAATTCTTAGCCATTCTGTCATTCTGTATCTTTTAAGTGCAGCATTTAGGCCCTTTACATTCAACGTTAGTATTGAGATGTAACATACTATTCTATTCATCCTGCAAGTTGTTTCCTGAAAACCTTGGATTTTTTTCATTGTATTGTTGTTTTATAGATCCTGTGAGATTTATGCTTTAAGGAGGTTCTATTTTGGTGTATTTCAAGGATTTCTTTCAAGATTTAGAGCTTCTTATGGTAGTTCTTGTAGTTCTCTCTTGGTAATGGCAAATTCTCGCAGCATTTGTTTGTCTAAAAAAGACTGTGTCTTCCCTTCATTTATGAAGCTTAGTTTCACTGGATACAAAATTCTTATATGATAATTATTTTGTTTAAGGAGAACAAAGGTAGGACCCCAATGCTGTCTAGCTTGTAGGGTTTCTGCTGAGAAATCTGCTGTTAATCTGATAGGTTTTCCTTTATAAGTTACCTGATGCTTTTGTCTCATAGCTCTTAAGATTTTTTTTTTTTCATCTTGACTTTAGATAACCTGGTGACTGTGTGCCTAGGTGGTGATCTTTTTGCGATGAATTTCCCAGGTGTTCTTCCCAGAGCTGCTTGTATTTGGATGCCTAGATCTCTAACAAGGCTGGGGAAGTTGTCCTCGATTATTCCCTCAAACATGTTTCCCAGACTTTTAGATTTCTCTTCTTCCTCAGGAACACCAGTTGTTCTTAGGTTTGGTCATTTAACATAATCCCAAACTTATTGGAGGCTTTGTTCATTTTTATTTAATTCTTTTTTCTTTGTCTTTGTTGGATTGAGTTAATTTGAAAGCCTTGTCTTCGAGCTCTGACGTTTTCTTCTACTTGTTTGATTCTGTTGCTGCAAGTTTCCAGTGCATTTTGCGTTTCTCTAAGTGTGTCCTTGACTTCCAGAAATTGTGATTGCTTTTTTATTTATGCCATGTATTTCATTGGAGATTTTTTCATTCGTATCCTGTATCATTTTTTTGATTTCTTTAAGTTGGACTTGTGCCTCCTTGATTGACTTAATAGTTGATCTTCTAAATTCTTTTTCTGGCAATTCAGAGATTTAGTCTTAGTTTGGATCCATTGCTGGTGAGCTGGTGTTATCTTTTGGGGGTGTTAACCATGTTTGTCATATTACCAGAATTGTTTTTCTGGTTCCTTCTCATTTGGGTAAACTATGTCAGATGGTAGATCCGGGACTCAAGGGCTACCGTTCAGATTCTTTTGTCCCACAGGGTGCTCCCTTGTTGTGGTGTTCTCCCCTTTCCCCTAGAAATGGCTCCCTGAGAGCCAGACTGCAGTGATGCTATTTCTCTTCTGAATCTAGCCACCCAGCAGAGCTACTGGGCTTTGATCTGGTACTGGGAAGTGTCTGCACAGAGTCCTGTGATGTGATCTGTATTCAGGTCTCTTAGCTGTGGCTACCAGCACCTGCTCCAGGAAAGGTAGCAGGGGAGCGAAGTGGACTCTGTGAGGGTCATTAGTTGTATTTTTGTTAAGTCCAACCAAAATTTTAACAAGTTTTTTTATAGAAAACTGAAGCTCATGCCACAATTTATATGGAAATGAAAAGGGCCATGAAGAGCCAAGACACTCATGAAGAACAGGGCAAGAGGGTCTGTTCTACAAGACACTAGCAAATAATTCATGGCTTATTTTAAAGTTACAGTAATTTGGTCAGAGTGCTTTTGGTATAAAGACTGACAACTAGAAGATCACTGAACCGGAGATCCCAGAAAAGACCTTTGCAGTTGTAGACACATGCTTGATGACAGAACGGGTACAGCAGAGCAGTGGGGAAAGGACTGTCATAAAGGGTGCCTGGAGAGTTGGAAATCTATGTAGAAATTCATAAAACTTGATCCCCACTCACATATTAGACAAAAATCAATTTCACATGGATTATAGAAACAAATATGAAAGGCAAATCAGTAAAGCTATCAGAAGAAAATCTGAGAAAAATAGCTTCATAGCTTAAAGATAATGAAATATTTCTTAAATAGGATAGAAACAGTATTGATTGATTGTAAAGGAAAAGTGAATAAATTTGACAAACATTAAACGTCTCTCTTCATAAAAAATTACTAAGAACGAAAGGGCAAGTTATAGAAGAGAAGATATTTGGAATACATATAATCATAAAAAGACTTTTATCTAGTGTAAAAAAGACCTATAAATCAGTAACAGGAAGACAGCAACCCAGTAGAAAATGAACAAAAGTCTTGACAGGCAGTTTACAAATAGGGAACTCTAAATGGCCAATAAACATGAAAATGTGCTTATGCTTATTAACAGTCATGAGAGTGCTAATTAAAGTTCAATGAGGTACCACTAGATATCCATCAGAATAGTTGGAATTAAAGAATCTAGTGATTTCAGTGGTTGGTGAGGATGTGAAGCAAAGAGAACCCTTAAACTGCTGGTGGGAGTGTAAATTGTTGAGCTGGTTTTGAAAATTGTTGAGTATTATCCTATAAAGTTGAAAGTGAGCATTCCTTATGACACAGCCATATTAGGCTGCAATATATACCATCCAGAATGTTCTTAGTGGCATTCACTATTACACCAAATTAGAGACAGCCCAAATATCCCTCAGTAGTGCAGTTGCTATGCAGTGTGTCATACAGTGACATTCTATTCATCAATGAAAATGAAGCTTTATGAACAACATGAATGAATCTTAAAAACAGAAAATGAGAGAGAAAAAGCCAGTAATACAGGATATATATATTCTATGGTTGCATTTATAAAATAGATATTAAAATGGGTTACACTAGAGCATAATTAGGTACTAAAGCCAGAAAAGTAAAGATGTACCATAGATATGAGGATAGCAATTACCTTTCAAGGGTGGTATCAGAGGACTTCTGGTATCCTGGAAATTTTCTACTTTTTTTTTTTTTTTACCTGATTAGCAATTACATGAATGTTTATAACATTTCAACCAAAGTACAGATTTATGTTTTTTGTCTTTTCTATGTGTGTGTATGTTTTATAATTTTTAAGATTATGTATAACTTCTGATTTAAGGAGAGAAGGCCTATTTCATAGCTGATACTCTGTTTTTTAATTTTGATCTGTTTATTTATAATTAAGCTTCACTACCATTTTGCAGAATGGAGTTTAATTTATAATTGGAATGGATAAATAAAACATTATCATTGGCCCCACATTAGAACTTCACTGTATTTAAAACAGATTTTATAAATTCTAGAAGTTGTATCCTTGTATATTCACTGTTAAAGTCATTCATTATCAGTTTTCTCATTACAATTGATTTTTTAATAATTATTTTAATCAAGTTGAAATGAGTTGTTTAGTAGTAATACCTTTCCTACTTGAATTTTGTTCTTTTTTTTAGTTGACCACTCTTGAGAAATTTATTTTAGGTACAAATTGTAATAAAAGTTTTACTTCTATTTATTAACTGGTACTTTTTTCTCTTGTAAACCTTTAGAATTGTGTAATTGATTGTGCATGTATATATTTTTTCCCTCATTTTGAGGGCTAGTAAGCTCACAACCCGATTTGAGACTTACATATAGTTCCAGTATTGCAGTATATTTACATTTATTTTTTGTCTTCCTAGTCTTGACATTTTATTCTGATTTTCTTTGGCTTGGGATACTTATTCTTTATATACCTCTCTCTCATTTCTAACTATATTTTGCAAGCAATTTAGAACCTTTTTATATTTAGGAGGAGAAGACACAAATGAACATACAAACGAATGAGTATTGGATGACATTAAGTTGTGCTTGAGACTATTGGTTCTCTATAGTTCTTGTGTATTAAATAAAGTTCAAAAGTTTAAACCAGTTATGCAGACTGTTTTTCTATTTTTAAAAGGCCCTTGCCTGTCAAATGAGAGTAAATATTTATAGTTGGCCATGGTGAAATGTTCTGAGGATGAAAAAAAAATGATTTTAATAGAACTGCATCCTTAATAGAAGATGGATACAAGAATCCATTCATATGCAGGAACTAGAAAAGAATGAAGTAATGGTAGACAGCAGTTACTTAGTTACAGCTAAATGCTTCCGTTCAGGGGAAGCACGTAATTCTCTTATTGTATACTATGCTATATGTATGTTTTTGCCTTTTAAGATTTTTAACTGATTTCAATAAAGAAGTGAAATGTTTGTTGTTCTTTTACTAGTTTTCAGGTAGTGGCACAATAATGATATAATGGAAAGTACAGTGGCTCAGTTTAATGTGGGCAGATTATTTCATCTCTCTGAATCACTGTCAATACTTTTTTCAGCTTTATGGGAATAGCAATATCTATCACAGAGCTTGTAGTGGATATTACATAAGATGTGATATCTATATCATACCTGTTACATAGTGGCTGGTCAACATATGTTCATTTTCTCCTCTTCCCATCACCACACTTCTCAACCTTAGAAAGTCAGCATTCCCTGAGCCAAAACAGTATTTTTTAAATTATCTATGTATTTTTTCTTTTATCAATATATGAAATACTGTCTTTTTCCTTAAAAAATGAAATTATTACCATATGATAAAAGGAAGCAATTTTTTATATTTCTTATTTTGAAAGAGCAAAATAAGTTGTTTTGTTAGTAGACTTAGAAACAGAGGGGAAATGTGGATAGTTACTTGGATGAGGGATGAGAGGTGAGGAAGACAGTAGATAGGTTACAGAAGTTACGGCAGTGGTATCTGGAGAAAACAAAACAAGCATCCCCCCACCTCCCATCACATTAGTTGCCCTTTTTTACACAGCTAAAATTAAATTGAGAGGGAAAAGATGACAGTGGTTGTGGGGGTAAACACCCCATGCAGAAAGCCTCTACTTTTACACAACTCTGCTTTATTGGATCGTCAATAAAATCAAACAGGAAAGACTTCAGACCTGCAAAGCTGCCAAAAATGTAGTGGTCTCTGGATTCTTGACAACTGAACTGTGAGAGTCATGTGGTATGTAAAACGTCTGGAAAGAATCGTTCTGCTGAGGGGGCAAGTGACAGGTCTGCTGGATTTCAGTAATCCAAGAAGGTGCCAGAGACAAGTTCTCAGTTTCGTTGGGATGGGTTCTGTGTGGTGCTTCTACATGGCTCTCATTAGTGGTTACCCCTGTTTATAAGGATGAATACAAGGAAATCCTGGTATTCCAGAACTGGAAAAGACTTGAGAAATTAACTCCAGCTCTTTATTTTAAGTGAGGAAACTGAGGCTCAGAGGCCTCAAGTGACTTCCCCGAAGTTGCACAGTGAGTTGTTGTTAGAACTACAGCCAACACCCGAGTCTCTGAACTCCTGAGTTAAATGCAAATATCTGTGGAAACCAATTTTTTTAATGTAGGGTGTGATTCTACTCATGTAACCTTATTCAGCTCTGGAAGTCGATATCCTAAATAAAGAAAGAGAAATAAACAACTCCTACCCTTCCTTTGTAGTTTAGCAAGAATTTGTACCTCTGACCCAAACTCCAAGGACAAGTTGCTTCAAGATGCAAAACAAGGAAGAGCATCTGAGGTCTTTAAAAAATGTTAACCATAGTAAACAAACAAACAAAAGAAACCCTACTGTACTTACTGTGTGATGGCCCCCATTTCTCTCTGGAAGGGGAAGGAGAGGAGATTTCACGGGAAAGAAGAGGAGGGAAAAATGTTTTACAGTGTAAGAGGTTTCTACTTAGTAAGTGCTTCATAAATATTTACTGATAGATGAAATAGCCTTCAACAATCACTGTCTAACTCAAAAAAGCTTTTTATGTAATAAATTATACCTTAAAATAGCCACATCTTTTCTCTTCAAGGTACGTGATACCACCAATTATATGAAATGTAGTGCAGTAGGAAAATACAGTCTGTCTAAACTAACTGTAAAGAAAATCCATTGCTAAAAAGAGTCAATAACATTGTCTAACATTTTTGTGTAATAATGTAGTTTATATAAGTTTCTAGGATTACTATCTAATGAGGTGTTTCTCCTAATACTTCAATCCTTAAAGTGTGTATATTGATGTACAGTATTTATATATTTGTATTCCCCAAACCTTAAGGCTGCCTGGTTCTCATTGCTCATTAATGTCCCCACCAACAAGGGAACAGGAGGCATTATCGGTGATAAATCAAATCAGTTTTGCTGCTTCCTGTAAGCTACATTGATTGCCATGATTTTTTGGACAGAACAAAGATGAGGTAGAAATTACGAGCAAACATGAGGATGAGGATGCAGGCTTATGAAACTCATCCAGTTAATCTCCCGTTAGCCCATTACTTAGGTGAAACTTGGTAATCATTAATATCATGATTAAGAATTTGTCATGTGGACTTAATTAGGTGGTTAGAGAGAGTGGTAGTCTGTGTGATGTTTAAGAAATGGTGTGAGTTCAGAGTTAACTGTGTGATTTTGCCAGTTAATTAACCTCTGTAAGTCTCTGTTTGCTCTTAAAATTGGGATAAGTTGTATTATGAGTGAGATAATATATGTGTTATGTTAAGCACAGTGCCTAATACATAGTGAGGAGCTCTCAATAAATATCAGCAGATAATATTACTAATGAAAAGGCATTATTTCCGTTTTGGGTATACTCGAATATTCTTTTAAGATGCCATTTCTACTTTAAAGGGTTATACATATTCCCCTCCATTATTTTAAAAAGAGAAAATTAGTACTAGGGTTTAACTATATACAGATGAAAGACTTGAAATGGACATTTTATGTTGCTCAAATTGGATTCTATGTTTCCGTTAAGTAGGTATTGTTTTTAAAAAGCAAAACTTCCTAAACTATTTTCTTTTGATGTAAAGTCAAAAATCAAATCTTAAAGTACATTAAGGAATGTTTACTTTGTATATTATAAAAAGTCAATATGAAGTTCAAAACTTTGTAACTGAATTTTGAGGTTTTGCCTTATACCTATATAGAGAGTGTAAAACCTCAACTAACCAGAATCTATCTGGTCTGAGTACTAATATTTTGTCTTTATTTCTGTGTGCACATTTCCTCTATTACGAATTCCTCCTGGTATTAAGCTGAAACCTGCTTCTTTGGCCTCCTACTATGGGAAGGTGTGTCTTTTCTAGTCTCAACTTCCCCTGCTTCCTCACGTTGCATCTTCAGCAGACCCCAGTTGTCCTGACTGGTCTCTGGTTGGGCTTGACCTTAAAGTCAAAAGCCAGGATTGTTGCCAAGAAGCTATTTGTATGAGATATACTTAGTTTGTCAGAGTATTGTTGGGATCACTTTTCCTTTTTATATAAATGCAGCATTACTAAAGCTGTACAGAATAGCTCCGTGCCTTACAGACTCTCATGTATTACCTGAGAATATGCTTATGAACTTTTGGCCTTTCTTGACTATTCAGTTTGTTATTAGCAACTCTTTGTGTAATGGCCTTTTAGTTTATTTGTGTTTTACTCTTAGTTCTGCCAGTTTTTCACTGTTTATTTTTTAAAATCTTGCCCCATAGTATCCAGTAATAAATAAGAAGTGGAGATATTGTGCTTTCCTTATAGGAGTGCTGTGATAACAAAACCTATAAATAAAAAATTAGGATGTTTTACTTTTAAACAAAAGGAAGGAAGAGCCCATGTGTTAGAAAGCTGTGGTGGAAGCAAAGAACACTGACCTTTGAAAAATGAAAACTTGATTTCAAATCTGGAACTTGCAACTTGCTTGCTGTGTGATCTTGGCTAAATCTCTGTTTCTCTAACTTTAAGTTACTTTGTGAAATGGAGAAGATATTTCCTAATTTATGGATTGAGAGAATAAAATAATATATGCAAGCAATGTTTCATAAACTGAAAGTCACTAATATACACAGAATATGTCTCATCTCTGTGCTAAGGGACAATATGAGCAAATGGTTGTCTTTGTGTAAGCATTTACAAACAAGAGTATTTTCAAAGCGTGCTTTAATTTTAACTCTGCTGTAATAAACCTTGAATCTTTCATCTTTGTTGTTGGACTTAAACATATAATTACACTGTTAAAAATAAAAAAAGAGGAGTTGGGCCAGGCACAATGGCTCACACCTATAATCCTAGCACTTTGGGAGGCCGAAACAGGCAGATCACTTGAGCCCAGTTGTTCGAAACCAGCCTAGGCAGCATGGCAAAAAATACAAAAAATACAGAAAGTAGTCAGATGTGGTGGCATGTATCTGTGGTCCCAGCTACTAGGTTGGCTGAGGTGGGAGGACCACCTAAGCCCAAGATCCATGATCACCCCACTGTACTCCAGCCTGGGCAACAGAGTGAAACCCTGTCTCAACAAAAAAAAAAAAAAAAAGAGTATTTGGTCAACAATAAATAAAGTAAAAGCAATTAGGAACTCCAGGTAAAGTAAGAAATTGTAGAATGATGTCATGGTCCAATCAGAATGTACAAAAAATGTGACATGATTTTGAGCAGTTGTGAAAATTAAGAAAAGGAAATCTATTTGATCTTTATTCTAGTAACATGTTCTTTCAAATGACGGAGTTTATAAAAATGGAACTCTAAAAATAGAAATGCAATTCTAGCACATTACTTGTTTTCACAACAAGTAATATTTATATTCATAACAGAGTAAACAGATTATTTACCTTTAATTTTTAGGAACAACTTAGAGACAAAGCCTAGAAAGGGTAGTTGACAATTTCGGGAAAAAAATGGCAGTCAGAGGCTAAGATGTGGAAGGGGACTGGGAATTGGTGAGAAGGGGAGAATCACTAATAGCCTATTTTATGTTGTGGGGAGTTAAAAATTGATTGAACAGATAGAACCTGAAGTATATTGTTTAAAGTTAGCAGTGGCCAGTAAAAGAATAAAACTATAACAACTGTGAGGGAGGGGTAAGAATAATAAAGGATAATGTGAATTTTCTTTATTTCTTAATGGGAAGTCAGTAGATGTTGTTTATGGCTTATGAACTAAGAACTACAAGTATAATTATATTATTTAGAGTTTTGAATGTAAATTATCAGAAGAGTTAGAAACAAATGACTAAAGGTAGTGGCTTTTGGGTACAATGCTGAAGTGGGGCAGGTATGGAGCTAGAACCTATTCTTTTCCATTATAAGACACTCTACATACTGTTGTAATATTTTTATGGTTTACATTATTAGTTTGATACAAGCATATTTTTCTAAGTACTGATATCCAAAAGTCATAGTTGGATACTGTGGCATATTTGCCATCCCCAAATCTGGAAGATATACAGTGATTATTCAAACCTAAAGTTACCTCACCTTCACCTTCCTGCCATCCATACTCTACCGCTCTCTCTATATTCTGCTTTGACTTCTAGGTAGCATGAATTGTTTTTGCTTGCCAGCCTAGGATCAGCCTATGTCACATTATATTTTATATCATCTCATTGTTAGTTCTCTTGTTCACTGAAATGTCAATCTGGTTAATTTCTATAAAATAAAACATACTGAAGTTATAATATAGGCATATGATAGTAAGAGAAACAGTGTATCTACTGCTTAGAAAATAACTTGCATGATACCAATATTTTATATCACAATTTCGCTATTAAAATTATACAGAGGAGAATATTAATTGACTCAAACATTGGAAATTTTTTTGGAAACACCATTTTCTGTATTTTTCTATTAAGTTTACCTTAACTTTTTTATTAACTTTTTTTTTATTCAAGAGGTCATAGTAGTTTACCAGATTAGGTTGGTCATGGCCAAATTGTGACCAAATCATTACTAAAATATTCATTTTTAAGAATAGTTCAATACAGGGATTCCAATGATAATCCAAATATTCTGCTTTATATATGATCGTATTTGAAATGATTACTTTCATATCATTTATCTGCTCCCTCCCTCAAATGTACATAATCAGGGGTTAGAAAGATGGCTGGCTATCAGAACAGCTTTTAAATTTTTGGTTGGAAAAGGCACATCTTTAGAATATGGTAGACTCTCTTGTTAGCTAAATATATTCATTAAGATTGAAGTGTAGGCAGATTTAGATCAACAATAGCAACTAGTAGCAATTAAGCAAATTTAATGTGCACAGAACAGATGGTGGGATTGTGGGTGGGGACTGAAGACCAAAGAGATGCTATTTTCTAACAGTAACTTTAGAAGAGACCAAAAAGCTATTTTAAGCCGCAAGTTGGAAAGGGGGAAGGTGGAGATGGAGAGAGATTCCTGCCTCTGACCATATTTGATGATGAGCATTTTGGTCAGTTATTCATTCTTCCATCCATCTGTCTAGTACTTGTTTGAGTACCTACTGTAACACTCATTGGTTGGTGTTGTCGGGTTGTTAAGGGGCTAAACTTGACATTGTTATCCCTGACATTCTGTTATTTCCTGACATCATGCTATCCACAAGGGTGAGATTGTATCTCAAAAGGACAGTCGTCCTTTCCTTATTACTCATACTCCATAAGCATCTAACTTCCTTGATGACTTAAACCTCAAATCACCCAGCAATGACCTTCAGGAATTCCATTTTTTAACTGATAGATTAGTTATATTTTCCATATCACATTTGTTATTTCCTAAAAGTACATTTAAATCCTTAAATGTTTTTGAATTTTTTCATTGCTCTAACTACAGCAACAAAATATACACAATGGGAAAGAGTTCAGTTAATCAAAATTTAAACCAGTTTTACCTAATAGCATTTAAATCTTTTCTAAATTTTTCCCCAAACTATAAATCAACCATTATTAGTGATTAGTTTGATCTAGGGAAAAAAAAGTTTTCTCTTTGCCATTTGGTTTTTAATAGCACAAAGAAATTATATCAATTAGAAAAATACTCAAACTATTTGGATGTTATTTTATCAAATTATATATAGTATATAGAAAGTTGAGGTCAGGGGAACAGGAGGAGTAGCTTCATTACACTAAACAAAATAGTGTTTCTTTGTGTCTGCTATGACATTTTGTGAGCATTTCACCAGCATTGCTGACTTTTTCTGGGTTGTGTTTGCTGCTTCTTAACTCTGCGGTGTTGGGAATGCTGGCTCACTCTCTCCACCTTTTCCTCTTCTACTTGTGCAGCCTTGTGTATGCTGTTTTTAACACTCACATAGTGCTTACCATGAGCCAGGCACTGTTCTTCATTAGACAAGGAAAGCAGATACTTCCTTTTCCTCCCCTCTTCTACTCTGATGTTGGAGATATCCTCAAATGGAATAGCCATGTTTTCTCCAGAGTTCTATCTAGTTGCATCTGACCAGCTCTTTTTCCTTTCATTTCTGGCAGACCTGGTGTCTGAGGGCTCCTCATTTTTCTACAGCTGTGTGTGTCCATCAGAGCCATTGCCTCAGAGCCAGAGGGTCACGGGAAGCAGGATCTCCTGTCCACCCCCACCTCCTTTCTCCATTTGTAGTGGGCCAACTGCCCTCCTCACCTCTACTATCTTCTGCTCTCTACCTAGGGTCTGAAGAGGCATGAATCTTCATAGGCATCTGGCCACGGATCTGCTTTGCCTGGTTAATGATGTCGATGTCAGCTTTGTCCTCAACCACATACCATCCATAGTTTGTAGACACCATTCCCTTTACTGGTGGCCAACTGAGACTTATAACTGAACATTTTACAAAATCCACAAAAAGTCCTTGATTCTCTGCTAGGTCTCTGATTATCATCTTGTCTGATTTAAAATGCTAAGCAGAATTGAATCATTGGAAGATACTGGGAAGAATCTTCCCGGTCAAGAATCAACATTCTTGACCTTCACCACCTTTTACCTCTGCCACCCAAGTTTTAAGAACAAACAGCCAGGTACAGCGGTTAATAACAATAATTTTAGTTGCTGTAGTGCAGATAGAAGACAGTATAATACAGTAATGAAAGCACCCAAATGTCGGAGTTAGACTGTTAGAGATTCAAATACCATCTCTACTTTTTGATTGTTTAGCATTGGCCAATTGACACAATTACTTTTAAGTTCCACATATGAAAATAAACTTGATAATGGTATTTATCTCATAGGATGTTATGCAGATTCAGTGAGATAATGTATAAAGAACTTAGCACAAGGAATGATGGATTGAAAGCGCTAGGTAAACATTTCTTCTTTATGTTTGCTACCATTGAGGAGCGTTTACATGTACCAGACATGCCAGTGCATTGACTACTTTATATACACATGTCTACTTCATTAGGAGCTCCACAAATAGCTTCACCCCAGATAGGGCTGCCACCAAAGCTCTCCAAATTTTGTCATAGAGAGCAGTGGCAATTTATGGCCCCAGGGCACCTAGCTTTGCTCAGAAAATGTCCTTCATCAGCTTGTTAGTGCCAAGAGTGAGCAAGCTTTTTCTAAATCTTCCAAGAGAGATCCTGGTAAATAAAAGGGTTATTTCTCCTGTCAAAGTGCTGGGTGGTCACCACATCAACAAATAGGGATTCAGTCACTCACTTCCTCTCCAAATTGAGGTCACTGAGTAGTGAACAACAGTTTCTGGGTAACAGCCATCTACTTGGTAAGGTTCACCCATTCAGTCAAAGCCACGTAACTATTCCACACAGCTTGATCCTGAAACAGAAAACAGTCAACGTGGCCAGTAAATGATGGCTTATATGGAGATAGGCCTTTCCTTTTCAGGACCATTATATGTAACTGTGCTCATGCCCTGCTTGACTCAAGCAGCTTGTTTAAAGAGCATGCCTTCTTCTATTCGTCCCATACATAAGAACTACAGGTGGCTGAGTATAGTGACTCATGCTTATAATCCCAGCAGTTTGGGAGGCTGAGGCAGAAGAATCACTTGAGGCCAGGAGTTCAAGACTAGCCTGGACAGCATAATGAGACCTCATCCCTAGAAAAAAAATTTAAAAATAGCCAGATCTGGTGGTGTGCACCTGCAGTCCTACCTGCTTGGGAGGCTGAGGCAGAATTGCTTGAGCCCAGGAGTTCAAAGTTACCTATGAGCTACGATCACACCACTGCACTCCAGCCTGGGCAACAGGGGAAGATCCTGTCTCTAAACAATATTTTTTTAAGAAAAGGACTACAGGAGTCTCTTATCTGATTTGAGAGCCATGTTTCTTAACCAAAGTGGGGACTTTTTCTTCTGATAGGCTAACTCATGAGGTCACAGAATGAGACAAAGTCTTCCATGGTGATCCCTCATAGCCACCAATAGAAAACTAATTCAGTTAGAATATAAACAGTGTAAATTAGATGAAGAATCTTCTAGTATTTATTTCTTTAGCTACCTTAGCACTATTGTCATCTTGAACTGGGTAATTCTTTGTTGGAGGAGCTGTTCTGTGCATTATATAATGTTTAGCAAGATCACTGGCCTCCATCCACTAGATGCTAGTAGCAGCACCCTCCACCCACCAGAAATTGCCAAATGTCCCTGGGGGTGAGGGGAGCTAAATCACCCTCAGTCAAAAGCCGTAATGTATAAAAATATCTTTCCATGAAAGACAAAATCTCCAGTTGTTTCTTCTAGATAGACAAGAGAGTTTGTCAGTTACGCCTATTAAATTTTACCTCCTGAAAGGACTATCTTCTGGAAGTGCCTTTTTCCTTTTCTTATAGGTTGTTAATCTGGTCTTTGATGCTGTGTTCTCATCCAGAAGACATTAGATAGTCAAAGGACAGGGAACTACCATTAGAAGACTGAGTTTTATTCCAACACTGCTATTATTAGCCTTGGCACTGAGCAAATCCTTTAACTACTCTAAGCCTTAGTTTACCTATCTGTCATCAAGGTTGTGGAAAGAGAAATATGTATGTACAAAAGCATCTTTAAAAAACAAAGAAGTCACCTAGCACTCAGATCTTAGTTTCTAACGCCATTCTCCAGTATTAGAAGCCAGGGCTCCTTGGAGAAATCTCTGACTTTAGGCCTGGGGCAGGAAATATACAAGATGACCTAGAGCATCTTGTAGTGCCAGAAGTAAATAAATGCTTTTTAAAAATTACAATGATGGAGGTGTGTAAAAGGGACACAGGAATTAAAGGATAGAGCTCCCAATGGCTAATGCTGGAACAATTTGAGAACAAAATTAATAAAGTAGTATGGAATTATAACCCAGAGTATAAAATAACCATCAATGAGTCTGATATAAATAAGTGATTAACAAGTAAATAAATGGGGAGAAGAGACTAATCTACCACGCAAAATATTTCCAAAATAGTTTATGCACACATTTTACCTTCAAGAAGGTAGAGCATGAATTTTTACTCCTTAAGGGTAGCCTGTGCATTGTACTTCCTTACAAAGAGTACAGTATGGAAAGGGGGGGGAAGAGTAACTTTGCAGTGGGGCAACCTGACAAATACTGTCCTGGCCAAATCATCCAGGTCAACATCAACAGTGACCCTTAATAGTATATACCCTTAATATAACATGAGAGTGGCACTTTATCTCCATGGTCTTCCACCCAATAACACATAACCCCGTCTAATGAAAAAGTCAGACAAATCCCAATTGAAGGACATTCTACAAAATATCTAACTAGTACTCCATAAAACTGTCAAAGTTACCAAAAACAGGGGAGGTCTGAAACTATGTCACAGTCAAGAGTAACCTAAGGAGACATAACCAGTAAACGTAATATGGTATCCTGGATGGGATCCTGGCACAGAAAAGAGACATTAGGTAAAAATTAAGGAAATCTAAATGAAGTGAGGACTTTAGTTAATAATAATGTATTGGTATTGCTTCACTAATTGTGACAAATGTACCATAATATTGAAAGATATTGATAGGGAAATTGAGTGTGAGGTGTATGGGAACTCTGGACTATCTTTGTAATTTTTCTGTCCATCTAAAACTGTACTAAAATTAAAATTTTATTTTAAAAAGCATAGCTAAATAAAGGTAAGACACTATTATAAGTAATGGTTATTTTATCCAGAAGGATATTGTCGAGCTCTGGTATATAATTCCCTTAGTTTTAAAAGTCTGTTCATGAAGTCATTCCTCAACTTCTCTCTCTGGGTGATGTTTAATGTCCTTATGGATCGTACTTCATCTCTTCTCCCACTAGCTTGGAGCAGTTTCAGGTTCCCAGCTAAAGAAGCTGAAGGATATCACATAACAGTTCTTCACCTTCTTGGCATAAATCCTGTGGCAGACCATGTTTACTTTTTCTTATGAGGAAATCCACATATGCTCCCTTCTTCTTCCCCCACCCACTCAGAAATACAGCTGCCTTACAACTTACCAGTGCTTTTTTCTAACTAAGGTCTGAAAGGTTCTCTGTTTAGTTTCTTTGTTCTCAAGAGGAATGGAAAAAAGCGGGAAGGTACTATGGTAGCACCCCACAGCACCAACTTGCCCAGTAGGAGTGAAGTACTAACTTGCCCAATAGGAGTGAAGTACCAACTTGCCCGAGAGGTACTGCACCTAGATGTGTACAGAATAAGAAGGTGAGATAAGGGGATCCTTCAGAATGAGTCACCACATGTAAAATCTTGGAGGGACGATACATGAGCAGATAAAAAAGTTTAATATAGGTAACTACAATTAGTTACCTCTATGATACTCTTGCCTTTTTGGCTGTAGCCATTATAACTAACTGTGTAATTGGAAGTCATTCCCACCACCTTTATTTCAGTGAAGAGTATTGTTTATTCATTCTGGGCGTATTGCACTGTATAAAGGTATGTATTTGAACATAGTTTGTTATAGAAATTGAATTTAGAATCACTCCAGTATATAGAGTAGTGTTCTGTAATCCGTTGGTGAAGAAGAATTGACCAATCAAATTTCCCTAATGAGACCAGTGACTTATGGGACTGCCTCGGTAATGCTTTTCAGTTCTGAGAACTTCAGTGAGGTGAGCATTTGCCAGAGTCAGGTTTACTGATGATATTAAAAGTATTGGTTAATATAAAGATAATAGGGCAAACAACATGTGCTTACTATTATTTAGGCTTGTTTGACATCCCTTCCCACCCATGAAGTCGGGAAGGTAATATATGGCCACTTCTGACGTGAGGTCATGGGCAAGGACATGCAGCCGAAAGAAACACAGGTGTACAGCCTAAGCCACTTGATTCTGGGCAGAGTATTTCCCCTTCTAGCCTGCACTGAAGCCTTGGCATGGTTTCATGATTATAATTATTGCCTCTACTTTTTTAAATGCTCTATTTCTGGACCAAATCATGTTTGCTTATTATTTGGATCCAAATGCCACACTGGTAGATTTATGCACCTACAGCTGATAATTTTAGGAACCGTGAACTAAAGTTAATTTACACCTGGAGGAGTGCTGACCAATAGAACTTCCTGGAGTGAAGAAATAGTCTATATCCAGGCTGTCCAATGTGGTAGCCACTAACCACATGTGGCTACTGAGCACTTGAAATGTGGCAGGGAGTTGCAGGAACTGACTTAAATTTTACTTAATTTAACTTGAAGTAGCCACGTGTGGCCCATACCTGCTAGAGCACCAGTCTAGACAGTGTAGGAATCCTCCATGTGATGCAGGCTCCCCTGCTACCTTAGCTCTGGGCCTTCCTTGCACACACTTGGCTATTCTTTTCGAGAAAACATTTCTGTAGTACCTTTTTTTCTTATGCTTAGCATGGTTGGAATACATAGATCAGTAGCAGAACAAAGTTCCTTCTCAATTTTGGCCCACTTAAATCTAAAGCTGTAAGTTCTTAAGCTCATCACTAAAAAGTAAAATTCACTGAGTTTTGTTCACCGTACTCTTTTTTAGGGGAAATGAGGAAACAATGATCCCATATGTTCTTGATTCCACCTTTAAGAGTTTGAACCTTTAGAAAATTATTATTGGCAATAGGTTTATTTCTTTAATTCTAAAAACAAAGGCTATTTTCTTTTACAGATGCAAATCTGTTAATTTGATGCCTGCAAAGTTCAGTGACACTTTAAGTTTAGATTGAGTGATATTTACAGAGTCATATGAAAATTCAGTCACATGATGTTTGTTAGATTAAGAATGGCATTCTGAGATTATAGTCTAGGAAAGGGGGAACTGCAGTGTACAGTTTCATAAATGCATTGCAGATAAACATTAAAATATTAAGACAATGACAGCTATTTTTATTATTGTTAACTTGAGCGAGTAAATTCAGAAGCTCTATGGAAGGAATCAGAAAAAGTGACAGTTCTTAATTACCTCACATTTCCTTAACTAGAAAATCTTAAGGAGTGAGGAAAGTACAAAGGCAACAAATATTACTAGGGGTAGTGTAGTAATGCAAAAAGGGAGGGAGGGGCTGTCTCATAATAAGCTTTTCTTTTCCAAACATGGTTTTTCACTTAATACAAGTGGTTTTTTAAATTTAATTTAATACACAAATTTTTTCCCACAGATTATGATATTAAAAAAACATTTTTATGGTAGGATACAGGAGATAGTGAAGTTAATGTAAAATGTCACTTAATGCAAATTTGAACAAACCAAATTACCAAGTGGTTGCTTTTCTATACTAAACAGTTTTACAGTATTGTATTAGATTGTCATTTAATGTGAGTCTTTCATTTCTGATTTAACACTTGTTTTTATTCTATTTCTTGGATTCATTTTCATGGTCATGAAACTATTATGTCAGTTCTTTATTATTTACTATACATTGTTATTAAATGTGAACATATTTTCAGCTAATAGAGCCCTGCAGTCCCCCAGAAGCTCTCTTCATGCTCCCTTCTAGCCAACATCCCTTTCCTGGAGAGACACCTAACACCACAGATTAATTTTGTCTCATTTTTTATTTTAAATATGTAATTATGCAGTATGTATTTTCCTGCATCTAGTGGCTCTTCCTCAACATTATGCTCCTATAATGTCTCCCTGTTACTGAATGTCACAGTAATTCATTAGTTTTCATTGCTGTACAATATGCCATTATATTAATATAACTACACCACATTTTATTTATTCATCCTACCCTTGGTAGACGTGGGTTAATTTAATTGGGGACTGTTATAAATAATGCCTCATGAACATCATTTACATGTGATTTTCATGCCTATTTACATGTTACCCTTAGATCTACACCTAGAATTAGAATTGCCACATTATAGGGTGTATTTGTGAGTTCAGTTTTAGTAGGAACTGCCAAATAATTTTTCAAAGTACTTGCACAGTGTGAGTTCCAGATACTTTATACTCTCAATATCCTCACCAGTACTTGATGTTGTCAGAAATATTTTTTGCCACTTGAGATCTATAATTATTATCATAATTTACCTTTTAGAGAACACCAGTAGTTTTAGACCACAGATGCCCTGACACACACACGGTGATCATCAAATATACCTATTCCCAGCTCTCCATAGACCTGCTGAAAAAAAACCCTCGAAGGCTGTGGCCTCTGACCCAGCTCACTTTGGGCAGTATAATTTGGAATTTGGTCCTGCAGTGAAACACTTGGGTAAGGGAGAGGGTGATGCACTGCTGTGAGCCTGAAGGCTTTTGGTGGGGTAAGAAACACTTCAGGAGTTAATACCACCGAGTTTGTCAAGTGCTCTCAGAGTGTGTTTGTTGAATTTTTATAATAAAGTAACTTCATAAATAGCCCTCAATTTACTCAGTTGAATACAACAAATTGCTTTTTGGTAATTACTTCATTCTCAGCCTTGAATGTAGAAATGTAAAAGGGATGAGAGGTAGTGACTGAGAAAGATTCAAAAAGATGCACTACCTAATTAGTAATCAGGGGAATGCAAGGTAAAACAATGAGATGTCCACTTTCACTTAGTATATTAGCAAAAATTAAGATCTGACAGTATGACCTGATGAGAGTGTGGGGTAAGTGTACACACATATATGCTGCTAACAATGTTAAAAACTATTGTCCCCAACAATTCTGAAAGCAAACTCAGTGTAAATATTAAGATTAGAAACGCAGATATGCAATGAGCCAGCCGTTTAACATTTATAAGCCCTAAAGAAGTACTCATATGTGTACACGGACTCAGATACAATGTTGTTTACTCCAGAATTTATAATGAAAAAAATCACCAAAGTACTGTTGTATTCATATGCTGGATTGCAATGTTGTGGTTAAAAAGAATGAAGGGTTTCTAGAATGTAAGGTCTATGAGAGAAAAAACTTTGTCCATGTTTTCAACAAGTAGAACAATGAATAGTGTGTAGTAAGTGCTCAGTAATTATTTGTTATAATTACATGGCTAGATTTAAGTACATGGCTAGATTTTGAAGTCATTTTGTTGGGTGAGGAAAGCAAATTGCACAAAATGTGTATTAGAAAATACATGTATATGTGTGTGTAAGTCCATAACACCTTATTGGAAAGATACACACCAAAATGTGAACTACATATGTGTGTATGCAAGTCTGTAGAAATTTATCTGAAAAGTATACAGTGCAGAAGTGTCCAAGCAAATAATACATTCATGGGTTCTTAGTTTCTGTTTCTGGTTAGGCCGGTAAAACCCCTTCCTCATCCCTCTTTTCTGCTTATCATTACAGACAGAAACTAAAAACCATGTCTTCAGGCTGCTAAAAGCCTAAAACAAAACAAAATAGAACAACAACAAAATAAGCCGGGTTGGACAAGCTTGGTGTGACACTAAAATGACAAGAATGATACTAGGGACCAGAAATTGAGAGTACTATTTAGAGAAGACTTCAGACTTTTTTTTTTATGTTTCAAAATTTAGAACATATATTTGGAAATTTGGAAGTGTTCACATATCTTACTTGAGTAATTACGAGATAATTTTAAAATAACATTTAACCTTAGAAAGATAATTTCCGTGTTATCTGGTAGGTTGGAACTTACTGAGTCAGGAGCTTCTCCCTCTGGAGCCCCACAGTCTCTACACAGATATACAGAGCATCTGATCTTGCTAGACCTAGTCTTCCCAAAGGAAATTCCTTAAATGTGTGGAATAAATTGGGGGGGAAAAAAAGGCTGTTCAGATATTTTATACATTTCTTTAAGAATAAACCAGCTGTTTGTGTAGTTTCCGTCTTTATTCTGATTTTGTATTAAAAGGGTACATTTTAAATTTTTCACTAATTGTATTTACATCTTTACAACAAGGCTGTAAAATGTCTTAATAAAGGGGATAAAACAATAAGATTAGTAGATATGACAGTAAGGAATGTGTAATGAAAAAATCAAAGAGACCAAGATTTTCATTCCATCCTGCTATTTTCCTCATTATGTCATGATGATAGGCAAGTCAGCCTCTCTAGGCCTCATTTTCATATCTGCACAATGAGATTAGGTTTTGTGGTCCCCAAGGTTCTAGTAGCTATCCCAAGTTTCTCTGCTCAGTCGTTTGAGAATGATCTAATAGACCATTGGACCATCTAGCCCAGTGTTTTTTCCTGGAAATAACAAAAAGTAGAACCACCCTGCCTCCTGCTCAGTAGGACTTTTAGGGTTTTTTCATAGCATATGTTTCAAAATATGTTTTGAAGGTAAGTAGCATTTTGATAAGGGAAATCTTGCATTTTGGGCCCATGCAGGGCAATTCCATGATGCAGTGTGGCCCATAGCATTTCGTGGTTAATCAACTGCCTGTACTTAAGCCAGAGGAACTTGTTACAGTAAAAATAGCTCTAACACAAAATTTTTACTATGTGTAAAGCATTGTGCTAAATGTTTCACATATATCATTGCATATAATTCACACAATTACCTAATGGGGTGAGTGTTATAACTGTGATCATTTTATAGATAAGCCAACAGTCTCTGAATGACTAAAGCACTTACCCAAGGAAATTGCACAACTAAGACTTGACTCAAGACTGTCTGATTTGGGTCCATACCACCCAGGAACACTGGAGACCATATCCTGTAATATACTTTTATCTGTGTGTCTACTCTGGTACAGAACTTTGTCCTCTGAAGCTTTTCAGTAGAAATGGAATAGCAACTCTCCTTACATCAACAGCAACAGCTGTTTCTTAATGAAGTCACCTGCAAATTATGAATTTCTTTCTGCCATCCCTCCTACCCTGCTCCATAATGATTTAATTTGCTGGCATGAGACATTTAGATAAAGTTCCTTTTGATGTTTTAAATGGATTTTATATCTGGAGGGCAAAACCTTTTCTTTGCCACAGTTTTTAGATAAACTGTTAATTGGTCGAAGTCTAGTGCAGTTTCCTCTTTACTCACATTTTTCTTCATTGAATACACATAGGGCATTTAGTGTTTATTGCTAACATTTGCCAAATAATTGTGTGCAAAATATTTGTCTCATTTAAATTGGATTTTGAATGTTTTCTTCTTGTTTATTGAGTAATTCTAGAATTTAAAGTTCTCTGGATTTATATTGACATCTTTCCTTTTAAAAATAAATAGTCTGATCACTTATGTCATATGCTTTCTTAACAAACTTTTTCCTAGGTCAAAAGAATGTAATTTTTTATTAGAAAATAGTTTCATTATTACAATATTGTTTTATTCAGATCCTCTGGGAGCTGATATCTCTGCATTAATAACTATACCTATTCCCTGCCTACAGCAGATTTCTTCCACTTTATTCTGAAAGATTGAAGGTATGCACTCAATAAATGGATCATATGTCTTAAGAAATCATGGGAAAAAATATTTCTGTACCTGCATTTCCTTTTAAGATCAATAGAGTCTATAGCTATAGAAGTAAATGTTTTCTTTTTTATTGTGGACTTCATGTGTTCTAAAGAGAGAAAGCAAAAAAAAATCCTTTACAATCTTTAATTAGATAGATGATAGATACATATGTCCATATTATATAGGTAAAGACTAAGTTTATAACCTTATTTTTCAGATTTTTTTCATGCTAACCGGGTAAAGAGTTACTTAATTTTTGGTTTAAAAAGTCTTTCATCTTTATGTTTGAAAAGTATATATGATTGTATTTTATTATGATTATATGTTAATTCTAAAAAATACCCAAAATATATAAACTTGTTGCATTAGATTGGAAGCAGGCAGTGTGAAAAAGGCAAAAATAAGACCAAAGAAGAAAAAAGAGGAATTTAGATGGTTAAAAGCCCTGCTTAGAGTAGAATATTCTGGGAACCCAGCCATTACTCAACTGTGAACCCCTCGTGCCCAGGTTCCCACTGTATTTCTACCTGAGTCTCTGCCCACTCCTTGCAGAGGCTATAAAGAGCTGCCCCAGGCTTTCTTTACTCTGTGCCTCATTACTGATCATTATGGAATGAGGACTGGGTTCCCATCACAGATTATTTTTGTTATTTATATTGATTTGGGAGCTGAGTTTAGCATAGTGTATACATACTGAAATGCTGTCTTGGCATTCTGTTAGGCTACCTACTACAGAAGAAAAACCAGGTTAGAAGAAACACAGTGAAAGTTCTATTCCAGGTCTTTCGTTTGTTAAATAATTGAGCACTTCAGTCCTCAGTGTGGGGCAGATTTCCTTAAGACATTGATAGTTAATGACCCCTAATATCTAGCTTATGATTTCTATGTTCCTGTTATTTTTTCTGATCTCTTTGTGCCTCAAAGCTAGAGAAGTCAACTGTAACTTTTTTCAAAGGAATAAGCATTGCCACATTTCTGAGTCTGCTTTGCCCTGAGGCATCCCATTTTAGTTCTCCTAATTTTTTCCAGCTTCTCTTCTGAAGGAGGTGGAAGATTTCAAGTAAGGATAATGTCAGTGGGCTGACTTCTGTTGAAAACAAAACCCTCCCAAAATGGTTTTATGCTTCACAAATACATTTTAAAACCGTTTGAAATGAAAGCTACAGTGTATCTCTTTGAAGCTAGCCCCTAAAACCTGTCCCAGGTTTTACCTGGAGGCATCTTTGTTTTGCTGTACCAAGGAAAACATTCCTATTTCTTGCACAGTTAATTTGTAAGGCTGTACTTAGGCAGTAGTGCCTTTATTCATTCATCTCAAGCTACAAGCTCTTTAGTTCTTTCTGATCATGTCATCATGTCATCATGTGCATTTTTGGGATCTTTCAACTTCCTTTGACATTCATGAGGAAAAATATTACCAGTGGTGGCTTTCAGCCCTAGGCTTGTAGTGTCTTTCTGTGACCCTGCGATTGCTCTTTTAACAAGCAGACCAAGTGAGCCTGAAAACATCTTATTCAGAGACTAAAAATAAAGTGTGCTAAAATCATAAAAGCAATAGCAAAGGCACATATAGATAGGTTTTAAAGAAATGGCAGAGTAAAGAGACCCATCATCTGGCTCATAGAATATACTAATAGAGAACCCAGGCCAGAGAGTAATTGAAGGGCAGTTACATCATGGCTGGGGATCCACTGTGATTAAAAGATACATAAAGGTATTTATGTTGTCTTTCATTAGTTTGATCACAAATCATTTTGTAATATTCACTCTGCTCAGAGACTGCATAGCCTTTAAACAAAGTCTCTTAAATTGATGATTTTATTATTCTTTTGGTACTTTCTAATAATAGTGCATTATATATAACTAATTGTATTTTTATTACGTTACTGTCCTGTAGTTATTAAATACTACATATCAGGATTCAGCAAACCTTTTCTTAAAGGGCCAGATAGTAAATATTATAGGCTTTGGGCACCAAGAGACAAAATCAAGGCTATTATATTGATACTTACATTACCATTTTAAGATGTAAGCACCTTTCTTAGCTTGTGGGCTGTGGTTTGCCAACCACTGGTCTTTATGGTCACCTGGTAAGTCTTGCCTGGTAGCTTTTTCCCACACACACTTACTTCTGTAGTTAGGAATCCTCTGGTACTTGCCTGATATTAGGAGTATAAACATGAATGTTAAGATGGTTCTTTTCTTAAAAGATCTCAGAGTCTCAGAAGAAAGAAAAATACATAAATATGCATATTACAAGTGTTGATTATAGTGTAACATGATGAATGCCATCATTGATGTGCAGAGTGGGTATTGGGGAGGGCTCCTCATAGAAGGTAACCTTGTGACAAGCCTCCAAGGTTCACCAGGCGGCAGAGGGGAGGCAGAGTATTCCAGGAAGGGAGATAATATTTATGCCTTAATTTTAGACGTTTATTTGGGGTTTTTTTTCCTATCTCAGTGGAAGGTCTGAGTTTCCAGATAATAGCAGAGACAATATCAGTTCAGTGACAAAGAACTTCTGCAGAAATCCTGAGGAAAAGCAGAATTGAATTTTATAATTATTATCCAATAATTATATAGCTAAACAGGCATACCATTTAAAGCATTTGATTTCTGCTTCTGAACGCAAGTTATTTTTCTTTAACAGATAATGGTCATCAAATAAGTTAGATCTCAAACATATAGATTTAGACACATAAATGATGAGGTTTAGTGGATTAGGATTCTTGAGGACTCTATTCCATACCCAAGTTTGTTACTAACCGTAATTTTGAGCAAAATATGTGGTGGCTACTTAATCATCTTTAATATGACAAGGTTGAAGGGTGTGATTTCTAAGGCTCCTTTTAATTCTAGATATAATTAGAATGCATATTGATGGATACTTTTTTCTTCTGCAGAAATCTAATTTGGTGTTTCAATTTTCCTTTATGGCTTTTGAGTTCAGTGCCATGCTTAAAAGACTTTCCACATTGCAAGATTTTAAATAAATTTATATGTAAGGTTCAAAAAGAAGCTAATTTGATTTGTCAAAATTTATCCAAATTCTGAACTCTCACTTATTAAAATTCTGAACAACCTCAAACCCCTGAAATGTAATAATGTACCATGTGAAAAAAAAAAAAAGAGTAAAGATTTGTGGTGACCCTGTAGTTACCATAGAGTCCCCAAATGCCTTGTAACTGGAGGGGCAGTATTGCACAAGCTCCGAAAGCAGACCGCCTGCATTCAAATTCCGATTCTGCCACATGGTAGCTGTGTGACTTTGGGCAAGTTCCTTAGCCTCTCTGTATCTCGGATTTTCAGTTGCAAAACAGGAATCATATAGGACCTGTTCCTGGGGTCATTATGAGGATTAAATCCATTAATAGTTATAAAGGTCTTGGAACTGTGTTTGGCAAAAATAAGCACTCAGATTATGTCAGTTATTTTGAGGATAATTATTATAAATAATCTATTTTAAAAGTGATATTAAGTTAAAACCATGGAAATGTTTTAAAATAAATGTTAATGCCATAGGAAATTCCTCAGATACAATGCTGAACAGAAACACAGGTAAAAAAAACTATATATGGTATGCTTAAAATTCCCACAGAGTTAGATATGAACAGAAAATATACTGGCAGGAATCACATAGAAGTATTAGTATGTTTGGCAGCTAGTCTACAAAGATAGCTCTCTAATGAATCATGCCCCCTAGAAGTCACACCTTTCTGTTTTCTTCTCCTTGAAAATGAG
This sequence comes from Pan paniscus, assembly GCF_029289425.2. Taxonomy (NCBI): domain Eukaryota; kingdom Metazoa; phylum Chordata; class Mammalia; order Primates; family Hominidae; genus Pan; species Pan paniscus. The sequence goes on from NC_073254.2 coordinate 136,219,156, forward strand.
CTGGACCTCTATCATCAGTAAAATTCAGCAGAAGTGCTACTGTAAAATTCCTAAAACTAGGTCATAAGGAGCCTTGCAGCTTTTGCTTGTCTTAAAACACTTGCTCTGGGGGAAACCCACCGCCACTTAAGAAGTCCAACTACCGTGAGACCCAAATGCAGAGAGAAAGCTCAAGCTAGCTAAGTGGAGAGATGTTTGTTTCACCAGCTCTCACCGTTCCAGCCAGCGCAGCCCAGGTGCCAGACAGTGAGTGAAGAAACCCTTAGATGATTCCATACCCCCGGGCACAACTCCAAGTGAGAAATGCCTGGCTGAGTTCAGTCAACCCTCAGAATCAGGAGATGATAATACATTGTTATTTTAAGCCATCATGTTTGAGGTGGTTTGTTGTGCAGCAATAAAAAACCCAATACAATGGATTTTCTCTAGCAAAAGTGTATCATATATAAGAAAAGCAATAATTTAATCTCTTTAAATAGTTCTTTTTTCCATATAGGTTCAACAGTAAGAGTTGACTGTATTTTATGTATGTTTTTATATTGTATATTTGGTTATTCTTAATTAACCTACAAATTAATTTAACTAGAACAGCCATTCATTAGCCATGCTAAATAAGTATAAATGTATTGGACTTAGAATAATTTACATGTAAAAAATATAGAGTCCACGAAGTATATTTATTCCTGGACAAACTGTGTGCAAATTCTGTACTACCTATTACAGAGAATTTCCTTTTTATAAGACATTTTTATAAGATTTTTCTCGACTATAACAAAAGGAGGGATATTGGAATGTTTGCTTTGTTGTACTGTGCAAATCTAAGAGAATCTAAGTCTGTGGTTCTTCATGTCCCTAGCCTCAGGAATCTAATTAAAGCTAGAGAGCCTACACCTGCTCTGATCCCCCAACACACACAACACACTGATGAACAAAATGTTGCAAAGAGTATTGGGATTTCATTCACGCACTGAGGCCTGTGTATGGATTTTAGGATAAGAACCCAGGCTTAGGGCATTATTACTCCTCAAGCAATGTTGCAGAGTATTACACATAGACTATCCTATATATTTATATTTGTTATATCAAAGAAATTATTTCATTATTCTAATACTATTTTATCAATTCTTTTTCAGATTTTTTATTAAAAAGTTAATAACTGTCAAAACAATTATCAGAGTTAAAATCTCACTGATTTGAAACTTTAGTATGTTCTTTTTTTCCTTTTTCTTTTGTTACCATGGAGTAACTAGCCAGGTGATATTTTATGAAAGCATATAGAAGATATGACTGATACAAATACAGGTGGAAAAGTATAGTGAAAAACAGAGTAGTGCCTCATTAAAATAGCTGCTTAACTACTCTGTCTATGCAAGGTATAGATGTGGCACAGACCTAGGAGGCTAGAGAGGGCTTTCCTATTTATATAATACACTGTCTGGACATTGAACAAGTAATCCTTTGTGATTATAATCTTTATGTGTGTTCTGAAATGGATTGCTTCTAAGTGAAATACAACTCTGCATACTTTTGGCTTTATTAGTAAGAAAAGATATTTCTGAAGAAACTGAGGATATCTGAACTAAATTAATTAAGGAAACAGTGCACTCTTGTGATAAAATTTGATCTTTAAAATGCATATTCCTTTGAATAACAATCTAGTTTTTTAAGAAAAATCCAAAGTTTTTGAGTTGAGATTTAATGGGTGGCAGGGAGGCAGGGGAACAAACATCCCAGGATATTCATTTTTTACTGCTATAATCACTCTGTATTTCAGCAATTGATTATTATTTTCAGTTTCTAAGCATTTCATATTTGAACTAGATGAGAAGTGATAAGTATGTAGAATTTGCTTTAAATACTTGTTAATTTTGGATTTCTTTAAACTGTTTAAAACATTTATGCTGACAAAAGCTTTTCATGTATTTACATTTTGTAAATTTATATGCAGTAGAAACCTTTGAGTTATTTTTTGGAGGTGAAGAAAAACAATTTAGAGCCTGTTTACTTTTATTTCATCTGTTTCTAAAAGGATTTGTGAATATTTTATCTTGAATTGCATAGACATAATAATTAAAATTGGGACTTTATTCCAAAGCATCTTGTTTAGATTATCTATTGCTCCATAGGATACCAACACGCAAAACTCAGTATTATGTCACTTATGGATTCTGGGCTTAGTTGGGTGCTTCTAAACGTGGGGTCTCTCCTGTGGTTGCAGTCAGATGTCAGTGGGGACAGTAGTCTTCTGAAGGCATGACTGGGCTGGATGTCCAAGGGGCTCACTATGTCTTGCAGTTGAAGCTTTTAGCTCAACACTCAGCTGGGGCTGGCAGTTGGAGCACCTACAACACAAATTCTTCATCTAACCTATTCCTCACAGCATCTCAGGTAGCCTCAGATTGGTTGCACATCTTACATGGCACATGACTTCCAACAGGTAAGGAGTCGAAGCTGCCAGGCCATTTAAGGGCTACACCTGGAACTAACACAGGGTCATTCGCACTGCATTCTATTGGTCAAAGCAGTAAAATAACCTCTCCAGATATAAAAGAATGGAACAATTAACTCCAACTCTAGACATATGAGGTGGGAGATATTGTTGTGTCCATCTTGGAAACTCAATCCACTTCACATCTTCTATAATGTTTTATATTCAATAAATTTAACATCTGTTCTATGTGTAGATCACATGTAGGAGAACATGAAAATGCCCCTTCAATTATAATGAGCTACTAAAAACTAATGCTACTTTGAGAAGTGCAGTAACAGGCACAGGATCCTGGCTATTTCACCTCTAGTGATAGGCTCCCTGCAAAAGGATCAGAAAGAGTTGTGTCTAGGTAAGTAGAAGGGGTGGAAGGGAATTCTTATTGGGGATTTTGTGCCAAGCACTATGAGATGGATACTTTACCCACACTACTTTTTTTTGTTTTTTAAGAGATGGGATATCTCTGTGTTGCCTAGGCTAGGCTCAAGTGATCCTCCCGCCTCACCTTCCCAAGTAGCTGGGACTATAGGCACACATCACTGTGCCTGGCTTTCTTCTCCATAATTTAATGAGATTTTATAGGTGAAGAAATTAAGAATTAAAATTAAAATTTTTAAGTAAATTTCTCAAAAATCCTGATACTGTAAGTGGCAAACCACTTACAAACTTAGGATTCAAACTTAGGCCATTTGACTCCAAAGTGTGTGCTTTTTCTAATTTACATGCAAGAGTATTGCTCTCAAGGCTGAGAAATGAAAGTGAATGTGAAATAGTACACTGAAAAAACATAAAACAGTTCATCAGGTCTTTATTCTCATATATATCCTTCTTATAAAGGAAATAAAAATAAATTCTATTTTACTTAAAAAGATTTTTACTTAAAATGTTTTTAAACACAGACACAGATTTGAGCATTTTTATCAGATAACGTTAAATATGCATAATGTGGTTTTGCACTTCTAGCCGAAATAGTGAGGACCATGTTCTGCTAGGAGAAAAAAGGCTTTCAAAAAGCTGTCTGGTTTTATAGGGGTATTCTACTGAAGTAATTCTCAAAGTGTGGTTCTTGGACTGTCAGTTGACCTGAGAAATTGTTAGAAATGCACATCTTCAGGCCCCACCCCAAACCTACTGAATCAGAAACTCTAGGAGTATTTTTGAAAGCATTCTGGATAATTCTAATTTACCTTCATTTTGAGACCCACTACTCTACCGAAAGTCTGTTTTTGAAATATCATATTCAAAATGCAAAGACATTTTAGAGGAGGAGAAACACTGTGGAAATGGGTGTTCATTGTGGCTAAAGAGTTATCTGCGTTGTGCACATGTACCCTAAAACTTAAAGTATAATAAAAAAAAAAAAAGAGTTATCTGGCTGGACATCACCATGGAGGCATAGACTCAAGCAACTCTAAGATTAAACGGTCCTTTGAAGCTGTCTATTTCACAGGTTTGCAAATGTCTGATTGGCCAAGTGTGTATCTCTGGGGCTCCACCAGAGGTCTCTAGGGTGGGGGGCATAGGAATTGTTAACATCATCATTCTCTGGACACACTTTCTTGTGAAAAGTGTCATCCAGAATAGAACCCAGTTATCAAGGTTTAGTCTGAAAATGATTAAAAGAGTGGAAATTATTGCTTTCCTGGTTCTGAACATTGTACTGATATTAATGTAGCTCTACAATCTAATCACCTAATTGGATAATTACGGAGCACATGAAGATAAGATGCCTAGGGTTATAAAGGAGGACACATGCTTCTTACCCAGCTTTCTGGAGCAGAAATATTTTTCCAGAAACATGATATCAAAAGTACATAGTAGTAACTAAATAAATTGCAAAACATTGTCTCCAAACTTTTTATTTTACTTTGTCTATACTGTGGAGCCTAAGCTGACTGTAAGCTCTGTATTTTGAAGTTGCTGACAAACAACAGCTCCTCCAATGTTATGCCTGTATGGCTGAGCTTTCAACCTGGTAAGATTACATCTCTCCCTATGAAATTGTACCTCACTGAGTCACCTTGTCGATTTTACAGCCTGTCCAGATATTATTGTATGTGATTCTGTCATCAGATCCATCTGCTGACCCTCCCAGCTGTCAGCGTCCTCATTAAAGGATTTGTTATATTTTGAATAAAACCAGGCAGACCTTCAAAAACCTCTCTCCACATTTACGTTGTCTGTCCAGTAACCATGTCGGAAAGAGGAAACTAGGTTCTTTTAGAATGATTCATTCTGATATCATAGGAGAAAAAATAGGTTGTAAAGTGATGGCAACAGGGGAGTTGACTAGGCCAAGTGCAGACAATATGGCGTGGTGGGATTGTGGGTAAACTATTACAATACATATGTAATACTGTCCAAGGACATTAACATCCAAAAATTTTAAAATACTGCCGACCCAAAATCATATTTATAGACTGTATTCAGCACAGAGTCAGGCAGTTTGATGGCTTTGGAGAGATAAAGGAGTCTGTTTGGCTTGTCTATACTCATTTAAACTGTTCAAATAATTTTTCTTTCAAAGAATTCCATAATATACACTTTTTCCAGGAATCCTCCTTTCAAAGGAGGAATGAAATCCATCATTCTGTATTCACAATACTTAACTAAATCTAGAGTACCATGCTTAATTGGTATAGTGTAAGAGTAAACACTTTAAAGATCATCAACCACAATGACATTTAAGATAATTGGCAACAGTTATTATTTGTTGATTACCTAACATGTACAAGGCTATATGTTAGGTAATAAAGATACTATAAAATTCAAAAGTCCCTGCCCTCTGAGAGCCTGTGATTTCCAATGAAGCAGGCAAAATACACAGAAAATAATAGTAAGAATTCTAGTTTTTATATTTTATATTTTATATTTTAGGTCAACAAGTCTTAATCCTGGTAGCACATTAGGACTACCTGGGAAGCTTAAAAAAAAAAAAAACCAATGTTGTGGCCCTACCCCAAACCAATTAAATCAGGATTTTTGGAGTAGGGCCGGGATATGCAAATTAAATTACAGATCTGGAAATCAGATACTGTTAAAATGTAAATTTTGTATATTATGTTTTTCTCTCATATTCTGTACTTCATTTCCCAGCTTTTATTTGAGAGACTTTCCAAGTATTATGTTTAGCATATAGATTTTCACTTTACACAATCTAGATATTCTAGATTTATTTATTTAATTATAAAATATTAGATATAAACCATATATTTTGTTATATAAACAGGAAATCTGTTTTAATACATTTTAATTTTATTTTTTGCCACCTATAAATAAACAAAATAAATTTATCTCTTTTATCCTCCAACAAATATTTCAGTGTCTCTTAGCAAAGAAGTTTCTTCTTTTAAGGAAATTAATTATATCATCTCTACAGCAAGTACATTTAAACAGTTCATTGCTAGGCATTTTAGCTGTTCACTAGCATGCTCTTATATAACTTGTAAAGGTTGTAAATATTTAAATCTCTTCTAAATTATATTCTGCAATGGAAACAACAGACCTTATTTGGAGGCTGACCATGGAAGTGTTAGCATCCTGGCATCTCTAGTCCCCTCGGACAGCAGCTTTGAAAATTCTGGCCAAAAATCATGCAAACAGTAGTGATACAGTTAACAAGAAAATGCTTATTCAGTGATGATAGAAATAGTGATGTGGCACAATTGTCTGTTAAACTGAAAAAAACTGTTTTTAATATTCAGGTTGTACTATATTTTTTTACCACGAGAGGTCCCTATATCCTGTTTGGTGTATTCAGGCCATTTGATGTGCATATCAGACTGTTGCAACACTTTGGTATTATTTCTGTCACTCTACATTAACCAGTTTTTTTAACATAGGAGAGCTAAACTTTTATTCCTTAGAATCAGCTTATTAAAAGAATTTCCTTTAAATCTCATCTGGACTTAGAAAATACCAGCATCAAAGGATATAAGAGTGGTGGAAAAACCAGGAAAATAAGTTACATAAAGTGGCAGTGAAATAGAATTCCTTTGGAGGTTAAGTGAAAACACAGGCTTCTTTGTGAGTTAAGAACAAACAATACCACTCCTTTCCATCTTAGGTCTAAATTCCATTTTGTTCAATCAGTGTTAATTAGTATCATAATTAAACATGACTTTTTTCATAGGCTGCCTTAATCATACATGAATAATATTATTTTTATCACTTCAGTTTGGCTATATGGTACTAATCATACTCTTGCCTTGAATGTAAGGAAACATAAATGTTCCTGTGTCTGCTCCTGCACTAATTTAGGTATTCATATGTTGAATACTTGCTCCATGCCAAGCAGAAAGATATATTTCTTGCCTTTAGAAGTTTATAGTTTCTTTGGGGATATAATTTAATAGACAATTATAATCCATTGTAGTATGTTTAACATAACTCTTCATTTGATTTAATACCTTGACTTATTTCAATAAAAAGATGTTTCTATTTGTATAATTATGTCTCCTATTCCTTTAATAATTGGAGGTTACAAGGGGGCAAAAATATTTTCTCCATGACAGTGATCTTTTGCAGTAAGAGCAACTCATAATCTACCATTGGGTATGTGTTTGTACAGGGCTTGTCTTTTTTAGTTTGTTCATTTCAGTCTGGCTTATGAACAAAACAAGGACATCTCTGTTATGACTTCAGAGAATAATTTTATCTGATTAAATTATTATATTGGTACTCTTTTGAATCAGACATTATTAATTAAGAGATACTAATGCAATTAACCTAGGTAAGAAATTTAAAATACTGTATTTAAATGCGTATGCCTTGTATTTTTATTCCTTTGGAAATGTTAACAGTAGCTTTTTAATGGTAATTTATATTTTGATCACTAGATGGCACTAAGCACATATAGCTAAGAAAAAATAACTTTTTTCTCAAGTTTTCTGAAAGCAAGTCTATGTTTTCAGCATTACACACTATAAATTTTTTTCTTATGTAGCCCATAAAATTCTTCTTGCTACAAAAGCTTTGTTTTTCTAAGTGAAATAATCTCACATCTGACTCCCTTAGGTATAGTAAGTTATGAGAGAGACACAGCCTCTGAAATTAGCAGTCATCCACTCATCAGACTTCTCTATTCTTAGCCATTTAGATTTATTATTATCATCTGTTTCTTAAACTGACCTTTTCTTACTAGTACTTCCTCTTCCCTGGGAAACAGAGAATATATTTTAATTTTTTTAAAGGGCTATTATATAGCCTCTGGCATGTTAAAAATAGATCCTAGAGATTCACACACAGAAGTTCCTGTAGGGCAAAATATAAAAAGAGCAAAAACTTTGTTTTTGTTTTTGGTCTTCTAAATATTATTCTCATATTGCAGAATATTATTTCTTTTGTTAGTTTTGGTCTGGTTATGATATTCATGCAATATATTTTCTGAATCATGATGCTTTAAGTTGCAAATAATAAATAACCTTCATGTTTAAGCTATTACTAAATTGAGTTATTTTACACAACCAGAGGTTGTCCAGAAGTTGAATGGTACTTCCAGTGGTGGTTAGAGTTAGTCAGTGACTTAATCAGAAATCCAGTGGTGGCCAGGCACAGTGGCTCATGCCTGTAATCACAGCACTTTCAGAGGCCCGAGGTGGGAGGATCACTTGAGCCCAGGAGTTTAAGGCTGCAGTAAGTCATGATCGTGCCACACTGCACTCCAGTCTGGCCAACAGAGCGAGACCCTGTCTCAAAAACAGAAACAAAAGCAGAAACCCAGTGATGTCATCAGGGACCCAGGTTTGTTTCCTTTCATATGTCCACTCTGCCATCTCTGGTATATCAGACTTGTGCTTTGTGTTGATGATAACCGCTGCAGTTCTACATAGAATTTATAATCATGGGAAAGTCCAGTAGTAGAAGAGGGGATATTCCCCCCTTTATAGGTTTATTTTTATCAGTGGTATACATTACTTCAGGATCCTGCAGCAAAGTTCTCCTCAGGTCTCATTTGCCATGCCTGGGTCCCCAGCACTTCCTAAACAATTCAATGACAGGAGGAGGGAATAACTGTGATAGGTGTAGACTGATAGAGACCCTTGCCCTTCCTAGCATCACAGACCCCCTCAGAGGAAGATGAAACCTGAAACAATATCAGAGCACTCCCCAGCAAAGAGGGAGATGGATGTGGGGAGGCAGACCACAATATTTGCTACCATTTTTTGTTTTTATTTGTTCGTTTTTGTTTCACTTAAAGACTCTTCTTCCTGGCCGGGCATGGTGGCTCATGCCTGTAATCCCAGCACTTTGGGAGGCAGAGCGGGCGGATTGTGAGGTCAAGAGATCAAGACCATTAGACCATTCTGGCAAACATGGTGAAACCCCATCTCTACTAAAAATACAGAAGTTAGCTGGGCGTGGTGGCACGCGCCTGTAGTCCCAGCTACTAGGAGGGCTAAGGCAGGAGAATCACTTGAACCCGGGAGGCGGAGGTTGCAGTTAGCCAGAGATCATGCCACTGCACTCCAGCTTGGTGACAGAGTGAGACTCTGTCTCAAAAAAAAAAACAAAAAACTCTTCTTCCTGATGTCCTGATATTCTTGAAATATAACTGCCAAGTATTTCAAGTGTTTCACACTGGAGAGAGTCACGGATGTATCCCATATCTAGCTATTGCAGACTCTATCATTCAGTACAAGCTGTTTAACCTTTTTTTTTTTTTTTGTCTATGCATGTGTCCTTTTCCTAACAATTAGAGAAAGTAAAATCTTGGATCCTTTTTATCTGCTTATTAGTTCTATCATGCTCTGAGAACAGTATGTGTTATGAATCTAGTAACATTTCAACTAAATCTGCAATTGCCTGCTAAGTACCCACAACTTTAAAGGCATTGGGTCAAGCACTATGGGTAAGTCTGGCCAGGACATCTGGAAACACTGCCACCATCTGCCCTGGAGCTCAGCCAGACCCCGTGGCCACTCTAAAGGGGCAGAGCAAGCAACCCCGCTTCAGTGATGCGAGTCATTCATTGTTCCCTGTCAAATACAGTGCCTTTTGGCCTGTTCTGGCCTATTTTGCACCGATTTTTCCATTTTGATATCTCAGCACTTCTCAGAGGCTATAGAATGGCTCCCCTAGTATAGATTCCATCTGAAATAGCAAACTGTGACTCTGAGGAACTCATCGCCCTTCTTGGCTATTTATGCAAAAGATGTGATCCTGGTGCAATATCTGAGTGTTGATTTGTTTCTTGTCTGTATTCAGCAAATATTCATTGAATAATTAAAAGAGTATTTGTAACAATTGATATTTCAAATGTAAGGTTTTCTCTTACAGCATTTGAAAATGCTGATCATATTGTGTTTCTTGTGTTACCTGTTTTAACAGTTTATCAGTTCTTGTCAAATAGCCAGCGAATATTATCAACTAACATTTTCAAACAATATTGTGTTTTCAAGTAAAGAACTATTCTTAAAAAGCAAGTAGTATTGGCATAATTGCTAGGTCGGTCAAACCTTGTTCTTATCCTTTTAGTTTTATCTATAGATTTGAAAGAGATTAACTTGTTAGAGAATATATTTAGTCAAAAAATGTTTAAAAAGAGAAACCTCATTGATATTTTTATTTTTCAGAAAACTGTGGAATATATTTTCCAGAAATAAAAAGAGATCCAGGCAGATATTTACATAGTTGTCCTGAATCTGTGAAAAAATGGCTTCGACAGCTAAAGAATGCTGGGAAAATTCTTCTGTTAATTACCAGTTCTCACAGTGATTACTGTAGACTTCTCTGCGAATATATCCTTGGGTGAGTGATGAGTCATTCAGTTTTCATTGTCTTATGAAATACAGATAGCAAATTAGACCAGGGCTTTTTTAAAAGTGTCAGCCATGACCATATCATTATTTTAAACAATGCTGAGTGACAAGTTGATTTTTTTTCTCATGATATACCTCAATCTCTGCTGACAGCAGCCCAACCAAGTACATTTTAGCAAAGCAATGTTATTGGGGACCAGTATGCTCATAGCTCACCGAATGTCCAGGTTTTAGGTTTTCTGGAAGGTGGTAAACTGTATATCCTTCAGTTTTCCATGAATTTGGTTTCTCATCTTTGGACGATGATTGAGGGACTCTGAGTTGTAGGTTATACTCCTCCACAGATACCTGGAGTACAGCCACTCTTTAGTCATTTCCGTGCGGAGCCATGTATTTTACTGTTTAACACAGCCATGATGGGATTGAATTCATGAGAATGAAGGCAGTATAATTGCATAGACTTTAAAGTAAGACAGACTTGATTTCAAGCCCCGCTCTGCAGTTTACTGTATTACCTGGGGCAGGTTTTATAACCTCTTTAAGCTTCAATTTTGTCATCATAAAAATGGTACAGTAATTCCTTGTGGGTATGAGGGGATATTTAAATAGCATAATACAGGTAGAGAATTAGACAGGAATAGTTGATAGACTTCAGTGTGTAAATACTTATTCTTGTGGGAAATACCAGGAAATGTCTATGGTCAAAGCAAGATTCTACATGAGTCATTAGGTCTCCCCTAATGTTTCCTCAAATTCCATCAAATACCGAATTGCCATGAGTATGGAGCAAGTTTGAGCCTTAAAACCTACCTTCACCAGCCCTTTTAGCATCATGATTTCCATGTTCCTTAGCATGTGTGGCTTTAGTTTCTTCTATGATATGCTTAGAATCTGTGAGTAGAATTCCTGCTTTCTGAATAATATACAGGCTGATACATAATAATGCATCCTTTGGGTGAATTAAGGCTAAAGTCCTGGATGTCTTAGAAGGTGCCTCTCATAGAGACATTTGCTATCCTAGTAGTGGGCCCATGCTTTAAAATGAACAATCTGGATTTTAATTCCTTTTTTATTAGCATAGATAACCATAGTCTTTCTTCATCTTAATTTCTATGTATTGCTGTTTGGATTTGTAAAAGTATTCTAGAATGTTGGGTAAATACTGTTTCCCCCATTGTAATAGTGAGTCCTTCAGGAGAAGGGCTACCTTGCCTTTGCCATCAAAAGTAATCCTTAATATAATGCTAACTACAGATTTAAAATCATTAATTATTGTCATACAAAAGTTACCACATTATAAGACTACACTGATTGTCAAATAAAGTGTCTTCTTCACATTTGAAGCACTCTCTGAAAGATGACCATGACTTGCTATAATGCTGCTTTCTGTGGGACCCATGTAACACACAAAATTGTTAACTCTTCAAGCTAACAAAGCCAGCCAATTTCAGGCCCCCAAATTTGAAGATAGATTTTCCAAATATTTCCAGCTGTTAGAAACTATTGAGTTCACTACCAAAGCCAGCTTGGTACCTAGAGTCTATGTGCTACTCTCTTTTTTTTCCTGATTATGTTTATACTTCAAAGAGTTGTCAGGAAGACTAGTACTCACCCACCTTCTATTTCCAGTGGAATGTTCACCTTAAAGTGTGTGAGAAAAATATAAAGCATGTAAAAGTTAGTCAAAAGATAAATGATGCTGTGGTAAAATAGATAAGCAAAGATCAAGTTCTGTTTTATATGGACCTTTTCTAATTCTTAAAATAAACTTATGAAAAATTGTGTTGCTTTTAGGAATGATTTTACAGACCTTTTTGACATTGTGATTACAAATGCATTGAAGCCTGGTTTCTTCTCCCACTTACCAAGTCAGAGACCTTTCCGGACACTCGGTAAGTTACATTTGGTTTCTTTCTTTTCCTGTATACAGTTGGCTAACAACCTTGTGCAGAACACTGTGTTGCATGCAATGCCATGTCTTCTTTCCTCTCATGGGGAAGAAAAAAGATAATAAACCTATGTTTGTATTAAATTTTATGCTACCACTTTGTATCACAATTATTTCTTTGCATGTCAGTCTCTCCCCAACTTTAAAAATGAAGGGCATGAACTTCACCTTAGTTTTTAGGGCCTAAATAAATGCCTCGATAAATATTTGAAGGATGGATTACTTGTGATAAATCAGTCAAGTTATCTTCTAGAACAAAAGCGCCTGCGGAACACATGAGGATCATAACAAATGAAACATTCCTCTCTCTGGGGAACAGGCAAGGCCTTCCTGAAAGGTTATTTAGAATTGTCATTCATGTAGAAGAGACTGATAGGGAGAGAGGTGGAATGAAAGGGATTTGCAGATGAAAAAGAATGATAATAGAGTGAGGTACTCATAGTAGGTGTTCTTGAAAGCTTCTTGAATAAATACATAAATGAATAAAAAGAAGAACCTGATCCAGAATAGAGAAGTTATAGTTTTTGGGGAGTGAAAGACAGTGTTTTGATATCTGTTGTGTCTTTTATTTCTATTTAAGTAGTTTCAAATAAGCTCAATGATATATTAACATTTGAGGACCATTCAGAAGTTCTCTTAGGAGATGAACATCTAAAATAAATCCAGGATGGTTGGAAATTGAAACACACTTAATGGTTGCAAATGCACATAAATGTATAAAAGATTATTAACAAATAAAATTTATAGATCTACCTAGAAATCTAGCTGTATTTTAAACAGAATGATAAAATTAATATACATGCATATTATATGCAAAATATATATAAGTGTCCACCATAATATATGATTTATAATTTTACTTTTGATTCATATGCTTGGCATTATATAACAACCTGGGCCAGGTTGGACTGATATTTAATATACATTTCTCTACTTTCCCATGGCCACACACTACCCTGCTTTGAAATAAAATTTAAAATTTCCCAAAAAAGTGTTCATGTGAGTCAGATGGATTTAATACATTTATTTAATATGGTAATACAGTATTATTTACTTTGAACTTTGCTATTCAAAAGCCTGATTCAGTTCTAGGCATTTGATAGTAGCTCAGTACTCAGTGGTGGGCTTATGAACAGTGAAATCTAAGTGAGGTTCATGGTAGCACGTGTCAAGCACCAAGGCATTTTCTGTGCACCAGACAGATGTGTGAACATGTGAGCACATCAGCAAGTGCAAGGGATGCTTATGGATTGTAGCACATGTCATGAAGCTAATAACCACCTTATGAGGTACAGTATATGGGGCAGGCCTCCTTAGAGTGGCTGGCCAGGGAAGCTCTGTCCAAAAAGGTTAGGTAAGGTGACTTGCAAGGCGAGCCCTAAGGGACAAGTGATCAGAAGAGCAGAGGAAGAGTGTTCCTGGCAGTGGATCAAATGAATGCCAAGGCCCAGTAGGAGAGTAGTTTTGTCACATTCTAGTAACAGAGAAGAGACCTGCCATTCTGGCACATGGTCATGGGGTGGAAGGGGGTGAAGTTAGGGAGGCAGGCACCCGCATAAACAGCGGAAAGGGGTTTAAATTTTATTCCACAAGTAACCTGAAGCTGTTCCATTGTTTGAGGCAGAAGAGTGATATAAGAGACTACTTTGGCTGCTGGGTGGGGAATGGTTTGAGTGTGGGGAAGGATGAAAAGAAGAAGACCTGGCAACTGCAGTGTCCCTAGTAAGATAACTGTCGTGGTTTGGTCCAGAGCGACAGTACTGGAAATGGAGAGAGGTAGATATATTTAAATACATTATGGAGTTGGAAAACACAGAGGGCTCGGTGATACTTAAAGAAACAGCAGACAAAAAGAAAGGAGTAATAAAAAATAACTTCCAGGTGGTTGATTTTTCTTTTTCCTCAAATGAGCAAGTGAGTAGATGGTGGTACCATTTACAGACTTGGGGAAAAATACAGAGGATAAAGTTGTGTGGAGTAGGGGTTACAGCTGTTAAGAACTCATTTTTCAACATGTTAATTTTGAGATGCCTATGAGTTATGTAACTGTCACTATCAATTAGGAAATTGTATAAATATGCCTGGAGTCCAAGGGAACAAGTCTAGGCTCAAGATATGTATTGGGAGTAATCAGCTCATAGATAGGTATTTGAAGCCAGGGGATTATATGAAACCAAATATTGAGAGAATGTAGATAGGCAAAAGGCCTGGACCAAGCCCTGACATTCTCTAATATTAAAGATAGAGAAGAAAGAGTGCAGTGTGGCAGCAGATAGATTATAGTAGGGAAAACAGTAGAATACGTGTTCAGAAGCCAGAGGAAAGAGGAAAGGGTAGCCAGCTAGTCCAAATGCTACAGAAAAAGTCCACTGAAATGAGGAAAGAGAAATCTTCACTGGGGTGGACAAGATGGAGATCACTAGTGCCTCAGTGAACAGTTGCCATAGAGTGGTGGGATAGAAACTAAATTGCAGTATCTTGAGTAGTTCATTGGAGGTATGGAACCAGGGTATATGTGCAGCTCTTTCTAGAATTTTAGCTCTAAAGGCAGTCAAAGAATTGAGGTTTTAGCTGGAAGACAGTGTAGGATTAAGGGCATATTTTATTTTTTTAAGATCGAAGATACTGGAATATGTATATGTGCTGATGAGAATGATCTGCTGCAGTGGTTTTCAACGGTGGCAGTTTTGCCCTTCAGTGCAAATTTGGCATTGTCTGGAGACGTTTTTGGTTGTCGCAACTTTGGAGGGGGGTGGAGGCTGGGTGTGCTGCTAAGCAGCCTACAACACACAGGACAGCACCCCCCAACGACAAAGAATTATCTAGCCCCAAATCTCAGTAGTGCCAAGGCTAAGAAACCCTAGTCTAGTATAAAGAAATAGGTTGATGTTGCTTTTATATATTGGTTTAAAGTCTTATATAATAAAATCCTTGATATTAAGAAATAATCTGTTATCAAGGATTCTAATAATATTCTTATAATTAAACCAGAAAAAAATTTAAATGTTTTTCCCTACTTTACAAACTTACATTTAAATATATAAGTAAGTACCCAATAAATATTTGTTTTTATTTTTATTTTTGTGGGGTTTGCATATTTTGTTCCAAGAAAATCTATACCCCTTTTATACCCATAGTAGTATTTATGCCATTCCATAAGATTTTTATTAAAATTTCACACAAAGATACAATTAATGGAAAACTGCACGTTAAAAATATACCGTTTTTTTAACATATTGGAAATTATAAATGCATTAACTATGCTGACAATTTACAGCATTTTATGTAGTTTTTCTGTATTTAATTGAGAGTATCCTGAGAAAAAGGGTGGAGTTTTTAAAAAACGATTATTTTAGAAGTACCTATCTTAAGACTTCTGTGCAGTATTTTCTGTTAGTTGTATAGTACAATTGGATTTGAGGGCTGACATAATAATGACGTTTATCCAAACTATATATTTTTAAATATTATACTCATCAAAAGACTTGAAAGTCTTTTTGATTGAATTTATGGTATGGAAATATTAGGAATCTAAACTTTAAAAATAAGCACATCCTGATAATAAATATACCATTTTAAAAAATTGTTTTACATTTTGGGTTGTATAAACACTTAGTTTTTTAATTTCTACTTTCTCTAATTTGTATTTCATTTATTTTTTAATTGACAAGTAAAAATTATATATTTATGTTGTACAACGTGGTATTTTGATATATATATACATTGTAGAATGGCTAAATCATACTATTTAAATAGGTATTACCTCACATTATCATTTTTTGTGTGTGTGGTAAGAACACTTAAAATCTATTCTCTTAGTAAATTTCAAATATACAATATATTTAACTCTGCATTTTGTACAATATATTTCTTGGATTTATGGATTTATTCCTCCTCCCTGAAATTTTGTGTCCTTTGACCAACATCTCCTAATACCCCTACCCCTAGCCTCACATAACCACCATTTTACTTTCTGATTCTATGAGTTTGGCTTTTTTACATTCCAAATGTAAGTGAGATCATATGGTATTTGTCTTTCTGTGGCTGGCTTATTTTGCTTAACATTGTGTCCTCCAGGTTCATCCATGTTGTCACAAATGACAGGATTTCTTTCTTGTTAAGGTCAAATAGTATTCCATTATGTATATATACCATATTTTCTTTATCCTTTAATCTGCTAATGGACATTTCGGTTGATTTCATATCTTTTGTGAATAATGCTGTAATGAACATGGGAGTGCAGATAGCTCAACATATCAATTTCATACATTTTGCATATATACTCAGTATTGGAGTTGCTGGATCATATGGTAGTTCTATTTTTAATTATTTTGAAGAACCTCCACACTTTTTTCCGTAATGGCTAAACTAATTTACAATCCCACCAAGAATGTATAAGGATTCCCTTTTCTCCACATGCTCTTTAACACTTATCTTTTGTCTTTTTGATAACAGCCATTCTAATAGGTATGAGGTGATATCTCATTATGGTTTTAATTTGTATTTCCCCAATGCTTAGTGAAGTTGAGCACTTTTTCGTATAACTGCTAGACATTTGTATATCTTTTTGAGAAATGTCCTTTGCTCATTTTTTTAATTGGGTTATTTGTTTCCTTACTATTGAGATGAGTTCCTTTTATAGTTTGGATATTAACCCCTTATCAGATGTATGGTTTGCAAATATTTTCTACCATTCTACAGATTGTTTTCACTTTGTTGACTGTTTTCTCTGTGGTTGCGTAGCTTTTTAGTATTATGTAATCTCATTTATCTATTTTTGCTTTTGTTGTCTGTGCATTTCGGGATATAGCCAGAAAGTCTGATAAAAATTTCATTTTAACTAGCAGTCTACTGTGTTTCATTCTCTTCTGTGGTTTTAGAGATGAAAAATCTGGATTGATGAAGCAGGACCCAAAGTCCTACCAGTCTCTGTAATGAAGACTGTAAAGTGCTTAGCAATCTCAGCGTATATAGGAGTTCATGCTTTTTGTACAGATATTTAGAAAAATTTACCTCATTTTGGCCGGGAGCGGTGGCTCACGCCTGTAATCCCACCACTTTGGGAGGCTGAGGCGGACGAATCACCTGAGGTCAGGAGTTCAAGACCAGCCTGACCAACATGGAGAAACCTCGTCTCTACTAAAAATATAAAATCAGCCGGGCATGGTGGCACATGCCTGTAATCCCAGCTACTAGAGAGGCTGAGGCAGGAGAATCGCTTGAACCTGGGAGGCAGAGGTTGCGGTGAGCCAAGATCGCACCATTGCACTCCAGCCTGGGCAACAAGAGTGAAACTCCGACTCAAAAAAAAAAGAAGAAAAGTTTAGCTCATTTTTATCACATCCAGGAGGGCTAGATGTCTAAGGTTCTTTCCAGCCTTTGTTTTCTAGGCCTCTGATTTAAAATATTTCAGTGGAAGAAATATTTTTTAGAATTAAACCAAAATACTTTATTCTATTTAGAATGCAAAAAAGATTGCGAGAACTATTACTAATTACAGGATTATACTGCACATACTTTAAAATCCCTACTTCATTACATTCTCTATTATGTGTCTATTCTGCTGCTGATTCTGATTCTGATTCTTCAGCTACCTCTAACTGCTTTACCTCCATTTCTGCTACCTTTCTCTTTTAATGTTGATATTCCCTAACATTCTGTATTTGGCTCTCCTTTCTTCTCCTGTTGTCCTTCAGCTCTCTACCACTGGGAAGCTTTTAACTATCATCTATATACTGATGGTTGACATTTCCTTGTCTCTGGGCTTCACATTTCTCTGACCTTCAGAAGCCTATTTCTATCTGTCTTCTAAAATCTTCACATCCCACAGCCCCAGGGTGGCAGGAAAGTTGATGTGCTTGCAACAGCTCATTAAATCCCCATTCCATTTTAGCATGCCCCTCTTCCCATATTCCATAATTACATTTTAGTTACTTTTCCAAGCACAGACTTTAACCAAGCTAGTAAGCAAAAACCACAATTACTTTTGCACTAACCTAAAAAATCAGTCATCCTCATTTCTTCCCTCCCTTTTAAGTTGTCCTTCTGTTTTCTCAGGTTTGTCCTCACTACATTCCCACCACTGCCCGCATCATCCCTTGTGTGAAATGGCACAATATTTAAGTCATTGCTCCAAATGGTTAAAGTAAAGTTAATGCAACTGAGCTTGCTGGGATGGAAGGCACAGCGAGCCAATCACGAAACACAGCATGGCCTTAGCGAGTCGCACAGGTTTGACGTCAGCGGTTGTCATGGTAACAGGGGCAAAGATGCTGATGCCAGTGTCAGTCAGGACTGAGCTCCTCCCTCCAGTCTGATTCCTGCCAGTGCTTAAGGATGTATGGAGGGGAGAAGCGTCTTCCAAGCAAAATCTTCATCCTCTGTTCTCTATCACATGCACTGCGTCACCAGATCCTCGCCAGTGCTGAGGGTGGGGACACGGGGGAATCTCTGACTTGCAAGATTAAATTATCATTGGAGAGCTAACGTGTCAGCCTTGTTCACCGCAGTGTCGCCAATGCTGCTAGCTCAGTTCCTGCCCCTGCCCGCCATTGGGAGAATCATGAGCCAACTCTCTCTGTCTCTCCTCTCTCTCTCTCTGTCTCGTCCCTTGGCCTTAGCTGTCACCAATACACTGACTCTGACTCCCAAATCTTTCCCTGAGACCTGTTTTCCTGAGTCTCATACGCAGTTCCTCCTCCACACTAGGCAGCTCCACTCAGTGTTCTGATATCAAGCTTGAGATTCTCCTTCCGCCTAGAAACCAAAAACAACCAAACATGCCGGTCACCTTGTGTGTATTCTTTACTTAACCATCCATTAGAATTCTCCAGCTAATAACCTCCGTTGTCTTCACCCTTTTACCTCCAGTATGCTATGCATTAAATCCTGCTTAATATACCTGGGAAATCTCTCATCTTTGTCCTCCTCTCCCTTTCCACTAGGCCATCTAACCCCTCCCCAACCTCTCTTCACTTTTCATTAGCACAGACTTCTATTTTTGAGTTCTTTAAAATTTCCCACATCTTTTTTTATTATTTACTTAGGCACAAATATATTTAATCACATGCACACAATATCTCATTGGCTTCCATTCCATATAGCATCCTAAGGCTAATTGTACAGTCTGGTTCCTAAATTACCTTTCCATCTTCCTTAACTCTATCTCCATAAAAGTACCCTTTACTCCTACTGAAATGATTGCCTTTTATTCTTATATCAAGTTTTTGTTCTCGCTATTCTGTCAACATCAGTGTTTCTCAGACTTTAATGTACACGTGAATCACCTAGAGATCTTGTTAAAATGGAGATTCTCATTCAGAGGCCCTGGTGAAACCTTAGATTCTGCATTTCTAAATAACTTGTCTGGTGAAGCAGATGCTACTGGTTGGAAGATCACACTTTGAGTGGCATAGATATATGTAAAATGCCTTCTCCCTTTCCTCTCTGGTGACTTCCTACCTCTTATTTAAGGTCAGACATACAAATCACACCTCCTTAGTGATACCTTCCTTCTGCAGCTCCAGTCAGAGCTGTTTCCTTCTCTGTATTGTTTAGTGCTTTCACTTGGCTACAGTTGGGAAATTGTCTGCTGAACTTTGTCAGCGGATGTTAGTGCTGAGGGGTGCAGCTGTGTGCAGGAATCTTTCTGTCTTTAGCACAATTCCAACAACATTAACAGCTCCCCAAATGAAGGAGGCTGAATCCATCAGCGAACTAGTCAACCCCATCTCTACTAAAAGTACAAAAAATTAGCTGGGCGTGGTGGCAGGTTCCTGTAATTCCAGCTACTCAGAGGCTGAGGCAGGAAAATCGCTTGAACCCAGGAGGCAGAGGTTGCAGTGAGCCGAGATAGCGCCATTGCACTCCAGCCTGGGCAATAAGAGCGAAACTCCGTCTCAAAAAAAAAAAAAAAAAAGAACTATGAATGAATGGTAAATCCCCCCCCCCAAACCAAAGTAGATAAGAGTAAGAATCACACTTTTTCTTTAATAGTATAATTGTCCTGTTATAGCCCTCAACACAAGCATTTTACTAGACATTTTACTTGAAAAATGTCTTACCTGTCCATGCCAAGAAACAGAGAAAGTATGTATGAAAATGAACAACTGGAGAAAAAAAAGTCTAGCCCAGAATTGAGGAAGGGATTTATAAAAGTAAATATGAACTGTTTGGTCAAATTTACATATATACAGAAAGGAATCCTAGAAATAAAAATTGTAAATATATTTTTAATCATAATTCATTATTTAGTAACCTCTAACAAGTCAGAGATTACCACCAGAATATAAGCATCCTTAGGGAAGAGATGTTTAGGGCAGAGACTTGAGCCATCTCATTCACTGCTATATCCCTACTGACTAAAACAGTTTGTGAAATATAGTAAAAATGAAGAATGAGACGAGAAAGAAAATGAATTGTATTTCTAGCTCAGATTCTGTTTGACTCCACCAGGCTGTGCAGATCCTCTCATGTTTGTAACTTTTTACTTGTAACAGAAAAACATTGGCAACAACCCACATGTCTATCTATAGAGGACTATTATTAATAAATAAATAATAGAACATGTGTAAAATAGAATGAAAGGCACATATTTTAAAAGGAGGTAGATTACACTGCTAGCTATAAAATAGTTTAAAAATAGCAAGTTGCAGAGCCTCATGCAGATTATTCTAATAATAGCATTTAAAAGCGTTTTAAAATTATTAGTATTATATTAGTTTGCTAGGGCTCCCATAACAAAATACCACAAACTAGATAGCTTGAACGATGTATTTTATTTCTTTGCAGTTCTGCAGGCTGTGAAGTCTGAAACCAGGTTGTAGGAGGATTGGTTTCTTCTAAGGCCTCTCTCTTCTTGGTTTGTAGATGGTTGTTTTCTGCCTGTGTCTTCACATAGTCTTTCCTCTGTGTCTATCTGTGTCCTAATCTCATCTTCTTAAAAGGAGACTGTATTGGATTAGGTCCACCCTGAGAGTCTCATTTTAATTTAATCCAGCCTTTAAAGGCTCCATCTCTAAATAGTCACATTCTGATATACTAGGGGTTATTATTTTAACTTATGATTTGGGGAGAAACATAATTCAGGCCATAACAAGTATATACATATGCTGAAACTCATCAAATTGTATGCTTTAAATATATTCCATTTATTGTATGTTGATTATGTCTCAACAAATGTGTAAAAACATGGAGGAAAAGAATATACTCATATTCGTATTTGCTTTTATATGCATAAAAGAGGAGAAGAGGTGAGTGCATACCAGATAGAGTTCAAAAATAAGACTTAAAAAACATGTAAATATATTACTGATTCAGAAAAAATCTCATAAATGCATATTTTTAAACATTAATAAAGTAGTGACACCAAGCACTTGGGGAGTTTAGGGGAGGCAGCAGTCTCTGTGAGTTGAGGTTAGTGCTTCTGGCCTACAAAACTTCTCACAGGTTCTGCTCTCTGTGGTAAGTTTTGCTTAGCTTTATTCAAGGCTGTCAGTCTAGCCTTGACTGTATCATTGTCCCATATCTACTTTGTAACTATTATACTGTCAAAAACTTTACTGTTTTTTAAACTCGTCTTGTCCATATGTTCTTACAATAAGAAAATAAAAAGATTTACTTCATTGTAGTAAGACATAGCTATATTTAGGAATAAATTACAGTTTCCAAGACAGCTTTAGTTTTATTTATTTGCCTAAATTGATGGCTCCTCCATCTCTTTATCCAACCTTCATTTGTTTCTTAACTTCATTAGGTCAGTTTTTTGGTAGTTTGTAGGCTAAAAGAAAAGATTTGAGCTTTGTTCTCCTATGAGTTTTCTCCTTTATAGTTATTTTCTAACCCAAACATCTATTAGTGATTAAGTTAAAGGGTTTGAGGAATAATTTGTATATCTTGTAGAACTTTGGTATAGAAAATTGTCCTAATAATATATTTTTATAGAAAAATGTTTTCAATTAATACATTTTACCTAACTGTTAAGATTGCTTTAATTAAAGCTGGGACAGTGGAATTTTAGGAAAGTAATACAGGTTTGCTGTTTTATCAAATAAAGCTTTTTATCAGTGAATTTGAGGGACATTGTGAAAATAATAAACTATAAAATTCAGTTCAAAGGGCATTCTAAAGCCCTCCTTCTTTTCTTCATTCTTTGCTGACCTGTTTTCAATACATATGGAAGATTGTAACAGCACTAAATTTGAGCCTTATATAAAGATGCCATAGGAGGTTGGCTGAGGCTCCATCCTAAGTGAGAACTGTTAGTTTGCGGGTGTCCTCAGGGATGCCAGATAAAGGTTTATTCTGTGCTTTAGTTGTTTCCTGTTTGTGGCAATACCGTGGGACACATTCAGGTCCAGGAATCCAAATTCGGAAATGCTCTCTGGGAGTATCATCTTACTTTGTCTTCTAGCCCCAATTTGAAATCCTTTGGAATAAGGAGGCAAAGTGCATTCTTGTCCTGGCTCTTATTATAACATTTCAGTGACTTTGGGCAGATTCCTTAACTTTTTCAGGTATCAGTTTATTCACCTGTAAATTGAAGGGATTATAGCTAAGACTTCTTAAACACTTACTTTGTGGCAGACACTTTTCCATGTGCTACATTTTTATCTGTATTAATTTATTTACACAACCACTCTGTGAGGTAAGCATTGTTATTATCCCCATTTTAAAACTGTGGAAGCAAATTATCATCACCATCTATCCCCTTTGTCTTCTTTATTTTTTTCTATATCTTCTAACGTTTTCTTTATCTTTCTATATCTTAATAACTGTTTTGTTTTTTTTTTTTTTTTTTTTGAGACGGAATCTCATTCTGTCATCCAGGCTGAAGTCCAGTCTGCAATCGCCACCTCCTGGGTTCAAGCAATTCTCCTGCTTCAGCCTCCCGAGTAGCTGGGACTAGAGGCACGCACCACCATGCCCGGCTAATTTTTTGTATTTTTGGTAGGCACAGGGTTTCACCATTCTGGCCAGGCTGGTCTTGAACTCCTGACCTCGTGATCCACCTGCCTCAGCCTCCCAAAGTGCTGAGATTACAGGTGTGAGCAACCATGCCTGGCCCTTCTAACATATTTTTAATTATACTTTTTAAAATGAATATCCTCATTGTACTCTTTGCAGGACACTGTTTTTTGGGTTGGGGTGGGGGTTGTTTGTTTTTAGACAGGGTCTACTTCTGTCACCCAGTGGGGAGTGTGGTGACATGATCTCGGCTCACTGAAACCTCTTTCTCCCGGCTGAAGCTATCCTCCCACCTCAGCCTCTCAAGTAGCTGGGACTACAGGTGTGCAACCCCATACCCAGTGAATTTGTGTAGTTTTTGAAGAGACTGTGGTTTCACCATGCTGACCAGGCTGGTCTTGAACTCCTGGACTCAAGCAGTCTGCCTGCCTCAGACTCCCAAAGTGTTGGGATTACAGGTGTGAGCCACCACACCCAGCCTACATTTTTAAATATTATGTAAAAATAGAGATTTATGTAACTATTTTTGATTGACCTTACAAAGAAGTACAGTGCACTATCTAAATAATGTAAAAAGTGTTTATTTGGGTTTATAAACACTGTGCTTGAAACTTTCCTGAGTTTGTTCCTCTGTACTGTACAACTTCCACCTCAGTTCTGCGGCTTTCACAGTCCGAACAGGCTCTCTACTGCAGGAATTAATAATTCTCTGAGTCTTGCAGCTTCCTAGCTGTGGAGGCTCTGCCAAAACCCGCAGCCTCAGCTGCCCTTGTAAATTAATTATTCCTTAAGGCAGCCTCCAGTATAGGGGCTGGAAACAGGGAGGGGAGGTAATGTTTGTATAAAGTGAATTTTTTGTTTTGACTTGATTTGGGTGTTTTTTTTTTTTTTTTTTTTTGCTTCCTATTAGATTACTGAGTCTCAACATTTAAGAAATTATAATACTATGGATTTTTTTAAATTTTTCATAAGTAGTAGAAAGATTCTCTTCCCGTTATCCTTGCAAAGTAGATATCTACATATCAACTGTGAGTCTTTTCAGAAGTATTTCTGTAAATTATTCATTTCCAATTGCCATCAAATCCACATTATTTGCGTAGTAAGACATTTCAGTAAATAACAGACATGAGAAGTGATCACTTTTTACTGTATTTCTCCAGGAATATGCTGAATCTTCTTAGACGCTTTTAATATTAGGCTAGTACATGATTTTGGCTTCCTATCTATTCTTTCTTTAAAGAATAGTGGGATTTTCATTTGATTTTGCAGAAGAATTTTTAAATGACGCTGAAATGGCAGCTAGATAGGCATAAATATTTATTGAACATAAGCTGCTAGCTGCTGTGATTTGGCTGTAATTATCTATAAATGTAGTTTTAGAATTTTGTTTAAAATATCTGAGGTTATGCAGAAATGCACCTTATTATTGTGACATTATTTGACTCATTTTTGTAGTAGAATGAATAAATTATATTTCATTTCAGTTATAATGATCAAACTTTAATTTGTAAATCTTAAATTCTCTAGTACCAGATTCAAGATGTTTTTTGTTATAAACTAAGCAGAGATTTAATGTTGTTGTCTGTGACTTTTACATATAGTTTCTTTAGGGAAAATTAGATCTTAGTTAAAGGTACTAACATTGCCAGAGATGTATTTTTAATGACTGACATAACCATCTTTGCCTCCTTTCTAAACCCTTTGTTTTCTGCCTGTCCTACTCCAGGGTTGATTTACAATAAAGCCAATGAAGCTTAAGCTTTAACACCCCCTCATTTATCTCTTCCAAATCCTAGCAGGGACTATGGTAATTTTGTATTAATTCTGTATTTGTTCTCTTAAAGAGGACCCTTCTAATTATATAAGCTTCTGTATACACAACCTCTGTATCCAGCATAGGATTGTATCTCATAAGATTCTTCTTAGTGGCACAGCAAAGAGGACCAAAAAAGTGGGGGGAATAAACCTTTTTAAAATCAGAAATCATACAGTTGATGTGAGAAAAAAGAGGTTATTTTTCTCCATACAATTTGCAAAGCTGTATCAACAGCTACCAAAGTCTCTGCTGATAGATATATCATGTATTTCATAAAACCTTACTCAATCTTCCTTAATCATCATGCTGGTAGGCAGATTCTCTTCAGCTTTTCAGCTCATGTACAAGTAATAGAATAGCCGGCAAAATTCAGAGAGGCAAAGACATTTACCTCTTTCACTAGCCCTGCTTTAACAGGAGTAGGAAGGTAATGTGCTGGGAGAGGACAACTTGGAATGGTCCACAAACTTGTGCTTTGGCATCAGATAGTCCTTTCATTCCCCACCCACCCCAAGCCGGTACTAGAGTAAAGCATTTGAGGCACCAAGGGTGCAAAATTTACATCTGAATCTGATAGACTACTAATTAAAAACTTACTTTCCTCACCCTCAATTCTAAAAAATTAACACCTAATGACTTTCATTGTGTTATTTATTTGGTAAACCGTTTTGTAGCAGTAGGGGCATGATGTCAAGCAGAGGCATGATGTCAAGCAGATGTCTGTCTAATCACTGAATAAATCACTTACCAGCATTGAGATCCTGGGCAAAATAACTTCCTTGAACCTTATTTTCCCCAATTAAGAAGGCCACGGGATTAAAAAATATATACCTATAAGGGCCTTATAATATGTAGGTACCACTGAATGTCAGCTCCTTTCCCCACAAGGTTCTTGTTTGTACATGTCCTGTAGCCATGCCCTAAGTATGGTCTGCCCAACTGGCTACTCTCACTTGATTAAAAAGTATATGATTGTCAAACTGTATTTTCAGAGAATGATGAGGAGCAGGAGGCGCTGCCATCTCTGGATAAACCTGGCTGGTACTCCCAAGGGAATGCTGTCCACCTCTATGAACTTCTGAAGAAAATGACTGGCAAACCTGAACCCAAGGTATTTCCCAGTTGAGGAGAAGTCCTCAGTGCCCACTTGCAGACATAAGCAGTTGTGAACTGCCAAATCTCTCCTCTTAATTCTTCTGCTTAAATAAGCCTTTCCTTTGTCAATGTAGACAGGCTGTCTATCTGTGATAGAGAGGAGCAAGGATTCCAAGCAGGGCACCACAGATTTAGGGGGTGTATGAGTGTGTAGGATGCCTGTGGAATGTTATCCTGATAACAATCTATCCAAAAAGTTTCCATATATAAAACAAACAACTGAAATTATGCTACAGACTAGCTTAAAGATACACTTGTTTTTGACAGAATGATCACATTGTTGATGTTGGACATTGGTGCATTTCTAACAGCAGAACCCTTTCTTCTAAGAAAATATTTACCAGAATTTCTGTGAGCTGAGAGATCATGGGGTAACAGAGCCCTGCTCCATTGGCTGTCACCATGCCACAGTCTCCTGGGGACTCCTGAGGGTTAATGGATGGAGCAGTCTGACTTGCAGATGCTGATTCTCATATCCCTTAACTCTGTTTTCACATCTGAAAATTGAGAGGTATGGACTCAATCAATGGAGTCCTCAGACTCCATTGCCTCAGACTACCTAGGGAACTTTCCAGATTCAACATGCCCATCCCCACTCTCACAGATTCTGTTTCAACCAGTCTGGGGTTGGGCCCAGAAACTTGAAAAGTGGTTGTGATTTGCACTTTTAATAATCTCTAATCCACTATAACAAGTTGTCTCTAATACCTCACCAGCTCTTCAACTGCAGGGGCCATTTTATTAATAATTGTAAACATCTATGTAAACATATAGGTTCACTTCTTTAGGAAAATTGAATAAAATCACTTATTTCACCTTATGCTGTCTTCCACCTGTGAATGTGTTGTATAACTTCTTAAGACAAATCTGGCACCCTGTGAATCAAATGAGACAAGTTGATGGTCACCTGTGAGATTATTCAAATAAGTGAAGATGTTTATGCAATTTTTGATTGTCATACTCTGATGCCTGTTGAGAAATTTTCTTCTTCCTTATATGAAATAAATGCCACTTTCACAATTCTGTGCCTCAAACAGCATCTGCTATCTGTCTTACAGGTTGTTTATTTTGGTGACAGCATGCATTCAGATATTTTCCCAGCTCGTCACTATAGTAATTGGGAGACAGTCCTCATCCTGGAAGAACTCAGAGGGGATGAAGGCACGAGGAGTCAGAGGCCTGAGGAGTCAGAGCCTCTAGAGAAGAAAGGAAAATATGAGGTAAGGGTTCCCTGCAGCTCTTTCCTTGAAAGACAAATATTTATGTTTGAAAGCTAAAGTATCTTTATACTACTTGACTCCAAAATTGTCCTGGTCAGGCTGAATACCATCATGTTAAAAAAAAAAAAGAGAGAGACTAATAATTTGAAACTTTGTATTAATTTTATTGACTTCATGTTCCATTTGTATTGAAAGCAATAAATAATAATTCCATCCTCATTCCTTTCTAAAAAATAAATACTAAATAAGAAAATTAGACCAAGTTGTTTTTTAACTACCCTTTAGACATCATCATCATCATAATAGAATAGAGAGTTATTTTTATTATAGGGAAAAAATTATGTTTTCTAGGTTGCTTTGTTTGGGCTAGTTTTCAGATAATAACCAATTGACCATATAAAAAGCTAGTTTGTGTTTAAAATAAAGGATACTTCATAATAAGGAGGAAATAGTATTCCTGTTCCAAAAATTTAATGTGGGCCCAAAGCCTATTTGTAGATTCCTACAGGGTTTCAAAGTTTTTATTTACTTAATAGACAAAAAAATTATGAGATTGAACATTAGTTAATCACCATTTTAATTATTCTGTTCTCTTGTTTCAGGGACCAAAAGCAAAACCTTTAAATACTTCATCTAAAAAATGGGGCTCTTTTTTTATTGATTCAGTTTTGGGACTGGAAAATACAGAAGACTCCTTGGTTTATACGTGGTCTTGTAAGAGAATCAGTACTTACAGCACTATTGCAATTCCAAGTATTGAAGCAATCGCAGGTAAGGGGGAAAATACCTATAAAGCTTCACCTGTTACTAGACAATAATGACCAGTACTAGAATTCTTGTCTTTAAGAAAAAGAAATGTTGCCACAACATTGATTTATCTTTGGGGAAAAATCTTCTAGATATGGAACCTAGGTAATTAGGACCAGCACTTCTGTGGGAGGTAACTACAAAAGCTCAACAATTTTTTTTTTAAGTCAGCTTGGAGGCATATTATAAAATTAGGGAAAGAGTTACCAGGACAAGCTGCTGAGGAGGCCCAGTAAGGTGAACCTGGCATTTGAGGCTGCTTTTCCCCTGGGTATTTGCTGATTCCGGAGGGGGCACCACAGAGGGTGAGTGGGCCTTTCAGTAACTTCATGAATCTACAGGAATAGGAACTGGAGGAGAGGGCCTGCCTAAGGAGGGGTGGGTCTGGTGAACTCCCTCAATCTATGTTGAGGCCTTGAAGGGCTTTACTTTAGAATAAGGATGAATTGAGAAGAAATCTCCATTTTCACAGGGACTAAAACTCAGCTTGAAATCAGCTAAATACCTAAAATTGGATTGAGGAGATTTCAGATTATTAGTGCCCCTGCACACCTGGTAGAAACAAATATAGGTTCTCTTTTGAGGAAGATAACATCATTCTAGGACTCAAATTATTTCTAAAAACAATTCATATAAAATTCAGTGCATAATGAAAAATAGCCGGGCACATAAAGATATGAGACCACACTAACAGAAATAACCATGTTAATTATAGTCAAATACAGAAAAGGAAGGAATGAGAAATTTGGTAGAGACAAAAACTATTGTATAAACTGTGGTATAAAAAGAATGGAGATTGTAGAATTTAAATATTTAAAAAATGAAATTAAGAACTTAACAGATGGATTTAACAGCGAATTAGACACAGATGAAAAGTCACTTAGTGCACTGGAAATTAGGTCAAAAGAACATATTTGGAATGAAGCAGTAAGAGAAAAATCATAAAAGATACAGAAGAGAGGCTGAGACATAAAAGATACAGTGAGAAGGAGTAAGATTTCAGGTAAGATATGCACTGAATTTTATGTGAATTGTTTTTAGAAATAATTTGAGTCCTAGAATGATGTTATCTTCCTTCTGTATTCTTGGGTTTCACATTTTCGGATTCAACCAATTGTGGATAAAAATTATTCAGAGGAAAAAAACAATAAAACAATACAACAATTTAAAATGTTACAAATTTTTAAAAATATAGTATAATAACTATTTACATAGCATTTACATTGTATTGGATATTAAGTAATCTAGTGATGAATTAAAGTATACAGGAAGATGTATGTAGGTTTAATGCAAATATTATGCCATTTTTTGACTTGAGCATGCACAGGCTTTGGTATCCACAGGGGTCCCCTGCAGTTACTGAGGGGCATCTGTGATTGGAGTCCCAGGAGATGAGAGAATAAGTGAGATGAGAGAAAATGATGGGGAAAAAAATAAGCCAAAGGTTTAAGAAGCCCAAAGAAATGAAACAAAATGAATAAAAAATAAATTCAGAGTTAACTGCTAAATGCCAAAGATAAATATTAAAAGCAATCAAGAGCATAAATGTAGATTAAATAACAGATTGACATCTGACTTATCAGAAACAGAGGAGAGCCAAAGACAATAGAATGATAGCTTTAAATTGCTGAAAGAAAATGATGTGAATCTTGATGGAATTATATACCCAGTTAAACATTGTAAAGAATAAAAGTAAAATATTGGCCGGATGTGGTGGCTCACGCCTGTAATCCCAGCACTTTGGGAGGCCGAGGTGGGCGGGTCACCTGAAGTCAGGAGTTTGAGACCAGTCTGGCCAACGTGGTGAAACCCCGTCTCTACTAAAAGTACAAAAATTAGCCGGGTGTGGTGGCAGGTGCCTGTAATCCCAGCTACTCTGGGGGTTGAGGCAGGAGAATTGCTTGAACCTGGGAGGCAGAGGTTGCAGTGAGCTGAGATCACATCACTGCACTCCAGCCTGGGTAACAGAGCAAGACTGTCTCAAAAAAAAAAAAAAAAAAAAAAAAAGTAAAATATTTTTAGACAGAGAATAATAGAGAAAATGTATGTCCAGAAACCTGCAGTAAAGGAAATAAAGATTATTATTCTCCAGGTACAATTAAAAATAATTCATGTCAGAAGACTGGAGATGCAAGAAGAATGTATATAAGTATATGGTGTAAGTATATGAATAAAAAATGAATGCTTACTGTTTGAAACAATAAAAATTAAAGTCCCATGGGATTTACATAGAGAATTAAAATGCTTGACAGTAATGGCATATATATGCCAGAGTGGGGCAGCAAAAATTAACATGTTCTAACATGCTAGAATTAAACAATTAAGGATAAGACTATGTTCAGTATTGATGTCAGAAATGCATGTTGTAATCTCAAAAATAACTGTCAAGAGAATTGTGATGATATACATATACCAAGCTAATATGTAAAATAATTTAAGAATCTAAAAGAAAACAAAGGAGATGAGAGAATATTAAGAATCAGCAAGACGGCCGGGTGCGGTGGCTCACGCCTGTAATCCCAGCACTTTGGGAGGCCGAGGCGGGAGGATCACCAGGTCAGGAGATCAAGACCATCCTGGCTAACACGGTGAAACCCCGTCTCTACCAAAAATACAAAAAATTAGCCAGGCGTGGTGGCGGGCGCCTGTAGTCCCAGCTACTCAGGAGGCTGAGGCAGGAGAATGGCATGAACCCGGGGGGCGGAGCTTGCAGTGAGCCGAGATCACGCCACTGCACTCCAGCGTGGGTGACAGAGCAAGACTCCGTCTCAAAAAAAAAAAAAAAAACAAAGAATCAGCAAGACAAATGGAAAGCATTTAGTAAAATGTTTAATTTAAACCTGAAGTAATTACATTAAATGTATGTGACCAAATACTCCAATTAATAGCCAATTTTTAAAAAATAACAATACCCGGCAGGGCACGGTGGCTCACGCCTTGTAATCCTTGCACTTTGGGAGGCCGAGGCGGGCGGATCACGAGGTCAGGAGATCGAGACCATCTTGGCTAACACGGTGAAACCCCATCTCTACTAAAAAATACAAAAAATTAGCCGGGTATGGTGGCGGGCGCCTGTGGGAGGCTGAGGTAGGAGAATGGCGTGAACCCGGGAGGCGGAGATTGCGCCACTGCACTCCAGCCTGGGCAACAGAGCAAGACTCTTGTCTCAAAATAAAAATAAAAAAAATAAAAATAACAATACCCAATTATAGGTTGTTTATAAGAGATATATCTGAGACATAAGGATTCAGAAAGTTTGAAAGTTTAAATATCAAAAGATGGACGAAATAATACCATGCTAACAGTAACCAAAAAAAAAAGAGAGAGAGAGAGTGGCTGCATTAATATGAAACAAAGTAGATATTAAGGGGAAAAGTGATTAGCATGAGAGAGATCACTTCATAATTATAAACTCCTAGTTCTCAGAAATATATAACTGCCAGTCTAAGATACTCACAAAGTCCCCTCTCCTCTCTCAGGTCAGAACTTAATCTTTCCATTTTCACAATACCAAGAAAATGCCTAAAAAAGAAAACATCCACTCTCCTTTATAGAGGCATATGCTTTCCGCTTGGATTCTTAGTTTCCAAATTTCCTTCAGCATTTGGCAAAGGGTTTGAGGAGACAACCAGCAGAGTCCAGTTCTCTGACCCTTCCTTTACAGTGGTCCTAGCCCCTCAATTTTTGTCTCTGCGGCCCTGCAAGACTGTCAAAATCTCTACTGGTTTTTCTGCTGCTTGTAGTAGCCCTTACCACCAGCCAGAATTCCAGCACCAGAGGAGAAAAGCTGAGGCTTAGCGTTAGCTCCTCTCGCCGCTGGTTCCTCCTTCCCAAGAATTGTGCCTCAAGTCTTGGTTGCCTCTTTAGCTCTCTGGTGACCCTTCAGTCTCGTGTTTATATTTTATCCAGATTTTCCAGTTGAAGTTAGAATTCTAGTTAATTTTTTTGAACTTCCGATTCTTCTTCCTTAAATTGAAGAAAGTTGCCATGTTGTGTGTATTAAAATTCTTATTTAGCTAAGCATTTGAAGATTATTCTTAGTAACCCTCTTCCTGTGACTATGAAGAAGATTATTAGGTCTCATTCACCAGTTACATGATCCTCTGAGGAGGGCCTGGGAGTTTTTTTTTTTTAATTTTTATTCAGATAAGCTTTCATATTTTTGTATTAACTTCTGTGCAGAGTATTAAAATTAAACTCACATAGAGCTCGGGATGATTTGAGATATCTCTAAATGTGATTTGACTTAAACATTATTATAAATTGCATAGGGAAAGATATCTAACTCTTCATCCTAAGTGACCTTTGATAGACCTTTTCTGTAATATGGGAGAAAGAATAAAATTAAATTGTTTTAAATGAGATAGGAAGTGAAAAATAACCTGGTACATCCCTTTTGCCTCTTAAAACCTTTTTATATTCAAGTAATGTTTCTATACTTGTGGATATTCTGTTAGACATGGTTATCTCATTCACATTTAAATGCCTAGAAGCTTTTTTTATAGCTGTTGTAAAAGTTTGTGTTTATTAGCCATATGTATTACAATGGTGGTTGGTTTATACACATTTTTAACCTTATAATAATAGCTACACACAGACTTACTGAAGGAGCAAAAGAAATATTAAAATTTTACAAGTCTAAAAAATAAGTTTTATTAGTGAATATCAAGTTTTGATTTGTTTATGAAAGGCATTCAGAGACCTGTGCAATAATTAAATTTTTTTTTCCTCCCCAGAATTACCTCTGGACTACAAATTTACAAGATTCTCTTCAAGCAATTCAAAAACAGCTGGCTACTATCCAAATCCTCCACTGGTCTTATCAAGTGATGAGACACTGATATCCAAATAAGTTGTCTTTACTGAAAAATGAAGTGAAGACCCATATATGCAGTTTAAAAAAAAGTTAGTTTTCAAAAAATACTGTAAAAGACTTTAAGGAACGAGTTTTATTGACCAATAAGTTGATATTTGTCCATAGGTCTCCTTTCTATAAATCATCTTGATGTTTAACAACTCTTATTATATTAAAATCTCAGTATCCTAAAACTTAGAACCTTATTGATATTTTCTATACAGTAGTTTTGTGATTAGAATTCACCTGGGGACACACACTCACACGCACAGTCACTCTTACACATATGCCTAGTCCAGTGGTTCTCAAAGTGTGATCCATAGACTAATAGCATAGCATTACCTGAGAACTTGATAATGCATATTTGCAGGCCCCACGCAAAACCTGCTGAATCAGAAGCTCTGAGAGTAAGGCCTACCAATCTGTGGTTTAACAAGCCCATCAGGTGATTCTGATTTACAGTACAGTTTGAGACCCACTGGCTAGAACATATCCTCCAGAGACTTGGCTTAATTGGTCTGGGTAAATATGGCTGAGCGTTGTTATCTTTTGTTATCTTTTATATGCCCTAGGAAAGTGCAGCCAGAATTGAAAACCAACTGATCTATACCAGTTCTTTCAATTAATAGTCAAGAACATTGAGTCCAGTGAGATTAAGTGATTTTTGCAGGCTATGAGGTTTTATGCTATTCCTGTGTTCTCCAAAACAAGAAAATAAAAAGACATGATTTATTCTCTGTTCATACAGCAAGTATGGAACAAAGATGATCTAGAAGTCAACTATCTCAACCTCCATTGTTACCCACTAGGTTTTTTTCTAATAATGTTAAAGGCTATTTAATTTATTTAATCAACTTTAAGCATTACATTCTCAATTGGGGACAAAAATTGGTTCTTGGGGTGAAAAAATATTAGATATGGCTTGTGGACTTCCAATATCATCCTATCCAACAAAATCTTATTCCTTAGTATTAATTTATCTCATTGGGAAGAAATTTGTAGTTAAAACTATTTAATGTAATTTGAATTTAATTTCCGTAATTGGGAAGGAGGGTAATAATGAACAAAAAGTTTGAGAAAAAAATGCTTTAATGGGTTTTACAGGCATGCTACAATCCAGGACTGTGGTGTTCTATGTGCCGTGTATGGTCATATTCGTAGCTATTTGTTGCAAGATACTTGAAGCCAAATGTTTGCAGTATAGGTTCCTGGCTACTGTTTATGCTGTGATTTCACTCTGTCTATCATGGGCAGTATTAGAAAACACACTGGTTTTCACTATCTGGTTTACAAACACTATCATTATTTTACCCGGATTGAAGTGCAGAATTTGGCATATCGATGCATGCAATGGAAAGAAAAAAAATTTGTTAAAATTTGTAAATGTTCAGCTAAATCTCAGATATACTGTGGGATCTCAGGGTAAGTAAAAAAAAACAAACAAAAAAAATCACTGAAATTTTTCCCTCACAGTCAGTAGCTTTGTTTGATATTTAACAATAAGTATATGGTGATATACTTGAAATTTATGTCCAGAATGTCACTGGAATATTACAATGAGCATAAATAATCAAGCTTAGGACTAAATGAAAGATACTATCTCATGTATGCTTTAAATAGAGAATTTATTTCTTTTAAAAATAAAGCTATTTTTCCTTATCCATGTTTACTCTGTAAATGGCAAATAATACATCTTTAAATGCTTATGAACTACTGTTAATATGAAAAATGAGAACTCCAAAATAAGAAATAATTGCACTTTTTGGGCCACTGAGTAGTGGCGGGGGTTCAGGAGGCAGAATTCAGTTGTCAGAAGTTCTAGTATTCCCTTTATCATTCCACCTAAAGACCCTGAACAAGTTACCACCAAATTTGGCTTCAGTTTTTTCCATCTTATGAAAGGAAAAGCTTAGTTTATTTCTAAATTTCCTTCCTTTCTAGCAGTCAGTATTTCTTCTAATGAATGATTTTTTTCTGTAATTAGAAAGACTATAATTAGGCTTTTTAAATTTGTATTTTCATTCTTTGTAAAGAGTGCCAATGGATATGAAGATTAAAAATAATCCAAATCCATAAAAATTAAAAAGAAAATATTAAGTTATATGAAGCAAAAAAATTGTATAAATGGACAGAAGACATGTAATATTCGCATACAGGCAAACATTCATAATCTAAAGGACACCTAAAAATAGATGTAAGCGAGCGGAGGTTTTCCTTGCTGGCCACTGTTTATCGCATCAGCAGAGGAAAGATCTGCATGACTCAGTGACCAAATGTTTTGTCAGAATCTGGTATTTGGAATACTGAGGTAGTAAAAACTTTATCTGAACCATGAATTACAATCTAAAATCAACTTCTGAGTTTGTTAAACTCTAAACTGAAATCAAGTATTATTTCCCCACCAATATTCATATCCAAAAATAACTTTAAATACACACACACACATACACACACACTTTTAGTGAACTGGTTTGAATGAAAATAAATTTATATAATTATTTTATATAACAAATCAGCATAAAATGGAAAATCAAACTGCCTCTCTAGATATAATAACCTTCACTGACTGTTGGAAATACATGGATAGCTTTTTAAAATCTTCAGTGTTGGAGTAACAGTCCCTTACATCTTTTCAGCCTCTTGAGTACAAGAAGACTATCATAAGAGTTAGTTCCAGATTGGTGCAAGACTGGAATACACTTGACTGCTTTTATTAAAGCCATGAGGGCATACCAAGTAATTCACCCAGTATGGTCTTATTGCCACCCTTGAAAATCCCTGGGCATGGTCCAGTCCACATAGAATGAATTCAGAAAGGTGTCTCTTGTTGGTCTCTAGAACTATCCTCAGAAATAATAGTAAAACAGTGGTCATGAGTAGCCTCACTAGGCTACTTCATGTACATTATCTTGTTTACTCTCTATAGCAACCATATGAGATGTATATAATTATTAAATTGTACAGATGGGAAAATTGAAATTCAGAGAGATTAAATACAATGCTTGCTCTGTGTTACACTGTTACTAAGAGAGCAATACATGAACCCAAGTTTGATCCTCAAAATCACACTTTTAATTACTTGATACATAATGTCTTCCAATATTGAATCTAGACTAGGGCAAATTCTCAGCCCAAAACCACACTTCAATTTAGCAATAATGTCGTGCTAGGACATGAGAGGGATTAAAATTGAAGACACAGCCTCTATCTTTAAGTAATTCATAATTTAGCCAAATATATTAAATATCTGTAATATAAAACTTACCTAGGAAAGTAAAATAGAGATCCAAGAATCAGGAGTCCTAAAGCATATAATGAGTCTGTTCCTCTTGGAAGCCACACATGTCAAGGTCATCAGTAAGCAGGCCTACTCTTTCTTCATATTCTGGGTTAATGTTCACCTTGACTGCTTGGTAAATTTCCCTCACTGGTGCTGAAGTAACCAAAATGGGGAAGGAGTGATGAAAACTCATCTTTGAGTAAGCTTAGTGGGAAATAGTATATCTGGGCCTATAGAGAAGTTGGGTCATTACTTAGAATGACAACTAGAAAAGTACATAGACTGCTTGCCAATCAGTTTGTTGTACCATGTACCTGTTCACAGACTCTTTTCAAAAAACAAGTTTATTTTACTTTTTTTGGTACTTTGGTCATGTTGTTTCCTTGGTAAAGATCAAAGTTGAATAAAGCTTAACAAAGTTTAATAAAGAAAAGGAATAAATTACTATCTAAATGTGTTAAAAGCAATCACCAAGTTTAATCACTTAAAAAATAAATATTCTCTTAACAGAAATGTCAGCGGTTACTTACAATGCTTAGCAGCTAAATTCCATGAGTATAACGTTTAATGTCTTTTTGGTACATTAAATATTCAGTGCCTTTGATGAAGGGAACAAACTGATAATTTCATTCATGTGCAGCAAACATCAAGGTTACATAAGTAAATTCAAATGTGTCAATCTGTAACTGTATGGAGTCCTGTATTAAATCAAGTGATAAAATGTACCCTTCTCAAAGGCTATTCATGAATAAGCATAACCTTCAACTGAGGCCTGAATAGTCATGTGTCAGTAGGGTTTTTGTTAACATTTGTATGCCAAATTTATTACGATAGCTGTGATAGAGTAGAAGTTATGCTAGCTTGAAATCAGAAAACTCAACAGTGAGACTTGCATCTTAGGCAGTTTACTTCTACTTTCTGGACCTCTGTTTTCTCAACTATTTAAATGGAAATAATAAAACTTGTGTTACAAGGATTATCAAAGTAATATGTGCACTTCGAAGTGCCTGACATATCTCAGATCTTTTGAGGAGATTGTGAAGCCAGGGAATAAGTAACTGAAACAAGATCAAATATCCATGTCTTAAATTGTGATTCTCTAGGACAGGGACTCAGTAATTAAAAATATAGGCAAGGGTGTTTTGGTTTTTGTTTGTTTGTTAATGATGAAAACATTTAAGGACGTTGAGTTAACTGGAGATAAAGCAGCAGCACGAGGAGTAATGGGGAGAAGGGCCTGAGAAGGTCAGAGAAGCCTTTTATAAGTGTCTGGCTTGCACTGAATGCCCAGAAATGGAAGCGCAAGGAAAGTGTTGTGTGAGGACCAGGGTAATTATGCAGTGTCACCACTACTCACAGGGATTATGGCCTGAGAAACTAAAATGATACTTCTTAGGTGACCAGAGGATGGGAGAACTTCTTAACTGGTTTGGAGGTCCACATAAAGAATAATTGGGGTCTAGAATTAAGGAAGGAAAAGCAATACAAAGAAATGGAGCAGGGCTATAGCAGTGAACCAATTGGTTGGTAAGTGAAACCTGTAAGATGCCTAATTGAGTAATTTAATGACTAATTTTATTAGGCTAAACAGAACAGAAACCATGCTAATCTGTAACAAATAAGTGGCGCCAGCCTATTACAGTGAATGCTATTGGTTAGACTAAAGCAGATAATAAACCAAGTGTAGGAAAAATGACATTTTCTGATTACATCCAGAACAGGCATAGAAAAGGTATAATAAAGCTTGAAACAGGTGGCTGACAATGCAGAAATCAATCACTGAACTGAAAAGGTAAAATGAACATTGTTAGAGGAATTTAGGATTAAGATGGATGTAGAGCTTGCAAAAGAAAACCTAGCTCTCTAATACTTAAAGTTCTCCAGCCCTAGAAAAAAATACCTCAGCAAGAAATTGCAAGTAATAATTGCACCAAGAGTCAGCATCTATTTTAACTGTATGTTTAATTAAGTTTCTAACTCAAATGAGAAATTTTGGGCCATTTTTGTCAAATTTTTGCTTAGATGGCTACAAATACTTGGCAATTCATTTTCATAGATTTTGCAGCATCCACCAAGCCCTCCTTACTGCAGAGAATGCAGAGGTATTTATCCAATAAACCTTCATGTAATTGCTGCTATACAGCAAAACTATCATTACCGGTAATTAAAGTTGTGATACCTGATATCATTTGTCTCTAGACATTTTATTTCATATTTTCTTGGTATTCTTTTTAAAGCCACACATTGGTGTAAGAAAAGAATGTTAAGTAGCACTGACAGAATACACGATAATTAATTCTTCCAAAAGTCTATCTTAAGCTTATTAGATCTCGGAAGGCACAGTTAATAATAAATGTAATGAACAAGGATGCTGCATAGACAAGTTTTCCACTGAAAACAGTATTTTAAGTGATACTATATGGTGCTTCAATTACCACCAAAAACTGCACTGGTTATGTAGAAAAAATAATGCTCATGAGTATGCAGTTGCAGTTGGGCTCCCATTTACCATTTTTCAGGTGAAAAATCTTGGAAGGTTTGGTGGCTGTTGCCTTTTTTTTTTTTTTTTTTTAACTTTCAGGATGATAGTTACTGGTATCATTTGATAACTTTAATGATTTCCCAACCTTAAATTAACCTAGACAACACAGAATTTTTTAAATTATTTTTATTTTTTGATGAAAACAAGAAATACGGTAGTGACACTTTATTTTTCCTTCAAGCACATGGGAGAAGACAAAAGTACTAAATGATCATTGAGTTTGACAGAGAAATTCTACTAGTACTTACACTGCTTAGGAACATAAATGTCAAGTACATTACTAGGGCAAGAAATATCAAGTAAGACAACAGAGTCATATTTTTCTTTTTGAGGTTATTTTCACAAGACATAGCTATAATTTGTAAAATATTCAGACTATTGAAAGATCACATTCAAATTATATTTCTAAGAATAGAGCCATATATGAACAGAGAGCAAAACAAGCTAATACATTAATGTTCACTGAATTCTTCATACTGCACAGGACACAAATTTGGTATTTTTGCACATGTTGTCAATTATAAGCAAAAAGCAGGCCTGTAAACATCAATTTTGTCATAGGCTGAAACAGAGAAAGGAAATGGATTTTACTCAAAAACAGTGACATAAGGAGCATATACCATTAATCTTCCACATATATAAAGGTCACTCCTAGGATAATTGAGAGAAAACATCGACTTACATTTTGTTTACAAAAATCTACTGGTGAATTCAAGGACTTAGGAAAAATTGAAGGAAAATCTTCCTCCAAGCATGCTATTTAAACCCCAGCCCCTCTTCCCTGGAGAGCACCTCAGGGGCCTCCCCTCCCACCCCTGATCCTGCAGGGTCTTTCCTGTGAGCCTTTCCAAACCCACTCCACAGCAGGCTCATTCCTGCTCTGGACTTTTACTCAGTTTCCCAACCTAGATTAACCTCTCCACTGTGTGTGTTCAGACCTCCTAAACCCTCAGGTAGCTTAGGGCAAGGCCTTCAAAACCAAAGGGGAAAAGGGTGATGGTGGATGGTCTTTATCACCACACATGATCATAACTAAGCCTTGACGGCATCACTGTCCCACCTACTGGAACTTGTCCGTGAAAATCCACACAGATGCTACACATCCCCTTATCCCCTAACAAGGAGGCTGGAGATCCACAATGCAGGCTGCAGCCTGCTTCTTCATTTGTTAGGAGCAGGGAAGGAAATGAAGAAGCTGAGAAATGAGGGCCAAGAAAGCCAGGCAGTAGGATGGAGACCCAAGGGACATCAGGGCAGAAACAAAATAGTACAAAGGAGAAGAGTGACCTACAAAATGCTACCCTAGGGTCATTTCCAAGCAGTCCAAGGCCCAAAAAAGAATTTCCATCTTTAGAAAAGTGGAGTGAAGCTAAGTTTTGGTTGCCTTTGCTCACATCACAAAGGCCTTTGCCTTTAACCCGTCCTGAACCCATCACTGTGAGGCCCTTCTCTCTCTTTCCAGCTTCTCAAACTAAAAACTCAAGAAATACACAGGTTTTGGTAGAATGGATGGGGTAAAAAGATAAAGATGTCAAAATCTGCCTAATTTAACACTGCCTATAACTAAACAATTAACCTATAGGTCTCCCTTTGAAACTTTCAGACCTTGCTAAAAGAAGTGGGGTGGAGGAATAAGGGCAATAAGAGATCTGGAGCCCATTTAATCATAACCTTTCTGAACACAATCAGGGAAAGAGCAAATTAAACAAAAAGCCTGCTTTGCCAGTTTTGTTTTCTGTTAATAAGCTAAAACTGCTTCAGAGTGAAAGGGAAGAAAAGGGATGGGAGGGAGAGGGGGAGGGAGAGGGGAGGGGGAGGGAGAGAAAGAGACAGAGAGAGGCATAACAAGTCTCACATTCCAGAAATATCTCTTCCTCAATGCCCCAACTCTGGCAACTTTTGTCATGTTCAGAGTGGGTGCAGGCGGGGAAAAGAGGAAATGCCTAAAGAAGTTGCTCAGATTAAGGATGGTTTGTTGGCTAGGAGTCAGAAAGACTAAGCTGGAAGGGACTGCGTTCCAGCCCTGCTTTGGGCACTGTCACATATGACTGCCCATCCTGGTGGTAGGGGGTGTTGCTGTGAGCTCCCTGGGAGCTACGTCTACAGATAGTTCCTGATGAGGCAGACAATGGTGGCCTAAGCAAAGTTCAACCAGAAGGTGAGAGCAAGTAGGGGTGGGCTATAGCACAGGCTTCATACTCACCAGTAGCTGGTCATGATGTAGAGTAACCAAAGGTACAGGAAAACCAATGTGATAACATAGAACACTTTTCATCTATTACCTCAGTCACGCCTAGCAGTCACCCATCAGCCACCAGCTTGTTCTATCAGATAACCAGTAGGGTGGATGGCACAAGCCCAGGAAGGCAGCTGGGATCCAGTTGGTGGTAGTCTGGAATGTCCAATTTGGGTTGATGGCCGGGTTAAGATATCAGTTTTGTCTTGCAGTGGTAATACCCAAATAGCTTACCATAAGTACATGGGTATCAGGACACAGCCAGCATAAAGTATGAAGCCCAATCAGTTATTTGTGAAGATGTATCAAGATTCTTTGTGGTACAGAACCACTTAAATTGGGAGAAGAGCATGGTCACAGACAGGGTCCAAGCCATGCAAAGAAAGGCAGTATGGTACACTATATCTATAGTATCATACGCTTGGCATAGAAGCCGTAGAAGGCCATGCACTTGAAACATGTTAACACAATGCAGAAAAGCATGAAGGCCCAGAGGAAGAATGGCACAGGCAGGTAAGCCAACAATCTTGCAACCGATTACTGAAGATTTAGAAGAACCAAAGGAAAAGATAATCCACAGTATGAAGAGAAAGCAGATGGAAGACTGCATGCTGTTGGCCAAGCATAGGTCCAAGGGGAGGT
Organism: Pan paniscus; assembly: GCF_029289425.2. Lineage (NCBI taxonomy): Eukaryota > Metazoa > Chordata > Mammalia > Primates > Hominidae > Pan > Pan paniscus. Next base: position 136,260,870 of record NC_073254.2, read on the forward strand.
GGTAAGGAAACTTGTGCAGAAGCTTCTCACAGGACAGAGATTAGCCAGACTGGAACCTGAAGGATCTGGCGCTCTCCACTGGCTGCCTTGGTGGGCCTCGAATTCCTCTACGGGGCCCTTCACCCATCAGGTAGTATTGTAGGGGATTGGGCCACAGTTCTCCTTTGATAATCTCTGCAATTCTGTCGAATTCTAGAAGGCTGTGGTCTGAAAACCAGTTGAAGAAACTAGGGATAGTGTTCCCTTCCCGGTTTCTGTGGATATGAGCCTGGGGGTCTTGGCCTCGGTGCCAGCGGATTGGAGTGGAAAGAGACACCACTCGGCCAGAGGATCTGCGTTCATATTCCTTGACGAGCCCCTCATTTCGGAAGTAGGGGTTGCCCTGAAAGATGAACTTGAATTTGCAGCCTGCTCTGGGGTGTTTAAGCTCCTCCACCTCCAAATTGATCATGTACCTCAGCATGTCTTCATCTTGGCCACTGATCATAGGTGACAGCTGGGGGTGGTTTCGAAAGGCAGTAACCCAGAAACCTGGGATATTCTGGATAATGAAACTTCTGCGCTGCATGTGGAGCCTTCGCATGCGGCCAAACTTGCGCTCAAGCTGAAGGAAGGCCCTGTCAGCCTGGGCATTTACGTTTGACAACTCTTGATCGATGGCCTCCAGTGAGTCCATGCAGTTATTGATCTTCGGGGCCCTGGGCCGTGTCTCCTCTTTCACCCCTCCTGCCACCTTTTTTTCCTTCTGCACTACCTTCTTTTCCTCCATCGCCGCCCCTGCTTCTCCCTCCTTTTCCACTGCTGCCGAGATGGCGCATTTTTTAGTCGTCACTTCCTTGGCCTTCTTCCCGGGTATCATCTGAGACCCCAAGCCCCCTGCGCCACAGGCTTCTAGAGCCTTCTGCCCAGCAGGGCCACGGGGCTCTCCAAGCTGACAGCCATTTTTCTGGCTGCTGTCAGCAGCCTCGGCGGCAGAGGCTGCTTCCAGACCTTTCGTAGAAGGTGGAGCATCCTCCTGCCCGGCTTTGGTCGCTGCACCGCCGCGACTCCCGGCAACTGGGACGCGGAGCGCGGGGCCACAGTCGACAGGATCCTGGGATGCACCCCCCTCCGCAACGGTCTCCAGGCTGCCCCCACCTGTGTTCGCCATCACCTGTGTCGCCTCGGTTTCTTCACGGAGCCCTTGGCACTGGTCTAGGTCCGGATCTCCTGAGGCACGGTCGGGAGCAGCCAGGCCGCCGGTTTGGGCGAGAGGGAGCTTGTTGCCCCCATCCAGGCCGCTCATTTTGGAAGAAGTCAGACTAGTGGGAGAGGGAGAGTTCCTTGTCCTCCGCAGCGGCCGAGCTCTGCCCGAAACGTCTAGCACCACCCCTCCTTTACTCTCGGCGGTGCTACCATGGCAACTGGTGATGTCAGGGCGGTAGCGTCGTAACATCGCGCGAGAACTCTCTGCGCGGGTGACTACGCTTATCAATCCATCGTATTCCTTTGTCTTCTTGTCACAAAAAGAATTTCGTCAGTCTGGAAGGGGAGTTTTACTTACGTAAATGGATGTAGACCAGACTCAAGCATGTAAGAACTGTGTTAATGTGGATTTCTAAGCCTCTGAATGAATTTCTAAGGCACCTAACCTATTGTTTCTGAAAATATTTACTTTAAGGTGAGTTACTGTCTATTCAAGTCAGTTCATAGGGCTTCTCATGAGTAGGAAAGTGGATTCACGAACTCACCGGCCTTACTTCTTTTAAGGTGTGGATTCATGGCTATTACCAAAGAATTTAAATGAGCAGAGTTTCATTTTTAAAGAGAAGTGTTGCTGTGTTGTTATTTTTAAAATTAAGGAGCAGCTGAAAGGCAAACTTCTCTCATCCTAACAAGACATAATAAAGGAATATTTCAATTTGTCTTACAGATTTTAAAGTTTATATAATTTGGCCAACATCTACAAAACAAGTGGACAATATTTCCTCTTCACTTTTAACAAAGAGTAGCAAAATGTTTTTCCTTACGTAGAGGTGACTGGCACACGAGCACAAATTTAGGCTTTTAAGCATTACTGAAAGAAATATCTCAGGGGATTTTAATTTCTAAACTGATGCATATGTTCTTTTCCTCAGGTTACAATCTTAATCTAAAAGTGGTTCCTGCTTCATAATGCCTGTGGACATGAAGCTAACAAATCTTTTCAAAATGTGTTCATGTGGTAATTCACTGCAGCACAGGAGCAATAATCAGCTATGTGCAGGCATCTATGCTACTGTCTCTTAAAATACTTTAAAAGTAAGGTTAGTTATTGTCTATTCGAGTCAGTTAGCTCTTACAATTCATTTGATAGTGATTATCAGTACAATATATTAGTTTGTTGGAGTGTGAGAATAATGGTGTTAATCCTTAGAAAAATGCAAGACCAAAGGGAAATTTAAATTTTGCATATTTATGTTTAATGTCAAATTTATATTCAAATAAACGGTTATGATTATAACTCTTTGTAAAAGAAACTCCATTTTAAGCCCCCCAGATTATGATCACTTTCAAATACAGGCTCAGAAGTACAGATTTAGAGAAAAAGGATTCCTCTTAGAGGAATACATCATATGTACTGAGACTTCTAGCGAGGGAAGGAGTGTAGTTCTGGTTCAACTAAGATAAAGTACTGATGAAAGGTCACTGGCAGACAATACGGAGAAACAGCCTGCCTTGCAGGATTTTTTGTATGCCTAGTCAGCCTACCCAAGGACAATGTGTCCAGAATGACCTCTTTACTGCCTGCCAGCTAATCAGTTATCCCATAAGAAATATGCAAACAAGATTCACACAGCAGAGAGCAATTATTTTTCTCTCCCTCTTTCCTCTTTGTCTTAATAAACGCTCTTTTTTTATTTGTGGGGTGAAATCAATCTATTGAGGTATCGTCTTTGTAAACAAATAAACAGCGTGCTATAATTGACTTTGTGACTTTGAATTATTGACACTGCTCTGTTTCTTTTCCAAAGAACCTTTGCACTGTTGAAAGAGTAACTTTTCCATTATAACCTGAGCCAAGATGAAGAGAAGCAGGGAATACTGAATGAAAGTTACTTTTCCATGCAGCAGGAAAAAACAAGTTTGCTACTATACATATTTATAGAAAAGTATAAAATTACATGTGAACTTCTTTTTCTTTTTGTGTGTGCCAAAGTTTTTTAAAGATTTATATCTCTACTACTCAAAGCATTCCCATCTCTAGCTTGTATTAGTTCTGTCACCTGAATCATTTTTCACTCATAACCACCTGGCCATTCTTTAACACTCAGTTCATGTAGATTGTAGTAAGCAGTTTAAATACATTAGATTTTATAAACAAAGACCCAGTGAGCACAGAGCAGTTAACATGCTCATGGTCACATATGTATTAATTGGCAAATTGCCTCCTCCCACCTTAATTACTTTACCTCCTTCCTTAATTACTTGCCATTTTGACAGTCTTCTGATTTCTGTATAGCCCTTATGACTTTTACTATCCAACTTAGTACAGTTACGTTTCACTGAATGACAGAGATTTTGTCATTATGGAAACATCATATAGTACATCTATCAAACCTAGCTGCAATAGCCTACTATACACCTAAGCTAAATAGTATATCATATTGCTCCTAGGCTACAAACCTGAACAGCATGTTGCTGTACTGAATACTGTAGGCACTTGTAACATAATGGTAAGCATTTTTGTATCTAAACATAAGAATGATACAGTAAAAATAGAGTATTATAATTGTATGGTCCCACACTTGTATATGCAGTTCATCTTTGACCAAAATGTTATGCAGCAAATGACCGTACTTATTTATCCTCTACTTTTTAACTTTATTGGTTGTTTCATTAAGGTCAGTTTTATCCCAGCTAGATAATGACTGCATAGCAGCTTCTGTAGCATCTACGACAGTATAGGCCAGTTACTATCTCATAGAATGTTTTAATGAATCTTGATTATTTAAGTGAAAATTTAAATTTAAATAAAAATTTTAAAAAATTTTACCAAAATGAATAGTATGACTATCCTTGTGTTTCATTTTGAGGTGGGTGGATATATGTAGTAGCTATAAGTTATATTTTACATTTTTTGCACATTAGAATAATATATATTTTGTACACAGTAAAGTCTATTCTACTGGAAATTGGCAATAAACCTTACTACACAGAAAAAACTACATCAGTGACTTATGATTCTATGGGAAAATATCGATAGAAAATGCCATGAAAATCTATGAGGTAATTTTTATTTGCAAGGAGAAAAGATATTTAATGGAAGTTCAAACATAAATTAATACAGTCAAACAGGAATGACTTTACTAAAGTATAAAGATTGGAAAATTTGTGAAATATCCCCTATTGTTACATCTTTGACCAGCAGTTTCTTTTTCAGAATGATATAGTTCCTGGTTCATTATTTAGTGTTTTCTATATACCATATACTTTTATGTGCTTAAATGTGTATCTCATTTAATTTTTACAAGGACCCTGTGAGGTGATATTATGACCTCCCCTTCCCTATGCCTCAGAAGAAATTGAGGCAATGAGAAATAAAGTGGTTTATCCAAGATCACACAGCAAGTGGTAGAGCCACAATCTGAACGAGGTAATCTGACTGGAGAGCCTGTGCACTCATTCACCATAGTATTCTGCAACCTTACACAACCCATAAAATGAAAAGCCACCTTCTTAGAAATAAGACTACATGACCATCCCAATTTAATGTTGAACTTTCTTCTTTATCTTCTTTTCCTTTACCTGTCTTAGTCCATTCAGGCTGTTGTAACAAAATACCATAGAGTGGGTGGCTTGTAAACAGTAACTTACTTCTCACAGTTCTGAAGGCTGGGAATTCCAAGATCAAGGCACCAACAGATTTGGTGTCTGGTGAGGGCCTGCATCCTGGTTCTTAGACTGTAGTTTGTTGTTTTTTTGTGTTTTGTTTTGTTTTGTTTTGCTGTGTCCTCACATGCAAAAAGGAGTGAGGGATCTCTCTGGGGTTTCTTTTATAGTGGCACTAATCTCATTAGGGCTCTAACCAGAGGTCTCTTTTATAGGGCACCGATTGCTCCCCAGAGGACCCCAGCTCCAAATACTCTCACATTGGGGATTAGGTTTCAATATATTAGAGGGGCAAAAACACTCAGTCTATAGCCTGCCCCCATCCATAAAATTAGTGACAATTGTTGAGGAAGTGCCCAATTACTAAAGAGAAACAAGAATTCATGATTCTCTGTTTCAATGCCTTAACAGTTCTCAACTCATCAGATATAACATTTATTTTTTACTTTTATTTTATTTTTAGATGGAGTCTCGCTCTGTCACAGCCAGGCTGGAGTGCAGTGGCAAGATCTTGGCTCACTGCAACCTCCACCTCCTGGGTTCAAGCAGTTCTCCTACCTCAGTCTCCCAAGTAGCTGGGATTACAGGCGCCTGCCACCATGCCCGGCTAATTTTTGTTTGTTTGTTTGTTTTTTTAGTAGATACAGGGTTTCACCATATTGGCCAGGCTGGCCTCAAACTCCCAACCTCAGGTGATCTGCCCGCCTTGGCCTCTCAAAGAGCTGGGATTACAGGTGTGAGCCACCGGACCTGGCCAGATATTTCTTTTTATAACATGTTTTATAACTCCCTTTTCCTTTCTTGAAATTCATATTGTATATCAACATGCACATTTTTTAAAGTCATTATAATAACTTAGTTGTAATTTTTTTGTTTTTTTGGTAGGGCTGCCCTGAAGGGCAGACAGGTTTATTGGGCAACAGCTGGGAAAATCAGCGGTTGGACTTGGCCACATGCTCCAAGAAGGCCACACGTCCTTCTTCTTAATGGCATAGGAGTTGGAGGAGCCCTTGGCAGCATTGATGAGCTCCTCTGCCAGGCACTCAGCAATGGTCTTAATGTTCTGGAAGGCAGCCTCACGAGCACCTGTGCACAGCAGCCAGATGGCCTGATTCACACGGCGAAGTGGGGACACGTCCACAGCCTGTCGTCTCACAGTCCCGGCGCACCCAATGCGTGTGGAGTCCTCCCGAGGACCACTGTTGATGATGGCGTTCACCAGGACCTGCAGAGGGTTCTCGCCTGTGAGCAGGTGTATGACCTCGAAGGCATGCTTGACGATGCACACAGTCATGAGCTTCTTGCCATTGTTGCAGCCGTGCATCATCATGGAGTTAGTAAGGCGCTCCACAATGGGACACTGAGCTTTGTGGAAGCATTTGGCGGCATACCACCCTGCACTGTGAGGTAGGTACTTGGCATATTTCTCCTTCACTGCAATGTAATCCTGCAGGGAAATGTCACTGATGTGCACATCATCAGTGCTCCACTTCCCAAAGAGCTTGATGTCTGGGGTCTCTGCCACTGCTGGTGCTGCTGTCTCCCACTCAGTCATCATGAGAACACAGCCTGAGTGTCTCTGTTGCTCGACGTAGACCATGCGCCACCCTGGCACAGACAGGAAGAGCAAACTTACTTGTAATTTAAAGGAAAAATAAAAGGAAAGTAATTTTTAAAATATCTATTTTAAAATATAAATGCTTTGACATGCCAACGCTTTACAGCATGATAAATTAGTTAAATGGTTATACCTGTAGACTTACCAGTGTATGAAACTACTGATGCAACTCGATATAGGTGTATGGTACTAGAGACATAAGCAGCAATGCTCTTCTGAGATAGATTTTCTGAAATTTTGAGCAGCTTTATGATAAAGTTCTGGAGGAAAAGGACAAAATTTCTTCAATTCACATTTATATCTCTTTGATTATAAGACACACCTTTTTTCCCCACATTTTATTTAAGTTCAGGGGTATATGTGCAGGATATATAGGTAAACGTGTCACTGGGGTTTGTTGTATAGATTATTTCATCACCCAGATATTAAACTTAGTACCTATGAGTTATTTTTCATTATCTTCTCCCTCTCCCAACCCTCCATCCTTAGATAAAACCCAGTGTGTGTTGTTCGTCCATGTGTTCTCATCATTTAGCTCCCACCTATAAGAGAATACGTGGTATTTGGTTTCCTGTTCCTGCTTTAGTTTGCTAAAGATAATGGCCTACAGCTCCATCCATGTTCCTGCAAAGGACATGATCTCATTCTTTTTTATGGCTGCATAGTATTCTGTGGTGTATATGTACCACATTTTCTTTATCTAGCCTATCATTGATGGGCATTTAGGTTGATTCCATGGCTTTGCTATGTGAATAACACTGCAGTGAATATAGACATGCATGTGTCTTTATGATAGAATGACTTATATTCCTTTGGGTAAATACCTATTAATGGGATTGCTTGGCCAAACAATCTGTCTGTTTTGAGGTCTCTGAAGAATCACCACACTATCTTCCACAATGGATGCACTAATTTCTACTCCCACCAACAGTGTATAAGCATTCCTTTTTCTCCACAACCTCGCCAGCATCTGTTTTTTACTTTTTAATAATAGCCATTCTGACTGGTATGAGATAGTATCTCATTGTGGTTTTGTTTGCATTTCTCTAATAATCAGTGATGTTGAGCTTTTTTTTCACATGAATATTGGCTGCATGTATGTCTTTCTTAGAAAAATATCTGTCCATGTCCTTTGCCCACTTTTTAATAGAGTTCTTTGTTTTTTCTTGTGAATTTAAGTTCCTTATAGATGCTGGATATTAGACTTTTGTCACATGCATAGTTTGAAAAAATTTTCTCCCATTCTGTAGATTGTCCTTTCACTCTGCTGATGGTTTTCTTTGCTGTGCAGAAGCTCTTTAGTTTAATTAGATACCATTTGTCAATTTTTGCTTTTGTTGCAATTGTTTTTGGTGTCTCTGTCATGAAATCTTTGTCCATTCCTATGTCCAGAATGGTATTTCCTAGGTTGTCTTCCAGGGTTTTTATAGTTTTGGGTTTTACATTTAAGTCTTTAATTCATCTTGATTTAATTTTTGTGTATGGTATAAGGAAGGGGTCCAGTTTCACTCTTTTGCATATGATTAGCCAATTATCCCAGTACCATCTATTGAATAGGGAATCCTTTCCTCATTGTTTGTTTTTGTCAGGTTTGTTGAAGATCAGATACCTGTAGGTGTGCAGTCTTATTTCTGGGTTCTGTATTCTGTTCCATTGGTCTACGTGTCTGTATTTGTATCAGTACCATGCTGTTTTGGTTATTGTAGCCCTGTATTATTGTTTGAAGTTGGGTAGTGTGATGCCTCAAGATTTGTTCTTTTTGTTTAGGATTGCCTTGGGTATTTGGGCTCTTTTTGGCTTCCATTTGAGTTTTAAAATAGTTTTTCTAGTTCTGTGAAGAATGTCAATGGTAGTTTAATAGGAATAGCACTGAATCTATAAATTGCTTTGGGCAGTAGGACCATTATAACAATATTGATTCTTCCTGTTCATGAGTGTGTAATGTTTTTCCTTTATGCATCTCCGATTTCTTTGAGCAGTGTTTTGTCATTATCCTTGTAGAGAACTTTAATCTCTGTGGTTAGATGTATTCCTAGGTACTTTATTTATTTATTTATTTATTTATTTGTTGGGACAGAGTCTCACTCTGTCACCTAGGCTGGAGTGCAGTGGTGCGATATCAGTTCACCGCAAGCTCTGCCTCCCAGGTTCACGCCACTTTCCTGCCTCAGCCTCCCGAGGTACTTTATTTTTTTGCGTGGCTATTGTGAATGGGATTGCCTTCCTGATTTGGCCCTCAGCTTGACTGTTTTTGGTGTGTAGGAATGCTAGTGATATTTGCACATTGATTTTGTATCCTGAGACTTTGCTGATGTTATCAGCTTAAGGGCTGAGACTATGGGGTTTTCTAGATACAGGATCATGTAGTCTGCAAAGCGGGATAGTTTGACTTCCTCTCTTTGGATGCACTTTCTTTCTTTCTCTTGCCTGATTGCCCTGGCCAGGACTTCCAATACTGTGTTGAATAGGAGTGGAAAGAGCAGGCATCCTTGTGTTGTGCTGCTTTTCCAGAAGAATGTGTCCAGCTTTTGCCTATTCATTATGATGTTGGCTGTGGGTTTGTCATAGATGGCTCTTGTTATTTTGAGGTATGTTCTTTCAATACCTACTTTGAGAGTTTTTAACATGAAGGAGTGTTGAATTTTATTGAAGGCCTTTTCTGCATCTATTGATATAATCATATGGTTTTTGTCCTTCGTTCTGTTTATGTGATGAATCACATCATTAATTTGTGTTTGTTGAACCAACCTTACATCCCAAGGGTAAAGCCTGCTTGATCATGGTGGATAAGCTTTTTGATGTGCGGCTGGATTTGGTTTGCTAGTAGTTTCTGGAGGACTTTTGCATTGATGTTCAGCAAAGATATTGGCCTGAAATTTTCTCTTTCTGTTGTATCTCTGCCAGGTTTTGGCATAGGATGATGTTGGCCTCATAGAATAAGTTAGGGAGGATTCCCTCCTTTTCATTTTTTTTGGAATAATTTCAGTAGGAATGATACTAGTTCTTCTTTGTACATCTGGTAGAATTCAGCTGTAAATCTGTCTGGTCCTGGGGTTTCTGTTGTTGTTGTTGTTGTTTTGGTTGGTAGGCTTTTTATTACTGATTACATTTCAGAACTCAATATTGGTCTGTTCCTGGATTCAGTTTCTTCCTAGTTAAGTCTTAGGAGGTTGTATGTATCCAGGAATTTATCCATTTCTTCCAGATTTTCTACTTTATGAGCATAGAGGTGTTCATAATATTCTCTGATGGTTGTTTGTATTTCTGTAGGATCAGTGGTAATATCCTCCTTGTCACTTCTGATTGTGTTTATTTGAATCTTCTCTCTTTTTATCTTTATTAGTCTAGCTAATGGTCTGTTTTATTAATGTTTTCAGAAAACCAGCTCCTGGATTCATTGATCTTTGAAATTTTTTTTGTGTCTAAATCTCCTTCAGTTCAGCCCTGATTTGGTTATTTCATGTCTTTTGCATGCTTTAGGATTTGTTTGCTCCTGGTTCTCTATTTTTTCTAGTTGTGATATTAGGTTTTTAACTTAAGATCTTTCTAACTTTTTGATGTGGGAATTTAGTGCTATAAATTTCCTTCTTAACACTGCCTTAGCTGTGTCCCAGAGATTCTGGTATGTTGTCTCTTTATTCTGATTAGTTTCAAAGAACTTCTTGATTTTTGCCTTAATTTCATTATTTACTCAAAAGTCATTCAGGAGCAGGTTATTCAATTTCCATGTAATTGTATGGTTTTGAGTGAATTTCTTTGTCTTGATTTCTAATTTGATTTTGCTGTGGTTCAAGAGATTTTTTGTTATAATTTCAGTTCTTTGGCATTTGCTGATGAGTGTTTTACTTCCAATTATGTGATCAATTTTAGAGTATATGCCATGTGGGAATGCGAAGAATGTATATTCTGCTATTTTGGGGTGGAGAGTTCTGTAGATGTCTATCAGGTTCATTTGATTCAGTGCTGAGTTCAGGTCCTAAATATCTTTGTTAATTTTCTGCCTCAACAATCTAATATTGTCAGTGGTGTGTTAAAGTCTCCCGCTATTAATGTGTAGGAGTCTACGTCTCTTTGAAGGGATCTAAGAACTTGCTTTATGAATGTGGGTGCTCCTGTGTTGGGTGCATAGTTAGGTCTTCTTATTGAACTGAATACTGTTTTGCCATTATGTAATGCCCTTCTTTGTCTTTTTTTTTTTTTAATCTTTGTTGGTTTAAAGCCTATTTTGTCAGAAGCTAGGATTGCAACCCCTGCTTTTTTCTGTTTTCCATTTGCTTGGTGAATTTTCTCCATCCCTTTATTTTGAGCCTATATATGTCATTGCATGTGAGATGGGTCTCTTGAAGATAGCATACCAATAAGTCTTGATTCTTTATCCAGCTTGCCATTCTGTGTCTTTTAATTGGGGCATTTAGGCCATTTACATTCAAGGTTAGTAATGACATGTGTGGATTTGATCCCGTCATCATGAAGCTGGCTGGTCATTTTGCAGACTTGTTTATGTGGTTGCTTTATAATGTCCCTAATCTGTGTACTTCAGTGTGTTTTTGTAGTGGTCAGTAATGATCTTTCCTTTCCACATTTAGTGCTTCCTTCAGGGGCTCTTGTAAAGCAGATCAGGTGGTAACAAATTTGGCATTTGCTTGTCTGAAAAGGATCTTATTTATCCTTTGCTTATGATGCTTAGTTTGCTGGATATGAAATCCTGGGTGGGAAATTCTTTTAAGAATGTTGAACATTGGCCCTCAATGTCTTCTGGCTTGTAGGATTTCCACTAAGAAGTCTACCGTAAGTCTGAGGGGCTTCCCTTTGTAGGCAATCTGCCCTTTCTCTCTAGCCACCTTTGACATTTTTCTTTCATTTCAGCCTTGGAGAATATGATGATTATGTGTCTTGGGGATGATCTTGTGAAGTATCTTACTGGGGTTCCCTTTATTTCCTGTATTTGAATGTTGGCCTCTCTCACTAGGTTGTGGAAGTTCTCATGGATAATATCCTGAAATATGTTTTCCCAGTTGGTTCCATTCTCCTCATCTCTTTAAGGGACATCAATGAGTTGTAGATTTGGTCTCTTTACATAATCCCATATTTCTCAGAGGTTTTGCTCATTCCTTTTCATTCTTTTTTCTCTATTCTTGTCTGACTAGCCAGTCTTCAATCTCTGAGAGTGTTTCCTCTGCTTGGTCTATTCTACTATTAATACCCATGATTGCATTATGAAATTCTTGTAGTGTGTTTTTCAGCTCTATCAGGTCGGCTACAGTCTTTTCTATACTGGCTATTTTGTCTGTCAGCTCTTGCATTGTTTTATCATTATTTTCAGCTTCCTTGGATTGGGTTTCAATGTACTCTGGTAGCTGAATGGTCTTCATTCCTATCCATATTCTGAATGTCATTTAAGCCATCTCAGCCCAGTCCAGAACCCTTACTGGAGATGTGAGCCCATCCTTTGGAGGAAATAAGGCACTTTGGCTTTTTGAGTTGTCAGGGTTCTTGTGCTGATTTTTTTCTCATCTTTGTGGTCTTGTGTTCCTTCAATCTTTGAGGTTGCTGACCTTTGGATGGTTTTTCTTTTATCCTATTATATTTGATGAACTTGAGCATTTGTGGTGTAAGGTGGACTCAGCCAACTGGCTGTGTTTCTGGAAGATTTTTATGGGGCCAGCACTCAGCTCCCAAGTCCTACACTTCAAGCTGTAATTCTGGGGGAACTTATATTAGGCCCTGACTTTGTTTTCTGGCTCCTCAAGGTTAGGAATTCACTGTGTTGGGGGAACTGAGGTGCTCCCGGACCACTGTTCACTACACTTTGATGGGTGGTATCAGCCAAAGTGTTTCATATTGCAGCAACAGGGGGATCTGTCTTCGTTCACATGTGCCAGCAGCAGTGGTAGTAACAGCTGCAGCAGAGTGCTAGCAGGTGCCATGCTAGCAGGCGCCATGCTAGCAGGCATTCACCACAGTGGCAGAGGAAATGCAGCTGCAGGGGTGGGGAGTGGAAGGAGTGGCCCCAGATGGTGACTGTGTGCACAGTCATGCTGGAGGTGGTGTTGACTCAGGGGTGGGTCACTGATGGGCACAGGTCTGGGTGCCTTTTCTGTGCCCTGCAAGCAGGAGTGATTGCTCAGGGCAGGGAAGGATCTGCTGTTCTCTGTGTAGTGTTAGTGCAAGGGTGGGGTGCTGGCAGGGACTGGGCTGGCTGGCTCTGTGCCCACCAAGGCTCTGTCTACAATGGCAGTCAGCAGGGGGAGTGGAGTAGACAGCACTCCCACATGCTGGTGGGGCAATGAAAGCAGAATCTGCCCATACAGACGTGCTAGCAAAGTGATGTGGGGAGTTGGTGTGAGCCCAGGGGAAGCTGCATTATGAGGAGAGAGCATGCAGGCTGGCACATGGCTGTAGTGGCCACCCCACTGGAGCTCCCTGCTGGTTAAGCATGGTCCACCAGCACAGAAGGTATGGTGTGGGCCCCCAGGGAACCCGAGACCACCCTGCAAGCAGGAGTGGCCAGGCTGGGGCCCCAGGAGAGGCCAGCAAATCAAGGGGTGCTCAAGTCAGACCTGCCCAGTCTGATGGGCAAGACCACTCTGCAGAGTTCAGATCTGACAGTTCCCCTAGGGTTAACATCTCCTATGTGAGCAAGTCAAGCCTAGAGGGGACAGCCATCCCTAGTTGTGCTCTGCTACAGATGCTCCCACATCAAAACCTCTGGGTTCTGCATCAGCTGGCTTGCTGCCCCTACCCCTTCTCTAAATAGCTCTCTCTGCCACCTTGAGTGTCCATGGTGGTCAAGGGGTTCCCTTCTGCCAGGGTTCCAGAGGCCGCGTGAGAGTAGGTTGCTCCTTGCCAGTTCAACTCACCCATTCCCTTGGAGCCTGTGGAAGCCAGGAATGAGTCCTGGTGTGCAGTAGCCCCATGCAGGGTTCCCAGCTTTCTCCCCTTTTAACCCAGTTTCTTTTTCCACACTTTAACATCTCTGAAATGACTATCCATGATATAATCAATGGCATCTTACAACTGCTACCAGCAGAACAGCAGTCATGGTATACTAGTCATCCAGGAGGTGTGAACTTGGCTGTTAGTCTTGCCGACATTATTGGACAACTGCAACCTCTTGACGTTTCAGTCAGTAAACTCTTTAAGAGCCATTTGAGGAAGGAAAATAAGCCTTATTTGTTCCCTGAAAATATTCTGTTGATATCTTCTGGTAAAGTCAAGAAAGTGCCAGCACCAAAACTTGCAGAATGAGTACTGGAGGCTTAGGGGAAAAAATCTCAGAAGCATACTGTTGTTAGTAGTAGAACATTCTACTAAGATATGTTGTCATCATCAAAATTATTCAAGAATTTTGAATAGTAATTAAGATTACTATTATAAATGGGAAAATAATTAGAATAGTGAAACTAGTTTATTTCACTCATAATTTACTTTGTATATATACCTATGAGTGATATATGATAAAACTACATTTTTAAAATCAAAAGGTCTTTCAATATGTATACAATAAAAATCCTAAGAATTAGAAAGCTTTGTGTCAGAGTTTAATTGAAAGTTATTTTCTTTCTTTTTCTTACTTTCTTTCTTAGTGTTAACTAATGGCTTATTTTACAATCAATACTTTTAGAGCAGATGAAATAAATCCTTGTAAAAATACAGCACATATCTAAAAAGTGCAAATTTTTTGTTTTCATATGTGAAATACTCATGTGCCACATAATGATGTTTCAGCAAATGATGGATCACATATCCAACAGTAAACTTATGATGGAGCTGAAAATTTCCTATGGCTTAGTGTCATCACAGCCTGAGTAATGCTGTAGCCCTCATAAGGTCATAGTATAACTCATTACTCATGTATTGGTGGTAATGCTGGTATAAACAAACCTACTACACTGCTAATCATATAAAAGTATAGCACATACAATTAGGTACAGTACATAATACTTGATAAAACATAAATGACTATGTTACTGGCTTATGTATTTACTATACTATATGTGATTGTAGAGTATACCCTTTCTACTTATTAAAAAGAAAACTTAACTGTAAAATAGCCTCAGGCAGATCCTTCAGGTGGTATTCCAGAAGAAGGCATTTTTATCACAGAAGATGACAACTCAGTATGTGTTACTGCCTCTGAAGACCTTCTATTGGGACAAGATGTTGAGGTAGAAGACAGTGATATTGATAATCGGGAGCATGGCTATGCCTAGGCTAATGTGTGTGTTTGTGTCTTCATTTTTAACAAAAAAGTTTAAAAAGTTTAAAAAAAAAGAAAAAATATTAGAAAAAAGCTTATAAATTAAAGATATAAATATTTTTGTACAGCTGTACAATATTTGTGTTCTAAGCTAAGTGTCATTATAAAAGACTCAAAAAGTTTTAAAAAGTTAAAACATAAAGTAAAAAAGTTACAGTAAGCTAAAGTTAATTTATTATTGGAGAAAGAAAAATTTTTTTATAAACTTAGTGTCCCAAAGTGTACAATGTTTATAAAATGTACAATAGCATATTAGTCCATTTTCACACTGCTATAAAGAACTACCTGAGACTGGGTAATTTATAAAGAAAAGAGGTTTAATTGACTGACAGTTCCGTATGCCTGAGGAGCCCTCAGGAAACTTACAATCATGACAGAAGGTGAAGGGGAAGCAAGGCACATCTAACCATGACAAAGCTTGAGAGAGAGAGAGAGAGAGAGAGAGCAAGCCACATACTTTTAAACCCCCAGATCTCATGAGAGCTCACTATAAAAAGAACAGTAAGGAGGAAGTCTGCCCCCATGATTCAGTCACCTCCCACCAGGCCCCTCTGACATGTAAGGATTACAATTTGAGATGAGATTTGGGTGGGGACACAGAGCCAAACCGTATCAAGTAGTGTACAGTAATGTCCTAGACCTTCACATGCGCTTACCACTCACTCACTGACTCACCCAGATCAACTTCCAGTCCTGCAGGCTCCATTAATGGTAAGTGTCCTATACAGGTATACCATTTTAAAATATTTTATGCCATCTTTTTACAGTAGTTTTTCTATGTAGATATGTTAGTTACACAACATATGTTAGTTAGATATGTTTAGTTACACAAATACTTGCCATTGTGTTCCTATTGCTTATAGAATTCAGTACAGTAATATGCTGCACAGGCTTGTAGCCTAGGAGCAATAGACTATACCATAGAGCCTACATGTGTAGTAGGCTATAGCATTTAGGTTTGTGTAAGTATATTGTATGATGTTTGCACAATGATGAAATTGCCTAACGACACATTTCTCAGAATGTCTCATTGTTAAGTGAAACATGACTGAACTGCTATGTTCTAGACTTAAAAAATAATGAATTTTTCATCTACATGAATGTTTTGAGCTGGAAAATTATTTTATTTAGGGCACTATCCCTCACATTCACGATGTCTAGCATCCCTAATGCCCTTAATGAATACCAGCTGCAGCTCTGTTCATCGTAATAACCAAAATTACTACTGAAAATTTCCCAAATATCCCCTAGAGGGAGGTATGCATATACATTGAGAATCAAGTTTTCTAAATGCCTGTAGCTGTGATATTCCCATTCCTGGTCACTAGAGGGAGGAAGTAGTCTTTAGGATGATAGTACGATTCTGTTTTGTCTGCCCTCAAAGTTCAAGTTTAAGCTGATATAGATCAGCTTGGCAAAAATAGATCATATTTCAGTAAAATAACTGTGGCATAGTTTCTCACATATGTTTGGTACTCTGTTTATTATTACAATGGAATCACATTTCTATTTTATTTAGGCTATCACTGTTACAAAAGTAATATTTTCGCAGGCTAATTATCTAGTTATGATCACTGCCTGTGATAATACTTTAAAAAAAAAAAAAGAAAAAAAAAACCTCATATGCTCCTGCTTTCACCAGTCTTAAGAGAAACCAGAGACAAAGGCTCTGACCTGAATGACCCCACACCTTTGTATGCTGGTTAAAGATGCACCCTTTGAAATCAAACAGATCTGACGTCAAGTCCCAGTTCTGTTACTTACTAGCTGTTTAATTTAGGCAAGTCACTTCAGCTCTCTAAGCCACAATTTACTCATATACAAAATGAATATAATAAAACAACTTACAGAATTATCATGAAGGTGAAATGAGATATCTGTGAAGTGTTTTTCACAATATGCTTTCAATAAATAGAAGCTGACTTGCTCATTTTTATTATTTTTATGCTAAGAATTACATTAAATAAACAATATTGTAGGCAGTATAAAATCAATGTCAAATTCTATTATGAAACTGTAATTGTATAAAAGTTGAGAAACAAAAGTCATCCATGTAAAATAAGTGAAAGGTTTGTGGAAGAAAAGAAGAGTTGAATTGGACCAAGTAGATTGGATACCATTTGAATAATCTGAGGAAGTCATGAAACACTAGCACATAGTAATAATGCTTGTCCACTATGTTACAGTTAATTCCTAATGATTCTAGACATATGGTATTTTGGGCTGATAGGGAAAACAACCCTTTTTGCTCTAACTAAAGTGCTTTACCACATTCTTCCACATACCACTTTAAAGACTTTATAAAATATATTAAGAAAAAACCAGATGCATGAAATACATACTTTTAATAGCTGACTTTAAGCAGACTTGGTTGCTCAAAGTCACATTTTCTGTGAGGAACATACAGTCTGTATTTCAAACCAAGTTTGACCTGAAAATCTTTGCTTATAATAGACTAACACATTCAGTTCATCAATATTGGATCAAGACTGGAACACAGCCACTCTCTGAAATCACATTCCAATTAAACATCTACCACGCTAAGAATGTAAGATATAAAGATGAAGAAGACACAATCTTCTGCTCTGATAGAGTTATACTTTAGTAAAGAAGAGCTAAATACAAATAAATAGAGAGTAAAAAATTTCTGGGAAAAGAAAACAATTCTGGAAAAACAAGGTACTGAAATATAAGATGATTACACCTTGTAAACATTCTATTTCTGGGAGCTGCAAGGCCAAAAATAAGCAAGCCCTACTCTTGCCTAATATACTCAGTGCTCAATGCTCACCTTGAAATTACATTTCCCTCATTGTTGATGAAATTGCAGAGGAGTTATCAAAACTGACCCAAGAGAAGTTTGGCCATTAAGCAAAATGGTTAACAACAAGAGCATGTTGTACCATGCACCTGTTTTTAAAGCCATCTGAACACAACTCTTAATTGTATTGTCCAAGGTTAAGTTGGAGTTTGGTGAAGAGGATGATAATTAAGTACTACATGCCTCTTATAAGTAATCGCTCTATTGACTAAACCTCAATAAATATACATTATTTATTTATTAGTGATATCAATAGTTCTTTACATCTCAGCAGCCAAACTCCAGAAGAATATTAAAATATTTGAACTGCTTTGGTCCATTCTATTTCTCTGGAAAGTACAACTAAGCAATTTAATTCAGGCAGTAGATATAAAAAATTACATTTTTAAAGACAGGATACAGTTATCTGATAGGATTTGGAGACCTTCTATTGTTTAACATAAACATATCCCTTTTAAAAGCTACTTGTGAATGAATTAGGAATAACTTTCAACTAAGACCAAGCTATTCAAACTTAATTAGGATTTTAGATATATTTTTATGGCAAATTTAGTTACAAGCTGCTTCAATATGGTGCAAAGTGTCTTAGCTGGAAATGAGAAACCCTAATTGAATGCAGCCCATGTTACTTTCGTCTTGGATAATACACTTCTCTTTCCTGAGCCCCCATTTCCCTATCCATTAAATGGAGATAGTGACACTGCAACTACAAAATGAGAGCATATATGGAAGTTACTGATATATCTAATAATTTGTTGAGATTATGAAGACAGAGATATGTACTTGATGCAGAATTAGATATCCAAAGCCCAAATTGTGACCCCACAGGGTAGGGAACTTATTTGTGATTAATAATATAGGTAAATGTCTTGTTTTGCTTTATTTTGTTTTTATAATGGTAACAATTAAGGAAACTGAATCAACTGGAGATGAAGCAGAAGCAGCAGCTGAGTTTAGGACAATGGTTCCCAAATGATTGATAGCAGGCATTAGAATCACTTGGCACATTGGTTAAAACCGGTTTCTAGGCCTCACCTTCAGAGTTCTGTTTCAGTAGCTCATGGGTGGAGTTCGAAAATCTGCATTTCTAACAAGATCCAGGTGGTGCAGATACTGCTGGTCTGGAGAACACTCTTTATGATCCACAGCTTTAGGGTAATGGAAAGGAGCAGTTGGAGCTGAAGAAGTCAGAGAAAAGCATCTTGTAAGCATCTAAATGGTCAGAAATGGAAAAGGAAGCTCAGAGAGATTCTTGAGAGGGCCCCAGGGAATGTCAATCCTATTTACAGGACAATATGTCCTAAGCAGACTTCACTTCAATGACCAGAGGATGACAGACCTCAGTTTGTAAACTAAGAGAATCTTGAGAAAGGTCAATTTTGGCCTGGCATTGAAAGAGAAATAAGTTTTTAAAAAGGAATTTCATTATTAGAATTATAAATAAAATCATGCAACAGTAAGAACTCACAAATAAGATCTTGTAAGTAGAGTCAGCAATTTTTACCACCAAGGAAGAGAAGCCAAAAGACTGGAGATGGGCAAATGAAGTTCTATTTTTTAAATTATCAATAATATTTTAAAATCTATTGAGGTATAATTTATTACACTAAAATGCATAAATCTTAAATATATACTTGGACAAGTTTTGAAAAGTGGATACACCTGTGTTATCACCCAACTCAAGATATGGAGCACTATTACCCCTGCAAATGTCCTCAAACTTTACCGTTACTCCCCTCAACCTTGAGGCTACCATTCCTGGGATTTCTATCACCATAAAAAAGTTTTCTATGCTAGTGAATTTCATATACATGGAATCATATAATATATACTCCTTTGACATCTTTCACTTAACATGTCTCTGAGATTCATCCATGTTGATGATCAATAGGTTGTTCCTCTTTATTGTTGAGTGGTGTTCCATTGTATGAATATACCATAATTTGTTCATTCACTCACTTGTTGGTGAACATTTGGGCTGTTTCTAGTTTGGGGCTGTTATAAATAAAACTGCTATGACCATTCCTGTGCTACATGTAAATTATACTTTATTAAAGAAAACAACAAATACCAAGTATCTATTAAAACATCTTTGGACACTTTAAAAGAGCAAATAGTGATCAACAGAAGTAAAGCATATCACTAAGAAATCATTTCCTTTTTTGGCAAGGGAATTTCAAAGACAGACGACACCTGCTATTATGAATTTTAAAGAGCTCTTTTGTTGAATTCAGGTTAATTCCATTCTGCAAGACCACGGGGGAAACTATGAAATAGATATACTGAAACTCTACGATATACCAGGCTCTTTGCAATAGCTGGATGTTTATAAGGTGGCAAATTTGAATCAATTTGACAAAACTGGGAAGGGAGTATGTATTCCCTAACTTAAGGAGTTCAAGAAAAGGTAAGCCATGATTCTCAAACTCAGCTGCACCTTAGGCTGTAATTTAATTGGTTCGGGGTAGAGTCTTGGCATCAGTATTTTTTGAAAGCTCAAAGCTATATATAATGATCAGCCAGGTTTGAGAACCATGAAGCTAGATGACTATTTGTCTGAATGTAAATTAAATGAGAAATTAAAATTGAGAGGAAGACAAATGGAAATTTTAATTGATTGCATATTATATGCTAGACATGATGCTTGCTGTCTAAGCTCTATATTATAACTATATTAATACTTGAAATCTCTTAGCACAGTGTCAGGCGCAAAGTAAGCTCTCAAATGTTTCTGTTGTTATCTTCTCTGTAACCTTATAATGCAGTCTCCAAATGCATCCTAAAACATTAGCTTATACTGCAAGTTTTATCATCCCTACATTATGGATAAGGAAACCAAGATTCAGAGTAGTTTGTTTTGGCAAATGCAATACATGGTAATTGTTAAACCGGGATTTAATCCTAATTTAAAGCTAGTATGCCTTCTCTGCCCATCAGGTCATATCTAAGACATATAGGTGTTCACAAAAATTAGTAACTTACTTAAATGACCCTTTCCTTTTTAATTGAACCATTTCCTTTTACCTGTTCTCAAAGAAATTACCTTAAATACAAATCCTAAAAAAAGTGAAGCCAAAAAGTAGACATCCACATTTTTCCTAATGTGGCTTGATAGAAACTCTTCTATAGGTCTTGACAACCTCTGAGGTCAGAGAGAATGGATTAAGATGGCCCTTCAGAGCTCAAAGCACTTAACATGGAGAAAGTACTGCTTCCAAGTAAAACACCTCCCATAATAATAAATGCATAGAGAGCATACCTGTCACTTCTATATAGTCTAGGACTTTAATTATATAATAATGTTGAAGGAAAGGAAGTCAGTCCTGAGGGGGATGGTCAACTCCTCTCAGCCAGGCTGGTCCTCTCTGAGTTTGCTTGTGTGCAGTAGATGTTTTAAATGTGTGTATTTGCTGCAGAAAAAAAGGAAACATTCAAGGAACGGTACCCCCCTCAATGAGCCTGAGTTCCTCAAGGGCAAAGACAACCTTTACTATCCCATTCAATCCTTACTTATGCTAGTATTCAATAAACAACTACTGCAAGATTACAATTACAGACCACTAATTTTCAAAAAGTATGTTTTTTTGTTGTTTTTTTTTTTTTGAGACGAAGTCTCTCTTGTCCCCAGGCTGGAGTGCCATGGCTCAATCTTGGCTCACTGCAGCCTCCACCTCTTGGGTTCAAGCGATTCTCCCGCCTCAGCCTCCCGAGTAGCTGGAATTACAGGCGCCTGCCACCACACCCAGCTAATTTTTGTAATTTTGGTAGAGACGGGGTTTCACCATGTTGGCCAGGCTGGTCTCGAACTCCTGACCTCAGGTGATCCAGCCGCCTCGGCCTCCCAAAGTGCTGGGATTACAGGCGTGAGCCACCCTGCCCAGCTGCTTTTTCAAGTAGTAAGCGTTCATTGAACTGACTTAATGCAGAGCTAGACTCAGATATTTTCCTTTTCTGTTGCTAGCCAACTGTTAAAATACGACTGAAAATATTTTCTGAACATCATGTACATTTGTAAGCTAAAAATAGAGCATTTGGCCGGGCACAGTGGCTCACGCCTGTAATCCCAGCACTTTGGGAGGCCGAGGCAGGCACATCACCTGAGGTCGGGAGTTTGAGACCAGCGTGACCAACATGGAGAAACCCCATCTCTCTACCAAAAACACAAAATTAGCCGGGCGTGGTGGCGCATGCCTATAATCCCAGCTACTGGGGAGGCTGAGGCAGGAGAATCGCTTGAACCCAGGAGGCGGAGGTTGCGGTGAGCAGAAGCTTGCCATGAGCCGAGATGGTGCCATTGCACTCCAGCCTGAGCAATAAGAGCAAAACTCTGTCTCAAAAAAAAAAAAAAGAGCATTTTACTTTAGAAAATATGCATATATGGGTCTTAAAAGTTACTAAAAATTAAACCAATATAACTGTGTCAATTTGGCATCAAAATCTACCCTGCCTATATCAAGAAAGTGTTGCACAGTACATTTTGCAAAATATTCAGTGCATCTTAAGTACTCAAGAACAGTTCATTAAAGAAATTTTACTCACCTTCTTTTTACCCATTGGCCTTGAATTTAAGCAAGATAACCCTTATCTTAGTCACAAGAAGCTTCAGGAGGAGAAAGTATTAACATGTTTAATTTTTACAGATATTTTATGTGCTTTCAGATATTCCTCAGGAAGTCGAGACATGCTGTCCTATGTAATTTTAGATTTACTAGTAGCCACATTAAACTGGCAAAATGAGGATAATTAATTTTTCAATATATTTTAACACAATGTCAAAAATAAAAAAATTGAGATATTTTAACATTTTTCTTTCCATACTGAGTCTTCAAAATCCAGTGTGAATTTTATATTTATAGATCTCAATTCAGACTAGCCACATTTCAAGTGCTCAATAGCCACTGGTGGCTAAAAGTTACTGTATTGGACAACACACATCTAGAGTCTAACCCCCTTCTATCTCCAGTATAATCACCTTAAAATGTACAAAGTATATAAAAGGTAACCCAAAATTAAGTAGTGCTCTGTTAAAATGCAAGTGAAAGATTAAATGTTGAAAGTGTTTAGACGTTTTCTAATGACTAAAAGGGGAAATAGTTATTTAGGAATGGCTTTGCAAATCTTTTTGACATTTTCCCATTTGCTCATTAAATCTTTCTGAGAACTAGGTTATTTTGTTCTTTTTCCTCCATCTGAGTTTTGTCATTCAATATTTATCTGCTGACAACTATGTGCAAAACATTATGCTAGATGGGCTGGGTGCGGTGGCTCACGCCTGTAATCCCAGCACTTTGGGAGGCTGAGGTGGGCTGATCACGAGGTCAGGAGATGGAGACCATCCTGGCTAACATGGTGAAACCCCATCTCTACTAAAAATACAAAAAATTAGCCGGGCGTGGTAGCACGTGCCTGTAGTCCCAGCTACTCGGGAGGCTGATGCTGGAGAACTGCTTGAAACCGGGAGGCGGAAGTTGCAGTGAGCCGAGATCGCGCCACTGCACTCCAGCCTGGGCAAGAGTGAGACTCTATCTCAAAAAAAAAAAAAAAAAAAAAAAAAATGCTAGATGCAATGAACCATGTAAAATGCACTGCATCTCCACTTTCACAAAGTTTCCAAACTACTGAGAGGAAAAGAGTGAACATGTGAAAAACATGAAAATATAATCTCTGTATTTTATTTTACTGTATCACTCTGTTAATTCTTTGTTTGCTTATCAGTCCTTCCCCAGTTCCCCAAAGAAGGGAATGGACTTTATCTTCTTACTCTTTTTCTCTATTTGTGGAATTCACTGTAATGAATAATTATGTTAATTTTCTAGAACAGAGGTCCCTCCAAAGTACACTAAGTACATAAACATTTATCTCCTCTATGGGGAACAGAAAGACTTTGGCAGAGGAATTACCAAGGGCAGGCCTTGAAGGATTTGACAGAAGAGAACGGTGAGGAAGTTTAAAGAAAAGAAGGAAGTTTTTACAGATGAGAAAGTATGAAAATAGAGGAGTACATCACATATGATAGGTACTCCCTGCATACAAGTTAATAAAAAGAAGAGCCTGAATAACCTGAGAATATAATTTATGGAGACAGAAATGGAGGATTTGAGCAACTGAAGGGGAGGTTGTGCTGCACAAACTACATGGAAAAAAGTGATTGAGTAAGCAGTTGCAACTGCTAACGTTTTAAGGCAAACTACCTTGGAAGGTACCAAACATACCGTGCCCTGCTTTCTTCTCTTTGGGATAATGTCTATTGTGTCCATTTAAGGACTTTAATGATTCTGTAATTTTTAGTTAACATGAGTTTAAGGACTTTAATGATTTTAATCCATTAAGAACTTTAATGATTTTAATCCATTAAGAACTTTAATGGATTAAAGGACTTTAATGATTCCATAATTTTTAATTAATATGAACAACTTCATTCAAGCATTACATTTATGGGTAAGGTGAAAAACAAGAAATCTAGCAGAACAACATGCTTTTATTTTACCATCATGCATAAAAAGGAAGACAAATATGCCAATGGTACACTTCCAATTTGTCAGAGCAATTTCACAGTATTTAAGCAATTTAGGAAAAAAGATACATCACTTACTAAGTTGTTACCAGGGAAAATTATCATGTAAGACAATCAATTAAACCACACTTTTGTAGATTATTTTTCCATGAAGGCAATTTGACAAGCCTAACAAAGACCAAGTTGTTCAAACTATGTTTCTAGGAATATAGTTTAACAGAAACAAGAACAAGTTGAAAACTGTATGACTATTCATATGTCTCTATATTGTACAGGCAAGTAAGACTGTTGTTCTTCCAAATGTTCCCAATTGAAATCAAAAGAATATCTGTACAGCTCAATTTTCACAATAAGTTTAGAACCAGAAAAAAAAAAAAGATTTTACTAAATCCTAATGAAATAACAATCTTCCACATAAATTAGGTCACAAAACAAGTAAGAAAGCATTCAAAGTTGCGCTGTCTTTCTTTAAAGAACCCTTGTCTAGGCAACATATTTAACACTTTAACCCCTTCAATTCTCCTTTAGCAATCCTGAAAAGTATTTCTCCATTCATCATCATTGGGGAGTAAGTACTCCTTCCTCGAAAGCTCTTAACGTCAGCACAGTCTTCACTCTAGGCCCAATTTTTACCTGGCCCATGCCTCTAGCCTTTTGTTCAGTTTCTCCTGCTTAGGGCACCTTTCATCCCATCTAGATGTGTCTCTCTTTAACTATTCTAGGAGTTGATAAAAGGGCTAGGAAGTAGGAAGTTGGGAAGAAGGGGAGGGGCGTAAGAGCTCTAGCACTCTATTTTACAGGCCAACTTCTTTGCCTCTGAAAATGACAGAGCCAAAATGAAATAAAAACCTTGCTTTTACAAATGTTTCTGAGCTATCACTTTTTTAAGAGGACTGGGAAGCTAAGGAGGGCGGATCACGAGGTCGGGGTTCGAGACCAGCCTGGCCAGCATGGTGAAACCCCGTCTCTACTAAAAATATAAAAATTAGCCGGGCGTGGCGACGCGCGCCTGTAGTCCCAGCTACTCGGGAGTCTGAGGCAGGAGAATCGCTTGAACCCGGGAGGTGGAGGTTGCAGTGAGCCGAGATCGCGCCACTGCACTCCAACCTGGGCGACAGAGCAAGACTCCGTCCTCCGTCTCAAAAAAAAAAAAAAGGAAAACAGGGAGAGAGAGGGACCTTGGCAGGAGCCAATGTAGGGCAGGTAGCAATAGAAAATGACTAGAGGTGAAGGAAGAGCAATGAAGTAGCATAAATCACACAGAACAAGTGGCTCACTGCTTTTCTCCTCTGAGTTCATTAACGTCCAGTAACTGTCCACAGGGCATGTGCCCATACTGCTCAATGCAGAGCTGAGTAGATGGAACAGGCTCCCAAAGCTAGAAATCCAAGTGACAGCAACCAGTTCAGAGGCCCTGGGAATAAACAGGGTCCAAGCAGTGCAGATAAAGGCAGTACAATCTACAGTATCATTTGCTTGGCTTACAAGTAGTGTGAAGGATGGCCTCGTAGCATGTGATATTCCAGAACAGCATGAAGGTCATATGGAAGTGGAGAAGCATACCCACCACCGTCTCAATCTTGAGGTTGAGAGAACTGAATATCCAAAGGAAACAGGGTGCAGAAAAGTCAGCAAAAACAAAGCACAATAGAAGGCATACCCATTGCTGATGCCCAAGCACAGGTCCAGCAGAAGGTGGTAGGAGACCCTGTGCAGGAGTATTCCCAAGGGCAAATGTTAACCAGACTGGAACCCAAAGGGCCTGGGGATCTCTACAGGCTCCCTTAGCGGGCGACGTCGGGCTCTACGGACTCCTTCACGCAACAGGTAGTATTGCAGTGGATTTGGCCACAGATCCTCTTTAATAATCTCAGCAATTTTGTCGGACTCTGGAAGGCTGTGGTCTGAAAACCAAGTGAAGAAGCTGCAGATGAGGTCTTGGTTTCTGCGAATGAAGGACTGGGGTTCATGCCCCCTGCGCCATATAATTGGAGTAGAAAGAGACACCACTCGGCCGGAGGATCTTACCTCATATTCCTTGACAATCAGCTTGTTTCTGAAGTAGGGGTTTCTTCTAAAGAAGAACTTGAACTTGCAGCCGGTTCTAGGGTGTCTGAGTTCCTTCACCTCTAAATTGGTTATGTACCTTAACATCTCTGCATCTTGGCCCCTAATCATGGCGGACAACTGGGGGTGGTTTCGAAAAGCAGTCATCCAGAAGCCCGGGATATTCTGAATGATGTAGTTCCTCCGCTCCAGGTAGTGTCGACGCATCCGCCCAAACTTGTGCTCCAGCTGTTGGAAGGCCCTGTCGGCCTGAGCATTCACAGTGTCCAGTTCCAGCTGGATGGCCTCCAGAGGGTCCATGCGGAGAGCCTCATGCAAAGGCCAGGGCCCTTCTTCCTCCCTCGCCTCCTCCTCCAATCTATCCTCCTCCGCCACTTCTATTTCTTCACCTTCTGGCGGCTGCTCCTCTACCTCCATCTGCTCCTCCATTACCTCCTTCTCCGCCAGGCCTACCTTCACCACCACCTCAGCGCTCTCCCTCTCAGCCACGGCTGCTGAGACGGTGGCGCACTTTCCTGTCTTCACCTCCTCCGCCTCGGCCTCCGCCCCCGCCCTCAGCTCAGACGCGGATCTCTCGGCGCCACAGATTTCTAGGGCCTTCTCTCCACCCTGAACGCCCTTTTTCAGGCTGCGGTCGGCTGCCATCACCACAGAAGCGGCTGCCAGGCCCTCGGCGGGAGGCTGGCCCTCTTCCTGCTCGGCTTTGATCGCCACATGACCGCGACCCCCAACAACTCGGATCTGGGGAGTACCGCCACGGCCCGCGGGATCCTGGGGTACGCCCCCCTCCTCTGAAGGCGGTGGAGGTGGGAGCGCGACGGTCTCCGAGCCTCCCTCACCCGGCTCCGCCATCACCTGTGTCGCCTCGCTTTGGTCGCGGAGCCTCAGGTACTGGTGTGCATCCTGGTCGCTCGGGACTTGGTCAGAAATAATGATGCTGTGGGTTTGGAGGGGAGGGGTCCTCTTGACCCCATCCAGGCCGCTCATGTTGCTAACAGTCGGACCAACCGCAGGCGAACGCCCGTTTTCCTCAGAGAGGCCGAGCTGGGAGCTAACCGCCGCTCGCACCGCCCACCCTACAGTCTCACTAACATTTCAGCGGCGGTGTCGTCAGGACTGCAGATCTCACGGTATCGCGAGAACTTGCTGAGCCCGGGATTGGATCCGCCGCTCCCTGCCAGCCAACCGGATTCTCTGGGCTTTATTTCTGTGAATTTACCCATAGCAACAGTAATTTTACCTACGTAAATAAATGTCGTTTGTGCTGAGTCTGGAAGCGCTGACGACCCACCTTGAGATGCATCTAGCGACTGCTCCCAGCATGTAGGAGCAGTTGTAAAATCACAGCCGTAACAGTGCCTGCTCTCCAGTGTCTGAAAACAAATGTTTTTCTGGTCTTCACTTTTTTGAGGCAGGAAGGTAAATCTATTCCCTGTTACTCCACGTAACTAGCAGCAAAAGACTTCTCTTTAAGATTAATAGCAAAATGTTTCCCCCCTTCTTAGTAAAAGTGACATAAAAATATCAAGTCTTGCCTCTACGGTTACTGGGGAAAAAAAGCTACTCAGCAGCCTCTTACCACTAAAGCGATGCATAGTATTCATTGCTAATTTTCGATTTATAATCTGCATCAAATAAGAGTTTGTGCTGCATAGTATCGGTAGAAATTAAGCCAGGATCAGTTTGCTAAATGTTCCATGCCTTTTCACTGCAAGAAAGAGGAAATTATAACTATTTCCAGCCCCAAGAACTTAATTTATTATCATATTTAGTTATGTAAGATAGGAATGTTTGGCTCTAACGAAGCATCTGTCTTTAGCAATCAGCTGAGTTCATTAGAGGGGGATGTCAATGTCTCTGGTTGAAGTGTTCCAGTTTGTTGACTTGTGAGTTAAACTGGTGCTGTCTTAGAGAGCTACAAGGCCTCAGAGAAATATCAGTGGGGGGAGCCACATACCACCATTTTGTGAGGAAAGGCTAGTTAAAATGGACAACTAAGATGGCCTTGAAGTAGAAAACAAACTTGCAAAGGGCAACATGCAGCTGGTGGACTCAAGGTGTAAAAGAGGCAAACGTTATTTTCTACTTAATTTGCTTTGTGTGGTAGTAGGCTGATGGCCCTCAAAGATGTACCTGTCTTAGTTATGCGGCCAAAGGGACTTCGCAGATATGATTAAGTTAAAGATTTGGAGATGAGAAGATGATTCTGGATTATACAGGTGGGCCCTATGGAATTACAACATTTCTTATAAGAAGGAGGCAGGAGGGTCAGTCAGAGAAGATAAGAGGACGAAAGCACAGAGAGAGGGAAGGAATGGTGGAGAATAGGTGTGGGAGGGAGGAAAGGGAAATCGCTATGTTTCTGGCTTTGAAGATGGAGGAAGGAGCCAGGATCGTAGGAATAAAGGCAGCCTCTAGAAGCTTGAAAGGTAAGGAAATAGATTCAATCCTAGAGCCTCCAAAGGAATCCTAGAGTTTTGAGGTTATTACCTCTAAACTCCAGCACTATAAGAAAATAAATTTGTGCATTTTAAGCTATTAAATTTGTGGTAATTTGTTACAGAAGCAATATGAAATGAATACACCTTGGATTAAGGTTTGGTTGCATCTATGGGTGCCTCAAGTTGTTTCTAATAGCAGCCCCTTCTACCTTGCTCGTTGCTTCCCGTGAGTTCCTGCCCAACAGCTGTGATGTATTACAGCTTGAATCTGTCTTTCAATATCAAGACCAAAAATATACTTAGGCAAATGCACAGAAAGACAAAATTAAAGCCTAAACATACCACAAACGACATCTGAGGAGACTGTAAACTGCAAGAGGACATGATCATGGTTTCGTTTCCCTCTGTTTATCGAGTGCCTAGCACACTACCTTACACAGTATCCCATAGATTATTAAATGTTAAATAAAGGAGCAAATGAGCAGAAAACAGTTTCTCTTGCTTGCAACTTGCTCCTTGCGGAAGAGAAGTAAGGGGCATATGGGTTGTCACTCTGCTCTCCTTCCTATCTGCCACTGGCAAACCAGAGGGCTGCTCTATTCTATATAGTAACAGATTCCTACTCAGGAGAATGAATTTCTACATATGTTTCAAAGGCTCTAAAAGGATAGGAAAAACATAGAGAAAACAATTTTATTTTACAAATAATTTAAGTTTGTGTGGTCACACTGTATGACAAACGAACTCTGAAAAGACCAGCATATTTAGGTGAGTTTACATATCAAAGCCTCGGACTACCAGCACTGTATTTCCAATTCTCTCCTTTCTGAAAAAGTCAAGGTAATCATTTCAAGCTTTACTTCGTTTCTGTCTACAGAAATATATAATGCATTTCTCTCTACAAGTGATGGAGCCTGTGATGCATGGCTGGAATTACTTTTGGTGTAAATAAAAAGGAATATTGGAACTTTCCACAAAGACTGTTTCTAATTGCCATGAAATCATCTTCTATCTTGAACTGGTATAATTTCATTCGGCCTAAAGTGGAAACTTCTATTATTCCAATATGTCTCCTATTTTTTTTTTTAAGCAGAAAGGAGTGTCAGGCTTGGACCAATCTTAGAATATATGGCTTTATTTGTCAAAGAAGCCATTATGTAATTAATGTAATTAACACTCTTACCAGTAATGCTAGGAAAACTCTAATTAGGATCATGTAAGTATAATCAGGACTCTGCTGAATGTAATTTCCCCCAAATAACGTTGAGACTCTTTAAAGGAACTCTTCCTTCTCTTCTTGTCGAACATGTATAAAGCTGTGATAAGGAATATTTGAATATATAGAGAACGTGATTTAAAATTAGAAGTAATGTATCTCATGTTCTCTGTGTATTAGAAGAAAATTACATTAGAGAAGTGATTGTGATTATAACTATTCCTTGTAGGTGATAGAAAGCTCAGGTTATGATTGCTTTCGGACAAGTGCTCAGGAGAAGGGTCAGTAACGGGCAAGGATTTTAGAGGGGAAAAGCAAATATGCATACTTTATGTCCTATTTTTTTTAAAGAAAGAATCTTTGCTTGGAAGGAGGAACTCTCTAGGAATGTCAACATGCACCAAGGCTCACGTGCTCAGGGAGTTATTTTGCCATACAGGCAAAGCTGTGGTTGCTATTCAACACAGAATATTGTACTTATTATAGTAGGACTATTACTTGTGGATTTTTTGTTCACCTTTTTGTATCTAAAAAGGCTTAAAAAGGATACCTGTTTCTTTTACATGACACAGGTTATCCTGCTATCTGAGAATTCTCTTTCTGGGTAGATGTTACACATTCTCTAAGTCTTACCAAAAACCTGTCTTGCTTTAAAATGTGCTAGGCATTTTACATGCATTAAAGTGTCAAATTTCATAAAAGAGGAAACAGTAACACTGAGAGGCTAACTAACTTTACCAAAGTCATACATAAAGTAACTGGTAAATTCTTTCTCCCTTCTCCTGAGTGCATCTTTCCTAAGTAGCCTATGGCTCCTTAATCTTCCTCACCTGAATTCCTGCAACTCTTTTATGAGCTGCACCATGCAGTTTAGCACTTAATTGTGCTTTTCCTCTTAGTGACTAGTTGATTTATATGTGTCAGTCTCATCATCCCAGCATTCCAGCATCATCTCATGGGATGGGAGCATAGTTGCAGCTTCTTTTGCATTTATTCATCATAGCATGGGGCTCAGGTTTGGGTAGATTCTTTGTTGTTGTTGTTGTTGTTGTTGTTGTTGTTGTTGTTATGGAGTCTCACTCTGTCGCCCAGGCTGGAGTGCAGTGGCGTGATCTTGGCTCACTGCAACCTCTGCCTCCCAGGTTCAAGCAATTCTCCTGCCTCAGCCTCCCGTGTAGCTGGGACTACAGACACTGGCCACCACGCACGGCTAATTTTTGTATTTTTAGTAGAGAAGGGGTTTCCCCACGTTGGTCAGGCTGGTCTCGAATTCCCGACCTCAGGTGATCCGCCCGCCTCAGCCTCCCAAAGTGCTGGGATTACAGGCATGAGCCACTGCGCCCGGCTAGATTTGGGTAGGTTCTTAACAATATTTGTTCATTTGAATAAAATAAACCTCAAATTATCTTACAAAAACAACAGTGTATCTGTACTGGCATATTTTATTTGCAGAGGAAATACATTTTGGCTATGCTTCATATATCACCTTTTTTGCACTTTAAAATATAGGATAAATTGGTCCATGACAGAGCATTTCTGTAATTGACAATAAACTTCACTACCCCCAAAGATAGTTGAATCTTTTCTAATACAGTTCTATGGGAAAACATCTGCAAAAAACCCTGAGGTTTTTCTCCATAATATCAAGGAATCATAGATTCTTTGGGAATGATTTCTCAGGTAGCAAGGAGTTTAGCAGAAGTTCAGACATTTTTGTTTTGCAGAAAGGTAGGTTTTATCATTATAATTAATGATAGCTTTCACTTATTTACTGCTCCTGATGTACCAGCCACTTTTATAAACAACATCCAGTGTGTCACATCTTTTAGTTGTCATAAGAACCCCATGAGGTAATGCATTTATGACCTTCATTTTACTCAATAGGAAACTGAGGCAAAGAGAGACTGTCACTTGGCCAAAATGATACAGAAAGTAATAGACCCATGATTCGAACCCAGAAAGTTTGTCTCAAAAGCCTGTACTCTCTGAACAAGTGTGAACTCACTTTCTTTATTATTATTATTATTATTATACTTTAAGTTCTAGGGTACATGTGCACAATGTGCAGGTTAGTTATATATGTATACTTGTGCCATGTTGGTGTGCTGCACCCATTAACTCGTCATTTACATTAGGTATATCTCCTAATGCTATCCCTCCCCCCTCCCCCCTCCCCCAACCTCATGATAGGCCCCGGTGTGTGATGTTCCCCACCCTGTGTCCAAGTGTTCTCATTGTTCAATTCCCACCTATGAGTGATAATATGCAGTGTTTGGTTTTCTGTCCTTGCAATAGTTTGCTCAGAATGATGATTTCCAGCTTCATCCATGTCACTACAAAGGACATGACCTCATCCTTTTTTATGGCTGCACAGTATTCCATGGTGTATATGTGCCACGTTTTCTTAATCCAGTCTATCATTGATGGACATTTGGGTTGGTTCCAAGTCTTTGCTATTGTGAATAATGCCGCAATAAACATACATGTGCATGTGTCTTTATAGCAGCATGATTTATAATCCTTTGGGTATATACCCAGTAATGGGATGGCTGGGTCAAATGATATTTCTAGTTCTTGATCCTTGAGGAATCGCCACACTGTCTTCCACAATGGTTGAACTACTTTAGAGTCCCACCAACAGTGTAAAAGTGTTCCTATTTCTCCACATCGTCTCCAGCACCTGTTGTTTCCTGACTTTTTAATGATCACCATTCTAACTGGTATGAGATGGTATCTCATTGTGGTTTTGATTTGCATTTCTCTGATGGCCAGTGGTGATGACCATTTTTTCATGTATCTGTAGGCTGCATAAATGTCTTCTTTTGAGAAGTGTCTGTTCATATCCCTCACCCACTTTTTGATGGGGTTGTTTGATTTTTTCTTGTAAATTTGTTTAAGTTCTTTGTAGATTCTGGATACTAGCCCTTTGTCACATGGGTAGATTGTAAAAATTTTCTCCCATTCTGTAGGTTGCCTGTTCACTCTGATGGTAGTTTCTTTTGCTGTGTAGAAGCTCTTTAGTTTAATTAGATCCCATTTGTCAGTTTTGGCTTCTGTTGCCATTGCTTTTGGTGTTTTAGTCATGAAATCCTTGCCCATGCCTATGTCCTGAATGGTATTGCCTAGGTTTTCTTCTAGGGTTTTTATGGGTTTAGGTCTAACATTTAAGTCTTTAATCCATCTTGAATTAATTTTTGTATGCAGTGTAAGGAAGGGATCCAATTTCAGCTTTCTACACATGGCTAGCCAGTTTTCCCAACACCAGTTATTCAATAGGGAATCCTTTTCCCATTTCTTGTTTTTCTCAGCTTTGTCAAAGATCAGATGGTTGTAGATGTGTGGTATTATTTCTGAGGGCTCTGTTCTGTTCCATTGGTCTATATCTCTGTTTTGGTACCAGTACCATGCTGTTTTGGTTACTGTAGCCTTGTAGTATAGTTTGAAATCAGGAAGTGTGATGCCTCCAGCTTTGTTCTTTTTGCTTAGGATTGTCTTGGCAATGCGGGCTCTTTTTTGGTTCCATATGAACTTTAGAGGAGTTTTCTCCAATTCTGTGAAGAAAGTCATTGGTAGCTTGATGGGGATGGCATTGAATCTATAAATTACCTTGGGCAGTATGGCCATTTTCAGGATATTGATTCTTTCTATCCATGAGCATGGAATGTTCTTCCATTTGTTTGTGTCCTCTTTTATTTCATTGAGCAGTGGTTTGTAGTTCTCCTTGAAGAGGTCCTTCACATCCCTTGTAAGCTGGATTCCTAGGTATTTTATTCTCTTTGAAGCAATTGTGAATGGGAGGTGAACTCACTTTCTTAAAATGAGTAACCATCATTGATGTTAACTTGATACACAATTTTCTTCTCTCTTCCCTCTTTCCCCTATCCACAAGCATATTAATATAATATTTGTAAGGAAAGTACCCAATTATTTTCTTTCTTTTCAGAGGAGAAGCAGTTATTGATGATCCCCAAATTCAGTATTTTCTCAACTCTATCAGACTGAATGCCATCTTTTTATAACAGATATCTTCTAAAAGAGTCTTTACTTTCCTTAAATGAAATTTATAGATAATATAACCTGCCTACACATGTAAATAGAAAAACATCAATATAATCACATCATAAAAGAGAAATAAAAGTAATTTATAATAGTGTCTATTTTGATATGTAAGGACATTAACATTGCCTACACTGTAAGAAATAGCAAAGTCATTAGAAAGTTATACTTGTTGATATAATCACCATGGATGGAGACTGATATGGGTATGTTTTACCTGTGATTCAAATACCATGGTGATGAGGTTTTCTGAAATGGTGACCCAATCTTTGTTAAGTTCTATAAAAGAAAAAGGAAAAGCTCCCCTTGGTACATGTTACTGTATTTCTTCCATTATAGGAAATACATTTCACATTTCTTAAATCAGGATGTGTCTTACAAGCACTGTCAGCCATGTGTCAGTCATTGCATCATTGCCATCATCACTGCCTGAGCATGTGTGTACCCGGTTATTGTTACCAATTTCTGGACAAACTAAAGATCATCTGAAGAAAGAATATGTGCTGTTTGTTGCCTTAAAACTTTCCGTTAATCTCTTTGAAAGACTCAAAAAAGTACTGACATCAAAACTTACATAATTTATGCCTGGCTTGAATTAAAACTCTTCTAGACAGAAGAGTTGAGCACTGTTCTAGGAAATATTGCATCATCAAAACACTTGATAGCAGAGAGGATAGTATTGTTTGGGAAAAAATATGGATATTGACACCTCTGAGCCAAACTTTCAGTAAATTTTGTGAATATGAAGTTTTATGAATACCTTAACAATTTATTTTGCTTTTCCCTTTCCTTTCATTTATTTCCAAGTATGATATTTTATTTCTGTCTAAAGCCTAAAAGAGTTCTTTTTAAAAACATAAAAGAATTATGTATAAGAATGCATCATGTCATAGTTTAATTGGCAGTGTTTTTTCTCCTTGTCTTCCTTTCTTGGTGATACTTAAATAATACTTTGTTTTACAATTGATGTCTCAAATTAGATGAAATACCATAATTTCCTTCCTGGAAAGTTTATTGCACATTAAATCAGTGTAAACATGTTTAGTGTTTATATGTAAAATGTTAAATTCGAGGCTCAGATAAATATAAATAGGTTTTCCCTCTGGGAAGGAGAGCATTTTTTGTTGAGGGAGACTTCCCTTGGATAGTATGATATCTAGCATCCATGACACCACCTAATAAAAGTAGCAACTCTCATTTTTTGTAATTACTAAAATTCACATAAAATTCACATCTACAAACTTCCAAGACATCCTTAAGGAAGGTGCAGCTCCTGCTGAGATTGTCACTTTTAAATACAGCTAGGCATGTCATTCCTATTGATGATCACTAGAGGGAGCAACTGGTCTTTAAGAAAGTGATGTATCTAGTCTATGATGGAAGAACTATGGGATGGTCTTTCACTATAAATTAAATACTTTTTTATTTAAATTGAATCACAAACTTTTATTCCCACTAAGCTGTAATTGTTACAATGTATTTTTCTCAGACAGGTTTAGGTTTATTATGATGGCTCCAATACTCAAATTGTTTACGTATCTCATAGGAGCCTGCCTACAAAGTCCCTACCCAGTCATGAATCTGATTTCAAGTTACAGCTCTCCTACTCACTAGCTGTTTGACTGGAGCTAGTCATCTTTCTGAGCCACAATTTCCTCATAGGTAAAATGGAGATTATAATACATATTTCACAAGCCTATTATGAAAATGAAATAAGATATATATAAAGTGTACTATAAGCTTTCAATGAATAGAAGATGGTAATATTATTTGTATTATGCTAAAACTTAGGCATATTAAAGTTAGACTCTTGTGCAAGGTATAATCTGGCACTAAATTTTCAATTTCCTGTACACAGCTAACTATATAGAATTTCAGAGAAGAATATAATCCCTGTGGATTAGAGTGGTCAGTGGAAGAAATGAGCCTTGACTTATATTCTGCTATGGGTGAGCATTGAATAGCTTGAGAAAGAAGTGGGGCGTGAGGACATAGTCACCATACTTGTCCACTGCTCCAGCTATTTCAACATGCATTCAAGACCTGCACTGTCCAATACTATAGCACTAGCCATATGTGTCTATTTTGATTTAAATTAATTAAAATGAAGTAAAGTAAAAAATTCGGTTCATCAGTCACACTAATTACATTTCAAGTACTTATTAGCAACATCTGACTAGTGGCTGCTATATTGGATCTCATGCAACATTTCATCATGGCAAGAAGTTTGTTGGACAACATTATTCTAGACATACAGCATCTTCAAGTGGTGGAAAAAGGTGTAGTTGCTGGAACTAAAATGCCATACCACAGAGGTAGCAGGCACACACTTTATAAGAGTCTTAAGGGAAAAAAACACCTTTTGAAATTCATACTAGCAGCATTTTTTGAGCAAAAATTTTGTGTGTTTATAATTGGGAGTATATAAGTAGAAGTACTTATCCACTGGCTCACATAACATAAAAAGGATAATCCAAATATTATGTTCCTTCACTATAAAACTCACATATTTAAAATAAGTTACAAAAATCTGAGCCATTACCCTTCAGAGAGAGGAATGAAGCTAAATGGGTCAAATTCAGGAAGTGTTAGTTGAAAAATATGTGTAATTAAATTAGTTATTTAAATAACCAATAAAATGTGTACTTGGTGGGACAAACCCCTACTGTATTTTTAGTAAGGTAAAATGGTAAGGTATAATAATTTAAAAGAAAATTTAAAAATAATGTACATGAAACAATGAAAATACTTGCAAAGATTTTTTAAAGTCACTATGAATCATAGTGATTTGTTTGTTACTATACCAAAAATTCACAGTCAAGCCATTTAATAAACATGACTGTTATATGTGAAAGCATCTCAATATCCTAAGATTAAGCAATTTCATGCAAAGGAAATATTTCTGTGTATTTTTTAGGTAGTATTTAGATCTGCAGCTAAAACCCTTTAAACATTTTGTTAGTTGCCATTCATTTAAAATTCCAGAGCTCATGTATCATACAAAAATATCAGAAATTTCTTTTTTAAATGGAAATATAGTCCTAGGGTCAAAGAACCTTTTCAGAACAACTAGACCTTCATGATAAAAAAAATAAAAATAATAAAAAATAAAGAAAACCAGCCCTTTTGTTTTAAAACAAAATTCATCAAGGTCATTTACTACTTTCCACATACAAATTGATTCAATATGAAAAGTTCATATTATGGTATCCAGCTTAATACTTTGGTTGTCATAACACTTCATCCATTAGCTGAGAACTCTGCCTTGTGAGTTCTTTGGCTCTGAGACTATATTATAACTTCACTGGGTTTGTAAGCAAGCCATTCTATGCACATCTGTTTTAAAAATGTGACAGGTTGATTTGAAAAATACCATATTTCATTCATCATCATAAATAGAAATATTTATATTTATTGAATATTTACTACATAATAGATACTGTGTTAAATGCTTTTCATATATTATTTAATTGCCTCACCCCTCCATTACATAGGTAGTATTCACCCTGTTGTGAAGATTAAGAAATCCCAGAGATATCAGGTGACTTGCCTAAAGTTACATGACTAATAAGTAATGGAGTATGGATATAAACCCAGTTTATTGGCTTCAAAGCTCTTTGTACTATGCCATGTTGCTTTTCTGATTTCTTGAAATCTTTGACAGTAACCAGGGAACTCAAGGGTTACTGCCACCTATTTTCTAATAACTTCGTTTTCTTGGATCTGTATCATTAGTGCCTAGCACCTAGAAGATTCTTAGGCAGTGTTGGCTGCATTGATTGAATGATTCCACACTGACGGCTAGCTTAAACAGCCATGGAAACTTCAATTATAATATATTAATCTAAACAGGACATATGGTTTTTAGGAGTTAAGTGCCCTCAGGGGAAGCATTTACTAAATGGGCACATTTTAAAAGTAATATCTCCTGCTACTGCTGATATTTCTAAATTAACAGTATTTCTAGATTCTCAGACTTGGGGTTCAGAGATTTCACTTGCTGATTAATTAATTCAAGGATATAAGAGCTCTAGCAAATAATATTTTATTAATTTGTACTATTCTACACTCAGGAGCAATTATTGAAAATCAAGGTTTGTTATCAGGAAATACATGAAGTCTTATTTGGAAATAATTCCTTAAAACTCATCCTGAGGAGAGACAATCTGCGTCCTTCCCACTTAGTATATCATCTACCCATTTGTGGTCCCTCATAATTGGAAATATTTCCCTAATTCCAAAAGCAGAAAGGAATCCTCTTAACTGCTAACTTCTCTCCCAAAGGGAGAAACTTTTTCCAGCCAACCTCAGTGAAATTGTTGATTGAATGCTGATCCTAGAACTGCATTATGAATGCAAAAAAGTAAACAAAGCATCCATTCTAAGTTTGCTCAATTTTCTGGCCACCACTGTGCTCTGCAACGTCATCTGTAGCACAGAAGATTGGAGGCGTAGACTTGAGACCAGACCACTTCGTCTGTTCTTTCCAAACTCTCTAAATTCAAAACATTTGTTGAGGTTTATGCAGGACACAAGAGTTGTGGGATGGCATACAAAAATCTGAAAGTCATGGACTTTGTTCATTAGGGACCACAGTGTTGTGGAGAAGATAGACACAGAAACACATAATTATAATACCAGATGAAACAAACAATTATAATACCAGATGATACCAATAATTATAATACTAGGAGAGTGTTGTTCCAGCAAGAGAGATGTGGACAAAGGGCTTTGGATGCACAGAATAGGAAATTTGTATTCCTATATTGATAAGAGAGCTGGGTAAGAATTCAGAGGTGATAATTTTGAGATGAGTCCTAATAAGAAAAATGAAATTATAATAAGAGAGAGGGGGTGAAAATTCCAGGTTGACTAAAATACCCTGAACAAAGACTCAAATACAAGTAGAAGTCCAGCCAGCTTGAGGAAATGACTGAAAGATAGGGAGATTAGTTGGGGGTGATGGTTAGGTAAAATGGAATCTGATAGTTAAAGGCTTTTTATTATACATTATTATATGTTTATGATATATTAAATATAATTATATATATACATATTTGTTAATCCTATGGGTATTAGAGGATATTGGAGGCTTTTAAACAGGGGATTGACATGGACAGTGTCAGAAAATAATATTAATTGCCATATGAAAAATGATGTGAAGGTTATATGATTAAAGGCTGGGATATCAGTTGTGAAGTATTATAAAAATGCAGGCAAGGGTAGATGAGGATATCTTTAGGAATGTAGTAAGTGACAACAGAATATGTCAGATAAATTGTAGAACCAATTGAAAAACTAGATATGAAAGTAGACAAGAAGTTAAGGAAGACTGATTTGTTTAGTTTGGGTAACAAGGATGGGTGGAAATGTGATTGAGTTATGGAATACAGGAAGAAGATCGGGTTGTAGTGGGAGGAGAGATCAACAGTTCAGCTACAGACAAGGAGAGTTTCATGTGACTCTAGGGAGATGTTGGGTATTTGTAGATCAGATAGATTTGGGTATTTGTAGAGCAGGAGAAGAGTGGGGTTTACAGTTAGACTTGGAAATCTTGAGTGTTTAGGTGATAGTTGACATCATCAGAGTGGACGAGAACACCAGGAAGACAAGTAGAGGAAGAAGAAAGGAAGGCCAAAAGTAGAGCTCTGAGGAACACTGACATGAAAGAAACAGGTGAGGTGGCACAAGTAGAGGAAACTGAGAAATAGCCATTAGAGGTAGGGAAAGAACCAGAAGACTGTTGTTTCAGTATGCAAGGGAAGAATGGACTTCAGGAAGCTAAGGTTCAAGGGATGCAGCCATATTGAGTGAGATGAAGACTGGGAAGAAAAGTTTCCGAATTGGGCGGCAGCTATACAGCATGGGTGTCTTTAGTGAGAGCAATTTCAGAAGAGTAGCAAGACAGAAAAATTGCAGAGTTGAAAAAATGAATGATAAATGAACATATAGATAGTGTGTGAGGCCAGTTCTTTCATAATTGTCAGTATAGAAAAGGGGAAAGACTGGATGACAAGTTCAAGGAGATGCAGGGTTGAGGGAAGAATGTTTGTAGGGAGCAGCATTGTTGGGAGCAGAGTAAGGATCTGATTATTACACTGAAGTGTTGAGGAAGCAAACAAACAAAAAAAAAGAAAACAAACTGAATGTCAGTAAGTAGAAGAAATGTTGGATAAATTATGGCATGTTTATACAACTGAATATTACGTAACCTTTAAAAGGAATAAATTGGATCCAAAGTAGTGACCTGGAAAAGCATCCATGTTAATTAGAAAGATGTAAAAGAACATTGCAGACCAATAAGTATAGGCTAATTATATTTTAATAAATATTAGCTGACACCCATGTATCTATATAAATGCAAGAAATATTAAGAAAGGATGTGTACCCAGTTGCCAACAGTGGTGATCTCTGGGGGATGAGGATGGGAAGGGGACTTTAGCTTATTGCTTCTTAGAATTTTAAAGAGAGGTGGTGACATTAGGAATGACTTTTACACATTGGATTTAAAATATTTTTCAGACAAACATTAAAGAAAACCCTCTCATACAATGATGAGATAATTTAACTTTATATAATTAACTACAGAGTTCAAAGAAGAAAATAACATAAATGAACACATTTGCTTTAATAAGTTATTGGGCTTGTATTTAAAGCTGAAGCAAAAACATTTGCTCAGATGTGATATTGAGTTCAAGGTGAATTAAAGGTTTTTCCTTTTCTTTTTTTCTTTTTTTTTGAGACGGAGTCTTGCTCTGTCACCAGACTCGAGTGCAGTGGCGTGATCTCAGCTCACTACAACCTCTGCCTCCCAGGTTCAAGCTATTCTCCTGCCTCAGACTCCCAAGTAATTGGGACTACAGGTGTGCTCCACCATGCCCAGCTAATTTTTGTACTTTTGGGAGAGACAGGGTTTCACCATGAAGGTTTGTTTTTCTTAATTCTGGAAGATGAGGCCAATATTTGTTTGAAGAGTGATTTAAAATAGCTGAAATTCAGTCAAAAACTTAATTTACTGGGTTGTACCTCTTTATTATGAAGTATTGGTTGCTTTTAAAATGAGCTAGAGGCCAGACATGGTAGCTCACATCTATAATCTTAACACTTTCGGAGACGAAGGCAACAAGATTGCTTGAGCTCAGGAGTTCAAGATCAGCCTAGGAAACATAGTGAGACTTTGGCTGTACTAACAATAGAAAAATTAGTCAGGCATGGTGCTGTCTGGAGGCTGAACTGGGAGGATCACCTGAGCCAGGGAGATCAAGGCTGCAGTGAGCTATGGTCACGCCACTGCACTCCAGCCTGGGTGACAGAATGAGACGTTGCCTCAAAAAGAAATAAAAAGAGCTAGAAGTGACCTTGGTGATCTATTTGGTAATATTTCTTTTGTCTAAAGTATGTTTTTAACATATATATACAATTAGTAACTAGCTAATAGTTAATAAATATGTCTATTTTTAGAAAAATTTATTATTTTATTTTCTATTTTTGAGACAAGGTCTCACTCTGTAACCCAGGCTGGAGTGCAGTGGCATGATCACAGTTCTCTGCAGCCTCGACCTCCTGGGCTCAAGCAATCCTCCCACCTCAGCTTCCCAAGTAGCTAGGACTACAGGCATGTGCCACCATGCCAGTTAATTTTTTAATTTTTTGTAGAGATGAGGTCTTGCTATGCTGCCCAGGCTGGTCTTGAACTCCTGGGCTCAAGGGATCCTTTTGGTTCAGCCTCCCAAAGTGTTGGGATTATAGGAGTGAGCCACTGTGCCTGGCCAAAATGATTTTATATGGAACACTTAGAAGCAGGGTGCTGGAATTAGCAAAAAACAGTTTTCAAGTTAAACGTAGTTTAGTAATCAGAATTGTATTGACAGTAACAGATTCATTGTAAAATAGAAATGCTCCTATATTCATACATTAGTTTAAGTAAGTTAAATAATCTGTAAACCAACTTTCTTAGATTGAATTCTGAGGTCAAGCCAGGTTAATAGAAGGGTCAGGGAAGATAGGAAAGCCATAAATAGGGTTCTTAAAGCTTGTGGGCACAAGAACTCTTGGAATGAAGGTAGATAGGGGAAGTATTTGTAAAGGGAAGTGAGAAGATGTCAGGAAAGTCCTGCAAGTGGGTACCTGAATCATGGCATTACCAGTGGTTTAGCATATCAGAACCTCAGCCCAGAGTTTCACCATCTAGTCTCTGGTCCCATCCCGAAGCCAGAAAGAACATAAGGAAAAAGAGGAGATGTGAATAACAAGTCTCTCCTCCAATTTCCTCTCACCCCATCTTTATTACCAATTACCAGTGGAAAGCAAAATGATATATGCAGAACACCCCATCTCAAAGCCCTAAAGGTGGTTAAATGAGTAGACTACTCACCAACTCCTTACTGAGCACTTCCTATAGTAAGTATGATAAGTGATGAGGATTTAATGATAAAAGACACTGTTCATGCCCTCGAGAGACTGCCCACGGTGGGGTGGAGGGTGATTTGGAAATAAATCATACTGCAGTGTGAAAACAGGAATATTAGGTATATTCTACCAAGTACAAGCTGAACACAGAAAAAAAGACCTACTGATTGCTGTGGCGGTTGGAGGAGCTTCCTAGAAGAAGAAGGGACACTTGTGCTAGGACTTGAAGGCAGAAGAAAGGTGGGAAAGGAGAAGATGGGAGGAGATAGGTTCGGGGAACAGCCTAGGCAAAGGTGTGGAGGGTTGTGGGGAGAGAGCGGGAGAGTGGATGAGGAAGGAAGGCTTGAATGTGGCTTGGCTTATATTTGAAGGACTTTGAGACTTGCTGTGGAGTATTATGTTCTGCTGTGATCATCCTATTAAACCCTGACTACATCCATTGATTTTTTTTCCTATTTAAAATTTCCTATTTAAAATATTTCCTTCCAAACATTTTTTAATTTCAAGGTCTTTATGTAAGATGAGATGTGATCCAACAACTATACTAGCCCACATGTGAAATGACAAGGCAGAAACCACAA
This sequence comes from Pan paniscus, assembly GCF_029289425.2. Classification (NCBI taxonomy): domain Eukaryota; kingdom Metazoa; phylum Chordata; class Mammalia; order Primates; family Hominidae; genus Pan; species Pan paniscus. The sequence goes on from NC_073254.2 coordinate 136,303,704, forward strand.
TACAGAAAATAAAATAAAACAGCCTTAATTTAAATATTTAAAGTAGAGCTGTCTAGATTTTCAGAAAGCAATAATGTGTCTCCTGGAAATTGACTGATATGTTTTTTGACACTGTTATTTTCCGTTATTTTTCAAGGCATCACTAAACCCTGGAAGAGAACAGTCTTAATTTATAGTTTAAGTAGGTTTATTTAAGGGGAAAAAGAAAATTGCAAGATGTCATTTTATTTCCATTCCAAAAATAAGCATAACATTATCATAGAAGCCTCTTTGAAAGTAGAACTTCATTAATTGGGACTCCACTGAGGAAAATTTTTCCATAATCTCATCAGTTTTGCCTTTGCTTAGTAAACCATCATTTTATGATTATCATAAACCAATAATAAACTAGGCATATTGGAATTATATTTACAATATGAAAGACAGCACTTTTCATTCAACCTCATCAATCTTGGAAACCTATTTTTTCATTAAATAAATATTTCTGAAATCCCTAAAATGTGCCTGGCGACATTCTACATACTGGGGATATATAGCTATCCCTTGGTATCCAGGGGAATTGGTTCCAGTACCCCCTCAGATACCAAAATCCATGGATGCTGAAGTCCTTGATAGAAAATGATGTAGTATTTGTGTATAACCTACACACATCCTACCCTATACTTCAAATCATCTCTACATTATTCATCATATCTAATACAATGTAAATGATATGTAAACAATGTTATACTGTATTATTTTTTAATTTGTATTATTGTTTACTGTTACGTATTTTCTTGAAATATTTTCAATTCATGGTTGGTTAAATCTGCAGATGTAGAACCCTTGGATATGAAGGGTGGACTGTGGGGTTGAACAAGACATGCTAAATCCCTGCCTATTAGGAGTTTATATTTTGATGCGAGGAGAAAGATAATAAATATGAAAACATAAAAAGATAATTTGAAGGACCCAAGAAATGCTCTAAATAAAGTAATTTAAAAGTGTGACTGGGGCTAAGGTTTTGTGTGGAGGTGATATTTAAGTTAGACCTGAGTGGTGAGAAGGTGTCAGATGTAAAGATCCACTAGGAATTGCATTATAAGTGGAATGAACAAAGGAGCAAAGACCCTGAGACAGGTTTAGTTAACAAAAAAGAAGAGTAGTGTGGCTGAGTAGTGAACATCCTTATTTTGGAAATGAGGTCAGAAAGATGAAGATGGTCAGATCATGTGAGGCTTTAAAGGCTATAAGGAAGCTGGATTTTATTCTAGTTACAATGAGAATCTGTTTGGATTTTTGGTAGGGTGAGGGTAGGGTGAATTTTTGGTAGAGTGAGAATCTGTTTGAATTTTTGGTAGGGTGGATTCGACGTCATTGAATTCATGCTTTGGAAAAATCATTTGCGCTGTTTTGTGGGGATTGGGTAGGGAGGAAGAGTTGAGGCAGGAAAGCTGCTGAAGTAGTTGCTGCAGTGGTCCAGGGAAAGTGGCTTAAACTAGGGTTGTAGCTGTAGACACTGTGAGAAGTGGTAAGACTCAGAATATGATTTGGGTAGGCAAAGTATAGTGGAGATGTTGGTGCTCTGTCCATATCCCTTTGCATGCACTATTTCAGTGTGTGCTGACGGCTTCCTACTGCCAGGCCAGAATGCTAGGGAATTGATACCCTAGGAACCATCCTTAGCCAAAGTCAACCCTAGGAGCCGTCCTTAGCTAAAGTCAGATGGGAGTTGGAGGAGGAACATTCCAGCTTCCTCTCCTCTTGGGTGGAGAACAACTCCAATTCATGTTCTACACCATCTCTCAAAGGTCCCAGCGGGCCCCCATCAGTAACCTGCTCATCCTCACACTTTATACTTGGTTTCCTTCCTTCCTTTCTCCTTTTCTTACCTCCACACGAGTGCCTCCTAGGATCACCTCCTAAAGAAGAAACTTACACTCTAATTCCTGACCCAACATCAGCTTCTAGGGAAATGCAATCTGAGACACTAATTTTAGTGAATTCTAAGTAATTAATTAGCAGGGGCTAAAATGAGGACCTATAAAAGTTAGTGGTTTGGGATTATTTGATTTGTTAGACATACTACAAGAAGACAAAACTGCATTTCCACTTCAAATTCATTCTTTTATCTACTTCCAAGGTTCTGCTTACGAATCTTCTTAGGATAAATTATCTTGACCATTTTCAGCAAATTCACTTTTGTCAAACCAGGAAAAAGTGATTTCTAGAAAGAGGTGGCATTTCTCTAGCATCTCTTTGCCATGTTAGGGGATGTCTGCCATGGCAGTAGAGCTCTCTGGAGTTTAGTTGTGATCTATGATCACTAGGCTCTTAATAAAATCTTGTTAAACTATTGTTACCAGGATTTGGGTTAAAGGTTCAGACATAATGACTAACCATCATGGTTTGCCTGGGACTAGTGTTTTCCTGGCTTGGAAATTCATTGTTAAAACTGGCTAGTCTCAAGCAAACCAGGATTGTTGGTCACCCTGTCAGAGTTTAGGCCCTGGGGTAAGAAATATTTGAATTTTAATTCCTGAATTGTCATTTATTGACTTGGTGATTATAGTCTAATTGATTAACATTTCTGTGTCCTCATTGCTTATCTGTAGAGTTAATGCCAGTACCAAATCTATAAATCTGTTGTGAAGATTAAATGAGGCTATCCACATGTGGTAGGCAGAATAATGCCTTCCCCCCAGGAAAGATGTCCATGTTCTAGTCTTCATAACCTGTGAATATGCTGTTACATAGCAAGGGGGAATTAAGGTTGCAGGTGGAATTACGGTTTCTCATCAGCTGACCTTGAGATAGGGATATTGTCCTAGATTAGTCAAGTGAGCCCAATGTAATCACAAGTGTTCTTTAAAGTAAAAAAGGGAGGCAGAAGAGATCAGAGTGACACAGTGTGTGAAGAACTCAACCAGCCATTGTTAGTTTTGAAGACAGAGGACGGGGCCACTAGCCAAGGCATGTGGGCAGCATCTAGAAGCTAGAAAGGTCAAGGAAATAGATTACCCTCTAGAGGTTCCAGAAAGAAATGTAGCCCTTCTGATACCTTCAGTTTAACCCCATGAAACGCATTTTAGACTTCTCATTTCCAGAACTGTAAGATAATAAATTTGTGCCCTTTAAAGTCACTACGTGTGTGATAATGTTTTACAGCAGCTATAGAAAACTCAACATATAAAGCATTAAACACATTATCTGACATATAGTGTTCATGTAATACTGTTAGCTAACTCAGCTCCAGTGTTGAAACTCACACAAAGCCTTTGACTTTTCTGCATTCTGATAGGTGGGACATGGAAAACGGAGCCATCCTCTTCTACACTAGCCATTCATTAACACACTTCTTAATAATTAACTCCTAAATAAAAAATTGTTTTGGATACCTCAGGCTAGATACATTATCTTGTTCTTTTGAACCCGTAGGCATTGTGTGCATATCTATGATGATACTTGTTTTACCTTGTTTCTAGCTATTTGTGATTTTACTTAACTCTCTTAGTTTAGAAACAAGTTGAACATGAAAACAATTTTTACTAACTTTTCTATTCTCAGGATGTTATCAATTTGCATAAAGTAGCCAATGTACATTAAATATTATTAAGTAATAAGTATGGGAAAAGAGGAAGTGAAAGCAAGCAGTTTTCTGATGTGACCTAGAAATTGCACAGTTGTGTCCACTCTCATGCCACTGGCAAAACTTGGTTTGCAAGAGAAACAGAGGGAAATTTGTCTCTAGTTAATGTAGTTTTGTGCTTACCTAAAATTTTGGGAAAAAAGAGAGGACTGAATGTTGAAGAACAATGAGCACTTTCTCTGTTTAATGGTTTTAAGAATAATTTGAGCCAATTAGAAGTTATCTATAATTAATTATGAGTTTAGAAAGCTATAAGGGAAGAAAGTGCCCCAAAGGTATGGTGAACTAGAAATGTAAATAAATTCTCATCCTGAAAGGCTTCTTGAATTATTTATATATATATATACACACACACATACATACATATATATGTATGTATATGTGTGTGTATATGTATGTATGTAGGTAGGTATAGGTATAGATAAAGAGATAGAGATAGATGATGGACATTCCTCTGCACTCAACTTGTACCACATAGCATCTCTAAAGTTTGAACAATACTATTCACAACTTTTTATTTTGTCACCTAAGAGGCCAAGATAACTTTTTAGGGCACATCTTTTACAGTTATTAATGTTGAAATGGTTAATTCTACAGTGTACTGTGAATTGAAACTGAGAAAGTAAAATCAATATGGTCCAAAAGAATGTTACCTAACTATTTTCTGAGATTGCTGGTGTTTTGGCAGTGACTGGCTGTGGGCAAGGATAACATGCAACATTAGATGGAAATATAGTTGTGGAATTTTAATAAACTGTTGGTCTGCCAATTATTTGCTTTTATTCAAACCATTTTTAAATTTGGTAGTTATTCATAAATCTCAGTCCAGAAAAACTGTCAACTTTTCTTAGGAAGATGTATATAGTAGTAACAGAATAAAGAAAAGACAGACCTTCACATATTCCAGAAAGAGATTTTATTTTTGCCTCAACCTACTGAATTTGTATTTCCAGAGTTTGCCATAGTACTTTAGAACCCAAAGTTATAATTAGAGGAATAATAGGAACTAACAGAGTCATATCCGAATAGTAAGTTTCAAATAGTACATTTTAGGTGATTGTTACTATTTCTTGGAATACTAAATAGTTCTGATGAGTACAATACTCATTTCCTTCCATATTTGAGTATTATTTTCATACAAATGCAAAAATGAAAGAAGAAAAGCCTCACTTCAAATGCACAAGTTCCTTAAATTTCTGAATATATCATTTTATCCTGCTTGTTGATAAAATTCCACAGTATTGAAGAGCTGGGAATTTTTAGAATTCACAGGGACTATGCATAATATTTGGTAATGGCTTGATGTGCTTCATGACATATATTATCTTTCTCCTTCTGCTCAAGATCTACTTGGCGTAATTATTTTCCTGACTTCTGCCTCAGGCAATCAAGTCTAATGGGGACATTTTTGGCCTTTTGCTAAGTTACCAGTGCTAGTGTCAAAGAACTATTGTCCTTCCCCCCTTTCTTTCACCCTTTGAATCTGAGTCCAAAATAAATGAATGGTAACAAGTTCTCTTCACTGCTTTTTAGTGTAAAGTTTCAGTTCAGGGAAAGTTCTGTTCAAGAATGAATTCCAGCAGTGTTCCTAATGCCAGCAGGCAGCATAAAGGTTTCGGAGTGTGGAAGTAAGCCAGAATAAATTCTTCTCAATTTGAGTGAAGTCATTTATATATGATAACATATGATTATGATTCTTAATGCAAACTTCATGGCCATCTTAAGAGCTTAAATGATCAGTATTTATAGACAGCAAACTTAGGGGTGAAATCATCTTACTGTGTTTTTTATCCCAATAAGATATTATTCATATACAAAACATGGAAGAAGGTCCTAAGAGATAGAGAGTTCTTTGGTTGTAGCACAGTGGTTGGACTTCTGAGGTGGTCAGGGTGAAAGATTTTAGAGTGGTTATATGGACAGAGCAGTGAGGGAGGGAGGGAGGGAGGGAGAGAGAGAGAGAGAGATCCAGAGAGCACACAAACATAGGCATTCATGCACATGCAACTGTACAACCTCCCTCGGGGCTTCTCCCTCAGAGGTGAAGGGCAGTGCTGAGGACCCATCTGGAGAGAGTTTTGTTTATCTTCCTCGGAGATGATGGGGACTTCCTGGAAGCCTTGGCCTTACCCATGTGCAACTAGGCTGTATGATCCTCCCTACAGCAGGGAGGTTCCGTCTGCTCAGAGTCATGCTCCTTGGGTATGCTTCTGTATTATCTCTTCTATTAGATGTGTATGTGTCTTAAGAGGGAAGAACCATTTTATATTTTATTGATTCTTCCTACACTCACTCTTCATCTTCCAATGCCTTCTCCACACTACAGCCAGAGTGATCTGCTGAGTAGTATCTGATTATGTCACATCCTTACTTAAACCGCCTCAATGGCTGAGTAGTACTCTTAGGATAAAAATCAGCATTTTTTTTAATACTTTAAGTTCTGGGGTACGTGTACAGAACGTGCAGGTTTGTTACATAGGTATACACATGCCATGGTGGTTTGCTACACCCATCAACCCGTCATCTGCTTTAGGTATTTCTCCTAATGCTCTCCCTCCGCTAGCTCCCCACCTTCTGGCAGGCCCCAGTGTGTGATGTTTCCCTCCCTGTGTCCATGTGTTATCACTGTTCAACTCCCACTTATGAGTGAGAACATGCGGTGTTTGGTTTTCTATTCCTGTGTTAGTTTGCGGAGAATGGTGGTTTCCAGCTTCATCCGTGTCCCTGCAAAGGACATGAAGCCATCCTTTTTTATGGCTGCATATTATTCCATGATGTATATGTGCCACATTTTCTTAATCCAGTCTATCATTGATGGGCATTTGAGTTGGTTCCAAGTCTTTGCTATTGAGAATAGTGCTGCAATAAACATACGAGTCCATGTGTCTTTATAGTAGAATGATTTATAATCCTTTGGGTATATACCCAATAATGGGATTGCTGGGTCAAATGGTATTTCTGGTTCTTGATCCTTGAGGAATCGCCACACTGTCTTCCACAATGGTAGAACTAATTTACACTTCCACCAACAGTATAAAAGTATTCCTATTTCTCCACATCCTCTCCAGCATCTGTTGTTTCCTGACTTTTTAATGATCGCCATTCTAGCTGGCGTGAGGTGGTATCTCATTGTGGTTTTGATTTGCATTTCTCTAATGACCAGTGATGATGAGCTTTTTTTCATATGTTTGTTGGCTGCATAAATGTCTTCTTTTGAGAAGTGTCTGTTCATATCCTTTGCACACTTTTTGATGGGGTTGTTTGTTTTTTTCTTGTAAATTTGTTTAATTTAAGTTCCTTGTAGATTCTGGATATTAGCCCTTTGTCAGATGGATAGATTGCAAACATTTTCTCTCATTTTGTAGGTTGCCTGTTCACTCTGATGATAGTTTCTTTGGCTGTGCATAGTTCTTTAGTTTAATTAGATCCTATTTGTCTATTTTAGCTTTTGTTGCAATTGCTTTTGGTGTTTTAGTCATGAAGTCTTTGCCCATGCCTATGTCCTGAATGGTATTGCCTAGGTTTTCTTCTAGGGTTTTTATGGTTTTAGGTCTTATGTTTAAGTCTTTAATCCATCTTGAATTAATTTTTGTATAAGGTGTAAGGAAGGGGTCCAGTTGCAGTTTTCTGCATATGGCTAGCCAGTTTACCCAAGACCATTTATTAAATAGGGAATCCTTTCTCCATTTCTTGTTTTTGTCAGGTTTGTCAAAGATCAGATGATTGTAGATGTGTGGTATTATTTCTGAGGCCTCTGTTCTGTTCCACTGGTCTATATATATCTGTTTTGGTACCTGTACCATGCAAAATCAGCATTCTTTTATCTCATCCAATTCATCCAATGTGCTCTCTCTTTCTCTTCTCTGGCCACAGTTACATCTTTCTTTTCTGCCTTTAGTACAAGTTCCTTCCTGCCTTGGCTTCTTTTTATGCTATTTGCTTTGCTTGAATTTCTCTTTACCTCCACCCCTCCCCTCAACTTTACCCTCTTTATCTCGCTACCTCCTTCTCGTCATTCTCTTTTTCAACTCAAAAGTCACTTCCTTCAGGAAGACTTCTTGAATTTTTACACAAAGTTAGGCCCCTTCTGCCCCCTTACACACTCTTCTTGCACTCTGCAATCCCCATTTGCAGCACTTAATACAATTGTAGATATTTAATACCCTTTCCCCTGGTTAGATTGTAAGCTCAATGATGACACTAAATATGTCTGTTAATTACTGTATGTCAAGTACCTAGTGTAGTTGAGGAAAAGGCATCTACAACATCTGGCATGTTGTAGATGATCGGTATATATATTTCTTCAATGAATAAATGAAGCAAGCAAATGACCAACTGGATGTCTGAATGGCTAACATGATTTCTTTTTCCACTTCCCCTTCCCCCAACAACTCAGGGCAGGAAAGCAAGAGACAGGTGACAATAGGGGTAGGGGAGGGCTGGTTGGGGAAGGATGCTGGTAGGCCCTATTCTTAAAAGCAGTTACAATTCAGAAGGGCCATAGATAAAATAGCAAAAACCATATCCTGAAGAATGAAGACTTTGGATCAGAATGGTGAGCCAGTCCTGTAATGATTGCCTAGGGACAGAAACAAAGAGCCAAATATCCTGCAATAAGAAACAGTGGGGGCCCGGTGCGGTGGCTCATGCCTGTAATCCCAGCACTTTGGGAGGCCAAGGCGGGCGGATCACGAGGTCAGGAGATCGAGACCATCCTGGCTAATATGGTGAAACCCCGTCTGTACTAAAAATACAAAAAAACTAGCTGGGCATGGTGGCAGGCGCCTGTAGTCCCAGCTACTCAGGAGGCTGAGGCAGGAGAATGAGGTGGAGCCTGCAGTGAACCGAGGTTGCACCACTGCACTCCAGCCTGGGCGACAGAGCAAGACTCCGTCTCAAAAAAAAAAAAAGAAAGAAAGAAAAAAACAGAAACAGTGGGTCAGAGGAGGGGAAACGAAGGTCTCCTTAGTAGTTCCAGATACAAAGTGTCAAAGACTGGGGAAGCTTTTTTGAGCGCCACTCACATTTTCATGAGCAAAATATTCATTTAAAGGAATCAGTCTAGGTTGCAAAGTATTTAGCCCACTTTTCAAATACCTTTCCATATCTGAAATTTTTAGTCACGTGAGTTTGAAATTCAGATTTTTTTGGATTTTAGACAGGAGATAGAGTGCCATCCCAGAATGCATTTACCGTGAATAAACTACCATCCCCAGTGGGTTCTGAGGCAGCATTTATTATCAAACACATTAGTAGCCATGTAGTGAAACATTGAATATTTACAGTGTGTGGGATGCGTAAACTATCAATAGCCTCACAGCATTTCAGGTCAGGTTTTGCTGCCAAATGAGATACCAAAATGCTTTTTGCTTAGAAGAGCTTTTGGGGTTTGGAAATTCTGGTTGGGGGATTGTGGCACTGGTACAAAGCACTGTGTGCTTCTGGTGCCCTGTTAATTCTTGTTTGACTGATTCCCAGCACAGAGGAGGAGCTGCCCTGGTTGACTGACTCAGGGGTTCCTCAGTTCTTCAGGGAAATCCCCAGAGTCCCCCCAGCCCTCATCTGCCTAGAATGAAACTCTGCCACCCCTTGCCTTTTCCTTAGGCTACTGTGAGATGGTTGTCATTCTACTATCTTTATTAAATATTTGCTGTGTTCAGTTGGGAAATACAAAGATAAGCAGAAGCTGAGCTGTTTAGGTTTATCCTCCTTTAGGTAATCCATCTCTATCCTAGATATCTCACTTGAGCTCCATGTCTTTTTTCCAGCTGCCTAGTACACAGATCCACTTAACATTCAAAATCAAAACTGGTCATCTCCTTCAACCTAGAATCAAACAAAAACAAAATCTGCTGTTTATCCTGTAATCCTTGTCACTCCACTAAATGGTCCAAATTAGAATCAAACTTTCCTTTTTTTTTTTCTTTTTGCACATAACCTGCACTAAATCCTGTTGGGTCTCCCACATAAGTGTCCTCCCTCCTCTCCCATCCTCTCCCATCCCAGTAGCATCTTAGCTGGTTTGATCTCCCAAGGCTCCTCCCTGCCCCTTATTTAATACTCTCTGTCATCTATCCATTTCTTTCTTGAAGACCTTAGTTATTTTTCAGTAATAAAGATTTTAAAACATATTGTTGCTTTAAAAGTTCTCACTATTTAAAAAAAGGTTAGTTTCCTGAAACAAAAAATAAAATAAAGACTCAGGAACTGTTCCAGATTGAAGGAGACAAAAGAAGCAAGAAAGTGAAATGCAATACATGGTCCTGGATTAGGTCCTATACAAGAAAAACAATTGACATAGTATACAGATCACTATTAAGGCAATTGACAAAATTGGAATAGATAAAATTATTACATCAGTGTTAATGTCCTGAGTTTGATAATTATACCGTAGCTATAGAGTATCCTTTTTTTTGTTTTTGTTTTTTTGAGATGGAGTTTCGCTCTTGTTGCCCAGGCTGGAGTGCAGTGGCATAATCTTGGCTTACTGAAATCTCTGCCTCCCAGGTTCAAGCGATTCTCCTGCTTTAGCCCCCTGAGTAGCTGGGATTACAGTGTAGCATGTGCCACCACAGCCAGCTAATTTTTGTACTTTTAGTAGAGACAGCGTTTCACTATGTTGGTCAGGCTGGTCTTGAACTCCTGACCTCAGGTGATCCACCCACTTCAGCCTCCCAAAGTGCTGGGATTACAAGTGTGAGCCACCGTGCCTGGCATAGAGTATCTTTATTTCTGTAACATATACACTGAATTATTAAGAGATAAAGGGATTAATGTGTGAACCCATTCTCAACTAGTTTAGAAAAAAATGTATGTATGTACATGCGAGTATGTGTATGTGTGTATAGATACACATACACATCCATATCTATATATAAATGATATATGCATATATATGTAAAAAGAGAACAATAAATATGGCAAGAGAGTAATGATTGGTAAATCTGGATAAAAACTACACAGAAGTTCTTTGTACTATTCTTGCAACCTTTCTATAAGTTTAAAATTATTTCAACATAGAAACTTTTAAAAATTCAATTTTTAGATATTGAACTTATATAACTGTTATCCAAACAACAGACTTTATTATAACATACATACACACACAGGTACATACACATACAATTTCATAAACTTCCCACTGCCCATATAAAGAAATTTTAAGCTCATAAACATTATGCTCAGGGAGTTTCTACAATCAGGTCTCATCCTAATTTTCCTGCCTCACTTTTTGCTTTCTCTAAGGCACTCCTTACTCTATATATGCTGAAATGATTATGTTTGTTTCTCCTTCTGTGTTTTTGTTCCTGCTGTTTGCTCTATAAGGTAAGCCCTCCCAGCTCTTCCACTGGTTACCTCCTATGCCTGCTTTGAAACCAAGTTCAAATGTTGCTTCTATAATACCCTTCTCTACAGCACTAGGCAGATACAACTCTTCCCTCTTTTTGTGAACTGAATGTTGTGTTCCCCCAAAATTTATATGTTGAAGCCATAACTCTCAATGTGATACTCTTTAGAGATGGGGCCTTTGGGAGGAATTAGGGTTAGATGAAGTTATGGGGGCAGGACCCTAATGATGGGATTTGTGCCCTAAGAGCTCTCTTTGCCTTGGGAAGATACAACAAGAAGGCTGCCATCTACAAGCCAGAAAGGGAGCCCTCCCCAGGAGCCAAATTGACTAGCACCTTGATCTTGGACTTCCCAGCATCCAGAACTGTGAGAAAGTACAAAAAACATTTCTGTTTTTTAATCTATTCAGTCTATGTTATTTTGTTAGGGCAGCACGAGCAGACTAATATACCTCCTCTGTGTATTCATACAACTTTACACAGAGGTAAAATATAGCAGTTAGAACTCTATCTTATATTGGGTTGTTGATGAATCTTTCACACAGGCATGTGAGTCCTGAGGACAGCAGCTATGTGTTTCATCTTTCTGTCCCTAACACACTGCCTGACCCATGGAGACCTTAAGTCCAGGCTTGCTGAATGAATATGGCATAATCTGAACCTGACCACTCCAATCATTCATTAACCTTACTGTTTGGGTGTGGATTGATCATTACTTTTCTTGAATTTGTGACAAGATAATTTCAGCAGTTGACAGACAGCTAGTTTCTAGTCAAGCAGATGCATTGTATCCTACTTGCCTGTTCCTATGTCTTCAGTGATGGATTCAGTGACCTGAAGAGAGTATCTTAATAAAGAATTTTGAATGCATTTGGTTGAAAACATTCTGAAAAGAACCTTTTCTTCATACATTTTGTATGGATATGAACTAGACAATAATGTATGCTTATAATAATTGAGAAGTTTTTAAAAATGAGATGCTGTTACTAATAAATTATGATTAATTCTTTCTCTAGAGGTAGTACGAAGTTAAACAATGGTAGGAATCTTGGTCTCTGTTTATTATCCTTACTCCAACTCATCTTTCATTACAAATAATTTTTTTATACAGTCCCTTCTCTACCCTCTTACACAGAGGCATTTCAGCAGATATTTTATTGAAAACAAAACAAAACACTGTGCAGCCCATGCTGCACAAGGAAAGAAGTGTGTACAAGATAATTCCAAAGGGCAATACATGTTTCTAGTTAAAAATTGGAGGGTTATGTAAATATGAACTGTTTAGTTAAGTTCAGGTAAAATTAGGAGGAATTACTGGAAAAGCGTGAACAGTGAATATATTCCTTAGTTCTAATTCTTTCAATAGCCATCTCTATCAACTCAGAGATTGCTTTTGCTTGTTTTCTTTTGTTTTTTATTTCATTCTGTACAGGGCCTTGAACATTCAGTGACAATTTATGGTAACTGCAGAGTATACCATCACCATCCTGTGTTCTTTGGATAACCAGCTGGCCTAATTTTGAATGTCCTGAACCACATATTACTATAGCTCTGTGTTAACTATGTCACGGAGTGGATTTATTTCTCCTGTTGACTATTAGACAACCTGGTTGCTTCCACTTACTATTTATTCAACTAATACTGCCTGTTATATTGTATGTTGTAAGAGTTGGAGGCAAGTTGTTTCCTGGTAAGCATTAGACTCAGAAATTCTGGGAGTGTTTTTGTTTTGTTTTTAAGCTCGGCTTCAATCTTGCAAGAGATTTGTAAATCTCGTAAATGTATAAGGTAACATAGAACTTGATGTGACCTTGTTTACTCTTAGATATTTTGATATGAGCTGTTTAGACAGAAAATATTTGTTGATAAATATGAATGAAAACATAAGGAATATTGAACAGGAGGCTAAATGTCAAAGTATTATGACAATGGCCTGGCATAGTAGGTGGAATGAGGGCTTTTTAATGAGAAAGATCAGTGCCCACATTCTTGTTTTGTGACTTACTAGCTATATTTTTAAAGCAATTTACATAAACTCTCGAGCCTCAAGTATACCTTCTATAAAATGGTGATAATAACACCCATCTTTTGTTGCATTTTTTTGTTTTTTTGGGTTTTTTTTGAGATGGAGTCTCACTCTGTCACCCAGGCTGGAGTGCAGTGGCATGATCTCGGCTCACTGCAAGCTCCGCCTCCCGGGTTCATGCCATTCTCCTGCCTCAGCCTCCCAAGTAGCTGGGACTACAGGCGCCCACCACCATGCCCAGCTAATTTTTTGTGCTGGGATTACAGGCGTGAGCCACAGTGCCCGGCCTTGTTGCATTCTTTTGAAAATGAATAAAAACGGTATATAAATTATGAGTTACAGTGCCTTGAGCATAATAGATACTCATAATAGATATTCTAATAAATAGTGGCTCTTATGGTTAATGTTTTTTAAATCAAGAGGACAAATAAGATCAATTAAAATTTCTAATTGATTATTACTTTTACTAAAAGTTTTTATTTTGTTTAGAACAGCCATTAGTAAATTGAACTTATTAATATTATCTCATGATGTTTTTATGAGGAGCAAATTAAATAAAATTAGAATCATCTGTTGTGCTAGATGACACATAGCACTCAATGTGCTCATTTTATTCCCCCCTCATCCTGTATACACACAACTCTACTTTTTAGGTGGATTTCTTCCAAGATGGTCTAGAAAATAATTTTTTAAAACTTAGTCATTATATATTTGGAATACACATACATACATACATACATACATACATACATACACACACACCACTCTAAAATGAAGAAGGTCAATTGCCTATTATCTATTGTCTAGCATGGGTTCTATTATTGCTCCTTTATATGTTTAACTTTGATGGTATTAACTTTTGTTCATATATGGATGAGGATAGTATTTATGTATTAGTAGATCTATCTGTTTTTAGTTATACATGAATTATTCATCTTTGCTTATATTAACCCAAATATAAAAATAACACAATAGTTATTGTCTGTTTGTGCTGCTACAACAAAATATCTGAGACTAGGTAATTTATAAAGAGCAGATACTTATTTCTCACAGTTCTGAAGGCTGGGAAGTCCAAGATCAAGGCACTAGCAGGTTGATTGTCCAGTGAAGATGTGGCCTTGAACCGCAAGATGGTTCAAGATGGTGCCTTGAACACCATGTTCTCCTGAAGGGAGGAATGCTGTGTCTTCATATGGCAGAAGGCAGAAGGACAAAAAGGGAGCAAAATCCCTCTATCAAGCCCTTTTATAAGGGCACCTAATCCAATTCATGAGGGCAAAGTCCTCATGACTCAATCACTTCTCAAAGCCCTCATCTTCCAGTACTGTTGTATTGAGGATTAAGTTTCCATATAAATTTTGGAAAGAAAAAAAAAAGAAGCATTTAAACCATAGCAGTCATGCACATAAGGAACATTCAAAATTTTGCCAACTATTAGAGTTTACTGAATATTTATTGTGGCCAGGTTTTCTGCTAGGCACCTCACATATATAATCTTATTTAATCCCTACAAATTCTTACAGGAAATTACTGTTTTACAGTTGAGGAAGCCAGAGGTCAAAGTCTGGATCCTATGACTTGTAGGTAACTTTGGAACCCTACATTCTTTATTTGTTCCCCCTATTTCTCATCTCTTTTACTTAGTCCTTTTTTTCTCAGTCTCTACATGTGGAAGGGTGTGGCCGTGGTCCTCTCCTTTTCTCTGTGTATGCTCCCTCCTTAGGTTGTTGAACCTAATCAATTGATTTTTAAATATACTGATAAATCATGGGTAGGCAAAATAATTCTTTTTTTTTTCAATTGCTGGTGATATCTTCTGCTTATCCAGCCATTCACGATAATCTCCATCCAGATGCCTAACAGGTTTTCAACTCTTACTATGTCCTTCTTGACATCTTCCCCTGTAACCACTCACTGTACTCCTACTCCAGTTTTCCTCATCTTGGTCACGGCTCCACAATTCATTCAGTTCAGGAAAAAAACCAAGGAGTCATCCTTCATTTCCCTCTTTTTCCTTTTTTTCTATGTTCAGTCTACCAACAACTCCTTTTGGCTCTGTCTTCAAAATATATCCCAAATCTACACACTTTTCAGCATATTTATCATGTCCACCCTAGTATATGCCACCATCAAATCTCACCTGGGCTACAGCAAGACTCATATCCCTGGTTCCACTGATCCTCCTCATAGTCTCCTCTCTGCATACAGACAGAGCAAGCTTTCTAAACATAAAATGAGAACATGTAATTTTCTTTTTCAAAGGCCCTTCCTAATGGTTTCCCATTACACTTAAAATGAATCAGAATGTCTTGTGTGGCCACAGGGTCTCTGGGCCCTGCCTTGCCTGTGTGTCCAGCCTCAACTTGTTTCCTAATATCTGGCTAGATGTGCTCTGACCATTCTGCCTTCTTGCTGCGCTTCCAGTGTGCCATGCTCCTCCTCATCTCAGCTCTTCAAACATGCTGCACTTCTGTCTGAAATGCACTTCCTCAGACTTTTGTATGGCTTGCTCTCACATCATTCATATTTTGCTCAAATGCCAACTCTTCAAAGGCTGTCTTTGACCAACATATCTAAAACAGCACCCACAGCTTTGCCCAAGGTCCTAGGAACACCTTGTCCTTCTTTAGTTTTTTTTAAAGCATTTGTCACAATCCAAAGCTATATCCTCTTTATATACATGTTTGTTTTCATATCGCCTTTCTCTCCCACCAGAATATAAGCATCCTGAGGGCAGGAAGATGAACCACCTATTTCACTTCTGTATCTCTAATGCCCAAAACAATCAGTGAAATATAGTAGAAATAAAGAATAACACAAGGAAAGAAAGAAAATGAGTTGTTTCCAGTTCTGATTCTGTTTGATTCCACCAGGCTATGCTGACTCTTCATTGTGTGTAACGTTTTGCTTGTAACAACAAAAAATTGGCAGCAACCTACATGTCTTCAATAGAGGACTATTAATAAATCATGAAGCCTACATATAATAGAATAAAATGCACCAATAAAAAAGAATGAAGAGGGTCAAGATGTACTAGCTCTGAAATAAAGTGAAAAGGCCTGTTGCAGAACATTGTGCTCCAACCTCTGCTTTCCTGCTCTGGGCCTTTGCACTTGCGATTCCTTGTGTATGGAATGCTCTTCTCCAGATCTTTCAGGTCTTTCTCAAATAGCACCTCCCAGAGAATGTTCCAAATGTTTAAAGTATCTTTTACCTTTTTCATTCACTAATCTCTTGGCTTGCTCTGTTCTTCTGCATGATAGTTATCACCATCCAAAATTACATTTACTTATATGTAAATGTAAGGCAGGGACTTGACAGTCTTATTTGCCGCTGCATTCCCAGGGCCTCCAACAGTGCCTGGAGTAAGATTGAAAAAAACAATGAGAAATAAAGAGAGAGATATATCTGGTTTTCCAATTAGGTTCTTTTGTATAAGAGAGTAGAAGTACCACCATATGCTACCCCTCATCTTTAAAAACTCAGTGTTAGGACCTTTGTGTTTTTAGGCAGATAGGGACCTTAGAGGTCATCTAGTCCAAGCTATGATTTTGCAAAAGAGTGGATTGAGAAGGGTGTTAGGTGATGTGTGGAGGTCCAGTGAATATGGAAGTCAGCGGTGACAGGATGACTTTTTATGCTTTTTGAGCTTTGAGTTATGTAATGTGCTACTTAATTTAAAAATAACCTCCATAAATATATTTTGAAAAATATCAGTAAGATGGTAGCCAGTTAAATAATTCAGACACAAGCATTCAAGGGTTTAGAGGAAGATAAGTTACTTTTAAGTCACTGTGGACACAGTCATTGATCAGAGCAGGCTTCCTGAAGGAGGACATCAGCTGGCCCTTGAAGAACAGAAGGGATTTAATGGTGAGGAAGCATAAGGAGCATTTCAGGAAAGCATTGCAGCAGTGAGCAGTTGGTGGAAGAGGTCCAGGTATAGGAGGGAGACCTTGAAAGAGAAACCTATAAGGGCTTAAGAAGAAATTAATGGTTACCCATAATATACTTAGCTCTGGAAACAGGAACTGGAACATCAGTCTGTAAATCCTTAGGGCCTGTAATGGAAAGACTTATTTTCTTAAAAAATATTGTTTTAAAGATATTATTATTTTCTCTATAGACAGATAATATAAGTGAAACAGTAGTTACACATTGTTATGGATTGAGTTGTGTAAAATATATATTTTTTTATTTTTATTTCTATATATAAATATGTAGACCCTGGGAATGCAGTAGGAGATAAGACTGCCAAGTCCCTGCCTTACATTTACATATCAGTAAATGTAATTTGGGATGGTGATAACTACCATGCAGAAAAATAGAGCAAGGCAAGAGATTAATGAGTGAGGGATACAAATATATATGTATATAGAAGTCTTCTCTAGTACCTCAGAATGTGATCTTAGTTGGTGATACAGTCACTGCAGATATAATTACTTAAGATGAAGTCACACTGGAGAGATGGGCCTCTAATCCAATATGACTGGTATCCTTATAAGAAGATCCCATGTAAAGACAGAGCTAAACAGGAAGAACGCCATGTAAAGATTCAGGCTGCTATTGGAGTTATGCTCCTTAAGCCAAGGAATGCCTGGGTCTATCAGAAGCTGAAAGAGGCAAGGAAGGAACATCCCCTGTAGGCTTCAGAAGGAGCATGGCCCTGCCAATACCTTGAATTCTAACTTTTAGCTTCCAGAACTGTGAGACAATAAATTCCTGTTATTTTAAGCCATGCAGTTTATGATATTTTATTATGGCAGCCTTAGGAAACTAATACAGAAACTCAGCTTTTACAACACAATTTTGAAATGAAGCCAAACAGAAGAAAACCATCACTTGCTTTGTAACTGGGTTTATGGAACATTTGGTAAATTTGATTAGAACTTTGTTTTTGTTGATTTAGTAATAATGATTGGTTACATAATACCTATAAATGCAAGCATCATTAAATTCTTTGTGCATAAGTCCTTTATAAATTAATTGCAAGCATAGCTGGAGTAACTCCAGCCACAAACTAAGTGAATCACCAGTAGAGTCACACATAGATCTTTTGTTTTCATTTTTGTATCTTAAAAGCTCAGTCTTCAACAGGCATTCTTTTTCTCTTATTTTAGTTACAGCATTAATTCCTATGTATATTTAATCACATGATTAACAATCATTGGGTGAATCGGTTCATATAAGAATAAAGAACAGATTTTAACTTTTTTGGTTTTAAGTTCATGAACATGCCTATCATATTGTCATTTATTATGCCTATTTAAATGTAACAAGAGATTTAGGACTCACTATGCCAATAATCTTGCTAACTTATGTCCTGAATCAGAAAGAAAATTCATAGAGAAATGAATTATATGTAAACTTAAACCACCTAGGCAGATAGCTGTTTTCTGTTGTTTTCAGAGAGAAAACCAACTTACATCAGGTTTACATTTTACTTATCTTTGTTTTCAAGCCTCTCAGCCACTGCCTTGATGGCTTCCTTTCCCCTATTTTTTTTTCTGTCAGTGCTGTCTCTTATATTAAACCAATATCTAATATTTTGTCTTTTTCTTTTCTGGTCCATGTGCTTTCACAATAAGGATAAGAGATTTTGCTTTGTTATCATATGGCAGGACTATAAATAGAGAAAATCATATTTTTCAAAATCATTTCTAGTATGGTTTGCAACATGTTTAAATTGATTGCTCCCCCTTCCTTTACTCAGCCTCAGACTTAATTCTTAATTAACTGTTTTTCTTTTTTCTTCTACTTGAGGGTCATGGGAACAAGTTTGAGGTTAGTCACATCATATGGGTTTTAACCTTTATAGTTATCTTATAACCCAAACAAACATTAGTCATTCTGATAAAGGGTTAGAAGAATAGTTTGGACATCTCATAGGACTTTGGCTCAGATAAGTTATTCCATTAATATATTTTCTCAAGAAAATGTCTTCATTTTTGCTTTCCTGACTTCTGGTCTCCTGTAAGTTTTCTAAGTTTCATCTGGCTCTAAAATGCTTTAAAATAATGCTCTGGACTAAATATATTTGGGGAAATGGTCAGATTTGCTTTATTCATCAGATAGTGTTATTTTGAGGGAAATTATTACATATTAAATTATGTCAAAGATTTATTTTATAGTTTCTTTTACATTTTTCCTTAGCCATTGCTTACTTATTCATGATATAAGTGGAGACCAGTAGATAACCCATTATGTGAACATTCTAGAAAGGTGTTTAAGGAGTTGGCTGGAGCTACAAGCAAAGTGAGTTTCTTTAGCCTTTTAACTTATCCACGCTCTCAGGGATGCTAAATAAAAGCTCCATTTAGCAATATTTGCTTCTGATGTGTGGCACCAGCAAGAGCTACATTCAGGTACAGGAATCTGTGTCCAGAGGTAGGCTCTGAACCCATTGTTTTACCATCTGTCTTCCAGCCCCAGAGTGAAATTCTTGTAGGAGGAAGTTGAGTGGGGAGAAATGGGGGAAGTCCTGGGCCTGATTCACCTCCTAACTCTTAGGGTTGCTTGGGCAGCTTCCTCCATCTCTCTAGAAATCAGTTTCTTCATCAGTACAATGAAGGAATAGCCACTAACACTTACTGAACATTATGTGCCAGGCACTGCTCCAAGTACTTTGCATGTAAAATTTGTTAAATCTTCAGAACTCTGTGAGGGTGAAAAATCAATACACACATACTCTCTCAATTCTCTCTGTCCTGCTTTTCCCTCCTATTGTCTCATCACCTTCTGAGATATATATAATATATATATTATATATATATATTTTATATATATATTCTTTTGTATGCTTTATATTTTTGTTATTTTGTCAGTCTCCTTGCTTTAGAATGTAAATGTCACAAGGGCAGGAATTTCCATTTGTTTCATTTACTAGGGTATAACTCTAAAACAGAGCCTGGCAAGCAATAATTACAAAATCGATGTTGAATGAATGAAGTACATAGATTAAGTAATTTATTAATGTTCACCAAGATAGTAGTGGGGCAGAGTTGGGAATTGGTCCCAGGTTGTTTATCTCCAGATCCCATACTCTAAAGCACCGTGTTATACTGACTAAAATTAGGCAACCAATGGCTTCCAAGCCATGGTTCATCATGCTTGTTTCACATCAGAATCGTATGTGATGTTTTAAAAGCTACAAATGCGGGCTGGGCACGGTGGCTCACGCCTGTAATCCCAGCACTTTGGGAGGACAAGGCAGGCAGATGACGAGGTCAGGAGTTCGAGACCAGCCTGACCAACATGGTGAAACCCCATCTATACTAAAAATACAAAAATTAGTGATGCATGCCTGTAATCCCAGCTACTCAGGAAGCTGAGGCAGTAGAATTGCTTGTACCCGGGAGGCAGAGGTTGCAGTCAGCAAAGATCGCACCACTGCACTCCAGCCTGGGTGACAGAACAAGATTCTGTCTAAAAAAAAACTACAGATGCCTGCTGCTTCTTACTCTTCCCCATTACATACTCTGAAGGAATTTAGTGAGTTTGGAGTCACAATATTTTGTCCTAAAATTCCCAAGTGAACTTAGTTTGCATCTAAACTGAGATAAACTTCAAAAACATAGCTTAAGTTTATCTCAATAACACCCTTAATTTTATAAATCTTTAAAATGTATTCTAAAAGGAGTTCAGATTGAACCTTTTGTTTAAAGGGGCAGATGGAAGATAGTAGGAGCAGAGCTTCCTTCTGACATTGATTCATGGTTGGGTTTGTGGTTGAGTTCATGGATCTTTCTATAATGATTTTCCAGCTGATTCTAAATGTTAAGTAGGACTGGCCTGTGACTGATATCTACAGACCTTACTATAGACTGGCAGTAAACTCATAATAATCTATATGATTTAAAATCAGTTGTTTAACCACAGTATAATTTCAAGACTATACTTCCCTTTCAGACATTGGTATTTAACAAGTGGATAGTCTAAACCTACCCTGGGGCTGGACCTTGGGAGCTAGTTCCAGTTTTCAATTAATGAACCACATTATACTAGATGAATAAGATTTAAATAATTTTGTCAAAGTGTTATCCCCTCAAGTCATGAAATAATCTTTACTAGGACAATAATGGGACTTGGTGCGGAATGACCTGAAATGACAGCTAGTCCAGAAAGATTGGTATTTGGTTGTGCTGTAGATGACTTCCTTATCCTGAAACTAATTACAGAAAGGAAGATATTTAACAAATGCCTTGGAAATTGATTAAGCTTCTTCTTCTTTTTGCTTATTTCTTCTTCTACTACTACTACTACTATTATTATTATTATTACTGCTACTACTACTACTGCTACTACTACTACTTTTAATGTGCTGTGCAGGTACCTTAACTCATTTACTACTAGAAATTTTGTGAGCTTATGTTAGCCTGGATTATCCAAGAAGCAGATGCTGATTCAGCATTAAATGTGCAAGAAATTTATTAGGGTAAATTCCTGTGAGAAAAAAAAATGTGAAGGGATCCCAGAGAGGCTGGAAGAGCCCTTAATGCAAGTCTGACCCTGAGGAAAAGATAGAAAGAGAAAGGGAAGAATGGTGTAAGCATTTCAGACTGCTGTTCAGTTCCATGAAAACTTAGCAAGGCTGTTGGGGAATCCTCAAGCCAAAGCCAACTATTAGAGGAGTCGCTCGTCTCATGGGATTGGGCCTGCCTTTGTATTTCTGTTGTACGGTCATTGACCGGGAGCAGCCTGTGGGAGAATGTGGACCTCAGTGGATTTCAGAGCAGAGCAGCTGGGGCTTTCAGCCAATTCTGCCCCCTGCAGTCAAAATCTAGGAGGCATATTGTTATGGCCAATATTCTCATATTTAGACATGATGTTCTAGAGATTCCGGGAAGTTACTCTTGGATATGTGTCCAAGATGTGTCCTTTCCAGAATAATTTCTCTTTACACATTCTTTAACCTGGTTATTATCAGTCTTGTGCTGAACTCTCTAACCCATGTGGATAATTTTTAGTAAGGATGCTTAGTAATTTAAAAACATAAAATCCATGCTGCTAGTCTCTAAATCTTCTACGAAAAGTTTAATGCTAAACAAAAGGGGTGTGTGTGTTGTTTGTATCATGTATATGTACATACAAATACACACACACACATAGTATTGAGAAACATAAATTTATTCAACCGGTTATTATAGACCATGAAAGGAATTGTATTGCCGTATCTAAACAAAGTGTGCAATTGTTTGGGTTTATGTACTCTGTGCTTATGAGTGTTGTGAATTTGTCACTTGGGCTTTCACCTCAGAACAAGTCCTTTTTTATTTCTACCTCTTGAAATAATAGTTGTTCACTCAAAGCTTAGAGGTGGTAGAAACTGGTAGCAGATATCAGGAAAACAAGAATAATTGTCATTTACTATTATTGGTCAGTTTGGTTCTTTATTATTTCCTTGGAAATTATACACAATCAGAACAACTACTTGAGGGTTTTTTAAACCTCAAATAGTATAAAAATAGCATTTTATCCTAATCAAAGCAAGTTTTATTCAGTGTTTTTCTATGATCGAACAAGGAGTAGACAAATATATATTGAGCACTTGCTGTATGACATGCTGAGGCATTCGACATTCATGATTTCATTTCTTGTAGCATTATAATTATTATGCTTCACAACAAGCCAGTGGGCTAGGTGTCATTATGCACATTTGAAAAGTAGGGGCCAGTCGTGGTGGCTCACCCCTGTAATCCCAACACTTTGGGAGGCCAAGGCGGGCAGATCACAAGGTCAAGAGATCGAGACCATCCTGGCTAACACAGTGAAACCCCGTCTCTACTAAAAATACAAAAAATTAACCGGGCATAGTGGTGGGTGCCTGTAGTCCCAGCTACTTGGGAGGCTGAGGCAGGAGAATGGCATGAACCCGGGCCAAGCTTGCGGTGAGCCAAGATTGCGCCACTGCACTCCAGGCTGGGCAACAGAGTGAGATTCCATCTCAAAAGAAAAAAAAAAAAGAAAGGTAGAGAAGGAGACTGAAAAAGCAAAACTAAAACTAACTTGCCCCATGGCTCTCAACTAGTAAGTGGCAAAACTAGCAACTTTACAACTATCTGACTGATATCAAAGCTCCAGTTTGTGTTTCTCAGCTATATGTGTCTTTTTAAAAATGAAGGAAATTAAATTTCAGCATCAAATTACCTGGCTAATTTAGAAATGAAGGGTTAAAAGTAAATAGAAAATGAGAAATTTAAAAATATTTTTTGGAAGGAAATACCCAAAGAGTAAAGTGAATTAAATCAGCTTCTTTTCTACTTGCTTATTAATAACAATAATAATGCTAACGTATCCTACAAAGCACATAGCAGAAATGTCTAAGAAAACTGTGTACCTAGTAAATATGTATTAACATGTTTACATATGATTTAAAGATGACTAAAATAGAGGACAGAATGTCCAAAATGCTCTTTTTCTGTTTAGGATGAAACCATTGAAAAAAATGCTCAGTAGTCTCTTCTAGAAATTGAGGGGAATAGGACTAGGTCATCTCTAAACTCTCTTCAGTTCTAAGATTCTTTATTCTTTCTTTACTTTTTCTAAGCACTTTGACATAGTACTATCCATTTATTCTCAAGATGTTCATTGAAAAATAAATATTATAGGGAATAGATGAATAAACATGGCTAATTACTTAGAGGATTTCTCACAGATTAGTTAACATACACCCTTGTATTAGTCAGAGTAGATAGGTTATGCTGTAGTAACAAACCAACCTTTAATGCTCAGTGATATAAGACAACCAAAGCTTATTTTTAGCTAATTATACATATTTACTGTAAGCACGGGAACTCTTTTTGTAGTTATTCAGGGACACATGCTAACAAGTGTATATAGCCAAGCTATTCAAGTTTACCAATTATTGTGCTATAGGGAATGAGGAAATATGGTGAATCTAACACTGGCCCTTGAAGCCTCTGCTTACATTCCATTGACCAAAGCAAATCACATGGTCACATCTCACATGGAAAGAAGAGGCAGGGAAGTACAACTTAGAAGAGGTCTGAAGTGAACGTATTTGTTGAAAAACCCTAATGGATGTCATAAAACTAATACAATGTGAAATGAGAATCTGGTCATATCCTGGTCTTACTTAAAATCCTACACTATAGTGCCTTATTATGGCCTTTGGGGTAAATATGTATCTTTGATATGGCCCTTGAGGCTCTGTTGATCTGACACTCACCTTCAAAACTTCATCTTTTGATTCTTCCCTTTTCGCTTTCTTCACTGCAGTCATGTTGGTCAACTCATCCAACATGTTGTTTTCATAAATATGTTCTTCTCCCTCCTGTTTACACATCTTTGCACTTCTGTTCAGTCTACCCACTATTCTATAAGCTGAATCCTACCCCCACCTTCACAACTCAGTTTAAACAGGACTAACTCTTGGTAACTGTCCCTGACTTTCTAGGAAAAGATCCCCTTTTATGTGTTCTCATAGCACCTGATGCATTTTCTCAGGATATAAGCTGTGTCTGTTTAACTCACCAACCACAGCACAATACCCAGCACATAATCAAACACTGAAATGTTTGTTGGCCAAATATGGGTTTTAGATTAGTGCCCAAAGATTACATTACCAGATTTCACAGAAAGAATAGACAGCTTTACCAGCAGAGCTGTTAGGAAAGGGACCGATACCAGGATTGCTTATATAAGAGGATGCATAGCCAGATGCCTCCTAGGTATATATTTTATTGCAAAGGTTACTCTCAACATCAGAATGTGTTCCTGCTTAGTTCCACTTGTGGGACTTTCTGAATCTTGTTTTCCCCTTTGGTAAAAATGAGATTTTCTAGCAAGAATATGTCAATTTTTTTTATCCTCCTTCAAGAGTCTAGGATGTATTTCTAGATAAAGAACTTATTAGATACTAGATACGTCAGAAAATATAAACTATGCTTTGGAGAGAACAAAACAAAGGAGAGAACAGTGCAGGTTGGGGCAGGTGAAGGAGTCCTCCTTTGGGGAAGGAGGTGTATTAGTTTGCTTGCGCTGCCATAACAAAATACCATAGACTGAGTGAATTAAACAACAAAAATTTATTTTCTCACATCTGGAGGCTGGAAGTCAAGATCAAGGTACCAGCAGCATTGGTTTCCTCTCCTTTGCTTGAGATGGCCACTCTATTGCTGCCTCTTCACATGGCCTTTTCTCTGTGCATGCACATCCCTGATGTCTCTTTCCTGTGTTCCAATTTTCTGTTCTTATAAGGACACCAGTGATATTGGATTAGGGTCCACCCTAACGACCTAATTTTAACTTAATTACCTCTTTAGAGGCCCTATATCCAACTACACTTAAACATTCTAAGGTACTAGGGCTTAGCATTTCAATATATGTATTTTAAGGAATACACAACTGAGCTCCTAACAGAAGGCAAAGAAGGAGTGTACTAAGGCGATGGAGAGATTGAGATAGAGCTGACATGCTGCACATGTCAGCAGGCTTGCTTGTGCTATGTGAGATTGTTGAATGGGTCACTGAAACATGACTTCCTTAGAAAAGCAGTTCTGCAACTCTTCTGTCTCTGCTCCATCTTCCTGGTATTGCTTCCCAGGTCACACTTTCAAATACTCATTTTAAAAAAACCTACTTATTTATTTACTTATTTGTTTATTTATTTATTTTAGAGACAAGGTCTCACCCTGTTGCCCAGGCTGGAGTGCAGTCGTGTAAGCATAGCTCACTGCAGTCTTGAACACCTGTGCTCAAGTGATCCTCCTCTTGAGTAGCTGGGACTAAAGGTGTGTGCTACCTGGGTGTGATCCTCCTTGTGAGTAGCTGGGACTAAAGGTGTGTGCCACCATGTGTAGCTAATTTTTCATTTTTTTTTTTTTTTTTGGTAGGGATGGGGGTCTTGCTGTCTTGGCCAGGCTGTTCTAAAACTCCTGGCCTCATGCAGTCCTCTTGCCTCAGCCTCCCAAAGCACCGAGATTTGACAAGCATGAGCTACTGCACCCAGCCCACAAAAACTCTTCTTATATTTACAGTTCCTGGCCAGGCACAGTGGCTCATGCCTGTAATCCCAGCACTTTGGGAGGCCGAGCAGGTGAATCACAAGTTCAGGTGTTGGAGACCAGCCCAGCAAACATAGTGAAACCCCGTCTCTACTAAAAATAGAAAAAATTAGCCGGCGCCTGTAATCCCAGCTACTCGGGAGGCTGAGGCAGGAGAATCGATTGAACCCGGGAGGTGGAAGTTGCAGTGAGCCAAGATCGCGCCACCGCACTCCAGCCCGGGTGGACAGTGTGAGACTCCATCTCAAAATAAATAAACAAACAAATATTTACAGTTCTTTAAGTAGTGTCTGCCTTCTCCCCTATACTGTGTCATAAGGGCAGGAACTTTGTCTTTTTTGTTCACTACTGTAAGTCTAGTACCTGACAATCAACATGCCACAATTTTTTCACATGATAGTGTAGCAGGACGAGCCACAGACAAAACTCCTCAGACACCGAGTTAAAGAAGGAAGGGGTTTATTCGGCCGGGGGCATCAGCAAGACTCCTGTCTCAAGAGCCGAGCTCCCCAAGTGAGCAATTCCTGTCCCTTTTAAAGGCTCACAACTCTAAGGGGGTGCGTGTGAGAGGGACGTGATTGATTGAGCAAGCAGGGGG
This sequence comes from Pan paniscus, assembly GCF_029289425.2. Lineage (NCBI taxonomy): Eukaryota > Metazoa > Chordata > Mammalia > Primates > Hominidae > Pan > Pan paniscus. Next base: position 136,330,330 of record NC_073254.2, read on the forward strand.
TACGTGACTGGGAGCTACATATACTGGTAATTAGATCAGAACAAAACAGGATAGGGATTTTCACAGTGCATTTCTATACAATGTCTGTAATCTATAGATAACATAACTGATTAGGTCAGGGGTCGATCTTTAACTACCAGGCCCAGGGTGTGGCGCCGGGCTGTCTGCTTGTGGATTTCATTTCTGCCTTTTAGTTTTTACTTTTTCTTTCTTTGGAGGCAGAAATTGGGCATAAGACAATATGAGGGGTGGTCTCCTCCCTTAATAGAATAAGTGGAATATGATGTTAAATAAAAGAGATGAAGACCTGGATGTTCCCAAAGGTCTATAGGCCTCAGCCAGCCTCCCAGAGGGAGCAGAGCCTCTGCCACTGGGTCTTTAGACAAACCTTTCCTTCCCCACCATCCCCAAAATTACTTCTGCCCCCCACCCCAATTAAATAAGATTTACCTTTGGGACCTGTTGAATAAACCTGGAGTGATTTTTTAGGTTTCTGATTGCCTTCTTCCTAAAATATATCATTTCATTGATGCTTGAAGTAAATAAAGAAAAAGTATTTCATTCCTCAACCAGTGATAAGATTTAAATGCAAACCTGTGATTGAAGCTGAGATTTCAATTTGTTGAAATGTAATCAGCCCGTGTGCATGTGTAAATGACTCTCAACCAAGATTTCCTGTTTAAATATGGAGAGAAGAGAGAGAAGTGGCAGGGGAGAAGAGACTGCAGAATAATGTTTCAGAAGGGTAACTTCCCAGATTTGACACTGCACTCCATGTAGAGCAAGTTGGAGTGTTAGTGTAGAGAGCATTTTTTTTGCTTCCTGGCTGTGGGAAGTCCTCCCCTAACCACCTGCAGAAAATTATCTATGCAGGGAGCATAAGGGTCTTCCAGAAAAGAGAGCTGATAGTGGTTCACAGTATTTTGCACTTTACTGGTCTGTGATTATGGAATCCCAGATTTGCAACAATTGAAGTCTGGTTTTGTTAATGTTATTCTTTAAGTTGTCAGTGGAAACATTTCTCTCCCAGTTCCCTTGTAAAGTGAAAATTACACATCAGTTGTAAGCCAGCTTTTAAACAGATTTCTTTAAAATATGTATTTTTTTTCAGTTGTAGCAATGTCATGTCATTTACCTTGTAAGAAATCCTATACTGAGAAATATAAGAGCTGAACATCTTTCACTGTGTTTCTTCACGACTGTACTCAATCTTATTAGATTCTTCTACTGTTAAGCTAATAATTAATTTGGATTTCTATTTTTTTATTGAGTAGTGAGATTCACATTTGACTTGCCAGAAAAATAAAAAACTTTTCAATGGCAGCAATGCAGATAATAATTACTTCTTGGACATTCGTTTAGCAGCCAGGTGCTATAGTGTGCTTTGTCTACAAATGTGCTTTTAAATGTTCTTATCGAAAAGTGTGTCCAGGAAAAACCTTTATATTATTATGATCTATTTTACTCATTTTAGTTCTAAGGGTAATGGAATTTCATGTCATTTGATTTGTAATGAAGAACACAAAGATTTTTAAATATTCTGAAGAAAGTTTTGAAAATTTAAATCTAACAGAAAAGTAAGAAATATGTTTAATAGCATTTCAGGTATAAAATATACACCAAGAGAAAAAATTAAGTTGGCAATAAGTTATAGTTAATTTTGTATATGGTTTCTATAAGGGGAAAACAGGTCATTAGTCTGATCGTGTGCATCTTTCCTGATACCTTTCTTCTCATTCCCTCTTCCTTTATCTTCCCTCCACCTCTACCATCCTTCTTCAGCCAGCATATATTTTTAATGGCTGATTTATCCAACTCTTCTCTTTTTTTCTGGGCCCCCTAGTCAAACCTGCCCCACATAGTCAAACCACAACTCATTAACAACCCTCAGAGGCAAGGCAAGAGGACAAAAGAGAAAAGGAAGTGCCCACCTGTGAGATCTGAATTCAGCAGTTAATAGGTCCCCCTCTTACCCCTCACCCCAGGCTCCAAAGGGGCTTTCTTCATATTAACATGTGGGAAACACAAGTCCCAAAGCTATGTCTGCTAGTAGGCTTTCCTGCTAATTTCACCATCATTTTATTAGACTTCACTTATATCTTACTTCATCAGCTTGCCATTGGCAGGTGGGCAGATTTTCCTCAGTTTTTGGCCTAACTCCAAGATATATACAACAGCAGGCAAGATCCAGGGAAGCAAAGGTATTTTGACTATTTTTCCCAGTTTGCTTTAATAGCTTAGGACAAGTAACCTGCTGGAAGGCAGCAGTTTAGATTATTGACAAGAATATGAGTTTGGAAGTCAAATAGTCACAGGTGAAATCCCAACTCCACCCCCTTGTAGCTGTTTGAATTGACTCCATGAGTTTTAGATCTTCATCAACACAAAGGACAGGGAAAGCACAATTGCTTTAGAATAGGATAGTTGCAGCATACGTAGCTTTGGAACCTACATGAGATTCTGAGGGTTGTGTGCAGGGGTATATGTAAAATACAAAGAGAGCTGGCTTTGTTAAACAGCAATGGTAGAACAACCCAGGTGACCCGGAAGTTCATTATCCCCTCTCATTGGTAGCTCGAGGAGCCTGAGTTAGCTTAAGGAAAGAACAGGCTTCCATTTCAACTACTTCTTTCCATTGCATTGATGTTCACTGCACTTCTCTGTTCCTTATAATGAGTAGAATATTATAGGGGGAGAGTTTCACCCTTTTGGGGATGCATGCAGTCCATTTCTGCCTGTGTGCACTCTCCTATGTCTGTGCTTTTAAGTTTTCTCTCAATTTATCCCATTTTATATTTGTACTATGAGGCACTGATAAGGAGTGCTAATGACTCCTTTGCATAACAGTTGGAGATTAGCTAGGGACACATACCACCCACTCTGGGGTTAGGTGTGTTTTGGGAAGCAGCAGAGTTTAACTGGTTCACCCAGGGTGGAAACAATCCTCCTTGGAAAGGCTGGAACCAGGTGGCTGCTAACCCCAAATCATGTCTGGTGGCATCATAGGAGTCCTTCAGACACCAAAGCCTCCAAACCCACAAGTCACTGGGAAAAGGTGGATTTTCTGCAAGAGAAAAACCCTGGCGAGTGAGACTTATGGTTGCCTAAATTTTCTAAGTCCCAAGACCTCACTTTCAGATGTTTCTTCCCCATGTCTGGGGTGAAACCATGCATGATTTTTGAAAAATGTCCACCACAAGTTGTGATGTGCACTCCAGGATGAGTACTGCATGATACATAATCTCCAAAGTTCCATCAGCTCTTTAGTTCTTGAGGTAGGTATCATCAGAAACATATGAGCTCCTTCCCTTTTGGATTAGAGAAATTGTACAAAATGATTTGTTTTTATCTTCTATCTTGCCTTCATCCCCAGATTTCTTGCAACTTTCATCATTTTTTAAATAAAACCTAATGTCATGTGTTGCAACTGGAGTAGTAGGTAGGTGTTCTCCTGCCAAATTAAGATGTTTATACAACGTCTGTTTGCCATACTAATGCATGCTGTGGAATTGTCTTCTGCCCTCCATGTAAGGACCACTTCTACCTTCTCAAATACATAACCCATGTATAGTTTGCTATCTGACTTATAGCAAGCATTCAGATATTTTCCTGGCCTATCACTATGTAGCAGGACGAGCCACAGACAAAACTCCTCAGACACCGAGTTAAAGAAGGAAGGGGTTTGTTCAGCCAGGGGCATCGGCAAGACTCCTGTCTCAAGAGCCGAGCTCCCTGAGTGAGCAATTCTCCTCCCTTTTAAGGGCTCACAACTCTAAGGGGGTGCACATGAGAGGATCGTGATGGAGTGAGCAAGCAGGGGGTATGTGACTGGGGCTGCACGCACCAGTAATTAGATTGGAACAAAACAGGACAGGGATTTTCACAGTGCTTTTCTATACAATGTCTGTAATCTATAGATAACATAACTGATTAGGTCAGGGGTCGATCTTTAACTACCAGGCCCAGGGTGTGGCGCCGGGCTGTCTGCTTGTGGATTTCATTTCTGCCTTTTAGTTTTATCTTTTTCTTTCTTTGGAGGCAGAAATTGGGCGTAAGACAATATGAGGGGTGGTCTCCTCCCTTAATTATAGTAACCAGAAGACAGGCCTCATCCTAGAGGAGCTCAGAGGGGAGGAGGGCGGGAGTCCTAAGGAGTCATAGCCTCTAGAGACGAAAGGAAAATCTGAGGCAAGGGTTCTTTTCAGCTTTTTCTTTAACTCCCCCACCCCCCACCAAAAAACTTTCAAATATCTTAGGAGCTGCTTATGCCAAGAGTGATGAAATTTTTTGGCAGTTAGTGTGATCTTTGTGCCAGTTCACCTCCTTAGGGTATCTTGCTGATAAGATTTAAATGATGCCAACATAATGCTGTTGGACCATCTGTCTCTTTTCACTGTTTTGTGCATTTATCCCATGCTGCGGCACCACCGGCGTCTTCTGAATGGATACTGAGGCAGCCAAATCCTGACTCACTACAGTCCTACACTGTGTCTCTCTTGCTTGGCCGAGAAAACTGTTAGGTTCTCTCTTCATCTGTCAAATGTAAGGATATTAGGCACTCCCTGAAACTTAACTGCTGAGGTACAAAGCATGAATTTAGGTGAAGACTTAATGGAAAGAACAGCAAAATATATCAAAATCTCTAAATAGGTGAAATAGTATGTAAGGGCAAAATGAAGCAGAAAAATTACTAGAGAGATGAGAATGTAAAATATTTTTCTTACTTCATTCTAGTAGAACAATCTATAAAGAGGGAATGCCTAAGTTAAAAATATAACTGTAAGTAGACTCTTCAAAATGATTAGGCAGGCAGTTAGATTTTCATGTTGCTTCACATTTATTAACCTTCACCCATTAGGCTGTTGTTGGGGTCATTTGTATGATCTTCAAATATTCAGGCCTTCTGTAGAAGCCTTCTAACTCGAGGGGAAATGGATGGCTTTCTCCTAGAGGGAAATTAAGGGGTCTAAAGATACTTAACAGTGCATACAGTAAAGAGAGAAAAAACAGGAAAAAGTCGAGGATTGGAATCTCCAGCTTATAGAGCTCCATTCTGCTCCAGAACAAACTCTGTTTTATTCAGTTACTTAGTTACACAGCACATCAGAGAGACTAAACTATTGACCCTTGAGGTACAGAAAAGAAGTGAGCCAAAGACTTTACGAGATTATTTCCTAGCAGAAAATTAAAATAAAATCTCACTGTTTTCTCCATCTCTTCCATCATAAGGTGAACAGTAAGTAAAGGAAGCGGAGAGTTTAAGGGACAGCGTTAGGAAAAACTTCTGAGCTCCTACATGTGACCTGGATAATCATAACTTTAACCCTCAACTGCCTTTCCACCACCTATGATGTTGGGGTTTCAGAAAAGGTAGAATTGGAGGAGGATGGATTTTCTTGTCAAGATCTTGGGCAAATGATATGCTGAAAGAACCACAGCTGGAGTCCAGGGATTACATAGAAGTCACTGGTATTACAGGATATTTGGAGGTCAAAACTTTAAAGTATTATCCATAATACTTGAATCCAAACTGCTCTTGGTAAATATTTCTGTTTGTTTTCGGTGAGCCCATTATTTGTTTATGCTTTCTGCCTCATTGGCCATTCTACATATTTTCTAGAAAATGTTCTATGATATATTTTACCTGCCTAATTTTGAGGGCAGTTGAAACCATTATGTGTGTTACTACAAAAACTGTGTTCTTACACAAGTAAATTTAGAGACACAACAGCTAAAAGTGTTTCTTTTAGCTGTTGTGGTATTTTCACTACTTTTAGTGTAAATTCAGGTCTGTTACTTAACATGGAGCTTCCGCCACAGAGGCCAGAGGAGCACATCAAAGCCAAAAGCACAGCAAGTCATCGGAGTTCAGATTCTTTTCTGCTTCCCTGCAGAGGGGTCAAGAATATAAACATCTTCAATTGCTACAGCAGGAGGGAACATTAGTCCATCAACAGAACCAAACAGGAAGCACCAAATGGGCATTTCTTCTGTTTATTTTGTGATTATTAAGAAAGACGTAGTTTAGTTCCTTCAACCAAATTTGTCAATGAAACATAGAAAACATACAAGGTACAGTCATTTTGGTTAGGGGAAAGTCTGATTGTGAAAGGATTCAATGCTGTTTTTTCCAGTTATTTCACTTACTACAATTTATACAATAAGTTCTCAGGGTGTTGGAATTTAAAACTAATTAACATTTGTTACACTCTTTTGAGATTCACATTATGAGTCACTTAGATTTTAATCAAATTTCTCATACGTTTCCTTTCTGGACCGAGGAGACTGTGCACATACTGAGCAGAACAATTTTGCCTCCCTTCAGTTTGTGATGGGGTGCGAAGAGTTTCAGATACAGCCAGGAAATACCTCAAATGGCACTGCAGAGGTCTGTAAGACTGACCAAAATTTAAAATCTTGGTATATCCATTCCATTACATCGAAGTAAGTTCTAGTACTCCACTGCCAGTATCAGCAGATAATAAAAAATGACGCACATTGTAATGATTCAAGCAAGCCCATTAAAGGAGCAAGAAGGAATGTAATATCTATTTTTGTGAAAGTTTCCAGAAATAAATCAACAAACCACTTTATTCTTCTTATAATTACTTGGAATCTCTTAATTCCGGAAGACTATTTGGCCTGCTGTTTAAAAGGAAGTGAGTGTTCCCTTTCAGCTTGCTTCACTATTTTTCTCATCCAGTCAGTGGTATGGGATACCAAGGATGGGATAAGGAGAGTAGTTCACCCCTAGTACAGGCAATAAGGGCTGCTTTGTGTGTAGAAAATTGAAAAGAAATAAAAATAAAATAATAATAAAAGCCAGTTCTGCTTACTATGCCTGGCAGTTCCGCTTACTATGCCTGGCAGTTCCAAGCAATATCAACAATACTACTCCTCTTTGAAAAATAAAAAAACTTTTGTTGGTCTAAGTTCTAAACAACTGCTGCAGTTGCTGAAATTTAACAAAACAAATGTAAGCTGAATATTACATTTTTATTATTACTTATTATTTAATAAACATTGCATTCTATGTGGAAGTAATTCTAACTCTCAAATGCACATGGACTCAGCTATACTTGTTTATTTCAAGAATAAGCAGTCAAGTTCTGTTTCATTTTTATAATCACTCTGCTGTAATTGTTTATTTTTAGTCTATGTTTAAATACAGGCTTACATAGTACCACAGGGACTGGAAATGTGACCTGAGCCTGAAGCAAGCTCAAATAATTCACAATCATTACAAGCTTTGGAGAATTTTACCAAATATGATAGAAATTTATGATGAATTTTCTGGTGAAGTTATTTTAGTGGAAATTTTTCAACAGCAGAAATATTTGAAAACTGCTGGAACTGATCCCAAAGAAAAAAGGATATGGGTAGTACTATAATTTCTGGAATTTATTGTGAAATGGGATTTGTATGAATCTGATGAATGTATTCTTATTTTAAAGATTTCATCACTATTTCCATATCTGTTATTTCACGTGAAACTTTTTGAAATTAAAATAAAAAATGTTCTTCAATCAACTATGAGTGATGTCAACACATCTGACCGCACTGATTTTACTGACCATGACTATATAAAGATTAATTTGACAAAGCATTGACAAATTTGCAAAAGTTAATGCTCAAAGTCAGAAAACATAAAGTGATTATTCTTCACTGAGGCAAACCAGTATATAGGTATAAATATTTTTCTTTTCTTTTCTTTTCTTTGAGATGGAGTCTTGCTCTGTCCCCAGGCTGGAGTGCAATGACGCGATCTCAGCTCACTGCAACCTCCACCTTCCGGATTCAAGTGATTGTCCTGCCTCAGCCTCCCGGGTAGCTGGGATTACAGGCGCCTACCATCACGCCCAGCTGATTTTTTGTATTTTTAGTAGAGATGGGGTTTCATCATATTGGCCAGGCTGGCCTCGAACTCCCAACCTCAGGTGATCCACCTGCCTCGGCCTCCCAAAGTGCTGGGATTACAGGTGTGAGCCACTGCGCCTGGCCCATACTAATGTACTTAAAAAGTATTAAACCTTAACTTTTTGCATTTTCAGCTAAAATATATACTTTATTAATTTATTATTAGCATGATTACATAGTCAAAATTGAATAAATGAAAACTTTCACTGCCTGCATTTCTTTTCTGGACATAATTATTATTTGTTTCATTTCAAAATTATTACTGAAAATACTTTTATCATACAGAGGAAGGGGTATTAAAAATGGTCCCTTTCAGGCATCAAGTACACTAGCTATGCCACTGCATGCGTCTATTCATTTTAACTCAAAACAAAATGCATTTTTAATCTTTTTGGTATTACATATGTTTTTGACAATTATGCCAAAAAGCAATTTATTTTAATAAGGGAAACTCTTAATAATCAAGAAATAGAAAGAGCTACCCTTAAATACAACTCTCAACTACCACCGATTTTGGTAATAACTATTTCTAGTCAATATATTTGATGTTTTGATTATTTTATTATAAGCTTAGTAGGATAAGAAAAATACAAAAAATACAACTGCATAAATCTCAACATGATGAAATAGAAATTATGACTATCTCCTTATGACTCAAAAAAGCTGAATCACCCATTTTAAACCTTCCAGTCTAGCAAATACCCTGATTTTATGCCTTTTCAGAAAACAGAAAAACAAAGATGTTCTCCAACCTAGCTTATAAAGTCAACACAACTTTGATATAAGAACATGAACATTAAATGATGAGGAAAAATTGCAGGCAACCTCAATCATGAACAGATATGCTTAAATTCTTAATATTAGATAACCATACAACATGTATATATGAAATGTCACAAGTTGAGTTTGTTGCAATTATGCAATGTTAGTTTAATATTAGAAAACTGAGAATTTATGACATTAACAGAATAAAGGAAAAAATTATATGATAATTGTACTAGATGCAGAAAAGCAGTTGGTTAAAGTAAGCATCTATTTATGATTAAAATACATCTTTGGGCAAACAAAGAATAGAAGAGAGCTTCTTTAATCAAATACAGGGTATCTACAAAACACCAATAATAAACACCATAGAAATACTGAAAACTTTCTTTCTGTGATCAGGAATAAGATAATAGTTGTATTAGTTCATTCTCTTGCTGCTATGATGAAATACCCAAGACTGGGTAATTTATAAAGGAAAGAGATTTAATTGACTCACAGTTCTGCAGGGCTGGGGAGACCTCATGAAACTTACAATCATGGTGGAAGAGAAAGCAAACACATCCTTCTTCACATGGTGACAGCAAGGAGAAGTGCACTGCGAAGTGGGGAAAAGCCCCTTATAAAACCATCAGATCTCATGAGAAGTCACTCACTATCATGAGAACAGCATGGGGGAAATGCCCCTATGATCTAATCACCTCCCATGAGGTAACCCCCCAATATATGGGGATTACAATTCGGATTACAATTCAAGATGAGGTTCTGGGCGGGGACACAGCCAAACCATATCAATAGTTATCAACATTTCTAGGCTACCTGCCACTGAAAGTCCTAATTAGTGTGGTAAGGAAGAAGAATTGAAAAGAACAAGTAGGCCGGGCACAGTGGCTCACGCCTGTAGTCCCAGCACTTTGGGAGGCAGAGGCAAGCAGATCACAAAGTCAGGGAATCGAGACCATCATGGCCAACAGGGTGAAACCCTGTCTCTACTAAAAATACAAAAATTAGCTGGGCATGGTGGCACGCACCTGTAGTCCCACCTACTTGGGAGGCTGAGGCAGTAGAATTGTTTGAACCCGGGAGGCGGAGGTTGCAGTGGGCCAAGATGGTATCACTGCACTCCAGCCTGGCAACAGAGTGAGACTCCATCTAAAAGAAAAAGAACAAGTAAAACTGCCATTATTTGCTAAGACTATATATATAAAAAAAACTCAAAGACTCTACAGATAGTTCTTAGAATTGAGTTTAATAAAATTGTATCCCAGCAACCTTGTTAAACTCAATTCTAATCTTGACTTGTAGATTTTAAAAATTTCATTTCTATGATGAGCAACAACAGAAAATAAAACTGAAAATAATCATAATAGGATCAAAAATATTTAAAACCTAAAAATAAATATTTTAGCAGTTGTAAAAGAAACATAAAACATTCCTAAGAGACATTAAAAAAGACAAATCAATGAATACTTGTACTACATTTATATATTGGAAGACTCAGCATTTTTAAAATGTTAATTTTCCTGAAACTGAGCTTTAGATCCAAAGAAATTCAAATCAAAATCCCAGTTGGTTTGTGTGTGTGTGTGTGTGTGTGTGTAAGAGAGAGACACAGGGAGAAAAGGAGTTTGAAACTTAATTCTTTAAAATATGAAAAAAAAATTAAGAGAAACAGGTGTAGACAAGACACTCTTGAATAGGAGGGAAAAGGTAAGAGGAGTTGCTCTACTGGATATTAATACTTATGTCTGTGATAATTAGAATAGTACAGTATTGGGGTAAGAATAGACAAAAATCAGTGGAATAAATTGGAGTTTAGAAAAAAGACATATTTGAAATAAATTAAGTGTTTATATATTAAGCAGGACACACACAAAAAAGTACTTACAGTAAAGGAAAAGACTGATACTTAGAGTTAAAATTAAGAGCCTCAGTTTATGAAAAGACACCTTTAATTGGTAAAAAGTCAAGCTACATGGTAGAATATATTACATATGCAAGTCTTGTGCCTGGTATAAAGTACATCTACAAAGTAAATCAATATATGAGAAAATCCAATGAAAAATGGACAAAAAGACTTCAGGCATTTCACAAAAATAGATACCCCAATTGCCAACAAGTATAAGAAAAGGTCTTTGATTTCTTTAGTAATCAGGGAAATGCAAATTAAAACCACAGTTATATACCATCAGACTTCCTTTAGAATAGCTAAACTTAAGAATCCTGATAATCTCAACTGTGGGAGAAAATATAGAGCACTAGGAATTCTTATTCACTGCTAATGTGAAAATTGGTAAATGTACTTCCTCAGGATAAAATTTTCAATGAAAAGGGAATAGAATTTACATATATTCACATAAATTCATGCATCCCAGTGGAAAGCACTGACCTATTTTGTGTCTTGTCTTAGTCCATTTTCTGCTGCATAACAGAGTACCATAGACTTGGTGATTTATAAAGAAAAGAGATTTATTTGGCTCATGGTTCTGGAGGCTGGGAAGTCCAAGGTTGAGGGACCATATTTGGTGAGGGCATTCTTGTTGTATCATAACATGATGGAAGGCATCACATGGTGAGACAATGTGAGAGAGAGTGAGAGCATGAGACAGAGAAAAAGAGGGCCAAACTCCTGAGATAACTCACTTCTGTGATAATGACAATCCATGAGGAAAGTGCCCCCATGACTTAATCACTTTGTAAACTCCCCATCTCCCAATACCGTTACATTGGCAATTAATTTTCAACATGAGTTTTAGAGGGGATTTTCAAACCATAGCATGTCTCAACTGATCTTTATGGTATGTACATATCTACTTTACAGATGAGAAAAGTGAGGCTTCAGAAAGAGAGAGATTTTTAATAAATCCATGAATCTACTAAGTGGAAGAGCCACCATCTAAACAAGCTCTTTCTCATTCTCAACCACATATTCTTTCACCATGTTTATAAAAGCATCCTTTAAAAATATATCCTGTTTTTCCTTATACATTTATAAATTTCTCTTTAAATTTAAAAATATCACTTTAATTACATTACTTGATGCCTTTTGCTCCCTACTCAGAGGTAAGACAATGCAGTTTACAAAATATTGCAATTCTTGAGTCCAGGAGATCGAGGCTGCAGTGAGCCATGAATGCACCACTCCACTCCAGCCTGGGTGACAGAGCAAGAACCCCTCTCAAAAACAACCCTCCAAAATATTGCAATATGTGAAAGAAGTTTGACTCTTTGCTATACTGATCTCTCTCCTAGCTGCTTTATTTTAATGTATTGTACTTAGTGAACATTGTCGTACTAATCTATTTACACATTTGTTTCCCACCATTAGATTATAATATTCTTGAGGACAAGTTCTTATCTTTGTGTCTCTGTATCTTCAGCATATCACACAATTGTCTGTTGAATGACTAGATGAGATTTTATTCTCAAGGCTTTGACTCAGAGTAGGCAAGTCCCCATTTCAACCCTTTTAAAGAAAGCTTGAAATCACTCTGCTACCTTCTAGCAGAGTTAAGGTCAAATCATATTCTGAAAGATAAAGGATTCTACCTTACTTTTCCATTTGAAGTGATTCCCAAATAATTCTACTCCCTGTTGGTCTCTTAATTCACGCAAAGCCCACATTTCACAAACTATATCCAGAGAATTAGGCTCTCTTTGCCAAAAATACTGTATTCGAAAATTTTCGCCCATTCTGTAGGTTGTCTGCTCACTCTTAATAGTTTCCTTGCTAGATCCCATTTGTTATTTATTTATTTTTTTTGCCTTCGTTGCAATTGCTTTTGGCATCTTCATCATGAAATCTTTGCCCATTCCTACGTCCAGAATGGTATTGCCTAGGTTATCTTCCAGAGTTTTTATAGCTTTGAGTTTTCCATTTAAGTCTTTACTCCATCTTAAGGAACTTAAACAAATTTACAAGAAAAAAGAAACCATTAAAAAGTTGGCAAAGGATATGAACAGACTTTTCAAGAGACATGAGTGCAGCCAACAATGATGAAAAAAAGCTCAACATCAATGATCATTACAGAAATGCAAATCAAAACCACAGGAAATACCATCTCACACCAGTCAGAATGGCTATAAAAAAGTCAAAATATAACAGATGCTGACAAAGTTGCAAAGAAGGAACCTCCCACTGTTGGTGGAAGTGTAAATTAGTTCAACCATTGTGGAAGACAGTGTGGCAATTCCTCAAAGACCTAAAGACAGAAATACCATTGACCTCATTACTGTATATATACTCAAAGGAATGTAAATCACTCTGTTACAAAGACACATGCACATGTATGTTCATTGCAGCACTATTCACAATAGCAAAGACATGGAATCAACCTAAATGCCCATCAGTGATAGATTTGATAAAGAAAATGTGGTATATATACAACATGGAGTACTATGCAGCCATAAAAAGGGACAAGATCATGTCCTTTGCAGGGACATGGATGGAGCTAGAGGCCATTATCCTTATCAAACTAACACAGAAAGAGAAAGCTAAATACCACATGTTCTCACTTGTAAGTGGGAGCTAAATGATGAAACCATATAGACACAAAGAGGGGAACAACACACACTGGAGTCTATGCAAGGGTGGAGGGTGGGAAGAGAGAGAGTGTTAGGAAAAATAACTCATGAGTACTAGGCTTAATACCTGGGTGACAAAAAAATCTGTACAACAAACCCCCATGACATGTTTACCTATGTAACAAAACTGTACTTGTACCCCTAAACTTAAAAGTTAAATTTTAAAAAAAGATATTTTCTTCTCCTTTGTTTGATTGTACTGTTAAAGATAAAATACAACAAATTTAGTTTGAAGATCTAATTGGCTTTTATTTGTGATTCTAGAATCAGGCAACACTTCATTCTATGAAACAGAAGTAGTGATCCACTGGATATGATAGAATGGTTGGTTTTTGTAAGGTGGGAATAAGACAACAGAACGATAAATAAAAGTGCATTGATAGCATAAGTTACTACAAGTCACTTTTCTTGTAAGAGTTAAAACAGAGAAGACCTCTTTATTATGCTGACTTAGGAAGATTGAGCTCTTTGACTAGTTGCTGTGAATCTCCTGTTTTCAGGAAAAACTGCTCTGTTTGGGGCTCTGTCAGCTTCCTTAAAGTTCAGTTTGATTATGAGGCGCTTTGCATGAGTGACACTATTTTGGTCTGGTCTGGTCTGTGGGAGTCTGGTGCAGAAGGCTGGTCCAAAACAATGGATTCCCATAAACTGTAACAGCACTTAGTCATAAACATCTCTTTCAGAATTATGTTCAGCATGTGAATGTCCCTGATGTCCATTTGTAGTCAGATATCAACTCCTTTGGAATCCAGGAAGAATTTTATTTTGACTATATTTAATGTAAATCTGTTTTACAGAAGAATTTAAAATATATATCTTGCAGTATATGAACAGAAAATACACTCCTATTGAATAAGTTCTTGATGACATAGACAGAATCTAAATAGTTATCTAGCATTTAGTCTGCAAGCCTACAGAATGCTAGATAATGTGATATAGTTAATTTTAGCCAAAGTCTTGCTCATCTGAATGTAACAGTTATAATTTCTAAGAGTCGTGTTAAAGATAAAGCAGTATTATTTAAAAATTAGTACTATAATGCCACCTACCTGAGTGATACATGGTGTAATGTATTTGCTTGCATGTTTTAAAGAAAAAAGTAGGCCGGGCGCAGTGGCTCACGCCTGTAATCCCAGCACTTTGGGAGGCCGAGGCAGGCGGATCAGCCAAGGTTGGGAGTTCAAGACCAGCCTGACCAACATGCAGAAAACCCGTCTCTACTGAAAATACAAAAGTAGCCAGGCATGGTAGCGCATGCTTGTAGTCCCAGCTACTCGGGAGGCTGAGGCAGGAGAATTGCTTGAACCTGGGAGGCGGAGGTTGCAATGAGCCGAGATCATGCCATTGCACTCCAGCCTGGGCAACAAGAGCAAAACTCCATCTCAAAAAAAAAAAAAAAGGTAACATCAAATTCTATTAGTACAATTATATTGTGCTCAAAATATCTGACTATGTCTTTTAGGCTAGGTTCATAGTCTTTGTAGCAAAAAATATTAATCTTACTAAATTCAGCTTTCAAGAATCATTAAATAATAATTTTATTGTCAGCACTATATGTAAGGCTACATTTCATGACTATAGATTCAAAGCAACAAAACAGCATGACTATAATGAGAATAGTTAATCATAGTGATTTATTAATAATGCCAGTGTTTACATTTTATCTCTTTTAATGCAATAATCCCATGAGCTGTAAGTACATTTTACTATCATTATCCCTATTTTACACATAAGAAACCCAAAGCACAGAGAGTATTGAATATTAGCTGAATATCACATAGCTGATAAGTGGTAGAGCTCGTATATAGAGCTGACTCCAGAACCCTGGCTCCTCACTGCCATACTACAGTACCTCATATATATGAGGAAAATATATATAAGAAAAGTTGCTTTGTGTGAGATTTGCTTTAGCTAACTTTTACTACAGTATCATTATTTGTCATTTAAAATTAGAAATAGCTGGGCCTGGTGGCTCATGCCTATAATCCCAGCACTTTGGGAGGCCGAGGCGGGTGGATCACGAGGTCAGGATTTCGAGACCAGCCTGACCAACATGGTGAAACACCGTCTCTACTAAAACTACAAAAATTAGCCGGGTGTGGTGGTGGATGCCTGTAATCCCAGCTACTCAGGAGGCTGTGGCAGGAGAGTTGCTTTTTAATCCAGGAGGCAGAGTTTGCAGTGAGCCGAGATCACGCCATTGCACTCCAGCCTGGGTGACAGAGCAAGACTCCATCTCAAAAAATAAATAAATGAATAAATAAAACTAGAAACACTCTAATTGTGGCATTAATCCAGATAAATTGAAAAGCATTGATATTACTGATGATTACAAAGAGTCTTGAGGTCAAATAAAAGATTTAGAAAAATTATGTTTTGATGAAGACAGAGTTCAGATATGTTACAGTAAAATGGGTTTACATACTTCTTATGACCATTATTAGTAAGCAAAAATGTGTAATTTTGTTTTTAAAAAATGGCACTGATGACATTGACTATAAGTTCATTCTATTCTAATTTATTTAGACTTTTTATTCCTGCATTCAGTAACACCCTTAGCAGTTTTGAGGGGCATTATGAAATTTGGTATGATTATGAAGACTATAACTTCAGAAACTAGAAGAAATTTGCAGTTACCTTGATTTTGTCAGGTAAGAGAAAGAACAACAACCACAGAGAATAAACTTCATCAGTTCTTTGCTCTAACAGGAGCTTTGTTATTCTTCATGTCTATGTTTGATATTCCGAATAACCTTCATTTTGCATCCTTTCTTTGTGCCTTCCTTTCTGTCTCTTTCTCTTTCTTTCTTTCTTTCTTTCTTTCTTTCTTCTTTCCTTCTTTCTTCTTTCTTTTTTTTTTTTTTTTTGACGGAGGTTTGCTCTTGTTGCCCAGGCTGGAGTGCAGTGGTGCAATCTCGGCTCACTGCAACCTCTGCCTCCTGGGTTCAAGCAATTATCCTGCCTCAGCCTCCCTAGTAGCTGGGAATACAGGTGCCTGCCACCAAGCCAAGATAATTTTTTGTATTTTTAGTAGAGACGGGGTTTCACTATGTTGCCTAGGCTGGTCTCAAACTCCTGACATCAGGCGATCCACCCGCCTCAGCCTCCCAAAGTGCTGGGATTACAGGTGTGAGCCACTGTGCCCAGCCTACTATGCATCCTTTCACAGTGAAATTTTTTAAATGTGGATCTCATGAATTTAGAATTCATTATAATTCACAGACAGAACCAAAGATTACCTTTGGCTTAGGCGCAGAGAGAGTGGCAGGCTCAGCTAAGCAATTTGACTCACACCCAACCAGCAACTGCAGTTTTTGTTACCTAATGTGCAAAATCTACACAGCTTATTCTATTTACAAAGTTGTAAAGTGATAGAAAGCTTTTTCCATTTTCCAGCCAAGTGTTGTACAGGGTGTCAGCAGCATGTTTATTAAAACAAAGCAACTTCATGACAGTTAATCAAAATTCTCCAGCTTTCCATTGTCAAGAATCTCTGGACCTCTGAGGGCTTGCCCAGACATTTTTGCCCAGGTCCATATGGAACTACAAGTTCCTCTATGCCTCCAAATAGCCAAACAGTGTCCCAGAAATGTTTGCTCCAATCTTTCTCTTATTTGTCTCATGCGCCCTGTGCTAGAAGCTCTGTTCATCTGTATCCATTTACTGGTAACATGCTCCTGTTCAGCAGATAAATGAGTTGGTCTTCTTGTCTGTAACTGGCTGAAAAAGTGCAGGGTGAGATCTCCTCCACCCCAGTCCTGTCCATCTGTTCATCATATTCCATGACCATGTGTCCTGATCTTTTCATCTCCCATAGCTGATGTGGCTACTCTATGCTTCCAAAAACTTACATAATGTTAAATCTTAGAACATTTACAAGTTGTCAGGGAACATGTACCCACCCAAAAGTAATAACATTCCCCCTACTTTTCTTCCTTTCTTTTTTTTTTAAATCTCATGGTTTATTTCAGTGGAATTGAAAAAAGTAGCCAATTTTTTTCACAATTGGAATTTGGGGTTGATGAAGGGAACTGGTAAATACAGTTTGGAAAGCAATGTTCTGCTAAGAAATTCAGATTTTATGCGCCAAGGAAAACCATCATATCTTTTTGTTGTTGTTTTAATGTGAAATGATCAGAGCTGTGCTTTAGGAATATTAATCTGACTACTATGTTTTGAATGAATTAAAAAGAGGAGAAAACAGAGTCATGAAATCCAGTTACTGCTGTAGGATCAATCTGGGTGAGCAAGTAATGGAAGCCTGAACTAGTGAAGCAGCAGTGGGAATGAAGAGGAGGGAGACAATGGTCAGTGGAATTCGTATGACTTGGCAATTGAGTTTATAGTTGAGGAAGAAGGAAATGTCAAAGGTAACAGGTTTTGAGATGTCTATTGCCCATTCTTGGTGCTAATAAAATTATAGAAATATGGAACAGAAGAAGAATCTCCATTCTGCATTTAGGATGTTAGTGAAACATCCACAAAGAGGTTATTAACCAGGCAATAGAAATATAGAAACCCTATTATAAGTTTTGAATGTCTCTTTACTGATGGACTATGAAAATAGATGGAATTTCTATATGAGAGTGTGGAGTATACAAAGATATGAATTGCATAGGATTTTAAAAGTCACTGAGAAAAAGGATCAAGGAAGGAACAAAGTAAAGAAACAGTTAAGTAGTGTGAGGGGACTCATGAGAGTACAGAATCACAGAGAGCCAGAGAGAAGAGTTTCAGGCAGAAGGTTTATCTGCTTGTGGTTTGTTGAGCTTCTTGAACCTGCAGATTAATGTTTTTCGTCAAATTTAGTATGTTTTCAGTCATTCTTTTTAAAAATATTTTTCTGTCTCCTTCTCTCTCTTGTTTCCTTCTGGAGCTCTCATTATATGTATATTGGTATACTTGATGTCCCACAGGTCTCTTTTCTTCAGCTGGGATAATTTCTGCTCATCTGTCAAGTTCATTGATTCTTTCTTCTGCCATTTTGAATATGCTATTGAGGGCATCTAGTGAATTCTTCACTTCAGTTTTCAAATCCAGAATATGCATTTGGTTCCTTTTTCTAATTTCTATCACCTGAGAGTTTCTGTTTATTGATTCATTGCTGTCATTTTTTTTATTATTATTATTCTACTTTAAGTTCTAGGGTATATGAGCACAACGTGTAGGTTTGATACATAGGTATACATGTGTCATGTTGGTTTGCTGCACCCATCAACTTGTCATTTACATTAGGCATTTCTCCTAATGCTATCCCTCCCCTAGCCCCCACCCCCTGACAGGCCCTGTGTGTGATGTTCCCCGCCCTGTGTCCAAGGGTTCTCATTGTTCAATTCCCACCTATGAGTGAGAACATGTGGTGTTTGGTTTTCTGTCCTTGCGATAGTTTGCTCAGAATGATGGTTTCCAGCGTCATCCATGTCACTACAAAGGACATGAACTCATCCTTTTTTATGGCTGCATAGTATTCCGTGGTGTATATGTGCCATATTTTCTTAATCCAGTCTATCATTGATGCACATTTGGGTTGGTTCCAAGGCTTTGCTACCGTGAATAGTGCTGCAGTAAACATATGTGTGCACGTGTCTTTATAGTAGCATGATTTATAATCCTCTGCATATATACCCAGTAATGGGATTGCTTGGTCAAATGGTATTTCTAGTTCTAGATCCTTGAGGAATCACCACACTGTCTTCCACAATGGTTGAACTAATTTACACTCCCAACAGTGTAAAAGTGTTCGTGTTTCTCCACATCCTCTCCAGCATCTGTTGTTTCCTGACTTTTTAATGATTGCCATTCTAACTGACATGAGATGGTATCTCATTGTGAATTTGATTTGCATTTCTCTGATGGCCAGTGATGATGACCATTTTTTAATGTGTCAGCTGCATAAATGTCTTCTTTTGAGAAGTGTCTGTTCATATCCTTCACCCACTTTTCGATGGGATAATTTTTTTCGTGTAAATTTGTTTGAGTTCTTTGTAGATTCTGGATATTAGCCCTTGTCAGATGGGTAGATTGCAAAAATTTTCTCCCATTCTGTAGGTTGCCTGTTCACTCTGATGGTAGTTTCTTTTGCTGCGCAGAAGCTCTATAGTTTAATTAGATTCCATTTGTCAATTTTGGCTTTTGTTGCCATTTGCAACAAAATTTTGTTGCAAAATGCCATTGCCATTGCATTTTGGTGTTTTAGTCATAAAGTCCTTGTCCATGCCTGTGTCCTGAATGGTATTGCCTAGGTTTTCTTCTAGGGTATTTATGGTTTCAGGTCTAACATTTAAGTCTTTAATCCATCTTGAATTAATTTTTGTATAAGGTGTAAGGAAGGGATCCAGTTTCAGCTTTCTACATTTGGCTAGCCAGTTTTCCCAGAACCATTTATGAAACAGGGAATCTTTTCCCCATTTCTTATTTTTGTCAGGTTTGTCAAAGATCAGATGGTTGTAGATGTGTGCTATTATTTCTGAGGCTTCTGCCTGTACCATTGGTCTATATATCTGTTTTGGTATCAGTACCATGCTGTTTTGGTTACTGTAGCCTTGTAGTATAGTTTGAAGTCAGATAGTGTGATGCCTCCAGCTTTGTTCTTTTTGCTTAGGATTGTCTTGGCAATGCGGGCTCTTTTTTGGTTCCAATATGTTAATTTTTAAAACATGGTTTATTTTAGTTATTTGAATGAAATAGAATGAAATAGCTGCTTTTAAAAATAGCTGCTTAATATTTTTTTGTCTACAAGTTTAGCATTTGGGGACAACCAGAGACTATTTTTGTTCAATTATTTTTTTTTCCTGAATATGGGTCACATAATCTTGGTTTTTGCACATATTATAATTATTTTGTTGGAAAGTGGATATATTAGATAATATATTGTAGTAAGTTTGGATTCTAATTTTTTTTAACTTTATGAAGGCTATTATTGTTGCTGTTTTTTTTTTTTTCGAGATGGAGTCTTGCTCTGTTGCCCAGAGCCGGAGTGCAATGGCGCGGTCTTGGCTCACTGCAAGCCTCTGCCTCCCAGGTTCAGGTAATTCTCCTGCCTCAGTCTCCTGAGTAGCTGAGATTACAGGCACATGCCACCACGCCTGGCTAATTTTTGTATGTTTAGTAGAGATGGAGTTTCACCATGTTGGCCAGGCTGGTCTTAAACTCCTGACCTCGTAATGTACCCGCCTCAGCCTCCCAAAGTGCTGGGATTACAGGCATGAGCCACCGCACCTGGCCTATTTTTTGTTTCTTTAAGTAACTTGCCTGGGCAAAATTTGTAAAAACCTTTTTCTCTGCCATTTGCACATGCTGATATTTCTGCTCAGTTAAAATATATACATATGGGAGAGGTTCCAAGATGGCCAAATAGGAACAGCTCCAGTCTACAGCTCCCAGCATGAGTGACGCAGAAGACGGGTGATTCCTGCATTTCCAACTGAGGTACCAGGTTCATCTCACTGGGGCTTGTCGGACAGTGGATGCAGCCCACGGAGCAGGGCGGGGCATTGCCTTACCTGGGAAGCGCAAGGGGTCAGGGAATTCCCTTTCCTAGCCAAGGAAAGCCATGACAGATGGTACCTGGAAAATTGGGACACTTCCACCCTAATACTGCGCTTTTCCAATGGTCTTAGCAAATGGCACTCCTGGAGATTATATCCTGTGCCTGGCTCCGAGGGTCCCACGCCCACGGAGCCTCACCCACTGCTAGCACAGCAGTCTGAGATTGAACTGCAAGGTGGCAGTGAGGCTGCGGGAGGGGCATCTGCCATTGCTGAGTCTTGAGTAGGTAAACAAAGCCACCAGGAAGCTCAAACTGGGCAGAGCCCACTGCAGGTCAAGGAGGCCTACCTGCCTCTGTAGACTCCACCTCTGTGGGCAGGGCATAGCTGAACAAAAGGCAGCAGAAACTTCTGCAGACTTAAACATCCCTGTCCAAAAGCTCTGAAGACAGTAGTGGTTCTCCCAGCATGGAGTTTGTGATCTGAGAATGAACAGACTGCCTCCTCAAGTGGGTCACTGACCCCCGAGTAGCCTAAATGGGAGACACCTCACAGTAGTGGCTGACTGACACCTCATACAGCCAGGTCCCCCTCTGCGACAAAGCTTCCAGAGGAAGCATCAGGCAGCAACATTGGCCATTCTGCAATATTTGCTGTTCTGCAGCATCCACTGGTGATACCCAGGCAAACAGGGTCTGGAGTGGACCTCTAGCAAACTCCAACAGACCTGCAGCTGAGGGTCCTGACTGTTAGAAGGAAAACTAACAAACAGAAAGGACATCCACACTATCACCATCATCAAAGACCAAGGGTAGATAAAACCACAAAGATGGGGAGAAACCAGAGCAGAAAAGCTGAAAATTCTAAAAATCAGAGTGCCTCTTCTCCTCCAAAGGAATGCAGCTCCTCGCCAGCAACAGAACAAAGCTGGATGGAGAATGACTTTGATGAGTTGAGAAAAGAAGGCTTCAGACGATTGGTAATAACAAACTTCTCCAAGCTAAAGGAGGGTGTTTGAACCCATCACAAAGAAGCTAAAAACCTTGAAAAAAGATTAGATAAATGGCTAACTAGAATAAACAGTGTAGAGAAGACCTTAAATGACCTGATGGAGCTGAAAGCCATGGCATGAGAACTACGTGATGCATGCACAAGCTTCAGTAGGCGATTTGATCAAGTGGAAGAAAGGGTATCAGTGATTGAAGATCAAATGAATTAAATGAAGTGAGAAAAGTTTAGAGAAAAAAGAGTAAAAAGAAACGAACAAAGCCTCCAAGAAATATGGGACTATGTGGAAAGACCAAATCTACATCTGATTGGCATACCTGAAAGTGACAGGGAGAATGGAACCAAGTTAGAAAACACTCTTCAGGATATTATCCAGGAGAACTTCCCCAACCTAGCAAGGCAGACCAACATTCAAATTCAGGCAATACGGAGAATGCCACAAAGATACTCCTCGTGAAGAGCAACTCCAAGACACATAATTGTCAAATTCACCAAAGTTGAAATGAAGGAAAAAATGTTAAGGGCAGCCAGAGAGAAAGGTTGGGTTACCTACGAAGAGAAGCCCATCAGACTAACAGCTGATCTCTCGGCAGAAACTCTACAAGCCAGAAGAGAGTGGGGGCCAATATTCAACATTCTTAAAGAAAAGAATTTTCAACCCAGAATTTCATATCCAGCCAAACTAAGCTTCATAAGTGAAGGATAAATAAAATCCTTTTCAGACAAGCAAATGCTGAGAGATTTTGTCACCATCAGGCCTGCCTTACAAGAGCTCCTGAAGGAGGCACTAAACATGGAAAGGAACAACCGATATCAGCCACTTGCCAAATTGTAAAGATCATCAATGCTAGGAAGAAACTGCATCAACTAATGAGCAAAATAACCAGCTAACATCATAATGACAGGATCAAATTCACACATAACAATATTGACCTTAAATGTAAATGGGCTAAATGCTCCAATTAAAAGACACAGACTGGCAAATTGGATAAAGAGTCAAGACCCATCAGTGTGCTGTATTCAGGAGACCCATCTCACGTGCAGAGACACACATAGGCTCAAAATAAAGGGATGGAGGAAGATCTACCAAGCAAAAGGAAGACAGAAAAGCAGGGTTTGCAATCCTAGTTTCTGATAAAACAGACTTTAAACCAACAAAATCAAAAGAGACAAGACCATTACATAATGGTAAATGGATCAATTCAACAAGAAGAGCTAACCTAAATATATATGCACCCAATACAGGAGCACCCAGATTCATAAAGCAAGCCCTTAGAGACCTACAAAGAGACTTAGATTCCCACACAATAATAATGGGAGACTTTAACACCCCACTGTCAACATTCGACAGATCAATGAGATAGAAAGTTAACAAGGATATCCAGGAATTGAACTCAGCTCTGCACCAAGCAGACCTAATAGACATCTACAGAGCTCTTCACCCCAAATCAACAGAATATACATTCTTCTCAGCACCATATCACACTTATTCCAAAATTGACCACATAGTTGGAAGTAAAGCACTCCTCAGCAAATGTAAAAGAATGGAAATTATAACAAACTGTCTCTCAGACCACAGTGCAATCAAACTAGAACTCAGGATTAAGAAACTCACTTAAAACTGCTCAACTACATGGAAACTGAATAACCTGCTCCTGAATGAATACTGGGTACATAACAAAATGAAGGCAGAAATAAAGATGTTATTTGAAACCAATGAGAACAAAGACACAACATACCAGAATCTCTGGGACACATTTAAAGCAGTGTGTAGAGGGAAATTTATAGCACTAAATGCCCACAAGAGAAAGCAGGAAAGATCTAAAATTGACACCCTAAGATCACAATTAAAAGAACTAGAGAAGCAAGAGCAAACACATTCAAAAGCTAGTACAAGGCAGGAAATAACTAAGATCAGAGCAGAACTGAAGGAGATAGAGACACAGAAAACCCTTCAAAAAATCAATTAATCCAGGAGCGGGTTTTTCAAAAAGATCAACAAAATTGATAGACCGCTAGCAAGACTAATAAAGAAGAAAATAGAGAAGAATCAAATAGATGGAATAAAAAATGATAAAGGGGATATCACCATCAATCCCACAGAAATACAAACTACCATCAGAGAATACTATAAACACCTCTACGCAAATAAACTAGAAAATCTAGAAGAAATGGATAAATTCCTGGACACATACACCCTCCCAAGACTAAACTAGGAAGAAGTTGAATCCCTGAATAGATCAATAACAGGCTCTGAAATTGAGGGAATAATTAATAGCCTACCAACCAAAAAAAGTCCAGGACCAGACAGATTCACAGCCAAATTCTACCAGAGGTACAAGGAGGAGCTGGTACCATTCCTTCTGAAACTATTCCAATCAATAGAAAAAGTGGGAGTCCTCCCTAAATCATTTTATGAGGCCAGCATCATCCTGATACCAAAGCCTGGCAGAGGCACAACAAAAAAAGAGAATTTTAGACCAATATCCCTGATGAACATCAATGCAAAAATCCTCAATATAATACTGGCAAACCGAATCCAGCAGCACATCAAAAAGCTTATCCACCATGATCAAGTGGGCTTCATCCCTGGGATACAAGGCTGGTTCAACATACACAAATCAATAAACGTAATCCAGCATATAAACAGAACCAAAGACAAAAACCACATGATTATCTCAATAGATGCAGAAAAGGCCTTTGACAAAATTCAACAGCGCTTCATGCTAAAAACTTTCAATAAACTAGGTATTGATGGGACGTATGTCAAAATAATAAGAGCTATTTATGACAAACCCACAGCCAATATCATACTGAATGGGCAAAAACTGGAAGCATTCCATTTGAAAACTAGCACAAGAGAGAGACGCCCTCTCTTTTACCACTCCTATTCAAAATAGTGTTGGAAGTTCTGGCCAGGGCAATCAGGCAGGAGAAAGAAATAAAGGGTATTGGATTAGGAAAAGAGGAAGTCAAATTGTCCCTGTTTGCAGATGACATGGTTGTATATCTAGAAAACCCCATCATCTCAGCCCAAAATCTCCCTAAGCTGATAAGCAACTTCAGCAGAGTCTCAGGATACAAAATCAATATGCAAAAATCACAAGCATTCATATACACCAATAACAGACAAACAGAGAGCAAAATCATGAGTGAACTCCCATTCACAATTGCTTCAAAGAGAATAAAATACCAAGGAATCCAACTTACAAGGGATGTGAAGGACTTCTTATGGAGAACTACAAACCACTGCTCAATTAAATAAAAGAGGACACAAACAAATGGAAGAACATTCCATGCTCATGGATAGGAGGAACCAATATCCTGAAAATGGCCATACTGTCCAAGGTAATTTATAGATTCAGTGCCATCCCCATCAAGCTACCAATGACTTTCTTCACAGAATTGGAGAAAACTCCTCTAAAGTTCATATGGAACCAAAAAAAGAGCCTGCATTGCCAAGACAATCCTAAGCAAAAAGAACAAAGCTGGAGGCATCATGCTACCTGACTTCAAACTATACTACAAGGCTACAGTAACCAAAACAGCATGGTACTGGTACCAAAACAGCATGGTACTGCTACCAAAACAGAGATCTAGACCAATGGAACAGAACAGAGCCCTCAGAAATAATACCACACATCTACAACCATCTGATCTTTGACAAACCTGACAAAAACAAGAAATGGAGAAAAGATTCCCTGTTTAATAAGTGGTTCTGGGAAAACTGGCTAGCCATATGTAGAAAGCTGAAACTGGATCCCTTTCTTACACCGCATACAAAAATTAATTCAAGATGGATTAAAGACTTAAATGTTAGACCTAAAACCATAAAAACCCTAGAAGAAAACCTAGGCAATACCATTCAGGACATAGGCATGGGCAAGGACTTCATGACTAAAACACCAAAAGCAATGGCAACAAAAGCCAAAATTGACAAATGGAATCTAATTAAACTAAAGAGCTTCTGCACAGCAAAAGAAACTACCATCAGAGTGAACAGGCAACCTACACAATGGGAGAAAATTTTTACAATCTACCCATGTGACAAAGGGCTAATATCCAGAATCTACAAAGAACTTAAACAAATTTATGAGAAATAAATCAAACAACCCCATCAAAAAGTGGGTGAAGGATGTGAACAGACACTTCTCAAAAGAAGACATTTTTGCAGCCAACGGACACATTAAAAAATGGTCATCATCACTGGCCATCAGAGAAATGCAAATCAAAACCACAATGAGATACCATCTCACACCAGTTAGAATGGCAATCATTAAAAAGTCAGGAAACAGGCTGGGCACGGTGGCTCACGCCTGTAATCCCAGCACTTTGGGAGGCCAAAGCGGGTGGATTGTGAGTTCAGGAGATCAAGACCATCCTGGCTAACATGGTGAAACCCCGTGTCTACTAAAAATTAAAAAAATTAGCCAGGCATGGTGGCTGGCGCCTGTAGTCCCAGCTACTCGGGAGGCTGAGGAAAGAGAATGGCGTGAACCTGGGAGACGGAGCTTGAAGTGAGCCAAGATCGTGCCACTGCACTCTAGCCTGGGCGACAGAGTGAGACTCCGTCTCAAAAAAAAAAACAAAAACAAAAAACAAACCAAAAGTCAGGAAACAACAGGTGCTGGAGAGGATGTGGAGAAATAGGAATACTTTTACACTGTTAGTGGGACTGTAAAGTAGTTCAACCATTGTGGAAGACAGTGTGGCGATTCCTCAAGGATCTAGAACTAGAAATACCATTTGACCCAGCCATCCCATTACTGGGTATATACCCAAAGGATTATAAATCATGCTGCTATAAAGACACATGCACACGTATGTTTATTGCGGCATTCTTCACGATAGCAAAGACTTGGAACCAACCCAAATGTCCATCAATGATAGACTGGATTAAGAACATGTGGCACATATACACCATGGAATACTATGCAGCCATAAAAAAGGATGAGTTCATGTCCTTTGTAGGGACATGGATGAAGCTGGAAACCATCATTCTGAGCAAACTGTCTCAAGGACAGAAAACAAACACCACATGTTCTCACTCATAGGTGGGAATTGAACAATGAGAACACTGGGACACAGGGTGGGGAACATCACACACCAGGGTGGGGTGGGTGGAGGAGGGAGGGATAGCATTAGGAGATATACCTAATGTAAATGATGAGTTAACAGGTGCAGCACACCAACATGGCACATGTATACATATGTAACAAACCTGCACGTTGTTCTCATGTACCCTAGAACATAAAGTATAACAAAAATATATATATACACATAAATATACATATATATCAATATTTATATACACTAATATAAAATGGATATGTATACATATATATGTATATCTACACACACACACCCATATACATACATACACACCTCTAAACCTGGATTCCTAAAGGTTTTCCCATGCCAGTATGGCTTAGTGATTGGATAGAGGTTGTGCTGAAACACTTGAGCCAATGAAGTTTCTGTCTTTTGCCAAAGGATCTCTGTGTGGTAGGGGAGCTCACTCAGAGTTCAGGTGCTTTCAAGCTGACTCAAGCTCCAGCTTTTACTGACCACTGGACCTTTTCTTATCTCTTTTATGCAAACAAATTCAGGGGTAGCCAGGATTGAGTGACTAGCTCGGGCCTTCTCCAGGAAATATACACAGCCAAAGAAGTATTCTCCAACTGTGACTACAGCCTCAGACTAGTAGAGCAGTTGGCTTTCCCTGTTTACCCACCTCAGAGATCAGCACTTTTACCAAATATGCTGCTGGGAGTGGTCATTTCTCATCACTCCAGATTGAGTGAGCTCTCATGGATCGTGACAGAGAAGCTGCCTGTCCTCATGGCCTGGCCTCCTTCTATAAAACCTCTGTCCTTACTGAAGTGAGGAGGAAGGGAGGGCAGATATGTGAGTAGCTTCAGGCTAGAATGCCACAGGTTCTCATTATTCTTATATTCAGCAGTTTTTCAAGCCTAAACACTTCTCAGGTTGTATGCCTTTGGTTGATTTTCAGAGTGCTAAAATGATTGTTTTTGTCAATTTTATCCAGCTTTATAGTTACTTTTTACAGAGAGAATTTGTCTCCTCACTTGGCCATAACCAAAAGCGCACCACTTATTACCTTTAAAAGAATCACTTACATATTAATTATTTCATGTTTACATGCATAGTCTTTTTAAAAAAATACCTAAATGTACTACTCCCTTTTATAGTGTTTAGGAATATGAACTTATAATTTTAAGAGGCTAATTAGCTCAAATCCAGTTTCATTTTTAAATTTTATATCTTGCTTTTTTTCTATGTCAAAATGATTTATCTCATAAGAGAACAGGATAGTAAGAAAACTGAAAAGTGATCAGGCCATTTCGTATGCCTTAATAAAAACTTCCCAAGATGGTATGGTTGAGGAAGAGTATGAAGATCAATGGGTATGGGCCTACATTATTCTAGGACTGACTTATTTCCCTATAGAGTGGAAATCTTCTACTTCTAACTTCTGTGGCAATAAATTCTTTTTTTAAAAGCATGATTATATGAGAACTCTTCAGAGAAAAGAACTTCTATCTCTTCTTTTCATATCACAAAAGCTTACTCTAGTGAATTCTGGGTAACCCAAACTGAAAATTAAATTTAGAATTTGCAGGGTCATGAGCCTTTACCCAGATTATCTCAGGAAAAGGTATTAAACAGGACCATCATTACCCCATTAATCATAAAAAAGTCCAACTGACACAATTGTCTATTCTTTGAGGGAGCAAAAAACCCAGTCAGGCAGACATTGTTTTGTACTCATTTGGTAATTTTGATATTTAAGACTATTCCTTGGACAGAAAAGTATATGACTCTCTAAAGGTCAGGCAAGTCCGTACCACTATGATGATATTCTCAAAGATGAGTTATGTTCCATGCAAGTATATTCACTAAACGTGTACGGTACCAAATACTCTGACTCCTAGTAATAAAAAAAAAATAGCTTTTGGGTCTTTTCCATGCCTTTAGACATGACGAACATAGACTATTTAATTGTATAAAGATTTTCCTGGCATATCTTCCTTTTGGAAAAAAAAAAAGTCCTGAAAGTCCTTCTGTTTTATGAAATATTCTAGTCTCTGTTCTGCATTATATTATTTTACATAGAACTTACAGTCTTAAAAAAGAATGTTCATTTGTTAAAAAGCTCCCAAATTGACTAATATTATTGCTATTATAGTTTGTTTTTACATAGTGTTTAATAGAACATTTGTTGTGATTAAGCAAGATTGCTTCTTTGTCTTCTTTTCTCTTTTCTTCCAAATAGTTCAACGCCATTATAACTTTCCTGTAACAGAGATGGGAATGTTTTCCTTCACTGAATCCCCATCTCATGAATCTACAGTCTTGAAACCCTTATTTTAACAGAACAGTCATCTGACTCGGTTTGGCTGTCTCATACCAAGATCTCTTGGCAGCAACAGAGTAACCCTTGCTGGTACCTGTGAGAGAAAACAAAGGGTCTGTTTTGAGTATAGTAGAAGGTAAAAAATGAACTTGATACTTCTTCACATCTTAAAACTTTTATTTTTTTATTTAAGAAGTATGCTAATAAGTTGTAACATTAACATTTAAATCCCTAGGAACCATCTTTATAGTTGATTATAATATATTTTTATTGGCTAAATATATCACAACTACATTCTATTCCACTCTATTATAGTGATGTTTGTTATTTATTAATAACTATTATTTTTACCTCATTATAAAATAGCTACATAATAGGAAATGTTTAGTAATGTTCTGCAAAGAGGAAAAAATAGAATAAGGGATATTGACCATCTTGGATAGTTTTTCATGAATTCAAAGTCCTCAGTAAGTGATTTTAGAAACTCAACTTTATCAACTTAGTTCAAATAAGCAGTCTTTGCTGATTAAAATGGTCTTTTCTGTCATCAGAGTATTCCAATTCTAAACTCAGAGAATTTAGGAATTTCAGTTTATAATCAGAAAGCTCCCTGGTGAACTATGAATAGTGACAAAGGCCTTAAGGAATATTTATCCCAACTTTGGTAGAACCTGGAGAGTTGTCTTTTACATTTTATCATGCACCTTTCTAGTAACTGCAGTTCTTCTATCCCACAGTGGTACTCTTTAGTTTATGGGAAATTTAAATCCCGATATTAAATCTTTATTAATTTGTGTAACCTCCTTGGTTACACTGGCCTGTAAACAAAGCTCATTTCAGTCTCTGCTCAAACCCTTGGAAAAGTTAGTTAATATCTCTGAACCTCAATTCTGCCTGTAAATATGTAAAATGAAAGGAACCAATTAGATGTCTAGCTATAACATTTCTTGATTTTAAGTGTTTATACTTTTTTAGAATCACCACTCTCCATATATTTGTGTGAGCTAGTCAACTATTATCTATCTATTCATAGCCTCCTTGGTACAACCAATCCTTTCAGACCTTAACTTATCCTGTTCCTGCATCCAAGAATCAATTCAACTGAAATGGCTGGTCAGAACCATTTTTTCTCTTGATCACAAGGGTTCTCCAAACACAAGGATTCCTCAAATGATAAAATACCTGCTCCAGAAGAATCTCTCAATATGGTGCTGAATTTGCATAGGTTATTGATCCTAATTTCTAGACTCTGAATGGAGGCTAGTTGTGCTTGGAGCAGTGGTTCTGAAATGCATAAGGACTTAAAATCCACAGGGTTAGTGCTGGGTGAGGCAGAGGTCAGTAGCTCTTGAACTGGATAGTAAACATCAAGAAATTGAGAAATAAGAAACAGGAACTTTGGGATGCTTTGAGGAGCATACTTAAAACCACCACAGCCTCAGATGTTTGTGTTGAAGGAGTAAGATGGCCAAGAAAAAAAAATGTTAGGTCTGAGAGTTTACTCATTCCAATAACAGACCTGGCAGAGAAATCATTACCCATTTTGCAACACAGCCTTAGGGCAAGTCTGGGCAAGCTCTGGGTGGGCAAAAAATAGGCTTTCCAAAACTCACCTAGCTTTCCAGCCCACCCCACATACATGCCCCACACGTGAAGTCTTCCTTTCTTTCCTCCTTTCTTTCTCCTTCCCCCCTCCTCCTTCCTCTCTCTCTTTCTCTCTTCCAGAATGAATGATTTGTATGACTGTGGAATGTGTTTGTCAGACAAGTCCATCAGGGACTTATAACAGTCCCTTAATAGGGTAAGAGAGAGATATGAGTCTTGTGGTCATAAGTGGTTGGGCTTCCCCACTACCTCATTCATTTATGTTAGCTAACTATTAAAATCTAGGTCTTTACTAATTTATAGTTAAAATATACATAGGAGTAAATGTGTGTTTGTGTGTGTGGGTCTGTGTGTGTATAAACACTGATGGATATTTTTCCAAATGAACTGATGATGACCTCTAACTTCTGGTTCAGGAGAAGGAACTTTATGTCCTACTTTTGCTCTGGAAAAATGAAAAGACTGCTAAGGGGGAGTAGTCATGATGGAATTGTGCATGTGTGTGTTAGGTAATATTGGGTGGAAAATTAAGGGATATTTTCCTTTGTAGTATTCCAAATAAATCTGTTTATGTCATAGATAGTTACTTGGAATAAATATCTTTCTTCATGAGTGCCTTCTTAATTTCCAGAAAAATCTTATAAAGGTTTCTCAGTAAGGTTCTTTAAATAAACTTTGTTTCAATCATAATAATACTAGCTACCATTGAGCATTTACACTTCCTAGCATTGTGTCCAACACTTTACATTCTTTATCTCTCATCCTTATACTCTCAAAAGATGAGGCATTGATATTCCCAGAAAACTGAGATTTGGGGAGGCTAAGTAAATTTGCCTAAGGTTATGGAACAAATACATTGCACAGCTGTTACTTGATCATAGATCTGACTGTCTCCAACCATTGGACACTTACTGTTGTCACATAAGGGGATTCAGACAGATATCTAGCTTATTTTATAACTGTTCTCATTTGGTGAGAGATTGTCTATAAAGATGTTTGGTTTTTGTGAGCTTTAATGGCTGATGTAAAACAATTTGGTAATTATTTTAAATTAAAAAAAATCTTATAATCAATCTAAACATACTCCTATGTCATATACTGAGACTCTTAGAAAATATTTTAGAGTAGAGGCAAGCAGTCTTCAGATAGTGAATTATAATGCCTATCTACTTTTAAAGAGTGATATGACACCACTTTCAAAAATCTAGACTTCAGATGGCTTCCAAATGTACACCTATATCTACAGCAATACTTGGATATAGTATTTCCTGAAATATAGTCTTTCTCTTAAAGAAAAGAAGAATAATATTAGTTCAGGTCCTTGAGATATGAGGCAAGGATTAGAGATTTGTTAAGTAAATGTTGACCCAGACTATATAACTCTAATGAGCAAAATCCCTTTAAAAATTTTTAAGGAGATGGGATAACAGTAAGTAATATTTATTGAAAGCCTGTTGTGTGTTATGTGCTACTAGGAGCTTAGACAACATAACCTCATGTGGACCTTACAACTGCTCTGGAGGTCAGTCATTGTTCTTGAGTCGGGCTCTTTTTTCTGGTATAAGAAACAGAGTCACCCCCTCATGCTGTCTCAAAAGGCATGAGTTATTTTAAGGGAGAGTGGGTGGAGGGTTTGTACAGTAAGGGAACCAGGAAGCTCATGGAATTGTCATACAATCTGGCCTTACAAACACTTCAGTTACAACTCTGTCAAAATGGGAAGGGGCTCAAGAAACTTGCTTTTCCCATCTAAGGAAAGGATGGTATTTTCTGGCTTTTGGTGAGGTGATTTATCTTCAGAATGGGTCTAATCTGAAAACAGACCCCACTGGGCAGAAACATGAAATCCATGTTCATAATTATGTAAATGAAATGAAAATTACTTGCATTCTTATAACATCTATATAAAAATTATAATTTTCTGTTTATTTTCCCACAGTTTTTCCTGTAATTATATTTTTTGGTTACATTACTTTTTATAATAAAATAGTGACAGGTTTTACATTACTTTTTATAATAAAATAGTGACAGGTTTTATAATAAAATAGTGACAGGTTTTATAAAAAGCCAATCTGTAATTGGCTTTTTAATGAAATGTGCTTTCCATGGAAATATGCCAAATTTGACACTGGTGTCAACTTCATTGTACTCATTCACATATATAATACACACTACACATTTTTACATAGACACATACATATATAAAGGCACACATACCTATATGCATAATTCATTTAAGCATTTTTATTATTGGACACTTGAGTTGTTTTCAGTGTTTTGCTAATTTAAACAACACCATGTTGAACAACTTTGCATACATACAGTTTCACACATACGTGCATATATTCTAAGGAGTGGAATTGCTGGATGCAAATTTACATACCTTTTAAAGACTTGTTACATATTTGTCCTCCGAATCCTCTCTCAAAGTATTGTACCAATTTATACTTCCCCCAGCATTGTATGAGACTTACAATTTCTGTGTACCTTCCTCAAACCTTCACATTCTTCTAATTTGAGCACTTCAGGTATGACCAGACTGTAGAGCCTCAGGTTACTGCTTATTTACCAATTGTTTTTCAGCTGATACTTTTAAGCCTTCTACTCCAATTAGGCCACAGACTCCTATTTCCTTTCCTTTTATGATAATGCTGGCTAGGGCTCATTTAGCCTAATTTCTGTTTTGTGCCCTAGTAGAGTAGCTTCCTTTGTCCATGCTTAAATGATTTCAGAAGTCTAAAAGCGAATTTTCCAATACATATACCCGCTTCTTTCATGTCAGTAAAATAAAAGCATTATGGGACTGCTCAATTTGATATGTTATCTCAACTAATCTGTTAATACTAAATTGCAGACACTCAAAGGTGAGAATCAGTCCTAGGAAGATTGTGAGCAACCAGTCTACAATGCAAATACTAAGCAGGCTCAAAAGTAGATCTATAACTACAGCTGCAGCTCCATCAAGGCAACAAGTGGACACATCCTGGCAAAGTACAATCTGACCTCCTTTGTTTTACATTTGCTCATTGTTCTTTAACACATTTTAACTTGAAAAAGTTAAATAGCCTTCAATAACAAGACAATTACACTGTCATAGAATTAGTGTTGAAATCTTCCAGCTCACATACTAGACAAAACATAGTTCGCCCAATAACTATCTGGAGGATCCCTGAAGAGGATGCTAACCACATGACTATTGCTTCCCTTATTCAACCCACCCCTGAATGGCATCAAGGCTGTTAGCTCAGAGTGAAGAGGCTTTTAAACGCTGTCCTGTAGACTGGTATGGACAGGCTGCACTTCCGATTTATCTAGAGAGATATAAGACATGATCCATGGCCAAGGTAATGGGGTGGGCTCAGACATTTTTAAGTTCCTCCAGTAATTTTGGTAAATAGTTCTAGTTTTTGGAACTATGGCTCAGAGCATCAAAGAGAAATGTAGCTCCTGCTCCCATCCTGTGAACTTTACACAACTGCCTAAAGCTATGATATCTAATATGGTAGACAGTAGCCACTAGGCACATGTGGCTATTGGCCACTTGAAGTATGCATAGCTAGTCAAGATTTCAAAGACTTACACTAAAATCATAATGTTTTGGACATAGGGGGTTACATAAAAGTATTATAAGACCTAATTTCATCTTTTTAAAAACATATTTTAATGTGGCAATAAAGCATTTAAAGTTACATAAGTGGCTTACATTATATTTCTACTGGACAATTTTGATCTAGAAGGCATAGGTTCCATAGCTCAGGAACTTTGAGTCATAAAATTTTAAAGTTATAGGAATCTTGTAGATGAAACAATTATCTCACTTTGCGAATGAGGAAACAGGTACCCCATTGGTAAAGTGACTTATTCTGGTAACCTGAGTTGTTGGTAGAGCCAGGGTATTCCCGAATCCCACAACTCTGGATTTCCATCCAATGCTAGCTTCTCCCTCCCGTGCTGCTTGTCTTTGGCGACAGTAGCCACACTGAGTGTTTTAGGATTCCTAGAATTCTGAGGCATAGAAAGCCTCACCACTCATAGCCCCTGCTGTAGTCTCTGCTCACCAGATTCTGTTTGCATAACTAATGCGTTCAAATTCATTACTACAGAACCATAGTCATGCCCTTAAGCAGATGCCTCCTCTTTTCACCATCTCACATTATTAGTTTTGCCTCCACACGGAGCTATGGTTTAAGTGAGGCCTTAGTATCTTTGCAAAATATGGTTCCAAAAAACAAATTCTACTTATTTGAGTAGTGTGACATTCACTAATAATATTTCTCCCACCCGCATGTTTACTAACATTCTGGTTTTCTCTGGCATCCAGAGAACAATGTTTCTTCTTCTCCAGTACTAGTTAGAAGGATCAAGTGCTGATGGGTGGTGAGCCCCTCCCTGGCTCCTGCCCTTTAGCCACAAAAACAAGTTATCAGCCGGGCGCGGTGGCTCAAGCCTGTAATCCCAGCACTTTGGGAGGCCAAGGCGGGTGGATGACGAGGTCAGGAGATCGAGACCATCCTGGCTAACACGGTGAAACCCCGTCTCTACTAAAAATACAAAAAATTAGCCGGGCATGGTAGTGGGCGCCTGTGGTCCCAGCTACACAGGAGGCTGAGGCAGGAGAAAGGCACGAACCGAGGAGGCAGAGCTTGCAGTGAGCCGACACCGCGCCACTGCACTCCAGCCTGGGTGACAGAGCGAGACTCCATCTCAAAAAAAAAAAAAAAGTTATCTTTTTGCATGGCATCAGCAGAGCCTTGCTTATATAACAGTTATTTTAAGCCAAAAAATTGTTTTTCTTCTTTCTCATCTTTTAATAAAATATGTAAGAACTTTAATAGTGTTATTGGTAAGCATCCAAAATATTTAGAAACTACTTCCCCTGCCACAGAAATATTTGCTGCTCTGAAGGGTGCAAAGGATCTACTTTCCCCAATGATTCCAAGCCAGTTGAGATTCATGCATATATGTCCCAAAATGTATTAAAATCCGCGTGCGCACGTGTGTGCGTATTTTTCAGTCCGTGCAGATGCATAGAAATGCCCAGCCCATGTCTGTTGCATTTTGATGTATTTCCTTCTGAATGCCTCAAGTTTAAGCTGATCTGTCAAGTATAGAATTTATAGGGAGTAATTAACCCAAGTCACTGATAAATTAAAATGTCCCTAGGCAAATAAGAGTATGTGAATAAATCTGATTTTTTAATGATTTCTTAGAACAGGTCACAAAAATACTTTCAATTTCAGTCCTTTACTGTCTAGTTGAATCCTTGCTGCTGGAAGAAGGCAGGCAAGTCTTCTTTGCCTTTCTTCAAAGCCTGGTATCCAATGCAGCAAAAATTCCTGATCATGAGTCTCTTTCCTACATGACTTGTAGGTGATTTTTTTGTTTGTTTGTTTTTTCTGCTACTGACTGTTTCTGATCATAGAGATCTAGGGCAATGACATTCACTTTGTGAATAGTAATAAATGAAAATGTCATGTTTGGAGATATAATATCACTACCATCTGTAATAGCAGACTGCAGCCTACATTGGCATAAATACTAGTGCCATACAATTATTTATAAATGGAGCTTTGTTGAGGGGAAGAGTTATTCTTTAATTAATAAAAATCTAAGACAAGGTGGTGATGGAATATGCCAGGTGTAGGGTAGAAAATGCAGTTCTTGGAAGTATCCTTCCCAGTGGCAGGAACTGAAGACTCCAGATCAACCAGGTGGACCTTTTCATTGATGAGCTGATAGCTTCTAGGCTGTGGGGAACCTCTGGTGCCTTACAACTCCAACTACTGCAGAATTTCTTGTTGTGCCTCATAAACAAATGATCTTCCTATTGGAAGAGCTACGTGGTCCTTGGACAAACAAAGATAGTGTATTGCTTTAAACCTTATCTATTTGCTACAGTTTCCTTCTCCTGCCAATATGAGCATGCCTCTAAATGCCACAAGGTGTTTGAATTTAATCAAAGTTGGCTCTACTTTTGCCTTTTGTTTGGCTAAAGCATCAAGCCATCTTCTTGATGCATTATTGTGTTTATCAGTCAGATTTATGTAGGTTAGAAAGCATTCAGAAGTCATTATTTCAGTTTCATAGTTCTTAGAGGTCTCTACCCTTAAACTTTGAAAGTAAACATGAACAGTATCTCTCTACACATACACAGTAACCTCAGTGCAATGTTTTTAAGCTTCAAGTTGCAATCTATTAGTGGATCTTGAAATCTATTTGGTTGATCAAATTCTCTTTCTTTTTTAATGAAAGACTAAAATAAAAAATAGAAACATTGACTTCTGAAACTTTAATATATATATATTTCTATATCTTTATTGTCTATCTTCTATTTATCATCTGCCTATCCATATTAGTTTTAGTTTAAAGAAAAGGTTTGAAGAAAACCTGCCTTAAGGGAACTCTCAGAAATAGATTATTAGAGTACATAACAATTCTTATGATTTCATGCTAGACTAAACAGGGAACATTTACTATACAAGCATTTGTAGGTTTGCATCTATGATATCTTTCACAACTTCCTCCTTCTAAACCTCCATATTATTATTTTTTTAACGGTAGAGAGATTAGAAAAGGGGGTAATCATAAGTCTTAAGGATTTTAGTAATTGTTGTCAACCATCTATGATCAAATTTAAATATACTTTTCTTCCTATTTATAATTTTAGTTCAGCTACTGTAGTTATATAGCTTTTGTTTCCTATATATAGCAAATACTGTTTTAATATTAGTAAAATTCAGAAGCTTCTTGTCTAGGTTTAAATTTCAGAGAACGACAGCTGATAGATCAGGGATAAATAAAAGTTAGTATTATTCTTTCACACTCAGAATAAAAACTGTAATACAGATCATTAATTTCAGTACAGTGTATAGGACAGGTGATATGGTTAAGTGGAAACAGATAGGCTTTGCAATATTATTACAAATTAGGAATCTATAATACTTCCATTACTTTTCAAGCATATGCTAGCTCATCTATCGTTCTGAGTGTTGATGTAGCTCATTTTACTCACCAAATGGCATCTATTGACTTGTGAGGCAAGATCTCTTAGGTTAGTTTGTTAAGCCATAGTCATTCTTAGTGGCATCCAAAGAAAGCACAGTTCATATGGCAACATTATTTTCAAATGATTCCCCACAAAATTATGTTTTACTTAAAAACTTGCTTAAAGAGAAGGTATATTACACCATGGAATACTATGCAGCTATAAAAAGGAACAAGATCATGTCCTTTGCAGAGTCATGGATGGAGTCATTATCCTCAGCAAACTAACGCAGGAACAGAAAACCAAACACCGCATGTTCTCACTTATAAGTAGGAGCTGAATGATAAGAACACAGGGAGGAGAACAACACACACTGGGGCCTGTGGGTGACAGGGGAGGGAGAGCATCAGGAAACACAGCTAATGGATGCTGGGCTTAATACCTAGGTGATGGGTTGATAGGTGCAGCAAACCACCATGGCACACATTTACCTATGTCACAAAACACATCCTGCACATGTACCCTGGAACTTAAAATTTTTTAAAATTTTGAAAAAGGTGAGGAATATTTATCTGCATCTGCATCTGGAAAAAAAGTCATATCTTGACATGTATTTTAATATTTCATTTGTAATTTCCTGGTAATTTTACTTATTGAAACATGGGGAAAATATTCAAAAGCTAGTTTTTAAAAGACTTGAAAATAAAGGTGACACCATTATCCCTCTTTAAATAGAGCATGAATATTTCAATGAATTTACCAATTTAGTGTTAACTCTCTCAGTCCCTTTGTAACATTAGTGTGGATACTTAATATGTACATAAATTTGGAAAAGGTCGCCACGTTGGCCGCATCATAAGATAATTCTAATAAAGTCAAATGCTCAAATACCACTTTTAATAACTTTCCTATTAAGCCCCAGCACTTTAAAGATGATAGTTAATTTTGATTCTTCAGTTACTTATTCCTCTGTGATGAATTTGACATTTTTAATTTTTTTTAATGCCTTGCGTGCCTTGGGGAGAAAAGAAAAACTATGAGTTGAGTTTTCTGCTTTTATGTGCTAATATTTGTGCTGACTGCATGACAATTAAATTCACTGGTCAGAGTTCTGATGATTTGGGATACATTTTTTAAGATGCCATTTTTTACAGCTATTATTGTAAAATTTGAGGAAAATGACATCTATAATTTTTATCATAGAGCCATTTATATTCTAATATTGAAAGAGATTTTAAAATTATATAACTGAAGTTTTTTTGTTTTGTTTTTGTTTTTTTTGAGATGGAGTCTCGCTCTGTTGCCCAGGCTGGAGTGGCGTGATCTCGGCTGACCACAACCTCCGCTTCCTGGGTTCAGGCGATTCTTCTGCCTTAGCCTCCCCAGTAGCTGTGATTACAGGTGTATGCCACCACGCCTGGGTAACTTTTTCTACTTTTAGTAGAGGTGGGGTTTCACCATGTTGGGCAGGCTGGTGTCAAACTCCTGACCTTGTGATCTGCCTGCTTCAGCCTCCCAAAGTGCTGGGATTACAGGTGTGAGCCACTGCACCCGGCCGAATATAAGTTTTAACATCAAGAAATACCCATAGCTTCTTAGTTTATATGGCTTAATGAGCTTTTTTGAGATTTACAAAATAATCAGATTGTTTTCCAGAATTATTCCTGGACTCACAATTTGTAAGATTCTTTTAAAATATCTCAAGAGAGCTGGGTGTGATGGTGCACATCTACCGTCCCAGCTGCTCAGGAGGCTAAGGTGAGAGTATCACTTGAGCCCAGGAGTTTGAGGTTGTAGTGAGCTATGATCCTGCCACTGTACTCCAGCCTGGGCAACAGAGCAAGACCCCATCTCTGGAAAAAAAAATTTGTGTGTGTGTGTATCTCATAAGCCTCTGGCTGCTCTCCAAACTCTTATTTAGTCTTATCCAGTAGAAACACATTAACCATCAAATAAATCCTTGATTTTTACTGAAAAATAAATAAGCTTATATTTAGCAAATGTACTATCACAATAGTACTTCTCAAAGAGTTCCTGTTTAATGCATTATGTCATCAACTGATTAATGAAAAGGGACTGACAACAAACGTGAGTCGTATCTGAAGCTACAAAATAGAGCTATTCTATCATCCTCCTTCTGATGAAAATTATCTAGACTATGTATTGTATTATATACATATTTTGTGTATGTCATTATATTAAAATATATACCGTTTTAGACTGTAAAGACCCTCAGAGATATTCTGCACCAGTGGTTCTCAGACGGGATTCACTTTCAGAAGCTGTAAAACTTGTTTAGACTATGCATCCTGCAACAGGTAAACTGGAATCTCTGTGATAGGGCCCCAGGTATCAAAGGTTTATAAATTCCCTAAGTGATTCCAATATACAGTCTAAGTGTTAAGAACTATTGGCTTAGGCCAGTGGTCTTCAAACTCAAAGGTACATAAGAATCACCTGCAGAGTTTTTTAAAACATGGATTCCTGGCCCTCACCCCTAGAGAATCTAATTAAGTAGATCTGGGATTGGTCTGAAAATTTTCAAGATCTCAAGTGCTATGGACTGAATTTTGTTCCCCAAAATTCATATGTAAGCCCCAACCTCCAATGTGACCATATTTGGAAATAGAGCTTTTAGGATTAAAGAAAGGCAAAATGAGGTCATAAGGGTGGTGCCTTATAAGAGGGAGAAAGAGAGATCACTCTGTCTCCATGTGCAGGCCACGTGAGAACATACGCTACTGTCTGCAAGCAAGGAAGAGAACCCTCATCAGAAACAGAATTGGTTAGCACCTTGATCTTGAACTTCCTAGCCTCCAGCACTGTGAGAAATAAATTTCTATTGTTTTAGCCATCCAGTCTATGGTATTTTGTCATGGCATCCCAGGCTGACTAATGAATCAGTGATGCTAATAGCAGTGGTCCATGGACCATATTTTTGAGCACCTCTAGCCTAGGCCACATCCCCCAGAAATTTCGCTTTAATTTGTCTGGAGGTAGTACAGGGCATCATTTATTTTCCCAAAGTTTCCTGGGTGGTCCTAAAGTATAACCATACTTGAGAACAAATGAAGTAGAATGGTTTCTTCTATTTATAGCTAAGGACACTAAGACTCAAAAGAAGTTAAGTGATTTTCCCAAGTTATCATGGTTTATGCTACTGCTGATTTTTCCAAATGTACAGGGGAAGTAAAAACAGAATTTCTTCTAGGGTCAATTTAGTCCTAGAACCTAGAACTTTCAGTTTCCAGAATTAACCCATTAATTTCCCCCTAGACAACATTAAAATTTGTCAATTTCAGGCAGATTCATTTAAAGTAACTTTTCCATTATACTACAATCCAAGATTGTTGTATCCTATATCTATTTCTACTTTGTAACAGTTGCTT
The DNA here is from genome assembly GCF_029289425.2 of Pan paniscus. NCBI lineage: Eukaryota > Metazoa > Chordata > Mammalia > Primates > Hominidae > Pan > Pan paniscus. The sequence goes on from NC_073254.2 coordinate 136,371,445, forward strand.
TTTTTTGCCACATGTTTAATGACTGATCAGAAAGTGAGATATTTAAATATATATATATACACACACACATATATGCATATATGTGTGTGCTTGTGTGTGTGTCTATATGATAGATACTTGCCACATGTTTAATGACTGATCAGAAAGTGAGATTTTAAAATATACATACATATACACACATATGTGTGCACTTTGTGTGTGTGTGTGTATATATATATGATAGATACTTAGCTGATCTTCACACCACAACATTAATCTGCCCACCATGAACAGAAGCACTGCTTCTGCTTCAAGTATCAGCCTTCTTGTATAACAGGAAATTCAGAAAATTGATTCATGCAATAAAAAGATGGAAATTTATTAGAACTTTTAAATACCTTAATTCCCAGGTATAATCAGAGGAAAAATAACTCAAGATGGGTGAAAGTTTATTAAAGATTTCACCTCAAGGACAGGCATTTAGTTAGATAGTGATTTTACATATGTAGTGATGTGAACTTACATTGTTCATATATCGGGGAGAGATTACATCATAAGTAATACAACACATTAAGCTTAACGCTGCTAAATGAAAGGTGCCATCCCCTGCACATTCTGAGTAGGCACTTGATTTCTTTGAAAAATCAACCTTATTTCTTCTTAGGCACTGATATTTTGTTAATGGAGCAAATGAATCTACATTTTTTCATAAATTGCCAGAGTTAATATGAAATATGCACTTCCCAAAAGGAGAAGTTAGTTGTACATTTTTGGCCAATGATTCAGCAAGAAGTGAGAAAAAGAAAATCTGGCTAGGAATCAGGAGGCTTGACTTCTCCTTCCACTTCTAACTAATTAGCAGCAAAAACTGGTAACAGTCCCCATCTATGTTAACCTTGGTTTCTTTGTAAAACAAAATGGTTAGAATATAATTATTCCAAGTTTCCTTATACTTTTCTCACTTAGATGACAAATACTTCTACGGAATGCTGTGTTTTTTGTTTGTTTGTTTGTTAAACTGTTGTTGGGTTTTTATTTTGTTATTTTAACATTTTTTAAAAATGGCAGTGTTTCCATTTGGCCAAGATGAGTAAAAATGGCAAAATCAAAATGTCACTATTAAAAAATCAAAAATGAAAGAAAACATGGAAAAAGAACCAGTGTGTATTCTTTGGAGTTTGGTGAGAAAGGACATAGAAACATGTCACTAGACTACATACTTAAGTTTAACATCAGCAAACTGTCGACTATTTCCCATCTAAAAGATACTATAAATGCAAAATAGCCAAGATTTTCTTTGCCTGACACAGGTAATCTCATCAGCAGAAGAAAAGGCCTGAGCAGAAGGAGAAGTCTGAATGGCCTGGCTGTTAAATGTTTTACTGGAATTCACTATGTGTAATACTCAGGCAGCAGAAACTTGAAGTGAAACATTAACTGCAATATGAAGTCAACTTCACTAGTTCAGCCAGTATTGACATCAAATATTATTTTTCCCAAACTGCATATCCAACAAAAGTATTTAGAAAGAAATACATTAGTGAGCTTGAGTTAATAAAAACTAATCTTCACAATATTTTATATAATAAACCAGAAGAAATGTGGCAAATAAACATATTCTCTAATTAATACTTCATTTGGTTCAAGTACCTGTTTAGTAACACTTTTTTTTTTTTTTTGACACCGAGTTTCACTCTTGTTGCCCAGGCTGGAGTGCAGTGGTGTGATCTCGGCTCACTGCAACCTCTGCCTCTTGGGTTCAAGCAATTCTCGTGCCTCAGCCTCCTGAGTAACTGGGATTACAGTGTGCGCCACCATGCCCGGCTAATTTTTTGTGTGTGTTTTTAGTACAGATGGGGTTTTGCCATGTTGCCCAGGCTGATCTCGAACTCCTGGGCTCAAGCAATTTGCCTGCATTGGCCTCCCAAAGTGCTGGGATTACAGGTGTGAGCCACCTCACCCAGCCTATTTAGTAACACTCTATAAAACAGTGGTTCCAAACTTTTGGTACATTGGAATCACAGAGTTTTAAACACCTCAAACTTTCTAATTTGGTTGGCACAGACTATAACTGGGGCATCAGAAGTTCTTTTTTTGTGAGGGGGATGGAGTCTTGCTCTATTGCCCAGGCTGGAGTGCAGTGGTGCAATCGGCTCACTGCAAGCTCCGCCTCCTGGGTTCACGCCATTCTCCTGCCTCAGCCTCCCGAGTAGCTGGGACTACAAGCACCCACCACCACGCCTGGCTAATTTTTTGTATATTTAGTAGAGACGGGGTTTCACCGTGTTAGCCAGGATGGTCTCGATCTCCTGACCTCGTGATCTGCCCATCTCGGCCTCCCAAAGTGCTGGGATCACAGCCGTGAGCCACCGCGCGTGGCCAGAAGTTCTTAAAGCTCTCCAAATGGTTCTAATGTGCAGCAAAGTTTGGGAAGCACCACTATGTAGCATTGGTTCTAACTCTGGCTGCACATTGGAACTATCTCATACCTTTAAAAGCATATGGGGTATCTGGACTTCATCCTAGAAGGAATTAAATCAGAATTTCTAAGAGTACAACTAGGCATTGGTGTGTTTTGGGTTCTCCCAAGTGATGCTAATATGCACCCAGGGGTTAGAATTACTATTATAGAATACTGCCACGACAATCCTTATCTCCTCCTGAAGAGCACAGAAGGCTTGATTTCCAAACTATTGCAAAAACTGGCATGACCTCAACTACTTTTAGCAGGGTTCTGAGAGGTAGGGTATCACTCACCTTAATTGGTTCAGATCCTGCCTGAAAAATGCCCAGGCATGTTCCAGTCCACACAAGACTGATTCCAAAGGGTGTATCTCTCATTGACAGCCCCTAGAACCATTCTAAGTTATGACAATAAACACCTACTTACTGAGTTCTCATTCCTTGGCAGGTATTTTATATACAACGTTTGGTTTGCTCCTTCCAGAAACTGTATGAGAAAAGTTTGCATATCAAAATCCTACTGATGAGAAAGTGGAACTCAACAATGTTAAATGACTTGCCTGCCTAAGGTCACACAGTTAGTGACAGAGTCTAGATTTCAGCCTAGTTTTGTTCAACTTCAAAGTCCTTGCTCTTATTTGATGGACACATTAAATTATCCACCATGGTATCTAGACTGGGACACAGCCACAATCTGAAAATTGAATTCTAATTTAATAAACGTGCCCTCTGCCAGGAAATATGAGGAATGGCTATAGAAATGAAGAAGAGTCTCTACCATGAAGGAGCTTATAATACTAAATGTTACACTCCTTTTGGTCTATTAAGTCTGAGGAAAAGAATAAACATCTAATTTCATTCATTCATGTAACAAATATCAGTAATTTTTGTAATTTCAGAGAACAATATTATAATTTGGAAGGTGTTTAGGACCTTAGGTAGTTTATAATAAGAGGTGATATAAAATCATCCATTTCAAAAGTCAATTGTCAATGAATGGAGAATAGCTTTCAACTGAGGCCAGGATATGCAAACTGTAAATGAGGCTTTAGACACAAAAAGTTAGTCTAGGCCAAGTGGTTTAGTGGAAGGATCCTAGATTGTATATCAGAAAACATAATCGTTATGTGGTCTGAACCATTTATGGTTTGGGAAATTCACTTTAACTTCCAGAGCCTCTGTTTCCTCATCAGTCAGTGCCTGTGAGGATAAAAGGAGACATGTATGGACGTGCCTGGTACATTTCATGACCTATTAGAAGATTGTGAGGCCAGGAAGTATGTACCTGCAGAAATCTCAAATTGTGACTTGCAGTGGAGGTGGAATTCAATTATTATTAAGAATGTAGGTCAATGTTTCATTTTTTTTAAAGATGAAAACTAAGCCCACGAAGCTTGAGTCATCTGGAGATGAAGCAGTCGCAGCAGAGCAGTCTTGGTAATGGAGAAGATCATGTCACCACTGAGAAAGGCAGGGAGGGAGGCCTGAGCAAGGAAGCTTGGAGAAGCCTCTGGAGGATGCCTGGCCAGGGCTGAATGCTCAGAAATGGAAGGGAAAGCTCAGGAGATTATCACTGAATCAGTAAGTACAAGTACAGGGCAGTATGGCTTGAGCAAACCAAAATGATCTTACTTCTTCTGTGATCTGAAGATGAGAGAATCTATAGGTGCAGGGTAAGGCAGTTTTACAAATAGAATAATTTTGGCCTGAGGAAGAAAAACAAAAAGCATTTCAAGAATGGAAGCAGATGTATAGTCATGGACCAGACTGATTAGTAAAACATAAAAGGCAGATTAAAATTTAGTTTAATGAATTAAACTCAAGAGGAGAACAGAAGCCGCATACCTGTAACAGCCCTGTAATATTGTTACTCTGTTATTTTAGGCTAAAGCCAAGAATAAACTAAGGACGACAACAACAAAAAATAACATTTTGTTTTGTTCAGACAAGAAGAACATGGAAGGGATGCCTCTGCTTGAGATAAAATGGATGACTAAACAAAACTAATTCCCTTTTTTTTGTCTTCTCTATTATGTAAAAATAAACCATTAAATGTAAGGGATAAAATAAGCTTTCAAAGAGTTAACTGAAAAGATAGGTGAAGAAGCTTGTAAGAAAATATGTCGTAGCTGTCTAAAGCTTAACTTCTCCTTGCCTAGTAAATTTCCATCTCAGCAAGGAGAGTTTACCAATAAGGACTCTCAGCTAGAATAAGCATAGAGGGAGATGAACACTAAAAAACTGGAGGTGGACAGATGGAGTTCCAGTTTTTGCCTTAGTCTGAAACCAAGGCAAGAAACTTTTCACAGATACTGAACAAAATGAATAAACCTATTATTAAAATGACATCTGGATACTTAGAAAAGGAAGACACAATTTTGTAGACATGAACCACAATTCACTAAGTAGTCATTTCCTTTGTTTTTTGACAATATTACAGTAGAGCAAAGACATCCAATAGACAAAGCTCATCTGCTGTCTGTTTGGAGCTGCATCTAGGAGTAAGGGGTCACTTTTTCCTAATCCTTCAGCTAAGGTGAGAGTGGGGATACCTTTTTCTAATTCTTACAAAAGTGCCACGTACCCATGTACACAGGCTGCTACCCTGGGACAACAGACAAAAATAGGACAAGGTAACATGTGGGTCCTCAACTGATAAGAATGTTCATCAGTAGCATTCAAATCCAGTGTCGGTTGGCAGAGGAAGGTACCTGAGAATGAGAACTTAAATGATGGCATGGCATACAGACCGGATTTACAGAGGTCATGAAATTGAGAGGTAGAATTACTCAGTTATATCAATGATACCCAATATGTCCACAAGCTAAGAGGCCTAATTTAACACAATAAAATTCAGTAGAATCACAGGTAAAGTGCTGAACACTGCATTGAGTGTAGTTGTCTAGTTCAGTGATTCTCCAACTAAACTTTTAACACTTTAAGGTTTTATTTGGTAGATTGTAATATGGAGTCAGCTGGGTAATATTGCTGCCATGGAAGCTCCAAGGATATACTTAGGGAAATACAGTAATTACAACAAAGCCATTAAACATCTTTCTAGTTTGTCACTTGGGTGAAACCTTGAATTCAATTCTTGGCATCAGGGTTTGAGAGAGATGTTGGCAAAGTAAATCTCCTCCTGAGAGCTTTCCTAATGGATGAAGAAAAGCTGATGGAGTTAATATGTACCCAGGTAAATTGAAGTATTCTCCTGTGGAATCAAGGCTAGGTGTATCCTGTAGATTCCAGAGAGCAGAATAGCAGATCTGTTGAGACTTACTGTAATGGGGTGGGCGGGGCCGGGGGGACGGGGGTGCTTTGCACAAAGTGAATGTCATCCAGAGGCCAATTTGCAGGTCACTCAAAAGCAAAATTGTGGGGGGTGTGAGGGTAAAGGGGAGCAAATGACAGTCAGTACTACCTCCTTTGAAGAATTCTCAATCCTGGTTGTACATTGTGATCATCTAGGAAGAGATTTTAAAATGCAGATGCTGATGCTTAGACCCTAACCTCAGAGATTCTGATTTGTTGTTCTTGTGTGGGGGTCCCCATTGGAAAGAATTTATTATAGCTCCCCTGCTGATTCTAAAGTTCTAGGTTGGAGAATCACTGAACTAGACTACTACTTGCTGAGAGGTTACGTAAATTAAACCAGATGTTTTTTCTAAAGTCTCTTTCAAATTTGAGAAGATAAATGGAAATTAACACTTACGGATTACATAATACAGCTAGACACTTTCACAATTTATTCTAATAATTGAATTAGTATATGTAAATCTCTTAGCACAGTGACCGTCTGATATGGTGTAGTAAACTCTCAATAAACATTAGCTATTTTTATTATATCCTCTCCATAACTGTTCAAACAAGGTATTATATTGTTACACTATAGATGAGGAAACTGAGGTTCTGATGTTAGTTTTCCAAGGCCCACAGTAGTAAAAGCAAAGTTTGGATTTGAACCAAAAATTAGTTCCAGTTTCCAGAGCCCTCTTCTCTCCTCGACAGGCCTTCCCTAAAGCATCAAGAAGTTTATGCAAATTAGTGGTTTACCTGAGTGAACATTTAAAAAATTTAATAGTACCACTTCCTCTTGACCTGTTTGTAAGGAGTTCCTCTTAAATGCAATTTCTGAAAAAGAGAAGCCTAAACTGAGACATCCACATTTTTTCCTTATTTGGCCAAATAGAAGTGAGAACCTCTGAGGATAGAGGAATTGGATGGAGGTGCCCTTCAGAACTCATGGAGAAAAGCACTGCTCCCAGTAAAATATCTCTCATTCTAATGAATGGGTAAGTATCCTACAAATCTTTCACTTCTGTACAATCTAGGTCTGGTAGGTTACTTGCACACACTGGGTGGAGGTGGAAGGGGCAAAGTATTCCTGAGGTGATGGCCCTGATCCTACCTCACATCTCCTTGGGGCCTGGTTGGACCTGGCTGAGCGTGTTTGAGCAGTGGCTGATTTTTGGAAAACAGGAGAACTCTTCTCCAGGAGGCTGTGACTACCAAGGTTGCAAATGCTCCACCTGAACTTGGGTGCATGAGGGATCTCTCTCTCTCACACACACACACACCCCACCGCGTAATATAAATTTCTGTTTGTGAGCTGCCTACGTTAAATGCTTTGCTCCTGACCGTCTATGATTAAAATCTGTTCCGTTTGCAGGGTTCGGTGCGCTTGGATTTAGTGTATTTTGTTGGTACAGTAAAAAAGAGAACTGCTTCTCTATAGGTGACCCCCGCCCCAAAGTCCCCCCTCCCACTAACTTCTCTTTGAGAAGAGAGTAAAACCGAATTCGAGAGAAAAGAGGCAGTAACTATTCGGGAGGAGGCAGACTGGAGTGGGCACCAGCCCCGGTAGTAAGAGTCTTAACGTCTTCCTCGCTTTCCTCTCGCAGAGTAGTATGGAAGCATCAGCTCCTCCCCCTGGGCCTCCAAAAGTTACCTTTCCTTTGGGTGTGATTCTCGAACCCGAAGCGTTTGAGTCCTAAGAAACTAGAACAAGTTAGAGCCAAAGAGGCCTGGCGGGCGGGGGTGCGGGTGGAGTCCGGGCCGGGTGGCGTGGAAGGCCGAGCACAGCTGCGAGCGGCGAGTCCCGGGAGAGGAGGAGCGGGAGAAAGCGGGGAGGGCCTGCGGTCGGGGTTCGGCCGGGGGAGGGGGTCCCCGTTTCCCTCTCCTCATCCTCGCCTCCTCTGGCTCTGGTGACGTTGCGGTTTCCTCCCCCCTCCAGCGGAGCCTCAGCGCCCGCCGCGTCCCTCCCTCCGCCCCTTTCGCCCACACCTACCCGCCCGCGCCGGCCCGGCTCTCAGTAGCGCCGCCCGAGGCTGCAGCAGCGCATCCCGGGGCGCGGCGCGGCGCCCACCAGCACCCATGGCGCGGCGGGGGCGCGGAGGGCTCGGTTCGGAGGGGGCCGGGAGCCCGGGCGCCCTGGAGTGAGGAGGACCGGGAGCTGGCTCTGGAGGCTGCGGAGGCGACGCCGGAGAGAACGAAGCCTCGGCTGGGAGCGGTAAGTGGAGGGGCGCGCAAGGGACGAGCTGGGGCGCGCAAGGGACGAGCTGGGGCGCGCGGCGCAACTTTCTTCGGGAGTTTCGGGCGGGTAGCCTTCGGGGCTGTCCCGGCGCGGGGGAGAGACGGAGAGCCACGTCTCCGGCTGAGAGCGGAGCGCCGCGGGCTGCGCGCCCGGGCCCGGCTCGGCTGGACTCCGAGAGAGCGCCTGACGCGTGAAGCCTGAGCCACGGGCTTCCCCGGCGGCGGAGCAGCCTCGAGGGGCAGCTTTTCGCCCCTCCCCACCCCCTTGAACGCCGAGCACCGAGCCGGGAACATGATGAGAACCTGGAGATCGCATTCCGTGCATCGGATCTGGCCGGCCCAGCCGCGATTTCCTCGACGGTCCTTGGGTCCTCGGCTTCACTCTGCGGGGTTGGGTGGCACACCCTCGCGTCCTCCTTTCCCTCCGTACCCCAGCCATTTGGGGGCGGGGGAGGTGGCGGCGGCTTGTGTGCAGATCCTGGCGCTGGCAACCCTACTTTGCGGCTGCGGAAGCCGAGGAAGAGCTCCCCAAGCCTCTCCCAGACGCTGGATTCCAGCGCTCCTGGGCTCCGCCGGCACTCGGAGAAATTGTTAGTAAACCTCATCCCCGAGGCAGTCCCGGGGAGGGGAGGGGGCGGGGGCTTGACTCACAGACTGGGAAGCTCTGAAAGCGATGCCATATGGGCTCAAGATCTGTCGGGGCTGGAATCTGAGCTAGGTTTGTGACCTGAGAACTTTTTCGTTTATATCGCTCCTTTAAAGCAGCAGCCTCCTCTTAAGCCGGCTGGCATTCAGATGGAAACCGAAGCCTTTGGTTAAAATCAGGAGGTGAACCTCACTTACCTGAAATTCTTTAGGTCAGGCAATGACGCTTTTAGTTCTAGGAATCTTCGTGTAATAAAGTTCTTTTTAAAAATTTTTTCGTTGGTCATGGTTTAGAAAGTCATGGTTTAGCACTGTTAATTAAATGCATGAAAGATCTTCTCACTTATACATATTTTTAGTATTTTTCACATTATAGAATTTAAACTTTCAGTAATTCCCTCAAGTTTTTAAAAAATTTCTCGGCCGGACGCAGTGGCTCACGCCTGTAATCCCAGCACTTTGGGAGGCCGAGGCAGGCGGATCACGAGGTCAGGAGATCGAGACCATCCTGGCTAACACGGTGAAACCCCGTCTCTACTAAAAATACAAAAAATTAGCCGGGCGTGGTGGCGGGCGCCTGTAGTCCCAGCTACTCGGGAGGCTGAGGCAGGAGAATGGCGTGAACCCAGGAGGCGGAGCTTGCAGTGAGCCGAGATTGCGCCACTGCTCTCCAGCCTGGGCGACAGAGCGAGACTCCATCTCAAAACAAAACAAAACAAAATTCTCAATGATAATCTCTATGTGAAATAGTGATAAACAATATTGTATAGAGTATTCTAACTATATTACTAAATGGGATCACAAAAAACCTAATGTGCATGGAAGAAAATAAAATATAGGATTATCTGAGTATTTGTTTCATGCAAATACTTAGATTTCTGTATTGTGACCTCTTCCTTTGACGGTCACGATACAGATATAAGTTCTTTTCTGAAGTATGTAGGTAAGGTCTGTTCTAGTAAAAATGGAGAAGATAACAGATTGAATTTGATATCTCCATCACCTAGTGACCCGTCTGTGTGGGTTCAGCAAAAAGTGCAATATAGTGCTGGTTACCTAGGTTACATACACAGGTATATGAGATCAGCCTTAGCTCTCTTGGAGCTGCTAATGTAGAACCTGAGAAACAACAATAAGCAGCACTTCCCAAGTTTGAGCTTGGGAAGAGTTATTTTTCATTGACTAGTATATGACGTCAGTATCAGTTTTTATGAAGTTTTAGTTAAAAACACTGGCCTAAAAAGTACATTTTGACAGTTTAAAAAATACTGAAAGTACAGTCACCAAGTGAAGGGGAATTTAAAAAAAAAAAAAAAAAAGGGCCGGGTGCGGTGACTCACGCCTGTAATCCCAGCACTTTGGTAGGCCGAGGCAGGTGGATCACCAGGTCAGGAGTTCGAGACCAGCCTGGCCAATATGGTGAAACCCTGTCTCTAGTAAAAATACAAAACAAAAAATAAATTAGCTGGGCGTGGTGTCGCGCGCCTGTAGTCCCAGCTACTTGGGAGGCTGCGGCAGAAGAATCTTTTGAACCCAGGAAGCGGAGGTTGCAGTGAGCCGAGATCGTGCCACTGCACTCCAGCCTGAGCGACAGAAGAAGACTCCATCTGAAAAGAAACTTTGACCAAGAGATACTTTGATAACAGTACAGGCAGTTGCCATGATGGGGTTATTAGGTTCCATTCTCGATCCTGCTAGATAGAGGCTGTCCTTCCTGATCTTGGGGACCTGTTGAAAAAGCACTGGGTGAGACATCAACTAGGTTTGCTATGTGAGATCAGGACCATCTTAGTGACCAATGTTTGTGTGTACATCTGCTTTAGTATTTACGAAATTAGTTCAGAAACAAGCTAATACAGTTCCTTTCAATGAGATTTTATGGGCTGTCCGGTTCAATATCTCGCAGTGCTGCCCTGAGAGGACCTGGTGGTCATCCATGAGATGAAGCTCTTAACTTCGCAGATGCTTCCCAGTGCCTCGTTATAGTCTCTTTTTAATTTCTGAAAAAGTGCTTTAAGATCACTGATGAAAGTGCATTTTGCGATTAAACAATAAAATATTTATACATTTCTTAATGTTATTTGTGATACAATATTTTGGTATTTATTTATACTTGCCTTGGATCACACTGTGTTGCATAAAAGAAATTGCATGATTTTCACTCAATAGTATTATTTCAATAAATAATTGTAGAGAAAAAAAGAAAAAATATTTAAATTTGAGTTTTAGTATATTGGTAATCTTTGTTTTCAAAAAGGAACTCCCAAAAGACTAGCATTTTGTGGTTGTAGCATATATTAAATATTACATAACCTGAAACTGTCAAAGGATTTTTACCTTTACCGATTGTGTTGCTTACTTCTGCCATGTGTAGGCAAGCTCCAACCTGTTGAGGGTGTGGATTCCAGATCCTCTTTCAGAAGAAACTCCCAAAAGACTAGCATTTTGTGGTTGTAGCATATATTAAATATTACATAACCACTAGCATACTTGAATCACAAATATAGTAAATATTATCCTTTTTCACCACCCCACTGCCCCTTCCCCAAATAAAAAAAGAGAAATACTGTTATTGACTTAGGATGTGTTTGTGGCAGGCCTTTGAGGAGAGCCAGAATCTGTGGTAGAGGGAACTTCATTATAGTGGATACTATTATTCTGTTTTCTGAGGGGGCTGGATCTTTACTATTTTGAAGGAGTGGGTAGGGCACCTGAAGAGATTCAGTGACATAACCCTACTAAAAGAATGTGCCTGAGAAGAGGATAGGACAGTTCTTAAATGCTTACTCTATTTCCTATTGTTTATAACAGAATACTTGAATCTGGATAGCTTAAGAAGAAAAGGAATTTATTTTTTACAGTTATGGAGCCCAAGTCCGAGGTTGAGGGGCTGCATCTGGGGAGGGCTTTCTTGCCGGTGGGGACTCTACAGAGCTCCGAGGTGATCCAGGACCTCACATGGTGAGGGAGTTGTTCATGCTAGCTCAGGTTTCTCTTCCTGTGAAACTATCAGTCTCATTCCCGTGATTACCCATGAATCCATTAACCTATTAATCCATGAATGGATTAATCATTCATGAGGGTAGAGGCTCATGACCCAATCGCCTCTAGGTCCTACCTTTCAATACTGCCACATCCACATTGGAGGTAAAGTTTCAACATGAGTTTTAGAGGTGGCAATTATTCAAACCATAGCAAATATGTTAAGGTTTTCTCATGGGATTATGTTATCTTCCCCTATAGTGATTGCTAGAATAAAACTCTCTGGGAGCACCAAATTACCAGCAAATGTTTGGGTGACACAGCAAAATTCTTTATACCTCAAGTTGGTGCCCAACATGGCAATGAGGCAAGTTATATATAAGCCCAGAGTACTGAAAAGGAAAATTATTTTCCTATGAAATTCATATGGTGAATTAGAATGGGAAGTAGAGATTAAAATCCCAAACTCTTGAGGTGTACTGATCGATGTACCATTTGATGATAACAATAATGAAGAATGTATGTTTCACAAAGTCTTCTCAACTCTAATGCCCCATTCTAATAGGAAATATGCTTTTAAAAATTAAACTGTTCATTAATTGGATAGTATGTTTAATTGAAATAATTTTTCTTTAAAGAAAAATCTTTCTTCCTAGCTACTTGGGAGGCTGAGATGGGAGGATCACTTGAGCCCAGGAGTTCGAGGCTGCAGTGAGCTATGGTCACACCACTGCACTCCAGCCTGGGCGACAGAGCAAGATCCTGCCTCAAAGTCTTTTTTATGTGTATGGTAAATAAATGTATCCCAAATTTCTATCATCTCACTTTAGTGTTTCACAACTTCTAGTTATGTATAGAAGAGTGGCTTGATTAGTTGATGCTGAAGTCTTGCAGAAAAGAATCAAACTAGAAAGAGAAATACAAGGTATTGTGCATAGGATAGAGGGACCATTACTATTAATAAACTCTCACTTATAAATTCATATGCATTTAGAGAATTGCTGTAAAGGAAAATCCCTGAACATACATCTACATAAATACTTGCATTTTGAAATTGCCCAGTACTTTTAACTTTTTTTTCAAAGAATTCAAATATTTTAATATTTTAGTGTAGTAGAAATGGACAGTGATATAGAGCTAGTGTCTTACCCTCATTTTAGGGGTATGGAAATGGAAATACTAAAGGTAAAAGACTTGTCTTTCATTTTCAAGTCATTAGTGGTATACCTTAAATAGAAGATTAACTTAAATTACACATTTAATCCTACTTTTATCCCTTGTGACTCCAAATTCATATTATTAAAGACTCTAACATTTTATTTTCCTGTTGTCTACTTTATTATCCCTTTTACTACTCACTACTCCCCATGAACCGTCAGCTCCCTAAAATGCTTATGTGCTTCCTAGACTAATGTAACTGGCTATTTACAGACCCCCTTTCCGCAGCCCCCTCCTCTTCCACTTCTCTCTATCTCTTCTCATGCCTTCTGAGGATTCCATTGTGGGGCCACTTCTAATTCCTGCAAAGCCCTGGGCCGATTGCTCAGTTCTCATTAGCTGGCTTCAGGATTTTTACCTTTACTGATTGTGTTCCTTACTTCTGCCATGTGTAGGCAAGTTCCAGCCTGTTGAGGGTGTGGATTCCAGATCCTCTTTCAGATGCCTAGAAGAGTATAAACCTGCTGGAGGAAAAGTGTTCAGAGAGCCTGTTAGAGATCACAAAGAAGAAGGGAATGATTTTAATTTGGAAAGAGAAGAAAAGATTATTGAGGCAATCTGTTTATTTCTTGAATGGAGTAGTTTGTTCAGTCTTTAATTCAGAATAACATATGAAATTTAATGTGTACTGATTACCACTGGATTTCCTTCTGTTTGCTTCAGCTCCCTTGGAATATTTCGTAAACATGATTTTGGTAGTGTTATCATTAAATGTTAGTAAATAAGTCCTGAAAGAACAGAATTTGCCTTTCAGTAATATGTAGAAGCTATGAACAATACTGACAAATAAGCATAATTTGCTTTGGCATTTTATATTTGGGAATAGTTATACCTATTAGGTAAGTGTAGTCTTGTTAGAGAAAATATAACAAAAGACATATAGGCAGTTGGCTTTCAATTACATATATGTGACATATCCATTGTAGATTATTTATGTTCATCTGCTTTGTCCAAGACAGAGTCAGAAAGAGTTTGCAACTGAATGTATGTGTCTGCATGCCAACCCCCACCTTTTGACTTTTATTTCTAGACTTAATAGTTTCTCTCCTCTCAGTGCGAACGATAGCAGAATAATCATATAGAAATCCCCAGTGTGTGTATAAATTAGCATTCATGCTCTTTTAGTAGAAATTGAATAGGTATACAGTCAGTTTAAGAAGCTGTCCTTTAAATCTGTCCATTTGAAATATTCGTAGAGTTTTAAAGTTGTGTTTGTTGCTTAAGTCAGGGCTTTTGCATTTTTTATCATGTATAACAATAACAAACTTAGCTATTAAATAATAGGCATTTAATGCATACAAACATTATACCGCAACAAAGTTGAATCAGCATTTCCTAACTCTTAAAAAGGAATTTGTAAAGGAAATAGGCTCACCAAGCTTGTGGGTCTGTAATGTTTTTATTGATGAAGTACGAAGGCAATATATCAGCCTTATTGTTGCTGTCAAATGGCTGTTGCAAGAAAAATGATGTTTGTTAGCAGTTCCTGAAGTAGGTAGCAACATTAGTGTTGTGTTAAGTTTTTTTTTGTAAAATGCAGTAAACTGCAGATGATGTCGTGAATCCGTATACATTGCTCATTTAAAGAAATAACTGACTAGAAATGGACACTTGTTTATAGAGTAGTCCTTTAGACTGGGGTACTGAAAGGGATTTCTAGAATTTTTCAGTTTTAGAAATGAGAAATGACGGTTTCTGTCACTGAGAAAATTGCCTCAGTGACAAATACTCAGGAATTTCATGATAAAAATCAGTAAGTCATTTAAAAATACTTTACGCCAAGGTGCACTCAATATCCAACACGGTGTAGAGCAGTAGTGAAGACCAAGGTACCCGGCTGTAATACAACCTTGTTTACCTTCTAGACAGTTCTGACTAAACTTTTATTCTTGAAGCTGTGCTATTTTTGTCATTTTAATATGTGTGAGGACAGACTATATCCAATGAATTTCTAGAATTTCACAAATTCTGGGGAAAAATCTTTTCCTGGGACCTTTGCAGTTTGATGATATCATTCCAGGTGGTATGAATGGGGGCAGGCTCACCAACCCCATGGGTAATCAGACTTGGGCCAACTGGATTTTGGAATCACCTGCAGTGTTTACATTTCTCCCAAGGAGGGTAGGGACCTGTCAGGAAGGAAAAAAGTAGCCTGAAAGGGAACGTTGAACAGCTGTTTTCCATCTTCCCTGAAGAAAAGAAGGGGGAAATTAACTTAAAGCAAGCATCAAGAAGGATTTATGGTAAATACAGGGAAGTTTTTCTGAATGCTTTTATCCTTTAGGATGGATTTCTGAAAAAGGCCTTTGAATTATTTTCTGTTTAGAAAGGTTTAAATGGGGTTGCCTTGAAGGGATGTTAAATTTATCCTCTGGGGCTCTAATTTATGACTTCTGCTTATTTGAAGTTGAAAATCTTAGAAATTAGAAATGATTTAAATATGTGAATATAGAAGAAAATATTTTAATGTTTTACATAAAAGATGCCTTTACATTTTCTACTTGGTATTTTTATAAGAACAAAGTATTTATTGACTGGTTAAATATTGATCATATATAAGATCAATCTTTCATTGAGGTAAACATTGCAAAACTCCTCCATCCCCTGCTTCATCTGTTTTCTCCCAAACAGGTCATTTTTCCTCCATATTTCTCTTTTTTATTTTTAAAAATTTTGAAGAAACATTTAATTAACAATAAATATTACCTATATTCCAGGTATACAACCTAATTATTTGATATTCATATGCATCATGTAGTGATTGTCACAATCAAATTAATTAACACATCCATCACCACCTTACTGTACCTTAAGTCCCCACCCACATTTCTTTTTTATTCTAGATAACCTTGTTTTTTTTAAGTCTTGTCTTTTACCATTCTCTACATCATTTTCTATGGTAGAACCAGACTGGTAGTGAGAGGGAAAGGATCTCAGTGGTTGCATGAATGTAGGGGGCATTCATCAGTCATGTGATTAAAATATGGGTGTTGCCCATGTCGGAAAGAACCTGGAAACTTCTGTCATACCATGCTTCTTATTGCAGTGTTTATGGTTAAAAACAATAATGGTGTTTTTATAAATAGAATGCTAACTTTATGTTATTTTGTTAAGAAGATGCAATCTCCAGCAGAATTGATCCCATGGTTTTAGGCCTGTGGTTCGGTTTTTTTCTCAATATCAAGATTAGGCTTATTGAAATTGAGATAGAAGTATCTTAAAAGCAAGATCATTTTGATGCAGCATAAGGTGTTGGAAAATGCACTCTGAGCTGATAATGGGTCAGTGGGCTTGAAGGATGCCAAGAAATGGAGCTCAGCAAAGTTAATGTCTTAGGCATTTCGAGTTCTGTTTCAGGTTAGTCTTATAGACTATAGTTTTAAAGCAATTTCAAAATACTTTTCAAAATTACCTTTCTCAAAAGAAACTGATTCTTGGGAACATTGAAAACCTCCAAAGTTATCTTAGGTAAGAATGTCTTTTGCTGGCCCCTTTAGTTTCCAGATTACTCCTAGTTCTCTTCCTCCTCTATCTTTACTTTAATTCTTCCGTAAGTTAGAGCTTTTGGTTTTAATGAGAACCCAAGAGAAATAGGGAGCAAAATAGGAATTGATCTGTTGCTGTTATGCAAGTTCAGTTTATTCCTTCTTAAACTATTTTGTGAAAATTTAAGATCCACCTTTTTTTCTAAGGAAACAAGTATTGTTCAGGGTGGATTCATCCCATTATCTATATGCTTTGTTACAGTCCCAAGATATTCACCATTAAAATTTTTAGACTTCATGTGGCTTGCATAGAATTATTCTGTGTAAAATTTAAATTAAGAAATGTCATTTGAATGTCTGCTGTGGTAACTTTAAAAGTTGAATTTCATCTCAACTTGTTAAATTTCATCTTGCAAATTTCAGATTGTTGGACCACTTCCAATATCTCTTTCTTAAGAAAGGTTATGTATGGCAGTATTTAGACTACAAATTGCCATAAAATCATAAACCCTGCACATAAGGAAGTGGAGTTAGTGGTGTTAGGGTGGTTATATTACAGATCCTAGGGTGGTTATATTACAGATCCTTCTTTATGTGCTTACACCTTTTTTTCTTGTTGGTGAAGCTACTGATGTTTGGTTCAGTGATTGCAAGTTTTAGAAAAGATAAATCTGTGTTACTTGGGAATGAATGTTTTAATATATAACTTTTCCCAATGTACTTTTGAACTTGGAGAGTCAGATGAAAGGATATTTTACTTTAGTGATAGACATACTGAAAGGATTTAGTCATTGAGTAAGTATTTGCCAGGTACTTCTGTGTTTGAGGGGATGTCTAGGTGGAGGGAAGAGGGGAAGGCATGCAAAATAAATATAACATAGTTTCCAGCCTTGAGGAGCTATAAAATCTGGTTGGAGAAGAATAACTGAATAGGAAACTTTGTGAGAACAATTAGGTGCCGAATGGACATAAATGCAGTAGGATTGCAGGAAGGAAGAGGTTCCAAGGGCAGAAGAGGGGGAATGAATTGGGTCTCAGAGGATTTTATACAAAAAAGAGGAAAGGAGAAAGCACTACAAGCAGATCAGCCAGCAGAGCAAAGGCACAAGAAGAGGAGCAAGCAGATATGGAGCAGCTGCCAGGTCAAGGAGAACTTCAGGGAAAAGTCATGGGAATTCACTTATCTCCATTGATGACATTCTCTTTTTCTCCTTCCTTTCTTTGTATATTCTTTATTATTTTCCACAAGGGTGTTTGACACTACAAGAAAGACAAAGAAGTCTCAGACCCTGCCTCCCAGCAGTTTATACCTGAGTTGGTGATCAAATCCCTTTTGGATCCAGAGAGGACTGAAATAATAAATGTGAGACAGGAAGATAACATGTATATTCACATAACTCAGTATGCACATAGTTAGTACTAAGTGTGTAGCAGAGACAGTGAAATCTGTACACATTCTTACCGACCCTTTTTTAATGCCCAATTCAGATACTACCTCCTCAGTGCATCCTTCTTCACCTTAGCCAGAAGTGTCAGCTCTTCTGTAAATTTCAGTTGTACTTTGTCACTCTTATGCAAACTTCATTTTATTTTAGTGTTTGTATAAATATTTATTCTATCATTTTATAAGATGATATAAGCACCTTCATGGCTGGCACCGTCCCTGAATTCTCAAAGAATATTGAGCAATGCATACATGGGTTCCCAGGGGAGATTGCTTATGGATGGAGTTGCCAAGAAGGCTTCATTAAAGAGTGTTGTGTTCTTTGAATGAGGAAAGTACCACGTTGGATGTGGAGCAGATAAGAGAGAGTAACATAGGGAATAAAGGAATGAAATGTGAGTCATGCTCAAGCAATGATGGGCAGGTAAGTCTGAAGGGGGAGTTTATGTAGAGAGGAAATGAGGGATGAGATTGAGAAGATAGGCCAGAGCTAGATTATGAAAGCTCTTGGACAAGACTGTTGCTCATTTTGCTGAGGGAAATACAGGCTCTTGAGTAGGGAAATGATATGAAAATGGTGACTTTATGATTTGTAAAGATAGTTATTTCCTGGGTAATTTGATCAGACTGCCTGCATTTATGTCTTGGCTTCTTCACATTCTATGGGACCTTGGGTAGCTTAATTGTTCTGTGCCTCAGGTTCTATCACCTCAAAAGGTGAAGATACAAATTATACAAGTAACTGCATTATGGGGCTGTGGTAAGGATTAAATAAGTCAATCTACGTGAAATATGTAGCATAGTTATTGGCACTTGGCAAGCACAATAAAGGCACTTTATTGTTCATTGGTGTAGATACTGTAAGAATTAGAATGCTTACTTTAGAAATGAGAAAATTCTAGAGCTAGGACTCTATTAGTTATCTGCTGTAACAAAGTACTGCAGACAAGGTGGCTTAAACAATAGGAGTTTATTGTCTTACAGTGGTGGAGGCTAGAAGTCTAAAATCTAAAAATCTGTCAGCAGACTGTTTCCTTTTGAGGCTATGAAGGAGAACCTGTACCAAGCCTTTTACCAAGTTTCTGGTGGCTTCTACCAATCTTTGGCATGCTCATCTTGTAGATGCTTCACTCCAATCTCTATTTTCATCTTCACATGGCATTCTGTGTGTGTGTGTATGTGTGTGTGTGTGTGTCTCCAAATTTCCACTCTTTATAAAGACACTGGTCGTATTGGAGTAGGGGTCTGCCCTATTCCAATATGACCTCATCTCAACTAATTAAATCTGCATGACCCTCTTTCCAAATAAGGTCCCATTTAGAGGTTTGGGGGTTAGGACTTCAACATATGAATTTTTGTGGAACAAAATTTAACCTTTAACCGACTGTAAGTCAGATATTTCGAGCCTACCATAACATGGCCATGATATGCCAAAAGGATTGTAGAAAAGAGGAGGAATCTATAGGTTTATATGATAATCAGTTAATGAGCTTGTTGTCTCTTCTGTCTCCTTTCTGCCTGGGCCTACACCATTCCCCTACGTAGCCACATTAATGGACATTGCCATAAAGGGCTTTGGGATTTTGCTGTGCCCCCTGTTTCCTGAAAAGATACTTTGTTTTCTTCCTTCTTTCCAGCATGACATTCCCTGTGACTTATTTCTGTCTAGGATTAGAGATAAGGATATTAAGATAAATGAGACATTATACTTATACCACATAGTTTCTGTCTTCTCTAAATTTGGATGATATGTCACTGTCCAAATGTATAGGTGACAAAGGAAGAAATGAATGCTTGTGGAAAGGGGCAAAAACTCTTGAAGTGTCAATGGTAAGGATTTTACTGAGGAGTCAGTTGGAGATGATAAGTGAGTAGGTATGCAGCTGTGTGGCAAGAGAGAAATTTTTCCCCGCCCTACCCCCAGGCTTATGGTGGGAATTGAGGTAAGTGAACAAATAGGATCAAGTTTCCTTAAGTCACTGAGAAAGTTAGAAATATCCCTAGAGTGATAGAAATTACCAGTGAAGGTTTAAAAGAGTATATGGACAAATGGTGATTTCAAATGATAAAAGTGCCAGGAGAGTCACACCTAGAGTCATTTAGAGAACTAGGCTGTCTCAGGAATTGAAGAGGCTGCCTCCATGTTGCTTGTGAATTGGTAGGATGTGAGATTTGGCCTGCATGGGAGAGCACAACTGGAGACAAGTTGTTATTGAAAGACTCAGTTGTTTCATAAAATCTGTAATTTGGAAGGATCTTAAGTGTTCCCCAACCCCACCTTATTTAAATTCTGAATCACCTGACAGGTGATCATCTAGTTTCTGCATTCATTTAGGGCTAGACATAAGAAGAGAGTTTGAAAAATAAGTTTAGTACAAAAGGGAGTTTTTTTTCCAGCATAGACAAAGAGGAATTCCATTAGGTTTGATCAAAAGAGAAGTAGCTAGGGGGAATCTGGCTGTGAATAGACATGGGGTAAAAATGGGTAGGGTGGGTATGAAAGTTTGGGTGGAGAAGTATACAAGCGAGAGAGAAGTATATGCCTAGATTGGGAGATGCCAAGAATGGGGCTAACACTATGAGAGCAGTTTGCTAAGACAGAATGAAATAAGGACAACTTATTCACCTAGATAAGGACATAGACTCCGCATTAAACATTCATGAACTTGTGCATGCACACAGACATGGGCATTAAATATCTGGCCATATTTCAGGCCCTCGGAGTTTTTAATTTTTTTAAATAATCATACCTATTAAGCACCTTTCATATGCCAGTCATTGCTCTGGGCACCTTGCTCATATTATCATTCATCTTCCTTACAGTCCTGGGAGATAGATATTTCTATCCCCAATTTACAGATGTGGAACTGAGTTGGAATATTTCTGCAGGAGCATGTTATTTGTCCTGTGTATCCATGGCCAGCAATTCAGAAATTATTCTCTTGTTCTACATAATATATGTAGTCTCCAGCAGTCTACTAGAGCTTTACTTTTCCTCAAAAATTATTTCCTGACTGGTAACATTTCATAGACTTAAATATACCCCATATTAAGTTTTTTTAGCAGAAAATACTAGCAATTGTATAGATGTAGAAGAAATAATAATTACAGAGTATTCTTTTGAATTCTCTAGATAAAAGTTAATAGTACAGAAAGATTGTTTAAATTTACAAATAGTAACACTAATCAAGTCCGTATACCAAATCATTAAATAATAATTACAATCCTTGGGCATGTGATTAGACATGGGGACATGAGGGAATCACTTTAAATTTCAAAACAGAGCAACCTAAATAAAAGTCAGCACAGAAACAGTCATTCAGCAGAAAGGAAGGCTTGGCTGGTCTGGACATGGATAGACTAGGGAGAGTGTGAGGTGCCTAATCCCATGCAAGATGGGCCGAAAATTTTGAGGTGGCATTTAGAAAAAGACCCATAGAGGACTCATGAAATCTATCCTTGGAATGTCAGGAAATAATGAGAGACATTCAGGCAGTGGTCTGCGATTAGAGGCATGTTAGTTAGGCATGCTAATAATGGGATGGCGAAAGTTGGGGGTAAAGCAAGTCACCTAGACCTAGCAGCCTGAGGTGGACTTAGTGGGAGCTTTGTGCCTTGGGGGAGGCTGGGAAGGCACTGGCCGTGATCACGGCTCTCAGTAAACTCTGTGATAATCACTCAGAGTAACCTTCAGAGTTCAAACATTGTAGTACATTTTATCTCCATATGATTTGTCTTCCTACACAAATTTTTATTGTTTCTTTTAATGTAATTATATTTATGTAGCTGTATAACTATATGTTTAGTTATCTCTGAGGATTTAAAAGTTTACCTCTTGACACAGTTAAATTTATCCAACTAATATATATTTTTTAAGTGTTTACTAAGTGCTAGGTACACTTTTATGTGCTGGAGATATAGCAGAAAGCAAAGTGCCCTCCTGAAGCTTACATTCTAGATGGGAGAGCCAAGCACACAAAATAAATAAGTAAATTATATAGTAGATTAGAAGGTCATAAGTGCCATGAAGACAAATAAAACCCAGGAGGCAATTAGAGAGTGGTGATGGTTGGACTTGGTAATGATGTCATTTAAATAAGGTAGTCATTGCAGACCTCACTGAGAGAGTGACATTTGAGCAAAAGCTTAAAGGGGATGAGGGAGCAAGCCACATGGATATCCTAGGGTAAGCATTTGAGGCAGAGGGAACAAATATGCAGGCGCTGAGGAGGGAGCTCACCTCATGTGTACAGGAATAATAAAGAGGCCAACATGGCTGGAGCAGAGAGAGACTGGACAGTCGGACATGAAGGCAGAGAGGCAGTATGGCCAGGCTGCTTAGCCCCTTGAGAGCAATGCTTAGGAGTTTGATGCTTATCTGAATGAGGTGGGAAGCCATTAGAGTGTTTTAAATAGAGTGGTGACATACTCTGAATTAGGATTGAACAGGATCACTCTGGCTCCTATGTGGAGAATGATCTTAGGGAGGTAAGAGTGAAGGCAGGTAGACAAATTTGGAGGCTGTCGCAGGCAAGACATGGTATGGCTGTATGGTGGTGGTAAAAGTGGCTGGATTCTGGACGGATTTGGAGTAGAGCCAACAGAATATGCTGATAATTTGGATATGGAGAGTGAAATAGGGAAGGGAGAAAAGGAGGGGGTGGGGTTGAGTCCAATTACTGGCAGGATTAGTTGCCAGTAACTGAGATGGGGAAGTCTAAGAAGGCAGTGCCTACGTCTTTGGGTTAACTACATCTATGTATCATTGTTTTACAAACCAAGTCTGTGGTATTCTGAGTTGATTATGATTCACAGGAGGACATTTGAAAAGTATGCTGGGATTTTAATGCCAAAGAACTCAAAGGTTTTCATCTGTGAGACAAAAGTGAGAATCAAAATAAGTACATATAAAAATGTTTGGAAATGTTAAAGACAGCAAAAAAAAAAAAAAGTAAATTTTATCACTGATGAGTACTTGAAGTCTGGAAAAATGAGGAATGCTTGTATATAAGTAAAGAATGTAAAAGAACTTCATGTGTAGTAATAAAAGCACCACTCCATATATACTCATCCAATATATACAATTTTTATTTCAATCAGATGTACTGCAGTTACAGGTTTAATGCCCATAAATTACTTTCCAATGAACTTCCTTTTAGCCCTTTGCTTACCATCTGTATATTTCATTTTTGGAATATTCCCAAAGCCTTTTTAAAAATGTGTCAGTCCAGTGTATTCTGCTTTGTCCTTTGCTTCAACAGCAACATTCTTAGTCATTTTTCTGGGTGTAAGTCAGAGAAAAATAGCAAAAGTTGACTAAAGAGAAAGATGTGGTGAAAGTATCACATTTTCTTTTATAATGGGACAAAGTATTATGGCAAGCTACTCATAATTCTAACAGGAACTTAGATGATTTAACTAAAAAGAAGATAAAGGGCATATGGATGGGGAAGCAGTCCCCAAGACCACCATCAGCCTTGGCAATTCACTAGAAGGACTTACAACATTTGTTATCATCTAGTTATGCTTTATTTAACACAGCCAAAGGATACAGATTAAACTTAGCAAAGGGCAAAGGCACATGGGGCAAAGCCCAGGAGAAAACAGGCATAAGCTTCTAGGTGTCCACTCCTACTGAAGTTGTACTCAAAACAACAATGTGTGCCAACACATGTAAAGCGTTGCTAGCCAGGGAGGCTCACCTGAGCCTTGGTGTCCTGGGCTTTTACTGTAGTTAGATGTGACTGACTTCAGCTACTCAGACTCCAGCCTCTCCAGAGCAAAGATAGGAGTTTATCATGAATCACCTAGTTAACTAAACTGTTACTGCCATGTAACCCAAGGCCTCGAGTGTATAAAAACCTCTTTATCAGGCAGAATATTCCAAGGGCTCGTCTCTCATGAGCTGGTAAAGGGCCAGTCCTGAAGACTTCTCTTGGGAATGTGTATGGTTTGAGCAACTCAGGTCTGCTAACATAACCCTTTCCCATTTAACATAGTAGATCCTTGAACATTGTATTAGTGCTTCTTAGAGGCATTATTACTATTAGAGAGTAAACTTATAGTATCTTATCCTAGAAGATATGATATAAGGACATACCAAAAATACACATAATGTCAAGAACGGTTTAGCTAAATTCATAAATGAGTGAACCAGATTAGATTGCATAAGTGAGGTTAGTAGTACTTTTTTTGTGGGGCACTTCCCCTGAAAATCTGTAATCAGTGTCATGACTCACCCATAGGAGTTTGCAGACAAAGGGCTAGAGGAACAGAGAAACTAACCCACAAGTATATGTGATATTTATTGGGTTCAGGAAAAAGGTCAGAAGGAGGAAAGTTACCCTGGAGGTTGATGTTGAATTCTGGAATAGTCTCGGGAATCTGTTGAAAAACTGCAGAGTAATGAAACAGTACTTAGGAAAAAAAAGCATGACTTTGGTGAGAAAATTGGAATGAAAGAAAAAGGATAGGGAAGAAATGAAGATGATTTCCAAATAATTGGTTTGAGAAAATGTAGTGAAGAAGTTAAGAAAGTTCTGATTGGAAGAATTTAGTTTTAGATGTATAAATGAGCACCTTAGACGGCAGGTTATGAGGAAGGAGGTGGGAGCGAGCAAATGACCACGTGCAGCCATGCAGCCATATTCTTGTGGGAAGTCCCAGGATTGAGACACTGCAGGCAGCTCGCAGGGAGAAAGGAAGTGAGGCATAATGGCTAAAATCTTGACTGTGACTCAGACACACCTGAAGTCAAAAATAAACCTGACCACTCACTGAACAACGCTGGGTAGGTTATTTCACCATTCTAAATCTCACTTTCCTCATCTATTTCCAACAAAATTACCCATAAAATAATTTTGGGGATTAAATATGATAGTGAAATACACATTCTTTGCACAGTAAAAGCAGTAAAAATTTTCTGGGAAAAAAGCATAAGAAGGATTTTCCACAGAGGTATTAAGAGAAGCAGGAGAATATGGTATCCCAGAAACTAATTTCCCAAAGTGTCAGGGAAGAGGAAGAGTGTGATGTATTATCCTAGGTGGTGAGATTCTGGAGCGTGAGTACTAGGAAAGGGATACTGGGTTTTTCTAATGGGAATTTGAAAAAGGGCTTGGCCTGAGCAGCTTTAATTAGTATATTAGGGTTCTCCAGAGAAACAGAACCAGTAGATCCATGTCTACACCTACATCTGTTTATCTATCTATATCTAGAATTGGCTAGATTATGGGAATTGGCCATTATGGGAATGGGCTTTTGCAATTTGGAGGCTGAGAGGTCCCACAATCTGCCATTTGCACTCTGGAGACCCAGGAAAACAGGTGGAATAGGTCCAGCCTGAATATAAAGGCCTGAGAACTAGGACCACTGTTGGTGTAAATCCCAGGCGAAGGACAGGAGGAGACCAATGTTCCAGCCCAAGCAGTTAGGCCGAGAGAAAATCTTCCCTCTCTTTTTGTTCTGTTTGGGCCCACCCACATTGGGAGGACAGTCTGCTTTACTCAGTTTAGTCTCTTCTGGAAACACCCTCATAGACACATCCAGAAATGATGTTTGACCAAATACTTGTGTACCCTGTGATTCTGTCAAGTTGACACAAAACTATCACAACTGGTAAGAAAAGAAGTCACATATGTAAACATCAAAGGGGGAGAATTGGTGATACAGAATTAAAGATATTTAATTTACAGATTCAAGGAGTTACATTGCCAGTTGAAAGATAATATACATTGGCATTTGTGGAAAGTGGAAAATGTATTTTGATTAAACATCAAAATTTTAAAAAATTATATTTAAGTTTATAAGTAATTTTTTTCATCTGTTGCATTTCATCAGGGCTTATATTTCTGCATTTAGGATTTTTTGTGACTGTGTAAGCATGTTTTTATTAGTATGGTGAATCAGTTAGCTTTATCTGTATATAGACCTTGGTTGATGAAGAAGTAGATTGGTAATTGCTTTTTTCCTCAGATCTGTTTGGTTACTTGGAATATTTAGCTGAAAGTTATAAATGTGCAGTTGAGCAGGAAGAAGAAGAAAACTTTTGGCATCAAATATTCTATATTTCTCAAAATATTTGATATTTTTAGTCTCCTGAAAAGACTGCAAGGTTGAGAATAAACAATGCATTGTACATATTTTAAAAATAGCATTCTCTGAGTGATAGTTTTGTGAGCGTTTCCTCCTGGGGTCATGGTGCACTTCCCCTCAGTTGGACTGACCTCGATGTTCTCATTGAGAAGATGATGATGGCTGCTAGTATTTATTGAGCACTTTCTAAATCCTAGGCACCATTTTAATGCTTTAAGTATATCAGCTAATTTAAGCTTCACAGAAACCCTATGAGGGAGGTACTATTATTTTATCCATTTTACAGAGGAGGAAACAGGAACGTAGGTAAGGATGTGATGATGCTAGGATTCAAACCCAGGAAGTGTGGCTCCAGCTTGCACCCTCAAACACTGATAGTGTTTTGAGGTGAATGATAACTAGCTTTTTTTTTTTTTTAAACACTTACTATGAAGTGAGGGCTTTAAAGGTGCTACCTCATTTAATCTCCCAACCAGTCAGTGAGACAAATAGCATTTTATTTTAAATGAAGAAATAGGTTTAGATAGCTTGTCCAAAGTCATACAGTGACAAACAACTGTGACCCCATGCCAGCCCTCTTAACCATCTCACCAGTCTGCCTTCAGGAATGTATTGCAGGAAGAAAAATTTTACTTTGGTTTTCAGGAGCATTTTGTGGTTTAGTTTAACTGTTATTTGAAACTGTATAGGGTTGAGATTTAGCTGTTGGCTTCATTATTTTTATTCATTCTCTTTTCTATACTTTATTTTTTAGTCAGTAATGCCACAAAAGTGTTTTCATGGTTAAAGCTATTGCTGAGAGAGCCATAGCTTGTCCTTCAGACCATTACAGAAAATCTTTTACTCTTTAGAGAAAGTTTTTAAAAATATATTGCAAATTTTCTTTAGTGGCCAAGTTCAATAGGTTAAATAAATTGCTTTGGACTAAGGGAGACTGACTATTCATCTTTATTTTCAGGCAGAGTAATACAGTACTACAGTTTTTTTTTAAAAAAAAAAAACCTCAGAGACATCATTTTCTTATATTTTTGTTTATAGTTATTTAGGGAAGGTATAGATTTTCTTGCCCACTTTGTATTTTCAATGCCTAACATAGTTCCGGGATTTTATTTTATTTTATTATTTTTTTTTTTTGAGACTGTCACCCAGACTGGAGTGCAGTGGGGCGATCTTGGCTCACTGCAACTTCTGCCACCCAGCTTCAAGCGATCCTCCCACCTCAGCCTCCCAAGTAGCTGGGACCCCAGGTACATGCCACAACACCCAAATAATTTTTGTATTTTTTTGTAGAGACAGGGTTTCACCATGTTGCCCAGTCTGGTCTCCAACTCCTGGGCTCAAGTGCTGCAACTGCCTCAGCCTCCCAACTGCTGGGATAACAGGCATGAGCCACTGTGCCTGGCCCATAATTCCTGGGTTTAATACTTTTTCAATACATAGTAGAATTTATTGGTATTTATAAGAAATTCTTATCCCCAACTTGGGTAAGGAATTGATATTCCAATACTGGATCACAATGCACTGCAAAGCATAACAGGCAAAAATTACTACTTTTTAAGTGATTCAGCATAAAAAATACACTTAATTATGCTCAATATTAACTTCTGAAAATAATATTAAAATAAAAAATTCTGAAAATAATTTAGAATAGTGTGTTCTAAAACCATCATTAAGAAAATCAACTAAAATTGTAATAAATACTAATCAGAAGATCTTCAATTGTTAGACTGCTAGATAAGCTAGAATTTTTTTATAGCTTATCTTAGAAAGTGTAACCATTTCATTTTCTCTTTTGGCCTTCTGTAAGCAAAATTAGATGCCCCAGTACTCTCATAAGTGACTTTTGTACACTCGTATCTCTACCCTCGTTTCCCTTTGCCTCCATGAAAATAATACAGATTTTACTTTTTTTCTACATATGAAATGATAACCAATCTCTGAAAAGCTGGATACTAATGGTTTGTAGTTTAGTAGTAACATGCACCAGGCTAACCTCTACCACTAAATTATGAATTTAGTTAGATAGCCACTACATTTCTCACTCAGGTGGTCTCTGGTGGATGGGGGAGGAAGCCTTCAGACTTGACATCAGAAAATGTTTGTGAGCACTTTAAACATATTTTACATGAATTATTCTAATATAAGGAAGTTATACAATTATCATCACTGGTATAACAAAGAAAGTGGGCTTCACATTATATAATGAAAAAATGTACTATATTCATGAAAACCTTTCAGGGGACAATGATAGAAATGTTCTTTGACTGTACAGAGCTGCAGTTAATAAAAGCCTGACCTAAAGTTTTTTTTTAATGTTGTATTTTAAGGTGGTGAACACCGTTATTATACGTGGTGTGGTTTTGCTGTGTGGCCTCAGGTTTCTAATTACTCCTTCAGCAGCGTGTGCAAATTCTTGGAGGTTCCATATACTATCATTTCATATTGTGGATTTTTGTTTGGAAATTACCTTTTAGGGAGCAAAAGTATTCTTGATTTTGATTAAGAGCTCTCGGTTTTGGCCAGGCGCGGTGGCTCACGCCTGTAATCCCAGCACTTAGGGAGGCTGAGGCGGGCGGATCACGAGGTCAGGAGATCGAGACCATACTGGCTAACATGGTGAAACCCCGTCTCTACTAAAAATACAAAAAATTAGCTGGGCGTGGTGGCGGGTGCCTGTAGTCCCAGCTGCTTGGGAGGCTGAGGCAGGAGAATGGCATGAACCTAGGAGGTGGAGCTTGCAGTGAGCTGAGATTGCTCCACTGCACTCCAGCCTGGGCAACAGAGAGAGACTCCGTCTCAAAAAAAAAAAAAAAAAAAAAGGAGCTCTCAGTTTTAAGATTTTCCTTTTTGTCTGAGTCCACAGGCTTTACACATCAGGGAGTATAATTTTAGGGAATGATTCTGCAGTACCAAAGCCATAGGTTTTCTTAGGATTTGACATATTTAAGAATAAGGTTAGATTTATTTCACTACAAAAATTTACCAAGGACATGTAAGGTTTTACTTTGGTATTGAGGAAACATTCTTCAAAAAATTATTTTAATTATGCATTTAATAAAACTGAAATAGAATGGTGAGGAGACCTTTTAAAATATATGCATTTTATTACTATAGTTAAAATATGTAGCAACAGTGAAATAGTACGTGAGACCACAGCAAGGTGTTCCCCAAGGCACTTGGAAGGTTTCTCTGAGAGTTAAATGCTAAAATGGATCAGAGAAGGCAATGCAGCCCTGTCTAGTATATCCTAATGCTCTCAGGCAATCAGGGTTTTCCTAAAACTTCACTGGAGGCCTGAAGGAGGAGGGAACTTGGACTTAAATGGAAGCATGAGCAAGCGAGTCACAGTGCCTAACCTCGGCAACATCTGTCTGTTTTCCACGGGAGAGGGTGCAACGTCAGGAACATTCATTTGTCGGGTCTGCCTGTTCAATCTTGCCATGGATATGGGCACACTGGTTCTAGTGTGGGGGATTATTCCTAATCATGTAACTAACTATGGGGCCCATCCATTAAGTTGAGCAAACTGGAGCAGCTGCTCTTAGGCTGAGCTTGGCGGGTGTGGTGGCAGGAGCTATAGGGGATGTATATTTCACTCTTGTTTTCTAAATATGATTACAACTCAGTTTTTAAAATTTTGTCTTTAATGATACCCCCAAGGACATCTGTGACAGCTGCTGGCAATTTCAGCAGCCTCCTTCAAATGAAGTTATGGTAGCGATCTTAACTGGTCAAGTTGCCCCAAGTTCAGGGCCTTTCCCATTGCCTTTGTTCTGATTCTTTACTTGTTCACCAGACAATTATCTAATAATTCACTTCCTGTGTTGGTTTCCTGTGAAGTCAGAAAATATTTCCCAATCTGCTTGACGGTAAACGAATATGCTGACATTCTGGTTTTTCATATGTGAGAGGTAGGGAAGCCTAACATTAAGTAGCATCTCATCTCCAGGATGATCAGCTGAGATACTGATGGCAGTGATGGAGCCAGGACCAGATCCTGGACTGAGGTTAACCTATCCGCCTTGCAGTGGCAGCAGGTGTCCCCTAAATTTTAATGTACTCCTTCCGTAATATAAATGTGTTACTAAGAAACAGCTTTCCAGCCAGAGACTGTGTTTCCCAGTCGCTGTTAGATCGGCAGGCCTTTCTCCTGACAGAATAAAGTAAGAAGTGGTCGCCTTTTGTATATGAAGAATTAAATTACTGACCCTAGGAAGAAAATTTAGTTAATAGCTCATTTAATCTATTATTCTTTTCTTTGGGGCAAAACCTCTAACAAACACTTGAAAAATTTAAAGGGTCGTATACTTTCCTTTCCAGTGAGTGATGAGCTTACTATGAGTGATGTGTTGAAGAGTGAGAAGCATTGTGTTCCAATTTCAACTAAGTCTCTAATAAGCAGTATGATCTGGCCCTAGTCAGTTAACATCTGTAGTTCTTATATTTTTACCTGTAAAGTATGAAGATTTAGTTTCTTTCAAATAAAATATTTTATCAATAGGTTAGTATAATCTTGCAGGTCTGAAACATCTTCCTTTTTATAAATATTATTGAGCTCTTCATGTCATGTTCTATGCTAAGTGCATCACACATGTCTAATCACCCCATGAAGCATATTTCATTTTGTGGATGACAGAAGGGAGGTTTTGAGAGTGGACGTCAGTTGATCAAAGCTAGGAGGCAGCAGAGCTGAGATTTATGCTCTTGTCTGCCCAACTCCATGCCCCATACTGTTAATCATTATGTTGTGTTCCTCAAATTTGGCACATATTATAAGAGGGTTTTTTAATCCATCTTAATTTGGGGCATGTTTTACTCTCTACAGGGTGATTTCTTTCTTCCATACTTACACTTTCTCTGTTTTCTGAAGCCTGTGGAATTGAAAGAACTTTTGTACTACCATTTGTTTCATTCTATAAACAGTCCCAGATCATTTGAAACCCAAATCTTTTTTGAAACTTGATGTACTAGTTTAGTGTTCAGTTTTTTCTTCTCAGCATATTCTTCTGTGCTTTCTTTGTGTAAGGATGGCAAAAAAATGGAACTTTTAATGTTATTGAACATTCTCACAAATTAGTTTGGTTAAAGGAAAGAATCTTGGCTTAGGATTTAGGAGGTGCAAGTTCTAGTTCTTTCTCTGAAATTTATTGTGGAACAAATAATACTATTTTGCTATATTAAGTTATTGAAGAGTAAAAGATCAAATATGTGAAAAGCATTTAGGATCACAGAAACGAAGTTTTTCTGTGTGACTGCTGAATCATAATAGCTGCAGTGGATTGTTGGAACCAGAATTACAGCAAAATAATTTGGGGCCTATCTTTGCTTTATAAAGATCTGCTTAAGGTAATTGTAATTCATAATTCACGTGGCTTGGCCTACACGTAATGCTAAACTTGGACTGCTGAATATATACAGGCAGAGAGATGATCAAATTGCTATCTGAATTATAGCAGTAACAGTGTGATTTTTTTTTTTTTAAAGACAAGGTCTCACTGTGTCACCCAGGCTAGAGTGCAGTGGCACAATTATAGCTCACTGCAGCCTCGAACTCCTGAGCTCAAGCAATCCTCCTGCCTCAGCCTCCCGAGTAGCTGGAACTACAGGCACATGCCACCACATCTGGCTAATTTTTTTATTATTTTATTTTATTTTTGTGGATATGGAGTCTCACTATGTTGACCAGGCTGGTCTCAAACTCCTGACCTCAACTGATCCTCCTACCTCATAGATTTAAGAATGTTTTACTATCCAAGTTGTGTGACATAAGACAAATGAATGGGAAGAAAAAGTGGATCATGAAAGTTGTAGAGTTAGAAGAGGAAAAAGAGAATTTCAGGGGACATGATGCTCAATGGAATCATTCACAAACAGCCTGAGAATTGAGTTGTAGATAAACTACTTATTAGTAGCATCAGCTGCTGAGAGTCGCTGGTAATTTTGCCATGTTGAAAATGCTATGCTCTTGAACTGGGCCAAGTGCAACTTAAAGATTTAAAGGGCCTGGGAGTGCTCTGCTGTTTCTGAAACACAATGAAGTAGGGGGTGAATAGCTTGAGAGATCATGCACAAACATCTTGAAGTTCAGACTTATTTCTCCAGGACAGAAGGCACATTTTGAGATAGTGTGTGTGTTTGTGTTTGTTTCATAGTGTTGAAAGTGGGAGGGTTGGCTGGGCGCGGTGGCTCACGCCTGTAATCCCAGCACTTTGGGAGGCCGAGGCTGGTGGATCACGAGGTCAAGAGAGCGAGACCATCCTGGCTAACAGGGTGAAACCCCATCTCTACTAAAAATACAAAATATTAGCTGGGCATGGTGGTGGGTGCCTGTAGTCCCAGCTACTCAGGAGGCTGAGGCAGGAGAATGGCGTGAACCCAGGAGGCAGAGCTTGCAGTGAGCCGAGATCGGGCCACTGCACTCCAGCCTGGGCGACAGAGCGAGACTCCGTCTAAAAAAAAAAAAAAAAAAAAGAAAGTGGGAGGGTTGGGGCTGACCATTCCCATAAACTCATTAGCTTTTAATGCCCTTTGTTTCGGTAAGCATTTTTGGCATCTCTCAAACTATAGTTATTCAGGTACCACCTTCAACAATTTTTGCCATATCCATTTACTTTTTTTACTTTTAAATTTAAATATATTTTAAACAGGAGTTTTGCATATCTGTAGAAATCTCAGGTTTGATGTGGTATAGTTTTTCATAATGCACATTAAAATAAGTACGTAAAATTAACGTAAAGCCTGTCCATTTTTGGTCCACCTAAAATTATCTTGAAACACTCTTTTCATTTAATTTTGGCTCTTCTCTTTGTACAGTGAGCACACACAATGTCTAGAGTGGAAGGTCAAAGAGAAAACTCAATGACTGGAAATAGAGATTTTTCAGTGAAATTTTCTAGACAGATTTAAAATGATGGATGGGTATTACTTCCTCTTTTAGGTTATCAGCCTAAAACAAGTTTGGTTTAGACTTTAGTTAGATTTAATTTCTTTTCTTTTTAAACTAGTGGATAGTTTTTAGGCTACATAAGTTTCTAGGCTTCATACGTGTTTTCTCCCATTAGTTTCCTAGAGGGACTTTTTTTCTGGAAAGTTCCACACTTTCCTTGGCTTCAAATAAGGGGGAACAAAGTTTCTCCATGCTTATTTTATTGATGAGGTCTGCTCTACCAACAGCTAAGCCCAGGGATTTAGTTCAGCACAGCCAGCATGCTGCCTTTTAAAAGCCAGATTCAGTGCTAAGCTCCATGATACATAGAGGAAGAAGGTTCTCACCTTCTGTGAGGCATTGCATGTAAACAACCGAAACAGTCTGGTGTGATATAGGTATGTGCCAGATACAAGAGAGATCAACTCTTTGGGTGAATCAACAAAAGCCTTAATAGCTGGGAGAGCACTGGGGGCTGAGCACACTGAGTGGGGCATGGGGAAGGTAGTACACCATTTGTGGTATTGAGAATGCCACGGTTCTTTCTCCTTAGTCTTCATAGATGATTGTTCTGCAGAATCTCTATGGGTTCTGCATTAGCTAACGTGGTGTTCTGATGGAAATTAATATTTTAAATGTACAGTAATGCACAACCTTGCTGCTCTGACTCCCTTGCACGAATTCAAAGTAATAGCTAGAGAACCTTCAATAACAGTTGGCATGTTGAGATGGCATCCTTCCCAAAACAACATCTTAATGAGGTTCTATGCTTCAGGATCAGCTTTTCTGGTTTAAATATATTCAGACATATCCTACGTAACTGGAAGCAATGTGGCAGAAGTGGCAGGGGTCATATTGTGAGTTTTGCTGAGTTAGGCATGTAGGCCCCACAGTGTGAGGGACTCTTCGGAGCAGTCCTGAATATACAGTGATTCTGTGCCTGGGTGGGAGTGTGGTTGCATAGGGGAGGACAAAGAACATGATGAATTAACCTTACCCACGTTTGGGGAAGTTTGTACAGAATGTGAGATGGAAAAATTCTAGTTTCCATGTATTAATGCCTTCTTACCCATATGCTCATAGCTGGAGCCACTCCCCTATCCACCTGAGCTCCCACACATTCAAAAGCTGGTAGTTGAGGGATCTTTCACTGCATGTACGTTGGGTGTGTGTATGGGGGTTCAGTTAAAGGAGAAAGTGTCTAAAACCCCCACAATGCTGATTGCATTGATGAGAGCATTCAGACTTAGACTTTTAGGGACTTAATATATACAGGATTTTTTTTTTAATCGTTAGCGGTATATTATTCTCTTTCTTTTTTTTTTTTTTTTTTTTTGAGATAGAGTTTCTCTCTGTCACCCAGCCTGGAGTGCAGTGGTGGATCTTGGCTCACTGCAACCTCCGCCTCCCGGGTTCAAGCGATTCCTGCCTCAACCTCCCGAGTAGATGGGAATACAGGCACCCCCCACCACACCTGGCTAATTTTTGTATTTTTAGTAGAGATGGGGTTTCACCATTTTGGCCAGGATGGTCTTCAACTCCTGACCTCAAGTGGCCTGCCCGCCTCTGCCTCCCAAAGTCCTGGGATTACAGGCATGAGCCACCGTGCCTGGCCGGTATATTGTTCTCTAAATGGAGCAAGGAATAAGCCCCTGGGGGGACTGAGCATTACCTCAGACCCAGCCATTTCTGTGTGCTGCCAGAGACCACACCCCTCCTCAGGCATAACCACAGAAGACTATTTCTTTTGGCTGGGTCTCTGACCTTGAAGGATCCAGCCTGCCAGCTGCCTTGAGACTTTGGGTGCTAGACATAATACTGGCAGAGTCCAAGAGTTATTTCTATTTCATATGTTTTATTTAGTATGGCTATATTAATTTTTTATTCATCAGAAGTTCTGCTCTTGAAATAAATGTAAAATGTTTTACAAAACCAAAACCACTGCCATCGAGTTTCATATATAGGTAGAAATATAAAAAACTCCAGAATAAGGTAGCACCCTCAAATGATGTCTCATTGCCTTTTTCTTGGAAGCACACACAACAAGTTGAAAATGTGGATTGATCTGCCATATCTGTTAAATTATTAGTTTTTCTTCTTCTAAATATGATGAGGCAGTTTTTCCTTAGAAAAACAGTTTGTGTTCAGCTTGGGAGGTTGATTTTCCACCATCAGTTTCTCCCTTTAATAATTGAAAACCACTGTTCGTTATTTACATAAAACTGTCTTTTTCTGGTCTGCTTTCTATAACCTTTCCCCTCTTAAGAATTTTAAGAATTCCCTGACTTTCCTCTGAGGGATTTTCTGCCTGCTTTATCCCAGATGTGGGACATTGACTAGGCTGAGGTTTTGGGGATTTTTTTTTTTTTTTTTTTTTAGTGTTTCTACATTTGAAAGACGTTCTTTTAACCAGTGCACAAATCTGCCACTGAAAAAAGGGGCTTTGAAGAAAAATCAAGTAGTTAAGAAAATATGTGAACTTTGTTTACATTTCTCACTTACTGAATGACACCAAAATCCCATATGCCAAATGAAAAAGTAGACAGTAGTTTCAGATAATAAGGGGAAAATGCACCCGTGTTATTTCAGCCTTTTAATTCTGGGATTTTATTCTCTGAATGAAGGCATGTCAGTTTCTGGTCCCAGTGGCACTGTGTTTGGTCTTCACTACATGCTTGCTGATGTCAGCCCAGGAAATACACGGGCTTGGCAGATGTTTACATGGCCTTTGTCTTCTCTCTTTCCACCTTCTGCTCACATAAAGAGGATATTTAACCTTATTCATAATATTTTGTCTGCTTACAGATGTATTGATCCTAATCCCTGGTTCAGAAATGTTAGGAAAAGGAGATAAGTTACAGTGAAAGAGGCTGTAGTAAGAAATACAGGATTTTCTGGTTTTTTGTAATGTCTACTCAGATTCCCAGATGATTGTTCATTACCAGCTTTTGGTTATTGTGGTTTATGTATTAATGTCTAAAAAAATATACCATGTGATGTTTTTTGCATGATACTATGTGAGAAGAATACCAAGAATAATTTTTTCCTTACTTGAACAAATATTATACATTTTCCCTAAGTCCAAAATTCTGTTTTCCATAATGAATACAATTCTGATGTAGTATGTTTAACTCTATAAAATCAGAACTTTAGTAATTTTCTTCCTAATTAAATTTTTTTGTTGTATTTTTAAAAATCTAAATTCAGAAGCTTTATTTTCACATATGGTTTCTACCTCTCATATGTTTCCACACCTGTGCCATGTTTCCTTGGCTGACAGACGCTTTTTTTCCTTTTTATCTCACGTAGGATCTTTCGAAGATGGTTTGGCTGCCTTGGAGATTTGGAGATCTGATGCCACGATGAGGACTCACACACGGGGGGCTCCCAGTGTGTTTTTCATATATTTGCTTTGCTTTGTGTCAGCCTACATCACCGACGAGAACCCAGAAGTTATGATTCCCTTCACCAATGCCAACTACGACAGCCATCCCATGCTGTACTTCTCCAGGGCAGAAGTGGCGGAGCTGCAGCGCAGGGCTGCCAGCTCGCACGAGCACATTGCAGCCCGCCTCACGGAGGCTGTGCACACGATGCTGTCCAGCCCCTTGGAATACCTCCCTCCCTGGGATCCCAAGGACTACAGTGCCCGCTGGAATGAAATTTTTGGAAACAACTTGGGTGCCTTGGCAATGTTCTGTGTGCTGTATCCTGAGAACATTGAAGCCCGAGACATGGCCAAAGACTACATGGAGAGGATGGCAGCGCAGCCTAGTTGGTAGATTTTTGTCTTGTTCTTCTTACTGTGGTAACCCTGCATTAGAAAGAAACAAATCCATATGACATCTCAGTGGCCAGATCTTCATGTACCTCTTTGTGTATGTGTGTGGGGGGAGGTGTTATTTGTTATTTGTGTTGCCAGTCTTATGAATGGCCCTTAGTTTCAAGAGATGTAGTAACTTCCATGTTTAAAGTTAGAAGGAAAATATTTAGATGCAGCCTAATCTAAAGAAAAAATAATTTGCTGAATTGAGTAAAGAGTATCATCGTGATTGCTGAGAATTCTTTCTTCCATATTCAACATGCATATATTACTATCATCTGGTGTTAGGTTTGATTGATCCCAAGTGGTTAAAACATTTTGCAGCAAGACATTTCAAGTAATTAAGACTTACTTGCATTTTATGATTGTAAGGAACTAAATGTGAATGGGATGGGACTGACTGGCAATTTATAAACACATCCCCTCCAATAACCAGCAGATTTCTGAGACCTGTAGGAAAACCAACATTATTGTGTAATTGTGTGAGGAATTCTAATTACATAATAATTTAGTTTCGAAGTTTAAGATTTGAGAACAAATTCCTGTCTTTTTGATTAGCTTAAATTTATTTGATTAATTTATAATTAATGCTTCATATGCTTCCAAACAGATATGGGATGAGTTGATTAAACAAGGGATTCTACAGATGTTTTTACTCATGTAATTTTTAAATACACATTTATGGTTCAATTGCAATAAAAGAATTTACAGATTGATGAAATTTTTTTTAAAAATTACATAAGCTGCCTCTTGTCATAGGGCTAGAGAGAGCTCATTTTAAATGCTTAGAAAAAAATCAGTGAATGCACCTAATGCTATGATGAATTACATCTTAACATATCACAGGGGTGAAGGATGGTGGTTTGCAAGCTTTCCGATAAATTTCTGGAATTTTGTAATGAAAAGTATTATGCAAGAGTTGGCATTAAATCCATATCAGAGCTGATATTTTAGGCCTGTTGCTAAGTACATGTAGTCATTTTGAAGTTTATAATATTGTAGGTTGAAAAGAATTTTTTATTTGATTTATTTCAAAGCTTAGCCATGTATGTAGTTGTTTCTGACTTTGACTGACATTAACTGATCTTATTCTATTCTTGACACCAAGAAAGAAAAAATGTATGAAAACTTATCTGATATTTGAATTACCAGATTACATTATCAAATGCTACAGTAACTCACTGATTGATTTGTTCAATTAGTTAGTTTAAAATAGCAATCATATTTACATTATTTAGAAAGAAACCTTTGTCATCTAGAAGGGTACTTTAAAGTCCTTTTTGTTTTAGATAAGTGGATTTTGGCAAATTAAGAAATTGATGTAAATGTTCCAGAGATGGTGCCTGTAGAGAACCGTGTATTTAATCTCACAAGAAAGTAATGGACTGTGAAATACCATTTTTGATGGAGATTGTTTAGCACAATACAGTAACATGAGAATTGTACAAGACTAGTACAGTTTTCTCATTATAATGTAAAATATTTGGGTATATAAATACCAATGAATGAATGCTGCCATTAGGATGAGACTCCTTCTATGAAAAGAGAAATAAATAACTTGAAAGAAATATTATAATTTTTACATAGTTTCCACAAGTCCAGATTTATTGATCACTGGAGGTGTATAGAAACTTACTAGGGGTCTAGTACTTTATTCATGGCAATATTGATAGAAATAGGTATAACTCTAGGCCATTATCTAGTAAACTAAAAGCCAATTTTTGACTTAATAGAGCTGAACAGTTGACTTC
The DNA here is from genome assembly GCF_029289425.2 of Pan paniscus. Classification (NCBI taxonomy): domain Eukaryota; kingdom Metazoa; phylum Chordata; class Mammalia; order Primates; family Hominidae; genus Pan; species Pan paniscus. The sequence continues at coordinate 136,409,786 of NC_073254.2, forward strand.
TTTCTCTTGACCTTCAAGGTAAAATCTTGAGAATTTACCTTTACATCTGGTTTCTAGTTGCAAAAGTGAACTTGGCTTAGAAAGTTGAGCTACTCGAACATTTTGTTTTGGCAGGTACTATTATTAAGTTGTGTTGTTTAATAACTTCACAGAAATTTTAACTTCTTAAAAACTACCACACCCAACCCTTAGACTTTTAAACTTTCATTTAGATTTGTGGTTGAACACAATTACAACACAATTATGTGCTGTAATAATTTAAAACAATGTTCAGTGATTTTACAGTTCAACTACCTCTGTTTCAATTGCTCCATTAAATCATATTCTCACTATGTACCAAGAAGTACACAATGAGTGTTGTCATTGACTTAGGATATAATTCACCTATATTTGATTTCAGAAAAAACAAAAACAAAAAACTAGCTGTTACTTACAAAAGAGATCAATAATTGATATTATGAAAGTAAAAAAAAAAAACTTTCTACAATAGCTTCATCAGGCTGAATGCATTTGCCATTTTCTTTGAAGAGCATTTTTACTCTTTTGAAAACCAGTTACTAAGTTATGTTCATTCACTGATTCATTTGATCAACAAACGTTTATTGAGCATCTACTGTGTATCATGCACTGTGCTAGGGTGCTGGGGATTCAAAGTTGAAGAAATAGCCCAGTAATTTTATAATTTTTACCTATGGCAAAGGGTGCAAACATTGGGTTCTTAAAGCCTAAGCTAAGGATATTTTCTCTGCTCAGAATTGAGTGTGTGGATCATTTCATAAGGAGTTTCCTTAGTTTTCATTCATGACTTAAACATTTGTATCATGCTGCACCCTAGTGTGGTAGAAAAGCACCAACTCTGGAGTCACACTGCCTTTGAATCCCAGCTCCCTCACTCTTCAGCTATGTTAATTTTCTTAATTAACTTTCCAGATTAATTTTCTTAATTTGCGTGAGCATTAGTGTCCTGATGTATAATGTGGCAGTAACAACCCTATCTACCTTATAGGGTTGCTAGGAAGATTAAGTGCAATAATCAATGTAAAGTACTTAGCACAGTTCTTGTCTTATAGTAAGCCCTCAGTAAATGAGAATAATGACAATAATGGTAATTATTGATGCTGTTCTTTTACCTACCTAGTAATTAGACCCTGTTTGGTTTATAATTTGGTATATGTAGGCTCCAAGGAAATAGTATCCATTTAGGATTTTACTAATCTTAATTGCTCTCAAAACTAGAACATCTGTTTAACTCATAAAATTTTCCCCTTGGCTTTTTCCATTAAAACGTTCATTGATGCTCCCCTGGGCCCTTTTTAAAATGTATACAAGAATCTAATGTTAACACCAATGAAGAAGGTTTAGTGGAAAGTAACAATGATGTGTCATTTGTCTGGTATTAAAAAGAAGTGCCTATGAGATATACATGCATACAAATTTATTAATGGGGTTCATTTCATTTGAATAATAAATAAAGAGGTTAAAGTTCACCTCTATAGATTCACTTAAGAATTCTGAAGCAGAAACGTTAAAGGGAAAATACTCAATTGTACTTTGTCCATCTAATAGCCTACAAAGTAGAACGGGAATCTCATAGATTTATAATTATAATGGTGATTGAAAAATAACAGCATGCATTTTTATTGTGTGTGTCTCTGAGTATCCAGACGATTGGGCACCGCAGAATGATGAGACTAATCTATGTGCTTTATCTACTTTTTCAGAGGTGCTCGCATCCTATCTCAGAAGCTCTCCCCCGTTTCTCTCCCTTTTGCTAAGGAACACACATTCTTCATTACAGTAAAAGTAACAGAGTAATTTAAGCTTGTGCTGAACTTCGTTTTAAAAGTAAAATTTAAAAGGTATTATTTTAATCCAATATATAATGGCAAAATATTCTTTATTAAAAATTACAATGGCAAAGATATCAGCAATAATAATTTTAATTTAATAAATTTTATTAAATTAATAAAATTTAATAATTTTAATTTAATAAAAAATATCAGCAATAAAGTTCTACTGTAACTTTTCCCCTAGAAGATTAAGGAAGCATAAAATATTGTGCTTCAAATTAGAAGTAGTTGAGAAAGAAAAGAGGGGGGAAAGACTGGAGACATTGACTGGACAAGGAATGTGACAGTTGCTAAAAGGCATCTAAAACGCACCATGAGTGGGCCACAGGTGGACACTGAGGGGTTTGGTTGGTTGGTTGGTTGGTTGGTTGGTTTTCGTAGCAAAGAAAGTAGGCTTAGTCAATATTGAAGTTTACAGTGACTATGGGATCAGTTACTCTGTAGAACTGACTACTCTCTTGGCCCAAGGATCAGAAGGAAGTTTCCCATAGGGCTTTTATGAAGAACCCTCGCAGCCTTCTCATCCTTGCAGTGTACGTATGATGAATTGCACAGTGTTATTTCTTTACACCAGACTGACCTGAGAGCGGGACCATGCCTCTTTTGCTCATATGTGTATCCCTCGATAGAGGATCTCCAAAGCAAAGTTTACTAAAACCTTGATCAGGGAGGGAGTGGGGGTGGTGAAAAGGATGGATATATGGGGTAGCCCAGGCTACTTTTTTCCTAATCTAGCTTAATCCTTTGGTAGAATTTTGCATGTGTAGAAAAATGAAATGACTGCCTGTCCACCAGGCAGCCTCCCTATACATTATGAATCTTAGCCAAGCCCTTGGTAGATGGGTTGCCATGAGCTTAACATTACACTCCTCAGCAAATTCTTAGTGATTTTCCGGAGCTAAAAACAAACAAACAAAATGTACTCAAATAATTATTGGAAAACATTACAGATCCTGAATCACTTAAGAAAGGTGCAGTTAAGTTTACCATATTTCACTTAATAATATGGGAAGATGAATGCATTTAAAAGAGATTTAGGATAGGATTGTAACTGAGATCACTTATTGTTCAAGCCCTGGTTGATAACATAGAATTATACAGCATCCATTTCCAAGCAGCAGGCTTTTCGTGGCTCCTTGTCTTAATTTGTAAACCCTGAGGAATAGGTCTGGCCCAGTGGTCTTTGGATCTGTCCTTGCATCTTGGCTCTGCCATTGTGTTAGCCACATGTCCTTTGACAGGTTCCTTACACTCTGTAAACTTGGTTCTTCATCTGTAAAATATGGATTATTCCTCCCACACAAGGTCATCCCAAGGATTGAATGAAGTAATGCATATAAAGCTCTTAGCATTATGTGCCTGGCACATAGTTTTACTAAAAAGTTTGTTATTATTACACAGAAATAGGTACGAATATATAACTTTATTCTCACTAGGTTTCTTGGTACACAGTACTCCATTTTAGCTATGTTGTCACTCTGGAGTTGTGTTTTTGAAAAGTATTTGTTGTGACTCATTAGTTCTCTCTTTATAGTATTTTTCCTTACTTATCATCAGACAGAAAATAAATCACAGAGGAAAGAAATTACTTCACTCTTGCATTGGAGCCAGTTAGCTACAGGAAATCAGGAGAACTGGTGAGGGAAACAAAGAAAGTTGAACTTTTGGACAGAGAAGTAATTGTGTTTTGTTTTGTTTTTTACAACAGACTGAGTATTAAATTCTTGCCTGTGATTGCAAACTTCTGGATGGTGTCATCCGAGGGTGTATTTGCAAAAATAAAATATAATTATAAAATATAAAGAGAGAAAAAAGGTCTCTAGCATATTGAAATGAACCAGTTTCATTGCTGTACGTATGAAAATGAGGAGTGTGCCTGCCTTGCTCAGCATTGCCTGCTGGGCTTCAAATGCAGTTCTCTGCAGCTGTTTCTCGGGTTTTTTACTTCTCAAAATTGCAAGTTAAGACTGAGAATCAAAAGCCGGGAGGATGTAGCTGGGCCTCAAACATGTGGAGCCACAGCCCTGTGAGTAAAAAGATCAGGTTTTCTTCTCATGACCTTACAGTGAGGAAGGCTGGGCGGCTTAGCCCAGAATGCACCTGGAATCCATTAAAGTGGACTCGTGGAGACAAATGCTGGGCTGTCAGAAAACCCAGCCTCTAATTCCCCTGGCTTTTTCTCATTCATGTTTTTTCCTTTCTCTTACCCTTCCCCCTCACTCTTTCTGCCTCTCTTTTTCTCTGTTCTTTTCATTCTGTGACCTAAGGGAAGCTATTCCCTTTTATGCTGCTGCAGAGACTTAAAAATATTATAGAAGGGTAAAATAACTTATGAGGCTTTTTACAACGATCAAATTCTTTAAAATTTACAGAAACACACAGCCATTGGGAATTCACTTCTTGAATGCCATTTATTAAGCAGGTTGTTGCCATCAGTGTTACAAATGGATTCTTGGGCAGGAATCAAGGTCAGGTGCCCTGTGGTGGGAGGAAGCAGATGAAGAGGACCCGAGGGAGAGGCATAGGCAGGTGTACAGATTAGTTGAGCAGCCCAGTTACAGTGCCATTGGACAGTTGTGTGGTGCACAGTCACACCCTAAATAGGATGTTCTGCTCACCTAAATTGTTAGGACTCAACTAATTTAAACTCTTCCCCATCTATTTCAAATGCAGGTGAAGATAAAGTTATTCTAATAATGCTTCTTTCTAACAATAACTTTAAAAATGTTATGACAGTTATAAATCATACATGATTGAAAGGAAATCCGAAGTTAATTTTCTTTGTAAGATATGTTTATTGACTCTAAGATTCAGTGTTGGTATGACCCTCAAGTCATCTCTGCGATGAGTGACTCACTTGCTCGCCTACCTCCCGCCCTTTCAGTGTCATTTGATACCTTTTTAAATGCAACATGGGCGGGCTTTCAGAGTTGTCAGAGGGAACTGTGCTCAAGGCCAGAGGAGTTCTCATCCCTCTTTAATTGGGGTATAAATCAGTGCCCCTCACCCCATATGAACAAAGGCAACATGAATATATTAAGTTTCATGTAGTCTTTACAATCTGGGTCTTAAATTTTTCTAACATAAAAATCTGGCAAGCATGATGTTTGAATTTTGTGGATGTCTTGCCTCATTATCGTAAGGGAAAATGTTAGTTGGCAAGTGCCGCATGTATGTCTGTATTCTCTTTCATTGATACTTCATAATCACTTTTTAAAAGTTGGCTTTATTTTTTGGATGAAATATTCACGCCTAACACCACTTACGATGTAGGGTCTTGCTGACATTAAGTTCATGCTAATGATAACTTGAGAGTAATAATGACATGAGTATGCTCATGGAGTCCTTTATAAAGCTGGGTAGTTCCTTTTACCTTAGGTATCTTAAGAATGGCTTTTTTACTTCTTCGTCTCCTTCTGCCATGTCCATTAAGGGAACACATTTCAGCCACGCTTACCACAGTCTCTCTCATCCATCTTTCCTTTTCCTTTCCAGTGTCAACATGCGAGTTCTGGACAGCACAGGAGGAGATACCATAGTCGGGGGCCAGATCATTGCTTATCCCACATAAGCCTGTGGTTTAGAAAGCTTTGTGTTTAGGATGGCTTGGAAGGGATGACTCAGGAAAAAAGAAATAGTTAGAAGCTTATAATATTAGTGTAGGAGGGAAATGAAGACCACAGTTAAAACAGTGAGGGTGGGGAGAAGAAAATATAAATTTAAGAGACATATAAGACTGAAAATCTACACAGAGATTGATCAGATATAGGACACTCTTTCTTAAAGTGTGAGTCTTTCACCATATTGGGTATCCTTAAAAAGACAGATTCCTGGGTTTCGCCCAGACTCACTGAATCATATCTTCTTGGAGTAGGCCACAGAACCTGCATTTTTAACAAGTCCTCTATATGATTCTTAGATGTACTAAAACTTAAATTGTAAGGGAGAGGGAGGCATAAATGATGGCCCTGGCTGACTGGTTGCATATTGATACTCAAATGAGATGGAGAATATGGGGAGGAGAGAGTGGTTTGTGGGAGAGAAAAGATGGTTCACTTTTTTACATGTCTTTTTGTGTCACTCTATTTCTTCTATCTACTTTATTTGTCTCACTTTGTTGATACTGCCAACTGTATGGACAGATGACTTTCAAAGTTCTCTGTCCCTATTACATTGCAAGGGCTCATAGATACCCTTAGCAGGTATCTTGGTGTATAGTTATTACTGTAACTTTTAGGACCTCTTGGCCATATCTGCTCATTCTTACAAATTCACTGTCTTCCACTTCTTCTTGTTCTGTGGCTTCACTGCTGCTACTATGCTCATTATTTACCCATAGTCATTTTTCTCTTCCCTCCACTTGCTCTGTTCTTCACTCTTGCCACTCTACGAATGCATTTTGCTATTGGTGATTCTGTCATTTTTGAATGTAAGTGAGCTCTTCAGGAAAAAGTACCTTTGATAAATAAAAAAAGATCAATCTATTTTCACCCATCCAGAGCTTAGAGATTTTTTACATTTTTTCTAGAATTTTGTGATTTTTATTGTTTTAAAGCTTTTCACTGATAGGTATTTATGTGTGGTCTTCCCAGTGGTCCAGTTGGACCATGTGGCACTGGTATTTTCAACTCTGCCTTCAGTTTGGGCAGTAATGAGTTTGCAGATCAGCCCTGAGCTGGCCTTTCTGCCTACAGACTGATTTATACCTTGTCTTCCACCTTTCTCTCCAACCCTATCCAGACTGTATGATCCACCTTAACTTCTTCCACCATTACATGTTCTCTAGCCCCTCATCCAACCCAATTCCTATAGTTACTTTTTATTTAATTCATTGGTTTGCAGTCATAACTGGGTTGCCTGGTTTTCTGACCAGGAGTGTACATCTTCTAGATTCGGCTCCAAAGAAACTTCTTTCTAGAAAATTTCCAGATTCCATCTTCTATACCCACCCTCCAGTGTGATTCATATGTTCCAAGGAACCCATGCAAAACTGTTATAGGTTGTTTTGCCTGCACTGCAATTCTTGGTTTATTTGTCTCCTCTACTGGCACATAAGCTTATTGAGGGTAGCCCCAGCATTTTTCGGGGTTCTAAGAGCCACATATGGTATACCTGCCACAAAGACACTAATTAATTATATTGAATGAATGGATGGATGAATGAATGAATAATCTGTCTTATTTTTATTGAGAGTCTAAGCTTACTGAGAGCAGAAGTCCTGGATCTGTATACAACTTTGAAACTGATTTGGTGCCCTGCGTACTGTGGCTGCTCCTACTTATCTGGTCTCACTTTCACTCTGAAGACGTGCCTGTCATCAGCCGTTTGTCTGTCAGCCTATAATCACAGAGACACTGTACCTTTGACCTACTTGGAGGCCAGTAGGAAGAATGTCAGGATTTGACATCTTGGTGCATAGCTCAGCAGAGAATCTCAGATTACCTGGTCTTTGAAGTATTCCTCCTGCACCTGGCCTTCTCTCCTCCCTGATCCCTTGAATTTTGGTGTTCATCTTCTTACATGCATGTAATGTCCATGTGTGCTCCTTATCAGGTAACTACAACAGAGTTTTGTTTTTATTCACTTTAAAGCCACCTGCTTCAGTCATTGAAATGAATGGCGGTGCTGTTAAGCAAGGGGAGGCGATAGTTTGTTGGAATTAAGAGCAAGGACTGTGGAGCCAGTCTGCCAGTGTTCCAATTACATTTATGAGCTGTGTGACCTTGAGAATGTTACTTGACTTCTCTGTGGCTCAGTTTCCTCATTTGTAATTTGGGGATATATATGATATATACTTCATACTATGGAGGATTAGTTAATGAAACAGTACATAGCATAATGTGTTAACTATTATTGTTATCTTTATTACTTCGCTTATATTTTGTGTTCTTATAAATTGATGCCAAAGGCAGTTTTCATTTATCGATAAATGTATGCACATATTCACTTTATATAAGTTTATTGTATTTGTTTTTTTGTTTTTTTGTTTTTTTGTTTTTTTGTTTTTTTGTTTTTTGGAGACAGAGTCTCGCTCTGTCGCCCAGGCTGGAGTGCAGTGGTGCGATCTTGGCTCACTGCAAGCTCCGCCTCCTGGGTTCATGCCATTCTCCTGCCTCAGCCTCCCGAGTAGGCTGGGACTACAGGTGCCCACCATCACGCCTGGCTAATTTTTTGTATTTTTTTAGTAGAGACGGGGTTTCACCATGTTAGCCAGGATGGTCTCGATCTCCTGACCTCATGATCCGCCCACCTTGGCTTCCCAAAGTGCTGGGATTACAGGCGTGAGCCAACACGCCCGGCCAATATAAGTTTATTGTATACTTGCTCTGTTCTAGGTATTTTATTAGGCATTGGAGATACAAAAATTTCAAGACATGTTATGTATCTCTTTTGCCTGGAGTTGTTGGTCTATGGAAGATATAAATACTAATACTATTAGCATATTAATACTAGTAGTGGGATAAGTGCTGTGACTGGGAAACTACAGTGTGTAATGGGAAGATCTAGGAATACTTTGCCCAACATTGGAGTGTCAGGGAAGGCTTTCCTGCTGAGGCCTGAAGGACAGATAGGAACCAGCCACGTGAAGGGGAAAAAGGAGCCGTGCTTGACTGTTCAAGCACAAGTAGCTGCTGTACAAAGGCCTGGAGATAAAAGAAAGCAGAGTGCTTTTGAGGAACTGAAAATTTAGTGTAGGGAGGAAACTAGCAAGTGTTGAGGCTTTGGGTAGAGAGCCAGATGCTGCCAGGCCTTGTCTACTATATAAAGGAGCTTGGACTTTTTTTTACAAGTACTGTGAACCCACTGAAAGGTGTAACAGGGCAGTGACATGATCAGATTTATGTATGTACGTTAACCTTTTCATTGAAAAATAAAAGTAGAATATTATATGAATAAATGTGTAGCTGATAAAGTATTTTGACGCAAACACCCTGGTAAGTACAACACAGGTCAAGAAATAGAACTTTGCCAGTCACTCCCTGAAGCCCCTTCATGGGCCACATCCCAGTCCCAGTTCCCTCCCTTCCCACAAAGACTACCCTGATGCCCCAATGCCTACAGTCGTCATGTCCTTGTGTTCCCTTATAGTTCATCCAAATGTGCATCTCTAGGCATTATCATTTAATCTTGCTCATTTTTTAAATGTCTTTTAAGGCTTTAAAAAAAATCTACAGGCCGAGCGTGGTGGCTCACGCCTGTAATCTCAGCACTTTGGTAGGCAGAGGCAGGCGGATCACAAGGTCAGGAGATCGAGACCATCATGGCTAACACGGTGAAACCCTGTCTCTACTAAAAATACAAAAAAATTAGCTGGGTGTGGTGACACACGCCTGTAGTCCCAGCTACTGGGGAGGCTGAGGCAGGAGAATGGCGTGAACCCAGGAGGCAGAGCTTGCAGTGAGCCGAGATCGCTCCACTGCACTCCAGCCTGGGCGACAGAGCGAGACTCTGTCTCAAAAAAAAAAAAAAAAAAAAAAAAGAAGAAGAATCTCGTTGTGGGAGTAGATTGCCGATGTCAAACCAGGAAGTCAAGTAGGCCTTTGGTGTTTATCTAAATGAAAACCTAGAATAGGAAATAATTGATAAGTTCCAGGAATAAATAATTAGCATTCATAAGACTTGACAATTGTATTTGAGGGCCAAAGGAGACAAAGAATTTTCTTTATGGGATGGTGGGATCTCTCAATGGGCTTCTAACACTTGGAGCTATTGAGGAATGCTATAAATAATAAAGGTTTGGATTTGGATATACAGAATTGAAGTGCCTGTGGGCCCAAGAGGAGATATCCAATTTATATCTCTCAAGCTTTATTTTTAGCTCTTCCTGTTTGCCAGTGCTACACTGTAACTTAAGAATGGGTGTGTGTATGTGTGTGTGTGTTGTGTGTGTGTGTGTCTCAGTCATAAAAAAATATATCCAATATGAAATATGCTTTCAGGTACAATATATATCCTTTCTGTTGATGATAGAAAAATGCAGAAAGTCCAAAGGAGATCGTATTTAGTTCAAATTATCCTGCTACAATAAATAAATGAAGAATAGCTGGAAGAATGAGAAGTCGAGGTGCTGATACAGCACTGCAGCCACGTGGGTGTCCTCAAATCACTTTCTGGAGCTGAAGCCAAAGAAACATTGTGCAGGCTGCGCTCTGGGAGGAGGGCATCAGCTTGAGTGAGTCGTGCTGCTGCTTCTCAAGTTGAAAAAGAAAAAAGGTTCCTGATGAAGTGTAGATAGCTATTAGGGCTTGTAACAACTTAGTGAGCAATTTTTAGTTCATATCTGTGATTCATTTACAGTGAGTTCACTATTACAAGAAAAAAATTGGGAAATGAAGAGATAAGAATAAATAAAATCTGTATGTATTGCTAACATTTTATATTAACTTCAGCATCTTCCCATTCTAAATCATAATTTCTAGAAACCACATGAAGTTTACTATTTTACCTTCTTCCAAGAGCCTGTTGATATGAGAAATATTTTAAAGTATTACTGAAACCAGTTTGAATCTTTTGCCTTCTGCTTTTCTACTATAACCTGTAACTTGGTCAGAGAAGTTGGGACAATATGATTACATTCAGCATTTGGGGTCAACTTTTGTTTTCAGCATAGCAGTAACTCTAGATCTAAAACTGGGGAATGTGTTTAATGCCTGGGGCATATTGAAGTTAGCTCACAAGTTTGGCTCATAATTTTAATTTATTTATTCTGTTTTTTTGGCAACATAGGAGATAACTATACCCCACAACATTTTTTATGATTCACAAAGAAAAGTTCTAAATTAACTTTTATCCACTGTACTGCCAAATTACTTTTTAAAGACATATTCTTTGAAACTGTATTCCCAGGACAAAAAATAAATATTATGGGTTCAGGGTGTTGTCACAGGCATTATTTCATTATTTCTCTTGAATGTAAGTGGCTTCAAAGCCAAACAAAATTGTTTTGGAGGTCAAGGGATGTTTTTCTTGTTTTTTTTTTTTTCCACACCATGACAAATTATGCTTTCCTTCCTGAATTGACTGAGCCCATTTAGTGTCTTCATGCCTGCCCCCTTCATACAACACCATCTGCCCTCTACTTTGAACATTCTGAACTTCTCTGGTCTCCTGGGTTCCTCCTGATGATCTCACAGTGAGAATTTTGTCTTAGTCCTGGCTCTAGACCCTCTGCTGGGAAGTGCCTGGGCAGCCTGGATTTCAACACAGCTCCTCCCACTGAAGCAGCCCTCCATGCCAGCAGCATGCCTCTGATGGGTGGCTTATTTTGGATCACATTTACCCTCTAAGACAGTGGCTTTGAAACTTTTTCACTGTGACCTACAGTAACAAACAACCCAGTACGGACATAACTTTTTTTATTTGTTTCTAGTTTTTAATTTTATTTTTGTTTCTAATTTTATTACACTGTTTATTTTTATTTCAACTTTTAGATTTAGGGGGTACATGTGCAGTTTCATAGTATGTATATTGTGTGATGCTGCAATTTGGGATTCAATTTATCCTGACACCCAGGTAGTAAGCGTAATACTCAATAGGAAGTTTCTCAACCCTTGTTTCCCTCCCTCCCTCCCCCATCTAGTAGTCCCCACTGTCTTTTGTTCCTGTATGTCCATGTGTACCCAATGTTTAGCTCCCACTTACTAGTGAGAACATGCGGTATTGTGGTATTTGGTTTTCTGTGTCTGCATTACTTTGCTTAGGATAATGGCCTCTAGCTCCATGTTGCTGCGACGGATGTGATTTCATTCTTTTCTATGCCTGCCTAGTATTCCATAATGTATATGTACCACATTTTCTTTATCCACCATTGATGGGCACCTAGGTTGATTCTGTGTTTTTGCTGTTGTAAATAGTAGTGCAGTGGACGCACAAGCTGATGCACACATAACTTCAACTTTACATATATAAATATATAAATAAGTGTTTCATAAGATAGCCCCTGCATTTAAATTATGCCTTGTCCTCATTTTCGATTTCATTCCGTTAAAAATATGCTGATTGCAACCCATTATATTCATTTCACAGTATATTTATAGTTTGAAAGCCCTGCCTAGCATTCTGATAAATACAAAATTTTTTCCAGAGAACCCCTACCCAATATCCTTCCTTGGACATCTCCACTGTGGAGACCATTCCACTCTTTAAGATGCCCTCTTTATTCTATAATTCTAGTGTTTAGAATGCGTATTCTCAAAATGTATTGGGAAGCATCTTTATTTCATTAAGAAACAGTACAGGCCTGTGATTAATGATTATATGTCAGGTTTCCGGGGCTGAATGGAATAAACTGTGCAGAGCATTATTTCCTACTGCACCCAGAGTAAAATCAGCCACAGTTCATTCACTGTTTTAAAAAGGCCTCTGGATTTTATGATGCTCTGCATAATTTCAGCAAAACCTTTAAAAAGAAAATTATCAAAGAAAATTATTCATAAAACATTAAAAGCAGACATAGTGGGTAAATATATTAACCTTACTCTAAGAGACAGCAAAATATCATTTCACGTATGCTAGCTCCTCCAGGCCTACCTCACTTTGGATTTGATGTTTTCCCACCATGAGGGCAGCAAAAATTGGCGATTTGACTACGGTTTTTGCCATTGTGAAAAAGTGTCCCTCATTATTTTGAAACTTCATTCCTCAAGTAATTCTTTGCCCTTTTGCCTGCCGTGTTCTCAGAATATTAGGCAAGTGCTCTTTCAAGTAAATGGGAGTAACTGAGTGTTCAGGCAGCGACAGGAAGATGATGGGGAGTGTACGAGGTGGCAGCAATGGCCGATCAGGTTTTTTAGTGTCGGTGTATTTGTTGCTAGGGCTGCTGTAACAAAATACCATAGACTAGGTGGCTTAAACCAACAGAAATTTATTCTCTCTCAGTTCTGGAAGCTAGAAGTCTGAAATCAAGATATCAATAGGCTTCATTCCTTCTGGAGGCTCTCTGAAGGAGAGACCATCCTAAGCTGCTCTCCTAGCTTCTGGTGGTTGTAGGCAATCTTTGGTGTTCTTGGCTTGCAAATGCATCATCTGTCTCTCACTCTGACACAGATAAGTTATTTCATTACAATATAGATCTGTTTTATTTTATAAATATGCCATAATTTTAATGAGAGGAATATCAAGTGTTTGCTCATTTTTTTTTTTAGGCGGAGTTTCGCTCTTGTTGCCCAGGATGGAGTGCAATGGCCCGATCTCAGCTCACCGCAACCTCCACCTCCTGGGTTCAAGCGATTCTTCTGCCTCAGCCTCCCTAGTAGCTGGGATTACAGGCATGTGCCACCACGCCCAGCTAATGTTGTATTTTTAGTAGAGATGGGGTTTCTGCATGTTGGTCAGGCTGGTGTCGACCTCCCGACCTCAGGTGATCCGCCTGCCTCGGCCTCCCAAAGTGCTGGGATTACAGGTGTGAGCCACCACGCCCAGCCTGTTTGCATATTTTAACAAGGCAAAAGTTATTGACAACTGAACTATATTGTATACTGTAATGACCTTTCAATGTGTGTACAACTCTTTGTTTTCTCTTGGATTCATAATAGCTTTTTGTTTTATTTGGTAAGTTTTTTATATGGTTATCTCTAGTGACCAGCCAGACTCTCACTCAGTTGTGTAAGTTTTCTATCTATTCAAACAAGACATTCTTAATAAGACATTTTTTAAAAATAATTCATCTTTTTGAAGAAGTAATGCTGCATCTTTTTGACATGCTAGGATGTGGATTGCTTGCAGCCAGGTCTGCTGTACAACCATCTTTGTTCCTTTTTCTCTTGAATTGGATTCCTTGTGCCATGTCTTCTTTTTGATATACATCCTAATTTAGGTGGAGATATTTTCCACTGGCTTCCAGAGAAAGCATTTATGAGAGGTAAATTTTGAGACCTTGGATGTCTGTATATGTTTTTTCTTCCCTCAAGTTTAAAGGGTAGCTTGGCTGGATATGAAATTATAGTCTGGAAATTGTCTCTCTGAGTTTTGGAGTCATTGTTTTATTGTATACTAGTGTCTAGTGTTGCTGTTGAGATGTCTGACCCCACTCTTCCTGATGCTTTGAATGAAACCTGATATTCCACTCTGAAGCATTTAGGATCTTTTTTATGTTACTAGTGTTTTGAAATTACGGGATGATGTATCTTGTTTTGAGATGAGTCTGTGTACTGTGCACTTCATGGATTCTTTCAATATGGAAACTTATCCCTTTAGTTCTAGCAATTTTCCTTGATATATTTGGATCTCCTTTTCGTTCCCCTTTTTTCTTTTTTCTTTCTTTTTTTTTTCCTCTCTTCTTTTTCACATGTTTAACCTCTTGGGCCAGTCCTCTTTTTTTTTTTCCTCTGCTGTTTTCTATTTTATTTTCTTACTTTTTTTGCATTTTCAAGGTTTCTTCAACTTTTCCCCCCAGCCCTTTTATTGCACTTACCTTCCTGCTATTTTGTTTTCCATTTCAAGAGCTTCTTTTGTCTTGAAATTTCTTTCTGCCTGCATGGTTCAATTTCTCCCAAGCTGCATTAATGACTTTGTTCATTTGGGTCTCTTTTGTCCTATTATGGGATTTCCACAAATCTCTGGTAGTCCTTGACTGCCTAAAAATGCATACAAATGCTGTAACAAATTACCACATACTCAGTGGCCTAAAACAGCACAGAGTGATCTTACAGTTTTGTAGAAGTGTAACACAGGGCTAAAATCAAGGTGTTAGCAGGGCTACATTTTATTCTGGAAGCTCTAGGGCAGAATACTTTTCTTTGCCTTTTTCTAGCTTTTGGAGTTCACATATATTCCTTTGCTTGTGGCTCCCTGCCTCCACCTTCAAAGCTAGCAACCTTGCATCTCTTTGATTCTTCCTCCATGGTCACATCTCTCTCCGACTACAGCCAAGAAAGGTTCTTTGCTTTTAAGGACCCGTGTGACTAGATTGGGACCACCTGGGTAATCTAGAATAATCTCCCATCACAAGGTTTTAAATCATATCTACAAAGTCCCTTTGCCCCAGTGGAAGGTAATGTATGCACAGATTCTTGGGGGACTGTTATTTTGCCTGTCACAGGTTCTAAACAGCTAATTGCCACTGTGTGTGTGTGTGTGTGTGTGTGTGTGTAGCTTTTTGACTGCACTATAAGGTTGATAGTTTGATTAAATCTTTTTCATTGGGAAATACTTGGTGTTCAGAATCTTTAGATTTTTTTTCTTCATTATAGACTTCTTGTCCTCCGGAGTCATGTTATATTTAAAATAGATGGTATATTTTTGATGTTGTGTGTTATAAAATTTATATTAAATTTTTATAAGATAAATAAATGTGTCAACTACATACAGTTATTATAACTGCTCAGTTCTCGCCCAAGCCAACATTTATATATTATATTTTCTTCTCTGACAGGACTGGCCACTGTCCATCATCCTGGCTGTTCTTGCATGTTTATTTTTTTTTTCTTAAAATCATACTGACTACTGACAATTGCTAACTGGCAGTTGTCTGTATGGCTTCTCACATGATCACTGGATGCTTTCATAGACGTTGACTGAGTGATAACATCAAAAAGTTGTCCAGCTGAACTTTTTGAAACATATTTTACACATACAGTTGTAAAACATGTTAGGCATTTAAAATATCAAGCTCCTTTTTAAAATGGGTAAATATCATTAAATTATAATTTTCATGAACAATATAGGCAGACCTGGTTATTCCCTCCTATTGCCTTTCCAGGTTTTAAAATTTCTCCATTATAATAGATTCTTTAAGAATTTGTCATTAGAATTTGATATGTAAGTGTATTTTTAACCGTAGTCTTTAAGCTATGCCGTTCTACCAAAATAGAGGTCTTGTTCCTAAATTTGAATAATTTTTACTTATCATGTTTCTTCCTCTCACCTTTTGTAGGTTGAATATTAGGGCAAAGTATACTTACTCAGTTAAAAGGGATTACAATTGTAAATGTTGTTTGATTCCATTTAAATAGATTATGTTTGGGTGGCACGCTTGGATATTTGGGTAATAATACTTCATGTCATGGAAGTAAACATTGAGATAATGACATGGAAATGCCTTTTCCCATTTAACAGTACTACTCTACATTTTATTTTAATTAACTTGGTATATTCCGACACTTCGATTCTTTTTATTTACAAATCATCTAGAATACTTTTCATTTGAGTAAAATGTGTTTCTTTTAATGTCTGCTTTGGCATAATTGACTCCTCAGTATTCTGCTTGAGTGGGGCCAAGTTGACTTAAATTTTATATATTTTAGTATTTAATATTTGGGATATTGAATTCACAGCATTAAAATGAAATTAAGTGGTAATATACTGCTATATTAAATCCAGTGATTTAATTAATATAGAAATATAGATTGTAAGAGGAAATGGTTTTTTACATTTCAGAGCTAATAAGTTATTTTCCCTGAAAAAGTCTTAATATACAATGAGTTCCCATTCTGTCATACCGTTCATCCTTCTAGCAATTGTTTCCAGAAAGGGAAAGTAGTTTTGTTCCCAAAGTAGATATTGAAAAAGGAAAGCTCATTGTCCATTTCTGTGTACTCTAGCCCTGGCCAGTGTCAAAGGTAAACAATACCGGACACTAAAGTGGCAAGGATAAGTTTTAATCAGTAGTATTTCAGTAGGAAAAGAGTTCAGCATAAACTGAACTGAACGTCAATTTGTACAGAGGTGAATAGGCATTTTAAAGGGAGGAGGGCAAGCAGGGGCTTAGTAGAGCCAGGAAAGAGAAAAATTACAAAGGGTAGTCAATGTACATGTGATTAGGCCAGCTAATCACACATCTGCTAAGTGGCAATTATCGAGGGTAGAATTCTATCCTCCCACAGAGACTGAAAGACAGAGACCCTATCCTCAAAAGTTGACAGGAACAGACAAATTTTTTTGGAAGCCTTGAGTTTCTTAGGCAGACACTTTCAACGGGGAGAGGGTCATCTCAGGGATATGACCTTGAGGTATTGGAAACTTGTTAGTGTTTACTCTTCATGGAATGAGGTTGAGGCCTAGCCAAGAAGGCACAGAGGAGCCTGGCTAGGGTTTGATCACAAAGAGAGTGTTTGTTACTACCTTAAGGGGCCCAAGGTTCTGAAGATGCAAACCAGAACCACCATCCCCTCGACCAACTCTACCTTAGAGTAGTACATTAGGTGTGCAGGCTCATCAGGGAGGGAAAGAGTTGTTCAGGAAATCTACATGATTGGTGTCTCATGTTCTTTGGGTGGGCCCTGAGCAACCACGTGAGCACAGAATGGCAGTATCTCTTCTTCTAATGTGTGCCCCTTTTCTCAGATCTCATGCCTTGCTCTGTCTTGATGTCATGAAAATGGCAAGGCTTAGAACCCTTGGACCCTTCTGCCTAGCTTTTGGTAGAGCTACTGACTCTGGCATGTTCTGGCTCAGTTCTTATTGCAAACTTGGTGACTTTCTTTGAAAGCACCGTTCTTCCCCTCACTAAGAAGTAAAAACCATTCTAGATTCAGATAATTCAGATAATTCTGGATTCCATTCTCAGCTTCACTGTTTAACTGTGTGGCCCTGAACAAGTAATCTCCTATCCAAATTGCTTTTTCACAACCTATAAAATGGGGATGGAATACCTAATGTTGAGTTGAGAAGATGAAATGACACAATGTACGTAGAGGCTTGGGCACATAACATGTGCTTAATTAATATGAAGTACACTCCCCTCTCCTTTCCCTCCCTGTGCATTTTGCTTCACAATGCCAGTGCTAACCTTTAGCCACCTGATCAAACACTTGGAATATGGACGCCAAGCCAGGCCAGAGATTAGCTGAACATTCCCCTTGGATTGCTGACTACCCACTCAGAACCTCCTAGATCAAGTCTCTATCTTTCAGACTTAATCTGGTCCTCTTGGCAAATGTCTGCCAAGACCCAATGTGCTTTACAGATGAGGCCTCAGAGGTGAGAAATCCACTTCCCTTTAGCTACATTTATAGGAATTCCATACCAAATTTAACATATTACTAACATTTAACATTCGTGGTTAGTTTTCACATTTAAAATGGAGGGAAAAAAGATGAATCACTACTGCATTAGTCATGTTTTTAAAAGGAGTGGTAATACATGACTGTCTTAACTTATTGGAGTTTGTTTCCAAACACACAAAGGTGTTTGGTTGAAAGTTAAATGGTTTTCTATCAAGTTACTGTGTTCAGGAGACTTTTAGAATGAATAGAATAATTTACATTTTTAAAATAGAGTTGACCTAATTCTGGCCTATTTTAATGGTGTGCCCAAGTGCACGTGGACAGAGGTGTGGCATATGTACAGTAGACACAGCTGCAGCAAAGCTGGCAAATGGGAAGCTGGTGGTGCACTACCCTGGTACTTTTAGAGTTTGCAATTTCTAAGGAGTTCACTGTTGTGTTCTGAATGTAAATTTATAATTTTTGTAAAGCTTGTTTCATTTTAACTTAAATTTGTAGTTCCATAACTATCTACTGTATAAAATCAGATTTTAAATGCAAATCTTCTACTTTATGAATTTACGAAGTAAATATTTTATAGGTTGGTAAAACTATAGTTATTCTGAAAATGAGAAAAAGAAGATGGATCATTTTATTGGAGTTATCCTCCTTTGTTGGAAAGGTCTGACAAATCATAAAGTCTCATTTAAATACACTTAAAAAAATATGTAGATTTGCCTATACTGTGGATCAAATTGTGATCTTTGGAGCATAGCTACATATGGAAAAGCCTGCTATAAAGTTGTTAGATTCTGAAAAGTACTAGGAAATAGGATTAATTATAAAGGGAATTATGAGTTCTATTGTTTCTAGTATTTCTTGTATACTGTTGATTAATTTAAATAAGTATGAGTGATCTCTTGGCACATCTTTGTTTTCAAAGACCTAATTTCTTTTTATTCTAAGTGTTTATTTTAGCAGTATTTGTGTAAATTAAATAGACAGTTGCTATGAACTGAATGGGACCCTCCTCAAAATTCATATTGAAGCCCTAACCCCTTATGTGGAAGTATTTAGAGAAAAGGGCCTATAGGAGAGAATTAGATTTAGATGGAGGTCCTAAAGGTGGGGCTCTCATGATAGGATAAGTGCCCTGATAAGAAGCGGTGCCAGAGAGCTTGTACTCTTGTGCACTCTCTCTCACGCTTGCCTTATCCCCACACCATACATCTAGGACAGGCCAGGTGAGCACACAGTAAGATGGCGGCGGCCTTCTAAAAGCCAGGAACAGAGCTCTCACCAAAACCTGACCATGCGGGCACCCTGATGTCAGACCTTCAGCTTCCAGAACTTGTAAAAAATAAATTTCTGTTGTTTAAGCTACCCAGTCTATGGCATTTTGTTATGGCAGCCTGGGCTAAGACAACAGTATACAAATTTAAATAATATTCTGTGAACCTTGCAATGTTAAATTTTAATCTTTTCACAGGCAGTTATTTTCTATAGACTGTCTATATCAAAACTATATGAAAATTTAAAAAATAGAAGCATTTAATCACTTGTAGTTCAAATCTATACCAATAAAAATAGATAGCAACATTGTTTTTAGGGTTCCTTTTAATGGTTATTTAATCAAATAAACTGTCACCTTTTTAGTGATACAGACTTCTTCGATTGCCAACTATTATACTCCATACATAATATTTTAAAAAGCATTTATGATAATAGAAGCAGTCTATCCATTTAAAATTGGTACAAAAATTTGGATTAATGAGACTGCTCAACTTTGGAAAAATAGTTATGGCTCATTCCTCCTTTCAGAATCACAACTTAATTCATAGACACAGCACATCATGACCAAACTCTATGCCTTTCCCCACCAACATTCCACCCTTACACTCAGAAAATCAATAGCTCTTTCCTGTGTTCAGATTAATTTATTTCATATAAATTCACCTTTGAAAATATTCAAAGCATCAGTTTTTAAACTTTTTGGACTTGGAAGCACTTTGTACTCTTAAAAATTAATGAGGACATCAAACAGCTTTGTTTATTTGGGCTGTATCTATCAAAGTTTACCATATTAGAAATTAAAACTGAGAAGTTTGAAACATTTATTTGTTCATTTACTCATATTTATATATTGTCAAAGCTCATTTCATATTAACATAAACATATTTTTAGGAAAAAATAACTATATATATATATATATATATATATATTTTAGGTACAGGGTCTCACTGTGTCACCCAGCCTAGAGTGCAGTGGTGCAGTCATAGCTCACCGCAGCTTTGAACTCCTGGGCTCCAGCAATCTTGCTGCCTCAGCCTCCTAAGCTGGGACTTCAGGTGCATGCCACCAGGCCCAGCTAATTTTTAAAAAATTATTTTGTGTAGAGACAGTTTTGCTATGTGGAACTCCTGGGCTCAGGCAATCCTCCTACCTTGGCCTCCTAAAGCACTAGGGTTACAGGCATAAGCCACTGTACCCAGCCAAACTATATTTTTTTAAAACAAAAAATAGAAGGAAGATGTTGTTTTACATCTTTGCAAATCTTATGTGTCTGCTTCTGCACTTGATTTGTTGCTATGTGTTTTTTTGGTTGAAGTATATGAAGAAAATCCAGCCTCACAGGAATATGTGACTGACAAGGGAGGAGTATTTTAATAATCTTTTCAAATAATTGTGAATATTCTTCTTTGACGCTACACTAAAACTTGACTGGTAGTGGTTCCATAAAAATTAATTTCAGTATAGAATCTGAAGCCATGTTAATGAACTCTTCATACTCTTTTACATTAAAATCCATTGGCATATTTTACACTTAGGAGTGGCTGTCTTATCGGTGCATGGTTTTATAACATCATGCCTTTGTTATTTTGCATGTTTGTTCACTGAGTTATTTCAGTCTACCGAATGTTGACACATTTAATTATACAATATAAAAATCATGTTTGTTGATGTTCTTACTGATTTCATCAGAAAAATCTTTAAGTATTGGTAAGCTCTTAAGCTCTTGGTAGTGGATGCAAATTTTCCAAAATTCTTATTTCCAGTTGAAAGCTCCAAGTTTGTCCTTGGCAACAAAGGCTTTCAGCTTTCCTTGAACTGGCAGGCCTTCCTTGTTTATTTTCAAGAATATTTCTATGCTAACACCCAAATCGAGATAACTATAATTTGTCAGTTGATCATTCTGTCATGTAAAAATGTTTCATGAAAAAACCGAGCTAGCTCAGCTCTCAACTCAGTGCATGACTTCTTTTGTTTGTAACGTTCTTGTACTTTGGTACTCCGTTTAATCACATAGGATATTAGAAAGATGTATACTCAAAGAGTTGAGATTTTATAAAGATTAATCACTTTTACCACTTCATCAAGGACATTTTTAAATAAAATTGGCTTTAAAAATTAAACAACAACAACAACAACAACAACAACAAAAACCTGAGTGCATGGCAGTGCAAAATCATACAAGGACTACTAGGGCAGTTTAGTGCCCCTGCTTGGATTCTTGCTAAGGTTACAGCAGTTTTACTTAATACTGCTTTTGTACCATCAGTGCAAATATCAACATATAACATCTTTACGTTATTATGAAAATGATTCTTATTTGTGAATTCTCTAAAATGTAATCGTCTCGGAAGCCCCTCCCTGGGCCTTACTTTGAGAACAGCTGCTCTAAGGGGTGAAACTGTAGTTTACAAAAGAGGAATAGTGTAAATATTTCCTCAGTTAACCTCCTCTTAACTAACTTGCCAGTGAACCCAGCTTCCATTCCTTGTGTAACACAGTAGCTGAATGTCAGGACTTGTAGGTTGTCCTTTACTTTACATTTATTTCTTTTCCCCCCAGTAGAGTTACCAGCTGAGCAAGTGTCAGCTGTATTTGTTCTCAAACCAGGTAATACAGTTTCCCTAATACCTGTAATGAGACAGTTTTAATAATATAAATAGATAAAGTGTGAGTTCAAAAAGAAAAAGCTAATATTTCTAGAACCAACCTAAAAGCTTTGGAATAACTTACTGTAAAAAATTGCTGTCATGATATAGTGTGATTGAGATTTGTAGAAGATTAGGGAAAAACTCATAAAAATCTAGAAGGCTTCTGCGTTCCCTCACAGGTGTCTTTAATTTCTTCCTATATAATAAAGACAACAAAGCTGGAAATTGTAGTGATGTGTTACGTGTGTTCTTTGCAGGAAAGAACAATGAAACTCCATCTGTAGACCCATATTCAGAGAATAGGTTTTGGCTCACCTTCAAAAGATTGGTGAATCTGTGTACACATGGATATATTTTAAGTTGAAGCACAATTCATAAATTAATGTCTGTCTGGTTTTTTAAAAAATAATTTCCCACTTAACCACCATTCCCAGTGAACTGATTTATTACTGGTCAGGATCACATTGAATAAGATAGTTTCTCAGCTGCCATCCATGAACTAAGAGCAAATTTCCATTGGTTTTTATGACTGTAAAATATAGTCTCTTCCATTATTTCACTTTGTATCTAAGGCTGGGTAAGATCGTGTTGGTGAAAGATTTAGATAACTTTTTAGAAATACAGCTATTACAGGTCAGCTTTTCTAATGATATAGGGACAGACCTGAAGGTGCCATAAACTTTTTTCTTTTGGGGCGCCAGTGTTACATTGAATTGGAAACTGTTTGAAATAAACAAACTGCAGGTCGGGGCTTGGACATTTTCACAGAAATTTGCATAACATTTCATGAAGGATGAGAATTATATCAAATGTTCTGGTTATCTATAAAAATAAGCTTATTGGTTAATCACACATGTGAGGGTTTACTGGCTGGTAGCAATTCACTGACATCAGCTTTATCATGGGTCGGTGTATATAGTGCCATTTATAGATGCATCATGACATGGTACAATGACACAAGTTGGGAAACAAATGACCTGGCTTCCCTGCCTGGCCCACCAGTCACCATGAGTCAGTGAAGATGATATTCCCAACTCCCTGGCAATGAGTGTGCAGTATGAATTGTTTTTCTCCTAGAAGTAGAGAATTCATTCACACTCTCATAGTCTGTTTACAAACAGTGCACACACTGGCAAGCTGACTGGCTAGAGCAAGGGAGCTTTGTCTGTTACTAAATTGCTAAGAAACTCATCAATCTTTTTAGCACCAGTCTTTTTAGCACCAAACACCGAATGGTAACCAAACGCTGAAATTATTACTAAATATAAAGGGATCTCTCCAAATTCCTGATTCCATAATGATCACATAATCACTGCCAGCAGTGTGGCTGACAGTGAGTTACAGGTTTGTTCCTTCACTTTTTCCTTCTTTCTGAAAATATTTATTGAGCATCTGCTGTGTGCCACACTGTTCTATGATTGGGGATCCAATTGCGAATACAATAGTGAAGAAAAAAGTCCTGCCCTTGTAGAACTTAAATTCTAGGAGGGGAAACATATACATAGACATATTCATACATATATTTACTAAAGGGAAAAAAGAAAAGGGGAATTAAATATTATTTTGGGAGGATGATGAAATTCTGATAGGGTGACCAGGGAAGGCCTCACCTAGGCCATTTCTTTAGCATAAACTTCTAAAGGAAAAACATAATCTGGAAGAGGTAGTCTCTCAGAACATTTTAAAGTATTTGTAAACTGAGGTCTATAAGGTTTGTTTGAGAGAACTAATACATCTTAACTTTTACTAACTTTAACTGAAATCCAACATTTCTTCCAATCATGAGTAGAGATAACCAATCTTGATGGTATTGGGAGGATCTGTAACAAAGTTACAGGTAGGTATCACAGATATTTTCATTACCACATTACAGTTGTTATAGACATCTCAAAAATTATGCTTATTACCACTTACAAATTATAGTAGTTATTATCCCTGCTATTAAATGTTGGTATTTCATGCCTTAATTTTAAAAAGCCTGTATTATTATTTTTTAAATATGTGTATTGATAATTATATTTCAAAATAATAGATTTCCATGTATCCTTACATATTATGTCTTACGAATTTTAAAACATTTTGAGAAAGAGGTCAAGGCTTCACTAGATTGCCAAAAGAGGTTCATGGCATAGAAATGTTAAGCTTTAGCTTCATCCCTAATTGCTTTCTTCTACCTCCCACAGGTACAGCACACTTTTGATTTGTTTCCCTCACTTGGAGATTACTCAAATACATCCTGAACAGATGGGAAGGGTTTTCTGGATAATTCCTTAGAATTCTGATTGTGAAAGATCCTTTGTTTGCTTCCTGCTTAATGCAAGCCACACACTAATTTGCAGAATAATATAGCTAGTCAAACAGAAACTTGGCTTCCTGGAAAATGACAATGTAATTCTTAACAGAAGATCAAGTTTTAGACTTCTTAGAAAGATATTTGAAGGACCTTTAAGGCAGTGCAGTTCAGTTTATGGGAAAGAGGGATGTAAAAATTCTGAGTTAGAATCAGCTCCCACTCACGTTTGCCACGCTTCCCGCCATGGTGATGACCAAGTGGGTCTGTGCAGATTGAGAGGTCATGGATTATGGACCACAATACCTTCGCATTGACCAGCTATGGGAAATAAGAGGCAATACATATGTTCAACTGTCTTAGCAAGGTGGCCATAAGAATAGAACTGAGAGCATCTTATTCAAGTGAAAAGGAGGAGTAGGGTGAGCACTGGTTAAATGGGTATTCCAGAGAATTTTGCCCTGCCAACACATGTTCTGTGCTTTAGATCTCTTTGAATATATTCTACTACTACTTGTCATGAATAAAAAAAAGTAAAAATTCTCGACATCTTGATGTTGCCAGAATCCTGAGAGATAAAACTGTTTACTGTATAATTTTCACATTTTAGACAAACTTTACGCTTGTTTCTAATGTGGAGGGAAGTCAGTTGTGTGTCATTAAGCCCTTGGATTACATCTTCAATTGTGCCCTTTAGTTCTGAGAAATAGACACTTTAGAAGTGTGATGAAAGCTGTGAGTCTGATGAACTCATTTCCATGATTTATTTTCCTTTACAGGTTGGTGAAAGATGCTCCTTGGGATGAGGTCCCGCTTGCTCACTCCCTGGTTGGTTTTGCCACTGCTTATGACTTCTTGTACAACTACCTGAGCAAGACACAACAGGAGAAGTTTCTTGAAGTGATTGCCAATGCCTCAGGGTATATGTATGAAACTTCATACAGGAGAGGATGGGGATTTCAATACCTGCACAATCATCAGCCCACCAACTGTATGGCTTTGCTCACGGGAAGCCTAGTCCTGATGAATCAAGGTGGGTGTGGACACAGCCAAGGTGATGCCTGAGCTGACAGAAGTCATAGTTGCCATGTTGTGAGCAAAGCATTTTTATAACCATTCTTAGTACATGTTCATACTTGGATCCTAACTAAACCCATGAAATGAAGTAGTCCCTACAGTATCACTTAGTTAATTGAGGGACATCTCCTCCTTATTTTCTGCTAGTATATTATCCGGCATGTTATCTAATTATGGCTTATGATGATCCCAGAACAAATCCTCACAGCTCGGGGTCGGTGATAAATATTCATTTTTCCAGAGAATTTTGACAGTGAAGACAGCCATCCTGGAATAAGTGAAATTTTAAAAAGCTAAACAGATGGTTGGTTATTTGAAATGAAGATTTCCAGCACACAGATGTGAATCATAACACCACTACTATTTTTTCCTCTTAATATTTAAAACAACCAAACTGGATTATTTACATCCAAATTGGAAGCAATTTTTGTGGATTGTGTAGCTACTTTGCTTTAACATATTGCATAATTGCCAATAATACATTTTCTTTGTTCTTTTAACTCTAAATTACAACTTCTGTAGAAATCTATAAATGACTGATTAAGATTGTGTTTAAGAAAAGCAGCTCTGAGATCACAGGGAATTATCAGAATATTAAATATATAATTGGAGATTGGAAATCTAACAGAATTTAACTCGATTATATTCCTCATAAGAATTATTAAGCATTTTGTTGATTATCCAACATCAGATTTTACCCAAACCTAGCTTTCTCCCTTGTCACATCAACCAACCGTCATTTTAATTAGGTCTTAGAGGAAAAGAAACTAACATTAACTGAGCATATGACATGTGCTAGTCTTTCTCCATATTTTATTCAATTCTCACATCAACCATATAAGGCAGCTGGGATTTGGACCCACTTCTGGCCATCCATAAAGTTCAATATCTTTCTGCTGTATTTTGTTATCTCTGTCAGAAGGGGAATTCCATTTATAATAACTTAAGCAAAATTTAATTATGAGAGTGAATTTTCATGCTAGCTCCCCTTGTCCCCTACTCTCACTAAAACCTAAAGAAAATTAAAACATCAGGTCAGGCGTGGTGGCTCACACCTGTAATCCCAGCACTTTGGAAGGCCAAAGCGGGCGGATCACTTGAGGACAGGAGTTTGAGGCCAGCCTGGCCAACATGGGGAAATCCCGTCTCTATTAAAAATACAAAAATTAGCTGGGCGTTGTGGCGTGTGCCTGTAATCCCAGCTACTCAGGAGGCTGAGGCAGGAGAATCACTTGAACCTGGGAGGCAGAGGTTGCAGTGAGCCGAGATCCCACCACTGCACTCTAGCCTTGGCAACAGAGTGAGACTCAGTCTTAAATAAATAAATAAATAAAATAGAAAGGAAAAGAAAATTAAAACATCAAAATGCAAACAATGTGAGAATCCACTAACCATTTATAAAGCCCCAGGCCTGTGAAAAGACACCATCATGAAATGGTGAAAGGATCCCTTAGGTGAGCCAAATTTCTGCTTCAGGTCTTAAATTTAAGCTACTATAGTTTTATTTCCTTAAATAAATTTTTATTTATTTAAGGGAAGGAGTAGAGTTTATTTCTTCAGTCTTTGTAAATAACATTATTCCAAATAATAAGCAGTGACCCAAAATACTGGTTTGGATTGAATCAAAATATGTCATTTTGCCCTGGCAGGAATTTTCCTATGCATTTATTTTCTGATTAAAGTTATGGTGGCCCTGGCAGACACTCTTCCAGAGCCCCCACATAAGTACACACAATTATGACAAGACTGGACAGAAGAAGGTAGAAATCAGTTGGAAAGAAGACAGGTGTGAAATGTTTAAATGATTACAGCGTAGTTACAGGAACCCCAGAGAGTGAAATAAAAGATACCATGAAAAGCGTTATGGTTAAATATAAAATGAGTATATTGACTTGGAATTCAAGAGAGCAGTGTTCTTTCAGTAATTTTCTTCATGTAACTTTGAAGACGGATAGGAGAACTTAAGGGGAAATTAAAGAACATTCCAGGCAAGGTATTCCGGGTGGCAGAAAAAAAATACAGGGTATAGCTTCAATTAACAGTATCAGTACCTTGTATTCACAGAGAGTTGCAGTTTACAAAGTATTTTGGTAGACATTGCCTCATATCTTCTGAAGAGGGTTGTTGTAAGGAACAAATAAGGAAATTTAGGTAATGTGGTACCTTGGGAACAGTGATCTGATTTTAGGCATCAGTCACATTGGTATCTGGTGGGAGATGGAAGACACAAAGGAAAAGGATGAAGATAATTAGAATTTTAAACCAGAATGGTAGAGAATGGAAATTGAAAACTATCCAGAATATTGACATATCAGGTATGATGCTGGGTGGCAGAAGAGGCCAGGGTATGATGAACAATCACCTCTGCATACCCAAGCCTGACAGCTGAGTTGCCCCCATTAGTCAGGAGCCAAGTCTTAGCCTGGGACCTATATTTAGGCCCAGAGCTGGTTGGACCTGGGCCTCTGGAAGCCCCACACCTGCCACATAGTAGGCCATGGTAGCGTGGTCAACATGTTTGTGGAAGTAAAGCAATGTGGCTACACCCACACCAGGAGGCATTGGGGTTAATTTTATTCTTAAGGGTCGCGTGTTTTAAAGCGAAACCTTAAATCTAAAGACCTAGGTTGAGATTAAAGTTGTGTTCATTTTTAGTCATGTGCCAGAGGTCTTGAACAAGTCAGCCTTTCTGTTTTGGGGCAATAATACATAATTGGGTTGTTAAAGGGATTAATTAAGATTCTGTTCAGTGCTGTGTAAGTTATAAATGTTATAGAAATATGAGGAGTTGTTATTGTCAACTAAATGCAACAGTTCTAGAAAGCTAGCATTTCTGAGTTAAAAGGTTTTATAACTTGTTATAGACTTAATTTTCAGTGGGGAGATTAAAATGTGACAGATGGAAGAATTGCTTGGACAAAATCATGTAGCTCATTTTTTGGCAGATTCAGGATTCCTAGTTGATTTTTCATTATTAGTTTGCCTTTCCAGTGGTTTCTCAGCCCCACTGTGCTGCCTTTTCAGATCCTGTGGAAAAGCACATAAAGGATAAGAGGTTACCTTCTAATGACAATACAAATTGAAGACTGTCCGTTTAGCATTTATAATATGTGCAGCCTATTACAAATTCTATAAAATAATGATGCAAGTTTCACGAAGAGATAAACTTTTAAAAATATTTTCAAGTATTATATTTTTAGGAACACTGAATAAAAATCTTAATATACAAATCCTCTCTTGCCAACATAAAGTTATATGCATTTGTGATCTTACATGTGATACAGTTTATTAAAGACTGGAAAGTGACTGATACTCATTTAAGGGTTTCTCTTCATTTATGGAGTCAATAACTTTTTTTTTTTTTGAGACGGAGTCTCGCTTTGTCGCCCTGGCTGGAGTGCAGTGGCACGATCTCCGCTCACTGCAAGCTCCACCTCCCGGGTTCACACCATTCTCCTTCCTCAGCCCCCCAAGTAGCTGGGACTACAGGCATCTGCCACCACACCCGGCTAATTTTTTGTAATTTTAGTGGAGACAGTGTTTCACCATATTAGCCAGGAAGAACTTCCTAACTTACATCATGGACTGTCACAAACCTGGATTACAAGATGTTATTTATACACTGACAAGTTGGAGTTTTACAAAACGCGATTTGTAATATAAACTAGTTAGATAACTCAGAGGGTTTTATTGGCCATATTTTTTGTTTATGCTTTGTCACAGGCTTTAGTCATTGCTTCCATGTGTTTTCATCCTTCAGGATATCTTCAAGAAGCGTACTTATGGACCAAACAAGTTCTGACCATCATGGAGAAATCTCTGGTCTTGCTCAGGGAGGTGACGGATGGCTCCCTCTATGAAGGAGTTGCGTATGGCAGCTACACCACTAGATCACTCTTCCAGTACATGTTTCTCGTCCAGAGGCACTTCAACATCAACCACTTTGGCCATCCGTGGCTTAAACAACACTTTGCATTTATGTATAGAACCATCCTGCCAGGTATAGTGAGGAGTCAGAAGTGTGAAAACATTAAACTATTGTAATTTTTTCTGATTATGAAAATGAGCTAGACTAGGCAGAGAAATTAGGTCCTTAGAGTTTGTCATATTGAAATTAAATAGATTTTTTTAATCAAAGAAAAATTGAATTCAAGAGTTGCATATAGCCAGAACATTTTGGAGGCTAATGTGAGTATTTATGATTTAGGTATTATAAAGTTTGGAGGGTTATGCATTAAATACAAGTTCTAGGCCCCTCAATACTTTTTTTTTATATATCCAAACTTGAGTAATATACGAACTCATCTTCATCATTGCAAGCAAAATATAAACATTTGTGATTACCTGTCAGTTTTCCTTTATATGTGATCCCTGATCAATCCTATTTTAATTTTTGGTTTTCAGTTTTTTCTTTCAAACTATACAGACATGATTCAAAATGAAAGATTACACCCACACATTTAAGTTGGAGCTTCAGTATTTTAATATTTTATTGAAGTAAATAGTATAGTGTAGAAAAGTAAACAAAAAAGTGCTGTAAAACTTGTAATTTCTTTATTGCTGTGTCATTTAGCCTTCTAAGAGAACTAGCTCTAAAAAATATATATACATGATTTAATAATGTATTCATTTCCAGAGAACTTTGTAACCTTTTTTTTATTTCTAAAACAGGACTAAGATGTTAGAACAAGTTATAAAGGAAAATTTTATCAGGATAGATTCCCCCCCTTCCCCAAGGAAATGCAATTTTTAGATGGTGATTCTAGACCTACAACAAATAATTCAGTATTTAAATCTTTTGGCTCTGGTAGTATACATACAGATTAATAGAATCTCCATTATTGGACTAATTCAAAAATATTGCAGAGCATAAGAACCATTTTAAGATTTAGTTTAGACTTACATTCAAAAAAATACTGCTTTGTTGCTTTTTCTTAGACATGCAGGAGAGGCCTGTTTTGCGATTCATCCTAGTAAACAAAGGCTACCTGAAGCAAGGGACCTTTAAGAGGTTTCAGTGCTTTGTAATTTAAACTGAGATCTAAAGGCTAACTACATCAGGAATTGTGTTTGCTGTGAGCTGTGTCTGTGGCTACTTCCTAAAGTGGAAAAGACAGTATGAACATGTCTAAGAGCAGCATTTATATGTTTGTGTTAATTAAACAAACTTTTATTGAACATCTGTGTGCCAGGCACTGTAGTAGGCAGAGGATTCAAAGAGGAATAAAACACATCTCCTGCTTTCAAGGAATTCACAGACTAGTAGAAGATTCAGAAAATATCATTTTAAAATAAGGTATACTTACAAGATCATTTACTAAATTATTAGGAACAAAAACATGAGCTGTAAATTACATAAATATAATTGTGGTAACATTTTAGAAGAGGTTCTATGTTAAAGCAATCTGTTTTCAACTTCATTTCTCTCTCTTTTTTTTTTTTCTACAGTTGATACTCTAGTAGCAATTTTTTTGTCTGGCTGAGTTTTCTACCATGATGCTTCTTTTTTCATGAACACGTGGAGCATATCCAGTCTTACCTGCTTTTATTTTTCTTCCCTGTTCCAAAAATGATATATGGCTTTATGATCCTTGCATTTTCTGTCGTCTAACTTCCAGCAGTACATACTGGCAGGAGCTACTCCGGGAATTAAATTTTCTTCCTGTAGAAACTCAGTCTCTCCCCTGAACTTTATATATAGTATAACTTACACTTTATTGAAGCCAAATTGAAGCATGTTATTTTATTATCTTGGCCTAGAATGCATGTTGAGTTGTGGGAGAGCTAGTGTTCATTCCAGGTTCAGAAACCCAAACTGCACAAGAGGATGTCCCATGTATATATGCACATATAATCACGTATAGCATGAACATTGGAAAATGAGGAAGGCAGGGAATAGGTGTAGCACTAATGTTACCAAGGACAGGTTACCACATAATAAATACAAGCTTGCACACAACATATGTGGAAGACCTTTTGAGGGATTCTGACTAACTCGTCTGGAATAAAATGTGAGGATTGTGATTTTTCTTTTATTTTATCCCTTCCATTACACAATTCTAATTTGCAACTAGATTTGAAAAGTCATTGTTTAGACCTATATAGGAGTATGAAGTTTTCAAAGTATCTTAATTCTTTCCAACTTATTTCCCTAGGGTTTCAAAGGACTGTGGCTATTGCGGACTCAAATTACAACTGGTTTTATGGTCCAGAAAGCCAATTAGTGTTCCTTGATAAATTTGTCATGCGTAATGGCAGTGCTAACTGGCTAGCTGACCAAATCAGAAGGAACCGTGTGGTGGAAGGTCCAGGAACACCATCCAAAGGGCAGCGCTGGTGCACTCTGCACACAGAATTTCTCTGGTATGACACATTGGGCTAGCTTTAAAGAGAAATGGTACCCAAGGGTACTATTCATGCTATGCACTTGTTTTTTTGCATTTAAAAAGAAAAACTAAAACACTTTTTAAATCTTTTCTCCATGCCACCTGAGTATATGAAGTTTCAATTCAACTCATATCACTGTTTTTGAAACTCTTAGAAACTTTTCTTTTTTAAAAAAAAATTTCAACTTTTAGATACAGGGGTACATGTGCAGTATACCCAGGTAGTGAGCATAGTACCTAATAGGTAGTGTTAGAAACATTTCTTTATGTTTAACATCTAATTACTGTTTTCAGTTTTTGGTTCTCATATTAGAGCTGTCCTACACTTGCACTATTTCATAAATAAGCATGTTTTGATTTTACATCATTTTTTGAAAGCATATAAAACAAAACACAAAATTTAGACTAGGTTATTCTGATAATCACACCAAAAAAAGGTAGTAAAATATTTTGTTTTGGTAAATGGAGCATTATAATCTTCTAATAGCAAAGCTGTTACTAAATTTTCAAAAGTGTTTAAAAGTGTTTGACAGTATTTGACAGCTTCACTTTGATAATAAAAGGACTGTGTAAATTTTTTTGCCTTAATCTTTTAAGCCCAGAAAGAGAAGCTTGGGTCTCCTTTTTAAAGTATTGCCAAATATGTTGTTGGCATCCAAATAAGTTAAAATCAAAATTACAGGGAACTGATTAATCATTAATCCCTGATGTCTTTTCAAGCTGTTGAAATTTGCATTCAACTCCAAAACAAGCTTTCTTGTGGTTTGCTTCTCTTTATTCTTTTTTTTCAAAATACAAAAAAATTAAGGAGGAAAAAATATTAGTAAAATGGTGTCTATAGTTTAACCAACAATTTAAGATTATTTTCATAGATAAACTAAACATATTAAGATGCAACCATCCTTGAGTTCTCTCAGGAGTATGACATAATTACTTAATAGTGTAACCCATAAATAAGTTACTCATAAATATTCAATGAAGAGAGTTCTATAAAGCTAACTACAGGATTAATAGGTCAGATTAATGCTAAGTCTAACTTAAAAATCTGCCTTTATGGCAATATGCAAACTGACCAAAAACTGAGAGTAAGATGGCCAATTCAGCTTACATCTACACTTGTTAAATCACATTAATTAAGCCAACATTATACTAGACCTAAGTAGAGATATAATTTCTGATGTCTTGAAACTGAGACTCTAGAACAACAGATGAAACAGTCAATATCAAACACCAATAAGATTAACTCTAGGTGATTGATTTACTTTAGGGAAAAGTACATAGTGCTAATAA
Source organism: Pan paniscus (assembly GCF_029289425.2). Classification (NCBI taxonomy): domain Eukaryota; kingdom Metazoa; phylum Chordata; class Mammalia; order Primates; family Hominidae; genus Pan; species Pan paniscus. The sequence continues at coordinate 136,442,543 of NC_073254.2, forward strand.
TAAACATTTATCATAAATGAAAATAAGAAGTCATTTATTGTCCAAGAAGCATGGCATCATCTGCAGATTAAAACAAAACCAAACCTTTGGACCTGGCTGGTCAGTAGTAGGCACAATTATAAATCCCTCAATATAAGACAGTTTGCTGAAACTTCATCCATTTATATTCTGAGATGTGGTGTTGGTCATACATTTTATCTAATATGTGAAGTTCTCCTCTATTTCAGTTTATTTTTTCAAGGAAAAAAATCTTGAGGGAGAACTCTTTTCAATACCAAACATTCAATAATATCAGTTACTGCAGAACTATACTTTATTACAACTCAAGGCTTGTTAGAGTCCAGATTCTAACATGGCATTTCTAGAAGAGGAGCCCCTCAACCAGAAATTTGGATGAAGTGCTTAAATCCATGAGGCCCAGTAGTTTGAATGGTCACTCTGACATCATCAAGTGAAGATGGTCCATGTAGAGATTAGAGCAGAAATCATTTCGGGCCCAAACCCAAGGATCACAAATGATAAAGAAATATTCCTCTTCCAGTCACCAAGGGTTTCCCTTTGTGCATACTGGTTGTCCTTGGATATTTTTAGAATTGTCCCTAATACACTCTGCACTGCCAGTGCTCTGGGTAGCATTTGTGTGTCGCATCTTCCACATTACCATGTTATGTGTTATTTTCACTGCCATCAGAAAACCATTTAATTTTTCAAAATTAATTTCAGGTATGATGCCAGCTTGAAATCGGTTCCTCCTCCAGACTTTGGCACCCCTACACTGCATTATTTTGAAGACTGGGGTGTCGTGACTTATGGAAGTGCACTACCTGCAGAAATCAATAGATCTTTCCTTTCCTTCAAGTCTGGAAAACTGGGGGGACGTGCAATATATGACATTGTCCACAGAAACAAATACAAAGATTGGATCAAAGGATGGAGAAATTTTAATGCAGGGCATGAACATCCTGATCAAAACTCATTTACTTTTGCTCCCAATGGTGTGCCTTTCATTACTGAGGCTCTGTATGGGCCAAAGTACACCTTCTTCAACAATGTTTTGATGTTTTCCCCAGCTGTTTCAAAGAGCTGCTTTTCTCCCTGGGTGGGTCAGGTCACAGAAGACTGCTCATCAAAATGGTCTAAATACAAGCATGACCTGGCAGCTAGTTGTCAGGGGAGGGTGGTTGCAGCAGAGGAGAAAAATGGGGTGGTTTTCATCCGAGGAGAAGGTGTGGGAGCTTATAACCCCCAGCTCAACCTGAAGAATGTTCAGAGGAATCTCATCCTCCTACATCCACAGCTGCTTCTCCTTGTAGACCAAATACACCTGGGAGAGGAGAGTCCCTTGGAGACAGCAGCGAGCTTCTTCCATAATGTGGATGTTCCTTTTGAGGAGACTGTGGTAGATGGTGTCCATGGGGCTTTCATCAGGCAGAGAGATGGTCTCTATAAAATGTACTGGATGGACGATACTGGCTACAGCGAGAAAGCAACCTTTGCCTCAGTGACATATCCTCGGGGCTATCCCTACAACGGGACAAACTATGTGAATGTCACCATGCACCTCCGAAGTCCCATCACCAGGGCAGCTTACCTCTTCATAGGGCCATCTATAGATGTTCAGAGCTTCACTGTCCACGGAGACTCTCAGCAACTGGATGTGTTCATAGCCACCAGCAAACATGCCTACGCCACATACCTGTGGACAGGTGAGGCCACAGGACAGTCCGCCTTTGCACAGGTCATTGCTGATCGTCACAAAATTCTGTTTGACCGGAATTCAGTCATCAAGAGCAGCATTGTCCCTGAGGTGAAGGACTATGCTGCTATTGTGGAACAGAACTTGCAGCATTTTAAACCAGTGTTTCAGCTGCTGGAGAAGCAGATACTGTCCCGAGTCCGGAACACAGCTAGCTTTAGGAAGACTGCTGAACGCCTGCTGAGATTTTCAGATAAGAGACAGACTGAGGAGGCCATTGACAGGATTTTTGCCATATCACAGCAACAGCAGCAGCAAAGCAAGTCAAAGAAAAACCGAAGGGCAGGCAAACGCTATAAATTTGTGGATGCTGTCCCTGATATTTTTGCACAGATTGAAGTCAATGAGAAAAAGATTAGACAGAAAGCTCAGATTTTGGCACAGAAAGAACTACCCATAGATGAAGATGAAGAAATGAAAGACCTTTTAGATTTTGCAGATGTAACATACGAGAAACATAAAAATGGGGGCTTGATTAAAGGCCGGTTTGGACAGGCACGGATGGTGACAGCTACACACAGCAGGGCCCCATCACTGTCTGCTTCCTATACCAGGTTGTTCCTGATTCTGAACATTGCTATTTTCTTTGTCATGTTGGCAATGCAACTGACTTATTTCCAGAGGTCCCAGAGCCTACACGGCCAAAGATGTCTTTATGCAGTTCTTCTCATAGATAGCTGTATTTTATTATGGTTGTACTCTTCTTGTTCCCAATCACAGTGTTAGCACTGAAGCTATAAATTACCTGGTCATTTTGTGATCACAAGAGTCTATGCAAAAAAAACATTTCTTTACCCCAGATTATCAGATTTTTTTCCCTCAGATTCATTTTAACAAATTAAGGGAAGATATTTTGACACAAGAAAGCAGGAACGTGGAGAAATTGGAGCAGGAAAAGAATTTATCAAAGCAGTAGAAATAGCTTGGTGGTCCTATGGTGTTTTTGGAAGTATTTGGCATTGCTAATTGAGCAGTCCATATAGTACTACTTTTAGAAGAAACAAAAAGTCTGTTTTTTAAAGTAATGTTTTTTCTTATGAGAAAAAGGTTTAGATAGAATTGGGTTTTATTAATATTAATTTAATGCTATTAGCAATTTCCATATACTATATTGTGGAAAAGACTGAAGAATACAATTCTGAGAAATATAAAAAAATTTTAATGGTATAGTCATGTTGAAAGATAAATGTTGCTAAGTCCTGGTATGATGGTGTCAGCTTCCTTGGGGAAGTACTTCTTGAGTTATGTAACTAACAGGATCTTTTACTGCAGATCTGGATGGCTATTCAGATAACATGGCAAAAAATGATAGCAGAAGATCATTAAAAACTTAAAATATATTTTATTAGAAAACATATATCTATGAATGAATATTTCCTTTGATGCTGGTCTCTGCACACATATGCTTGGTTACTTGCATGCATTCATTGGTTGTTCAATAAGTGAGATGATTACAGATAACTTAATACTGTATTTTCCTTATATGGAAAACCGTTATAGACCCAATAACAACTAAACCTTTCAAAAGAAAATATTTTCTATTATGAATGTTGATTTTCATACCAAAGAAGATGGAGAGTCTAAAATTTGGATATGATTCTTATGTTTTTTTAATAGAAAACCTCCTTCAAGTTTATTTTCCTAAATAAACATCATAATTGTGAATTTTCTCTAGTATTCTTCTTCTTTGTTCCATTATATTCAAAATGCATTAACATTTTCCAAAATTTTTGAAGAGAGATCTTTATTTGGACGTGTATTCATTAAATATATAAAGTAGTGTTTGAATCAAAAGAAGTATTTTCTCTACTTATTAACCTTAATTGTTGTTTAAGCATATTTTAAATATTTAAAACAATAGCCAATTCTGATATTTAAGTAGCACCCAACTTTTAAAAGCATAAAATTTTCAATCAACTCCTCAGAAGGTAACAGCAGCATAGAATACTACAAAAATAATCCATAGTTTCTACTTGAGCATAAGAAAATGATATACTTAAAAGGAACTTAATAAATTATCATACATTCAGCATATTTGAGTCATATATTTCTCCTTTGAAACAGAAAATATGTTCAGCTCAAATTTTACAGTAAGGACACACTCACTGATTTATAGGTGTAAAGTAACAACAGTAACCTTTCCTCTTACTTGCTCTTTTAGTTCACAGCAATACCAGTATGTAACCAAAAGACAAGTTGGAGAAACTTTTAAGTACCTTTCTGCAGTTCTAATTTGAACCTTCTTGCATAAAGAAAACACAAGTTTGACTTTTAACTGTGCTTCACTTATTATGCTTGGAATCTAGAAAACGACTTCTGAGGAAGTAATTTTTTTCCCCTCTCATGGAAGGTCTCTAGGGAGGATGTCATTACACACTGTTTAAAAGAATAATGTTTTCAAAAGAATAATGCTTCCGTTTGTCCTGCATGGATGCTCTTACTAGGATTTAAACTTGCTTTATGTGACAGATTCTCTGTTTACTTAACCTCACTCAACATTCCTCTCTTTTACTCTTTCTCACTCAAAAGGATGAACTGTCTGAAATGATCAAAAGGAAATTTTGAAAGAAAAAAAAGAGGAAAATTATTCTTTGAGGTTACCAAGCAAACCTGATCTCAGATCCAAACTGAGACATACTTTCTAACAGAGATGAAAAGTGCAAGTGAGTGCCAAACTCGCTTTTCTTTTGTTTTCATTAGGTTAAGGCTTGACAATACGTTAGTCACCACAGCATGATCCAGTGTAACATATTAGTTCATTTTAAAGTAGTCTTTTTAAAATATGCATCTTTAAAACAAAAAGAATTAAAATTATGTGGTTTTTTTTTCTTCTAATGAACCTGGTATTTATTTCCTTAAAAAGAAACTTCCTCAGGCAGTGACTTAAGTGGTTAAGTGAAAAAAAAAAATGCTGAAACAAATCACCCCTCTTCATAATGAAACATGTTTTTTTTATCAGGGATAGTGCATATTTGAGTAAAACTAGGGAACTTTTTGTAACTTGAAAACAAAGCAATGTTAAATCTCCCTTGAAACTGAGTAATCAATTATGGAATCTGTTTCAATGCTGCTCACTATGACAGGAATGTTTCAAGTTCATTTGATAATATGTGAGCTGTTGTTCAGGGGATTGGCAGGACTCTTGGTCCTAGCCTTAAAGAGAATTTGAGAATCACTAGCATACAGAGCTTGTCAGTGCAGTAAAAGTGGTATATTCCTGGGAAGCTGAGGTGGGAGTATTGCCTGAGCTTAGGAGTTCTGTGCTGCAGTGAGCTATGACTGTGCCGCTGCACTCCAGCCTTGGAGACAGAGTGAGACCGTGTTTCTCTTTTTTTTTTTTTAAGTATATTCCCTTGTTTATAACTGATTAGCTTATTTCAGTTGATGGTAGATGAGACCTATGGTGGTGGATGAGACCCAGAATCTTCAGAGAGAACATTCTTTTGACAACATTGTTTTAATTGTCAAAGTCAGGTGGAAGACCATGTTCTGGAACTATTTTAATTGTTAAAATGTATCACCTAAGATAATGAATTCTTCCACAAATATTTTAGTCATAGTTTTTAAGTACCACGTATTCTAAGGTTATCAGAAAATATGTCTTAACAGAATGTTTTGCATACTGAATCATTTGTTTTTGAAAAGGAAAATTTACATTTGACTTACTCAGTTTTTAAAAAATTATTTTTATTTCTAGAGACACGGTCCTTTCTGCATCACCCAGGCTGAAGTGTAGTGGCGTGATCATAGCTCACTGCAGCCGCAAACTTCCCATCTTAAGTGATTCTTCTGCCTCAGTCTTCCAAAGTACTGGGATTAGAGGCATAGGCCATCATGCCCGGCCAAGTTAAAAAAATTTTTGATAGTTCACAAACCACTCACAAAAGAATGAAATTTCTCCAAGTGTTAAGAGAAAGCAAGCTATGAAATGCTATATTTGTAAGCTTAAAAGTAAATTAGTGTGTTTTCTTAAAAATATAAAACGAGATTAAAATGAATATAGTCATAGCTATGAGGGGCATTTAATTTATCTTCCGACTGGAGATACCTTTGAGAGTTAAAGGAGGAGCAATTAATTGTTATTCCAGGACAATAGATATAAATCGAGATTATACTAGGTGAACTGGGACATATGGTCATCTTTGTCATAGCTTAATTCAGGAAAAAAGGAGTTAGGGAAGTCTGAAGGTCTAACTCAAAGTTTGGTGCTTTTTAAGCAAGTTTAGGGAACTTGAGATGACCTGATTGGGACCCCTAAATCTACAGATGAGGAAAGCAAGCCTCAAGCAAGGGGGGCCTGATCCTTTCCCTGTTCCCTGTGTATTCCCTGTCTGTGGCAAAGCCCATTGCCTTGATTCTCTTCTCTTTACTTTCATGTTGAGAAGTAGTTTCTTTCTGCAGTTTATTTAATTTACTGGCAAAATGACGTATTTTTTTTTCAGCAATGTTTCAGCTAGATATTTGCTTTATGCATGTAATGTCAATGAAGTACTCATAAGTTTTCAAGAAATGACTGATATAAATCATATGTTCCACTACATAGTCTAAATATTTAGTATTTGGTCATCTATTTTAATATGTTCAAATTCTGTTAAACAAGACGTAGTCACTATGTGAAGAATAAAAATAGACAAAGTTACATTATGACTTCTTGCATATACAGTTTCCCTCTTGGTTTTGCGATTTTTTTAATTGAAGTTTTATTTGGCATAAATTATGAACATACATGATTGCAAAAGTAAAATAGTACTAGAAGCCTTATTTAAAAAACAAAACAATAAATTATCTGTCCCTTCCCTTCTCATTCTTAGTTTGTACTTCCCAGAAGTAACCAATTTCTAATTCTTTTGGCTGTTACATATATTGTGTACTTGTTTACAATAAGGTCTAAAACTGCCTACTAATGAAGCTTTGGCTCTCTTACCCATTCTTTATACTTATTGGAAGATAATAGGTGCTATGGAGGGAAAAGTCAGGGTAAGGAGACTGGGAAGAGGAGGCCATAATTTTAAATGTGGTGATCAGGCTAGGCTTTACTGATGTCTCCACTTCCATTCTATGTGTCATTTTGAAAATCTATTTGCTGTTAATTTAATGGGGTTTTAGGAAGGAACTGAAGGAAATTTATATATTGAGTGCAGTATGTTTAAATGGAAGTCCCACAGCACTTTTCAGTTGAGTTAACAAATAACGAATGACAATAACATGTTTACAGAGCATCTACTATATGCCAAGTATTGTTTTAGGAACTGAAGATATGGTAGAGAATAGGAATAATAAAAGCTGGCCCTCGTATAGTTTATGTTCTAGTGGGAGCAAATAATAACAGTAATAGTGCAGGATGTCAAGTAGTGGTAAGTACCGTGGAGAATAAAGCAAGGGGAGGGGATGTAAGGTGATGGTGAATTGGTACTGTCCCATAAACAGTGGTTTCTGATGTGATTACTTATGATCAGACACTTGAAAGAAAATAAGGGAATGAATCACAGGGACATCTAAGAGGAGCATTCCAGATAGAACAGCAGTTCGAAGGCCCTGAGCTCAGTATGTGTTTGGTGTATTTAGGACTAGGAGGCCAGTGTGGCTAGAGCAGAGTGGGGGAGGGGAGGGTGATAGGAATAGGATCAGATCATGCATGCCCTCACAGACTGCAGCAAAGACTTGGATTATGAGTTGGGGAGTCAGTTGCAATGAACTGAGATGTGGCTGACTGCAGGAGGAATAAGTAGTAGGAAGTGGGTCCAGGAGGTTGTTTTAGCCATGTTAAGTTTAAGATACTTTTCTAAAAATCCAAGTGGAGATGTACCAGCCTGGAATCCAGGGGCAGGCTCTGGCTGAAGATGTAATTGTTGGTGCCTTCTTAAAGGTTAAACAGAAATTTACTAGCTGTGTGAGAGGAGAAGTGCATTCTGGGTAAATGGAATAGAATAAAGAAAAAAGTACGAAAAAGCAAACCTGGTTCAGGAATTCTCCAGACTGGTGGTGTTGGCCCACAGGGTGTGTGATGGAGAATGGGTGAAGATGAAACTGAAAAGGCAAGCAGGGAGGCTATTGTGCAGGACTTTGTAGGACATGCTAAGGAATCTGGACTTTATTCTGCCATGATGGCTGCTCAACCATTTTTATGCCTCAGCATAACTGAGGGCTACAACATAACACCCATCACTCAACAAGCATGGCAGCGATTTTCATGGGATAGGAAATGTGTATAGGAGCAAAAGGGACATGGGTGAGGGGTGTTGATGATGCCACATATACCTGTGTGTGTGTGAAACTTTGAAAAATCCCTGAGATGGTTCTGATATGCCCCCCATATTCCATATGTTTACTCCCTGGGGCGAGGTGGGGCAGGGAGGGGGTACCCTCTACTTAGAAATCGCTGCAAGCAATGGCAAGCCATTAAAGAATTTTCTTTTTAAATAATCAGATTTGCATTTTAGAAAGGCAATTTTAGCTTCAGTGTAGAGGGTGGACCCAATGGGGAAGAGGTTAGGAGACCATTTCCATAGTCTGGGTAGAAGACAATTAGCTCCTTGAATAAGTCTGGAGAGGGAATGTTTAACTCCTAGCCCACAGGCAAAATGTGTGGCCAAAGGAATGAATATTTTGTGGAAGTATTGATCAGAAAGATAATGAGTCAAGGATCCCTAATGGTATATATGTCTGAGTCTTATTTAATATAAGAAGAGCATGGTTGCCTGCCATGGCTCTGCTCCAGTCACCCTGGCTATCCCTTAATAAGCCCAGGAAATTGTTCAAATATTTCTGCCATTTGTATTTTCAGCTTGCCTTGTTCAGGGACTTCACATAGAATGGTATAACTGGAGTACAGGGTGTGTATGTAGTGGCGGGTGATAGAAAATTAGACTGGAAAAGTAGACCAGGCTCCAGGGCAGGAGGGTCTCTTTTCCTCACTCCATTTAATTTAAAAAAGAAATAGTTTCAATTATATAAGCATTGTGATTAATGCAGGCAGTTGGAGTACTTTCTAAATCAGAAAAGTAAAAGTGCTGCTCCTTCTGCATATCTCTAGAAATTTGTTATGGGTAAGTCTTTATCAAAGAATGTCCCTATGATTTCAGTAGAATTTCTTAAGAAAAGAGCTTCTAAAAACAATCAGTCAGCCCAGCACATTCCAAATTAAATAATGAGAAGTGTGTTTAGTATTTATTTAGGAATTCTTTTCTGAACAAAAAAACGTTTTCAATGGTCTAGGCACTTCCTTTTTCTTCCAAAGAAATGGTAATAACAGGACACTAGAAGTACCTTTCTGTGTAAAGCGAACATCTTGTCAGTTTTCCTTACTTTGTACTTTTCAGTCTCTGCTGTTTACCATTTTTGTCCAGGATCAGAGACCTCCACTAAAATAAAAGTAATTTCTATTTATTGTCTCCTTGATAATCTTGATTTCTAAACTCCTTTACTCCTCTCTTGAAGGAATTTGTTTTACTGACAAAAGAATGGATCCAGGTCATTTAGTAGAGTTCTGAAGAGAATTCTTAGAGCACTCTATATATTCAAACCTCCGTATTTTTTGATACAAAAAGGACTGATGAAAGGGAAACGTGATTCTTTTGAAAGATTAATTCACAGAATTTTTTATCACAGTTGAAATATCAATTGCAATAACAACTGAAAACTGATTGCTATTACTGAACACTGCCCTTAGGTGGCTCACTCTTAGAAGACACAAAGTCACTGGACTACAATCCTTTAGGGCAGGGATTGTGCCTCTTGCTCGTTGTATATACATGGTTCTTACACAGTGCCTGGCATTCAAAAAATGCATTCAGAAAAATTTGGTATTCAAAAAATGCTTGATGAATTGACTGATTGACTGCCTGAATGAATAAATAAATTGGTGGATTAATGACTGGAGTACAGAAGACTGTGGTCCCAGAAGACCTTAACATTGAGCTTGCTGCAGACTGAATGTTTGCCTCCTCTCAAAATTAGTATGTTGAAACCTAATCCTTAATGTGATAGTATTAGGATGTGGGGCCTTTGGAAAGTGATTAGGTTATGAAGGTGGAGCCCTCATGAATGGGAGTAGTATCCTTATAAAAGATACCCCAGAGAGGTCCCTTGTCCCTTCCAACATGTGAGGCTACAGTGAAAAGATGGCCATCTGTAAACCAGGAAGTGAGTCCTCACCAGATACCACATCTGCTGTGCTTTGATCTTGGATTTCCCTGTCCCCAGAACTGTGGTATATAAATTTCTGTTGTTTGTAAGCCACCTAGTCTATGGTGTTTTTGTTATAGCAGCCTGAATGAGATAAGATAGAACATAGTTCTTATAATGAGCTAACATCACTAACCTCTCAGTTAGCTGTGAACTGTGGCCCTGAGAGATGCTCCAACTAGATCCTAGAGCTGTTTCAACACTGTCACCTCTGAGCTATGTGGAGGCCTAAAATTCAATCTCCAGGACAGGGTACATGTGAAAGACAGATGTTAACAAGGTAAGCAAGCAGCTGCTTATATGATTGCTAAACACAGGGTGGTCCCAAGTGGGATCGAGAGCCCAGATTCCAAAGCACAACTTAAAATAACACACCATTTGTGTGGGATGTTGTAAACCACCAGTAATCAGCAGACTATTGCTAAACTTCAGCCATTGCCCATAAGAATGCCTTGTGAGTTCATGACACTGTGCAATCGAGAAAGCATAGCCATGCCAGCAAAGCAGACTTCCTAGAGAACATAGGACAATGTGGTGTGGGTGTCAGGGGTGTGGGCAAGCAGTGTGGTTGGGAGGGCTGGTTATTCAGCTGGCTTTTCTGCCACACCTGCACACGTGGAGAGTCAACCATGGCACCTGTTGCCTAGTGCATGTTTTAAGAGTCTTATGGATGATGAGAGGACCTTCGTGAATTCACTACTGAAGATAGGTCATTTTTAATTAAAAAAATAATTTGGATGTCAGAGGAAGAAGTAGGGAATGAAAGAATATTTTATAATTCTGTAAAAGAAGTTTTGTTTCTTAAATGGTATCCAATGAGCCCACATGCAGGCTTATTTTATAAAATGTGCTAAAATTCATAAAAACATTGCCTAGTCCAAGTTTATGCCATTATTATGCTAAAGCTTACTAGATAGCAATGATAATAGCAGTCTTATTGAAGCCTAGCAAAGTTTGAAGAAATTTGTACGCATCTGCATACTGTAAGGAAGATAATAGCTACAGCCCCATCTTATAAATTAGGAAGCTAGGTTCAGAGAGGCTAAGAACTGTGACCAGAGACATACAGCCAACAGTAATTATGGATTAGAGCATAAAACTCAAAATAAAACAATGTTCTAAACTTGAATTTTAATATTTAGAGTGCTCAAAATGCTACATTATAATCATTAAAAATACTGAGTTATAAGCATAGTTACATCAAAACTATTAAACTTTCACCATAATTGTTTGCCTTTAATCTCATGACACTTAAGTGAACAAGCAAAAAAATTGTCAAAGTAGATTATCTTTGTTAAAGATAGACTACTGGGCCAGGTGATGTACCTCACACCTGTAATCCCATGCTTTGTGGGGCTGAGGTGGCAGATAGCTTAAGCCCAGGAATTCGAGACCAGCCTGGGCAACATGGTGAAACCCTGTCTCTTCTAAAAATACAAAAATTAGCTGGGTGTGGTGGTGCACGCCTGTAGTGCCAGCTGCTGTGGAGGCTGAGGTGGGAAGATTGCTTGAGTCCCAGGAGGCAGAGGTTGCAGTGAGCCAAGATCAGGCCTCTGCACTCCAGCCTGGGCACAGAGTCAGGTCCTATCTCAAAAAAAAAAAAAAAAAAAAAAAAAAAGGACTACTGAACATCCTCACATTTTAGAAATTACTATAACTATTTGTCATAGTTTAGGATCCTGCAGCACAGCCTACAGACATCATAAAATAATCAGTTGCAAAACCAGACTTCTGCTTTTTGTGTCTACTCTCATCTTGCACCCAAACTGTGAGTCACTTTGATTGAGCTTCATAAACATAAAAGCAAATTATTTACTAATATATTTATCTACAGTCTCCATCTCTTAATTTAGTATTGTTTCCTGGACTTTTAAGACTCTGTCATAAATGTTTGTGGTTTTTCAGGTGGTTGAAGTGAATGGAGTCATTGTAAAACGCTTTCAATCAGCTGACCAATGCTTTATATAACATAAACCTACTTTATCATCCTCTCCTAAAGAAGAGAAGATTTAGCTAGAATAATTATTAACAGAAGATGTGGAGATACAGAAGAAACTAGAAAATATTTCACAATCAATACATCTTTCAAGCAGTCAATCATTTGTCACTCATATTGCTTTTTTAAACCCAGCTTTACATGGAAGGAATAAATGGAACTCCAGTTTGGTTTTTCTTCTTTTTTTTTTTTTCTGTTAAGGCAGATTTAAAAATTTTTTTGGTTTACTTTTCATTGAATTTTGACAGTTCTTGGTCGAATGTATGTATGTGTGTTTTTTTTTTAAAGAGGTCATGCCTGTTTCTTTTTTTTAACGAACTAGAAGTATGTATTATAGAATGTTAGAATTGAAAGGGACCCCAAAGATGATCTAGTTCAGCCTTCCCATTTGACAGTTGAGGAAACACTTTGTTTGGCATTTCTTTACTTTAAGGAAAGTTGGGGCACTGCCAAAATCAACACTGCCTGCTTTGAGTTTTCACTGCTTGTCGGACAAACCCTAGGTTGGGGGATATATACAAACAGGGACTAAAACAAGCAACATCATGCCATCAGCCATCAATCTGATTGTTGTCTTATTCTTCCCCAAAATAATTTCAAGTCAACTATAGACACAAACACTTGAAATGTATTCATTTATTTATTAAATAAAAATGGCTGATATTTTGCTTACTAAAAATCTGATTATTTCTTTGGCTCCTAGTTAGATGAGCAAGTCAAATGTTAACAACCTGAGTACCATCGTCTATAACAAAACAGTGAATCAGCACCCTCTAGCACATTTTTGAGTCACTATTTTTTAAAAAAACCTTTTAAAAAATGTAACTGAAACTAAAATATTCTAAACACTGTGCTGGGTTTTTCATACTATCTCATTTTTAATTCTCATAAAATTGCACAACATAGCTTGAGACAGCTCTGTAAGTAGATAAAGATAATATACAATGTAGTGAGGTCTACTTCGTGTGTGGGAAGAGAGTTGTGGTCAGAGAGCAGCTGACTCTACTGAGGGAGGCAATGATGAATGAGAAGAGGCCCTGGATCCCTGGGAGCTCCCACCATAGTAGGAGAGACAGATCCCTGGAAAGGAATGTTGCAATAGGCATGTCAAGAACTATTGCACAGTTATTTCTTTTTAAATGGTGTGAGAGCAAAAAAATAGAAATGCTAACTCTGGGGGTTTTGAAGATGACTTGAATGAAGAAGTTACATCAGACTGAGTATTAAAGGAAGAGAGTAGTTTGCCAGGTGAAAAACAGAAATGTCATTCAAGGAAGCAAGAAAACCAAGTGAGAAGGCATGGTATTGAGGAAGACTGTGATGTGTATGCACAGGAAAAGTAAGGGGGTCAGTGGTGCTGGAAACCGGGGTGCATGGGATGAAGTGGGGTGGAGATGTGTGGAGCAAGTCTGGGACAAGCTTCTGTGCCAATGTAGGGATATGGAAGTTGTCCTCTGGAAAACTGGAAGTATTGGAGGTTTTCAGTTGGAAAATAATGTAATTGGATTGCTGTCTTTCTCTTGCCATAAAAATTAAGAAATATAATCCTTAATGAGGAAAAAATACTAAAACATTAAAACAGATATAGTGTATAAAGCATAATTGTAAACACCTCTGTAACATATAACATTGTGAAAACCCCTCATCTCCTCCCCAGTCATATGTCATGGAAGCCCCAAAAATGATAACCACTGTCCTGATTCTTAATCACTTCTTTGTTGTTCCTTAGTTTTTTCACTTATGTATACATACTCAGAAAAGACTGTCTATTTAGACTAGTTCTGAACTTTTTATAAATGGAATAATACTGAACATATTCTTTGTGTTTAAGTTTTATTGCTCAATGTTTTGTTTTAAAGATTCATCCTTGTTGATTGTTCCTGTAGTAATATTTATTTATTTACTTTGCTATATAGTATTTTCTTGTTTGACTATTTCACAGTTTATCTTGTCTGTTGTATATTTTTTCTTTGGTTTTTAAAATCATTCTTATGTTTATTTGATCAGTTTTTATGTTTATTACCAGTTCTTTTATACCAGCTTTTTAAAAATAGCAATTATGAACAATATGAGCTTTTGTACTCTGTATCCCGTTCACATGGTGCATATCAGTCTCTAGGGTATACTCAAATTCACTTTTTAAAAGATTTTATTTTTCTATGAGCAGTTTTAGGTTCATAGCAAAATTCAGAGAAGGGTATAGCGATTTCCCACATACCTCCTGCTCCCACACATTCATATCCTCCCCCATTATCAACACACCCCACCAGAGTGATATGTTTGTTGCAACTGATAAACCTACATTGACACATGATAATCACCCAAAGTCCACAGTTTATATTAGGGTTCACTCTTATGTACATTCTACATGTTTGGACAGATGTGTAATGACATTTGTCCACCATTATAGTATCCAGATTAGTTTCACTGCCCTGAAAATCCTCTAGGTTCTGCTTGTTGATTCCTCTTGCCCCACAACTTCTGGCAAACACTGATTATTTTACTGTCTTTAGAGTTTTGCCTTTTCCAGAATAGTTGTAATTATACAGTATGTAGCCTTTTCAGATTGGCTTCTTTCACTTAGTAATATGCATTTGTTTCTTTCATGTCTCTTCATGGCTTGATAGCTCATTTCTCTTTAGCATTGAATAATACTCCATTGTCTGGATGTGCGATAGTTTATTTACCATTTATCCATTCACCTACTGATGGACATCTTGGTTGCTTCTAACTTTTGGCAATTACAAGTAAAGCTGCTATAAACATCCATTTGCAAGTTTTTGTGTGGGCATAAGTTTTCAACTCAATTGAAATATCAATTGGTATCAATTGGATAGATACCAAAGAACATGATTGCTGGATCATACCGTAAGAGTATTTTAGTATTGTAAGAAACTGCCAAACTGCCTTCCAAAGTGGCTGCACCATTTTGCATCCCCACCAACAACAAATGACATATTCATTTTTCAGGAAGTTAACTCTGACAGGACTAAGTGGCATAAACTGCAGTGAGGTGATGTAATGAGAATGTGGACCACATTCAGTGAGGTTGGAGAGGAGAGGTCCACACTGAGGGGTGGACCTGAAGCAGACTTAAGCTGCACAAGAAATGGAGTGGCATCACCAGTGACCCTGAGTTTTCTAGCTTGAAAGATTAATATCCTTATCTGACATCAAAATTCAGGAAAACTAAGTTGTAACATAAGCTGAGCTCTATTTTATGTTTGAAATGATTGCTAAACAAATAAGTGAAGATATCTTCTAGGCAGTTAAAAATGCCCATGTAGAACTTAGGAAAGGGAGATGAATATTTGGAAATGTTAACACAGAGTTGGTTGTTGAAGCCATAGGAAAAGAGAATAATATCATTACCAACACTTTTGAGCATTTACTATGTGCCAGGCACTATTAGAAGAATGTTGTATGTTTCAACTCTTAATTTTCACAACAACCCAATGAGGCAGATAATATTATTTTCATATTACAGATAACTGAGGCACAGACAGATCTACTACCTTGCTTAAGGTCACATGTCTAGTCTGTGGTGGTGCCAAGAGGAGATTATTCAGAGTGTGTATGTGGAAAGTACCGAATTTTAGTGAGTACCAATATTAATGGTTGGGAGGAGGAGGGAGAGCCTATGAAGGAGGCTTGGATGAATAGTCAGGGAGTCTGGAGGAGAGCCAGAGAGTGTTATTAGCAGCCAAACTTAAATTACCTTAATCAGGTAAGTACTGCAGGTGCCTGGCACTACCAGAGGAGGTCAGGTATCATGCCAAAGTACAGTCACAGATCGTCAAGCTCTGAATCTACCTGTGAATGAAACTTATTCAAGATTGGTTCATTGCTTCCAAGAAAGGAGGTGAACTTTTTTTTTTTGAACTTTTAAAATAAATCTAAAAGTAAAATATAAAAAAAAATTCTTGCCCTTGTGTTGCTTTCTCAGCTAAAGTAAAAAGAAAAATCCCTCCCATAAATAATTCAGTTATGTGTGGGTATGGAAAGATAGTGGACAATGGGGAGTGGGGCTAGTGGCAAGGGAACTGTGCTGAGTAAACAAGACAAAAGCAGTTGAGCTGAGTGGGAAGGAGAACAGGAAGAAGTCTGGGACAGTCCCTGTTCTGCCCAGGCCTGCACCTCCACCATCCCCCACTGTGGCTTGGTGACTCTGATTAAAGTGGATGGGAGTAGGTGTCCAGGTGGCCCTTCAGCTGCACCTGGAACCTAACCCATGACCTTGTTTGTTCCTGGTGTTGCCTTGTTCCTCCGTGGATAAGCTACCTACTGTTTTCCACAGGGTTGGCAATTCAAGATTCCTTACATTATTCTGAGCTGTGTGATGTGCTCAGACCGGCATGGCCTGTGCAGAAGGGCTCACATTCTAAGCTGAATAAAATAGGAATGGTGCTGGCTCTGCAGTAAGAGAAGAGAAAATCTAAGCCTGCTTCTCATTCATTCATTCATCGATTCACTCACTGTTCCCACAAATATGTACTGAACACCTACGAAGTCCTAGGCACTATGCCAAGACCTGTGTAACTGAAAGAGGATTAAGTCAGGTGTTATCCATGCCCTCTTGGAATGTATAATCTAGTGGAGGAGATGAACAAAAATTAACAAGCAACAAATGAAAGATAAAACTGCTACATATAATAAGGAAAAAATGCAGCTAAGAAAGGTGAAGGGGTGGATGGGGAACTGTTTAGAAAGACTGGTCATAGAAGATGTGGTGGAGACTTCCTGTACTCGTCCATGTCAGGTTCTCTGCCTTTAAGGCATGGGAAAGAACCATACTTCCTCTTTCCATTGCAGTTAGGTGAAACCTTGTGGCTAGTTCTGAACAGATATTGGTATTTGAAGCAGGGTGCTTTATTAATTTAAAAACCCTAAAATATGTGGTATGGGCTTCGCAGTTCAGTGGTGAACAGCATAGAAATTGATAATGGAGGCTAGATAGATGACAATTCTTGTTATGTGGTGGTTGGTAAAGCCAACTTCTGTATTAACTTGGAGGAAGATTATGTAGCTAAAGAAAATATGACTCTAAGGGAAAGGATTGGAAAATAATGTGTCTACTGTGTGTTGGCAACTACTAGCTATTTTTTTAAAGGAATATAAAACTATTTATTAACCACTGTTCACCAGTATTTACAAAAAAGTAAACAATATACAGTTGAATAACATTCTGATTACTACAAAGTTGTTCTTCCTGGCTTTTGCTGAACCAGTAAAGCAAAGTGAAGATTGAGCCTACATGTAAGGAATGAGTTGGGGTAAAGAAAAAACATGCAGGTCAATAGGTTAGATTACAAAAGGTTGTTCACACTTTTGTAGCAGCAGGTCCTAAACTGCCAACATCTCTAACCCTCTGATTAGGTTTCTATGAGCCAAGTCTTACATATTCCATTCATCTTTACCTTTTAGTCAATGTAGCAACAGGGATTTCAACATTTTGTTAAGGAATGGCACACTAGGGAAATTTTTTAATGTTCATTTAATTTAGTTTTGTTTAGCTAGTTAAAACACACTAGCATTTGTCTAGTTTCCTCATCTGGATGAGGAAAACTGCCATGATGGCAGTGATAAAATTTTTCCTTTTAGGAATTTTGCAAATAAACCACTGCAATTATAGATGCTTTAAAATTATCCAATTTAAATTGTCCTATTTAGAATTACTTATTTCACTTGAAATGCATGGCTTCAGGAAAATTTTCAATTTAACTTGAAGTGATTATCTCTTATTTTGCTCGGAATAATGGCATCTCAGAAACATGGGCTTACCTGTGATTTTTTTGTTTGTGTGAATGCTCAAAAACAAACAAACAAAAAATTTACATATGCATTTTATGGATACACACACACAAAAAAAAACATGTAAAAAATCTAGAATGGTCCTTAGGCTTATGAGAACACAAGTTTTGATTGAGTAATGACTATGGACATTTCCCCCAACATTTAGAGAAGCTGTTCTTTAATGAAGAGGAAATAATATACCATGGTATCAAATGTTCTTTTCTGATAGAGGAAGCAACTATAGAAAACTTTTGTTTGTTCAAAGTAACCAGTGCTATGGATTCAAAAAACCCCCCAACAACTCTTCCAACGCTACTTTCAAAATGAACATATCAAACTTGATTTTCATTAGGATGTAGTTATTTCATCACACTAGTAAATCAAAATCCAAGACCCAAATTTTATATATATTATAAATATATATAAAAAAACAATGTGAACAATTATTGAGCTTCATCTTCTGGACAAGAATGCCAAGTTAGTCTCTCTTCATAAAAAGCAATTACAATTTGAGGACACTTCATACTTGCTTCTTTTGCCAGCACCAAGTCTGCCTCATCTGAATCTTTCCATTTCATGAGAAACATCAATTCTCCACTGCTGTCTGTGGCACCAATTATTCTTTCAGGATCAAGACCTCTGGCAAATCCTCTTGGTTTGTCAGCAGCATCTGTTTTCTTCTTTGATTTGCTGTCATCAGATTCACTGTCAGATATTTTCTTTTTTACCATCTTTTTGTTTGCCAGCTTTCTGAGAGCTAAGAAATGCTTCAATCAATTCTGGACAATCTAAATTTTCTTCAGGTTCCCAAGTATTGTCAGCATCTGTAAATCCCTTCCACTTCAGGGAATATTCCACTTTCCCATTCACTACACGTCAATCTAGTACTTTTTCCACCGCAAATTCTTCAGGCTCTGCCTCTTCAACTTTTTACTTTTCCCATTCTGTTTTTTTTCCCCATTTTTCACAATGTAGTTTTATTGGAGGCCATTTTTTATAGCAGACTTGAAGAGATATTATTCACCGCCTCCGAACTGCTCCGGGTCGCAGGTCTGCAGCATCTCCGGCCCTGCGCGCCTACCACTACTAGCTATTTTTTTTGACAAGGCTTTTTAAACTCAAGAAAAGAATTGGTTGCTTTGTTAACAAATATGAGAAGGAATGGAACTATTTCAGAAAATTGGGGCCTTGCAAAATTGCAAATTCTAACAGGCTTTAAACTCCAAATACTAAGTCAGAAATTGAGAAAGCCTTGAAAGATGAAGCCCATTAAAGCCTGTGGATAGGTAAAATTAAAAGTATGGTGTCTCCACCTATTGATAATGCCTTTCAATAGATTAAGGAATTTCAGGGCAGATAAAATTAAGGTATTCAATTGGATAAATACACATGGCAAAGATCAAATTAAAGTTGTGGCTTTTCCACAGAAAATCATAGACTCATGTATATGCAGGATACCAGTAATGGCAAGAGAGAGATAAAGATAGAAAGACATGAAGAGCTAGATAGAGAGGGAGGAAGAGACAGAGGAAGGTAGGGTAGATAGGAGGACCAGGGAAAGAGGGACAGAGAGAGACAGAGAGGGAGAGAGAGAGAGACATGGAGGATGGGGCAAGAAAGCAAAATGATAGAGTATATCTGAGAAC
Organism: Pan paniscus; assembly: GCF_029289425.2. Lineage (NCBI taxonomy): Eukaryota > Metazoa > Chordata > Mammalia > Primates > Hominidae > Pan > Pan paniscus. The sequence goes on from NC_073254.2 coordinate 136,461,918, forward strand.
CATGTCTTGGAAAGAATGGTGGATATTGGCAAATACTGTTTACTGGAATCAAAGAAATAAGAAGCTTACTAAATTACCACTTGGCAAAAGCCATAAAAGTCCCTACCTTGAGTATACAGAAATGTTCCTTGATTTTCAGGATTCCACTCTCTGGAGCGTCTTCTGTTATCTTCCTTTGCCATGTACTAATGGGCATACATTCGTCTTGGGGACTGTGTAATTCTCTTGCGTGTCCTTCTTACGTAATGTCAGAAGACCATAGGTCTACTTGGGCTTGTGATTCCTTTGACTGTAAATCTCTCCCAAATTTTAGTAAGCTTCTTATCTCTTTGATTCCAGCAAGCTGTATTTGTCAATAGCCACAGTTCTGAGCTATATTTGTCAATAGCCACAGTTCTTTTCAATACATGATTCCATTCTTCTGCTTTCTTGAAAAGTAAATTTTCTGTTGTATACAAATGGATTGCATGAAATGTTCTTGCTTATTTTCCAATTAGTATGTCTTCCATGTCTTTTCATCCATACCAGCACATACAGATCTACCTCAATGGTATGGATCTACTTTGTATTCTATGCACCAATACTACATAACTTATTTAAATAGTACTCTACAACTTGACAATGTAGCAAGTTTCAAGTGATGCATTCTTTTTGGAAAGATCTTCCGTGACAGTTTATGCTCTCCACAGAGTTCATTTAAATTTCCGAGATTTTATAATAGTGTCATCTATAATTTGAAGAACTCAAAATTTTGTTTTATTGTTATTTTTATTTTCTTCATTCTTATTCTTTAATCTTGTTATTTATTATTGTTTTCTTTGGAAATTTATATCTTTGATCATATATCATAAATTAGTAAAGGAAATTTGAGTTCAGGAGAACTGGGATTGTGACGATAAGTGCCCATTGACAACAAAGCTCTATCACACATTATCACACATTGTGCTCTGCAGCTCTCATAAGAATGCAGACTAATGACATGACCCTGCTTGGAATATGACTGCTAGATTCTAATACAGCATTAATCTTGGCCCCAAGACCCTCCAAAGAGAGTAAAATCAAGTTAAGATTCAAATATCTTAGGTATCATGTGCAAGATGCAATGCTAGATGCCAAAATTAATAAGTTAATTTACAAAATCTGACACTCCTAATCCCAAAGGGAATATATTTCTGAATGTTAAAATTTGTGGATATATTCTGGATGTATATTGTGGATATATAAATTTGTAGCTACATATTGTGGCTCTCTCTCTCTTTCTATGTCTGTCTCTCTGTCTCTCTCTCCAACTCTCTCTCTCACCTCTGAAATAACAATTTGATTTGATGGGTGCTATGGTCTGAATGTTGGTGTCCCCCCAAAAATCCTATGTTGGAACTTAGTATTCAATACAATAGTATTAAGAGGTGAGGCCTGTTGAGAAGTGATTAAATCATGAGGGCTTCACTCTTGTGAATGGGATTAGTGCCCTTATAAAAGAGGTTGAAGGGAGGTGCCTTGTCTCTTCCACCATGTGAAGACACAGGAAAGTTGCCATCTATGAGGAATAGGCTCTTACCAGACACCAAATCCGCTAGCATCTTGATCTTGGACTTCTCAGCCTTCAGTACTGTGAGAAATAATTTTTTGTTTATAAATTACCCAGTCTAAGGTATTTTGTTATAGCAGACTGAAAGACTAAGACAATGAGAAAACATTGTTTCACCAAAATTGCTAATAGACACAGGTCGTAAAAAGCACAGAAGGAAAACTAACTAGGACCTTTAATAGCCTCAGCATATCAGATGATATTGATGATGGCGGTGACAACAACAATGGTAGCAACGATGATGTCAACAAAGACTTGGCCATATCTAGTTTCTCTAAGTTGTTAAATCAAGTTTATCCTAAAGCAGCCTCCTTACGTATCTTAAGTTCAGCCTAAAGGTTTCTCTGTAATGTAAGCAGACCGTAACCTACTGTTGTGCCAGTCAACAAGTTTTGGCCAATCAAAGGGGGTCAACTGTTCAAACTGTGTTCAAAGAAGGTAAATGCCAAGCTGTAACCAATCAGGCTGTTTCTATACCTCACTTCCATTTTCTGTACATCACTTTCCTATTTCTGTCTATAAATCTTCCACGGGATTCTCTCTGAGCCTACTCTGGCTCAAGAGGCTGCCAGATTCATGAATCATTCTTTGCTCAATTAAACTCTGTTAAATTTAATTTGGCTATGGTTTTTCTTTTAACAGAGTTAAAATATCTGCTGCAAGAACAAAAATTAGTGTGTTAATCAATAAGTACTTAAACTTTTGTGATAGGCTTAGGAAATTCACACTAAGAGAGGAATAAAAATCTTTAAAAGGCTTTTTTGAAATGTCATGGGATTGCCATTTAACAAATGACATCTCTCTGCCAAGGAAAGGGTCTGATCTTTCCCTCCTTCTGCTTTACACTTCCATTGGAAAAAACTTTTATAAACATTTAAAATATCTGAAGACAACAGCATGTTCCAGATTTTCAAATATGTTATCTAACATGAGCAATATATCCACAAATTTTAACATTCAGAAAGATATTCCCTTTAAGACTAGGAATGTCAGATTTTGTAAACTAACTTTTTAATTTGGCATCTGGCATTTCTTCTTGCATATGTTACCTAAGATATTTGAATATTAATTTGATTTTACTCTTTTTGGAGGGTCTTGGGGCCAAGATTAATGTTGTATTAGAATCTAGCAGTCATATTCCAAGCAGGGTCATGCCATTAGTCTGTATTCTTATGAGAGCTGCAGAGAACAATGTTTGAGAACTAGCACACATGAAGACAATTGCAAGACACTTTCAGATTCACAGTGTGTATGTGCATTTCCTTTCAAGAAGTTTCTTTTCCAAGAAATGTTCTGTGGTTTCTGAAACCCATTCCTGACATTGAAAATGATAGTGCTGAAAAACAAAGTACTACAGTTAAAGGAAACCAAAGGGAACCCATAACCATTGGCTTTACACCGTGATTAATGTGAGACTCTACTACTCATTTCTTTTTAGTTTTTATTTTTGATCTCTGAACTTTTTATTGGCCTCCTGCTCCTCAAAGGGTCCCCTACTTCTGCTGGCTTAATGTCTCAGAACTTTGGTGTCATTGGTCTCAGACATCACTTTGCCATCCACTATTGGGTGGGTGGTGTCTTTTGGATGGTTTGCATGGAGTTGCTGTTGTCCAGGGCATCACCAAGATTGAAGTCCTCGCCATCTTCCAGCAGGCTGTTGTAGGTGGCTATCTCAGCCTCCAGCTTGACCTTAATGTTAAGCAGGGCCTCATACTCCTGGGCCTGGTGCTGTCCCTCTGCCTGGGTCTGTGCCAGCTCTGACTCCAGGTGCAGCAGGATCCCATTGAGCTGTTCCATCTGCAGGGCATAGCAGGCCTCCACCTCCCTCAGGCTGCTTTCCAAGCGGCCTTCAGATTTCTCATGGAGTCCAGGTCGATCTCCAAGGAATGGATTGTACATCTCAGCTCTGTGAGCGTCATCTCAGCAGCTCCAACCTCGGTGGACTGAGTGGTGGCCACTGTGGTGCTCTCCTCAATCTGCTGAGACCAGTACTTGTCTAGCTCCTCTTAGTTCTTCCGAGCCAGCTCGTCATATTGGGCCCAGATATCTTCCATGATCTTGGCAAGGTGCTGAGATTTGGGGGCATCTACCTCCACGGTCAGCCCAGAGCTGGCAATCTGGGCTTGTAGGACTTTACTTCCTCTTCATGGTTCTTCATGAAGAGCAGCTGCTTTTTGAGAGCCTTGATCTCTGTCTCCAGCTGCAGCCGAGTGACATTGGTGTCATCAATGACCTTGTGGACCCCATGGATGTCGCTCTCCACAGACTGGCACATGGCCAGCTCTGTCTCATACTTGACACTGAAGTCATCAGCAGCAAAACAGGCATTGATTTGCAGAACGATGCAGGCATTGTCCACAGTATTTGTGAATATCTGAGCCCTCAGGTCCTGATGGTCATGAAGTAATGGCTCCAGTCTCTGGCCTGGGGTCCCTTCTTCCCCAGGTGCTCCCGGATTTTGCTCTCCAGCTTCCAGTTCTCGGTCTCCAGGCTCCTCACTCTGTCCAGGTAGGAGGCCAGACAGTCGTTCAGGCTTTGCATGGTCTCCTTCTCATTCTGGATGCCTGCTATCCCTGCCAGACCCCTGGCCATCCCTGCAGCCAGGCCCCCGGATCCCATGCCGCCCCAGAAGCTGGTGGAGCAGGACACAGAGATCCGGGAACCAGAGTCCCGGGTGCCTGCATAGACAGTGGCTGCACTGCTGACCAGCTGGGCGATGAAGCTGGGTGTCTGGACAGAGCCCAGGGAATGGTAGTTGGTGGAGAAGGTGGAGCAAGTGGTGAAGCTCATACTGTCCAGGGAGGAGAGCAAGAGGACAGGACTCAGGCTTTGCCAACGACGTTCTACTACTCATTTCTTAACAGCTGAAGCAAATCACAGGCTTTCAAAAGTGTAAAGACATTTAAAATATTATTTAGTCTACCTCTCCACACCATTAGGGTGTTAGTCAATTTCCACTAAGGGCTGAACTTCTGAGCAATATCCTCTCAGAACAGACCTGGGTATGGAGGGCTGGGAATCTTCAATAGACCCAGAGCTAGAACCAGTCAATCCAGTGGTGGTGGGAGTGGATGGCAGGGTACTAGACTCAAGACCAAGTGCTGGGGAAACATTCAGGCTGGCAGGCAAAACCTGGACTCTCAATTATAGAAACCTGTACCAAGTTCTGAATGATCATTGCATCTGGGAGATTTGGGTTTGGGAGAGCACAGAAGTAGCAAACCCAGGAGGTGGTGTTTAGAGACACAAGCTGACAAGACAATATGTCAGGATGCAGCTCAGTCTGTGATAAGTTTCAGAGGCAGAATTGCAGACTACATATTCTGGTCTGTGAAGCACCTAAACCTGACCTTCCACTTGCAGCTTTGGCCTCATGATGTGCCAACTTGCCTGTCATTCTCAATGCTCCCATCACTCTGGCCTTCTTTCTAACCAAGCTCCTTTGTACTCCAGACTCATTCAGATTAAATGTCAGTTTCTCATAGAGGCTCTTTCAGGACACTCTCTAATTCCAATTTATCCTGTGCATAATCTTTAGGACCTCTCCTCTCCATTTCCTATATCATCTCTACTATAAGTTCAAAGACGGCAGGATACCTGTGTCTTCTTCCTTGTTGTATCCAGCAATACCAGGCACTTTTGATAGGTACTTGACATATTCTGAGTATTTATTAAACATTTAAATGAATGACTGAATGAACAAATGAACTAATTAATAACTGGTTAACGAATTAATCTAGTTGGGGAAGGGGGCTGATAGATAAAAGTTTCTGTAAGTAAACATATTTCAAACAAATCCTTGACTAAATAACAGAAGCCAGGGAAGAGAAGGTGATGGACTTCATTAGAGTCTTAAAAAATGAAGGGAATGAAAACAGACCATAGGAATGAGGTGAAGGAGGAGATGGTGCTGATTAGATTGTGCCTCAGTGGATGATAAACTATTACAGCACAGTGGTAAAACCCTGGTATGGCTATCAGCAGGTAACCAGGAAAATGCCAGCCATCCCTCTTGGTTTGAGAGATGTGGGAGAATAAATTAATCTCACTCAAGAAGACAGAAGGATGCATTTTTATTAGGTTTCGGTTAGGGGAGATTTGGATAAAGCCATCTGCACAAAGGTTGTGGATATAGTGATGTTTCTGCATGATGGAATATGGGAAAGGGTGGAGGAGAGAGGACACATCTTAGAGTATTATGGTAGAGGTGAAGAAGAGTCCAGCAGTAAGAGGAGAGTTACTCAAGGCACAAGGGAAGAAATTTATCTTGGGAGATGACAAATTACAAAGATAACAGTCAGAGCAGAAGTGATTCGCTTCAAACACGCAACTTTGCTGCAAGTTGACAGGAAGCCTAGCAGTATCTCGTCTAATCTCAGAGAAGAGGGCCCCAACTTTCCTGCATGACCATGAAGACCCTCATCTGGGGTTGGCCTCTAAACACACAGAAAAAAGATGTCTATTTACCACATCACTATGGAATGACAGCTTTTGGCACTACGCTAGGCACCCTGCTGGTGGTGTTGGAGAGGGAGTAGTTAAGAAGGCAAGTTGGACTAAGAAAAGAATAATACATTTCTTGTCCATTCTCTAAAAATTCACTTGGTTCCATGGGCTACCTATTCTTTCCAGATAAAATAAGGCAAGCCTAGTGGATGGGCACCAATAAGAACCATTTCATTGTGAACCGCCCACCCAAGCTCCATATCCAGATACTCTCCTTGTGGTGAAGCAGACAGCTAAGGTGTACACCAATTCTCTTAAGGTAGCAGAGTCATTGAGTCACTTAATACTATCCACTCAATTGATCCTCGTTTAAAATTCAAAATTCAGTATTCATCAAGATTCTTAAGTTATGTACAATGTAATTATTTGTTGTCTATTCCCCAAATTGCATTTTAAGGGGAAAACTCTCACACCGATCATTCATTTAACAGACATACCCTATATGTAAAGGCACTTTACATATGCTACTCAATCTACTCATGTCATTAATCTTGAAAAGTGGGCACTATTATCCTTCTTTTACAAATAAGGATGCTGTGTCTCAGAGGGGCATACTTGTTAAACACACCACAGACAAGATGCACTTGACTTCAAAGCCCATGTTCTTTCAAGCACACCTCAGCTCACTCTGGAGTCACACAGAGTAAGGCTCAATATCACAAAAGTGGTTACAGTGTTTGTGTCAGAACAACGCTGCTTGAGAAAACTGAAGGTGGAGGAAACAACATTAGATAGATGTAGCTGCAGTTCGAAATTTTGGGTTCAACTAGCATTCTTTGAATAATCATGTATCCCCTTCTGTGCAGATCAGCTTGGTGGTCAGAGTCAGAATTTTACCCTCCTCCAGGCATTGACAGTGTTATGACATATCTGAAAGAAAAGAACATTGTATTGATGAGTAAATCAATACAGTATATTTGGTCTAATGTCCTGAAGGAGATCAGGCAGAGGAGAGAAGAGTCAGTGTGAACTAGGCTGGTGGCTCTGTCCGGTAGGGAGACAGAAAGGGTGCCGCACATCATAGAAGTACCAGAACTTGAGCTGGACTTTGCTGATTTAGCTTATGGAAGAGGAACCAGAAATTTGTCCTTGAATAATGTTTCCCGTAAGTAATCAGTTTTTTGATAATTATTTGGTTTTACTGTGATCTGGCTTAGTAACTAGGGTGGCTGCAATAGAGGAAAATCTGGTATTTCCCAGTTTTTCCAACTGGCGGCCGTGGGTCAAGAAGGTTAGTTTCCTGGTTCGTTGTCAGGTTGGTGGTAATAAAGGAACAAGGTCAATCTTCTGTCAGAGTTCCTGAATTGGGGGAGGAAGATAACTGGTGCCTCTGCCTTTGGAATGGGGTGGTTGCCAGAGAGGTCAAGGTCCTGGGGGTGTTTGCTTGCCTGGTTCTGTTTGTTAACCAGAGGTGGTGTGGCTGAAATGAGAAAGTGAAACTTTAGGAAGGTCTGAGAAGCCCTCTTCCCTTAAAAAAAAAAAAAAGCTGCTTCTCGCAGAGTGGAAAGCCCCGGTCCCCATCCCACCAAAACCATTTGACAAGCAGGACAACGAAGAGGCAGAAGGATCTGGGCCTGTGCGCGACGCCCCGGGGGACGAGGCTCATGGAGAAGTTTCGGGCGGTGCTGGACCTGCACGTCAAGCACCACAGCGCCTTGGGCTACGGCCTGGTGACCCTGCTGACGGCGGGCGGGGAGCGCATCTTCTCCGCCGTGGCATTCCAGTGCCCGTGCAGCGCCGCCTGGAACCTGCCCTACGGCCTGGTCTTCTTGCTGGTGTCGGCGCTCGCGCTCTTCCTCCTGGGCTACGTGCTGAGCGCACGCACGTGGCGCCTGCTCACCGGATGCTGCTCCAGCGCCCGCGCGAGTTGCGGATCGGCGCTGCGCGGCTCCCTGGTGTGCGCGCAAATCAGCGCGGCCGCCGCGCTCGCGCCCCTCACCTGGGTGGCCGTGGCGCTGCTCGGGGGCGCCTTTTACGAGTGCGCGGCCACCGGGAGCGCGGCCTTCGCGCAGCGCCTGTGCCTCGGCCGCGACCGCAGCTGCGCCGCGGAGCTGCCGCTGGTGCCGTGCAACCAGGCCAAGGCGTCGGACGTGCAGGACCTCCTGAAGGATCTGAAGGCTCAGTCGCAGGTCTGCCGCTGGCGCTGGGGGCGTTTGGGAGGAGCCGAGGGGCCGAGCTTTCTCAGGGCCGCTGGGGTGAGGGAAAAATCGGTGACTTTTCTCCAGATATACAGTACCCTAAGAAAATCTAGAATGGCTCCTTGCATCTAATTTGCCGTCAAGCGAATATCTGAATAAAACGAATGAAAAGGAGAAAAACGCATTCCCGTAGTATCTGGCACTGTACATGAATCGTGGAAAGTGGGAGTGAGAGTGGGCACACCTACTCTTGTGCCAGATACTGCGCTAGGCCCTTGACCTCCTGCATTATTTTTACGTCTCACAACAGCTCTGTTGGGTGCAAAATTGCGGTTTTGCCATTACAAGTAATAGTTTCGTATCTCCACTATATAGTGACTTCACTGAGTCTAAGTAAAGTTGTTTGCCCAGCCAATAGAAGCAGAATTGTTACAATTAAAGGGGTCTATACAATAAAATGGGTTTGTCTGTCTCTAAAGCCACCACTGGACTTAGAAAGCTCAGAGGTTCTTTAAAATGAACACTTCTTTCCCAGGATTTGCAGAAATTCCACATTTTGAGTTCTAAGGGAATGGTATGGGCTCCTCCCTGGGCAGAATCATAGTGCATAACTTGGACTACAGTTGACTTTCCAAGCAAGAAGTTGTACTGGGGGGCTAGGGAGGTTACTGCGACACCTTACTCTTAAGGAATTAAGACCTAAAACTGTTGCTTGTTCATCATCATAACTGGGGAGTAGTTGAAACTTTATCTGAGGATTTTTAAATTTCTTGTAAAAAACCAAGTAACTAAATTACTATTTTGTTGTGTTTTCTTAAGGTGTTGGGCTGGATCTTGATAGCAGTTGTTATCATCATTCTTCTGATTTTTACATCTGTCACCCGATGCCTATCTCCAGTTAGTTTTCTGCAGCTGAAATTCTGGAAAATCTATTTGGAACAGGAGCAGCAGATCCTTAAAAGTAAAGCCACAGAGCATGCAACTGAATTGGCAAAAGAGAATATTAAATGTTTCTTTGAGGGCTCGCATCCAAAAGAATATAACACTCCAAGCGTGAAAGAGTGGCAGCAAATTTCATCACTGTATACTTTCAATCCGAAGGGCCAGTACTACAGCATGTTGCACAAATATGTCAACAGAAAAGAGAAGACTCACAGTATCAGGTCTGCTGAAGGAGATACGGTGATTCCTGTTCTTGGCTTTGTAGATTCATCTGGTATAAACAGCACTCCTGGGTTATGACCTTTTGAATGAGTAGAAAAAAAAATTGTTTTGAATTATTGCTTTATTAAAAAATAAACATTGGTATTTTTTGAGTGCTTTTTTTCTTTCAAATTGTGGAATTTTATATCTGAAATTAAAATATAGAGCTTAACCTCTTTATAATATTATTTAAAACAAACAAAAAAAGAAAGTGATTCATCCAAAGTAAAAGCTAGAACTAAAAGAAGTCTTATATCCTTGTTCTAGAGTCCTTTTCAAATAAAAGACTTTTGGAGCAAAAACAGTGGCAGAACAATTGAACTTCAGACATTTCTGTTAGGTTATCTGATGTTAATTTCAAGTTCATTTTCTTGCCCACAACATCTTGTTAGGAACTTTAAAATTACGGCATTCTAGCTGGTTCTATAGCACAATTGATGGCACATTGGGCTTCTAGTCGAGCCTGCTGTGGTCATTCAAAAATTAGAGCATTTTATGACTCTAATAGGGTTACAATAATAAATTGATCATGAAAAGGAAAATAAACTTTGTAAAATACGAAATTTGAAAAAGTAGTTAAGAGAATTGCAGGCAACAAGTGTTGTTTTTAGTTTATAGGATCAGAGGAAAAGTGTTAAAGCTTATATGTTATGGTAAATATAAAATAAACACAAAAGTAGAGAGGATAGTTTTATGAGCCTCCAAGTAGTTGTTACACAGCTTCAACAGAGTTGGGAAGTCAGATAAAACCAATACCAAACAAATAAGTGCAAATTGTGACCTGATTTAGATTAGGGGAGAAGGGATTTGGGGAAGCTTTTTAAAAACTGAATCCTGTAGGGTAGCAAGAAGGAGCATTTCAGTCCTACTGAAGGAACAGTATGTGCAAAGACTAGGGAGAAAAAGATGTTAGCAGAGTTGGAAACCTGAAAGGCGACTGAAAAAAATGAGCAAGGGACTGAGTGTGCAGTGCCTGGAAACCATGAGAAGGATTTTGGTTTTCATCATATGAGCATTTTAGGAAGATGGTTTGCTTTCCTTGAGAGAAAAGGAATGACATGGGAAGCAGGAGAGCCAGGGTAGAAGGAGAGAGACTAATCAGGAGGCCACTACAGTGGAAATAGGTGGGAGTGAACTTGAACTGAGTGGATGGGGACCAAAATGGAAAAAGTAGACAGATTCAAGGTAGACTTTGTACATAGACGTGGCAGGATTTGTTGATAGAAAGTCTCTAAAGACGGTGAGAGCAATTATATCTACGGATAAAATTCTGTAACTTTATAATGCCGGGACTTTTCAGCGATCCTTGCCTTCCATTAGCTTGTCATTCCTGCTCATTCCCCAAATTTGTGGCTGTTTTCTGAATTTTAAAATATGAGATATAAAAACTTTAAACTATAAAATAATTGAGCACTGGTCATATTTAGCCCGTCTTCCTCTTTTGGCAAAAGCTTATGCTGATTTCTGTTTACCTTTTTCTGCATAAGGCCGTTAAAAAGAACTAACCTACAGGGCAGAATATCCTGTTGTTGAGAGTCATGCGTAACAAGAAAGTTGGCAGCAGAAACAGCGTGATCAGCTTTTTTTCATTCCCTAAAAGAATGCTTTTGAAAATCATATCATACCTAGTTTCATTTTTACTTCCTTTATTTCATTTTCCAATTGCTTCTTCCTTTTTCGTCTGAGACAGGATCTCACTCTGTCACCCAGGCTGGAGTGTAGTGGCAAGATCTTGGCTCACCGCAAACTCTGCCTCCCTGACTCAAGTGATCCTCCCACCCCAGCCTCCTGAGTAACTGGGACCACAGGCATGTGCCACCATGCCCAGCTAATTTTTGTACTTTTTGTAGAAATGGGGTTTCACCATGTTGCCCAGGCTGGTCTCGAACTCCTGGGCTCAAGCAATCTGCTTGCCTCAGCCTCAAAGTGCTGGGATTACAGATGTGAGCCACTGCGCCCAGCCTCCAATATCTTTTTGTATATTCTTTCCTTTCAAAACTTTTTTTATGTTCTATCACTTATACTTGCATCTTCAGTAGTATCATATTGTCTCCATTGTGTTGATTTATGCTCCACCTCCTCTTGCACAGTCTTTAATAATTATTGTGAAAATATATACGCTTAAGAAAATAATTGTAATGGTAGAGAATGGTGAGAAGTAAAATAAAATTACCTCATTCCTTTGCAATATATTCTTCTCAGAAGTAGCCATGTATAAACTCTGTGTCTGCATAAACTCTATCATAAGTGTTGTTCTGTAACTTTTACACATGAAGTATAATTATTCCATGTCAGTATCTGACAATTTACCTCATTTAAAAAATTGCTACTTAGTATTTTACTGGTTAGTAGGATATTATCCCTTTTTTGTTAACCCCACCGACCAGCCCCCACACACATGCACACACATTCATAAAGTGTAGAAAGGTAAGCACTAAATTATCAAATGTGGTCCCTTCTGAGGACTAAGATTGGTGCAGGAACTTTTTTTAATTTCATGCACTTTTGATCTTTGGAGTTGTTGTAATGAATAATAAATATTAAATGTATAATTGGAAATTTTTAAAAAGTAACCTTACCCTGGTGTAGAGTTTTACAGTCAAAAAAGCAGTTTTGCATCTTTTATTTCATTTCATTTTAACAAGTTTCCAGGTTACCCGTGAAACACCTCACTCACATTTACAAATGGGAATCGAAAGTTAAAGAGGTTACATTATTAATCCAAAGTTACATGTCAATAAAGGCAAAACCAAAGGTAGGGTACGGATCCTCCCTAGATGATGTAGTTTAATGTGGCCACTGGATGTTTTTATTACTGGGTCAGATTTTTCCCTTCCTAGCCCATGTGACTTTGTGGGCATAAGAGATACAGATCTCCTTAGTGACCCTCAATATTTGACGTTTTATCTTGAAACTCAGCAACTACTAATAGGAAAGACCACTTTGAATAAACATGATGAGACTGAGACACAGTAAGTTATTTCTTGGTGGGAACAAGGTCACTGCTATTTGGCAGAAGTCACCACTCCTCTGGGCCTGGCCCAAACAGGCTGCATCATTGGCTAAAGAAGCATTTCTACACTCAGTATGTATTTATTTGCTGGTTTACCAAATGATTCTTCATCATCACCCCCAGCTTTATGCTATCCTGAACACGTAAACTTTAAAGAGATTCAGATGCAGAATCTGCTATTAATATTTGCTGAAAAAAAACCACATTGTTATAAGAGATGATTCTACATTGTATCGAGTACTAGCAAGATAATAACAAGGCATAAGATTAAGAATGGTCTCCTTGCTTTATCCAAAGCCATGGCTAGAAATATCAATGCTCAATGAACTGACTAAAGAAGCAAGTCCTAAGGGGAGTATCTGAAAATAGAATTAGCCAAATACTCAAATGTCTCTGGCTGAAAAACATCTTGGAACTCTAAATTTCACAACATCCTGCATCTTATCTACCAGGTGGCCTACAATAAATTATTCTTCCCAAGACAAAAGATGGAGAAACCCTCCCTCTCTGAGTCAGCCCCAGCAGCAGCAGCCAGGGCCTATTTTGACAGCAGCGCACTCCCACTGAGTGTTTAGCACACCTCACACTAAGCCTACCCCAAAAGCAAAGCCTTTAGTTGACTTAATTTTGTCCCTTCCTCTTCATTACATACTTATGAAATATCTCTTGTAAATTGCAATGTAAGGACTGTGGAATTGATCATATTATATTCTTATCCAGTGAAAAAGACTGAAATCAGGGCTGGCACAGTGGCTCATGCCTGTAATCCCAGCACTCTGGGAAGCTAAGGCAGGAGAATTGCTTGAGACCAGAAGTTCTGAGACCAGCCTGAGAAACATAGCAAGATCTTATCTCTACAAAAAAAAAAAAAAAAATTATCTGGGTGTGGTGCTGTGCACCTGTAGTACCAGCTACCCTGGAGGCTGTGGTGGGTGGATCACTTGAGCCTATGAGTTTGAGGTAGCAGTGAGCTATTATTGTGCCACTGTACTCCAGCCTGGGTGGTAGAGCAAGACATGTCTCTAAATAAATAAATACATACATACATAAAATGATTTTTAAAAAGATCCAAATCAAAAAATGGTATATTCTTTCAAGATGGTTTGCCACAAGGACTAGAACATTAAGAAGTTCCAAATGAAAGGAATATCCTACAAGATCCAGCAATTTATTGCCATTTTAAAAATTATGAGAAATAAATTACAGAGAAGAGTATATGAAACATTTATGTACAATTTAATAATTATTACAAAGCAAACATCTATGTAACCACCGAAGAGTGGAAGGAAATGTACATTTCCAGCACCCCAGAAACCCCTGCCTCATACATCCTTTCACACTTCCAACTCTTTCCACCTAGAAGTGAGAAGTGATCATTTCTTTCTTTTTGCTAATGTTTTACCACTTAAATGTGCATTCCTAAACTATCCATGCTTAGTTTTGCTTGTTTTTGAACTTTAAATGAATACAATCGTGCTGTAATAATTGTTTTGTGATATTCTTTTTGTTTTTAAGAGATTAATCCATATTATGTCTAGGACAATTTATTTATTTTGATTGCTGTGTGGTATTTTATTGTTCAAATATACTATAATGTAGTCCATTGAACTGCTGATGGACATTTGGGTTGTTCCCAGTTCTGGCTCTTATCAGCACTGCTGGTATGAACATTCATGGACTTGTACTCTGATAAACACGAGCAAGTGTTTCTTCGGAGTGCATTTCTGGGAATAAGTGGTAGCATGAGAGTATGCACATATTCCAGTTTGTTATATCAGTCAAATATAAAGGATTGTATCCATTTATACTACTATAAGAATTCTCATTGCTTCTCACTTCTGCAACATTTGGTATTTCTAGTTATTTACTTTTTGTCAGGGGAATATGTAATGGTATCTCTCATTGTGGTTTCAACTGACATTTCCCTAATCATTGCAGACTTTAGGCATCTATACATCTCTTTTCTAGCCATTTGGATATCCTTTTTTATGAAATGCCTGTTCAAACCTTTTGCCCATTTTCTATATTTAGTTTGTCTGTCTTTTCCTTATTGATTCATAGGATTTCATTATTATTTCATTCACTTAAACCAACAAATATTTATTGAGTGTCTGATACATTCTGGGCATGTTCTAGCATATGTCAATGAAGCAAAACCAAAGCTCTGTCCTCATGGAGCTTACGTCCTAGGGGGAAGCGGAGGAAAAAGAGCAGACACAATAAATAATAATAATAATAATAAATAAATAATTGGGTATGTAAGGAGAAGATTAATACTATGAAAAAAAGAAAACGGAGAGCACCCCAAGGAGCATTAGAAAGGCTGGAGATTGGAGAGCTGTTGCCCTCATGAAAAGCGACCTTTGAGCAAAGATTGAAGGGATGAAGGGTTAATCAAGATGGTCTGAGAATGGCGAATTAGGAGACAGAAATAGGCCATGAAGTCAGAGAGATAAAGGGGTTGGGGACAGATTATGTAAGCCTTTGGACCACTGTAAGCACTCTGGCTTTTATTCTGAATGAGCTGAACAACTACCTCACACATTCCCTACAACAGCAGTCCCCAACCTTTTTGGCACTAGAGACTGGTTTCTTGGAAGACAATTTTTCCACAGACAGGGGTGGGGGTGGGTGGTTTCAGGACAATTCAAGTGCATTACATTTTTTGTGCACTTTATTTCTATTATTATTACATTGTAATAATGAAATAATTATACAACTCACCATAATGTAGAATCAGTGGGAACCCTGAGCTTGTTTTCCTGCAACTAGATGGTCCCATCTGGGGGTAAGGGGAGACAATGACAGATCATCAGGCATTAGATTCGCATAAGGAGCATGCAACTTAGATCCCTCACTGGATGCTGCCGATCTAACAGGAGGTGGAGCTCAGGCAGTAATCCAAGTAATGGGCAGCAGCTGTAAATACAGATGAAACTTCACTTGCTCGCTTGTCACTCACCTCCTGCTGTGTGGCCCAGTTCCTAACAGGCCATTGACCGATACCAACCCATGGCCCAGGGGTTAGGGACCCCTGCCCTACAACACCTAAATGATCTGATGACTGAAGCTGACCATTGGACTTTCTGGGATAATCAACAGAAGATAAGAACATACTGACTTAAAAGACAAGAAGTGATGCTCCCTTTTAGAATGTAGGTAACCATAACCCTTGAGCTAAGGAAAGATACCTAAGACCAAATAGCATGTGTTACTGTGGAATTAAAGTCAGATGGTAAGTGTATGGGCATGCATGCGTGTTGTGCATGAGTTTCCTTATGGTACTTTAAGTACATTTTTTTATAGTTTGTTTTGCTAGGAGAATATTACATGAGAAACTTGGTTTGATAAAATTATTGATAACAGTGAGAAATGAAC
The DNA here is from genome assembly GCF_029289425.2 of Pan paniscus. Classification (NCBI taxonomy): domain Eukaryota; kingdom Metazoa; phylum Chordata; class Mammalia; order Primates; family Hominidae; genus Pan; species Pan paniscus. The sequence goes on from NC_073254.2 coordinate 136,477,744, forward strand.
TTGTATATTCAGTAGTCACAGTTTGCTTTTAAAACTCTGCAACTCACTTTTCAGTGACCCTCCTTGTCAAGTTTTGGGCCCTATTTAACTAATGCCCTCAGGGTCACCATCTACTCCTTAATATACTTACTTTCAACCATTCAAGAAATATCCCTCAGTATCTGTGGGGGATTGGTTCCTGGACCCTCCATGGATACCAAATCCATGGATACTCAAGTCCCTTCTATGAAATAGTGTAGCATTTGTATATAACCTATGCACATCCTCCTATGTATTTTAAATCATCTTTAGATTATTCTTAATACCTACTACAGTGAAAATGCTATGTAATAGTTGTTATACTCTATTGTTTAGGGAATAATGACAAGAAAAAAGTTTGTATATGTTCAGTACAGTTGCAACTATCGAAATTTTTTTCCAAATACTTTTGACCTATAGTTAGTTGGTTGAATCCATGGATATGGAGAGCTGATTGTATTGAGAGAGGATACTGTTTGTGGGAATCTTTATAATCCCATCATTCAGAGCTCAGACACTAGAGGCAGATAACACTGGGTTTATGGCTTGGCCTCTACTAAGGATGTGACTTCAAATGCCTCTCCAAATCTCAGTTTCAGCGTTTGTAAAATGTGGAATAATCATATTATTTACCCAGATGATTTTGTGAGGATTAAATGAGATAATGCCTAGAAAATGCTCAATAAACAAAATTTACTATTATTATAAGGCAGTAGGCTAAAGGGATCAGAGAAAAGGAGAGAAATAAGATGTTACTTCTACTCTCAAAAAATCAGTAGGCAAATACGTAAACAATTAGCCATAATTGGAATAAAAAACTAAACTATAATAAAAGAATAAGCAAAGTGTTTTCAGAATACAGATCTGCCTAGGAATATTCACATAAATTTCATTAAAGAGGAAATATTTTAGCTAAGGCTTGAGAATGAGTTAGATTCCAATAATCAGGGCTGAAAAGTCAAATCTACTGAAAGTCTAACCTCATAAACTTGCTGGCTACCCAGAGCCCCCAATGAAGGTCCCTTCCATTACATTCCTACTGAACAGTGCTTTCTAAAACATACTAATCTCTCATTACCCCAGTGTCAGGTCTGGGATTTTATTTTACCCTATTTACAAGCTAATAGTCTATTACTGTATCATGAAAATTGGCAGAAGAGATGAAATGTCTAGCCCAGTGACAAAAATTGTATTAATCACAACAGCACAAACAGCATGAGTATCATGTTTGCATGATACCCCTTTTCCCTAAGCCCTACAGGGGCAACAGAGATGGCTAAGATGGATATTTGCTCACACAGCAGGTTGCATTACTGGAGAGAACAGTGAGCTTGGGGAACTGCCATTTTATAGGAACTGATAATCAAACCTGCTTTTTTTCCAAAAAGGAGACTTTACTTCATCTCTTTAAGTTGCTTGCTGCAAACAGAACTCTAAGACATGGCCTGGGTAAAAAGCAGTCAGAGCTTTGCAATCTTGGCATATGGCAAGACATGTGAGAGTGTGAGAGACTGAGAAGAACAATCTTCCAGCTGTCACTATTTTCCAAGTCCTATTTCAAATCATACTTCCTCATCAGAGTGTGCCCCAACTATATCAGTCCACAGTAACTTTCTCCTCTGAATCCTGTGACTTCACCTCTCAAACTTACTATAACACTTGACCATAAACCTTGTTGTATTATGATAAAACTGTATGTTTCCTCTTTCCAGCATGATTTTATAACTTCTGAAGATTTTTAAAAATCTGTTTGTAACTCCCACAAAATAGTGACAAAACTGATAAAAACGTGAGAAAATTAAATGTTTTATTTTAAGAAGAAAAACATTTTTAAGTATTGCAAATATTTCTTGAAATTTTGAGACACACGATATATAACCATAGACAATAAATCTGAAACCAGACGTGGCATTTTGGTAAATACATTATCATTCCTAGACCTCAAAACCATGTTAGAGTGTTCATAAATCCATGTGTTCATAAATCAGGTGATTGCTAATGTTATTTGTTGGTCTTTTTTGTATGGCATTCCATTTCATAAAGGCAGATTATATACAGCACTATAAAATTATATAAATATATTTCATATTTTTCTTATATATAGTAAAGCAAGAAAATTTAAAAAACAAAAACAGGTTTTTTTTCCATATAGTATTCACCAACTTACGGGTTATTGATGTTTCCCAGAACACACAGTTTGGAAAATTGTACCTCAGATAATCAGAGGCAGATGGCCACCAACAGTTGTTTAATTTACTTCACGATATTCTTAAATCACATAGTCTAATTCAAAAAAGGCAACTAAAATAAACTCGTATCTGAGATATGGTCAAGTTGTAGGGCAACTTATTTCAATGGCCAAGCAAGTAGATGGATGCATAGGGGATTCCTTAAGACATGGTTTATTTCATGGAGACTAGATCGTCTTGCATCTAGGCGTCTTTAAAGATACTTAAAAGCACTTGGAGAGAGGGCAGCGCATAAAATCAAAAACAGATGTTTTTCCTCTTAAAAATCAAACAGTCCTAACTTCTTTCTCTACTTCCAGCTCTGCTCAATATTTCTTGATGAAATAACTGTTCCTATTCAATTCATATATAATCTAAGAGGACTAACTTTAACAAGTCCACATTCCTTAACTTTTAAGTCTGCTTGCCACTGTTCATACCAACAGAATTCCACAGTCTTTCCAGGCTGCCAAGCACATTTATCCCAGCTAGAAGCTGCCTAACTTTCCCTGCAGATGTATGGTAAAGCTCACTCTTTAAAATTGTCAGTTTTATTTTCTTAAAATCTACACCAGGCCAGGCGCCGTGATTCACACCTGCAATCCCAGCACTTTGGGAGGCCAAGGTGGGCGGATCACAAGGTCAGGAGTTCAAGACCAGCCTGGCCAACATGGTGAAAACCTGTCTCTACTAAAAATACAAAAATCAGCCGGGCATGGTGGCAGGTGCCTGTAGTCCCAGCTACATGGGAGGCTGAGGTAGGAGAATCGCTTGAACCCGGGAGGCAGAGGTTGCAGTGAGCCAAGATCAGGCCACTGCACTCCAGCCTGGGCGACAGAGTGAGACTATGTCTCCAAAAAAAAAAAAAAAAGAAAGAAAGGGAAAAAATCTACACCTTTATTCCATATCCTCTATATTTCCCCTCCGATTTGAGATTTAACAATTTAGACTTATTAAAAATAGTGCTTGGTAAATATGATCATTGGCAATGACTAATATTTGGAAAAGGTACTTCTGTTCAAAATTGTTGATTTGAAAGTATACATTTTACCACAATAAAAAAAAAAGTAAAGGGATCTTTTTCAATGGCATAAAGCAAGCAGAGAACAAGAAGGGGAACAAAAACAAACACAATTTTGGAGAGCTAGAAAGTAGATGGTGGCCGGGTCCCGTGGCTCACACAAATCCCAGCACTTTGGGAAGCCAAGGTGGGTGGATTGCTTGAACCCAGAAGTTCGAGATTAGCCCAGCCAACATGGTGAAACCCTGTCTTACTAAAACTACAAAAATTAGCCAGGCATGATGGGGCGCACCTCTAGTCCCAGCTACGGGGGGGGGTCCAGGTTGGGAGAATCACCTGAGCCTGAGAAGTTGAGACTGCAGTAGGTTGTGATCTTCCCACTGCACTCCAGCCGGGGCGACGGGAGTGAGACCTGTCTCAAAACAAAAACAAAAACAAAAAACAAACAAACAAAAAACATAGATGGTAACTGATAATTGGTCTAATAGACCCGAGGAAAAAAAATCTGAAACCTAAGCCAGAAGTGGAAAAAAATAAGCAATATGATTTACACCATGGAATCTGTAAAATTCTCAGGAATTAGCAGCACCATTCACCTCTAGATATGGGGCTGGAGGTGGAGTTAAAAGCAGAATTGGTTGAAAACCTTTTTAAGGAAAATTGTCCCTCAGATATCTGTCCCGTTCCATGCAGCCAAACAACTGCTTCTCCCTACCCTAGCAGAAGATGGGAGCTTTAAGCTCTAGATATAGTTTTTCAAAAATATTTCTGGACTGAGAGATAATAGGTATAACTGAAGGCAGGGACACTATATTGAACAAATGGAAATTAAGTTAAAATGTACATATTGAAATTTTATTTCCCCAATTCTCTTTCCCACCTGGCTTGCAGAATGCTGAAATTAAGCCTATATTCTCCAGGAAAGGGATCAGAAGACTCATTTCTGATGAGTCTTCTCAGAAATTTGACTGCCCCCAAAAAAGTGACTTCAAAAAAATGACACATTTTGAAATTCACATTTAAATTGCCCAATTTATCCTATGTGGAAGCCCATAATCTACAAGCTCCATCAAAGTTTACATTTTATGCAATATAAGTGGATAGCCAAGGAGCTCCAGAGATTTCAGAAAAGTATGAAAGGCAGAGACCAAAACAAACAGAAAGACAATTACTTGGAGGAAACAGAAACTATGCATTTATAGAAAAAATTTTTAAAACTACCATTAGTGATTTTAGAGTTATAAGAACAGACATTATATGTAAAAAGTAAGAGTAGAATGTTATTTTAAAACGCTTAGAAAATGCAGTAATTCTTGGAAATTAACAGCATGATAGAAATTACAAATGTAATAGAAGGTCTGGAAGATATAATTGAGGAAATCTCTCAGGAAGTAAAGGATTAAGATGAAGAGATAGAAAAGAAACAAAAGTAAAGAAAATTAGAAGCCCAGTCTAGGAGATCTAACATTCTACTAGTAAGATTCCAGGAGGAAACAGGGAAAATGGAGAGAATAGGATAAGAAATTATCAAAGAAATAATTCAAATGGAGGAGCATGGATTTCTAGATTGAAGAATTCCATTAGTTAATCATTACAGAGGAAGCATACAGGCACATTGAGATGCATCATGGTGCAATTTTGGAACACTGAGGATATGGAGAAAATCCTAAAGTTTTCCAGAGAGAAAGAACAGAGCAAGGATAAAGAATCAAATGGCATGGAAATTCTGAAAAACAATTGGAAGCTGGACGATCATATGCTTACAAACTTTATTTCCTATTCACTCTTTATCAGGAAGTTAGTAAAGTATGCACTCTTTTGGAAAAGTGAGTACACCAAGAAGGGGAAGTAATGGGATCAAGGAAACAAGGGGCCCCATGCAAGATACAGGAGAAGGAAATCCTTAAGCTGATGGTGAAAGGAAAGCACACTACCTGATGGCAACATCAGGCAAAATGATGGCAAAATTTCCTCTGTAATACAATTAGCCCTATATCTCAAGAGTTAGAGAGGAAAAAAGTTAAAATTTTAATAAAACTATGTTTTACTTAATGTTTTACTGGAAAAATCACTGAGACGTCTTTTAGATAGAGTGTGGTCATTTTTAAACATGCCCACAAATTCTTTGAAACTCCTTCCTATAAAGATAGAGATTAATTCCCTCCCTTGATGTGTGCTGGACTGAGTAACTCGTAATGAATAGAAAAAACTGAAAGTGATGAATATGTTTTCAGAGCCTGCTATAGTAGCAGGATTTTTCCGTATGTGTGTGGTTGAGGTGGAGGTTGTGTGTGAGAAAGCCTCATCTTTCTTATGCGGAAGTATTATAAAAACTAATGGCTCAGCCAGGCGCAGTGGCTCACGCCTTTAATCCCATCACTTTGGGAGGCCGAGGCGGGCGGATCACAAGGTCAGGAGATTGAGACCATCCTGGCCAACATGGTGAAACCCCATCTCTACTAAAAATACAAAAATTAGCTGGGCATGGTGGCGCGTGCCTGTAATCCCAGCTACTCAGGAGGCTGAGGCAGGAGAATCGCTTGAACCAGGGAGTCAGAGGTTGCAGTGAGCCAAGATCATGCCACTGCTCTCCAGCCTGGGTGACAGAGCGAGACTCCATCTCAAAAAACAAAAAAAACTAATGACTCAAACTGAAAAATCAAGAGAGGGCTATAAGCATGCTACGTACAACAATGCAACAAATACCAAAAGAATTGGTTACAAGTGTAGAAAGAGTTGCTGTTATGAAGCAGGAAGTGGCAGCAGATGTGGAAGTGGTGGAGGTCAGGGAGGGGAGGAGAGGTATAGGCAAATGATTAACTCTTTTCTGGATCTTTAAACTGTTTGCGTGAATACATTTTTAAAAGTAAGTTAAAAAAGAAAAGAGAAGCAAGATAATTACTTAAATAGTCACCAAAATGTATGGAAAAAATCGGTAAATGTTACCAGTGTTACTGGTTTTACATCTTTTGCAGTGCCTAATTCTCTTCAAGGGGTCCCCCAAATATGGTCATTGCATACACAGAAAGACACATATCTACATGACATTAATCTCCATTTAAGATCTTCCAATGTTTTCTTAACTGATTCAAAATAATCCTATGACTGAGTCATAATAATATGATCTTCGACAAGAATCTGTTAGTGTTTGAGGTGAAACTAAACCTCTAGTGACCACTTTAAGCAGCTGTGGTGGTGATTATTTTTCTTCTACTGATTGATAGTATGAAAAAAATTCTAGTTATTAAGATTTTCTTTGTTTTAACCGTTGCTTCTATTCACAATGCCACTTAAAACATTTTAAAGCAGGAGCCAATTTGATTGAATAAATATTTATCAAATATTGACTACATAATTATAGTTTAGTGGGGGCAGGAAAAGCCTGTAATGAAATAATTATAACGCTTTGAGATTTGTGCAAAGATTAATATAATGTACATGTCAGAGAAATAGTAGAGTGGTAATTTGCCTGGAAGCTGCCTCAGATATGTATGGAATGAAGCAAGATACACATTAACAAGTTAGTTAAGGAGTAGAAGGGTGATATGGGAAGGTTTTAGAGAACTTGAACGCTGAAGAGGTTTTTGCAAGATGGGTTGTTTACCAGGTGTAAAGAAGGGGAAGAGCATTTCAGGAAGAAGGAACAGCTATGAAAAGGGACAGAGGCATGAACAGTATTGTGTATTTAGGAACCAAACTAGTTCAACATTGACCCAGTACCAGATGCAAGAGATGGAGTGAAAGGCAGAGGGCAGGTGACAGAAGGCTTTATCTGTCATCATAGGATAATTAGCTGGAGAGACCATGGAGAGGCAGTAAAGAAACTGGTGATACCATCAGGTACAGATGGATCATTCCGATGAAGGACTTTTTTTTACTTTATATAATGACTACTATATAAACACAGAGAAAAATAGAGTAGTATAATGAACCACCATAAACAAAGATTTGACAATTACTAACATTTTAAATATAGTATTTATTGAGGAAAATTTCAAGAATAAACAAAAGTGAGAAAATAAGACAATAAAGCTCTATGTACCCATGAACCAGTTTCAACAATTATCAACTCATTGCCAACTTTATCTATGTTCCCACACTTCCCTCCATTACCGGATTTTTGAGGCACATTCCAAATACATCATTTCATCTGTACACATACAAATATATATCTCTAAAGAAAGGACCCATATAAAAACTGCAATATCACCATCTTATCTAAGAAATAACAAGGATTTCTTTTTTTTCTTTTATTTTTTTTTAGGAAAGTGACTTTTTTTAATTATTTCAATAGGTTTTTGGGGAACAGATGATCTTTGGTTATATGAATAAGTTCTTTAGTGGTGATTTCTGAGATTTTGGTGCACCCATCACCCAAGCAGTGTACACTGTACCGAACGTGTAGTCTTTTATCCCTCACCCCTCTCCTACCTTTTCCCCCGAGAGCCCAAAGTCCATTGTATCATTCTTATGCCTTTGCATCCTCATAGCTTAGCTCTCACTTTTTTTTTTTTTTTTTTAGATGAAATCACGCTTTCGTTGCCCAGCCTGGAGTGCAATGGCACGATCTTGGCTCACCGCAACCTCTGCCTCCTGGGTTCAAGCGATTCTCCTGCCTCAGCCTCCTGAATAGCTGGGATTACAGGCGCCCGCCACCACGCCTGGTTAATTTTTGTATTTTTAGTAGAGATGGGGTTTCACCATGTTAGTCAGGCTGGTCTCAAACTCCTGACCTCAGGTGATCTTCCCGCCTTGGCCTCCCAAAGTGCTGGGATTACAGGTGTGAGCCACCGCACCCAGCCAGCCTCCATTTATGAGTGAGAACATACAATGTTTGGTTTTCCATTCCTGAGTTACTTAACATCATCAAATATCCTGCCAGAATTTAAGTTCCGCTTACCTCATAAAGGTATTTGTTTGAATTGGGATTTAAATAAAGTTTATATATTGCACAATTGAAATGCTCCTTAAATGTCTTTTTTGTTTGTTTAATCAATCCTTTATTTGTAGACATTTGATTCATTAAAAAATTTTAATTGTGGTAAAATACACATAACATGAAACGTATCATCTTAATCATTTTTAAGTGTACATTTCAGTAGTACATTCACATTATTGTGGAACCATCACCAACGTCTATCTCCAGAACTCTTTTCATCTTGCAAACTGAAATTGTGTACTCATTAAATTATAGCTCCCCACTCCACACTCTACTCAACCTCTGGAAACTGCCATTCTTTCTGTCTCTGTAGATTTGACTACTTCTAGGTACTGCATTTAAGTAGAATCAAACAGTATTTGTCTTTTTGTGACTGCCTTGTGTTACGTAGCATAATATCCTCAAGATTCATCCATGTTGTAGCACATGTCAGTTTCCTTCCTTTTTAAGGCACAGTAATATTTCATTGTATGTGTACATCTTGTTTATCCATTCATCCATTGAAGGACACTTGTGTTGCTTCCACATTTTGATAATTGTAAACAATGCCGCTATGAACGTGGGTATACAAATATCTCTTTGAGACTCTGCTTTCAATTTTGTGAGACATGTTAGCAGAGCAAAATTTCTGGATCTTATGGCAATTCTTTTTAAGTTTTTGAGGAACCAGTATAATGTTTTTCATTGCAGCTGAACCACTTTATATTTCCACCAACAGTCTCAAGAATTTAATTTCTCCACATCCTCACTAACACTTGTCATTTTTTGGTGTTTTGATAGTAGCCACCCTAATGTGTGTAAATTGTTTTCACATTGTGGTTTTGATGTGCATTCCCCTAATCATTAGTGATGTTGAGCATCTTTTCATGTGCTTATTGGCCATTTGTAGATCTTTGGAAAAATGTTTGTTCAAGTCCATTGCCTATTTTTTAATCATTTTGGTTTTTTATGTTGAGTTGTCTCAGTTCCTTAATATTTTGGATGTAAACTCCTTGTCAGATATATGATTTGCAAATATTTTCTCCCATTCTGTGGATTGCATTTTATTTTGTTGATTGTGCCCTTTGATGCACAGAAGTTTTAAATCCTAATATAGTTCAATTTATCTATTTTTTTAATTTGTTGTCTGTGCTTTGGTTGTCATACGTAGAATTTTTTTTTTTTTTTTTTAGACGGAGTCTTCTCACTCTGTCGCCCCCCTAGACTGTAGTGCAGTGGCTCGATCTCGGCTCACTGCAAGATCCGCCTCCCGGGTTCATGCCATTCTCCTGCCTCAGCCTCCTGAGTAGCTGGGACTACAGGCGCCCGCCACCATGACCAGCTAGTTTTTTTGTATTTTTAGTAAAGACTGGGTTTCACCGTGTTAGCCAGGATGGTCTCAATCTCCTGACCTCGTGATCCGCCCGCCTCGGCCTCCCAAAGTGCTGGGATTACAGGCGTGAGCCACCGCACCTGGCCTGTCATACGTAGAATTTTTAAAGGCTAAAACTGTTAAAGAGTTCATACTGACAGTTTCGAATTCAAATTCTGCACTACAAGTTTTTTCTTTTTAGCTTAACTTCAGCAAACTTTTTAAAATTTCATTTTTTTATTAACAAATAACTGTACATATTCATGGGGTACATAGAGATGTTTTGATACATATTATGTATAGTGATCAGATTAGGGTAATTAGCATTTCCATCATCTCAAACATTTATCATTTCTTTATATTGGGAATGTTCAATATTCCTCCTTCTAGCTATTTGAAACTATACATTATTGTTAGCTATAGTCATCCCACAGTGGTATAGAACACAAACTCACCTTTTTAATCCTTTTCTCATGCCAAAAATCCCAGGTCCTAATAGCATCAACGTAATTACTACTTTTCTCTGTACCACAATATACATCCAAATAAGTGTGCAAATCACTTTACACAATAAACAAGGTGTATTTTGAGAAGTCTGGCCTTTATCCTTATGGCATTTGCATCCACCCTGTTTCCTCCCTCAAATGGCAGCCTTTTAAAAAATGTTTTGAGTTAGCCTTCCATTTAAAATATATATAAAATCCCTCCTTCTTAGATAAATGTTAGTTTATGATGTACATTTTTATCTACCTCTTTTTTTAATAATATATTCTAGTGGTCATCATGCCATGCAGTAAATAAGATTTTGCTCATTAATTTTTTTTTTTTTTTTTTTGAGACGGGGTCCCATTCTGCCACCCAGACTGAAGTGCAGTGGTGTGATCACAGCTCACTGTAGGCTCAACCTCCTGGCCACAAGCAATTCCCCCATCTCAGACTCCCAATTAGCTGGGACCATAGGTGCGTGCCACCATCCCCAGCTAATTTTTCAGTTTTTGTAGAGATGGGGGTCTCCCTGTTTCCGAAAGTAGTCTTGAACTCCTGAGCTCAAGTCATCCTCCTGCCTCAGCCTCCTAATGTGCTGGGATTGCAGGCATGCACTACCATGCCTGGCTACTCATTACTTTTTAAAACAGCAATATAGCACTCTATTCTGTGTGGATATATTATAGTTTATTCAATCAGTCTTCTATTGATAGATGTTTGGTTGTTTTCATTTTTAGTTTAGTTGATAAAAATACATCTACCACATTTTGTCACATTTGATTAATCTTTTCTGTTAATTAGTTTAAAGAAAAATACAGACATGTTATTTTTTCAACTTAATGTATATCTCTAAAAATAATATGCTAACTAATCATACTACCATTATCATACCTAACATAATTAACAAAGTGGCAGTTGGTTTTCAGAAAGAGCAAGAAGAGAGAGCCACTACTGTGGTGAGAAAAAGCAAAACTAAAGCAGTGGCAGTGTATATTGACAATAGGAAATTTACTCAATGGACATTTAGGGGTGGGGTGTCAGGGGGAGTTATTCGGCAAGCCTTTGTGATATAATAAGCATTTTTATTGTGGTTATTTTAAGATGACTTCAGTTTACCTACTATGAGGGTAAAAAAAACTCCTTTGATTATGTACACACTTCCATTCTATTATAGTCCATATGGCTTTTAATCTTAAAGCATGATTCTTGAGGAAAATGAATCTTTGAGGGAACAAAAAGATAGGTAGAATAAAGAACATTTACCCCATTTGTCACAAAGACACTAGTCATACCAGAAAATAAAGGGGACAGCACATAACTCAGGAAACATGCAGTAAAATTATGGTCTTCAGCCTAATCCCCACTTTCTTGAGCAAAACAAGGCATGTGGTTTTGTCCATGACCAGTCAAGATATTCTAGATGTCCTCATGACCAAATGAGTCTGTAACTTCAAAGGTGTATTTCATACATTTTATATTGGTAAGTTAGAGAACCTTTTATGAAAAGTTTGACATTAACAGTGGAAAACCTAATGCATAATATGAAATGGAGAATAATCTTCCACAATAGTGCAACTACACATGTAGATTATCATCTCATTTATTCAATCATTCTGCAATTTTGTAGCATAATAAAAATACCATAGAGTATTTGACTGAGTGTCAGGGATTGTGCCAGGTGCTGGGAGTACAAAGACAAATAATATATGCTCTTGCCAAAGAACTCACAGACTAATTGGGGATAAAGACATGCAGGAAAATACTCAGCATATAGGGTAGAGATATGTGAGAGATACTAAGGGAGTTGGGGATTAGAGGGAAACTCACTCAGTCCAGAGGTGGGGTGGGGAAATGAGCCAGTAAGGACAGTTTTCATTGAGTAGGTGACATATGCAGGAGGTTGATCAGTTGGACTTCATGTGATGGATAAGGAGCATAGCATGAACTGGAAATGGACAGGAACACTTCTGAGAGGTTTCTGGTGTGGATGTACCACTATGTCACTGGTGTTTTATGGAAATCACTTGATTTTAGTGTGGAGAGTGAAATGGAGGTGGGAGTAACTGGCAGTTACTTCCATTACCGCCAGTGGTTTCTAACCACTTAGAAGTAAGTTCAAGAATACAGATGAGGCCCTCAACTAAGGGGCAAAGGAAAATCAAGATGAATTTAGGATGTAGGATTAAAAGAATTTGGTGACAGATTGGATGTAAACAGTAAGAGAGAAAGGGGTCAGAAATAAATAGAATGTTTTAGTTTTGACAATGGGGTCATTAACTAGGAAATGAAATTTTGGAGAAAACAGAGATTTAGCAGGGAGAAAAGGAAATAATGAGTTTAGTTTAGAGCACACCAAATACATGCTTATGGGACATGTAGTTGCAGTGACTATTAGGGAATAGCAGCAGATGGGTGAAGAAGGTAGAGAAGAGAAGTTTTCTGTGTAAAGTCTACCCAGGGAAAACATCTACCTTGAGAAAACGCCAGCCATAGAGCCACATGCATACCACCATTTGCAGAAGGTTAAAGAATTATAGGAGACTGAAAGAGATTTAGAATTAGTAGCCAGCAGAAATACAGGAGAAGAATCAAGGTGGAGACATTTCTCTGAAGCCTATCAAGAAGAAAGAACCAACGAAGGAGAAGTCAGGAGTGTCAGGCACTGTAAAAAGATAAAACAGACTAGGAACAAAATGCTTACTTTACTGTAATTAGTGACAGTAAGTCAAGTTTCAGTAGAATATGGGATTAGAAACCAGATTGCAGTCAACTGGGATGTGTCAGCAAATGAAGAATCAACAAGCCTGAGAACAATGGGTACCAGTCATTAAATACCTAATCTTTCAAAGAAGTATTATAGTATTGTGGGGGGAGGAGCCAAGATGGCCGAATAGGAACAGCTCTGGTCTACAGCTCCCAGCCTGAGCGACGCAGAAGACGGGTGATTTCTGCATTTCCATCTGAGGTACCGGGTTCATCTCACTAGGGACTGCCAGACAGTGGGCGCAGGCCAGTGGGTGCGTGCACCGTGCGCGAGCTGAAGCAGGGCGAGGCATTGCCTCACCTGGGAAGCGCAAGGGGTCAGGGAGTTCCCTTTCCGAGTCAAAGAAAGGGGTGACAGAGGCACCTGGAAAATCGGGTCACTCCCACACGAATAGTGCGCTTTTCAGACCCGCTTAAAAAACGGCACACCACAAGACTATATCCCACACCTGGCTCGGAGGGTCCTACGCCCACGGAGTCTCACTGATTGCTAGCACAGCAGTCTGAGATCAAACTGCAAGGCGGCAGCGAGGCTGGGGGAGGGGCGCCCGCCATTGCCCAGGCTTGCTTAGGTAAACAAAGCAGCCAGGAAGCTTGAACTGGGTGGAGCCCACCACAGCTCAAGGAGGCCTGCCTGCCTCTGTAGGCTCCACCTCTGGGGGCAGGGCACAGACAAACAAAAAGACAGCAGTAACCTCTGCAGACTTAAATGTCCCTGTCTGACAGCTTTGAACAGAGCAGTGGTTCTCCCAGCACGCAGCTGGAGATCTGAGAACCGGCAGACTGCCTCCTCAAGTGGGTCCCTGACCACTGACCCCCAGGCAGCCTAACTGGGAGGCACCCCCCAGCAGGGGCACACTGACACCTCACACGGCAGGGTATTCCAACAGACCTGCAGCTGAGGGTCCTGTCTGTTTGAAGGAAAACTAACAAACAGAAAGGACATCCACACAGAAAACCCATCTGTACCTCACCATCATCAAAGACCAAAAGTAGATAAAACCACAAAGATGGGGAAAAAACAGAACAGCAAAACTGGAAACTCTAAAACGCAGAGTGCCTCTCCTCCTCCAAAAGAATGCAGTTCCTCACCAGCAACGGAACAAAGCTGGATGGAGCATGACTTTGACGAGCTGAGAGAAGAAGGCTTCAGACGATCAAATTACTCTGAGCTACGGGAGGACATTCAAACCAAAGGCAAAGAAGTTGAAAACTTTGAAAAAAATTTAGAAGAATGTATAACTAGAATAACCAATACAGAGAAGTGCTTAAAGGAGCTGATGGAGCTGAAAACCAAGGCTCAAGAACTACGTCAAGAATGCAGAAGCCTCAGGAGCCGATGCGATCAACTGGAAGAAAGGGTATCAGCAATGGAAGATGAAATGAATGAAATGAAGCGAGAAGGGAAGTTTAGAGAAAAAAGAATAAAAATAAATGAGCAAAGCCTCCAAGAAATATGGGACTATGTGAAAAGACCAAATCTACGTCTGATTGGTGTACCTGAAAGTGATGGGGAGAATGGAACCAAGTTGGAAAACACTCTGCAGGATATTATCCAGGAGAACTTCCCCAATCTAGCAAGGCAGGCCAACGTTCAGATTCAGGAAATACAGAGAACGCCACAAAGATACTCCTCGAGAAGAGCAACTCCAAGACACATAATTGTCAGATTCACCAAAATTGAAATGAAGGAAAAAATGTTAAGGGCAGCCAGAGAGAAAGGTCGGGTTACCCTCAAAGGGAAGCCCATCAGACTAACAGCAGATCTCTCGGCAGAAACCCTACAAGCCAGAAGAGAGTGGCGGCCAATATTCAACATTCTTGAAGAAAAGAATTTTCAACCCAGAATTTCATATCCAGCCAAACTAAGCTTCATAAGTGAAGGAGAAATAAAATACTTTACAGACAAGCAAATGCTGAGAGATTTTGTCACCACCAGGCCTGCCCTAAAAGAGCTCCTGAAGGAAGCACTAAACATGGAAAGGAAAAACCGGTACCAGCCGCTGCAAAATCATGCCAAAATGTAAAGACCATCGAGACTAGGAAGAAACTGCATCAACTAACGAGCAAAATCACCAGCTAACATCATAATGACAGGATCAAATTCACACATAACAATATTAACTTTAAATGTAAATGGACTAAATGCTCCAATTAAAAGACACAGACTGGCAAATTGGATAAAGAGTCAAGACCCATCAGTGTGCTGTATTCAGGAAACCCATCTCACGTGCAGAGACACACATAGGCTCAAAATAAAAGGATGGAGGAAGTTCTACCAAGCAAATGGAAAACAAAAAAAGGCAGGGGTTGCAATCCTAGTCTCTGATAAAACAGACTTTAAACCAACAAAGATCAAAAGAGACAAAGAAGGCCATTACATAATGGTAAAGGGATCAATTCAACAAGAAGAGCTAACTATCCTAAATATATATGCACCCAATACAGGAGCACCCAGATTCATAAAGCAAGTCCTGAGTGACCTACAAAGAGACTTAGACTCCCACACATTAATAATGGGAGACTTTAACACCCCACTGTCAACATTAGACAGATCAACGAGACAGAAAGTCAACAAGGATACCCAGGAATTGAACTCAGCTCTGCACCAAGCAGACCTAATAGACATCTACAGAACTCTCCACCCCAAATCAACAGAATATACATTTTTTTCAGCACACCACACCTATTCCAAAATTGACCACATACTTGGAAGTAAAGCTCTCCTCAGCAAATGTAAAAGAACAGAAATTATAACAAACTATCTCTCAGACCACAGTGCAATCAAACTAGAACTCAGGATTAAGAATCTCACTCAAAGCCGCTCAACTACATGGAAACTGAACAACCTGCTCCTGAATGACTACTGGGTACATAATGAAATGAAGGCAGAAATAAAGATGTTCTTTGAAACCAACGAGAACAAAGACACAACATACCAGAATCTCTGGGACGCATTCAAGGCAGTGTGTAGAGGGAAATTTATAGCACTAAATGCCCACAAGAGAAAGCAGGAAAGATCCAAAATTGACACCCTAACATCACAATTAAAAGAACTAGAAAAGCAAGAGCAAACACATTCAAAAGCTAGCAGAAGGCAAGAAATAACTAAAATCAGAGCAGAACTGAAGGAAATAGAGACACAAAAAACCCTTCAAAAAAATCCATGAATCCAGGAGCTGGTTTTTTGAAAGGATCAACAAAATTGATAGACCGCTAGCAAGACTAATAAAGAAAAAAAGAGAGAAGAATCAAATAGACGCAATAAAAAATGATAAAGGGGATATCACCACCGATCCCACAGAAATACAAACTACCATCAGAGAATACTACAAACACCTCTACACAAATAAACTAGAAAATCTAGAAGAAATGGATGCATTCCTCAACACATACACTCTCCCAAGACTAAACCAGGAAGAAGTCGAATCTCTGAATAGACCAATAACAGGAGCTGAAATTGTGGCAATAATCAATAGTTTACCAACCAAAAAGAGTCCAGGACCAGATGGATTCACAGCCAAATTCTACCAGAGGTACAAGGCGGAACTGGTACCATTCCTTCTGAAGTTATTCCAATCAATAGAAAAAGAGGGAATCCTCCCTAACTCATTTTATGAGGCCAGCATCATTCTGATACCAAAGCCGGGCAGAGACACAACCAAAAAAGAGAATTTTAGACCAATATCCTTGATGAACATTGATGCAAAAATCCTCAATAAAATACTGGCAAACCGAATCCAGCAGCACATCAAAAACCTTATCCACCATGATCAAGTGGGCTTCATCCCTGGGATGCAAGGCTGGTTCAATATACGCAAATCAATAAATGTAATCCAGCATATAAACAGAGCCAAAGACAAAAACCACATGATTATCTCAACAGATGCAGAAAAAGCCTTTGACAAAATTCAACAACCCTTCATGCTAAAAACTCTCAATAAATTAGGTATTGATGGGACGTATTTCAAAATAATAAGAGCTATCTATGACAAACCCACAGCCAATATCATACTGAATGGGCAAAAACTGGAAGCATTCCCTTTGAAAACTGGCACAAGACAGGGATGCCCTCTCTCACCACTCCTATTCAACATAGTGTTGGAAGTTCTGGCCAGGGCAATTAGGCAGGAGATGGAAATAAAGGGTATTCAATTAGGAAAAGAGGAAGTCAAATTGTCCCTGTTTGCAGACGACATGATTGTATATCTAGAAAACCCCATCGTCTCAGCCCAAAATCTCCTTAAGCTGATAAGCAACTTCAGCAAAGTCTCAGGATACAAAATCAATGTACAAAAATCACAAGCATTCTTATACACCAACAACAGACAAACAGAGAGCCAAATCATGAGTGAACTCCCATTCACAATTGCTTCAAAGAGAATAAAATACCTAGGAATCCAACTTACAAGGGATGTGAAGGACCTCTTCAAGGAGAACTACAAACCACTTCTCAAGGAAATAAAAGAGGATACAAACAAATGGAAGAACATTCCATGCTCATGGGTAGGAAGAATCAATATCGTGAAAATGGCCATACTGCCCAAGGTAATTTACAGATTCAATTCCATCCCCATCAAGCTACCAATGACTTTCTTCACAGAATTGGAAAAAACTACTTTAAAGTTCATATGGAACCAAAAAAGAGCCCGCATCGCCAAGTCAATCCTAAGCCAAAAGAACAAAGCTGGAGGCATCATACTACCTGACTTCAAACTATACTACAAGGCTACAGTAACCAAAACAGCATGGTACTGGTACCAAAACAGAGATATAGATCAATGGAACAGAACAGAGCCCTCAGAAATAACGCCACATACCTACAACTATCTGATCTTTGACAAACCTGAGAAAAACAAGCAATGGGGAAAGGATTCCCTATTTAATAAATGGTGCTGGGAAAACTGGCTAGCCATATGTAGAAAGCTGAAACTGGATCCCTTCCTTACACCTTATACAAAAATCAATTCAAGATGGATTAAAGATTTAAACGTTAGACCTAAAACCATAAAAACCTTAGAAGAAAACCTAGGCATTACCATTCAGGACATAGGCATGGGCAAGGACTTCATGTCCAAAACACCAAAAGCAATGGCAACAAAAGACAAAATTGGCAAATGGGATCTAATTAAACTAAAGAGCTTCTGCACAGCAAAAGAAACTACCATCAGAGTGAACAGGCAACCTACAAAATTGGAGAAAATTTTCGCAACCTACTAATCTGACAAAGGGCTAATATCCAGAATCTACAATGAACTCAAACAAATTTACAAGAAAAAAACAAACAATCCCATCAAAAAGTGGGTGAAGGACATGAACAGACACTACTCAAAAGAAGACATTTATGCAGCCAAAAAACACATGAAAAAATGCTCATCATCACTAGCCATCGGAGAAATGCAAATCAAAACCACTATGAGATACCATCTCACACCAGTTAGAATGGCAATCATTAAAAAGTCAGGAAACAACAGGTGCTGGAGAGGATGTGGAGAAATAGGAACACTTTTACACTGTTGGTGGGACTGTAAACTAGTTCAACCATTGTGGAAGTCAGTGTGGCGATTCCTCAGGGATCTTGAACTAGAAATACCATTTGACCCAGCCATCCCTTTACTGGGTATATACCCAAATGACTATAAATCATGCTGCTATAAAGACACATGCACACGTATGTTTATTGCGGCATTATTCACAATAGCAAAGACTTGGAACCAACCCAAATGTCCAACAATGATAGACTGGATTAAGAAAATGTGGCACATATACACCATGGAATACTATGCAGCCATAAAAAATGATGAGTTCATGTCCTTTGTAGGGATATGGATGAAATTGGAAATCATCATTCTCAGTAAACTATCGCGAGAACAAAAAACCAAACACCGCATATTCTCACTCATAGGTGGGAATTGAACAATGAGATCACGTGGACACAGGAAGGGGAATATCACACTCTGGGGACTGTGGTGGGGTGGGGGGAGAGGGGAGGGATAGCATTGGGAGATATACCTAATGCTAGATGATGAGTTAGTGGGTGCAGCGCACCAGCATGGCACATGTATACATATGTAACTAACCTGCACAATGTGCACATGTACCCTAAAACTTAAAGTATAATTAAAAAAAAAAAAGAAGTATTATAGTATTTTGCCATTTTACTTGAGGGAAGGAGACTTGCTTAAGGCCACTGGGCTAGTCAGTGGCAAGGTAAGCATTTTAACATAGGATTGTCCAGTTTCCAAACTGGTGATGCTTCTTCCACAATATGTTTTCTTAAAGTTTGCCAGTGAAAGGATGAGGGAGACACTGGTGGACTGTTAGGAAAGAATTGTCAAGGGAATATTCTTTCTAGAATGGTAGAAACTTGAGCATGCTTTCAGGCATATGAGAAGGAGCCAGTGGAAAGGGAAGAGAGATAGGTGATGAAGGTCATTGAAGACCTAGTAGGAACTAGAGCACTCATGTCTCTCTAAGAATAAGCAATTCCATATACTAGTAATTATTCAATTTGCTCTTCCCTAAGATTTTCCTCATGACATCAAATCAACCTTTCAGGCCTCATACTTTTATTAATTGAAAAATATTAAATAATTTATACCATCTTGAACCATCTTTGGTCATAAAATTTTATCTTTATAGCTTTTCCTATAAAGTCTGCCATCCCAGAACTAGAAAGAACTGACCAAGATTACATGGTTTCTGTTTCGGTCTCCAACCTAAATTTGCCACAAATATTCCTGCCTATAAAAGGTAGCTACTAGGAATATTATCAACACTTAGTTTAATTATGTTTAACTTTAGATAATAGAGAGCAAATCTTTGCCAAAAGACTCCTGGCTGAATTCATGCATAGAAGTACCATCATAATCAATTGCCAGGTCTGGAAACATGATATTCTTGATAAAGAATTGCCCTTTGAGCTGTCTAAACTTGAGCAACCAGTATTGGGACTTTTTTCTTCCATTCATTCATTTTGGTTTGACATCTTCATGGGGGACTCCACCCAGCAGGTGTTCAGAAAGGTTTAAAATGGCATTTTTCCCCCTGTCTAGGGTGTGAAAAAATGTACCGTTTTGACATGAAGTTCTTCCAGACTTTCTAAACATTTTAGGCAGCCACAAGACAATCACAGGTAAGGTTCTGGGGGGGAACACTGACAGTCGGAGAATACTGCCAGTGGGAGTAGAAATTTTCTTCTTTATCTCATTTTTTAAGCACCCCTAAAGCAGTAAAAATCACCTCTGGTCTATTTACTTATTGGCTCCAACTCTTGTGCTGCTTTATCTGGGGGTATTTTTTTTCAATAGTGGCATTTGTCAGCTTTTCACATTTCTTTGACATCTTTGGGACAATCATTATACAAGTCTTGGTAGTCCTAATATGTGGCTTTCTATGGCTTTCTTCAGTGGTCATTTGTATGTATTATGAGCATTTTTAGAATGCTCAAAACAGTATACATTTCCACATTCTAGATACGGGAGTACTTGGGGAAATTTTGTAGCCACAAATCCGCTCCTTGTTTGGAAAAGTTCCCTAAGATGGCCTACAATCAAATCACCCATCTCCTTGGAGACACAAGAAATTGTACTTATGATCTATGTGGAATCTCAGGTAAGTATGTCTGGGCAGGCTATTATCCCCATGTTAGTGCCATTGTGAAGAATCATTCATTAGAGCACAGGGAAGTAAAGGTCGTGTGTATTTTCTTCCCAGGCATTTGCATGATCATGCACTCTGAAGGCTGAGTTATTTTCTACTCTGAGGGGTTAAGTGCTGAGAGTATGGACAGCACAAAGTGTCCTTGTCCAGCCTCTGTCCGCCTCCATCTCTACAAAGACTTTGAATCATGTTTCATAGGGAAGATTAAGGCCAACGGTCATGAGCTTGATCAGCGTCTTCCCCAAACATCTCTAATCCAATTCTCTTATCTGCCCACTTTCAACTTCATCATGCCTTTCTCAGGAGAAAGGGTAATCTTTATGCAGTTCAGAGTCAAATCTTTCTCCTGTCATCTTTATCCTGCCTTCTCCCACTTCCTCACAAGTTATTCCCTCTCTTTCATGTTTCAAATGCCTGAATTCTTAAGGAAAACAACAACAACAACAACAACAGAAACTAAAATTAAAAGAGCAAACAGCCCAACCTTGCACTCAGTGTCCATTTACAGTCAAGTACCTTAACAGAATTATCTACACATAGGGTCTCACCACCCATTGACTCCTCTATCTTCAATGAGGCCTCTGCCTCTGCCACTGCCCTGAAATTGCTAAAAGGCAAAGACCTCCTCTACACCAGTTCCAACATCCCTTTTCTGGCCTAACTTGATTGCTTTTCTGGGCCATCTAACACCTCTGACCCCTTTATTTTCCTTGAAATTTGGCTTTGGTGTCACCAGTTTCTCCCCTCTACATCTCTGGCTGAAAGTTCAGCCTGACTTGTACTTTTCTTTTCTTATTGCCCCTTGAATGGTAGTATTTCTCAAGATTCTGTCTTTGCCCCTTATATTTTCTCAGGTCCATATTCTGTTCAGATCTTACCATCCACCTCCACTGCTGTTACTATTGTTTATACACTGATGACTCTGAGGTCTATCTTCAGTTCAGACCTCTCTTCTGAACTGCTGGTATTGTTTGGATGTTTCAAAGGCACCTCAAACTCAAAGTATTCCAAGCTTATTAGCTTCTTCTTTTTAGCTGACTTCTTCTCCTATGGTTCCTCCACTCACACAGCCCCCTAAGCAAGATCCTCAGGAGCCATTGCCAATTCCCTGTACTCACCAGCTGCACATCTTAATGCACTTAAAGCACTGGCAAGTTTGTTTTCTTTGTAATTTCACAGCTACCCCCACTACAAACTTAATGCCTCACAGATTGTTGAAAATTAAATGATGTACCACATATGCCTGGCATCTGATAAAAACGTTAATTGAATGCAAATCTTAAAAATCAGCATTTCCAGGTGTTTGAATTACTTGGTATCCATTGGGAATTAACATTTTCTTTTCCATGTCATCAAAATCTATGTGATTCACACGCTGCACAGGAGCAGCAAGTCACTAAATACAGTCTTCTGGCTTTAAAGATTTGTATCACTGAATGGTTCCGGAAATGAGAGGATTGTTCTGAATTTAGAATCCTTAGTGACTCCTGATGTGATTTAGGATTCCAGTGGAAATAGGTGTAGCGAGGGCCTGAAATGTATAAATTTTTTGACTGTTTTATTTTGAGAGGTACCACCAATTCAAAACTGTGTCTTCTCCCTGTGGAATCTCCCTTTTCTAGGTCTTGTGGGCTGAGTGGCTCCACAACATAATACAACCTTCTATTCTCTTACTTCTGTGAACGTTTCCTTTTTGTGAAGAGGAGAACCATGTAAATACAAGTTTTATTTCATTGAACATTCAACCATGTGAAAATGTAATAATAAGTAATTAATTTTTTGGTATTCTCAAATACATTACAGATTATCTGACCTATCACATATTTGTCATACAATGAACTTTGTTGCATTGCTGTTAATAGAGATGAGAGAATCAGAAAATTAATTAGTTTGGATCCTGTTAATTGCAGGTAACAGAAACCTGACTCTATTCTCTTAATAACACAGTAAATTTACTGATGTGAGTAACTGAAATTCCAGAGGCAGGGCAGGTTTTTCTTCTCTTCAATTCATTCATCCTCCTCATCCTCCCTATGTCAGCAGGAACCAGAGCCAACTATTTCCACAGATAGACAGAATAAGAGAGGAGCGGGGTGGCGGGGCAGTGGGGTGGAGAGAGAGACAGAGAGAGAGAGACAGAGAGAGAGAGATCCTCTTTCCATAACCATAGAGTAAAAATTGCGGTAATTGGACCATGCCAGAACTATTGATTGTTGTCTGGGCAATACTATGTGTGGACTGGCTTAGATCTGGATGGCAAGGAAGCAGTTTTAAACTGAGAATGAGCCACCTGAAGTAGATGTGCTGTTTAATTAAATGGTGGCTCCTATGGAGAAATGTCATTGAATTAGGAGAGGGGAAGACATAGGAATCTAACAAATGTCTATTACATGAAGCATAATTAAAAGAAAATGGAAGAGGAAATAAAAGAGAAAGTAAGGAATTCCAGGAAGATTCCATGGAAGAAAAAAGAAGATTCAGTAGTGGCCACAGGGCTGCTAAAAAATGGATGACAAAAGAAACAGAAGGAAGAAAAATAAAGATTTTTTAAAATTTTACTTTAAGTTCTGGGATACATGTGCAGAATGTGTAGGTTTGTTACATAGTTATACATGTGCTATGGGGGTTTGCTGCACCTATCAATCTGTCATCTAGGTTTTAAGCCCCACATGCATTAGGTATTTGTCCTAATGCTCTCCCTCCCCTTGCCTCCAACCCCCCAACAGGCCCTGGAGTGTGATGTTCCCCTCCCTGTATCCATGTGTTCACACTTTTAACTCCCACTTATGAGTGATAACATGCAGTGTCTAGTTTTCTGTTCTTGTGTTAGTGTCCCTGCTAAGGACATGAACTCATCCTTTTTATGGCTGCATAACATTCCATGGTGTATATGTGCCACTTTTTTTTATCCAGTCAATCATTGATGGGCATTTGGGTTGGTTCCAAGTCTTTGCTATAGTAAATAGTGCTGCAATAAACATACGTGTGCATGTGTCTTTGTAGTAGAATGATTTACAATCCTTTGGATACATACCCAGTAATGGGATTGCTGGGTCAAATGGTATTTCTGGTTCTAGATCCTTGAGGAACTGACACACTGTCTTCCACAATGGTTGAACTAATTTAAAATCCGTCTGACAGTGTAAAAGTGTTCCTATTTCTCCACATCCTCTCCAGCATCTGTTGTTTCCTGACTTTTTAATGATCACCGTTCTAACTGGTGTGAGATGGTATCTTACTGTGGTTTTGATTTGAATTTCTCTAATGACCAGTGATGATGAGCTTTTTTTCATATGTTTGTTGGCCACATAATTGTCTTCTTTTGAGAAGTGTCTGCACATATCCTTTGCCCACTTTTTGATGAGATTGGTTTTTTTCATGTAAATTTAAGTTCCTTGTAGATTCTGGATATTAGCCATTTGTCAAATGCATAGTTTGCAAAAATTTTCTCCCATTCTGTAGGTTGCCTGTTCACTCTGATGATAGTTTCTTTTGCTGTGCAGAAACTCTTTAGTTTGATTAGATACCACTTGTCAATTTTGACTTTTGTTGCAATTGCTTTTGGTGTTTTTGTTATGAAGTCTTTGCCCATGCCTATGTCCTGAATGGTACTGCCTAGGTTTTCTTCTAGGGTTTTTATGGTTTTAGGTCTTACATTTGTGTATTTCATCCATCTTGAGTTATTTTTTGTATAAGGTTTAAGGAAGGGGTCGAATTTCAGTTTTCTGCATATGGCTAGCCAGTTTTCCCAGCACCATTTATTAAATAGGGAATCCTTTCCCTATTGCTTGTTTTTGTCAGGTTTGTCAAAGATCAGACGGTTGTAGAGGTGTGGTGTTATTTCTGAGGCCTCTGTTCTGTTCCATTGGTCTATATATCTGTTTTGGTACCAGTACCATGCTGTTTTGGTTACTGTAACTTTGTAGTATAGTTTGAAGTCAGGTAGCATGATGACTCCAGCTTTGTTCTTTTTGCTTAGGATTGTCTTGGCTATATGGGCTCTTTTTTGGTTCTATATGAAATTTAAAGTAGTTTTTTCTAATTCTGCAAAGAAAGTCAATAGTAGTTTGATGGGAATAGTATTGAATATATAAATTATTTTGGGCAATATGGCCATTCACAATATTGATTCTTCCTCTCCATGAGCATGGAATTTTTTTCCATTTTTTGTGTGTGTCCTCTATTATTTCCTTGAGCAGTGGTTTGTAGTTCTCCTTGAAGAGGTCATACATGTCCCTTGTAAGTTGTATTCCTAGGTATTTTATTCTCTTTGTAGCAATTATGGATGAGAGTTCACCCATGACTTGGCTCTCTGCTTGTTTATTATTAGTGTATGGGAATGCTTGTGATTTTTGCACATTGATTTTGTATCCTGAGACTTTGCTGTAGTTGCTTATTAGCTTAAGGAGTTTTCGGGCTGAGACAATGGGATTTTCTAAATATACAATCATGTCATCTCTAAATAGAAACAATTTGACTTCATGTCTTCCTATTTGAATAGCCTTAATTTCTTTCTCTTGCCTGATTGCTCTTGCCAGAACTTCCAATACTATGTTGAATAGGAGTGGTGAGAGAGGGCATCCTTGTCTTGTGCCAGGTTTCAAAGGGAATGCTTCCAGCTTTTGCCCATTCAGTATGATATTGGCTATGGGTTTCTCATAAATAGCTCTTATTATTTTGAGATGTGTTCCATCAATACCCAGTTTATTGATTTTTTTTAGCATGAAGGGATGTTGAATTATATCAAAGGCCTTTTCTGCATCTATTGAGATAATCATGTGGTTTTTGTCACTGGTTCTATTTATGTAATGGATTACTTTATTGATTTGCATATGTTGAACCAGCCTTGTGAAGGAGAAATAAAATCCTTTCCAGAGAAGCAAATGCTGAGGGATTTTGTCACCACCAGGCCTGCCTTACAAGAGCTCCTGAAGGAAGCACTAAATAGGGAAAGGAAAAACCAGTACCAGCCACGGAAAAACACATCAAAACATAAAGACCAATGATACTATGAAGAAACCGCATCAACTAATGTGCAAAATAACTAGCTAGCATCATGGTGACAGGATCAAATTCACACATAACACATACATTTAACTGACCTTAAATGTAAATGGGCTAAATGCCCCAAGTAAAAGACACAGACAGGCAAATTGGATAAAGAGTCAAGACCCATCAGTGTGTTGTATTCAGGAGACCTATCTCATGTGTGAAGACATACATAGGATCAAAATAAAGGGATGGAAGGAGATTTACCAAGAAAATGGAAAACAAAAAAAAAGCAGGGGTTGCAATCCTAGTCTCTGATAAAACAGACTTTAAGCCAACAAAGATAGAAAAAGACAAAAAAGAGCAATACATAATGGTAAAGGGACCAATGCAACAAGAAGAGCTAACTATCCTAAATATATATGCACCCAGTACAGGAACACCCAGATTCATAAAAGAAGTTCTTAGAGACCTATAAAGAGACTTAGACTCCCACACAATAATAATGGGAGACTTTAATACACCACTGTCAATATTAGACAGATCAAAAAGAAAATTAACAAGGATATCCAGGACTTGACCTCAGCTCTGGACCAAGCAGACCTAATAGACATCTACAGAACTCTCCACCCCAAATCAACAGAATATACATTCTTCTCAGGACCACATCACACTTATTTAAAATTGACCACATAATTGGAAGTAAAACCCTCCTCAGCAAATGCAAAAGAACAGAAATCATAACAAACTGTCTCTCAGACCACAGTGCAATCAAATTAGAACTCAGGATTAAGAAACTCACTCAAAACCAGACAACTACATGGAAGTTTAACAACCTGCTCCTGAATGACTACTGGGTAAATAACGAAATTAAGGCAGAAATAAATAAGTTATTTGAAACCAATGAGAACAAAGAGACAACATACCAGAATCTCTGGGATACAGCTAAAGCAGTGTCACGAGGGAAATTTATAGCACTAAATGCCCACATCGGAAAGCAGGAAAGATCTGAAATTGACACCCAAACATCACAATTAAAATAATTAGAGAAGCAAGAGCAAATAAATTCAAAAGATAGCAGAAGACAAGAAATAACTAAGATCAGAGAAGAACTGACGGAGACAGAGACATGAAAGACTCTTCAAAAAAATCAGTGAATCCAGGAGCTGGTTTTTGAAAAGATTAACAAAATATATAGATCGCTAGTTAAACTAATAAAAAAGAAAAGAGAGAAGAATCAAATAGACACAATAAAAAATGATAAGGGGGATATCACCACTGATCCCATAGAAATACAAACTATGATCAGAGAATACTACAAACACCTCTATTAGATCAATAAGAAATAAAATTTACAAGGATATTCATGACTTGAACTCAGCTCTGGACCAAGTGGACCTAATAGACATCTACAGAACTCTCCAGCCCAAATCAACTGGAAAAAGATTTCAACAAATAAACTGGAAAATCTAGAAGAAATGGATAAATTCCTGGACATATACACCCTCCCAAGACTAAACAGGAAGAAGTTGAATTCCTGAATAGACCAATAACAAGTTTTGAAATTGAGGCAGTAATTAATAGCCTACCAACCAAAAAAAGTCCAGGACCAGATGGATTCACAGCCAAATTCTACCTGAGGTGAAAAGAGGAGCCGGTACCATTCCTTCTGAAACTATTCCAAACAATAGAAAAAGAGAGAATCCTCCCTAACTTATTTTGTGAGGCCGGCATCATCCTGATACCAAAACCTGGCAGAGATGCAACAAAAAAAGAAAATTCCAGGCCAATATCCCTGATAGACATCGATAGAAAAATCCTCAATAAAATACTGGCAAACTAAATCCAGCAACACATCAAAACGCTTATCCACCACAATCAAGTTGGCTTCATCCCTGGGACATAAATAAAGATTTAATTGGGAAAGGCAGAGCCTGGGTTCAAGGGAGAACAAGAATTACCCCCAGAAGGTCTATTTCTTGACTGTTTTTTTTTTTTGTGAAGGAGCTCCAACTTTTGATTTGTTTTGTTTAGCTCTTCATTTCTAATGAAAATAAAACTTTGCTAATGATTATTGTGGCTGTGCCTTGTTTTCAATGTTAGGGTGACACTTGCTTACTGAATAAGAATTGACCATTTCCTTCTGAGATCACACACTGGTACATTATACCTGCTATATCCCTTCCTGTCTGTTGGTGGTTTGTCATAGACCCTACTGGTCGACCACTGGTTATGTCCAGCTAAAGTTCTGGAAGGTTTATTAGGATGAAGAAATGCAGACACCGGTCAGATTTTTCAAGGAATATGCAACTAAGTGGAGTAAATAAAATTTGGCTTTCTCTCTTAATAAGAAGCATACAGAGTCTTTTGTCACATGAAGTTTCCAGAGCTGGGAGGATGCATCCATCACAGACTCCTCCAGTGTTACTGAAGAGATATTAGCTTCCAAATCTGGTGAAGTAAACTGAAGTGTAACAACCACCCAGAGTCTACAGCCCAGTGGGAGACACTTAACAATGACACTTAGCATTTACTGTGTTAGTTAACATTTAGCAGATCTTTGTTAAAGTAGTAGCAGATTTTTCTTAAAGTAGTCTCTGATTACAAAAGTTTTAATATCATCCTCTTACTTCAAGCATTTGATTTTCCAAATTTCTCCTTTTGTCTCTCATAAACAGGGAGAAGAGGAAACTTTCCACTTATTCACCATCATTCATTCCAACTGCTAAACAGATCCAGGCTTCTAACAGCTAATAAATGAAACTGAGAGGTTTGAGAAGACAATAAGTAAGTCTGCAGGACGCTGAGGGAAGTATTTCTGATTCCTAGCAACTGCAAACAGTGAATAGATAACCAAAGGAGACCTCCTCAGTTAATAGCTTGGGCAATATCTGGTGTAGTCACTTAAGAGCATTGCACTACGTCTCTGCCCTAAACATTTCCTCCCCTTTTGCTTTGCTGAGGTGACAAAAAAAACTCTGCTTTAATCAAGGTTTTGGGTTCAGAGTAAAGGCTTTTATAAAATAATATAAAATAAAAATATTATATAACCCTGTAGTTATGCTGTATAGTTATGCTGTGTAACTTCCTCAAGCCCTTTATCAGAGAAACCCAGCTTTACACAATGGTGATGAAAACACACTTGGAGCCCAGGGGAGGATGTGTAATCTCTATTGTTTCTATGCGTCACCGCTTAGTTGGTGGAGAGAGACCATTTCATGGGTCTCTGACAGTCTTATTGCCCTGGTTTTCTTTGATTTTTTTCTTTTCTACCCATCTCCTCTCTTTCTCTCCATGGTACTGGATCCTCTCCATTCATTCTTTGTGTCAAAGGTCAAGGAGACAAAACAAATCTTTGGCTGAGAATTCTAGACCAGTGCCGTCCATTAGAGTAGCCACTAGACACACATACCTATCAAACATGTAAAATGTGACTAGTGTGAATGAATTTTAAATTCAGTTTAATTTTAATTAATTTAGATTTAAAAATTGAGGCTATTAAACACCACTAAACACAACTTTGTTATTTTGGTAGAACTACATTTCACTCTAGCCTTTGAAAATTTACCATGAGTTGAGATGTGCTAAGAATGTCAAATACACACGGGAGTTCAAATAGTTAGTATAAAAAATATATAAAATGTCTCGTTAATAATTTTTATATTGGCTGGGTATGGGTACCTCATTCCTACAATCCCAATACTTTGGGAGGCCAAGGTGGGAGGATCACTTGAGGCCAGGATTTAAGACCAGCCTGAGCAACAAAGCAAGACCTCCATCTCTACCAAAAATAGTAATAATTATATTTATTATGATAGATAATAATAACATTTATTATGTTACTATGTTGAAATAAAAATTTTTGGATAATTAAAATAAATGATATATTATTAAAACTAATGTCACCTATTTCTTTTTATTATTTAATATGGCTATAAGAAAATATAAAATTCTATAGGTGGTTCTCATAATTCTAATATATTCAATGCCAAGAGGCTCCCCTCCTTCCAAGGTGAGAAAAACAAGGGATGGGGAACAAGCCTCATCCTGAAGCCATCATCAGTTCCTATACCCAGCATCACTGAGCATACCAGATTAAGCTGTCTTCAGCAGGGTGGGGAACAAAGACTTTGGGCCAAGGGACTTTTGATGGTTGGGTTAGGAGAGAAAGAAGAGGAAGGTGTAGACAGGTAGGAGAATACCCCAAGGCCTGGAATATTTTCAGGATAGCTAGTTGGGTGCTAATTTAAGAGGGAGGGCCTTAGGCATGAATATCTTGGGTTCCTGGGAGGAATGCATATATTATAAATGAGAAAGAGGCAACTGAGCAGAAGATGGAAAAAATCCTAAAAAGAAGCTTTAGGATAGATTGTAGGCAAGAATTCTTATGGAGGCATCAGTTTAAAATACATGACATTGTGATACTCCTTCTAATGTCAGATACCTTCTTCCAGATTCTATTCCTGGTCTTCTGTGGAGCAGGCTTGAAGGTTCTTCCATTGATGACTCAGCTGTGTGCCAATAACCCTATTTCCTTTATGCCTATTGCAATGTCCTTTTGAAGAGACAGTTGAGTAAGTGGAGAACAAACAATTTCCCTGCAGTGTTCTAAAGTCCAAAAATGTAGAATTTCAGTGGTCATTTATATCGTTTAAACTGTACCCATCGGTACAGTTTCAGACCTTTATTGCATCCTGATTTTAAAGGGGTGGGGAAAGAGAGACAGAGAGAGAGACAGAGAGAGAGAGAGAGAGAGAGAGAGAGAGAGATTATGTGCCTTGCCCAGGATCAGTCACTACTGAGGATCAGCTGAAGCCCCTAGAAACAGAACTGGACAGGGACTCAGAACAGGCTCCTGAATCCTAATTGACGTCTATCACGAACGTATCACTTATACCAGTTTTATTTATTTTGATTATTTTTTAATTTTTATTTTTTGTGGGTACATAGTAGGTATATATATTTATGGGGTACATGAGATATTTTCATACAGGCATACAATGCATAACAATCACATCGGGTAAATGGGGTATCTATTACCTCAAGCATTTATCTTTTCTGTCACAAACAATCCATTTTTATCTTAATTATTATTAAATGTACAAAAAATTATTATCAACTGTACTTACCCTGTTGCACTGTCAAATACTTGATCTTATTCATTCTTGTACTTTTTTTTTTAAGACAGGGTCTCACTCTGTTGCCCAGATTGGAGGGCAGTGGCACAATCATGGCTCACTGCAGCCTCAACCTCCTGGCCTTAATCAATCCTCCCACTTCAGCCTCCTGAGTAGCTGGGACCACAGGTATGCACTATACATATATATGTGTGTATATATATATATATATATATATATATATATATATATTTTTTTTTTTTTTTTGTAGAGACAGGGGTCTATGTTACCCAAGCTGGTCTCAAACTCCTGAGCTCAAGCAATCCTCCCACTTTGGCATCCCAAAGTGCAGAGATTACAGGCTTGTGCCACCATGCCCGGCCCAGATCTTATTCATTCTATCTAACTATATTTTTGTACCCATTAACCATCTCCACTCCTCTTGAAACTACCCTTCCCAGCCTCTGATATCCATCATTTTACTCCATATCTCCATGAGTCCACTGTTTTAATTTTTAGCTCCTACAAATAAATGAGAACATGCAAAGTCTGTCTTTCTGTCCTGACATATTTCATTGAACATAATGACCTCTAGTTCCATCCATGTTTTGCAAATGACAGGACCTCATTCTTCTTTATGGCTGAATAGTACTCCATTGTGTATATGTACCATATTTTCTTTATTTCATTAATCTATTGGAGGACACTTAGATTTCTTCCAAATCTTAGCTATCGTCAGTAGTGCTGCAGTAAACATGGGAGTGCAGATATCTCTTCGATATACTGATTTCCTTTATTTTGGGTATATACCCAGCAGTGGGATTGCTGGATCATATGATCATTCTATTTTTTGTTTTTTGAGGAACCTCCAAACCGTTCTCCATAGTGGTTATACTAATTTACATTCCCACCAACAGTGTACCAGAGTTCCCTCTTCTCCACATCTTTGCAAGCATTCACTATTGCCTGTTTTGGATAAAAGCCATTTTTAACTAGGGTAAGATAATATCTCATTATAGTTTTGATTTGCATTTCTCTGATGACCAATGATGTTGAGCACCTTTTCATATACCTGTTTGCCATTTGTATGTGTATGTCTTCTTTTGAGAAATGTCCATTCAGATCTTTTGCCCATCTTTAATTGGATTATTAATTTTTTCCTATGGAGTTGTTTGAACTCCTTATATATTCTGGTTATTAATAGCACAAGGGTGTCAGATACATAGTTTACAAATATTTTCTCCAATTCCGTAGGGTGGTATCACACTAATTATAACTTGTACTTGCAATTTGGGCTCTCTGCAGAGCCCAGTAGATTCTGGGCTGCCTTGTAGGCCGCCCTTGTGTGCCAGTGGTCTGGTGAAGATTACTATGTATTTAATTCAGTACATTTGAATTTTAAATGTGTTCTGGTCACAAAGAAAACATCCTTTGGAAGATTTTTTAGAGGATGAAAATGATAGTAGAAATTCTGAATTAATAAGCTTTGGAGTAAGAAAGTATTTTCAAAGAATATTATTTATCCTTTATTTTAGAAGTTTCCTGGCCTGACCATCAAGCAATATTTCATGAGAAAAGGAAGGAATTTGGTTGATGCCAGCTATATTAAAACTAAATAAATTAAAATAAATTAAAATTAAATGTTATTTATAAATGTTTCAAAATTATCATTGAATAAATAGCTTGGTGATTTATTGACTTGGTGATTACAAATCAAGGGTAGCGTCAGAAGGCTAAAGCTATAAGCCAAGCTAATACATGAGAAAAATCAAATCATATATTTTTTTTAGAAATATGGAATTATTTATTTAAGGAATACAATATACAGTATCTAGAAACTACTGTCTATATTTAGGAAACTCTATGCTATATCATTTCATTCTTTTTTTTTTCAGCAAAGAGACAAATACACAACTGTTTGTATTTGTGCTGTTTTTTTTTCCCATTACCATACGCGAATGGAATGAACAGCTTCTCTGAGGATGGATAGTGTAAGATGTGGAATTCCTGCCTGCTATCTTGTAAGGAGCTATTTGCATATGAAATTTTGTGGACATGAGACTGAAAATGCGTGATTTATAAGCAAAAGGAAAAAAAAACCTTTAAACCTTCATGCCCTGCATTTCAAATTTCTGGCTGATTTATAAACCTTTCAAAGCTCATGCTATGAAGCAATTCAAAATTTCTATGTCTATACATGTTTAGCTAACATTAACTCAACTAGCCGCCCTGTGGCATTTTCCGTGCTATTCTTCATTTTTTCCGTCTATATTTTTTCTCGTCTCGCTTTTTTAGAAATGTTATTCCTATTTCTGTCACACTGTCACCTTTTAGTCTGTCTTGCAAGAATGTAACATCAGCAGCCAAATGAACCTAGGAAAGAAGAAAAAAACAGGCCTGTGTCATTTAATTAAAAAACAAAAAACTAAATTTTCTCAGTCTTTTTTCAGCTTTCTTTACTTTCCTTAAGAAATGATTTTTAAAAAAGCTTGTTCGTGGATAAAGGGCCCTTTACTGAGTGTCCTCCAGAGATGGTCCAGCTGTGTGTCAGCTCTGTGGTGTGAATCTGCAAAGAGAAGGGTGGTCCAGGCCAACTAGGATGACTGGGACACCCAGACTCTGCCAAGCTTAGCTCAATGTGCAAGGCTGAACTCTGGATCCATCTTTAGAAGAACACAAATTCCCAGCTCGGAGATAGCCTTGACCCACTGTGCTTAGCCAGCAGAATTTCCAAGAATAAATGGATTCTTAAATGATTGCTCTCAAACAGATTTGCCATAAATCATTCTATCATTAGCTAAATAACATAATCACTTATCCCAACAACATTTAGCAGTCACTTATGGCTTTGAGAGCTTTGAGAATAATATCAATTAAATGAATTATAGATATAAAATTAAAGATTGAATTTACAGACATGAATATTTGATACTCAGGCCTTCTTTTTCTCTGTAAGGTATTTCCCATTTCCCAGGCACTGAGTAAGCAGGGCTTACTTCTTTATTCATTAAAATGTGTCCATATAAGAGCAGCATGATATTGCTGACCTACCCCCAATAGTGTATTTGTTCAGAGTTATTTTGATTTATTGGGAAAAATAAGATAAATAAGTAAAAGCACCTAGTAAAAGCAAATAATATGTGAAAAATGCCCACGTGTAGCGGGCAATTAATTGATGTTTATTGAATCTTACCTGACTCAGTCCCCTCTCTCTCTAAGAATTCCTTAGCTAGCCAGCCTCAATTTGTTAAACCATTAGTGTACCAAATTATCTGGCTCATTCTGGGCCCGGCCTTGCAATGCCTACCTTTTAACAGAGAATATAGATTGCACTTGGAAATACAGAAGCAACATTCATCCTCAACTTTTTCTTCCATAAGATTTTTTAAGTCTTTGTCAAAATTTAACAGAACATAAATTAACAGGGAGACAATGTTGAAGCTATTTGGATATTTGGGGACACATGAGGTCTGATACCAGCTGTCATTCAGCAAATATAATCAACTGCTATTTATGAGAGTGGAAGACATTCTTATCCTATTATTGGCTTGGTTTTATGGTTTTTCCCTTTGCCCATAAACGCTTATAATGCTTTCCCACCTCTTCCTTGATCTCATGGCCACCAACTACAGGACAAGTCTAAAAAGATGCTAGGGTAGAAGCATGGAGAATCTGTGTGAAGAATACATTATTTCTATTGTTTTATGCTTTTGGATTACTTGTTATTCTATTTTCCCCCAATTATCATAAATAATTTAAAATTACATGCATGCCTCATTATTAGGTAGCTCAATACATGGCAAGACTTTGGTTGCTATCTGGTTCCACCATTCTTAATAGCTAAGCTTCTGGGAAAATGAGACTTTGTTGACTGTTACCTCTTCTTAAGCTGTTGTTGGCTCACAAATCTATGACAGATTGTCTTCTTTTCCTCCACTTTCCCAAAGGAGCTTCTACCAAGGCCCTTCTGGGTCTTTTGGTTCCTAAATGTTGTGAATATTTTTCAGGTCCGGTTTAACTTAGACTCTTTGCTGTACTTGTTCTTATTAATCAGTCTGTCCTCTTGAAATGATCTCCTCTCTTGTTTCTATGACTCCTTCTTTTCCTACCTCTGATTTCTTTTTCTTGGTATCCTTTTCAGCCTTTGTGCCCTCTGTTTAACCTACTTATTATATTTTATTGCTTCCTACGGTTCTGTTACTCCCTTTTATTCTTGCTCTACAGACTCTGCCTAGGCATTCTTTTCCTATTCTAATGCTTCTTCAATCCATGTCTCTCTGTGATCTCCAGACAGGGATAAACAACTGCTTGCTGGATAGCCTCACTTGCATGTGTTAAACACCTCAACTCCAGCAGGCTCAAAATCGAACTCCTCACTTTGTCTCTACCAAGCCCAGATGTACTCCTCTTGGTTTTGTTCCTCTTGGTTTAATAGTACAACCATCTCTACAGGTTTCTCAGAAACTTACAAATCATTCTTGAATCTTTTTCTCAATTTTATTCCTTTCAGCCAGTTCATGACCTAGTCCATAACCTGTTCCATCTTTTTGATGTTGTTCAAATGGTCTTCCTCTCCCCATTCCTGCAGTCAGGGTTTTGTTCTCGTTTTACCTGAGGTTACCATCATAACTTCCAAAGTGCCCTAATCCTTTCCTTCAGCATTGTTCCCTCTGATATACTTTCATTTGGTTGATAAAGAAATGAAATTCCTAAAACACAAATTTCAAAATATTATTCTACTGTTTCTAAACCTATATTGATTTCTGTTGCTTTCAATATAAAAATCTGAATTTCCAAGCTTGTCATATGAATCCCTTTTCTTAAAATCAGGCTTCTGTAAAGAATTTAAGCCTCCTTTCTCATGACAATCTGTCTCCCAATTTATATGTCAGTCGTACTGAACTAATTCAAGTTCTTTGTTCCTTGAGTGAAACACTCTTTTTGTACCTTTGGACATGCTGATTCTTCTACCTGTTATATTATTTTTCTCCTGCTCCTGTTACCCAAGGCTTTTATCTAACTCCTATTTTTCCTTCAAAAGCCAGTTTAGAGTTTCCGTAGGAAGTCTACAAGTTTTTCCTGCCACAGGTCCTCTCATAGCCTTAATTATACTTCTTTGTACATCTGACTTTTCCATTAGACAGAAGATTCTTTAAAGACAGCAACTATGTCTTGTTCATCTGTGTATACTCAGTGCCTGACACTTAGCAGATACTAATAACTGTTTCAGTTAAACCAATGAATAATTCTGGTGTAAAATCCAGCCTCCACAATGGCCAATGATCCCTGCCTCCTGTTATTCACACCCTCAGGTAGCACCCTCCTACATGGCACCAGGGTTGGCAGCATAAGTGGCCATGTTGTGATTAGATCTACAAAGAGGTCCATGTGGCCAGGAACTTCATGAAGCTTCCTGCCAACTGCCAGCAAGGCACTGGGGCTGTGTGAGTGAGCTTGGAAGTAGATTCTCCAGCCTCAGTCAAGTCGCCAGAGGTTGCAGCCCTGGCCAGCAGCTTGACTGCATGTGTATTAAGCCATGAAAGACTCTGAATGACAACCACTTAGCTAAGCTGCTCCCAGATTTCTGATCCTCAGAAACTGTGTGAGATAATAAACGTTTGTTTTTTTAAGCTGCTACATTTTGGGGGTAATTTGTAACACACCATTAGATAACCAATATACCCAGCAAAATGAATTATGTATATTGGTTATCTTATTTTAGCCTTAGAAGGACTAAGAGATTCTTCATTCATTCTTCACTTATTCAACTTTACCATTTCCAAGGCACCTCTGATAATCCCACAGAGCAAGTTGCAGTAGCACAGAGAAGATCGCCCAGCAGGGAGCTCTTCCACAAACTCCACCAGGGGATTCTTCTCTAGAATCAGGGAAAATTCATTTTTGCTTGAATTGTTACAGGTCACACTTGGTGTAATTCCCAGGTACATCTTGAAAGCGACCTGATAAGAAAAAAACAAAATTACTAAAACTTGGTCTAGAACAAATAACTATTAGCAGACTAAACAAATACCCAGTTCTAGGCATTGCAGCACAATGGTTAAGCACATGGAGTCTATAGTCAGGAAGTCCGGCTTCACCCTTAGCTTTGCAATTTATTGATCCTATGATGTGAAATTTTTAAATATTTTTACTTGTGAGTCACTTCCAAGATTGTCAAATAGGAACAGCTCTGGTCTATAGCTCCCAGTGAGATCAATGGAGAAGATGGGTAATTTCTGCATTTCCAACTGAGGTACCTGGTTCATCTCACTGGGACTGGTTGGACAGTGGGTGCGGCCCATGGAGAGTGAGCCGAAGCAGGGCAGGGCATCGCCTCACGTGGGAAGTGCAAGGGATCAGGGAATTTCCCTTTCCTAGCCAAGGGAAGCCATGAGTAACTGTACTTGGAGGAACTGTACACTTCTGCCCAAATACTGAGCTTTTCTCACAGTCTTCGCATCTGCAGGAACAGGAGATTCCCTCCCGAGCCTGTGACTGGCTCAGCAGGTCCCACGCCCATGGAGCCTTGCTCACTGCTAGCACAGAAGCCTGAGATCGACCTGAGATGCTGAAGCTTGGCGGGGGGAGGGGTGTCTGCCATTGCTGAGGTTTGAGTAGGCGGTTCTATGCTCACAGTGTAAACAAAAAGGCAGGGAAGATTGAACTGGGTGGAGCCCACCGCAGCGCAGCAAGGCCTACTGCCTCCTTAGATTCCACCTCTGGGGGCAGGGCATATCTGAACAAAAGTCAGCAGAAAACTTCTGCAGACTTAAACGTTCCTGCCTGACAGCTCTGAAGAGAGCAGTGGTTCTCCCAGCATAGTGTTCGAGCTCCGATAACAGACAGACTGCCTCCTCAAGTGGGTCCATGACCCCCATGTAGCCTGACTGAGAGACACCTCCCCGTGGGAGCTGACAGACACCTCATACAGGCAGGTGCCCCTCTGGGACAAAGCTTCCAGAGGAAGGATCAGGCAGCAATTATCTGCTGTTCTGCAGCCTCCACTGGGGATACCCAGGCAAAGAGAGTCTGGAGTGGACCTCCAGAAAACTCCAACAGACCTGCAGCTGAGGTGCCTGTCTGTTAGAAGGAAAACTAACGAACAGAAAGGAATAGTATCAACATCGACAAAAAGGACATCCACACCAAACCCCATCCATAGGTCACCAACATCAAAGACCAAAGGTAGATAAAACCACAAACATGGGGAGAAACCAGAGCAGAAAAGCTGAAAATTCCAAAAACCAGAACACCTCTTCTCCTCCAAAAGAACACAACTCTTTGCCAGCAAGGAAACAAAACTGGATAGAGAATGAATTTGACAAGTTGACAGAAGTAGGCTTCAGAGGTCAGTAATAACAAACTTCTCCGAGCTAAAGAAGCACATTCTAATCCATTGCAATGAAGCTAAAAACCTTGAAAAAAGGTTAGACGAATGGCTAACTAGAATAACCAGTGTAGAGAAGAGCTTAAATGACCTGATGGAGCTGAAAACCACAGTACAAGAACTTCATGAAGCATACACAAGCTTCAATAGCCGATTCGATCAAGTGGAAAAAAGGATATCAGTGACTGAAGATCAAATTGATGAAATAAAGTGAGAAGGCAAGATTAGAGAAAAAAGGGTGAAAAGAAATGAACAAAGCCTCCAAGAAATATGGGACTATGTGAAAAGACCAAATCTACATTTGATCAGTGTACCTGAAAGTGATGGGGAGAATGGAACCAAGTTAGAAAACACTCTTCAGGATATTATCCAGGAGAACTTCCCCAACCTATCAAGGCAGGTCAACATTCAAATTCAGGAAATACACAGAACACCACAAAGATACTCCTCAAGAAGATCAACCCCAAGACACATAATTGTCAGATTCACCAAGGTTGAAATGAAGGAAAAAATGTTAAGGGCAGCCAGAGAGAAAGGTTGGGTTACCCATAAAGGGAAGCCCATCAGACTAACAGCAGATTTCTTGGCAGAAACACTACAAGCCAGAAGAGAGTGGGGGCCAATATTCAACATTCCTAAAGAAAAGGATTTTCAACACAGAATTGCATATCCAGCCAAATAAAGCTTCATAAGTGAAGGAGAAATAAAATCCTTTTCAGACAAGCAAATGCTGAGAGATTTTGTTACCACCAGGCCTGCCTTACAAGAGCTCCTGAAGGAAGCACTAAACATGGAAAGGAACAACCAATACCAGCCACTGCAAAAACATGCAGTGACACTATGAAGAAACTGCATCAACTACTGGGCAAAATAACCAGCTAGCATCATAATGACAGGATCAAATTCACACATAACAATATTAACCTTAAATATAATGGGCTAAATGCCCCAATTAAAAGACACAGACTGGCAAATTGGATGAAGATTCAAGACCCATCAGTGTGCTGTATTCAGGAGACCCATCTCATGTGCAAAGACACACAGAGGCTCAAAATAAAGAGATGGAGGAAGATCTACCAAGCAAATGGAAAGAAAAAAAAAAAGTAGGGGTTGCCATCCTGATCTCTGATAAAACAGACTTTAAACCAACAAAGATCAAAAGAGACAAAGAAGGCCATTACATAATGGTAAAGGGATCAATTCAACAAGAAGAGCTAACTATCCTAAATATATGTGCACCCAATACAGGAGCATCCAGATTCATAAAGCAAGTTCTTAGAGACCTGCAAAGAGACTTAGACTCCCACACAATAATAATGGAAGACTTTGACACCTCACTGTCAATATTAGACAGATCAACGAGACAGAAAATTAAAAAGGATATCCAGGACTTGAACTCAGCTTTGGACCAAGTAGACCTAATAGACATCTATAGAACTCTCCAACCCAAATCAACAGAAATACATTCTTCTCAGCACCACATCGCACTTATTCTAACATTGACCACATAATTGGAAGTAAAACCCTCTTCAGCAAATGTAAAAGAACAGAAATTATAACAAACTGTCTCTCAGACCACAGTGCAATCAAATTAGAACTCAGGAGTAAAAAACTCACTCAAAACCGCACAACTACATGGAAGCTGAAAAATCTGCTCCAATGACTACTGTGTAAATAACGAAATGAAGGCATAAATAAAAAATGTTCTTAGAAACCAATGAGAAAAAAGGCACAATGTACCAGAACCTCCGGGACACATTTAAAGCAGTGTGTAGAGGGAAATTTATAGCACTAAATGCCCACAAGACAAAGCAGGAAAGATCTAAAATTAACACCCTAACATCACAATTCAAAGAACTAGAGAAGCAAGAGCAAAGAAACTCGAAAGCTAGTAGAAGACAAGAAGTAACTAAGATCAGAGCAGAACTGAAGGAGATAGGGACACACACACAAAAAAACCCTTCAAAAAATCAATGAATCCAGGAGCTGTTTTTTTGAAAAGATCAACAAAATAGATCTACCGCTAGCACGACTAATAAAGAAGAAAAGACAGAATCATCAAATAGACACAATAAAAAATGATAAAGGGGGATATCACCACCAATCCCACAGAAATACAAACTACCATCAGAGAATACTATAAACACCTCTACGCAAATAAACTAGAAACTCTAGAAGAAATGGATAAATTCCTGGACACATACACCCTCCCAAGACTAAGCCAGGAAGCAGTTGAATCTCTGAATAGACTAATAACAGGTTCTGAAATTGAGGCAATAATTAATAGCCTACCAACCAAAAAAAGTCCAGGACCAGACGGATTCACAGCCAAATTCTACCAAGAGGTACAAAAAGAAGCTGGTATTATTCCTTCTGAAACTATTCCAATCAACAGAAAAAGAAGGAATCCTCCCTAACTCATTTTATGAAGCCAGCCTCATCCTGATACCAAAGCCTGGCAGAGACACAACAAAAAAGAGAATTTTTGGCCAATATCCCTGATGAACATTAATGCAAAAATCCTCAGTAAGATACTGGCAAACTGAATCCAGCAGCACATCAAAAAGCTTATCCACCACCATCAAGTCAGCTTCATCCCTGGGATGCAAGGCTGGTTAAACATATGCAATCCATCACATAAACAGAACCAAAGACAAAAGCCACATGATTATCTCAATAGATGCAGAAAAGGCCTTCAACAAAATTCAACAGCCCTTCATGCTAAAAACTCTCTATAAACTAGGTATTGATGGAATGTATCTCAAAATAATAAGAGCTATTTAGGACAAACCCACAGCCAATATCATATTGAATGGGCAAAAACTGGAAGCATTCCCTTTGAAAACTGGCACAAGACAAGGATGCCCTCTCTCACCACTCCTATTCAACATAGTATTGGAAGTTCTGGCCAGGGCAATCAGGCAAGAGAAAGAAATAAAGAGTATTCAATTAGGAAAAGAGGAAGTCAAATTGTCTCTGTTTGCAGACGACATGATTGTATATTTAGAAAACCCCATCGTCTCAGCCCAAAATCTCCTTAAGCTGATAAGCAACTTCAGCAAAGTCTCAGCATACAAAATCAATGTGCAAAAATCACAAGCATTCTTACACACCAATAACAGACAAACAGAGAGCCAAATCATGAGTGAACTCCCATTCACAAATCCTACAAAGCAAATAAAATACCTAGGAATCCATCTTACAAGGGATGTGAAGGACCTCTTCAAGGAGAATTACAAACCACTTCTCAAGTAAATAAGAGAGGACACAAACAAAAGGAAAAACATTCCATGCTCATGGATAGAAAGAATCAATATCATGAAAATGGCCATACTGCCCAAGGTAATTTATAGATTCAACGCCATCCCCATCAAGCTACCAATGACTTTCTTCACAGAATTGGAAAAAACTCCTCTAAAGTTCATATAGAACCAAAAAAGAGCCCGCATTGCCAAGACAATCCTAAGCAAAAAGAACAAAGCTGGAGGCATCACGCTACCTGACTTCAAACTATACTACAAGGTTACAGTAACCAAAACAGCATGGTACTGGTACCAAAACAGATATATAGACCAATGGAACAGAACAGAGGCCTCAGAAATAACACCACACCTCTACAACCATCTGATCTTTGACAAACCTGACAAAAACAAGAAATAGGGAAAGGATTCCCTGTTTAATAAATGTGTTGGGAAAACTGGCTAGCCATATGTAGAAAGCTGAAACTGGATCCCTTCCTTACACCTTATACAAAAACTAACTCAAGATGGATTAAAGACTTAAATGTAAAACCTAAAACCATGAAAATCCTAGAAGAAAACCTCGGCAATACCATTCAGGACATAGGCATGGGCAAAGACTTCATGACTAAAACACCAAAAGCAATGGCAACAAAAGCCAAAATAAACAAACGGGATCTAATTAAACTAAAGAGTTTCTAACACAGCAAAAGCAACTATCATCAGACTGAGCAGGCAACCTACAGAATGGGAGAAAATTTTTGCAATCTACTCATCTGGCAAAAGGTTAATATCCAGAGTCTACAAAGAACTTAAACAAATGTACAAGGAAAAAACAACCCCATCAAAAAGTGGGCAAAGGATATGAACAGACACTTGTCAAAAAAAGACATTTATGCAGCCAACAGACATGAAAAAATGCCCATCATCACTGTTCATCAGAGAAATGCAAATCAAAACCACAATGAAATACCATCTCTTGCCAGTTAGAATGGCAATCATCAAAAAGTCAGGAAACAACAGATGCTGGAGAGGATGTGGAGAAGTAGGAACACTTTTACACTGTTGGTGGGAGTGTAAATTAGTTCAACAATTTTGGAAGACAGTGTGGCAATTCCTCAATGATCTAGAACTAGAAATACCATTTGACCCAGCGATCCCATTACTGGGTATATATGCAAAGGATTATAAATCATGCTACTATAAAGACACATGCACATGTATGTTTATTATGGCACTATTCACAATAGCAAAGACTTGGAACCAACCCAAACGTCCATCAGTGATAGACTGGATAAAGAAAATGTGGCACATATACACCAGGGAATACCATGCAGCCATAAAAAAGGATGAGTTCATGTCATTTGCAGGGACATGGATGAAGCTGGAAACCGTCATTCTCAACAAGATATCATAAGGACAGAGAACCAAACACTGTACGTTCTCACTCCTAAGTGGGAGTTGAACAATGAGAACACATGGACACAGGTAGGGGAGCATCACACACCGGGACCTGTCAGGCTGGGGGGCTGGGGGAGGGATAGCTTTAGGAGAAATACCTAATGTAAATGACGAGGTGATTGGTGCACCAAACCATCATGGCACATGTATACCTATGTAACAAACCTGCACGTTGTGCACATGTACCCTAGAACTTAAAGTATAAAAATAAATAAATAAATAAAAATAAATACTATTTTTAATGTATAGAATATTGTAAGAGGATAATTTTCTGTGGAGATAATATGGTTTGTAAAAAATTACATTAAATCATTATTTTCAAAATCTTTTTAAAAGATATATATCCTTTAGGGGAGTAAGAAATTAAAATATTATTAATCATCAACATATCAGCTGATATTTGTCACACTGATACTAGTAAAGTATAAAACCCTGGACTAGAAGGGACCCAGGACACATTTGCCACAACAGTGTGGTGACAGTCAAAGCAGAGGATGCTAGGGGCAGATTAGACCCAAGAATACATTTTGGGAAGTGGAGGGAACAATTTTGGAGTAGCTGGCCGTTATCTGTTGTCTCAGTTACCTGTGGTCAAGATAATTTGAAAATGTTAGATAGAAAATTCTAGAAGTATATAATTCATAAGTTTTAAATTGTGCTTCTGAGCAGTGTGATGAAACCTCTCACTGTCCGTACTCCATACTGCCCAGAACGTGAATCATCCCTTTGTTCAGTATATTCACACTGTTTATGCTATGACCTGCCCATGGGTCACTTGTTAACTGCCTCAGTTGGCAGATTTTAAAAAAACATAATATATACGGGTTTGGTACTGTCTGCAGTTTGGGGGTCTTGGTTGCAGGTATCCCCTGTGGGTCTTGGTTGCAGGTATCCCCTGTGGGTAACAGGGGACTACACTACTATCAAAGACAAGTCTCTAAGGAACAAGTGGTAGTGGTGGGAGGCACATAAATGAATTATAAAGTAACTTCGCAAAAACATCTGCTTTTTTACAGTGCTTGAAGAATTTTACAATGTGGAAATGGAAGAAATCTTGCAGACTGTGTCTTTTAAGGCCTTAGTTTCAAAAATAAGTAAACTGGTGTTCAGAGAAGTCAAATGACACTGCCAAGACCATGCTATAACTTAATTCCTTGGCTCCTAGTCCAAGGCAATTTCTTTTCACAAAATACACAGGCCTGGACTTTGAAGTTTATTAATGAAATTTTGTCAGCTTGATATGTTGCCATCTTTCAAGTGCAGAAATTAATTAATTTTTAAAATTAAGAGCTGTGTAGGAGAGAAATGGAAGCAATTTTCTTAAATTACTTATAATCAGAAGGACTAGGAGATTCCTTATTCATTCTTCATTTATTCAACAGAAACTTCTTGAGCACTGCCAGTCTGGCACAGTACCTGGCACACAGTGGGAGTTCAATAGCCATTTGCAAGACAAATTATAGAATGGGCATCTATTGACTGAATGTTTGCCAGGTAGACAAGACTAGGGGTCTGGAGGTAAGTGACAAAGACATTCTAGGTAGTGGGAACATGTCATGAGCATAAAATACCATGATGGGGTTCAGGGAATCTCTACATCTATCAACTTGTGAGCAGTTGTGAGCCCCAAAGGTGTGAACTGGCTAATGCAGAATTCAATTTCAGTTTTAGAAGGATCCTTTTCTTGTCAGCATAGAGAATGGATTTAGGGTTATGGATGGGAGTGAGCATGAGGTCAAGGGCTGAGATACTAATCAAAAGGTTACTATTATAGTAAGCCTAGGAAAGAAATGATGAGGACTCTTCTCATTTTGACTTTCCTTCAAAACTCAAACTCTCCCTAAACTTTCCCACGTAAAATGCACATATCCCAAATCCTAAAATTTGATCTCTAACACTAGCCAGTTTAGGAAGATAAAAAATGAAAGGGGGAAAGTTGAAGGCATTTCCCCTAAGAAGTGGAACAAGACAGGGATGCCTACTTTCACCACTTCTATTCAACACAGTGCTATTAATAGAAATCCCATCCATAGCAATCAGGCAAGAGAAAGAAATAAAGGGCATCCAAATTAGAAAAGAGGAAGTCAAACTATCTCCATTTGTCAGGATAATCATATATCTAGAAAAACCTAAAGACTCCTCCAAAAGACTACTAGATTTGATAAATGAATTTAGTAAAG
The DNA here is from genome assembly GCF_029289425.2 of Pan paniscus. Classification (NCBI taxonomy): domain Eukaryota; kingdom Metazoa; phylum Chordata; class Mammalia; order Primates; family Hominidae; genus Pan; species Pan paniscus. The sequence continues at coordinate 136,522,585 of NC_073254.2, forward strand.
TCTTAGTTTACAAAACTAATGTACCCAAATCAGTAGCCCTGCTATACACCAACAACAACCAAGCTGAGAGCCAAATCAAGAACTCAATCCCTTTTATAAGAGTTGTAAAAAAAAAAAAAACCCACCGACGAATATACTTAATCAAAGAGGTGGAAGATCTCTATAAGGAGAACTATAAAATGCAGCTGAAAGAAGTCATAGATGACACAAACACAGGGAAATATATGCCATGCTCCTGGATTGGAAGAATCAATATTGTGAAAATAACCATACTTCCCAAAGCAATCTACAGATTCAGTGCAATTCCTATCAAAATACCAACATCATTTTTCACAGAATTAGAAAAAACAATCCTAAAGTTTATATGGAACCAAAAAAAGAGCCCCAACAGCCAAAGCAATACTAAGTAAAAAGAATAAATCTGGAGGCATCACATTACCTTACTTCAAATTATACTACAAAGGTATAGTTATCAAAACAGCATAGCACTGGTACAAAAGTAGATACATAGACCAATGGAACAGAATAGAGAACTCAGAACCAATTGATCTTTGACAAAGCATACAAAAACATAAACTGGGGAAAGGACACTGTATCCATTAAAAGGTGCTTGGAAAACAGGATAGCAACATGTACAGGAATGAAACTGGATCCCTGTCACTCACCATATACAAAAATCAACTCAAGATGGATCAAACGCTTATTTCTAAGATGTGAAACCATAAAATTTCTAGAAGAAAACGTAATAAAAACTCTTCTGGACATTGGCCTAGGCAAGGAATTTATGACTAAGACCCAAAAAGCAAATGCAACAAAACCAAAAATAAATAAATGGGACCTAATTAAACTAAAAAGCTTCTGATAAACATCAGAGTAAACAGGCAACCCACAAAATGGGAGAAGATATTTGTAAACTATGCATCTGACAAAGGACTAATATCCAGTATCTATAAGGAACTCAAACAAATCAGCAAGAAGAAAACAAATAATCCCATCAAAAAGTGAGCAAATGACATCAATAGACATTTCTCAAAAGAAGATATACAAATGGACAACAAACATGTGAAAAAATGCTCAACATCACTAATCATTAGGGAAATGTAAATTAAAACCACAATGAGATACCACCTTATTCCAGTAATAATGGCTATTACTAAAAAGGCAAAAACAATAGATACTGGTATGAGTTTTGTGAAAACAGAATGCTTGTAGAATGCTGGTAGGAATGTAAATTAGTACAACCTCTATAAAACAGTATGGAGATTTCTTTCTTTCCTTCTATGTATTTATTTATGAGACAGGGTCTTGCTCTGTCACCCAGACTGGAATGCAGTGGCATGATTTGGCTCACCACAACCTCAGCCTCCTGGGCTCAAGCGATCCTCCCATCTCTGCCTCCTGAGTAGCTGGGACTACAGGTGCATGCCATCGAGCCTGGCTAATTTTTTTTTGGTATTTTTTTGTAGAGATGGAGATTCACCATGTTGCCTAGGCTGGTCTCGAACTCCTTGGCTCAAGCAATCCACCTGCCTCGACCTCCCAAAATGCTAGGATTATAGACATGAACCATGGCACCTTTCTTTCATTCTTAAAGAAAGAACTTTAAGTACTAAAAGTAGATCTACTATTCAGTCCAGCAATCCCACTACTGGGTATCTATCCAAAGAAAAAGAAGTCATTATATATTTTAAAAAACACCTGCACATGTATATTTATTGCAACACAATTCACAATTGCAAAGATATGAAACCAATCTAAGTACCCATTAACTGATGAATAGATAAAGAAACTGTGGTGTATATATACCATAGAATACTACTCAGTCATAAAAAAGAATGAAATAATGTCTTTTGCAGCAACTTGATGGAGCTAGAGGCTGTTATTCCAAGCGAAGTAACTCAGAAATGGAAAATCAAAAACTGTAGTTCTCACTTATAAGTGGAAATTAAGCTATGGGTACGTAAAGGCTTATGGAGTGGTATAATGGACTTTGGAGACTCAGAAAGAGGGAGATTGGGAAGGGGATGAGGGATAAAAAAATACATATTGGGTACACATACATATCCGGTGATGGGTGCACTAAAATCTCATATATATATATGTATATTTATATGTATATTTCATCCATGTAACCAAAACCCACTTGTACTCCAAAAGCTATTGATATATATATATAATTTTCATATGTATTTATATATATGAAAAAAGACAGCAAATCCCTGTCTTCCAAATCTCAAGTCATAGGAAGAGAAAAAAATTCATAAAATTCTAGGTTTGGAGATTTGATTTGTCGGCTGAAACCTCTTTCTGTTAATGTTGATTCCTTACACTGGAAAAATCCTAGACTATTATTTGTACGAGTGAGAATTTCTTTTCTGATTTTCAATCCAAACCACATGGAAAGAAGGTTAAAATGGAGCCTGTGCACTTTGAATTTATTCTCAGCATTTAGGCTGCAGTATCACAGCCCAATTTCCACCAGTAGGAGGCATTATCTAAACATGTTGAGAAATATTCGTTCCTAAGGAATGACATTGTTTCCTTATCTGGCTCAGTTCAGTCTGAGAAGAAGGACTGTTGTTTCTGATGAAGAAAGAGCTCCACCCTCAGCCACTGCCACAGCTGCTCTGCCAATAACAAAGGCACAGCATTTTCCCTCTGTGCATCTCCAACATGGATGCTTTTCAGGGCATTTTAAAATTCTTCCTTAATCAGAAAACTGTTATTGGCTACAGCTTCATGGCTCTGCTGACCGTGGGAAGTGAGCGTCTCTTTTCTGTTGTGGCTTTTAAGTGCCCCTGCAGCACTGAGAATATGACCTATGGGCTGGTTTTCCTCTTTGCTCCTGCCTGGGTGTTACTGATCCTGGGATTCTTTCTGAACAATAGGTCGTGGAGACTCTTCACAGGCTGCTGTGTGAATCCCAGGAAAATCTTCCCCAGAGGCCACAGCTGCCGTTTCTTCTACGTCCTCGGCCAGATCACTCTGAGCTCATTGGTGGCTCCAGTGATGTGGCTTTCTGTGGCTCTGCTCAATGGAACTTTCTATGAATGTGCCATGAGCGGGACGAGAAGTTCAGGACTCCTGGAACTGATTTGCAAGGGTAAGCCCAAAGAGTGCTGGGAAGAACTTCACAAAGTATCTTGTGGCAAAACTAGCATGCTACCCACCGTCAATGAAGAACTGAAACTCTCCCTTCAGGCCCAGTCTCAGGTAAGAAAAGACAAACTCGCCTTTTTCTCTCAGCATGAGCTCGAAGTATTCTCTCTGTGCTCCTTTCAGCCAGGGCTGTCTGTGTCCTGTCAGAATATTTTGAAACTAAATGGAAACTGAAACATGATGCAGCATTGAGACTATCTCAGGAAAAGCTTTTGAAAGGCTGGATGGCTCAGTAAAGTTGCTGACTGGATTATCTCTTTTCCAGTTCTGAAAAGAAAATATCCACTGGATTGTCCACATGTAAATACTTAAGTACTTTAAAACAGTCTCTCTGGGTCGACCTTGTAAATAAATAATGCCTAACACTAAATCATAAATTGAGTGTTAATGGCAGAGCTGTAATTAGAAATTACTGCCTTCTATCAATTATTTACATTCAAGTTGGTTTCTCAAACACACACATATATTATTCATCTATTAAAATGTAGCTGAATGAAATGAGTTATTACTTTTCAAAGTTGCATGTAATATAATTAGTGTGGAGATTCTCTTGAATGATTTCTGGCAACTGCTATCTTTGTGTATAAATATTGTCAAGATTGAGAAGAATTTTCCTTGTATGGTAGGAATCAGCAGTTTTTAAATAGCCTTCTGTGAAAAAGTGACCGTACTCTCTAGGGAGATTATGTTTTATACTCTTTGTGCTGTACAGCTAAAGGGGTTCTTAATTACTTAAGAAGCTCAAGATTTGGGCATTGTTTTATTTAACAGAAGGAAATCATATCTTTACCTAATTGATGCAGGGAAGTAGCCTGTCATTCCTCCAGGCACATGAACACAAATCCAGATGTACAGCCTTAGGAAGGACTAACTTCCCATTTATAGGTAGTAAGAATTGCATTCCCAAAAGCAAAACAAGTGGTAAGAGTTGATAAGCAGATCCACAAATTGTCAGGAATGCTATCTGTTTCAGAATAAAGGCACAGAAATAGCATTATTTTACTTTTTCAACAAGGATTTGCCTTGTTAACAACACATCAAGGCAAAATCTGTTTTTAAAATCATACACTCCAAAGCTGGTTGGCAGTAAAGTCATATTCTTCATAAATTGATAAGTCAAAAAATACTCCAAAACAAAATATTTTCTTTAATGCATAAAGCACATCTTAGATAAAACATATCAGGCTCCCAAATGTCTTGTGTCTTTTATTGAAGAAGGGTATAACTTACAACTCTTATGACAGAATGATTGATTTATGGTGTATGTCCTCAGTCACCAGGCTCCATTCAGTCAGTGGCAGGCCCAAACACTTATCATTGTGTGAGCTTCTCCTCTCTAAACACAGGTACAAGGAAATCATGCACATCATGTCATAGCTTAGGCTGAGCACACTGACCTGCTGATTCTTCATCAGAATGAGAAGGAAGGACCTGGGGCTGATTCCTGTGGGAAGATGCATAAGGAATGTGGGCAAGAGAAGATGTATCAATAGCAGGTGCTGACTACAGAGGTTCAGATAGGCAGGAGGCAACATATAGTCCAGACCAACAATAGCTGTACATGTGCCTGGAGGCGGAAAAGAACATTCATCCATGGGTGGGGCAGATAAAAAATCTAGCTGGATGACTCTCTATTCTTAAGGAAGATAGAATGGAGTAGTGGAAAGAGCTCAGTCTTGGAATTGTCTGGCGTTGGGTTTGCATGCTGATGCTACCAATCACCAGCTATGTGACCTAGAACTAGTGGTTCGACCTCTTTGAGTCCCAGTTTTCTCATAGTTACTGGTAATATCACTTACTTTGGAGAGTTGTTGGAATATTTAGAGATGATAGATACAAATGGGCATAAAGCTTCTGGTACACAGTATTTGTTCCAAGTCAGTGAGGAAAACTGCCATGGTTTGGGGGAGGACATATGCAAAATAAGACACTATTGAGGGCTGGTATGGAAGCATCCACCAAGCTCTAGTTTGACTCTGGGTACTGTGAATTGAGGGAAAGCATCGGTCAATGCAAACGTCATGTGAAAGGGGGAAGGGGACCTGAAGCTGATGGAATAGTTTATAATTCAGCTGGAACTGGCTCAGATACTGAGATCAGATGGTGTACAGAAGCCTCAGCTGTGGAAAAAGAGGAAGACAGACGATGAAGGAAAGAGGAAGATATAAGGTAGCCAACCACAATCCATTCAGGGACTTTCACATGATGGTAGTTGTGCCTCACTCATTAATTATAAGTACAGAAAGATATTATGAGTTCAGTAACACATTTACATAAGTGCATATACATTTGAAGAATAGCAGCATATAATATTAGCTAAAACTTAATGAATACATGTGTCCAGTATCATTTCATTAGGTCCACCAAATTACCCTTCAAGGTGAGTAACCCCCATTTCACAAGTGAAGAAACTGAGATAAAAAGAATACGCATAGTAAGGGGAAAGTTTAGATTTAAACCTGAGTATTGCCAGTCCAGAGTTGGCATTTGTGCAGAGGCTGAGACCCTTCACAAACACTCTATATCTGAGTCAAAGTTTGGGAACCACTGATTTAAAGCTTATTTGTGGTTTTGTTATGGTCTGAATGGGTTCATTTGTAGATTATTATTTCTATTTTCAAATAGGCTCATCTGCTAAAGAATATTAAAGATCATTTAAACTAAATGTCAAGAGACACTTTGAAAAAGATGTTAGTTTTCCAAACATAAAATTAATTTCAATTGTGAAAACAGAGTTAGAGCCAAAAAAGTTAGAAGATAATTTAAGCTATTTAAACTTCTGCTTTTAAGATCCAGGGGAGAAAAGCTGAACCATTTCATATTCAGGAAAGAGTTTGTTTTTTCTAATTACCAAAAATCAAGACAAATCATTTTCAAGGTTTTAATGATCCTATTTTTTTCTCAGCCTTTAAATTCTTATAGCTTCAGCTTCCTGATTGTATCGTCTGTCTCCCTTTTCCATGGACAGTAAGTAATGACAGAAAAAAATTAGTCTCTAGCCATGTATATACATTTATCAATGCCTAAAAATGCCTGGCTGAAGAGCTGGTCATTTACTCAAATGACCACATTTACTTATGCACAGAATATTTTCCTCTCAGAGCTAATACTATTTGAGCTTGATTTCTGTAAGTCTTATGTAATCTATACTTTGTACTCTTTTCTATCTGCCTGCCTTCTGGTTATTTCTTTGCACCAGCAATGTTGGGGAGGAGAATAGAGATTAGGTAAACCCTAACTTTATTTTGAGTTTACCTAATAAATTCAAAAAGTGAGTTTAAAGTGTTTAAAAATTAAGATGAATGATTTCAAATGAGGTATGTCAAAGACTGTGGTAATAATTTAGCTATACACTTCTCAATAATACCCCAGCTCCCTAAATGACTTTGCTTTCACGTGTACTCAATATTTCTTTCTTCTTAAGATTCTAGGATGGTGCCTGATTTGTTCAGCATCTTTCTTCTCTCTGCTCACCACATGTTATGCTCGCTGCCGATCTAAAGTTAGCTACCTTCAGCTGAGTTTTTGGAAGACATATGCACAAAAGGAGAAGGAGCAGTTGGAAAATACATTTCTGGACTATGCCAACAAGCTGAGCGAGAGGAACCTGAAATGTTTTTTTGAAAACAAGAGGCCAGATCCTTTTCCCATGCCTACGTTTGCTGCCTGGGAGGCTGCTTCAGAGCTGCATTCTTTCCACCAAAGCCAGCAACACTATAGCACCCTCCACAGAGTGGTGGACAATGGTCTGGAACTTAGCCCTGAGGATGATGAGACGACAATGGTCCTTGTGGGTACTACCCACAATATGTAGCTCATCCACCATCAATGACTCATGGTGTTGAGTGGCATGCTCATTCTGTGATCCTGCTAATGTGTCACCAGCAACCTGTGTATCTCTGTATTTTCTTACATTTGGAGTATGTTTACAAGACAATAACACAAAGGAAACTGCTTTGAAGCTCTCAAGTGGAACATCAGGATGTGCTCAAATTGATGCTGAGGGGTGACAAAGGTGCTCTTGCATTGGTGGAGAGGGGCTCAGTAGGCCCAAATGTTGCTCCAAGATCTAAGATTTTATCATTCAACAGACAGACTCATGTGAGAGGGCTCATCAGTCTCTGTAAATATTGGTTGCAGAATTTAGGGGCAGAAGCAATGGCTTGTGAGTGAGCAAGTTACTCTTAACACAGGTTGCCCTACACAGTGGCTCCTGCAGTGTGATCAGCAGGAGTCTCTGTCCTACAAATCTACCCTTTTAAGGATGTATGAAATTGTGGAATTCATTCCCTCAGAATCTGAAGACCTCAGTTCTCAAAAATGACAAGTTGCAAGAGTATGATACCTAAAACTGAAAGTTTTTCACATGTTTTCACTGTATACTGAAAATACGCCCCTGGAAGCAGGGCTGCATCATAATTTTTGTGGGCTTTATGTACTTTTGCCTTTGCGAACCATTTCCTACATTCAAAATAGTAGTAACAAATATATATATATATATACACACACACAGAAATATATATTTATAACTGCATTGATAAAAGGTGAATATATTAGCATTTTCTTCAACCTAAAAGTTTATGTATTTTCTTCTGATTTTAAAAGAAATTAAAAACATTTTAGTGGGCCCTTACAAGTATTATGGTCCTTAGGCACAGTGCTTACTAGGCCGTGGGTATGTCTTAGTGCGTTTGGGCTACTATAACAAAATATCATATATAGGTGGCTTATACAAAATAGAAATTTATTTCTCACAGTTCTGGAGGCTGGGAAGTCCGAGGTCAGGCTGCCAGCATGCTCAGGTTCTGGTGAGAGCAATTTTCCAGGTTGCAAACTGCTTGCTGACTTCTCAGTGTCCTTCCATGGTGGAAAGTGCAAATAAGCTCCCTCGAGCATTTTTATAAGGCACTAATCCCATTCCTGGAGGCTCCACCTTCATGACCCAATTACTTCTCAAAGGCTCTGCTTCTTAGTACTATCAGCTTGGGGGTTAAGATTTCAACATATGAAATTGGGGGAGACACAAACATTCAGACTATAGTAGGGTAAATTGACCTTGGCTAAAGGTCTGGGGACACTGTCCAAATCAGTACTGGCATAAAACTGTATTGCAGTCTTACATTTATCAGAAATAATGCAAATCTTGCATTCTACAATGTACTATATCCACGTTAGTATGTATATATATATGTGTATGTGTATATGTACATAAATTCTCCTTAAATCTCTGAGAAGAATTGTGCTTTAAAAAAGAACTATGTTTTGTGCTGTGGCTCATACCTTACAGTGGTAGTCTATGTCTCCTAGTTTGAGAAAGCTGAATATTAACTTCTTATTAACATGAAACATGATGGCAAACTGAATCCTACACGTATAGGACCCAGAACATATCTATGTTATTGTCGTTTACAAGAAGAAATATGTATTTGGTCTTTCTTCCTATTCCTGGTGCAGAGCTCCTAAAACCTTTGGGACCTCCGAAGTGATGTGTCTGGTAGTACGCGAATGAGATGACTGATAGTTAGGGGTTTCTGAATGACCTCAGAATGGGGTCTGGTTGCCACGGGAACCAACCATGTGTTTAGAGGGTTGGAACTTTCAGCCCCACTCCCAGATCTTGGGGAAGGAAGAGGGGCTGAAGGTTGAGTCGATCACAAATGGATAATGATTTAATCAATCATGCCTAAGAATAAAGCTTCCCATACAAATCCAAAGGACAAGGTTCAGAGAGCTTCTGCATTGCTCAATACATGAAGAGTGGTGCACCCAAAGGGGCCGTGGAAGCTCCGTGCCCCTTCCCCCAAACCTGTTCCTGTGCCTCCATCTGGCTGTTTCTGAGTTATATTATTTTATAATAGACTGATGATAGTAAATAAAGCCCTTTCCTGAGTTCTGTGAGCTGCTCTAGGAAATGGTGAAATCTGAGAAGGAAATCATGGGAACCTCTGCTTTGTAGCCATGTCAGATAGAAGATGTGAGTAACTTTGGAACCTACTGCTTGTGACTGGTGTCTGAAGTTGGGGGAGGTCTTATGGGACTGAGCCCTTAACCTGCTGGGGATCTGCACTTAATGCCGATTAATGCCAGAATTGAATTGTATGATATCCAGTTGGTATTGGAGAATTGGCCAGTGTGGGAGAAAACCCACACAGTTGGTGGCAAGGAGTGTTCAGTGTTGAGTGTGAATGTCAATTAAAAAAGGTTTGTTTTTTCTACGTACAATATCTTTGGGAACTTGGAGGTGCAGGGTCAGATGTCTGTGTGTGTATGTGGCAGGGACAGAACAGGGATTAGGGATGTGAGGGGGTAGAGTTTTCAGAATAAAGGGAGAGAAAATTCAGCAAAGAGTTCTCCTTCTTAATCTTTCTTGACTTAAAGTTTTTCTGCCCTTAAGTGTCTTCTGAGCTGGAAAAAGACATATAGGAACTGGCCGATGCCGATGCCTCTCTTGCAGTGTGTGAGAGGCTGAAACAGAAGTTCTACAGAAGTAGGTTAGCTGTAAGGAGCTGAGGATTGAGGAGTCATATCTGGGGGATATTCCTGCCACCCTCAAGTCCAGGGACTTTCTGCACTCAAAAAACTTACGCTCATGACAATGACTGCCTCATTCAAGAAAATCCAAGCTGACTGGCAAGAAGCCGGCAGCCTGGGTACTTGTTGCTGCAGCTTAATAAGTAGCAGAAGAGCTCATCCTCCTCCTCTGGAAGAAGCCACTTAACAGGTTCTCATCCTGACTCCTAAATTCCTTAACAGTCCTTTACTCAGGAATAAAACAAGTCCAAGAAAACTTCTCTCTCCCACAAGTAGTCCTGGAGGCAGTGGAGTAAGATAGGGAGAGCAAATTGGTGTCTGCTCTTGAGTATCTTGAGGGAATGGGTATCTAGAGGCAGCAGGATGAACTGGCTTTGATAGCAGAGACTTTAAAATGTGTGGACCATTAGTTGTCTTTGGATGTGCTCCCTAGAGGCTGCGCCTGACACAGGGAGCTGTGTATACATGATTTATTAAAAGGAAATCCTCTTAGGAGAAACATATTAGCAGGATAAACACAAGAAAGAATGCAGTTACAAGTGGAGTCTCAATCAATCCCACAGGAAATTCTGGGACTTCAGCCTCAGCTTGACCTATGGGGGGCTCTGGAATGTCAGTTTTCTCCTGATCCCAACTGTGCTCTGGGGCTTCCATTGCAGCCAAGAGAGAGCATTCCCCAGAAAACTCCAGGTGAGGAGTCTCCAGTGGCCCAAGGGAGATCCTCCAGAGGAGGTTACACTGCAGAACTGGGACATTGGCACCCTGAATTTGGATATCTAGAGAGGGCACCCAATGGTCATACTAATGTCTGCCATAACAGTCTCTTCTAGGTCTAGACTTGAAGCATATGGAAGGGTCCTTGGGCTAGAGCCAACCCAAGCCCAGGCTGACTCCCTTTTTATACTTCTAATTTTCCCTGAAGATCTGGTCTTCTCCCTACCACCACTACCCTATTACATAAGAGGAAAGGATTGGAGAATGCTCTTGAAAAGAATGTGATGCTTTCCCATACAAGGAATATACTCAAGGAAAAATTTCATGGCACAAAATGCTGATTCTGTCTAATTTATCCCAATTTAAATTCATAAAAAAAAAATGCTCACTGTAAAACTTCTGAAAGTTCATCCCAGCCCAAGAAAACCCATGGTGTATTGGCAAATACATCATATTAGGATGTCTCTTTTTTCCTAGAGAGCCAGTTTTTAAATTTTTATCATACTCTACTGTTTGAAATCCAGATAACATTTCCAATATTTCAACCTCACAGCCCCTCACCACCTTCACTGACTCCCCATATAAAATCAGTAGTTCTTTACCATGACTGCACATTATAATCACTTAGAAAGCTTTTAAAAGAAATCTCAATGTTCAGGCCCTAACCCAGAAAAGTTACATCAGGTTCTCGGAAATGGGGCCAGACATTGTGATTGTCAAAGGCCCCCAGGTGATTCCAATGTGCAGCCAACATCGAGTTGTGAATAAATTGTGTACACATATATATATGATTCTTTTGTTTTTCCTGTGCAGTTCCTTCCTTTTTTCAGGCTCAACCACTTAATTCAGCTTTAGGATACATTCAGCTTATTCATATCAAATATAAAGTGGGAGAAAAAAAGGTATGTAACAAAGATTACAAAAATAAGGCATGGCAGACAAATCACTACATAATTCTATGCATTATACCTTAAAGTAATGTATTGTAAAATATATGTGTCCAAAGCAACTTTTAAAATTTTTGTATGGTTTTCTACTTGAGACCTTTAAAGCATCACTGAAAATGTATACATTTAATGAGAAAACGATGACATTATTGATTCAAATTACTTGTTTCAAAGCCTGATGATCCACTGATTTACTCTAAAAACTGGTTAAAGCAATCCAGAAGTCACTGGGTAGCAGAAAACTGCTACGGCTTCTCACATGATATATTTCAAGTACTTCAACTGTTAACTATATTATTCTATCTAGACTTTGGTGGTTCCGAATTCTCTAAGGTAATTATCTTAATTTTCTAATATTTCCCTCTCATTTTTCTCTCTTATTTAAAATATCCCCTGTTGTACAAGCCAGAGGATATTAATTTCCTTTGTGGGTAGTGCTTGGACTTCTCTGATTTTAGATCCCAAAATCATTAAGAAAAAGCTAAGAAGTTGGCATGAGAGGTTGGATGGAAAGCATCTATCTGTGTTTGTCAGTAGCTCTCGATGTTGGCTGCACATTGGAATCACCTGGGGGCCTTTGACAATCACAATGTCTGGCCCCATTTCCGAGAACCTGATGTAACTTTTCTGGGTTAGGGCCTGAACATTGAGATTTCTTTTAAAAGCTTTCTAAGTGATTATAATGTGCAGTCATGGTAAAGAACTACTGATTTTATATGGGGAGTCAGTGAAGGTGGTGAGGGGCTGTGAGGTTGAAATATTGGAAATGTTATCTGGATTTCAAACAGTAGAGTATGATAAAAATTTAAAAACTGGCTCTCTAGGAAAAAAGAGACATCCTAATATGATGTATTTGCCAATACACCATGGGTTTTCTTGGGCTGGGATGAACTTTCAGAAGTTTTACAGTGAGCATTTTTTTTTAATGAATTTAAATTGGTTCTAGCTAAGCAATTTTGGAGTATCTTTGATGTACCTGGGTCTCTCATTTTAATAAACATAACAGTGGTATGTTAGTCAGGGTTCTCCAGAGAAACAGAACCAACAGTACAACAGTATATATACATACATACATATATATGTGTGTGCATGTGTGTGTGTGTATGCGTGTGTATATATATATGTTATATATATGAACGGGGATTTATTGTGGGAATATATATTATATATAACAAAACATGACAAATACATAACAAAATATATGTGCTATATATATATTGTGTGTATATATATATAAAAGAGGATTTATTGTGGAAATTGGCTCATGTGATTATGAAGGCTGAGAAGGCCCATGACATGCCACCGGTAAGCTGGAGAATCAGGGAAGTGTGTAGGGTGGCTCAAGTCCCAGTCTGAGGGCCTGAGAACCAGGGGAGTTGATGGTACAAATCCCAGAGCCAAAGGCAAAGGAACCTGAAGTTTTTATTTCCAAGGGCCAATAGATAAGGAGAAGATTGGTGACCCAACTCCAGGAGACAGAGAAAAGATTGGTGACCCAACTCGAGTGGAGAGAGAGGGAGAGAGAGAGAGAGAGCAAATATGCCCATCCTCTCCCTTTTTGTCCTACCCAGGCCCTCAATGGATTGTATGGTGCCTGCCCAGGTTAGGTGAAGGCAGATTTTCCTTACTCAGTCCACTGATTCAAATGCCAATCTTTTTTGGAAACACCCCTACATACATACCCAGAAATAATGCTTTAATAACTATCTGGCTACCCCTTAATCCAATCAAGTTGACATCTAAAATTAACCAGCACATGTGATAAATTAAATATGGTTCAATGGCTCTTCTGGCAGATGTAGTTGTGTTATCCTCACTTTGAATCTGACCTTATGAACCAATAAAATATGGCAGACATGAGGTAGATTGTTAAGCAGTATCACAGTTTATGCCTTGGTCTCTTACAATGTTGCAATGCTCGACAGTCTGGTAAAAGCCACTATGTAAGAACTGCAATTACTCAGGGACTACCAAGCTCTGAAGAGGCCCAAGCTAGCCAGTGGGAGGAGAGAGAGAGAGAGATAAAAAGAGAGAGAGAGAGATCCCAATGGCTCCAATTGTCCCAGATATTCTAGCTTAGGGGTCAGGCTTGTGAACGAAGGAGCCATTTTAAACATTCAGGCCCCAGTGTACGTGACATGGAGAAGAACCAGGAAGTCCAACCAACAGTGAGAATAAAAGGCCCCAGATCTATGGCCCTAATCAAATCATTGCAGCCATCTCCAAACATTTGACCCACTCCAGTGGAGGCTGCAGGCTTTGTAGAGAAGTCCTTGCCATGTCCTATCCAACTCCATGACCCCAAAAATCATGAGCTTAAATAAATGTTTGTGGCTTTAAGCCACTGAATTTTGGGGCAATATGAAGTGATAGAACCTGAACACTAACATGAAAATCAGAATTTATAAAAAGACAAAAATTACAGGCAAATTGTATTTATACATTTATACATTCTCCCTATGCATAGAGAGCATTTTCTTCAATCATGTTTTCTTTTTCTTTAGTTTCCAGTTAGCAGTATAGCATCTATAGCATGATTTGATAGATGCTGATAAGTAGCTCTCTAAAATCGCTCCACCAAAGCTGGAGATTCACTTTCAATTATTTTTGGTTAAATTTTGTTTGAAAGGAATACAAACATATTATTGGGAGGAGTAACACATTAAACTATTATTTGTCATTAATATCTACGAAAAAATAGCAAGTGAGGGTTTCAGACTAGGCTGGCCTTCAGTAAGCTGGAAACAGATTGTTCTTCTAGTCGTCTCTCAAAATGTTATCTTCAGACTGTCAACATCAGTATCACGATGAAGCTTGTTAGAAATGCAGAATCAGACAGTATCTAAAACCTGTTGAGTCAGGCCTGCAGTTTAACATGATCCTAGCTGATTCCAGTTCAAGCTAAATTTGATAACACTAAGGCAGTGGTTCTCAAACTTTAGTCCATATAAAAATCATCTGGAGGGCTTATTAAAATGTGGATTGCTGAACTCCACCCCCAGGGTGTCTGATTCAGTAGGTCTAGGGTGAGGCAAGAGAATCTGCATTTCTAACAGGTTCTCAGGTGATACTGATGCTGCTGGTCTAGGGACTACATCTTGAAAATAACTGCTCTACAGCACAGAGCAGGCTATTCTGGGGAAGGCAGGCTGTAAGAAACTCAGAATCCTGGCCTGCACTCCAGATCTACTGAATCGGTCATCAGCCCGTCCAAGATTTTGGGGTGCCTTTCCATTCATTCAAGGATAACTTTCTATTCATTCAAGGATATATTTTGTCCTTTAGGAATATTTTAAAGTTTACTTCACATAAGTTTTACATGTTTCTTGTAAACTCTATTTGTAGGTGTTTTCTTTGTTCCTATTGTAAATGGTTTCTTTTTTCCACTATATCTTTCTAAGTGATTGTTGTCTGAGTACGTGAAAAGCTATTGTCTTATGCTTATTAATTTTATCTCTCTACTAATTCTTTTATTGTTTGTAGGGCTTTTCAGAATTTGAAAGTAAACATTTTGCAACCTTTGATGACAAAATGGATCTAGACAATAAATAATGAATTCTAAACTATTAGGTGAAAGCAGAATGGGGTCAGACCTATGCAATTTGAAGCCACTCATCTATATTAGCATCACTAAAAATCAAAGCAGATGCTACGTGCCTTATGAGGCAAGGCAAGAATAAGTACATAGTATCACATGTGAAATATTGTTTCCTAAGAAGCTAAACCTAATCAAGTATTTAGACATTACTGCTAGTTTATAGGAAACATAAGCAACAAAAAACAAGGCAATTAGCACAACAAAAAAACAACCAGGTACATCTAGATCTAACAGAACATTCCATTTTACAGATGACTCAGTCTCCCCACAGATTAACAGTATTAAGAAAGGAGAATAAAGGAGATATAAGTGACTTAATAACCAGATATGCTATATAGACCTTATTTGTATCCTGTTTGCAACAACCAACTGTAACAAGATATCTTTGAGATATTTAGGAAAATATGAATGAATATTAGATGATTTTTAGAGAATTATTAATTTTGCTATGTGTGATAATGGTGTGCTGATTTATGTTTTTTAAAAAGTTCTTCATTTAGAGATGTATATTTAAATATCTATGTGTGAACTGCCATGATGTCTAGAAGTTTCTTTAAAATACTCTAGAAAAAAGAAAGTTTAGGGAGAAAGCTGAAAGATGAAATAAGATTGGCAAAATATGGAAACCATTGAAGCTGGATGGTAGGTACATGGAATTCATTACATTATTCTCTTTACATTTGTATATGTTTGAAAAATTTCATAAGGTACACAACAAAATAAATGATATGGTCACCTCAGTTATTTTGCTGAAGTTTTGTCAATCACCCCCTGCTTAGCTGGAGTTTACCTTCTAGTATCATTCTCAGCAAAGGCTCACAGGAATACTATTCTCTGAATTCTTACATATTCAGCCTGTTGGCCTGTTCTCAAATTGAAGGACAGCTTGTCTGGTTCATATTTTCTCTACATGAGTGTATTGTAAGCATTACTTCATTGTCTTTTGTCATTGAATATTGCTGAGGTGGCCACAGCCTGATTTCTGATGCCATCTCTATTTCTTTCTTTATTACTAACAAGATGTTTTATCCTATATTCTCATTAGTTTCTTTATCTTTCATGTCCAAAAATGTTAAATAGGCCTTCAGGTAGGCCTTTTTGGAACGATTTTTCCTGCTACAAGTTTACTCTTTCATTGTGGAGAATCATTTTCTTATATTTCAATAAGAGAGTTGGAAAATTTTCAACTTATTTTCCTTTCTGTGCTATATCATTTTCAAGAAACTATATTGTTTTGAATTTAAAACTAAACCACTCCTATGTTCCTATTGGAATTTCATTAATTTAATTTAAAAAACTAAGTTAACTTGAAGTCTTGGCTCTTGTTTCGTCTAAGTTTCACAAGCATACTGGGAGGCAGGTATTACCTTTTCTATGTTTATAAATAATGCTAGAGTCCAAAAAGGCTAAGGTGGTTATGCCACTGTTAAGTTATTGAACATCAATTTGGACCTACATTTGTCTAATCCTAATTTCCATCACACAAATTCTGCCTCATTTTAGTATATTCTTGAGTGTTCATATAACTTTTCAAAGTATGTTCCCTCATTTGTAAAATGAGGATGTTGAATTAGTACATCTCAAAGTCTCAACTCTGTTGTCCTAAATCTTACAGCCAGTGGTGTGTGAATTCCCAGCCAGTTGGATTCTTAATGTCCTCTTGGGAATAGAGGTCTATCTCCAAGTTTCCTGGCCTCTGTCTGGGCCCCTGGATTCTTTCCCATCCTGAACAGCTTTTCACCTTGGGTTTCTAAATATTTAGGATAGTTATGCTCAAACTATGCTCCTACTGTATCAATGAAGTAAACTTTCCATTTTATTTTTTTAAAAATTTCCTTAGATAAAAATGACAATTGATATAGAAGGAATTTTTAGCAGTGGAAAGTTTATAAAAGATTTCAAATAGTCCCCAAACTTTAATTTTTATATATTTTAGAGTCCACCTTTCTTTCTGTCTGGCCAGCTATCTTTTTATAATTTTGGGTTTCCTGTACCTACAGCCACAACAATGCCAGAGAGAAATCTTCACAAGTTTTAAATTGCAATGAAAACTGAGATTAAAATGGGAAAATGAATTAATTACTTCACCTAATCACATTCACTGGGTCATTTCAAGAAATAGGATTAAGTCAGCAAAGTAAGAACTCATGATATTGAGTAACTTTGCCTAAGAACAGTACCTCAAGATATATGAATTCTTTGGCAGTTTATAACCTATAAAATGGTGACTAGTTGCATTGTAAAAACATTCTGTGCCTATATTTTATCATAAAGAGATGTGCTTCTGCAATCATAATAATTGCTGATGGTTTCAACAGAACACAATTATTTCTCCCAGGGGTTTTGTTGGTATTTGTGTCACAGAGGAAACATGAGGGATAGTAATCAGTGTTTTTAAAAGGGTTACTTCCTTAAACAGTTGGCTAACTATGAGTGGGTTTCACCGACCCTATGCATGAAGTCAAGCAATTAAAGAAATATATGCTTACAAACTGATCCATTTCCATCTTATTTTGAGAAATGTCCTCAAAAACACAGCCTCCTTCCCTACCTCTTTCCCTATAGACAAGTTTGTTGTCCCAACTAAAGGTGAGATGGACTTTGTTTCAATCAAAACTGTTCCACTTTGATCATATCTCTCTAGTGTTTTCCACTTTTTTTCCAAATGGATTTTTATTTTATTTGAAGCATGTAAAAGACATAAAAAGAGAGGTAACTAGGAGAAGAATTTGGATGGAGGGTCTGGAGGCGTGGCAGCCTTAACCTGCAGCCTCATTTCTATAGGAATCACCCTAGAGTTCCACAGAACACAGTTAGGAAACTCTTGTTCTAAACAGTGGAGGCCAATTAGGATCACTTGGAGAGCATTTAAAAAGTTCTAATGCCTGTGCCTTATTCCCAGAGACCACAATTTATTGGGTCAAAAGTAAGTTCTGAACGTCAGGATTTTTTGGAAAGCTCCAGGTGAGTCTATGCAGGAGCTAGAATTGATAACCCTTGCCCGGGAGTATCACTGAGAGGTCACGGCAAGTCTGAACAAAATCTTACTTCTGACACAAATTAAACATTACACCAGGCAGGGATGGCCTGGGATTTGGTGTTCCTGATGTGTCTCTGAATCCTTAGACCCAGACAGATCTTGCTTTAGAGTTTTGTTTCCCAGGGTATTTACTCCATGGTTTTTTTTCTTAATAAAGAATTTTATTGTAAATAGTTACATTAATAAAATGTTCCCAAAGCTATTGCTATTTTCAGTCCACTTAGGTTTGTTTTAAAGGACTTAAGAATGTGCCACTCCAAAATATTGCCACTTTGACATACATATTCATTATTTTGAGTTATAGGCACTTGAAAAGCAGCAGTCACAAGATTGCTCTGACCTTCCTGCTGTTTCTTAAAGGCAGGAGAAGAAATTCCCATGTGAAGGATATCCTCCCTGTACTAGAAGGAAAGCAACACTCTTAACATCAAGGAGGGACAATTGAGGCTGAGAGGATTCTGTACAGATTTTATTAAAATAATTCTTGTCTTCTTGCCTCCCCAAATAATTTAGTTGCCTTTTCACAAATTACTATTCTTTGTCCAATTCAGTAGGTAAGTGTTCAACTCCTTGGGTCTCCATTTCTTTATTAAAGATTCCCGGCCGGGCGCGGTGGCTCACGCCTGTAATCCCAGCACTTTGGGGGGCCGAGACGGACGGATCACGAGGTCAGGAGATCGAGACCATCCTGGCTAACACGCTGAAACCCCGTCTCTACTAAAAATACAAAAAATTAGCCGGGCTTGGTGGCGGGCGCCTGGTCCCAGCTACTTGGGAGGCTGAGGCAGGAGAATGGCGTGAACCGGGGAGGCGGAGTTTGCAGTGAGCCGAGATCGAGCCACTGCACTCAAGTCTGGGCGACAGAGCGAGACTCCGTCTCAAAAAAAAAAAAAAAGATTCCCATGCTATGTGTTAAGTAAATGTGTATGCTTTTTTTATGTTGATCTGTCTCATGTCAATTTAATTCTCAGGACAACTTTAAAAAAAAATCCTAAGGGGATAGAGGTGAAGTTTTGCCTTCCCTACAGTTTCATAAGTCAGTTTCACATGAGTTTCATCCAAATAACTTAAACAGCAGAAATAAAACCAATAATCTTCAATGCAAAGGCAGGGCAGCCTATATATTCATGTGCTGGGATACCCGGAAGATTCAAAACTTCTCCCCTAGGAGGGAGAGCATTTGGACCAATGCCTAATGCATGCAGGGCTTAAAACCTAGATGACAGGTTGATAGGAGCAGCAAACCACCATGACACATGTATACCTATGTAAGAAGCCTGCGCGTTCAGCACATGTATCCCAGAACATAAAGTAAAATTTAAAAAAACTTCTCCCTTAGAGCATTTTTAGTAATAGAGCAAAAATGACATCTACATGCAGCCAGATTTCTTGTAAGTCCTGATTATGAATAAAAATGGAAGATGGACATTCATAAGGAAGGTGAGAGGCAGTGCTAAGTTATTTAGTGACTTGCAGAATTTACTAAGAATCAACCCCTAAGAGATTCTTCTCTGTGATGAAAGAAAAAATAATATTATGCAAATGCAGTCATAATAAAAGTTTAAGGGTAATTCCTCTGCAGGTGCTTTGCCTTCATGTTGGAACTCTGCCATAAACAGTGGAT
The DNA here is from genome assembly GCF_029289425.2 of Pan paniscus. NCBI lineage: Eukaryota > Metazoa > Chordata > Mammalia > Primates > Hominidae > Pan > Pan paniscus. The sequence goes on from NC_073254.2 coordinate 136,542,198, forward strand.
GTGGCCTTCTGGGTTTGATCCAATCAGTCTCAAAATCCACAGAGCTTGTGGCTATACACATATGCTTTTCCACAAAAGAAAATTTCCTACATTTTGCCTTTTTCACCCCTCCCAGAGGTACAAAGCGGAATAGACCAAATGGGTGAGTGATTACATAAGGCAGTTCTTGCCTATTCAGTGGGGAGAAACAAGCCTAAGTGGTTATGCTTGTTTAAACAAGTTTCATATTTTTAATAATCTAGCTGCCATATTTCTGGCCCAAATTGTAAGATGTCTTAAAATAATTTATAAATTGCTTTTGCTGTGAATATTCATCATTTTTTAAATATTGAGAATTTTATTACCACAAAGAATTTTTCTTTCCTTTTAATTGATTTCCGCTCCCTTCTCTACTCAAAACTGCTACTAAATAGGAAAATGGTCTGACATTCAGCTAACTGTGATGCCAGCCTTCTCTGGAATGTTGTGTTGTGTTGGGCTGTGACTTCCATGGAATTCAATTCCTGTTTACCAAGGGCTCCCACTTATTTTATTTTAATATAGTATGTTGAAAAGAGTGGAAAAAAGAAAAGCAATTCAATAGGCTCTTACAATTAGGTTTTGAGTTAGCCTTTGAAAAACAGGACGAGCAAAGAAAGATTTTATTTTTAGGCTTATCTGATAAGCTTCCTTTGTTGTTGTAGTTGTTGAGGGATTAAAGGGATTAGTAATCTTAGGAAAATGTTGAGAATGAGGCATATACGGTGCTTTTACCCTTGGGTCCTCCCCTGCCTACACTGTGCTGAGAACTGCTCTCTCTGACCGGGTCTCCTGTTTCTACCTGGTTGGTTGTGAATCTGCGTTCTCCACATTTGTCCTGACTCTTCAGGTGAATAACTGAGCCTTTCACTTGGCTTTGCTGCACCCCTTCAGCTCTGTGCGTGGTAAGGAATGCCTGGGTTGCAAATCTCACTAGACCCTGGGGATTCTGTTCCATTCCAATACCTGGGTTGCAAATCTCACTAGACCCTGGGGATTCTGTTCCATTCCAATACCTGGGTTTCCTACTTCAATCTTTTGGCTGGGGTGGGAGGCATGTACAATAACAGCTAATTTCTCAAATATCTATTTACATGTTATTCTAAGATAAGACAGTGGCGAGATATTAAAAAATTTTAGAATCTTTGTAACTAACAGAGTCACAACTGTTGGCTATCTAATGGAAGTGAAATATGGGGTAGCCTCCATGCACCCTCCTTCTTCCCACCCTACAGTTAGGGATTTCCTGTCAGGTTGCTTTTGGTAGACAGAGCACTGTGCTGCTCGAGGTAAAGTAGATTGGAGCTGAGTGGAAGTTGTCCACCATTCGTATCTGCCTTCAGTATCTATGTGGAGAGCACAGAACCCCCTCTCCATGTCCTGCAAGGCAGAAGTTACATGTCATCTGGTGAGGTTGACAGGTAGGCAGTTGCAGTGATGTGCCTTCCACCCTCATGAGGTGAATGCAGCATGAATGAGTCACTTTTTGAGAGGACCATCAGCAAAAATCAGTCTCCACAATATCAGTGAGAGATTTTAACCAAGTGAAGGGCAGAGATTGCATGAAAATAAACGGGTTCCAGGTCTTTTATTTTATGGCCTCCAGGCTGCATTTCTGAGCCTATACCATAAAGTAAGTTGTTGTGTGTAAGAGAAGGAGTGTGTGCGGAAGAGGGTTGAGGAATGGAAAGCAACTCTAAAACTGAGTTTTACATATTCATCCTAGTAAAAGAAAGAACATTCAGAGGACAGGAAAAAAAATGCCTCCCCATTTTATGCACAGCATTATGATGGCAGCAAAATTCAAGTGTTGTGCATCATACTGGGTGCGTTACATCTAGACTTAGACCCAGAATTGTGAAATATGGTGACTTTTAGAGAAGTATTTGTTTTTAAGATGCATGTTATTTAGAAAATGAAGGAAGCCAAATATAATTAGAAAAAAAAAAGCAAAGTAAGTAAAATACAGAAGCATAAGGAACAAACCACCCCCCACTCCTTTTTAAGAAAAAGGAAAAAACAGCCTAAGATATGTTACTGTCTCTGACTTGAATGCCCTGGTTTAAGTTCATTTCATCTGGGCACTTTTCCTATTCACAATAAAAATCAGATTGTCTCTGCTAACATTCTTTGAAAAAAGAAAACACACAGAATGTCAAGAGAAAGGACTGAAAAAGACTTAGAAAAAAGAGTAACAAAAGAAAAAGCCCCACAGGATTAGATGACCAGAGCAAACTTTTGTAATTTGTTCCTTTATAAGAAGTTCAAAGGGAAACCTAATACTATCTATTGTAGCACAACATCATTTTTCTTAGGACAATTTAGTTATCTCCCTTCTACCAAAGCGTTCCTCTGAGCTCACTGTTCTGAATAATGTCTGCCCCACTCTTGCTAATGGTCTAAAATATTTACTTTGCATTAACAATGTAGTTTCACTTGACTGCTTCCAAGTGCAGAGTCATTTTATTTTGAAGTGTTTGCTTTCTTTATTATTATCTGCAAATGTATAACAAAGACAGTTTTGTCTACTTCAATACCTTACAGTTAGCATAGTAAATGGAGTCTGCAACACTAGTTACTTGCCCCAAATTCTAGCTCTGAAACAAAGAAAAACAAACACCAGCATCAGTAACATAAATAATGTGAGCAGAAGGTTCATAGATAAAGTGAGACTCATATATATATATGTTACTAATTTCCTAGACAAGAAGAACAAGATATTTGTCAATTACTTTGCCCTGTTTTGGAAAATCTTGGAATGTTTTTCATACCCAGATTCCCTTCCTGAGGGACTCCCTATGATCGCCATGTTCTATCTAATTATCCTGCCATTCTGGCCACAGTTAATGGATTAGGGTGGGCATTGTGAGCCTGGACAGTCAGTTCATAGCTTGGCTAGAGCCCTGGAAGTGACCTAGCATGAAACTCTACCTAACACAGGGCTAGTGATTGGCTGGACAGGTTAAAGACTCTCTTTTTGGGACTTCAAATATGAAACACATAGAGAAAGTCACAGTTTGGGTGATTGGGCAGAATGCAAATGACACCCAGAGAAAAGAGAGTAAGCAGAAGCCATGAGGCAACAAAAACTGTGAAACACCAGAAGCAGTGAGGTGGAGAGAAGGAAAAGAAAAATGGAAAGATATTAGTAGGTAATTATAAGAGCAGAACAAGCAGAGAAGGGTTAAGTCATGAAAATGGCACAGGACTGAAGTAGAGAACCACAAAGGCTTGCTGCTGAGGGTTCAAGATAGACTAAAACTGTAAGGATTTTCCAATTTTGGTTCTTTCATGGGGTCTGATTATCATGTCCCAGAATATCTCTACAATAAACCCTAAAGGTCTGACATAAACCGAATGCTGGTAACCTAAAGGAGTCTACCTAACACAATTTGGCTCCATGATGAATTTTAGGATAATTTTCAAGCATTTTCCATAATAATATGAAATGCACTATGTAATGATTTGGTTACCTACTTAATATTTGCATTTTAAATCACAATTGACCTCAGAGTAGCAGAATGAATATCCCTCTTCTGAAACCTTCTACACTCATATAATAAATAATGGAAAAAACAATAATAAATATAGAATTTAATATAATTAAAATTTATTTATATTTAATTTTAAAATATAATATAATAAACAATAATGGAAAAAACAAATGTTTCAATAAAATTACCAAGTTGAGTTCGCTGTCATTATTTAATAAGAATCAGTTATTGTCCTGTTCAGGATCCTATCGCAGTTTAAATCTTGTTGCTGTGGATTTGTTATTGTGAACAACCAGGTACTTTTAGAGCACTGATTTTCAGTATAATGAATATTGCTTGAAATAAGAGGGCTGCTTCTGCATGTAGTGTTAGTATTGAGCAGACAGGGTAGGAGTCTTTCATTTAGAGACAAATGTGGAGCACTACCCTCTTCTGGACAGACTAGGAGGAGCAACAGGGTGTAGATGTGAAAAGTTCTTCTAGTATTTTCTCTTTTTTTTCGTTTTTCTGGAGAACAGGGTCTCGCTATATTGCCCAGGCAGGTCTCGAACTCCTGGGCTCAAGCTATCCTCCCGCCTCTTGCCTCCCTGAGAGCTGGGATTACAGGCATGAGCCACCGCGCCCGGCCAGTTTTTCTAGTATTTTCTAAGTTCACTTTAACAGTATTTAATAAATGTCAACAGGTGTGGATTTACCTGGTGAACCAAATCCCAAGAATGCTATAAATGATCCCTCCTTTGGAAAAACTTACAGATCTGATGGGGAAATGAAATTGTAAATGAAAGGCAACTTCACTGGCTAATACAATAAAGAATCAAATTAAACAAAATTTACTAGTATTATCATAACTTCGGGAAACTGCATTACTTCCATTTTTGTGAAATATTTTTGCTTTCTTTAGATGGAGACTGGAACTATGTACAAAATAAGCTGGTCAACAGCAAATCGTTGGAAGATCAACAGGCACAAAACACGATAAAATTGAATCTCACAAACTGATTAAAACATTAAACTAAAATGCAGACTTACATTGCTCTGCTTTCATAATAAAGGTAGGTTAAGTAAGGTTAATCATGGGTTCCCTTACCTTTACAAGGTTGCTTTGTCATTTTTGCTTACTTATCTTAACACTACAACTCTTGCTTTACATAATGCAAACTAATTATCTCTCTTTGGCACAGAAAGATCTAATGAACATTTCAGAACGTCAACTTGGTTAATTTAAAGCCTATGAGACCCACTGGCAGGCTTTAAGTCTAAGCCCCCAGCTACATCTTTCACTGGGTGGTAGCTTAAGGGCCAGTCTGCCATTTATCCTTGCATATCACCACCTTGGGCTTCCAGGGAAGAAAGTATAAATTATTGGCGGGTGATATTCTGGAGTTCTTGGCCACAGTGTCATTTAACAGCACTTCTAACAGCAGTCAAATAGAGACAGTAGATTTATAGTCATTGGAGGGATTGAGAAAGCGAACATAGATTTGGTTGCAGAAGTTGAAGAAGTTTGTAGGAAAAAAGAGGTAGTGGTTGTATTTAACAAATTTCACAGTATTTAACAAAAAGTCTTTATTTCAGAAGAAAAGTTTGCACACTGAAAATTGTGCTCTTCAGCCTATTTTGTGTCTTCAGTGACAAGAAGCTGACACCACTCTAGCAAGAAAAACACGTGGCTTCCTTTGCCACCTCTTCCTTCCACCAGACAGCTAGAGTTGCACTGAGTGGCCAGAATAATTCCAGCGTGAGAGAGCAGGTAGGATAGGGTCAAACGTGAGGCCACCAAAATTTAAAACGGCAATAGAAATGTAAGTAACAATCAGGTTGGCTCAGCTCATGCCTTCTGTACTGGTTGTCAGATTATTGCCTCTCAGCTTAAAACCTGCTGTTCAATGCCCTACTTGAAACACTAGAGGTCCATCATGCAGACATTTCTCCTTGGCCAGAAGAAGGTGCTGCAGGGACACTGCAGGAAGAAGGGGCTTTTCTTCTGTCTCTAACGTGCCTTTTGTTGGCTTGCTCCTGCTGTGAATTGTGACTGGCAGGGCATAGAATACCCAGTGGCCTTTCCTTCCTAACTTGCTACTTCCAGCGTATAGTTTTCTTACTGTCCCCATCAGCCCACTTACACCCTAATGGGAGTTTCCTGATTGCAAGGTTTAGCCCATTGTTCCCTGCCTGCAGTCTGAGCCTAGCAACACAGCGGCCTTTTCCACTATCCATAGTCTGTAATCATACCTTCCCCAACAAGATTTGAATCCCAGCCTTAAGAAGTGGAACTCTGTCTAAAAAGGATTCCTCCTTTGGGTACTCACTCTCACCCATAAATTCTGTAGTGCGTTTTTTTTCCCCCTTTCTCAGTAGCTAATCCCCTATAAATAGCTAATAATGTTTTATATTCAACCTTTCATTTTGAAATGATTGTGTGATTCCTGTCTCCTGACTGAAACCTCTCTGGCTCACCTTCCAAGCTGTGGGACTCCCCTCTGAAAATGTCTAATAAAATCAGATTTGGATATCCTTGTTGAAGTGTCAAATCAGTGCTTCAAATCTGTATTGGAGATTGGAAATCTATAGCCCTCATGCTGTCTCCATTCTAAAGCAGCTCAGGAGTTTTGGCTTGAAATGTTTTCATTCGTCCTATAGATTCAGTCATAGCAGTCTTGTGCATTCAGATCAGAAGCAGAAGAAAAAAAAATATGACTAGTATGATTTGCTGAAATTTTTCTGTGTACACTCAACTCTAATCTCAAATGGACCATTTTATTGAAATAAAAATGATTCATCCACTGAGAAAAAAATTCCCCCTGCTATTTTGTTTTCTCTCTGGATTATGTGCCTAAATCTTTTGCCCTAGAGTTTATGCTTACAAAATTCACCACTTAGATTTACTTCCCTGCTTTAGGCACCCTCATTCATATTGCTTCCTATGACCATTTCCTTGATTTTTTATTACTCATCCCCCAAAATCATTGCTCACATTATTTAATTAACGTAAAATTTCAATTTATACTATAAAAGGAAAAGTTCTCTTCTTTTGCTTTCCAGAATTTCCAACAAGTACAGTATATTAGATGCTGATTTTTTTAACCCAAAAATCGGGGTTTCAAGTTTTTTAAGTCTTTTCATGCTGTATTTAAAAATCCCTTCTTACTGTGACAACAAAGTAATGTGATATTTACACTGAAAAATGATAAATTCCCCCACGTCCCTCAGAGTAATCATCATATTGACATGGACCTGAGAGCAAAAAGCTTCTCAACTTTGACAAACATAATTTGTGCAAGGCCAAGCAGTTATAAACATTGTCAGTAACTAGAAGGTATGGATGGATGCTCTGCAGGAGGCTTTGGAAGCTACATTCACCACACTCAGCTATTTATGATTATAATTCAATGTGCAGATGATAGCTAGTGAAAGTAACACCTGAAATTCAGAAGAATGACAGCTGAAAGAGGTCTCTTCTGACAAATATGGAAACCAAAGTTTGGACAGCTTAAGCAACTTGCTTAGAGTCACACAGTGGGAATGTGGATCAGCAGGATGTGGACTCTTCCTTTTTAATCTCCACTACATTGGACATGGTTAGGCCAGTGCTCATCTACTGATGAGGATCACAGCTCCTTGTGTCCAAACTACTTTCAAAAGGCAACATTATTATAATTATTGTCAAGCCTAGCCTTTATAATCATCTTGATTTAAATGATCAAGTTTATCTCTAATTAGCTTCTCCTAATAACGAAACTATTTTATCATAAATGTGTTTGGAAACCCTAAAATATATTTTGTATAACTAAGGAGGTTTTTTGGCTCTTTGACCAGAGACAGGTGCAATTGCACTTTCTACTTTCCCTTATAATAAACAGAAAGACATACAGGTCTGTAAGTAACAGTTGAATTATCTAATATTTCATTATTACAACTAAAATCAGCTATGGTAATTCTACTGAATATTACACATTTTCATTTAGACCAACTGCAAAATTTTTCTCAGAACAATTATCATAGTAGAAAAATATCTTTAAAGATATATTTTAAACAATTAGTTTGTGGAAAAAACACTAGAATAAGGTCAGAAGAATTAAATTCTAAGCTGGCTTTTCTTACTATGTGTCCATGGTGATAGCAGATAAGTCTCAATTATTCTATCAGTAAAATGGGGCTAATGATAGATGATAGATGTTCTTTTTATTTCACAAGGTTCTTATAAGGGAAATACAGGTAATAGGTAGGAGTTACTTTGAACTTTTATAAAGAAAATATCAATGCTATTAAAGTTTTTCAATACCATGTTATAATGCTGTTGACTTACAAATGTTCAAAATAAATTAGTATGTCTTATTTAATATTTGTAGTTGTACTTTGAAGTAACTACTACAAAAAGTTAAGTTGTATATTATAAAATTCTGTTTTAAAAATGGATGAATTTTAATGTTGTAGGAATGAGACTTTATAATTAACTTGGCATCTTTTTTTTATATAAAATGCAAGGTCAACTAAAGATTTTTGCCTTCAATGATTTGGCCATTGTCATGGGATTTCTTTTCAGACCACTAGATGGCGCAACTTAAGGTCTACTACTTGTTAAAAGACATTGTCAGAGGCCTAATGACAGACCGACCTCCTCTTTGAAGAAAAAAACAAGTAAGGGAAACAAGAGAGAGGAATGTTATGAATACCTGAAGTTACACACTCCTTCTCTCACAAAGGCAGAGGCGTGCTGAGTGCAGTGTAAGTTCAGGAAACCTGTTCCTACATGTAGTCTTTTTACTAACTCAGAGGGAGGGATCACTTCTCCTGTCTGGGCATAGGTTTCTTCATCTAGTCAATTCTCTTCAAATGCATTCCTTCTCTCTCTTTCCTTCCCTGGAGACAGGACAGAGATCATGAGTTTTATGGGTGCCATGGTCTCTAGGTGCTCAGTACTTGAGATGGATGATGATGGTGTTCGGTAGAAGTGTGTGGTCTGAGAGGGGAGCCAAACAAATTTTACAGCCATTAGGTTCTATTCTTGACTCTGCCATGCTCTGGGAGCAGCATGTGACTACAGTAAACTTCTTCTGAACTTGGCCTAGTTCTCTGTAAAACTGACTGTATCATTTGACATCTGCCTCCTCTGAGGAGAGTTTACAAGGATTAATAAGATAATGCTGCCACAGGCCCGACGTTTGGATGAAAGCTGCTAATTATTAACAAAGCTTCAGTGGGCAGGTCCATAACTAAAGTCTGACCTTTCATCTTTGTCAAAGTGCTCCTGAAATGGGTGACATTAGTGCTACAAGTAAAGGAACATTTTGTTGGAGAAAATGATCAAGAGGAAGGAAATCAGGCCTTTGAAGGAAGGTGCAAAGAGCAGGGACAGTTGTCCTACACTAGAGAAGGGTGAAGGTGATGAATATTCTCCTCATTGACAAGAAAGAATCTTGCATAGGAGTGGAAGTGGATCTTTTTCCTGTTCACTGAGGACAGAAGACACAGGAAGGAATTCATCAGAATGGTTGATAAGACATGAAAATCTTAGAGAAGGGATATTTGGAAAGCAGATGTTGTACATTTTTCTAGTAGGGGAGAATCAAGCAGACTTGTTTCTAACTTGGTGAAAATTGTGTACCATTAGGAGGTCAAATTTCGTGAGAATCTTCTTTACTCTTTTAAAGACAGAATATGGTTTCTGAATATAATTTCTAAATGGGGAACATTCTGGGTTTTTTTCATGGGTCTTTTCCTGCTGAGATATGAATTCATTTTCTTTCCTATGCTCTCCATAGAACATTTCTTACTCGATTCCTCTTCAACCTTTTCTTTTTTAATCTGGAGCATTGAAAGAACTCTTGTTCTATTTCCACATATTGAAGACTTCATTGTAAGGTAAAGCGAGTAGTTCCTCATGGAAGGGACTCGAGGAGCCCTTAAATGCATTGGGCAAGGTGAGGAGCATTCGCAGGCTACCTCCTGCAGAAGAAAAGCAACTTCCTAAGGGGCCTGAACAAAAGTCTGCTTTGATTCCTTCTTTCTCCTTCCTCCCCTCTTCCCTTCCTCTTTTCTTTCAACTAATTTTTATTGAGTAAATACCCAGTAAGAAGTCCTACATTAGGCCCCACATAAATATGTACTTCCTATTGGCATATTTAATTTGGCTTTCAGCTCTGTAATTTTCCTGTGGCTAATAGAGAATGGAGAATATCCTGGTTGAGGACCACAGGTAACAAGAAAGTTTTACGTGAGACTTCTTAGCCACCTCTGGGAAGGATTTATATGGGATATTTGTTAGCAGCTATTTTGAAGTTAATCATAATAATTTTTAAAAGTTACCATTTTTATTTTCTACTAGAGAAGCTTTGTTCCTTTATGTTCTTCTGATTAAAATGAATATGTGGAATTATCTCTTCTGAGTTTCTTCAGAAGCTTTTCAGTGATTTGGGTGTTGCCCTCAGCGCTAATAATAGACAGTAAGAAAAAACTGGAGAATCCTCCCATATCACTGCACTATTCTAACTGGATGAGCCAATATTCTCTGGGCCAAGGGCATTTACGGTATTGAGCATATTTCAGATAATCTCTGACCCTACATCGTGTGACAGAATGTAATTCCAGCTTCTCAGCAATGAGGTTGTATATGCCTCTACTTCCAGTTGGTTACTGCTCTTTTTTCAACAGATATTTTTTGTTCTGTTAATCATCTTCTTAAAAAAATAAGTGAATACATTAATAAATGGCAAAAGATACATATACAAACATATCCAGAGGAATGAAAATTTTTGCTAGTTATGCTAACATATCTTTAGAATGAAGTCTCCAAATTGCCCTTGAAATTATTCTTCAAATGTTCAAAGCCTAATAAACAACCTTAAACACAGGAGTCAGGTTTTATTTTCCACATTATATAAGTTTTCAGATTATTGGTCAATGCTCTACCACCTTATTAATTTGCAAGATAAAGTCTTAAATCTTTCTTTCTTTTTTTTTTTTTTGAAACAGGGTCTTGCTCTGTCACCCAGGCTGGAGTGCAGTTGCATGATCTCGACTCACTGTAACCTTCACCTCCCAGCCTCAAGCCATCCACCCCTCTCAGCTTTCTGAGTTGTTGGGACTACAGCTGTGCCACCACGCCCGGCTAATTTTTGTATTTTTTTGTAGAGGTGGGATTTCACCATGTTGGCCAGGCTGGTCTCGATCTCTCCATCTCCTGAGCTCAAGTGATTTGCCCACACTAAGCTAATGGGATGAATTTTGGCAAAGATCAAGAGGGAGTCATTCTCAAACCAATCTATCCTCATTATAGAGAGACTGTGTCTTACTAATCAAAAAGCCTAGGGGGCTACCAACTAGAAATGCAACAAAACACAACCATCTACATTTATATATTACAAGTATTTACTTTCCATTAAAACAGCTGGTATTCTTGTAGTATTGCCTATAGAATTAGTTTCATTAAAAAATGTTTTATTTTTCAAACTACTGTTTTGGGATCTTACTTATATTCTGACAATATAAAAAGGGACTTTTTTCCCCAGCCTGGTTAGTGGTATGATAAACTCATTGTGCTAAGGTTGGAAGATACTCGAATAACAGTTTCAACCACATTATTCACTAGCCATGAAATAATACAAGTAATTATATGAGTAAATGGAAAAATCTTTCATTTGGATTGTATTTTTAATGTAGATTTTTTCCCACATATACTATTGTTTACTGTTCATCATATTATTTCTGGAACTTAATTTTCTTATCTGGAAAATGGGGATAGTAACTCCAATTCTGCCTATTTCAGAGGGTTACTGTGACAGTGAAAGACAAAGAATATGTAAAACTGCACTTAGGCTCAGAAAGCATGATGGTATAGAATGACAGCCATTCATGCACACAGTCAGTTTGGTCATGTATAACAATATTAAGGACTAGGAGAGAAAAAAAAATGAGACTGACTTAATTGATCAGTTGTGTAAACCTGGAGACACGCGTATCTTCTGAGTCTCCCACAAATTAACAACACTACATTAATAACCATAGGCCAAGATTTTTAAAGGCTGGCTAAAGATGCATTTTCCAGTTTAATTTCTAATAAAAGTGAGCTAATCCTGGATGATTCCAAGTTGTCTCCTACATATCAGGGCTATGAAAGTTCTTAGAACAAATATATTTACAGGAAGTTCTGTTTTTCTCTTGGGAAAACAATACTCTGGGAATGACTAAACAATATTCTCTAATACTACCAAAAACCATCTCCCTCCATGTGCTGAAAATTATCATAAAGAAACTGGTTTGGGGCATGCATGTTTTAAGGTTGTCCTATTACACTCCCCTTCTGTTTACCTTCTGAAAATGCTTTTTCCACTGTGAGACATATACTCTACACACTCCTGTAGTCAGGAAAATCTATAGTTGCTTAAATGCATCTTTCAGTTCACAGTAGCTTTATCTCTGTGCTGAAATAAAATGCTTTTCAATCAGAATCTCCTTTCTCAGCACCTAACAATGAATGCAGATGGAACCTGTCCAATCTGAGCAGAAAACCACCATACTCAAAAAGAATCAGAGATTTTTCAAAACATATTGACAGAGATAAAAACATAGTTACCTGGGCAATTATGTCTATAATTTCTGAATAACTGTGGCATCTTCCCACGCAGGATCGAGCCAAAAAGTCTTCCACAAGCCGCGTTCCAATGCCGTAACCCCTGTGGATGATGGAAAGAGTGTGGTCTGAAAATTCTAAGAAATTAGTGAAGTCTGTCAGTTTTTAAGAAGCGATTTGTGTGTTTAGCACTTGTGCAAGTGAATCACAAATCAAACCAAATATGACGAGTCAAATGGCTTTTGGCTGTGGGCTTCTTATTCGTCCCACAGACCACAAAGCAGAGAGCAACACACTGAGGAAATATTAACTGGTCTCCTACAAGCAGAAGAGTCTGCCTAGAATCAAGACTTGCCCAAACTTGACAATATAAATTAAAATTAAGGAAGGCTGGTTTCTGTAGCCTAATGTTTCTCAGTGGCGGCTAATTTTCTCATCATTAGCTATTGATGGAAATCAAATGAGATCCTAGCTAAAGCGTCTGCTACATGTGTGATACCCGGATGCTCCCTCTTCTCTTAGCATTGTTATCAGGGTAGAAGGGCAGGCATTTCCAGGATGGGCTCTGGAAGGAGGGGAAGAAGGGAGCAGAAAAAATTTTTGTTGCCAGTGAGAGTTTCGGCATCTTCAGACTCTGAAGTTTACTAAGTGAAAAACAGCCAAGTTCAGAAAACTCATTTTTCATTCCAGGGAAACAAACTATGGGATTGGGGGAAGGTATTGTATTATCTCCACCCCGAGAAAATAGCTCTAGTAGTGCCTGAAGTACAATCTTGAAAACCTTCGATTGAGATGTGATTATACACACACTGAATATGTAGCTAAGTTGGCTGAGCACACACTTTCAACAAGATAAACTGAAAAACGACTAGATTTCCCAGAAGGATACAAAGAAAGGTCAGAATCTCTGTCTTATAAGAACTTGCAATCTAGCTGAGAAAATGTGACCTTCAAGGTGGAAAGCAAACGGAACACTATTTTTGCCAAACCTCTATCAAAATTGGTCTTTTAATTTCACAGCCACATGTACATAGACAAGTGAAACGATTTCCAATGGAGCCACAAAATGCCCAACAAGACACCACAGTGTTCAGAGGCAATGATTACTCCAGAGGCTCTAAAAAGAGATGAAGTCTTTGGTGACTAGGTGGTTAGAGGGAGACGGATTTGATGTGAGAGTGCTTATGAATTCAATGAATCTTGTGAGATATCCTATTTATATTTCTGAGTGGATAGAAATATTCAGTTTAGCTTCCTTGACTTTGGAGAAAAATGGTTTATAATTTCAGCCAAGAAGCTTTCACTGCAAAGACTTTTAACAATCAAAATGTCTGCTTTACAGAAATAGTTGTATCAGGATTAAAAAATATTTCCAGTGTTTTCTAATTCTCACTTTGCATATCCACAGCTCAGCAACTGGGAACAGTGGTCAGAAGCCAAAACGTTATGAGCTGTGCTATATCTACACATATTGCTTTGGTCAAAGGGTATGTTTCTGCAAAGTAGATATTTTATAAATTAAAAATGTAAGAGGCTCTCAGCAGAAGCTATTAAGGAAATCTAAATGTGAATTTTTTTCTTAAGGAAAGATCTTTCTGCAGCTTCTCAAAAATTTATTCTTTAATATTTCTTTCATATTTGTTAAATGTGTACTCAATTAGCTAACCAAAGGTATTTTTTTAGTCAAATAAGTGAGCTTTTTTATTATTCACAGCTTTTTCACAAAACAATGCAAGTTTAACATAAGTCAAATAAAATGAAGTAATTTCTGGAAAAGCTATGTCAGATGTTTAAGTGTGAGCTAGTGTAAAATAACCTTAACATTCCTCACAGCTATAGACAGACAGTTCAGCTAACAAAGTGACTGAAAAATCTATAGGTGGACAGTTGGGCAGTTTTCTTTGTGAATGCCCTTGACTAATTAAGTAGAAATTCCAAAAAAAGTCATGTGTACAAAAATAAATTAGAATTTTTTTAAAAGAAAAAGAATATGCATACAGAAAGAAGAAAAATGAGAGTTTTTAAAAAAGACTTTCAATCTTTATGTTGTCTTTTTCTGTATTTCAACTGAAAATACAATGAACCCTTTTAAAAAGCTCTAAAATGTTAGGCTAAATTTCCCCTTCAATCTGCCTAGATAAATCTTCTAACCAGTACACATTTTCCAGTCTTTCCTCTGTTAGAGTCCTCTTCAGAGTTTATAATTAAAAAGCTCAAAAACCATTGACAGATGTTTTATTGTTTGGCAATCATCTGATGATCACATAGTTACTCAGAGAAAATCAAAAGGTGGAATTTGTGCAGGAGGAATCTCCAACAATAAAGACAAAGAGAATGGGTCTCATTTAAAAAGGAAGAAGTGAGTTTTTCTACCTAATATGTTTTTTAAGAAAAGCATAGTAATGATTAAAAAAGATTCAAACAATAAAAATGCTATCTTAAACAAAATAAACTCTCCCTTTAATTCACAATTCCTATTTTCTCCATCTTCCCCTTAGGAAACTACCATTATGAGTTTCTTGCATATCTTTCAATAGATGGTCTGTGGTTGTGTAAGCATATATTTACATTGGAAGGAGTTGTGTTAGAACAAAAGACTTCTGAAAAGAATAAAATTTGATGTTCCCTCATGTTGTTAATAGAATAATTTCAATTTTACCACATCTTTTGCTTATAAGCGACTCTTAAGTCACTTAAGAAATGATTTCTAACTAAACAGAAAACATCTCACACTTCATATTTGTAGGAAAAAATTCCTTCCTATTATCTTATTCTATCAACCCAAATGGCACTTGTAAGAAATTATGTTCAGCTTTCAGATGTGATTAATTGAGACAGAAGAACAGCTGGTGAAATGAAGCAAAGGAAGTCATTAGAGGCAGAAAGAATGCAGGTGATGTAAGAAACAACAGCCATTCAATAAGAATGAAGGACTTCCACTTACATTTTATCTAAATATTGGTTCACATCTTCATCCTTCTCATAATCCTTACACAGCTGGGCAACCAGAGCTCCATAGGTAAGGACAAAGAGATCTTTATTCTGGAGAAAAAGGGGTAGTTCCTGGTTATAGGCAAGTTATGACAGTATACTACTGTATTTCTTTTGTTTATAAAATCTGGTTTGAAGTAGCCTTAGAATTCATCTGTACATTTTTTCCTTCCTCCTATTATTGCAACAATTTGCACTTTTGAAAACAAATTATATTCACATTTGGATACATTGATGTGAGGTGGGGGAGAGAGAGCTGTTAAATAAAATGAATTTCGTAACATGAGAACATCTCTCTATGCATTTGCTTACATGATAACTTGCAATGTATTTTCATGGAGGACAGTTTTTTAAAAATACTAATTTCTAACATAAATTTCTGTTTTTCTAAAATATATGCCATTCATGTTTTCAGTTGGAAGCAAGAATTGGATAAGACTTCTCAGGCGTCTGCACAATCCCTAATGGCCCCCAGATCTGCCAAGGAGACCTTCAGGATAAACCCAAATGTAGCAGCAAATTTGTGAGTTTCTTTTCTTTTTACTTAGAGAAAAAAGGGGAATGTGATATTTCCTTATAGATCTCCAAAATATGTCCCATTTTTAGAGTAAATTATAAATGAAAACTAAAACTTAAGACAATTTAGGTTTGGCTTAGGGTTTTTCCAAGAACCTAATAATAAATCACAAGAAATGCTGGTAAATTATCAATGAAAAGTCTGCTCAACATGTAAGAGCCACAGCAGAAGACAAAGTGCTGCCATGTACTAATGCTACAGCATAAAGATAAGCAAAGGTGAAGAAGAGAGAGAGAGAGAGAGAATGATGAGATTGTTGTGACTAGCAGTAAAACAAAAGAATTTGAAAAAGAGAAAAGTAGAAAAAATTATACCCTACCTACATGCCATGGCCCCAACATTGTGTCCCTTTATAATTAAGGCCAAACTGAAATAGTGGAATTTCTTCTCTGTCCCTGATGGGTGGGCACTATTATATATTGACATCTATTTTATTTCCAGCTGAGTTTCTGGTTCAGTACCCATAAAGGTCAGCTTTCTCTATTCTGCTTCATGGCCAAGGACTGTACCTTGAACTATCTGTTCAATTGGGTCTCAAATCCATACCACAGATGCCAGGAAAGGTCAACATAAGTTTATCTTTATCGTTTTTAAAACAATAAAAATAATCATATGAATATCTGAAAGAACATCATTAACTATTTCAGTAGGTTATGAATGTATCAGGATAAAAATACATTTTAACTGCTTTATAAAATCAAGTGATTTCGGTATAATATGAACTATGTACCATATATTTTTAGCACTCGAGAGTCCCACAGGAAAATAAATCAAGATCCCAGAAGGCCAGAGGAGGTATCTGCAGGCATTTCAAACTGAAGTATGCTAGTTAGTCACTACAATTCTAAACACCAAGTCTGAAATTACTTAATTATATCAAATGCCCATCAGTCTCCTGACATAATTAACAGAATTTTAAAGTTAACAATGAGTTTTTGTATCTGTAGCATCTGAGTGACTAAAACTATAAGAGAGTATTAAAGAATATTATTTAAAACTAATCTGCAAAAAAATAAGGTTTATAAATAACTCTTAACCTGGAATATATAGAAAGGATGATATTACATACCAAGCTACAGTAAGACTCGGAAACATTTTTAAAGGCAATCCTTTTTTGATGACCTATTTCGATTCAGTTTTACACATAATCAACTATATATATACACACATATATATATACATATATACGTATATATACATATACATATATATGTAAGTTCCCATTTCCTGAAGTATGAAATAGAAAAAATTGCTAATATTTTCATATTTTCTTTCAGAGGTGGAAAAATTGACACTCATATTGATATAATTAGTCAGAAAAGAAGACCTTAAAGTGTGTATAAAGAATTGATTATTCTTTATGTAGGAGATAATCATAATTATTCCTAGATGTTTCATTTATGATTCACTTCGCTGAACACTGTCTTTCCTCCACTAAAAATTCTTATAGCATCAGTTTTTAAAATCAATCAGAAATCACTCAAGAAAACATTTTCTCTGAAGTAGAAAAAATCTCTTTGAAGAAAGATCTTACTATTTTATGGTATTCTGGTCTTCGGTGTGCAGGGCGAGACATAGTGCTTGATAGATGAAGAATATGATCTTCAATTTCTCTTCTTTTGCCTGTTTCTTAGAGGTGTATCAGTCCATGTCTTTTTGTTTTGTTTTTGTAAGCTCTTCCTCGCTTTGAGACAGGAGTGCTGCTTCTGCACTCTGCTGCTTTTGCTCTTTGCTGAGCTGAAGAGGGAAAAAACCCATGAACAACAGGATTGTCTTATAGCCACGTAACTTGCCATGGATCAAATAACTGCTTCATTTGTAAGGATGAATTGTAATCTAGAGCCATAAAAGCTGATAATGTGAAGTCAGACCTGAAGCACTGAGACTCAAAAAATTCTTTAGCCCAAGGGAGTTCAAGAGTGGTGTTTTGTTCTCAGGCCAAGACATTGTTTTAAAATCAGAAACAGAAACCTTCGCAATCCAAGATAGATCTAAATGTTAGCATTATTCAGTCTTGGATTGATTGTTGCAAGAATTAGAGAAACAAGATCAGCAATCTGTAGGTAATAAATCCTGAGTTAAAACCTGATCCCTCAACTACACCAATGGTTATCACACTGTCCCCAAAACCATAGATCCCTATCTTGTGTGATTACAGTATTCAAATATATCTGGTAACTTTTTTGCTTTTCATTAGCAGCAATCAACAACATTAAGGAGTGATAGAATGGGCAATATTTTCTTACAAAACTGTTGTTCAAAATGGGCGCTCTACAATATCATAATGTATAATGATTCTGATAGAGAAAGTAAGCCCTTAGCTTTCTTTTGAGAGTTCCTGAGACGTAAGCTATTGAAGGCTCTCTTTATTTATGCAGAAATACTTAAAGTTCAAATAAAAAAATCCTTTCACCTTGACAACTGCAGGGTGCAGAGTAGGATCAAAATCTTTCCAGAAATGGAAGCGGAAAACTCAGTTTAGGAAAATAATTTTCTTCTACTTATAGTTTGAGTCCATTAGTCCTATTTGTTCTGGCAAATTCTTGCTATAAAGTGACAGACTCAAGAATACTTTGACGAAAAGTGTGGTGTAGTTGAAAGAACCTAGGAGGATTTAGAAGGCTCAGGCTGTTGCAGCCCTACCATTTACTGGCTGTGTGGCATTGGGCAAGCCATTTTATTGCTCTATGGCTCAGTTTCCACATTTGCAAAATGGCAACAATATCACTCACCTCACAGAATAATTGTGAGAACCAAAGAGACGAGGTGTACCGTAAAACACATTAAAATGCACCATATAATAACTAGTTACTATAGGTTATTCTTGTGGTTGGATAAATTGAATGGAATTCTACAATACCTAAGGCATTTCCATCACTGCATATGTTCTATGACACTATGATCTCAGGAAAATTAATTTCACTTAGTTGTGGGGTATGGGGTGGAGAGTTTTTCAGTAGCAAATAATAACGACTTATATGTATATCAAATTTACAGTTTACAACATGGTTTTCGTTCTCTTCATCTCATTTTAATTCAGATACAATCTGTGAAATAGTACTGTAATCATGGCCATTTTACAGGATAAGAATCTAAAAGTAGAGAGGTTGAGAAATGTATTCAAGGTTATCTGGATGTTGGCAACAAGAAGGGATTTGGGCTAAATTTGATGATTCCAAGTCAAATTTATTTTGTACCACACACACTCTAATCATGTTAGAGCAAACTATTTTAGAGGCAGACTCAAAAAGCTTACTAAGGTGCAGGGACAGCATGTTGCTGGGTCAATTTGTGGGCAATCCTAGTTCTGAGTAAGATACCCCAGAGAATAACCTAGAAAGGGCCTGTGTGCTTGCTGCGAGGTGATGGCAGTACTGGAATCAATTTCACCAAACTCTAATGGCTGTGGTATGGTCACATTAGGGCCATCGGGAGAATTCGGGATGTCATTGGATGTATTGGAAAAAGCCGGCTTTTACTTCAGACTGACATGGCTCCCCTCTGCTCCATTGACCTTCCAGTCAAGACACGAGCTTAAGGAAGGAGCAGAGCCCCTGCCAGGTGCTACTGTACAAAGCACAACCTTCACGACCACAGCTGTACTCACCATCACAGGACACTGGTTTGCTGGTTTTCAGTCTATGAAACCTACTAGTCTTCAGCAGCTCTTAGGATGCAAGTGAGCCCTGTGTTCCCCAGACTCGTTTTTTAATGTAAATGTACTCCTCCCTTAAATAGAAGAAAGCACAGAGATGATGTTTCAAGCAGGTACATGATCTATAATGTCTGCCCTGGCAGCCAACTAGGAAAGAATTATTCCAAGATAATGCATAAGCAAAGTTTTTCCTGTTTTACTAAGAGTTCTTTAGGCTTGTTAGGACTAAATTTGGAACTGGGGTTAGGAGAAAGACACATTCTTCAGTCTGGTAAAACTGCACTGCCGTCCACCAACCCAAGTAAATGGTGAATTGAGCTATGCCCCTATGCTGGTCCTTTGGGAATACATGGGCAGCAGAGTAGACACTTGGGAAGGTGCTAATAGAGGATGACATCCGCTGATCTGTCGGTTGTATGATCACCCGCAAACTATCAGAGAAGGCAAAGGTCTGAATGTCCCTAAAATTTATGTGTTTAAACTTAATGCCCATTGTGGTAGTTTTAAGAGTTGGGGCCTTTGGGGAAGTGATTAGGTCATGAAGGCTCTGCCCTTATGAATGAATTAGCACCTTATAAAAGGGCTGGAAGGAAATAGCTTAGACTTTTGTTGCTCTTCTGCTATGTGAGGATATAGCAACAAGGTGCCATCTTGGAAGCAGAGAAGAGCCCTTGCCAGAAAACAATGCCAGCACCTTGATCTTGTACTTCCCAACCTCCAGAACTGTAAAAAATAAATTTCTGGTGTTTATACTAGTCTGAAGTATTATAGCATCACAAAAGAACTAAGAAAATTGATTACTCATAAATGTAATCATTCACAGTCATTAGCAAGTTACACACTGGCACTGCAGATGAAGTGATTAGTTCTTTCAACAGTAAGCAATAGTAAAACTTGGGAATGTATCATCTACAAACTCCTTTACAGCAAGAATTTTACAATCCAATAATGTTTTCTAATCAATCTATGCTCCATCCTTTACTACATACTTCCCTGAAAGAATGGTCTACAATTTCCTTCCCCACTTCCTCACTCCCCTTATACAGATGCTCCTCAACTTGTGATAGGGTTATATCCCGACAAACCATTCAGAAGTCAGAATGCATTTAATATACCTCATGTACCGAGCAGCATAGCTTAAGCTAGCCTACCTTAACATGCTCAGAACACTTACATTAGCCTACAGTTGAGCAAAATCATCTAACAGAAAGCCTATTTCATAATAAAGTATTGAATATCTCATGTAATTTATTGAATACTGCACTGACAATAAAAAACAGAATGGTTGTGTGCATGTTTGATGTAGGGTTTCTCCTGAATGTGTATTGCCTTCACACAATTGTAAGGTGGGGACCATCTGTACTTTAATTAAGTTCATTTTTAAATATAAAATTTTAAACATAAGAAGGCCGGGCATGGTGGTTCACGTCTGTAATCCCAACACTTTGGGAGACCGAGGTCGGTGGATCACCTGAGGTCAGGAGTTCGAGACCACCCTGGCCAACATGGCGAAACCCCATCTCTACTAAAAATACAAAAAAATTAGCCAGGTGTGGTGGAGGGCACCTGTAATCCTAGCTGCTTGGAAGGCTGAGGCAAGAGAATCGCTTGAACCTGGGAGGTGGAGGTTGCAGTAGCCGAGATGGTGCCACTGCACTCCATCCTGGGTGACAGAGTGAGACTCCGTCTCAAAATGTACATATATGTAAAAAATAAAAATAAAAGTATAAGCCTAAGGAAAGATGTGGCATTTACTATTGAGCTTTACTGAACATGTCACTATATACACTTCAGGCTTTGCTTTTTTAAATTTTTGTGTTGATACATGATATTTATGAGGTACATGGATAGAATATACAATGATCAAGTTAGGGCATTTAGCGTATCCATCATCTTGAGTATTTATCATTTGTATGTGTTGAGAACATTTCAAGACCTCTTTTCTAGCTGTTTTGAAATGTAAATACATTATATATTATTTATATATATAAAACTCTCAGACAAAATTTGCTAAGTTTGTTCTTTGTGTATTTTATATATTTTCTGATATTTATTTGATGGATTCATTTCTGATAAAAGTATATTAAAAATATCTCTCCAGCCAGACGTGGTGGCTCACGCCTGTAATCCCAGCACTTTGGGAGGCCGAGGTAGGTGGATCACCTGAGGTCAGAAGTTTGAGACCAGCATGGCTAACATGGTGAAACCCTGTATCTACTAAAAATACAAAATTTAGCTGGGCATGGTGGTGCATGCCTGTAATCCCAGCTACTCGGTAGGCTGAGGCAGGAGAATCGCTTCAACCTGGCAGGCAGAGGTTGCAGTGAGCCGAGATCAAGCCATTGCACTCCAGACTGGACGACAAGAGCAAAACTCCATCTTAAATTATATATATATATACACACACACACATCCATAATTATAAAAATTTTTCTTTATAATTTGATCAGTTATTGCTTTATATATTTCAAAGTTACACAATCACAGACTACAAGTTGACAATTGCCAAAATTATTCCTTGTGACACTTTTTAGTTAAGTTTTGCCTTCTATTAATATTATTGTTCCCATTGATATATATTTCAGTACCTTTATTTTCAAGCATTGTGTGTGGTATAGTTTTGAGAGTGTCACTCGTAAGCAGCATGACTCTATTTTTCAGTGACTTTGTAGGTAAAGTTTAATCTAGTTCTGGAATAGTGGTTAAAAGCATGTGTTAGACCACCTGAGTCCCAGTCCTGGCACTTCCGCTCATCTGTGTGTGATGGGCAGAAGTGCCAGGGTAATTTTCCTGGGTAATCTCTCCACACCTTAGTCCTCTCATCTATAAAAACATTGAGGATAATATTAGTATCTCATCATAGGGTTATTGTAGGAATTAAATAACATAAAGTTCTTAGAGCAGTGCCTAGTGTTTCAACTGTTAGCTGTTGAAAAAAATTTTTTGTTGTGATTATTGATGTATTTAGTCCCATTTCTACCATTATTTTCTGTTTTCTCTTTACCATCCTCTTTCCCTTGTTTACTCTCTCCTTTCCTGTCAATATTCTCTTTGTATTTCCTCTTTTTTGAATGATCTATGCGTTGGATTTCTATTCTTTTAATGATTACACTTACACGCCTGAAGCCACCAAATAAATCAATATAATTAACATTTCCATCATCCCTGTCCTAGTTGTATTTTCTCAGATTCTGTATTTGTCTATTTGGCATCCATTAATTACTAGGTCAAATAATGGCCAAGTTGCTTACATCTCCCCTGTGATCAGAGACCATACTCTGAACCATTTCCTTATCTAATTCTCATACACCAAGCCAATATTTACCCTCCCCTAAGTAAACTATGGCCAGGTCGTGGGCGCGTAGGGCTAACCTCTGTGCCCCAAGGCCAATCAGAATTGTTTAAGCTAGCCAACCCTAAGTGTTTTCCCTGCCCTGCCTTGCCTTTTCCACAGAGTACCCAATAAAGGCTCTAGTTAGGCTTTCCCTGCCTCCTTCTGTCCCCTGACCAAACCTGATGCACCCCCGTGACCTTATGTAGCAATAAATTATTTAAATGGCATTGGCCTCTTTGTGTTGTCACTCAGTCACCTCTCTAAATTAAAATTCCGTGGCACAAGTTGATATAACCCCAGAATTACAAAGGGATATTTCTCATATTCCTTTGTAATCCCTCTCTTCTTATCCCTACTTTCAGACTTCCTAGGCAAGCACTGGTCTGTTTTCTGTCGGTATAGATTAATTTACATTTCCTAGAATTTTACATTAAAAGAATCATACATTATATACTCCTTTTCCTGAATTATTTCATCCAGAAAATTATTTCTGAATTCATTCAAGTTATTGTATTAATATATATTAGGTTGGTGCAAATGTAATAGTGGTTTTTGCCATTACTTCAATTGTTTTATCCTTTTTTTTGCTGAGTAGTATTCCATTGTATGAATGTATAATACTTTGTTGATTCATTCCTTTGTTGATGAACATTTGGGTTGTTTCCAGCTTTTGGCTATTCTAAATAGGGTTGCTATGGACATTCATGTGCAAGTTTTCATGTGGACATGTGCTTTCATTTCTCTTGTGTAAGTAACTAGGAGACACATGCTTATGTTATATGGCAGATGTATGGCTACCTTTTAAATAAAATAACAGTTTTCCAAAGTGGTTACTCCATTTCACATTCCCACCATCAGTGTATGAGAATTTCAGTTGCTCTGCCTCCTTGCCAACATTTGGTATGGCTAGTCTTTATTTTAGACATTTTAGTAGATATGTAGTGACATCTTATTATAATAATATATAGCTTTAGTTGTATATTTTGAAATAAAAATTAGTTATTTCTGAATTGAATGGACTTTTAAAAGATTATACTTGTGCCCATCATTATTTTTTGCTCCTGTGTCTTTCCTTGGGGCTCATTTTCCTTTTTGCTGTAATATATCCTTTAGTAATCCTCCTAATGAGGTTCTGTGGATGGTAAATTCCCTTAGCCTTGATGTGTCTTTATTTTGCTCTATCTTGAATGATAGTTTGGCTGGTACTAAGCACTCTGAAGATAATATCTTCTGGTCTTTATTGTTATTGATGAGAAGTCTGCTGTCAGTCATTGCCATTCTTTTGTAGATTATCTGTTTTTTTCTTTCTGGTAGTTTTAAAGAGTATCTATTTTTTCACATTCTGCAGTTTTATTCTGTGTTTAGTTGTGCGTTTATTTTTCTTTATATTGCTCAGAATTACCAACATTCTTCAGATATAAGAACTTTTCTTTGATTCTGCAAAGTTCTGTTATTTCTTCTTCAAATATTGCCTGTCTATTCCTTCCTTTTTTCTTCCAGAACTCCTACTAGACAGATTGTGTAGTTGCTTAACTGTTTTCAAAAATAATTATTTTATTTCTTTGTCTGTACTGCATTTTGGGTGAATTTCTCAGTACTACATTTCCTTTCACTAATTATGTATTTAACCATGTCCAGTTAAAAGTTTATTTGAGAAGAGAAAATGTGTATCATATTCACTTTTTATAAGCCCAGTCAAGCCTAGTTCAGTGCCCTTTATATAGAAATTCTATAATAAATATTTACTGGTTAAATACACACAGAAAACATCTTACTTTTTGTTTATATAGATATATAACTTTATTAAAAACCAAATATCGGCCGGGCGAGGTGTCTCACACCTGTAATCCCAGCATTTTGGGAGGCCGAGGCGGGCGGATCACGAGGTCAGGAGATCGAGACCATCCTGGCTTACACGGTGAAACCCCGTCTCTACTAAAAATACAAAAAATTAGCCGGGCGTGGTGGCGGGTGCCTGTAGTCCCAGCTACTCACGAGGCTGAGGCAGGAGAATGGCGTGAACCCGGGAGGCGGAGCTTGCAGTGAGCCGAGATCGCGCCACTGCACTCCAGCCTGGGAGACAGAGCGAGACTCCGTCTCAAAAACAACAACAACAACAACAAAACAAATATCACATTTTCATATAACAAAAAGATACATGTAAACAAATCTGCAACTTAAATTTTTAAGCAGCATATAGCAATATTCTGTCAATGCAAGCAGATTTAAAATTTTTATGCAAAGTTAGAATATTTTGTTGTGATTTGGCTTTAGGGGCATCTAGCCTTGTTCTTTCCTTTGGGAAATCTTTTGAGCTCTTCTAGCAGAACCCTTAGGAACATTCCAGCCAGCCCTAAATTTTGGATTGCTCTAGTATTTAATAATTTCCATTATTCATTTTATTATAATTTTATGGTGACGAGATTCTAGTCTAGTACAAGGTTAAGAATGTCTCTGTTTTGCTTTCAATGCTCTATTTGCTGGTGCTCAGCATTTTGTGTCATACAAAGCAGCACATAGAAAGATGGAGGCAGTCTGCTTTCTAAGCAAGCCACCCTCCTTTTATTATAGTTAAAAAAAAGAAATTCCCCCCTTCACTCATACCTAAAGGAGCTCTCCCTCAATTTCTTTCAGCTGTAATCAATCTGAGCTCAGGGTTTTCAAAGTACACAAGGAAAGATGCTAGAATCCTTTAAACATGTAAGGATGTTGGATCACTTGACACAACCAGTTAAACCAGTAAGATCCCATAAAATGGTTATAGCTGGTGGAGTCTAATGATCAGAAAGGGCCACAAGCTGATTTGTGTAAGAGCTTCCCAAGATGTGCCCAACTCTCAACAATATTGTGTCTTCTCTGCAGAGAAATGGAATATTTATCAATTCTTTAATTGCAGCCTTGACTATTGGTGGGCAACAACTCTTCTCCTCTTCTACATTCAGCTGTCCTTGTCAGGTTGGAAAAAATTTCTATTATGGTTCTGCTTTTCTTGTCATTCCTGCCTTGATCCTTCTCGTTGCTGGCTTTGCTCTGAGAAGCCAAATGTGGACAATTACCGGTGAATACTGCTGCAGCTGTGCCCCTCCACACAGGAGAATCAGCCCCCTAGAGTGCAAGCTGGCTTGCCTTAGGTTCTTCAGCATCACTGGGAGGGCAGTTATTGCTCCTTTAACTTGGCTGGCGGTGACCCTGCTGACAGGCACGTACTATGAATGTGCAGCAAGTGAATTTGCATCTGTGGACCATTACCCAATGTTTGATAATGTCAGTGTCAGCAAACGAGAAGAGATCCTAGCTGGGTTTCCATGTTGCAGATCAGCTCCTTCTGACGTGATCCTAGTAAGAGATGAAATAGCTCTTCTGCACAGATACCAGTCACAGGTAAGTTTTTAGAATTTTTTTCCCTCTGTTATGTTATCCTATAGAACTACAGTCAATGGAAACATTTCAGATTCCTACTGCTTCTTATATTCTCTGATTATAGAACACAATACTAGATGCTGTTCATCAAAGTGAGTTCTACTGAGCAAATATATATAGTTAGGATGTTGGGCTTTGGAGTCAGCAGAACTGAGTTTTAGTCTTGCTTTGCCACTTATTAACCTGCAAAACCTTGAGTAAAATGGGGATATTAATGGCACCTACCACATGGGGCTGCTGTGGGGAATAAATTACCAATATATCTGGAGTGTTTAATATGATTTCTAGAATCTATATTAAGAACAATAGATTTTAGATATTGTTATGAATATTATTGCTATATTAGTAAATCCCATTTTCTGTATATATATATTCTTAAATATGCATTCTTATATATTACTATCTCATCTAAAATTATAAGAAGCTTAATTATGATGAAAAATAACTCCAGTTATGATTCTAAATTTGGTGTCTATGGATAGGTTTATGTCAGAAAGTGAGGTGGGGTGGGAAGAAAGCCTGAACCCTACTACATTTATAGGTTGAATTTTAAAAGTGCTATTGTGCATTTTGTCAGTAGAAAGAGTGACACTGCTGTCATCAATTTCTCCAAGGGATCTGAGGAAAAAACACATTTTGAAATCATCGTCATATAGTAAAAACATGGCTTTTTAAAACTACTTATTGCAAAGGCATGCATATTTTTTGACTGGTAACCTTAGAGTTATTACATTTCAGAAATGCTAAAGTTATTTAGTTGGGAAAAGCTACTATCAAGACACAGAATATCAAGTTATTGCAATATGGCCCAGTTTTTAAAAAGTTAGAAATACCATTAGATATGCTCTGTCTTAACTTTTTAAATACTAGCCCTAATGCTCAGAGGAGCTATGTAAAAATATGTGAAAATTCAAAAAATCAATAGAAAAATTATAACTTAAAATAATTTTCTTGCTTAAGAAAAGCTAAAATGTAACACACATTGGTAAGATTTTCTTAAAGTCAAAACAAAATGTGTTATTAAACGCATACACAGATTTCTGTGAAAAGACAGTTTTACAGTTCTGAGTACCATTGCCAGTAGATTGTTTGGTTTTGTGACAACAAAGCTTACATTTATTGATGTACTTATCACATACTGTATAAATATTTCATATCTTAATTCTAGTCCTGATAATATTGAGAGACTGATATTACTACCCCATTTTACAGATAAGTAAATCAAAGCTCAAAAAGTTTATGTAACTTGTATAATTCAGGGCTAATAAACTGGATCAAGATATCCCAAGATCATGCTATTTCCATTTCACTAGGCCATCTTCTGTGACTGTCTCAATCACATTTCAAGAATATACATTATTTTTCAGTTAGATTTTTGTGAATTGACCACAAAATCACCTTGAATTCAAATCTTTTCTTTGCCCATGCCCTATTCTAAAATATCTTCCTGACATTAACTTCACTCCATGTCAATCTGCCTTCTAGATATATGCCAAAAATATCTTTCTAAGTGCAAATTGAATGATGAGATCCCTTCCCTACTGCATATAAAGCCCTTCAGTGATTTTCTACTAGCCTAAGAACAAACCCACTTTCTTGGCATAACATGCAAGGCTTCAACATCTGGCCCTTGACCACTTTTACATGACTCCTATGAGCATGTGAGTCCAAATGTCTTGAGGTTCTGCCAACTATTCATGCTATTTTCCTTTACCTTCTTAGAACTCTCTTTACCTTCTTGCATTTGATGAACTTCTTTTTAATAATTTAGGCTTTTGCATTATCTCCTCTGGGAAGTATTCCCTGATACTCCTTTCCCTTAAGTGAGTTCATTCCATTGTGCTTCCTCGGGTGCTCTGATTACTCATATCAAAAACTATCCCATTGTACCATATTTCTTGGATTGCTCATTTGTCTCCTTTTTTAGGCTTAAAAATTATAGAGAAAATGAATGCATCTTTAATTATTCACATCTGAGTTCCCCATAACCAAGCACATGTATTACACATGGGGGAAGGTCAACCTGGAGCTCAGTAAATGATTGTTTATAGGTTAATGGGCATCTGGGATGGCTTTTCCTCCGCCATGCTGGCCTCTGTTTAGTTAAATGGTAATAAATACCACTTTGTAGGTTTTAGCCTCCGTAGAGTACAACTATCCCACTGTGCACACACTGGAAACTTCAGGCCTGTTGGTAAATCACAAGATGCAGAAGAGGTCTTCACTACCCAAACTGTGGCTGCATACTGCTAGCGTCCCTAAATATGTGGAACTTACCTCTCTCACTTTACATAAGAAGTGCAAAATATTGAAAACAGTAAAATGAAAAGAAAAAAAGGATTCTAAGAATAGCAAACAGCCATTTGAGTCAATCTTTAAAAGCCGACACTAAATAGTCTCAAAAACTAGTTCATTTTCCTTTTAAAGTATGTTTCAAAGACACATAATGAAACTGGTCAGCAAATGATTATTTGAGGACAAGGGAAATGAAAAGGAAAACAATATGTTACTACATGGCACAGTGACTATGCTATTCATTTATTTTTAATCTTTTTTTTTTTTTTTTTTTGAGATGGAGTCTCTCTCTGTCACCTGAGCATTATTATGGCATGATCTGGGTTCAGCGCAACTTCTGCCTTCTGGGTTCAAGAAGTTCTCGTGCCTCAGCCTCCCGAGTAGCTAGAATTACAGGCATGTGCCACCATGCCCGACTAATTTTTGTATTTTTAGTAGAGATAGGGTTTCACCATGTTGGCCAGGCTATTCTCAAACTCCTGGCCTCAAATGATCTGCCTGCCTGACCTCCCAAAGTACTGAGATTACAAGTATGAGCCACCACACCCAGCCAACTATGCTATTTATAATACATTTAGAAACATGAGTCTCTTCACTGACTTGCTTTTTAGCTGCAAAAGATAAGAGGAAAGTGCAATTCAGGAAGAAATATCAATGAACACCTGTTGGTACATCATTGAAGATGCCTTAGAAGGTTACTATTATTATGTATCATATCATTTTCATCACCATCATTATCAAATACTTATTAAACACCCAAAGAATGCATAGGCCTGTAACTGATAGTTGAGAAGTAAGGTTGAACTAAAAGCAAAGAAAGGTATGTATCATATGTAAGGTTAATTGGTGGGTTATAGCATCTGTCACTTCAAGGACATTACTTAGAATCCATTCCAAGTTAACTGGTCAAATTTCTTTGTAACTCAAAAATGAAGTTGAAATGGCTGGGCCTATGCCCTCCATCAGACCTATTTCCAAATCATATCATTAGCACGTTGTTGATATACTAAAGATGGGAAAAGCAAATTTTATGTCCATATTTTAGTTCTTAGGTTTGTAGGAATCCCCCCTCCCATGGCTGTTGCTTGAATATTTGATGTATTGATACTTCCTGTTTTTCTTTTTAATAATGATGTGAAGATGCTGGGTTGGATTTTGATCACCTTGGCAACCATCGCTGCCTTAGTCTCCTGCTGTGTGGCAAAGTGCTGCTCTCCCCTCACCTCTCTGCAACATTGCTACTGGACCAGCCACCTCCAGAATGAGAGAGAACTCTTTGAACAAGCAGCAGAGCAGCACTCTCGGCTCCTCATGATGCATCGCATAAAGAAGCTATTTGGCTTCATTCCCGGGAGTGAAGACGTCAAACACATCCGCATTCCTTCTTGTCAGGACTGGAAAGATATTTCAGTACCCACTCTTTTATGCATGGGTGATGACTTGCAAGGTCACTATAGCTTCCTTGGAAATAGGGTGGATGAGGATAATGAGGAAGACAGATCAAGAGGTATTGAATTAAAACCTTGATTACAGCACCTTTCATGAGTCAGGTTGCTTAGCAGATACTTGGCTTTTATGATCAGGCCATTTCAATGTAATCTCTTCATCTTTTTCTTTCTCTCTGATATTTGTTTACGTAAGTCCATCTCAAATATTATTTCTAAAATCAATCTATTAGATAATTGTGCCAATCTCTCATTTTGAAATTTTGCCAATGGTCTGGTAATGCCTAGAGTGGAATGTGAAGTCACATGGAAATTTGCATCTTAGTTCTGTTACTTAGTAGCTGTGTGAAAATTAATATTTCTGAGTGCCATTTTGTCATCTGCACATTGTAGCTACCTCCTAGAGCTATTATGAGAATTAAACATGATAATACAAAGTGTTTAGCACAGTGTCTTTCATAAAAATAGATGCTAATGAATGTTACTTTCTCTCTTTCTCTTTTGCATTCCATGTCTTCTATTCACCATTTTCCCTGCCTCTATTTTCTGGTTTTATCAGTTTCTACCTTTATATAATATCCAGAACTTTTCACAGCCTCCCCCTCTTTCTTCAGACCTAAATATCTGACCTTTTGGGAAGCAGGACAGAAACCTCTTTCTAATCCAGTAACATGTGAGGGAGAAGCCCATGCAGGAAGCTCTTGAGTTACTGTACTATAACCTGGGGACAATGATATATTATTGTATCATTATTAGTATCATGTTATTTGTAGCACCTCCATACTAGGAGCATTTTTATGGCCACTACATATAAAGTTTCTTCTAGAAAGCTTCTCCACTGTGCTCTACTCCAGAGATACCATTTGTACCTTTTCATTACCAAATTGCACCTTTGCACTCAAAATCCATTTGTGAAACCAAAACTGCAGTCTGTACTTGTATATCCATTATCTGTAACTACAAAAGAGGATAATTCCTGCTTGGTGTTGCTCTGCCTGGCTTTACTAAATGCAGCCTACAGTATCTGGACAATTTTCTAATTTATCTAGATTATTTCTGTGATATATAGTGACTCGTGCCTGATTTTTGCTACGTTCACTGAAGCAACTTGCTCATTAGCAAAAATAAGTTGTCTGAGGGCATTCTGTCTATTTATTTCTTCAGTCAAAACAATGCTTACTGGACAGTGGACCAACTGCCAATAGTCAATCCAATTTTCAAGATTCACTTTCAAGGAGACCAAGGAACTTGACTATACTATCTAAAATGCAATCAATTACTTGGTAATCTACTTTTACACAATTATGGAAGGTTTTATTTTCTATAAAGTTCTGGGTCCTTGAACTTAATAGGAAGAAGCAGAAAATGAATTTTTAAGAAATCAAAATGTTTTCAGGTTTTGTTTTGTCCTTCAATAAGAGACTGCATATTGTAGCTCTTTGCTGGGACAGGAGAACTGTCCTGCCCTCACCATTACTCATCTGTCATTTGACCTTGGACAAATCAGTCCATCTCTCTGGACCCTGGATTTTTTTCATCTATACAATAAAAGGGATGATAATATTTTACCTCTTGGAAGAAAATAACTGAACTAAATAACTGCTTAAGGTCTCTTTTACATCAAGTACGATTTTTATGTTTATGTTTATATATATATACAGGTCAATATGCATACATCTTTCTGAAATGGTAGTAGACCCACGTTGCTTCTCTTGGAAGGAAAATGTCCCCAACTCTGAATCTGAGCTTTCTCTGAAAACATTTACTGGCATTCCACTTTTAAAAGAATGTAAATGTACTGATCTTTTTCAAGTCATCAAGGAAAGCCATTCCAGTTTGTCTACTAACTGTACACTCAGTACTGATATGACATTACATGAATGATGTTAAAAATACAAATAGAAGTATGTTGTGGAAGGCAACTAGGGTTCTAGTTCCACACTGATACAAATGAACTGTGTAAATATGGAATGTCACATCCATTTTGTTCCCTAAGGTCTGCTCCAGTTCTAAAATTCTGTTCCTATATAACTGATAATTTTTTATATTCCTCTGTATTGGAACATACTAGTTAAATGAACACTTTCAACCATGCTCAGAATTAGTTTATTAGTTGTCAGGAACTATACCACAGTAAAGACTCTTCAATAAGATTTTCGGTTAACAACAAAATCAAAGAATATTTGAAGTTATAGCATTACATCATCAGAAAGATTAATAGTTGTTTATACCCTAATACCAGGAAACTATTTCCACTAGCTTCTGAAGCCCTTTCTACATCAAACTCTTTTAGTGTATGATGTAAAAATTTTATATTTTGAGCCAGTTAATCATGATCTTCCCCTATAACTTTCTGGCAAAGGATTCTAAGTATTCGTTGGCTCTTCTACATGGCTTCAGAGTGATTTATAGCATCTATGTGAACATTTAAAAGGTAGTACACACCCCTGGGATTTCATCTTACAGTACATTATCTATCTCAGATCAAATAAATGGAATTTTTAGTATTTTTTGGGGGGGGGTGCTATGGTCTATAGCATTTTTTTTTTCCACAGCTAGTTAAATGAAACTTTTTCATTAAGAACATGGTACTCCCTCCCCTTTATGCTTAATGGATTTATGTAATTATAAAACATATAATTAAAGTCAATTATGTGCTAATACTACTTTATATTTTGCTACCAAATGCTTTTGGCTACCACATCAAACCCTGGAGCTTGACATATATAAACCTGCTCCTTTCTTAATTTCATTAGCTCCTCCACGGTCCCATCATGACCTAAGTTGCCACCTTCCCAGGAGACAAATACAAACCAATGTGTAAATGTGTTTTACTCAGCTTTCTTTATGTTTTCCAAAGCTGAATTGTAGAACCGCATTTATACTCTGTCCTTCTCTGTGTCTCTTTTCTCTGTTCTCAGTCTTCCATTCATTTTTTTGTAGAAATTCTAATGCATGATTGTAATAAACAACAGTGAGATTTTGCTAGTTGTTTTCTTGCATTTGGTTTGTATCACAAAGGGACATCACATTAATCCTATAAAAGTTTGAAGTATCATGGCCAACCAAAGGCCTTCTGAATGCAAGACTAGGTAGATATTTGCTATCTTGAAAACATAAGGTGTGGAGATACAACTTTAACTTCTAAATAGAGTCTACAGAAATTTAGTACCAGTCAATAAAGAACAGATACTGGCAGGCTGAAGAGCGTAGACTGCTACGCAACTGGCTTCTTGAGCTGGGGGGCGTAAATCCATAAATGTGACATCTGGACCGAAGAGCAATAAATGGTATTTCCAGCTGCAGTAACAACCAAGTATGATGAAGCTTCTGTAATTTCAGTATACCAGAACTTCAGGAACAAAACAAAACGCATGGATTTCAAGTATGGTTTCCTCTGCTGCCACCCAGTGGTCAAAACAAGTGTCTGCACCCATATGTGGTGACAGTAGTAGTAGCAAAAACAAGTAGTGCTCCCTGTATGCCAGTAACTTTTAACAAATTATCCTAGTTACACCTTTGGACACGTGACAAATAGTCACCCATTAGAAAGTAACTTGCTGAAATGATATTAAATAACATTAATTCTTTATTAATTCACTGAGTAACTGAGATACAGAGAAGTAATTGAGATACAGAGAAATCAAGCAATGTGCTAAGGGTCACGTAAGGGTTGAAGCCAGAATCCACCCCTGGACCCTGCACTCTGCAGCACTGTGCTGGAATACAGCAATGAGGTACGTTATCAATCTTCCAAGGCCTTGTAGGTGTTAGGAGGATATCCCTAATACTTCTGTCGATGAATAACTGAAACATCCTGGGCTCTGACCGTGTGTTGCCATATCACGTAAGTCGCTCTCTTTCCACCTAAATCATACCTGCATACATCAGGGCCCACTTTCAAGGCACTATGCTTCTTAGCAAAGTGACCTGTCCACTCTCACTGGGGCATAACATTGGACCTGATCTCCCCAACAGCCAGTGGCACTGATTCTATTAGCCGTAGACTAACAACAAACCTGCTCTGGAGTATCAGGTGTTCTCTTTCTCATGCATGGCATGGGCATGGCACTACTGTAATCTGTCCATTTATTTTCAGTAGGCCATAGTTATGAAGTGTCAAAACAGGGATCAGGAAAACACCATCTCCTATCATTTATGTTGTCTTGCACAAGCCAGCCTCTCTGGGACTTCAATTTTCCCCTCCACGAGAAAGGAGAGGGTGGTTAAATTGCAAAGGTGGTTGATTAAACCATTTTGAATCACAGACCCCCTTGACGAGCCATTCTGGGGAAGCTGTTTTGAGGACATATCCAGTACATACACATAGACACCAGCTCACATACCTCAGAGTTCTCAATACCGTGGTAGGCTAAATAATGGCTCCCTGAGGATGTCCATATGCTTATCCCTGGAACCTGTGAATGTGACTCAATATGGCAAAAGAGACTTTGCAGATAGATCAAGGTAAGGATTTTGAGATGTGAAGATACAATCCTGGATTTTCTAGGTGGGCCCAATGTAATCACAAGGGTGCTTATAAAAGGACTGTAGGAGGAATCCGAGTCAGAGAGAAGGCAAAGTGACAACAGAAAAAGAGTGTCAAAAAATGTCGGAGTTACGCAGCTTGAGAAAGACTCTATCAGCCATTGCTGGCTTTGAAGATAAGGGGGTCATGAGCTAAAGAATGTGGGCAGTCCCTAGAAACTGGAAAAAGCCAGGAAATGGACTCTCTCCAAGAGCCTCCAGAAGGAACACAGCTCTGCTGACACTGCTTTTAGCCTGCTCAGAGCTGTGTCTGACCTGTGCCAGAAAAGTAGTAACTACATACTGTTCTTTTAGTTACAGAACTATAAAATAATACATTTGCAGTGTTTTAAACCACTAAATTTGTGGTAATTTGTTACAGTGGCAAAAGGAAGCTAATATACAAGCCAATACACTTCAGGAGCTTATGAGCCCACAAGCCTGTTGAATGAGACTCCCTGGATTAAGACCTCTAGGTCATTTCTAACACAAGCATCCTGATTCTATATGTGCTGACACTCTGCCTTGGGCAAAACTGTTGCTCCTGGAAAACAAATATATCTATAATATAATATTTTATGAATAAAATACAATGTGCTCTAATATTTTACAGTGTGCTAAAGTGCAGAAAGAGCTGAATATAAACTTCATAGGCATTTGTGGATGTTTTACCTTAAGCTGCAAATAAACATTTAAATATATTTTTCTTCTGTAGTTGCCAGTTAGTGGCATCAACAGAACTAGTTACTATAAATTATTTCATAATGTAGACATATGCTAGCATTTCAAATGTGAGAAAGCAAATGTGAAAGCACAATCAATCAATCTCTGGATCTACATGGTGTTTTATTGATTGCACAAATTTCATAAGTTGATAATAGGTGACCTATTATTGATAAGTTTATGCCCGCCATCATTCTTTCATGTTGAAATAACTTGAATTTGGAAAAGCTGCCTACAAAATAAGCATCTTTAGTCCAATGATGATTTAATAGATCCTATGCTGTCCTGTGAGACAGGTTTATATTTCATGGGGAAGATAATGCAAAAAGCAAAATTCATCCAAGTTATTACTGGCAGAGCTAGAATAATAATTTAATATGCGATTCAGTACTGCGCGCCATCAGGGAGCCTGATGTTTTGAGCTCCTTCTGGGAAATTGTCTGGGGCTCATTGGCATGGGGTGCCCTGAGCCAGACCAGACTGCGGGGACCCGTTTCTTCCCTTCCCCACATCCCTACACTCTTTGACCCTCTTCCCACAGCATGGCATGCCGTGGTGTTCTAGCTGGAAGTGCCAGCTCCCACCTGCAGCCCCGGAGCCGGCGAGGTGGTGGCAGCAGCAGGTCCTTTCCTTGGTGTGCTGCTGCACTGGGCCCAGGGTGGTCTCCACGGTGTGCCGCGGATCAGGCTGTCCTCTGGGGTGGTGTGTCTACTACCAGTTCTCTGATGGCTTTTGAGGGGCCTTACAGATTGCTGTCCCTTTCTGGCTTCAGATCAGTGTTGTGAATCTGTGCTCTCTTGGGCTGGTCAAGGACATTCCCTGCACTGGAATGGAACTGCTTATCTGGCACCACCCTTAGGACCTTCTCCCTTCTTCCCACTTCGTGGCCAAGTGTAGAGGGTGCGGTGCAGCGACATTAAAAGAGACATCGTTTTAGGAATGCAGTGATTATGGCCTAAGGCATTCAAGAAAAGACATAGTTGGAAGATGTGTAGTAAATTTAACTGACTGGAAAATAACCATTCCCATTTTCCTGCATACTTTGGGTAAAATTTCCATTTGTGGTCATCAATAAAGAACATTCTTTGAGAAAGACTTTGGAAGCCAGTATTCAGGAGCAGCAGGATGAATGACGCAGCTTAACGAGTAATGATGTGACCAGCATTACAAAAAAAGGTATTGGGATACTGCAGAAGCAAGAAGAACGATTTTGTTTTGCTAGAAATGACAGTGAGCCACGGGATTGTGTGTAGAAGCACTGCTTTTTTTGTTGTTGTTCTTCTAAATCATGGTGAGAGATATGAAATTAGACAGTAGTGCATTTGACAATAAAGAACATGAAGAGATGGCTCTTCTTCCTGAATAGAAAGAGATGGTGCCTGGACACTATAGAGAATCTTCAGACAGACTGATTAAACAAAAAGAAATGTATATGTATTGTCACAGGCTCCTTCAGGTGCTGCTTTACCAGCTGGAAACCTCTGTGGCCAGTGGTACCTCTACTTGAGTTTTGCTTGTTCCTGCTGGGCTCGTTCAGCCCACTTGGCCCAGCAGGCCGTGCTCGCTTGTGCTACCGGCCCAGATCCTATGCCTGCGGAGAGTGAACCAGGCGCGGAGCGGCAAGGGGTGTGTGAGCGAGCAAGTACGGG
Source organism: Pan paniscus (assembly GCF_029289425.2). Lineage (NCBI taxonomy): Eukaryota > Metazoa > Chordata > Mammalia > Primates > Hominidae > Pan > Pan paniscus. The sequence continues at coordinate 136,578,895 of NC_073254.2, forward strand.
GTCCGGCCACTGTACACAGCAAGCATGCCGGCTGCTGCAGCGGGGTGGGTAGCTGCCGCAGCGGGGCGGGTAGCTCCTGGCACCGTCACCGAGCGAGACTGCGGCGGGACCAGGCATACCGCAAGCAGCTTCCACTGTAGACACGAGTGTCTGGACGAGGGGAACGCGGTGGCACCCAAAAACTCAGAGATTCCAGAAACCACAGAGCTCCAAAGAGGGTGTTACAATGTGTCACAGCCCTGGCTCAGGGAGCCCCGAGGTCTGTGCTTCCAGAATGGCCACAGCTCTTCTCTCCCTCTTGTCATCTGCAGTGTGGGCAGCGGGGATGGGGGGCATGTTTGAGGGAGTGTGTTTCAGCCCCTTTGTGGTATAGGTCTTTCAGTCTCAACACCCCGCTCTGGCCTGGCCCTGCGGCTGCTTTCGGTCATATGGGGCAGCCGCCCTGCACTAGCAGAGGGTGGGAGGACTATAGTGTTAAAGCTCTGGCTTGGGGACTCCCAAGATCTAGGTCCCCAGAAGGGTTGCCACTCTTCCTTCCTGCAGTCTGGGAGCATATCACCGCCCACAGCTCAGCAAGCAGGCCAGGAACATGTCACAGCCCCTTTAGCTCCCGCCTGCAGTTCAGCAAACCGGCCAGAAAAGTGTTACAGCTCCTTTTGCTCCCGCTGTTCGGCAGGTCCTGAGTTCTTGTCCTTCGTCCAGAAAGAATGAGGTTATGCAGAAAACTGGAAGGTAAGCAAGGCAGAGAAGAGCTTTATTGGGTGACCGAACTGCGCCCAGCGAAGAGGACACCCAAAGTGTGCAGCTACCAACTGCAGGCAGGTAGTTGCCATGAGTGTCTAAGCCGGCCTCAGTCCAGCGGCTTTTATGGGCTCAGAATGCAGGAAGAGCATGCTGATCGGTCCATGGACAGGAGGAAATGCATGCTGATTGGCCCATGGGTGAGCCACTTAATTGGTCCAAAGGTATCAAGGAAAATCTCACTCCAGGTTAGGGACTTCACCTGGAACTGGTAGCCCAGCCCCTAGGCTTCAGGCTGTCCTTGGCTTGAAGATGGAGTTTCACTGGGGACCTGCCCCTTCCCACCTAGGAACCTGTCTACCTCTGGCTGCCATCAGTAATTTTCTATTATTTATTCCAAATCTTCATCAATAAGTCATTATATCTTACAAGGGCCCATGAGTTTTAAAAATACATTTGTAAATACAATTAAATAAGATTGTTTATAGAGACAGGGACTGCACAATAAAATTTTGCCACCAAGACACTACTTACCTTAGGGGTAACCCCAACTCAACCCTTCACTGTATTTCCTTGAAGGAAGCCAGAGAATTGATGACTTACATTTAAATTTTTCATTTTAACTGTTTTCTTTCTATATATTTAAAGTCATTTCTATTGCATTTCACTAACCCTATCTTCTATATCTCTTTTGCTCCTTTGTTTTCTTCTCCCCATGCCTCAATCCTTTTCACATCCAAAGCAAAGGTAGGGGTTTGTGGAGAGTGGTGAAGAGGGAGAGGAAAAGAGGGAGGAAGAGGAGGAAAGTCAAAGAACATCAAAATGGTTATTACTAGGGTAGGAGGAAAGGAACATGTACAAACTTTATTTCTTGTCTTCCCACCTTATACTTTGTTCTTACATGCAAGGCAATGCTGGAAGTGTAGCTCACTTAGACCTAGTGTTGTCCCTGCTTTGTTGTTGCCCAGAATTGAGGCCCCTATCTGTTATACAGTTCAAGAACATTAGCATCAAGGCTGTTAGAAGAAAAACAACTCCATGCATAAATACTACTTGTATGAGTTCGTTTTCACACTGCTATAAAAAAACTACCTGAGACTGGGTAATTCATAAATAGGTTTAATTGACTCACAGTTCTGCATGGCTTGGGAGGCTTCAGGAAACTTACAATCATGGCAGAAGACAAAGGGGAAGCAAGGCACGTATTACATGGTGGCAAGAGAGACAGTGGTGAGGGGTGGAGGAAGTGCCACACTTTTAATCCATCAGATGTTGTTAGAACTCACTATCATGAGAACAGCAAGGGGATTTTCACCCCCATGATTCAATCATCTCCCACCAGACCCTTCCCCTGGCACATGGGGATTACAATTCAAGATGAGATTTGGGTGGGGACTCAGAGCCAAATCATATCACTACTCCTTTAGCCATGCCACCTTGGGGCAGAGAAGTTAACTGCTAACTTTGAAATCTATACAAAATTGACTCCAATATAAATATGATCTTGAGGAATCATAGGCTCTTATATCTGCGGAGAATCTCAGAGATCGTTTTACCCAACTCCTTCATTTTATAGATGGGGAAGCTTAGATCCAGAGAGATTGTTTCTTACCCAAATTTATATGACAAAGTCATTGTAAAGACCTATAACCTAGCCTTATAACCCCCTGGTCCAGTGTTTTTAGAATTGTACCATGTTACCAGTCTTTTGGATTCATTCATTCCCTCAGAGAGTTAATATTTTCTGAGTGCCTAGTCTGTTTAGGTACTGCCTTATGTGCCAAAATACAACAGTAAACAAAATTTCTACCCTCATGGAACTTACATTCTACTACAGGGAGAAAGAGTATAAACATAATAAATAAATAGTGTAATTTTAAAGAAGCATGGGACAAATGAGTTAAAGGGGATAGGTAGTGCTAGGAGTGGTTGTAATTTTAAGTAGGGTGGTCGAGTTGGGGTAACCCCATTTAGAAAGTGACCTTTGAGGAAAGACTTGAAGGAAGGGAGGAGGTGACACATATGGGTATGGGAGGAACGGCAAGTGCAAAGACCTTACGAGGAAATCCTGCCTTGCATGCTTGAGGAACAGCAAAGAGGCTAGTATGGCTGGAGTAGTGGAGTAGAATAAGAAGAGAGACCTGAGTGAGCACACTCAGCCTCCTCGCCATGTGATGGCCTGTGCTACCTCAGTACTCTGCAGAGTCCCCACATACAAGAAGGTCTCACCAAATGTCCCCCTTGACCTTGGAATTCCAATACTCCAGAACTGTAGGAAATAAAATTACCCAGTTTCAGGTATTCTGTTATAAGCTTAGTCCAGAAAACAGACTAAGGCAGAGAAAGAAGAGCTGTGAGGGTGAGGATCAGGAAGCCAGATTCTCTAGGACCTATACTATAAACACATGGTTTTAATCTGAGATGAGGATGGGGCAGTTATGAGCAAAGGAGTGATATGGACTGGTTTACATTGTAACAGAACCACTCTGGCTTCTGTGTTGACTCACAGTAGACTGCAGGCCAGGGAAGTGAGTTAGGCTGGAAAGTATTACTGAGATTCACTACCCTTGAAGAGATTTCTGTTCAGAGTACACAAAATTAAAATTTTATATGGCTCTTTGTGCTTGTGACTGGTAAAGTCTTTGAGATACCTGAGTAAATGAAACATTAGCCACATGAACTGTTCGATAATTAAAATTAAGCATGAAATAGGGAATTCTCAACACCGAGCTTCTGAGAGTAGTGTGATTGCCTAGAAAACTCACAGGCACAGAAAAGTAAAAATAAACATCAAAATAATTTTTAAAGGCTGATAGCATTAGTAAACAGCAACTGCTAATATGCATTACCTGCAGAAGAAACTAAGAAGAATACAAATAAGATGAATCTCTTAGGGACAATTTCATTAGCAATAAAGATGAACAGAGAATAGCAATGCTTTACAAGATGGTATATGAATTTAATTACCAGTAAATAATATTTATATGGAGTTTACAAAACATGTTTACACATTATTTCATGTCATCTGAATTATAAGCTTATGTATCTTGCAAATGACTAAGCCTGGGCTTCTCACTTCTGGTTCCAGATCCTATGATGGCTACAATAGTCAGTTCTCACCCTGCTATGAAGGAATAACTGAGACTGGATAATTTATAAAGGAAAGAGTTTTAATTGACTCATAGTTCTGCATGGATGAGAAGGCCTCAGGAAACGTACAATCATGGCAGAAGAGGAAGCAAACACATCCTTTTTTTCACATGGCTGCAGGAAGAAGAATGAGTGCCCAGCGAAGAAGGAAGACCCTTATGAAACCATCAGATCTCATAAGAACTCACTATCACAAGGACAGGATGGGAAAAATCGGCCCTGTGATTCAATTATCTCCACCTGGTCCCTCCCAGGACACGTGGGGATTATGGGAACTACAATTCAAGATGACATTTGGGTGGGGACACAGCCAAACCATATCAGTGACTCACACCATTTGCCTACCTGCAGAGCTTAAAACACTTGGTCTGTAACATCTCTACCTACCGATTAAAAATGAAACACTAAAAGAAAGTCAATTTGCCTCATGAGAATTTTCCACAATTTCAGTTAAGGGACTTGCTGTGTTGTGTTAAGCATGTGTTATGGTCAAAATGAAATTAGAGATCCACTAAAAAATGCTTAATAATGCTTATGTAGGTGTGACAAAGATTTGCGGAAGTGTTTTCTTGATTACAAGAGCCATCTCCAGTATCAAAGTAACACTCTTGAGCATTCTGAAGCATGTAGGGTTTATTTACAGTGATACATAAGGTTTGAAAAGGATGCTTTACCAAAAATTTTGTTAATGAAATAGGAATGCAAATAAAGAGGTACATTTACTGGATTGCAACTGGCAACCAAAAGTAACCTTTTTCTAACGTAAACCTTGTATGTTTGTTGCTTTGCTGCATCTCATTTCTTTTGGTAGGTTGTTTTTATTATTCTGTTAGGAGAAAAAAACTTAATTTTGCTTGATTTTCTTTCATCTAGGAGTCATTTAAAGATGTAATGCCACCTTCCTTGCCAAATTTGATTCTGTCTTCCTCACTTATTTTGGTCAACAGAACTTCGTCTTTCCAGTTCTTCTAGCCAAAAATCATCCTTGACTCCCCACTTAGGACTTAATGCACTAGCTGTTTCCTCTGGCAGCTCTTTCCTTATAATAAATCAGTATAATTCCTCTGAACTGAGGCGATCCAAAAAAAATGAGCAACTTATACTTGCAAAGTTACTTTATGTATTTTATTTGATTGTCATCATAGTTAGGAGACTCCACTTTTTTCATTAAAGTTTAAAAGAACGCCTGAAATCAACCCTTAATACCGTAAACACGGAATCAGTATCAAAGGGTTCCTCTGCTATAGGTAAGCAGCGCTCCTCAATAAAAGATCAAGGTGCCTTCTGGTGCTTCAGAGGCTTCATCATTAGGAATCTTTCATTTAAAAAGTGTTCCTCCCACTATACCAGTGAAACCAGCTTTAATACAGAGAAATCAAAACAAAGAAAAATACAGAAAAGTGGGCAACAGCTTTTGAGTATTTTCTTAAAATTTTCCATTTTTCGACTTAGCGCAATAATATAATAAAGGAACATGGGATCCTTTATTATTGTTACCATAGTTTTAAATATTATTTTCATAAAGCTAACCATGTTTATTTAGCCATTTTCTTAGCTTTTGCCATCATGGTTCTTTGAAAATTTTCTTTGTAATTGCTGCAATGATTTTGGAGATCACAGATGCATGCTACTTGCTCAAGTTTATTCTTGGAAGTCGTATTACCAAATTAAAGGTTCTCAACATTTCTCGGGGTACTGCAATTTTTACATTGCATATGATAATTGTTATTACTGAGATCTACATTCCTTTCATCAATTCACAAATACACAATCACAGACATCTTGAGATCTATCATACGTCCAGCTGCGTTCATTTCACAAAATCAGAAGTTAAGCCTAAAGATGTGAACCGAGAAGCCGGACCTCCGGTCTATTTCTCCCTCCTGGATCCACCCCGACTTATTAAGCAGTTAGACCGACCCTTCCATACTCATTCAAGGCAGTGCAGAGCTTTTGCTCCCCTGCCCAGTGGAATCTACACTGGTCCCAGCCTCTCGTCCAACTCCCGTAGGACGCCAAGCAATACGGAGTTCGAGAAGCTCAGAAATCTCCTGAGCCCCACCAGTCCACACTAGGTTGCAAGCCCGCAGCACCTACGCCACGGCGTCAAACCGGAAACCAGAAAAGGTGAAGGCATCGGACGCCCCTCGCCCCAGCCCGGCCACCAGCGACACACACTATCCTTCACTGACGCGCGATGCCGGCCTTTCAGCCCAGACTCATCGAGCGAGGATGCAGCGCTGAGAGGCTTCTAAGGCTCAGGCCCTGCAAAGCCCAGGAGCCGGCTGTAGGTGTCCTTGGCGAATGCCAGACCGCGCGCACCGTCCCAGCAAGTCCCGAGCGAGTGTGGGACAGGCAGCAAATCAGTGCCCCCTGGCCAGGCAGAACGAGTCGAACGTGGAAGTAGGGAGCAGGCGGAGGCCGGCGCGGAGCTGCAGTTAAGCAAGCCGGGTCTGGCTTTGGGCCCTGGGCCTTCCAGCCGGGGACTCTGCGCCTGCGCCCGCCTGGCCGCCGCCCGCTCTCCCGGCGCGGCAGCTGTCTGGGCTGCTGCGCGCCGCCTAGGTGTCTGGGCGATCCATGGGCAAGAGCAAGGGCCACGATGACAGATTACGGCGAGGAGCAGCGCAACGAGCTGGAGGCTCTGGAGTCCATCTACCCTGACTCCTTCACAGGTGACTCCCGCGGCCGCAAGCCTGTAGCCGCCCGGAGGTGGAGTAGGATGGGCAGGAGCTGCCGCAGCTCTGGGCCTCATAGGTTGGGGTGGAGAAGGGGACCTTGAGGCCGCGCGGCCACCTTGCCCTCCACTCTTCTCAAGTTCTTCAGTCACTTACCAGCAACCCAGTGACTTTTTCTCCTTCTCTGCTTGTTCCCGGAAATCTAAAAGTCCGGGTGATGTTGGAGGGTGTCAGGCCTGAAAATTGAGTCGGGATTACTTTGGTTTCTGTGTAACCTACAGCAACCTGAGATTTATAATACATTAAGAGAAAAAATACTCCAAGTGAGATTCGTTTTTCCACAGCCGCAAGGATGTTAGTTTTCACATTTTTACCTTTATTAAGGTAGAAACTGTTTTTCATACGATGCTGTTTTAGTTTATAGGATTCAGAGTGCTGTTTTCAGTTACTCAAATCGGTTTTGAGAGTAGCATAGTCCCTGAAGTCTGTCGGGTTTCTTTTCTTATGAAAAAAAAAAAAAAATCTGGCATTCAGCAGAATGCCTAATGGATAATGTGGCCCAAATTTCCGTTCTGCTATAAATTCATAGGTTGTTAGATTGGAAGGGAGATTAAACATCATCTATCCTGGGGCTCCTGCTCCAAGCCAAGGTCATGGGGGTTCAGGAAAGCTAAGTGGCTTGCTCTGTACTGTCCGCCAGCGAGTTAGCGGCAGGGCTGGTACTGAGTTACGTCCAGAACGCTTGCCTGTTCTTTCACTTTCCAGACATATGGGACTTGGGATTCAGCTCCAGCTGAGATTGAGAGAGCAGAAGATTACTTGGTAGGTTGCGCTAATGTAAAATATTATAATGAGAAGTTCATTAGGTATAATTTAGAGGACGAGATTTCTCTATTAAGCCATGCTTCGGATGATTATAAAAATGCTACATAACTATATCAATATGGCTCCTCTGAGATTTGAGAAGCGGTCAAATAAAGCCAATATGAGTGAGTAGAACCTAGGTGTGTGCATTTACATTCCCCATCCTTTCCTTTGAGTGTTGCCTATCGTTGATAGTCAGAATTTATAGTGTAAGGTATATTACTTTAACTTATAAATTCCAACCCCTCTCCCTTTCATTGTTTAGCTTAGTTTTCTTGGCTTCACCTTTTGACCACTGCTTGCAATGGTAGCAAATTTTGTTCTGCTTTGCCAACAGGCAGATGTCTCTCAGCTATCCCTGTATAGCTCCAGTCCTGTTCATGTTCTCTCTCACCAGCAGTACATCTGTGCTGTGAGGATGTTAAGGGGATGAGTGAAGAGGGGTTTGAGAGTGTCATTAACTGGGTGAGTGTGTATGGAGTCTGGCTCCCTTCTCTATCCTTGCTTATATGTCTATGTCTAAAATAGAATATAGGGTCAGTTGTTGGATATATTCTTAATCATGTTTGGTCATTTCCAGTACTTTGGAAACATACTAGGTATGAACACTGTAGGCAGAGTCAAGACAGCAGGATGTGCTATTCTTTTCATTTCTTTGGACATAAGCTATCCCTCGCTAAATCCTATGCATATAAGCATTTATAAAACTGATATCTTTTTTTGTTTTTAACCCCGAAATAATCTTGTGGGTATTTCAAATTGTACTAGGCCCTGACAGCTCTGGTATAGTTCACTATGTGAAATTCTTATCAGATGCCCAAGTGCTTGAGGATTCTGAGCCAGGGTAATAAAAGACAATTTATGAATCTTTTGATGCATTCAGGTATTCTGCACTATCAGATGAGCCATCTATCTCTAACTCCTGTCAACATTTCTACAAGCTTTGCAATAAATAAATTAAAATGAGGTGTCTTTATTTATAGTTCTTAGGGAACTTTGCCTTCCTAGTGATCATGTTCTTTATGAAAACTCTTGGGGAAAAGGCAGAGGACTTTGAAATAAAATGTTTCCATGTTTGATCTTTTAAAATCTTGGAGATTTGCAAGATTTTCTGTTTTATAGCCTTCTTTTGTATTTATGATTCCATACTTTTGTATTCTCATGCCAGGTTTAAGAAAGAGATCTTGCTTGTGTCAGTTGGCCAAGGAACACTAAATGGGAGTTTTGTAACTTCATTTTGAATCACATTTAATTATTGAATTTGGTTAATGCTCAATACTATTAATGAAGGAAATAGATATACTTTTTTTTTTTAATGGATGACTGAGTGCTTGACAAAGAAGCATTTGTTAAGTACACGTGACCCCATGTGGATGCTGAAGAGACACAGTCCAGCCCATAGACCTAGGCACATAGATTTAGCCTAACCTCAGAATTAATTGCTTTGACTATTTGCAAAGAACTTTTGGTCCAGTGTTGCATTTGTTGTGATTATAACAAATCATAATACAATTTCTTCTTTTTGCCTATTCTGTAGCTTGATTGCACATTGATCCAACCCTCCTAACAACTAGTCTTCCAAAATATAAATGGACTCTCCTGATACCACATTCTCCTTCAGTAGTGCTTCACTTGACAAGGTCCTGCTAAGGTAGTAGAATTTGGTTATTTCAATTTATGTATTGAAATCTCTGGCTGTGGGGAGTTTTATTGAAACAAATTTGTTGGCATCAGGTTAACCAAAAGCCAAGTTTCCTTAATTCTGTTTGCCTTACAAAGAGGAGTACATAATCCTGTATTTCTTTGTCAGTACCTCTAAGCAGCAGCCATTCACATTTGACAGTTATAATTGTATCTTGAGATAGGTAAGAAGTCGTCTTGTAAAAGCAGTTTGTTCTAAGTCATACTTTTTGAAAGGTCAGACACTCCCTAACAACCAGAGGTACTTATTTTAATATGGGCTCTCTCGTATTTTGTGGAAACTAAAGGTAATTTGTGTATCTCTTAATGTACCTTTTAGCTGCTACCTCTGTTATCCCTGTTTTTGACAAATCTTTAATTCTGTCACTTTCACCACCATCTGTCCCCTAACATCTCTCCTGCCCTTCCTCTGTGGCCAACAACTTTCTTTCTTTCTTTCTTTCTTTCTTTCTTTCTTTCTTTCTTTCTTTCTTTCTTTCTTCCTTTCTTTCTTCCTTTCTTTCTTTCTCTCTCTCTCTCTTCCTTCCTTCCTTCCTTTTCTTTCTTTTTTTCTTTCTCTCTCCTTCCTTCCTTCCTTCCACCTCCCCTCCCCTTCCCTCCCCTCCCCTCCCCTTCCCTTTTTTGAGACAAGGTCTCACTCTGTCACCCAGGCTGGAGTGCAGTGCCCCAATCAGCTCACTGGAACCATGGACCTCTTTACTCAAGTGATCTTCCCACCTCAGCCTACAGAGTAGCTGGGATTACAGGCTCGCAGTACCATGCCTGGCTAATTTTTTCATTTTTTATAACAGCAGAGGTCTTGCTTTGTTGCCCAGGCTAGTCTCAAACTCTTGGCCTCAAGCGAGTCTCCCGCCTCCAACTCCCAAAGTGCTAGGGTTATAGGCATGAGCCATTGCACCTGGCCCAGCTTTACTCTTTTTCTCAAAAAAATTTTTTTTTGAGAGAGAGTCTCCCTTTGTCGCCCAGGCTAAAGTACAGTGGCACCATCTTGGGTCACTGCAACCACCACCTCCCAGGTTCAAGCAATTCTCCTGCCTCACCTTCCCAAGTAGTTGGGATTACAGGGTGTGCCACCATGCCTGGCTAATTTTTGTATTTTTGGTAGAGACTGGGGTCTCGCTATGTTCCCAGGCTGGTCTTGAACTCCTGGCCTCAAGTGATCCACCCACTTCGGCCTCCCAAAGTGCTAGGATTATAAGCGTGAGTCACCATGCCTGGCCCTCAAAAGTATTTTGAATTACTTACAGTGGTGGAAGTCTGGCATCCTTAGTGAAGACTAATCTTTCTTCTACTTACCCTAACTCACAGTAATGCATGGTAATGGGATTAGTCCTTTATCAGAACTTAGGAATTATCTATTTTTGTGAATCCAATTAAGTAACTTTCCCATCCCTATTTTAGTTACTGCCCAACTTTGAAATATCCCTTTTTCTGTTTTTAAAAAATACTTATTTTAATAGGATTAGGTTCATCTGTGACAGAAAACCCCCAATAACATTGGTTTTTAAAAAGGTAAAAACTTATTTTGCTCTTGCACATAAAAGAGAGTTGTGGCAGCTCTATTTCCAGAATTCCTCAGGGACACATCTTCTAATGTAGCTCTCTGTCATCCCTAAGATGTAGTCTTACACTCATGGCCAAGATGGTGACATTCCATTTCCAGGAAGCAGGATGAATAAAGGAAGGAAGAAGAACAGAGAAGTAAGAGATGGCAGTTTCTTAAGGAAATTTCCTGGAAACTGTCAGAGGGCATATCTACTTCCATCTTTTTAGTGGGAACTTAGTCATTTGGTGAGAGCTAGCTGGAAATGAAACTGGGAAATGTAATCTTTATTCTGGTAGTCAGTATGCTCAGTTAAAAATGGCATAACTTAAATAAGAGTGGACATTGGGAGACTTTTAGCAGTACTTCCCAAAATCTTTTTTCTTTGCCGTACTTGCTTCACGTTTTTTTCTCTATAGTGGCAACTTTATGTAGTGTCCTTGGACAAATCACTTAGCCTCTCCAAGCATTAGTCTCTGTATCTGTTTAATGAGAAATAATGTAAGTGAAAATACCTTATACCTTATAATTGTAAAACAAACATATGATACTCTTTACTAGAAATACCATCTTAGTTGTTGATTTTTCCACTAATATGGCTTCATAATTTCTTGTCTCTTTCAACTAATGATTTTGATTTCCACTTTTTTTTAGCTGCACATGGGCGTTGCCACACCTTGAAAATGCCATCTCTAACATTTTGGCCTCTGAAAATTACTCCTTCCCATAACCTTTGTACCCTGTAGTTCTTTTGTTCCCATGCTTGTATTGAACATGCGTCTCATGATTTCTCATGGATTGATAGTTCATCAGTTTCTTTCTGGTCCATTTTGCCTCCCTGTTCTATCTGGCTCCCCAGGTCCGGTAGTTCACTGATATTCTTGCTAACATTCCCATATCTTTTGGTTTCCTCATTTACCAAATAGTTACTATATGCATTTTTTTAGGATCTCAGCTTGGGGAAACAGACATCAGACAAATTTAGGGAGAGGGGATGGTCTGAGTTGTTTCAGAAAATTTAGGAGTAATGACAAGTTAACAAGTAAATGAGACTAGGGAAAGGGTATTCCAGCCTGGGACCCACATATGCAGAAGCAGGACTCTGAGGGATCAGAATATGTTCAAAGGACAAGTGATTTGGGTATTGCTAGAACATGAAGTGAGAAGTGAGAGTCATGGAAAATGAGACTTGACCAGTAAGCAGGGACCACATCACAGAGGGCCTTGTCAGGGACTTAGATGTGATCTGACAGGGCAATAGTTCATTGCCCACTTTATTCCCACACAGACAATATAGTGCATATTGTAGACACTGCCACATCAGACTCAGATTCTGATAGGTAGGGTGGCTTCACAGATAAAATAGACTTTGAGTTACGCATATTTTTTAGTGTGTTATTTGTGATTCTACCCCTTTCTCAGAACTCATTCCAACACACTTTATATGGATAGGGAACTGCTGCTGTAAGCAGGTAACAATGTGATAAAATCTGCTTGCTAGGAAACTGACAAGAGACAGTGGGCAGGATGTGGTAGAATGAGGAGAATCATTCTTCATATGCTCTTGAAACTCACTTCCCTTGATTTTCATAACACTGTTATCTCTTGAGTTTGTTATTACTTCCTCTTACTTTGTTTTCCAAATTGAGAATTCCTTAAAAAGCTTATGTTGGCTTTTATTTCTCTGTGTTACATTTCTGACGATCTCATTTAGTCTAATGGCTTTAGCTATCACCTCTGTCTAGATGATCCCAAATTGAATTAAAGCCCAGCTCTCTTTGCCACCATTCGCCCATTTCTGATTGCATGTTCAGCACTTCTAACTGAAAGTCCTAAAGTGTCCTTAAAATATATCATGTCTGATTTTTTTGTTACTACTCATTTTTGTTAGTGGCATCACATTCTCAGCCTGCAGCCTGCCAACTTAAAATATCATCATCACCATTTCCTGCTATTCCCATTGCTGCCGACCTAGTTCAGGACCTTATTACCTTTGCCTGGATGATTGCAATAGTGACCTAGTTTCATACTGCCTGTAGTCGTCTCCCTCCTTTCATTTTATGTGCTGTTGTTAGATTTGTCTTCCTATGTTTTGAGAACAATTCTGATCATATTATTGCTAAAAAAAAGATTGTGCGCAACTAAACTTTCAACTGTATTTTCACCTAGTTTTCTTCGCTCACATATAAGTTCAGCAAATGGAATAATTTCTTATTCCCTATATATATCTTTAGCTTTCCCACCATTATGCCCTTGCTTCCATGGTGCCTCAAGTGCATTTCCCTTCTCCATCTTTGCTTGCCAATATGCCACCCATGATTGACAGCCTAGCTCAAATGACTTTCTTGGAATTTCTCAGCTGGAAATATGTTTTCTTTTTAAATGATGCTCTATATAGTTTATTCTGTTTGTTCAGTTACTACCTGATAACCTTGGACAAATTATTTAAAAGCTCTGTATCTCAGTTTCCACATCTGTAAAATTGGGGTGATAGTATATTTAATAGTTTTTAAGACATATTTTACACTTAACATCTCTGAAATATGAACTTTTCTTATAATCAGTTACATGTCGGTTTAGTTGGCAGCTTATTTTTCTTTCTTAGTGGTATGTAAAGCATATCTCATAACTTGATGGCATTGAAAATTTAGTGAATTATAGTATAAATCATGGTCTTGTGCCAGAAGTACAGGATTTTCATGTTAATGCATAGCATAGCACAAGCACAAAGTGATGCTCAGTAAATGTTACCTGTTGTAATTGAGTATTGGTTACCCCTGACCTATAGCCTCAGGGAGTCATAGAAAGTGGTAATAAGTTGGAATGTCATTGGGCTGATCCCTTATTTCTATAGTTGCAGTGTTTACATTTCATGACTTGTAAATGTTAAAGTTGGTCATGAAAGGAAATAAGAATGAAATACATCAACTATATTTTATGTATATTTGTAAAATATAGACAAGCCCAACCATATTATGGCTCTATTATAATAACCTTTCGGTGGGCTGAAACTTTTTTCAGCATGGGCTGGACTACCCAAAACCTATTAAAATATGAATCTACTGAGTCTTTTATCTAACACTTTTCTAGTAATCACAGGTGTTCATCATTTCTTAAAGTACCTTAAATTCAATTAAAATGAAGACATCTATCTTGAAAATAATTGGTTTTTGGGGTTTTCTTTTTTTGAGACAGAGTCCTGCTCTGTCGTCCAGGCTGGAGTGCAGTGGCGCAATCTTGGCTCACTGCAACCTCTGCCTCCCAGGTTCAAGTGATTCTTGTGCCTCAGCCTCTGGAGTAGCTGGGATTACAGGCATGCGCCACCACGCCTGGCTATTTTTTGTGTTTTTAGTAGTGATGAGGTTTCACCATGTTGGCCAAGCTGGTCTCGAACTCCTGGCTTCAAGTGATCCGCCCGCCTTGGCCTCCCAAAGTGCTGGGACTACAGGCATGAGCCACTGTGCCCGGCCAGAAAATACTGTTGATAATATATATTTATGATGGCTTTAGAAAGTTCCCAGGTAGGAAAAGTTGAATAGTTCCCATGATTACTTCTTCAGTAATCCATTGCTCTTTCATTCTGAAAAAGTCTGCAGAGCTGCTGCCAACCTTGACAAGTACCAGTGCTTCCTGGACAGGGAGTGAGGCATAGGCTTTTCTCATAGGCTTAGCAGCCATCCCTGGTAGCTTGAAGTTTCCTCGTTTACTTTTCAAATGGTTCTGAGTACAAGTTTTCTTTGTTACTGTTTTTCCTCCTTTCATTCTATTCATTTAGTTCTTGTTTTATTGGGGCAATATTAATTGGGTTTCTAGATACTGCCAGATACTGATCTAGAGCTCTCATAGAGTTGTTATAGCATTCTTGTTGAGGAATAGATGATAAACAGAGATTAGTATTAGATAGACATAGGCTATAAAATGACATACAAAGCTTTGTTATTTATATAAATGTTGATTTATGTGTCTTGTCTTGCTTAGTAAATTACATGCAATCTGATGTTTACATTCATAGCTAATTCATTTTATAATTCTATGAAAGATGGTAGAGGCTTAGTAAGCATATGTGAAAGAAAGTTTGGTTTTAGAGATGATGTGGTAGAGAATGACAGCAAGAAGACATAAACTTTAACAAATCGGTATTTACTGTTTGTCATGGAGATTCTGAGTTATATCTCACAATATATAAGTATAAAAATCAGTGAAACATGAGTATCAGTGGGTAGTTTCAGGTGAGAAACATGAAACTCTTTGCCATTATTTTTGGGATTTTTTAAGAATGTAATTTTCCATGTATAGGTGGAGATTTTAAAATAAAAGGTAAACTACCTCATTTTTTCAGTTGACTTGGTAAAACTCCAAGAGGGTTATCTACCATAGTTATTTCTTTCCAGATTAAAGACAACCCTCCATTTAAATAGAAAGTTGATGGTAATTTTATCATTTCAGTGTTCTGTTCAGTCTGTATTTGTGGAAATGGAAATATAGCCTAGGGACCAGTTTCTAGGACTGGGTACTGATAATTTGCTAATAAGGAAAAGCATCTGCCTTAGAAAGCATTTCAATAACTTCTGTGTGTATTTTCTTGCAGTATTATCAGAAAATCCACCCAGCTTCACCATTACTGTGACGTCTGAGGCTGGAGAAAATGATGAAAGTAAGTCTCATAAAAAATACTCGTGGTTTTTCTAAATTTCTCAGGAATTTCACTCATTCTGTAGGCATTATGCTGGATATTGTCGTGTGGAGGTGCTAAGGGGCTGTTACGAATCTACTATGAATGTTGTATATTTCTAGTCAGAATTTACTGTGTGAACATGACTTCTAGGGAAATAGAGAGGAAATTAATGAAATATAGTCTGGCACAATAAGCTTAGTTTTTAAAAGTGAAATAGTAATATTAATAATACAGCAGATGAAAAAAGGTAGGAAACTTTTGTTTTGTTCAAAGCAATACTTCACGTGCAAACATATTTCAGTGGTTGTGTGGTTCCTTTGAGTGACTATTATTTTTTCATGGCTGTTTTTCTCTTTGAACATTTAGATTGTTCACTGGACATTTGCTGTTATAAATGGGGCTGGATATATGTCTGTCTGCATGTTTCTGTCTCTTTCTTTTGAAATAACGTAACTATAAAAACCAATAAATTAAAGTTAAATAAATTAAATTTGGAGATGTTTGGGGGAATGGTATCTGAAGTTTATTTCTACTTTTAGTCACGTTAGTTGATATGGTAATTTGATAAAAAGGTTATGTAAATTGGAACTAACAACCCTACACATTTTTTTGCCCCCTTTGAAGCTAGTAAACCTAAATTCTGCCAGGAGCAGTCATTAATAGCCAACTTTTATGGTATTACTTGATAACTCCAAATCTGTCTAGTATACTTGAAAATGAGGTTTGCATTCACACATTATTGAAATCTGAATTAAAAGGATATTGAATACATTTATTTACTACCAAATTGATAACTAATATACTTTTGCAGATTGGTATCTAAAATTTTTTCTGTAATGCTTTAAAGCATGAAATAAATACTATACTGACTGTTCTTCAAACCATTTAAAATTTTCCTTTGTAAATAAGCCAGTGGCATGATTTGGGCTTCATATGATGCCATTATGGGTTCCAAAATGGTGTGGTGATGCTCATTGGTAAATAATCCAAATAAAATTTTCTTTAAGATTACACTGAAATGAAAAATAAAATATAAAATTTCTTGTGAGAGCTCCCATATTCTGAATAATAGCTTTATTAGGAGCTAGTAATAGCTCTATGAAATAGGTGTACTCAGTGCATTATCCACCATACTTTCAAAATTATTTCTTTGAAACTAAATCCTGCATTGTACTTTTTTTTCCCCAAAAAACTCCTTTTTAGTGAACAAACTAGTAGAAAAGTGGGCAAAGGGCATTGATGTACAATTTCTAAAGGTAGTATTAAAAGAACGATCTCACAGGTAATTAAAAATGCAAGCTAAAATAATATATCCAGCAAATTATTAGTATTGGAAGATAGCATTATGCTGTTTGGAATATGAATCGAAACACATGTTCAGGAGAACTATTGGAATCATGAAGCAGGAGACTTTGAAAATGTTCATATTCTTTGATACAATGACTACTGTATTTATGGGTATCTATTCTAAGCACAGTATCATAATACAAAATAATACATGCAAGGATGTTTATAATGTCATTGTTTCTATCTTAACTAATAAACAGTGACATACTTATAAAGTGGAAATATGGTTGTATTGAATAAAGACTTGGAAGTATTCTCATGTTATTTTTGAGATTTTATATTTATATATGAATATGTACATTTTAAGCAAAATTTTATCCATCTATACATAAAATTTTGTTTAAAATGTAAATATATGCAGATAAAAATAATGTCGTTTTATGAAATATTTTTAAGATACTTAAAATATACCAAAATGGAAATAGCGATCTCTTCCTGATAATGGGATTATTTGTTATTTTATTTTTCCATTATTTTATTCCTAAATTTTCCCTACTGAATGCCTTTTACTTACAGTAGAATCAGTTTTTTTTTTTTTTAAACTTAGTTATTTAAATGGTTAAATGCATTTTAATATACCTGCATGGTGAAAATCAATTTGCAATTATTTACACTAAGTGTTAAAGAATATTCTCAGGATATAATGCACATGAAGCAAATCCAGTATAAAGCTCTATTCATAGAAAAGAGGAAGAAACTAATTTGCCACAATGATAAACTTTATTTTTTTAATTTACTTTTTAATTTTTTTGGTAAGAACATTTAATATCTAATCTCTTGGCAGTTTTTAAGTATACAGTACATTATTCTTAGCTGTAGTAATAATGCACTACAATAGATCTGAAGTTATTCATCCTGTCTTAAACCTTTTATCCTGTAACTGATATCTCCCCATCCCTAATATCAGTTATAAAATATCTTCTTTCATGTATGATTTTATTCATTTTCGTCTTCTCCCTTTTTTCTAGTCTAGCTGTTTCGTTAGACCTTTTCTATTGTTTTTCTGATGTATTTCATTTATTTCTGCTCTGATCTTTATTATTTTCTTCCTTGTGCTGATTTTATGCCCAGTTTTTTCTTTTTCTAGTTCCTTGAGGGGCGTGTTAAATTGTTTCTTCAGATCTTTATTTTTATTTGATTGTAGGCATTTATTGCTATTAACTTTCCTCTTAGAACAGCTTTTGCTTCAACCCATAAGTTTTGGTATGATGTGTTTCCATTTTCTTTTTTTTTTTTTTTTAATTTTTAAAATTTTAAATATTTTTTAGAGACAAGGATCTTACTCTGTTGCCCAGGCTAGAGTTCCATGGTGCTATCTTAGCTCACTGCAGCCTCCAACTCCTGGGCTCAAGCAGTTCTCCCACCTCAGCCTCCCAAATAGCAAGGACTACAGGCACATGCTACCACTCCCAGCTCAATTTTTCAACTTTTTGTAGAGATGGGGTCTCACTCTTGCCCAGGCTGGTCTTGAACTTCTGACTTCAAATGATCCTTCTACCTTGGCTGTCCAAAGTACTGAGATTACAGGCATAAACCCCAGCGCCTGGCCATGTTCCATTTTCCTTTGTCTCAAGATATTTTTAAAGTTCCCTTTAAGTTTCTTCTTTAATGCATTGATTGTTTAAAGTCTGGGAGGTAGTAGGAATGGTGAGATGCTGGCCAAAGGGTACAAAGGTTCAGTTATACAAGATGAAATAAGTTTGGGGATCTAATGCACAACATAGTGACTATAATTAATTATAGATAATACTGTATTGTATACTTGAAATTTACTGAAAGAAGTGATCTTAAGTGTTCTCACCACATACACACACACACACAAATCATAATGATATGAGGTGATGTTAATTAGCTTGGTTCTGATAATCATTTCACAATATATATGTATATCAAAACATCACATTGTACACCTTAAATATATACAATTTTTATTTGTCAAGTATACCTTAAGAAAGCTGGGGGGAAGAAATAAAATGGAAAAAAAAAATCTTGTTCCACCAATAAAACTAAAAATGTGCTAATAAAAGAAGAAAGGAAAATGCCAGAAGATACTGTTTCTTACTGACCTCTAACACTTAATCTTTTGCAATTTTTGGTTCATAAAATTCCTTGTTAATATCATAACATGAAAAATAAAATATCAAACCTGCAAATTTTAAAGTGCTTTTTTCCCCCGTCCATGAAGAGCAGTATAAATTTGTATTGCCTCATCAAAATCAGATTTTAATAATATAAAATGTGAGTTACACAAAAGATGGCACTCTGGGAAAAAGGTCATTGTGAGTAATAAAAAGTCTTAACAGAAAATGTTTAGCACTACTGCTTAGTTGCAGACTGCCTGGTGGAATTGAAAACTCAATGGCCTGTGCTGCAGAGAGGCACCTTGCACTGACATGCCCATAAGAGTTTTACTTCCATACAAGTGTGAGATCCGTAAATTGACACAGACTAAAAGAGTGAGTGAGAATATATAGATGAATTAGGTTAAAAGTTTCCCATATAACCTTTTATACTCTCGAGGTCTAAACGGTGCCATCCAGCCACTAATTAGCCCTGTTGACATTGTGTGGATTCAAATATAGATTCGAGGGCTATAGCCAGATCTTCTGCAGGTAGGAACTGGCTCTGGTAGAGGCTGAAAATGAGCATACGGTAGTACTTTTTAAAAATATGTTGTATTCAGTGCCTGTTTATCTTAGGAAAGGTTTTTAAAAAGTGACGTTTATCCACCCTCTTTCTCAGACATGCAGTCTGGTAAAATACCAATAAGTGGTAAATGTGCTTCACGTGTAAGTGTGATTTTTGGTATTCCCATGATTTGTTTCATGTATCTCTTTGTGATATGTGTTGTTTACATTAGTGATTATCCATCTGGTCTCTTAATAACCTTTTTCTTTGTAGGAAAATCTATTGTGCTACTTTCTACTGATTCAGCAAAGATATCTACCTCTTTACTTTTAAGGTATTCACATCAAACTCTTATCTTGTGTCTTAGCTGTCCAGACTACCCTCAAGTTTACATACAGTGAAAAATACCCAGATGAAGCTCCCCTTTATGAAATATTCTCCCAGGAAAATCTAGAAGATAATGATGTCTCAGACATTTTAAAATTACTAGCATTACAGGTAAGGAAATAATAATTTTATGTTTTGTAGCAGCATTTATTGGCCTTAAATATTACATATTAATTTCAAGAGTTAGAAAATGCTATTGTGTAAACAGAACATTGACCAAGTGGAATTCATGTTACATAATCACAGAGCATCTTTATTTTTGTTTCCTACTGTCCCTTTAAAATTTGAGTAATAGAATTTGTCCCAGTGCCCCTGCTTGAAACTCCGTCAGCCTCATGGCTTTTTCCCTCATGTCATTAGTGATAAAAAGTCCAACGGGTACTTTAAGTTGTAAACAGTGTTTTGATTTGGTTTTTAGAATGCCTAGTCCCATATGTAGCTACAATTTTCAACTTTTTAAAAAAATTAAAACTTCTTCCCTCTCTGACTTTTACATGCTAGTTGCCTGCAGTCTGGGAAAAGGACTGGTAATTGATTTTTTTTCTCCCATCTCTCATCCTCCCAAAGCTTACAGACAACAATAATGGCTTATGACCCCTCTGTGAGGGGAGGCTTGTGTGGAAATAAAAATGGATATTAAAAAAAGTTTTTACTGGATTAATTTTATTGTGGGATAGGCTACCTGTAATCTGGGCTTGGCAGGTATTTAAAATATACTCATGCTTGGGTAGAGAGTTTTCATGGGGTTCTTCAGAGTAGAGAGTAGGGAGGGGGGTAAAATTCTTACTCCACCATCTTAAAGTCAGAAGTCCTACCTTTATTTGTTTACTCTAAGAAGAATTGACAGAAAACATATCTCCACCTTATATGTGACTTACATATTCTAAAGACCAGTGGTCACCATAATGTTGATGTTATAAAAATATCTGGAGCTGTTGTACAATGAGGAGTGAAAGAAGATATATCAGATAGGAATTTTTGCTGATGTTGGGCCCTATTCACCTTGTTACCTTGCATGAAGTTATGCTAATTCTAACATCTTTTTTTATATATTTTTATTTTTTTTGAGACAGAGTCTTGCTCTGTCACCCAGGCTGGAGGACAGTGACATGATCATGGCTCATGCAGCCTTGAACTCCTGGGCTCAAGTGATCCTTCTGCCTCAGCCTCCCAGAGTGCTGGGATTACAGGCATGAACTACCTTGCCCAGCTCTTCGAACATCTTTTAAAACATTGCAGAGAACCTGGGATGGTTATGCTATATTCAGTCAGTCATACCTTAATGTAAATTATTCAGTCTAAGTGAATTTTTCCATGTTTTTAGTATTTTGTTTGTACTCAAACTGTCTCTTTTCAAAAAGGCTGTTTTGATTTATTTGACACCTGCCTGACCCTCAGGTGTGATCAGGGAGTATTTGTCCTTTGTTTTCCAAAAAAATAATTGTTATAATTTTCCGGTATCAAAATAATAAATTCATATTGCAGAAACTCAGAAGATACAAAAAATCATGAAGAAGAAGAAAATAAAGATGATTTTTAATTGTACCAACCATGTATAATTAATTGTCTATTAACATTTTGATGTGATCTAGTGTGAGACTTTTTTTCCTTATGGTTATATACATAGTCCCCCTCTCCCACCCAAGTTTGATCATTTTATGCATAATGTTTTATAATATCCTCTTTTGCACATAATATATGTGAGCATCTTTTCATTTCAGTTAAACATATATGAGTCATTATGTTTGGTAATCGTATAGAATTTCATTGTATGTATATGTAATTACTCATCTTTTTGTAAAACAGTTTACAGTTGTCTTTCATTTTTGCCTGATATATAATTAACAAATAATTAAGAATTAGTATATAATTCTTCCAACATTCTTATATATCACTACTTGTAAGTCCTTAGAGCAGGTTCTCTTTTGTACTCCTAGTGCCTTGCACATAATAGACACTCAAATGTTTGTTGAATAAATGAAAAGAATGAATTGCTGATAAGTATGGTAGTTCAGTGTTTCCTGGAAGTACGATTGCTGGATTAAAGGGAATGCATACTTAATAATTTCATACATATTGCTAATTTGGCCTTCAAAAAGGTTGTGCCAATTTATGATCTCACTGTAGTCATTGTGGTATCTGTTTTCTCACATTTGCTAATACCAGATATTTACACTTGGACATAAAATGATGACAAGGTGAAAATGGAATGTAATTATAACTTGCATTTTAAAAATACTAGTGATGTGGAACTAGTATGACTTCCGAGTTATCCAGTTTCCATGTGAATGATTATTTTTTTGCTTTTCTATCGGAATACTTAACTTTTCTAAAAGATATCCTACTTTTATTGGATATGAAAGTTTTGTTATTGAAATGTGTCAAGCATTAGGTTGAGTGAACAAGAAAGACACCATCCCTGGTCTCACAGATTTTTTTCTCTGGTGAGCAGTGTGGATTAGCAAATTGGAAATCATTATTCTGTATGAAAAATACTATGACAGAATCTTATGAAATATAAGATTATATGGGTTGACATAGACAAAGTTCTGTAGAAGCTTCCAGGAGTAGCTGAGAGCTGTAGGAAGAGTTGGCCAGGAAATAGAGTTGAAGAATTTCAGGATAGAGGAACCAACTTGTTAAAGGATATTGAGGTGAGAGAGAGCAAGTGATTGATTATTTCTCCTAGAACTTCTAGTCACACAACATTTATTGAACTTAGGATTTGAAGTTGGTGGTGATAAGTGGTGTAACTAAAGGGCTACTTTCTTCTTTGAAGGGTCTCCTAAATGTTCACAAAATATGTATTTGGTCCTGATTGGTTTGCGAAGCTATGAAGGGGTTTTAAGCAAGACACTGACTAGATCAGTTTTGTGGTGCTTCAGTTTATAAATTGATTCGTTCTCTCTGTGACTCTCTGTGTGTGTGTGTGTGTGTGTTTATGTATGTATGTATATATTGAGTGGTCAGGGGAGGTTGATGTTAGGTTTTAAGATCATAGCTTTTAAGAAGACCAGTTAGGAGTTTCTTGTATTCCAAGCTGAAAATGTTGGTACTCCAGGCTAGGCTTATAACAGTGTTGATGGACAGACTTAAATGACGTTTAGGAATAGGTAAGTAGCAGTGATGGAGCTTATGATGGGATGGGGATGTTCAGGCTGGGTGGGTGGTGGTGTGATTTGTGGAGATTCATAATCCAGGAATAGGTTTTGAGGAGAAGATGATGGTTGTGTGTTGAGATGACTGTGGGACATCAAGTCACTGCCCAAAATAGTCAGTTTTAATATGGGTTTGTCACTCAGGAGAGAAGTTTGTTTAGTCATAGATTTAGGATGGTTAGCATAGAAACACCACAGAGAAGCCCTAGTGAATTTGATTGTAGGAGCTAGCTTGAAGCCTAGTACTCATAGAGGTCCCAGGAGATGCAATACCTACTCAGATGCTGCTGAGGCCAGCCCTGTCAAAGAAATGCCTAGTAATCTCTGCTTCTAGCACTGAGATTCTGGCTAGTATATTTTGAAATTATTTTTGTCTTCTTCATTGGAACCCTATCTTGTTATTTTTTTCTGCCTTCAAATGACCAACTTCCTAATAGCCTTTTGAGTTATATCCTTTTCATGAGTTCGAGATTCTTTTATATTTGGTTTTAAACCATTTCAAATCTAAAGAAAAAAAGGTTGATATAGACAAACTACAGTATTTCTTACATTCTTTATTATTATATTATTTTAGAAATCACTCTGGCCTCAATGCAGTTCATTGTCACAGCTCTTAAAATAGAAAGAACTAAAATACTGAAAACATGCTGGAGAAAGGATGTTACTAGTTACTATAGGAAACAGTTTTCTGAATTTTTACCTATATGATTATTAAACAGAATTTGCTGAAACACAGTATCTGTTTCAGGTTGGATATGGCACATTTACATGACTTTTTAAATAAGATATTATTATTTATATATATGCTCACTTAAATGATCTTTTATTGAACTGTATGAACATAGAATATAACCAAATTAGTAATTATTATAAATGTATGGACTTTTATTTTTCTGAGAGTTATTCCTCATCACCTTTTTGTGTTACACAGGCTGAAGAAAATCTTGGTATGGTGATGATTTTTACTCTAGTGACAGCTGTGCAAGAAAAATTAAATGAAATAGTAGATCAGATAAAAACTAGAAGAGAAGAAGAAAAGAAACAAAAAGAAAAAGAAGCAGAAGAAGCTGAAAAGGTATATTTAAAAGCCTTGTTTTCTTTTATTATTTCTTAAATCAGTTTTCAGTTGCTTGGTTGGGTTTTTTAAATCAATAACAGTATTTTTTTTGGAAATCACAAAAATAAATAGAAGTAAATTTTAGTAAAGTTTCACTAAAATTGTAGAAGTCCCTCATTTGGTTGGTGGCATAGCATGAGTAATGAATGATAATCAGTAAAAAGTTAGTAAAACTCAGGCAGATAAGACCAAGAAGTATAAAGATTTCACCTATGATATAGAGCCAGGGGTGTCCAATTTTTTGGCTTCCCTGAGCCACATTGGAAGAAGAAGAATTGTCTTGGGCCATACATAAAATACACTAACAATAGCTGATGAGCTAAAAAAAAATTTGCAGGAAAAAAACATGTTTTAAGACAGTTTACGAATTTGTGTTGGGCCACATTCAAAGCTGTCCTGGGCTGCATGTGGCTCTCAGGCTATGGGTTGGACAAGCTTGATATAGAGTTTAGAATTATAAATCCCCTATACTACAGTGAATTAAATAGTTACTACATGTAAAGAAAACCTCATATTTTGAAATGAAGTGATAAAGCAATGATTTAGTATTAGAAATTGATGTGTATTCAAAACATACCAGTTTTGACAGTGTATTAGTTCGTTTTCATGCTGTTGATAAAGACATACCCAAAACTGGGAACAAAAAGGGGTTTAATTGGACTTAGAGTTCCACATAGCTGGGAAGGCCTCAGAATCATGGTGGGAGGTGAAAGGCACTTCTTACATGGCAGCGGCAAGAGAAAAATGAGGAAGAAGCAAAAGCAGAAACCCCTGATAAACCCATCAGATCTTGTGAGATTTATTCACTATCATGAGAATAGCATGGGAAAGACAGGCCACCATGATTCAGTTACCTCCCCCTGGGTCCCTCCTACAGCACATGGGAATTCTGGGAGATACAATTCAAGTTGAGATTTGGGTGGGGACACAGCCAAACCATATCAGACAGCAACAACTTTCTTCTTAACAATGAATAGCTATGGTGGTAAATACAGTGAATACATTGCATATTATCTTTCTTTCTTGTAATAAGAATAAAAAATGGACTACTCCAAAGTATGTTGCCAAAACCAATGAGAGTAGCCAGTGCAGGCAGAAATCAGTTTAAATATTTCAAAAATTCAAACATTAATTTTTCTGTTTTTCTTATAAGGGGTTATATTGATATGTTTAAAAGATACTGTTAGGATTTATTAAACTGCTGTTTCATTAATCTGGTGACTTTTTTTTTTTTATTTCCTAAGCAATTATTCCATGGTACTCCAGTTACAATTGAGAATTTCTTAAATTGGAAAGCCAAGTTTGATGCAGAACTCTTGGAAATTAAAAAGAAAAGGATGAAAGAAGAAGAACAAGCAGGAAAAAATAAATTAAGTGGTATGATTCCCCTGCCATTCCTGTTCTTCCTAAACCCTCCTGTATCATTTTTTATATAGCAAGAGGATCATTTGGTCAGATTTCTGTAAGAAAATAATATACATAGGCATCTAGGACAAAAAGAGAAAACATATCTACCAGATGATATTTCTCCACTCATAATTTGTAATTAATTTTTATGGCTTATCTTTGATATAAGTATTATAATTACTAGATCCTGTGATAGAAGGACATTCAGGATCATGTCTTAGAAGTAGTAGAGTCAAACCCATTTGTTTTTCTAGTACCCCAAGGCAGACTGGGTTTTCACTTGTTCCATTTTAATGCAGATACATTTCATATGCCACTTAGCTACTGAATAAATTCAGAAATTTATTGAAATTCACAGAAAAAGAGGTTTTCAAATTTGCTTTCTAAGTATTGTAGTGAAAATGGAGAAAAACTATGCCATTTGAATTAAACGTACTTTTTTTTTTTTTTAGGGAAACAACTATTTGAAACAGATCATAATCTTGACACATCTGATATCCAGTTCTTGGAGGATGGTAAGATAATAGTAGAATTCCACATGTAGGACAGGCACAGTAGCTCAAACCTGTAATCCCAGCATTTTGGAAAGCCAAGGCAGGAGGATTGCTTGAGCCCAGGAGTTTGAGACCAGACTGGGCAACATAGTGAGACCCTGACTCTATTAAAAAAAAAAAAAAAAGAATTCCACATGTATATAATGTAGTCTCTTTAATTTTGAACCATGAAAATCAAACTGAACTTTATTTATTGTACATTTTTCCTCCCAAGGCTGTTAAAAAATACATTTTGGAGAATAAATTCTAGTGGTTGACTAATTTATACATTTGAAATTAATGTTGTAATTCTATAGCAACATATATTTTAAATTTTTTGGTAACTTAAGCAATATCAAAGATAGAAGTAGACAATGATGATCACACCAGCCTCTCACAACTAGTAAACCAGGTTATTGTGACTCAGGTGACCTGTTTTCTTCAAATTTCTAGTATCATAAATCTGTGAAAACTATTCTATGGACTGTCATGGAGCTTGTAAAAACCTCATGTTTAACTCCTAGCATCCCCTCTCACCAGACTTTCATATGACTCTTGCTGTGTTTGGAGCATCTAGTCCCTTGTGCTTTTCTTCTACCACCTATCCTCTTCCATCTATCCATCATCGATTCATTCAGAAATATTGATTGCACTGTCCTGGCCACTGAGGATACAGAAGAGTACAGTATGGGCCAGTTCTCTCCCCTCGGGAGCTTATGGCCTGCATGTGTTTTCTTAAACTGGGCTCCATACTCAGTCACACCTTTGATAGCACTCTAGAGTTCCGTACTTCATTAACCTTTTGTTGTATCTGTCTTGCCAGTTGGGAATCCTTTAGCTTCTGGCCTTTCAGCCTTGTTCTGGATTACCTGCTGAAGAAGGTTAAGAAGCAGTATTGATATAGCTTACTGCTAAATGCTTTCTAATCTAAGCTAGGCCTTTACTGATAGGCAACATTTTAAAGTTTTTGATACCTTTTCCTTTTCTGATTTCAATGTTTTGTCATTTTCACCTGGATTTTTGTGGTAGTTTCTTAAATTATTTCCCTAAACCTCTTCCTCCTCCTAGTGCCATTACCTATTCTATAGTCAGTCACTCCCTATGAGATGGTATTCCTAAAACCCATATTTAATCATACAATTTCTCTCCTTAAAATCCTTTGATGGTTTCCACTGCTTATAGGGAGAGAATGACCTACACAATCTTTCTCAATCTGGCCCTCATCTACATTACTTTCAGGTATTTTTTCTCAGGAATTTCCAGTTAGAATTATTCAAGGTCTTATATTTTCTCTCTGCCTTTGTGTATACTTCTACCTAAAATTGCTTCATCCTGGCTCCTTTTCTTCTTGGTGGATTCAAATTTATCATGAAGATATTTCAGACTTCATTTGCTCCATGATGCCTTTGCTATGTCTCCTAGACAGAGCCAGTTATTCTTTGGCCAGGACTTAATTGTATTACCTACTTCAGACACACTGAAGAGTGAAGATGTTTAATGCAGAGCCTGGGTATTGTTTCCTATAGGCTTTAGACATTGTAACTGAAGGCATACCATTGGTTAAAAGGGGAACTGGGTGAGAATGAAGATCAAATCAAATCAATTAATTAACAAGTATGGCTGAGCTTTAACGATGTGCTTATCTACCACTACTGGAAGAGATAACTCCTCATACAGGTCCCATGATCAGTGATAATCAATTTTCTATAACCAGGAGAACATATTATCCTTGTCTTCAACGTATAAATGCTACATTATAAATTCTAGTAAGCTTTTTTTAATAACTGGATTTTTAGACTATGAACTAGGAACATGAAGTTGCTCTTAAAATTTCAGAGTCTCTACTGACCAATGCAAATCACTGTTGATAACTGTAGTTTGGGATTTCATCACTCCTACCTCACATGCAGATTTGGAGATTTCTGTTTGGTAGTGCCAGTGAGTTTTATCTTTTATTTCTAAGTATAAGACTAAAGGAGATTTTTTTTTTTTTTTTTTTGGTTGCCTTTTGCAGCTGGAAACAACGTGGAGGTAGATGAGTCTTTGTTCCAAGAAATGGATGACTTGGAGCTGGAGGATGATGAAGATGATCCAGACTATAATCCTGCTGACCCAGAGAGTGACTCAGCTGACTAATGGACTGTCCCCATCTGCAGAGAGGCTTGACTGCCACAGCATCTGTGGCTATGCTCAGAGGGTTATGATTTTCCTTTCTTTTTTTCTAAGAAAAAATTATTTTCAGGAGAATATTCTTCTGATAGCTTTCATCATTGAACTTAATAAACTGACCTTAAAATTTCAAATATAAAATGTTCAAGGCTTCTTACTGGTGAGCACAAGGTTACGTATTTAAAATCACCTAGTATTTGAGAGAGATCCTGCCTATAGCACCAAGACTCGAAGGTAGGCTGCTGCTGTGCACATGAGTTTATACACAGGAAATTGGAATAACTTGGAATTTCTATGCTGGAGACTTTGGCTACTTCTGGATTTCAAGCATTGTATGAAGTGTGAGAAAACTGAGGTGACTAGCACATTAAACCATCCAGATTCTAGCCTCCAGGCACACTAAATTTAAGTCTTGATAAAACCAGGAGGCCATATTATGATGAGAAGTAAGATGAAGTTTAGCCTTCCTTTTAGTCCATTTTGTATTGCCGTAAAGGAATATCTGAGGCTGGGTAATTTATAAAGAAAAAGGTTTTCCGGGTGCGGTGGCTCACGCCTGTAATCCCAGCACTTTGGGAGGCCGAGGCAGGTGGATCACGAGGTCAGGAGATTGAGACCATCCTGGCTAACACGGTGAAACCCCGTCTCTATTAAAAATGCAAAAAATGAGCCAGGTGTGGTGGCGAGCACCTGTAGTCCCAACTACTCGGGAGGCTGAGGCAGGAGAATGGCGTGAACCCGGGAGGTGGAGCTTGCAGTGAGCCGAGATCACGCCACTGCACTCCAGCCTGGGCGACAGAGCAAGACTCCGTCTCAAAAAAAAAAAAAAGGTTTATTTGGCTCATAATTCTGGATGACCAGAAAGTTGAAGATTGGGTATCTGCATCTGGTGAGGGCCTCACGCTGCTTCCACTCATGGTAGAAGGGGAAGAGGCACTATGTGTGTAGAGATCACATGGCCAGAGAGTGAGGGTGGAAGTGCCAGGCTTTTTTTTTTTTTTTAAACTAGCTTTGGTGGGAACTCCCTCACCCCTGCTCCCCACAGGAAGGCATTAATCTATTTATGAGGGATCTACCTGCTATAACCCAAACACCCCACCAGCCCCCATCTCCCAACACCACCACACTGGGGATTAAATTTCAATGTGGGATTTGGAGAGGACAAATATCCAAACCATATCAGTCTTAAAGTATTTAAATTAGAATTTAAATTAAAATTTAAATTACAGTATTTAAATTAGAATCATTTGTGGAGTTTCTAAAAGGTATGCATTCCTAGGCCCCTCTCAAGTTAGATTTATGAACACTGATCCCCAGTCTGAATTTTAAAACAGCAAAATCTCATACTGGTTCTACAGATTATTCTGATGCACAATCTGGATTAAGAACCACTGTCCTGTAGTCATGAAGTCTATATATTTTGGTATTTTCTTTACCTCTTTAATTAACCAGTCTGAAGGAGTTTGAATTTTGGGGATCGTACATTGTCTGCAAGAGAAACACATTAACATCCGTGCACATAGAGTCCTTTGTAATAATTTGGGATGATTGACTTGGTGGCTCCAGGTAGGAGAGCCAGGCTTCATGCAAGTTATTCAGTCACTACAGTTTTGGAGGACTGACTCTTAACCCCAATAGGAAATCAGTTGTGCTATTTTAAATTCATAAAGCTATTATAAAGAGCTGCCTCCAGTAAAAAATACATATGCCACATACCCACAAACAGCAATATTAATCCTTCATTTATTGTTGGAGTTAGACCTTATAATCAAAAAGCAAATTATTTAAGATAAAATTACCATTGAGGAGTTTAATACTTTTCAAGGAATCTTCACGTCAGCCTTGATCCCAGACCAATAGAATGGAATAACAACAGGAATGTTCAGCATTTCTTTGCAGAGAGAAATCCAAAAGTTTGCCCTATGTGAGATTTTGCTTTTCCCATCTTTTTGAAGCTGATCAGCAGATACATAAGAACCTGGAAGAAGCTGCTCAATTAAGGTTAAAAAAAATAAAAAGCAATTGTTAGCAATGTGGTGCTGAAATCAAGACTTAACTTAGAAGTGTCAAGAATGACAACCTCCCATCCACTTCATGTGATTTTTAAGAATAAATTTTATATATTTCTCCAGGTATTAAAGTGGATGTCCACCTTTGCCATTTCAGAACCTAAAGGCAGAATCTAATGGTAAAATGAAGACAACCTAGTTGTCTTCTAATAACCTAGTTAGTTCTAATAACATTCGCAAATATTTTCATCTAGAGTAAATATTTACTGTTGGCTTTGTATTCTGGGAATTAGCCCAAGACTATGCTGGTCAAATGGGTGCAAATATACTCTCAGGTTGCAATAGCATGACGAGTGGTATTTGAAGCAATAATTGTTCCATCTTGGATTATCGGTTTTGCTCTTTGATTTGGTAAAGTTTTTGTTTTTCTACTCGTGCCAGTTGTATTAAAATGTCACTAGGTTAAAAACAAACACAGATATGTTTATTCATTACTGTATCCCTGTAATAATGCCTGGCATGCAGTAGGTCCCTAATATTTGTTGAATGAATGAATTATAGAATAGAGTGCAAAATTAATTCTAATGTATTTTAAAGTAAAGCATGAGAGTTCAAAGAAATGTTGTATTTGCCATCTACAACTTGGAATAATGTTCCTTGATCCTGCTTTACTTCATGCACTTTTGCCAGCAGAGGTGGATGCCTTAGGGAAAAAGTTGGATAAATGCTGATCTAAGGCAACACGTCTAAATGGTTATGTGAACATTTCCCAGTTGGGGTAAAACTAAGAGTGATGATAACATCTCATCAATTTAAAGGACAAGTTCACTGATCGTACTGTCATACTCCAGAGATACATGTGCCAAGAAGCAAAGAGATGCACTCTTGTATTCCAGAAAGAAGATGATTTGTAAGTGTTCAGTATTTGTGTGGCAGCCCTTTTAGGTGTAATGAAGTGTAACAGAAAAGTAAGTGAACTACTTCACATAGCTCTTAATGTTTGTCTTTCAGAGGACATACGAGTCAGGCAGCAAAAGTTGGAGCCATTGTATGATTGTGTGTCAAAATGAGAGTCACACACTTCAAGAACTGTAGGAACTAATTTTAGAAAAAGACTCTTCAGAACAGATGACACATGAAATGTGAGTTTATGTAAACATGTAAATTTGAGTAGCATTAGTTTGTTTTCTGTTTAGGAACTGTATCAGGGTGACAAAGATGAAAGAATGCTGCCAAAAAAGTATATTGTTAAATTTTCAGGCCTCCATTGGTGAAGTTTCAAGTAACCTTTCACTTAAGTTACTTGTGTCAGAGGATGGATGATGGGGTCATTTAAATTGTTGGACAAAGCCATGAAAGGACTTTTAAAATTTTGTCATAAAAATAGCCAATGATGTTTTTAATTTTACATCTAAAACTAATTTGCATTATCCTGTGTTAGTGACTGAATCTCAACTCAGTCCTCATTTTTTAGTTCAACTTTTGACAACCTTATTTTCATTGACACCATGGACAGCACAGTAAAAAAATACACAAATTTCCTTTGCAGTTATTGATTTGGAATGATCACTTTAAAAGAGCCATCAAATACGCCTACATATTGAGCCACTCTTTATCATTAAGGTGAAAAGTTCATTCAATTAAGGTATTTGAGTGCTACTATGTGCCAGCCTTTCTTTGTGATGATAATTTTTTTTCCTCCCCTCCATGAAGGGAAGAAAAAAAAATTAATTCAGCCATGAATTTTAATATTCTGGCCAGCACCTTATCCATTTGTAGCCACGCCAACAAATTTATTCTGTGATATACCAAACTTACAAAGTCACTCTGCGATTTCAGTAAGGCCCATTCCGAACATGAGTGCTGCTGTCCGCGGTACTGAACCATCAATGCTAAATGGTATTTAGTTGTGGATCTTCATCCTGTCATGCAGCTAAATATTCCAGGAATACTGAACCAAGTGAGGAGAAAGATAGCAGTGGGTTGCTGCAAAGGAGGTGAGGGGAGGGGAGAGATAGCAAGTGAGAAAAAGAGAGACTAGTGGTGATGTTTTTAAGTAATTGAAGTAAAAAAGAGAGAGAAGAGGTTCTACTCAGTCCACCAAAGCTTTTTAATTTCCTTACATAATTAACATGATGAATTTTTAAATAATTGTTATATTTAGTTTTGTTCTTCCACCTTTTGGCTATTTCTACTACATATTTACTTATCATAAAAAATACTTCCTAGACCTTCCTCTTATAGCTATTGCCTATCTCTGCCTTTGCAGCTGTTCTCCTTTAAAGAATAGTCTCCATTAGTTTTCTTGACTTCTTCATCTCCCTGCACAAAGATGAAGGGTATTTAGCTCTGAAAATCCTTTACTGTTGAATATTTAGATTGTTTTCAATTTTTACATAATGAACAATGCATCATGGGATTATTGGCTGCAAATAAATTGGAAACATAAAAGGCGTTTTAAGTTTAAATTTTTTTAAAAAAACAGGTAAAAATAAAATATTTGCCAAAGACTAAGGGTTGCAAAGCTACCTCATGATGCACTCTTATACCAATACTAAAATAAAACTTCACAACAACAAAATTAGTGATTGGGAAATTACAGTTTTGATGAACTTGGCATTTCAATCAAAGTCATATTTGCCACCGTTCTCTCAGTAGCTTTAGGCCAATTTCCAAATTGCTTTTGACAAATTAGTTTTATTTGTTTATATTATATATATATAATATACATATATTTAAATTATATTTATAATTCTTTCAGTCAGATTTCCTGGAGAACAATAGTTGTTAGGTGCCTACCAGAAAATAGGACTAGAAAGTCATGTTGGAGCCATATTGTGGAAGTCCAAGGAAGTCAGATGGGAGCAAAGGTCATGTCAATTATATATCAAGCTTATATTCTATGGAAACTAACCCCTTCCTAGCACATATATTATTGAAAAATTATTCACCTGCTATTTTATCAATAAGTCATTTATAAATTAAAATTTTTCTTATTATAACTATACCTTAAAAACACCAATAAAATTGCCAGATCACTGATATTCCTGCTTTTATTATTATAAGATAATATATCAGTTCTTCAAATACACCTTTGAGTAGAAGGATGGAACTGAAAATTGATTTGGGTTTATTTAAAAGAGAAACCTTTCAACAATCCTAAATCTCAGATTTTTAATAGCATTTTTGTTGTTTGAGTATGGCCAGTTTCCTATTTATTTCCTATTTCTTATTGTTTGACAGTGCCCATTTATGTAGGAAAATCAAAATGGAAAAGTACATTAGAAAACTGATAAATCCTTCAACTTAAAGATGTATGATATTGGTATCTGGTTGCATAAGTTTCTAGTCAGAGGCTTTTCTAGTCATTTCTGTTCAAAAGTGGGATCCACCAGAATGTACACGTGATGATGGACCTTGTCTGTCTGTTCCCCAGTTTATTGTTACTATGAGAATAATGCCTAGCAGAGAGCAGGCAGTCTGTAAATACTTGTTGAGTGTATACATGAATAAGTCCTTTTGTACTACTGTTTTGTAACGTACTGTAACTTTTATTTTATTTTTTTGAGATAGGGTCTCATTTTGTCACCCAGGCTGGAATGCAGTAGCGTGATCTCAGCTCACTGCAGCCTTGACCTCCTGTGCTCAAGCCATCCTCCCACCTTTGCCCCCAAATTAGCTGGGACTACAGGCATGCGCCACCACACCTGGCTAATTATTATTATTATTATTGTTGTTTGTATTTTTGTAGAGGTGAGGTTTCGCCATGTTGCTCAGGGTGGTCTTGAACTCCTGAGCTCAAGCAATCCACATGCCCCAGCCTCCCAAAGTGCTAGGGATTACAGGCATAAGCCACCACACCTGGCCGCTGTAATTTTTAAAATAGACAATTTGTCAGATATGTAGGTTGGGATAAACGAAAATGTGACAAAAGGAGCGTCCCTCTGCCAATTTAGAAATATAAATATGCATAAAAATACTTAAAGATACACGAAGCTTTGGGAAATTGCCATACACACACTCTATCCCCATTATACCAGTATTTTACAGATTTTAAAACCAGTAACAAATATTTATTTACAATACCATTCTGCCTAAAATGTACCTATTAGCCAGATTGCTTTATGCATTTGGTCAAATTGCATTTAGTCAAATTGTTTTCAGCCAAACCTTTTGCGCACATGCTAGCCAGTGGGATGATAAGAGACAAGAGATGTAGTCTGTCTTCTTGAGGTATTCTCATATTTCCGGGCACATAAATACAGTATTGAATGAAAACTTACAGGATGCTCCAGGGTCACAAAGGAGGGACATCTAAGTTAACCTGGGATTGGGATGGCCCAATGAGTCTTCTCAAAAGAAGTGCTTGAAATGACCAGTTGGAGGGCAGGAGCTGTGTTTTATTTGACTTTATATTTACTGCTTTGTAGATAATCTATACTAAATAATTATTGGATGAAATAATCATTGAAATCTGAAATAATTATTCATGTAGTAATTTATTGGATGAATAAATGAAATCAAGTTGAAGATGCATGGGAACATATTTAAACTGTTGTATCTTGGGATTTAAGCTGGATGAAAAAATAAGTCAAAGGAAGCATTTATGTGGGGAGAAATGGAAGCTACATATCTCTTTAAAATCAAAGATTATTCCTAATGGAAAATAAGGAAAAGAGAAAATTTGAATTCTGGGAGATTGAGATTGGAGAGAAGCATAAGAGACTTAGGTTTCTGAGAAGTTCTTTCAGATAATGACAATTCAAGAGTGGTTCTTTGAGGTAGGAGATGGCTGAAGTGGGGCAAAAATAATAGTTATTTAATGATATTAATAAGTTATGAGGTTAGAATGTTGAGGACAGGTTATATAGAGGACATTGAAACTGCCAAAGATATGGTAACTCAGATATGTTAGTTGGTCTTAACTCAAAAGGTAAAAAGACAGTCATAATCTTATATTCCTGTAATTTGCCCCAGATTTAAAAGATAGAATACTGAGCTCAAGGACTCAGAAATGGTTTATTTTGATTAGATGCTTCCCAAATGGCATTAATATTTAAAGAGAAAAAAACAAAAAGAAA
Source organism: Pan paniscus (assembly GCF_029289425.2). Lineage (NCBI taxonomy): Eukaryota > Metazoa > Chordata > Mammalia > Primates > Hominidae > Pan > Pan paniscus. The sequence goes on from NC_073254.2 coordinate 136,614,080, forward strand.
AGAAAAATAAAATCCCAACAAAACTTAGGTTTTTCAAGACACAAGACTATTGCGGCTAAAACTGTACAAAAAAGATTAAAAAAAAATTTCTACACTTTTATTGGAAAGATGAATTGCATGTGCAGGTGGCAAGATGAATTGTGTGTGCAGGTGACCTAGCCCAGGTAGTGGTCTTAGTGTGAATGCTTATGCTAAATATGTCCCTAGAATAAAAACATCTAGACTTCTTAAATATACTGGATTAAAATGATCCTGAATTAATTCATCTAAACATTAAGATAACTGGCTTTTCTACTTCAAACACAATTTTGCTTAGAAGATCTTTCAATACTGAAGCAAAGAAGTGGCCTTGGGACTCTCTAAGGGTAGAAATCTGGGATAAAAATGTGTGTGTGAGTGTGTGTGTGTGTGTGTGTGTGTGTGTGGTCAGAATGTGGAGTTCAAGCCACTGCATCTGCAGTGTGGAAGAAAGGAAGTGAGTTGGGTTGGGAATGCACCTAATCCCCTCCAGTATTAAAAGGTGGAAAAATGCCAGTGAAAATTCAAGGTTCAAGATTATTGCAAAGGTGGGTAGGGTTATTAAATCACATATTTAAATAACAGTGCAGTGCAGAGCCATATTGGAGCCTGAAGCAAAGGAAAAATTTGTGTTATTTAACATTTTGATGTTCATTTTGTACATCACAGATTTTACATTAATTTTGATTTTTATAAATATTGCGTTAAAATATTATTTCTTTTGATTAGTGAGTTTTAGTGCCTCCTTAAAGTTTGCACCTGAGACCAATGCCTCACTCATCTCACCATAGTCCTCAGCAGATCAAGAAGGCTTTCAGGTTCCCTGACCTCCATCTCCAAGACCATTAGGCAGAAAGGCCTGTAAATTGAACCACATGGGGTTTCAGGCAAGGGAGGCTTCATTGCTGAAATGATAGTGCTCAATGGATGAATAAAATGAAGCCATGTTATTGCTGGCCCCAAACATGGTTAAACGAACTATCTGTATGATAAAAGGACCTGGAAATCACTGGAATGTGGGCTGTTGCTACATGCCCAAGACATTGAAAAATAGGTTATTGATTTTGGTCACATCCAGTCGAAACATATCTAAATGTGGTAGAATCATGAAATTAAATTGAATTATACTCCATATATAGTGGTTTTGTTTATATGATGGAACTTAGGCTGTTTTGAAAATACAGATCTAGAACATGTTTCACCTATACTTTTGGGATAAAGTTTTTTGGAAACCTTCTTGATCACTCTTGATATTATTTGGGATACATTTTCTGATGTTTAAATTTTGTTTTTAAGATGTCAGATGGATTAATCTCTAAAGTTCCTTGTAAGAAGCTAGGATCTGTTACTAAAGTTGTTTACAAGATAATTATTTTCCTTTTAAAAGGTAAAGCCATGAAAATAATGTCAAAGGAGAGAGTTAGGCAGATCTTCAAAGGTATGCATTTAATGTGTTGTTCCTTTCCTTGCTACTATCAGCTAATTTTATGGGATTCTATTTGAGATAGGAAGTATCTCTGTGCATGTGTACTTTTTCTATAGGAGGGTTGGGGTTCTCTCTTTCTGACATTGACACTCAACTGATAATGAACCTCTACACTTTGAGCCAGCCCCAGGGAGCTTGAGCACAAGAGAAAAAAAGATAGTGAAGATTTAATATTTAAATCTTAATATTTTAGTTCATCACTGAAATTTGACACATTGCTTAGTATGAAGATATATAATACAGTTGATCGGACTTGTGAAAAAATGGTGAGAATTGGAATAATAGGCTCTTTAACTGTGGAAGCTTGAAAAAAATTCTTGAACCCCTGATTCTCAATTTCCTCATCTGTAAAATTAGGATAATAATACTTCCTTAACATAAATAACTTAGAAAAATTGATCAACATGTTCCAAATTGGTCACTTACCAGGGAAGGAAGTTTTTCAAGAGATTTTGTCTATAAATCCCTTATCTTTCACATTTCACCTATTCCACTTACCCTACACAATTAACTTACAGTGAAGAAGTATAATCCTTCATCTTCTTTTTGCCATTATTTAAAAATATATATATATATAAATTCAAGAAAAGAAATAAAAGAATATTTTGATATGCAGACTGTACCTCCCTCAGCTACAACTGCATAAATGCTGTCATGCATTCACATCTGTGGCAACAAAACGTTCTCAATTTAGAACAATTCTGAAGGGCATCCCAGCTCCTTAGCTCCCTATTCAAATTTACCTGTTGTCTCTGTTGCAACTACATTGTAGTTCAACTTTTCACTCTGCCCAATCATGCTTCTTTGATTTCCTCACAGACTGTTCCTAAGAGTACTTGATCTTCATGTAAATCTTAGACTACTTCCTGGGGGAGCCAAAACTAAAACATCTTATAAAATTATTTAAATCACCAAGGTGACTCAGTGGCAGCAGAGCAGTAGATCAGAACTAGCTAAGGGCACAGTTTGGAAGGATGAGTCTTGAGCTAGTGCCTTTGGCTAGTGCCCATAGACCCCAACTCTTGCTAGAGAAAGTGATTCTAGGTGGGCCTTGGAAATGTGTGGGAGCACATATCTATACAGCAGCACCTCACTCTACCAGCACCAATTTACTGTGTTAGTCCATTGTCACACTGCTGATAAAGACATTACTGAGACTGGGTAATTTATAAAGAAAAATAGGTTTAATGGACTCACAGTTCCACGTGGCTGGCGAGGCCTCATAATCATGATGGAAGGTGAAAGGCACGTCTCACATGGCAGCAGACAAGAGAAGAGAATGAGAGCCAAGCAAATGGGGTTTCCCCTTGTAAAACCAACAGATCTCTTGAGATTTATTTGCTAGCACAAGAACAGTTTGGGGAAAACTGCCCCCACGATTCAATTATCTCTCCCTGGGTCCCTCCCACAACACAAGGGAATTATGGGAGCTACAATTCAAGATGAGATTTGGATGGGGACACAGCCAAACTATGTCACTAATATACCTCATGAAATAGCTAACAAAATATTAGCAAATGGAATCTAGCTATTTAAAGGATTATTCAGGATGATTAAGTGCAATGAATCACATGAATACAAAGTTGGTCTAAACATCCAAAAATTACTTTTATGAAATACACAATACAATGAAGAAAATATAATAGCATCATATTAGGCAAAGAAAAGTTACTTGACAAAATCAAAACTCAATTTTGATATAAAATTCTCAGCAAATTAAGATAGAAAGGTACTTTGTAAACCTGATAAAGAAGATCTACAAGAAACCTACAGATAACATCACACATAATAGAGAAAGACTAAATGCTTTCCTCTCAAAGTAGGGAACAAGGTAAGGATCATTCCTATCATTTTTATTTAACATTAGGTTTTACCCAGTGCAATAAATAAAATAAATAGAAAATAAAGGCAGCCAGTTTAGAAAGGAAGGAATAAAACTCTCTTTATTCTCAAAAACTTAATATTGTATTCTCAAGATGTTTACAAAAACAATTCTAGAAATAATTCTTAGTAAGATCATGAGGTACAAGAATATTATATTTCTATATAATGATAAAAACAAATTAAGACAAAATGCAATTTGCACTTAGCACCAAAAAATAAAACATTTAAGAATAAACTTAACAAAAGAAATGCAAAATCTTTACACAACAAAATGTAAAACATTAGTGAGAGAATTTAGAGGATCAAAATAAATAGGAAGATTCATCAAGACCAGGTGTATTAGTCTATTCTCATGATGCTGGTAAAGACATACCCAAGAAGGGGAGATTTACAAAAGAAAGAGGTTTAATGGACTTAAACAGTTTCACGTGGCTGGGGAAGCCTCACAATCATGGTGGAAGTCAAGGAGGAGCAAATCATGTCTTACATGGATGGCAGCAGGCAAAGAGATCTCGTTAGACATATTTACTATCATGAGAACAGCATGGGAAAGTCCCGCCCCCATGATTCAATTACCCCCAACCAGTTTCCTCCCTCAACATGTAGGAATTGTGGGAGTTACAATTCAAGATGAGGTTTGGGTGGGAACACAGCCAAACCATATCATTCTGCCCCTGGCCCCTCCCAAATCTCATGCCCTCACATTTCAAACCCAATCATGCCTTCCTAACAGTCCTCCAAAGTCTTAACTCATTTCAACATTAACTTAAAAGTCTATAATCCAAAGTCTCATCTGAGACAAGGCAAGTCCTTTCCACCTATGAGCCTGTAAAATCAAAAGGAAGTTAGTTACTTCCTACATATAGTGGAGGTATAGGAATTGGGTAAATATAGCCATTCCAAGTGGGAGACATTGGCCAAAACAAAGGGGCTATAGGCCCCACACAGGTTCAAAATCCAGTAGGGCAGTCAAATCTTAAAGCCCCAAAATGATCTCCTTTGACTCCATATACAAATGGCCAACAATCATATGAAAAAATCCTCAATATCACTAATTATCAGGGAAATGCAAATGAAAACCACAATGAGATACCATCTTACTCCCACAAGAATGGCCATAATCAAAAAATCAAAAAATAATAGATGTTGGCATGGATGTATTGAAAAAATGAACACTTCTACACTGCTGGTGGGAATGTAAACTAGTATAACCACCATGGAAAACAATGTGGAGATTCCTTAAATAACTAAAAGTAGAAATACCATTTGATCCAGCAATCCCACTACTGGGTATCTACTCAGAGGAAAAGAAGTCATACAAAAAAGATACTTGCACACTCACGTTTATAGCAGCACAATTTGCAATTGCAAAATGTGGAACCAGCCCAAATGCCCATCAATCAACAAGTGGATAAAGAAACACACACAATGGAATACTACTCAGCCATAAAAAGGAATGAATTAATGGCATTCGCAGCAACCTGGACGTAATTGGAGACTATTATTCTAAGTGATGTAACTCAGGAACAGAAAACCAAACATATGATCTCACTCATAAGTGGGAGCTAAGTTCTGATGATGCAAAGGCATAAGAAGGATAAAATAGACTCTGGGGACTCAGGGGAAAGGGTGGGAAGGGGGTGAGGGATAAAAGTCTACAAATTGGGTCCAGTGTATACTGCTTGGGTGGTAGTGCTCCAAAATCTCACAAATCACCACTAAAGAACTTAACCAATTACCACCTGTGCCCCAAAAGCCTATGAAAATAAATTTTTTTAAAAAATGGGATAAACAGAAAAGAGCATATTTAACAGCCATCTACCGGGCTGAAAAACTACAGACTGCAGGTGCCATAGAAGTTCCACACCCGTGATACCACTGCCCTTTCTGGGGATCCCCCATGCTTGAGCCACTTTGTTACTGGAAAGCAGTCCCAAGCCAGACGCCAAGAGAAGGTTCTTGAAACTTTCACAAGAAAGAATTCAGTGTGAGTCCATAAAGCAAAGTGAAAGATAGTTAATTAAGAAAATAAGAGAATAAAAGAATGGGTACTTCATAGGCAGAGCAGTGGCATGGGCTGCTCGACTGAATATACTTCTAGTTATTTCTCGATTATATGCTAAACAAGGGGTGGATTATTCATGAGTTTTCTGGGAAAAGAGCAGAGATTTTCCAGAACTGAGAGCTCCTCCTCTCTTTAGACTATATAAGGTAACTTCCAGACATTGTCATGGCATTTGTAAACTGTTACGGTGCTGGTGATAGTGTCTTTTAGCATAATGCATTATGATAGCGTATAAGGAGCGTTGAGGACAACCAGAGATCACTTGCATCGCCATCTTGGTTTTGGTGGGTTTTGACCGGTTGCTATACCACATCCTGTTTTATCAGCAAAGTCTTTGTGACCTGTACCTTGTACTGACTTCCCATCTCATCCTGTGACTAAGAATGTCTAGCCTCCTAGGAATACAGCCCAGTAGGTCTCAGCCTTATTTTACCCAGCCGCTATTCAAGATGGAGTCACTCTGGTTTGAAAGCCTCTGACAACTGCATCACCAGATCACACACAGAAAAACCCCATAGTTCCCTCTGACTTCGGCAAGCACAGAGAACTGGTGGGTCCAGGTAGTAATGGATTGCCTGGTGACTACCCTTTGGTGCTGACTGCCCCTAAGGGAATACAGAAAGCACAGCTTGCCAAAGCCCCCTTTAGGACAAAGGAAACATGAGTGTAAGTGCCAGTAGCTGAAAGGGACACCACCAAGGCCAAGGAATGGATTTGGAGAGAGAGTCATGTCTTGTCTTCCACCACTCCTCACCAGAACACTGCTTCAGATGCACTAAAGTAAAAACGGGCAAATACGGTGAGTAAGAGCCTATCTTATGGTGAGTAACAGCCTATCTGCTGGCTCTCACTGTTAAGTGCTACCAACTGGAAGGCAGCCTGAATTGTATCACGAAACAAAATTACATTGCTACAACAAGCAACATCTTAGAAAGCCACTGCATGAACCTAACTGCAAACAAGGAACCTATACAGAGCCTTGGCACCCTAAAAGCATCTAGAAATCAAGCCAATTGATCAGACATCATATACACCATTGTTGTATCCCTAAGGGGACAAAGATTTAAAAATAAAGAAAATCCATCCAAATGATAGCATATTAAAAAAGAGAGAAGAATCAGCTATTTCAGATGAGAAAAAACTAGTGCAAGAACTCTGGACATAAAAAAGCCAGAGCATTTTATCACCTCCAAAGAACCCCACTAGCTCCCAAGCAATGGATCCTAAAAAAGGAAATGTCAGAAATGACAGACATAGAATTCAGAATATGGATGGCCAAAAAACTCAACCAGATTCAAGAGAAAAATTAAATCCAACAAAAATAACCTAGAAAAATTATCCAAGTTTTGAAAGATGACATACGTTTATTAAGAAAGAACTAAGCAGAATTTCTGGAATTGAAAAATTTATGACAGAAATTTCAAATTACAGTTGGAAGCCTTAACAACAGACCAGACCATGCAGAAAAAAGAATTACTCGGTTCAAAGACCATTCCTTCAAGTCAACCCAGTCAGACAAAAATAAAGAAAAAATATTTTAAAAAATCAACAAAGCCTTTAAGAAATACGGAATTATGTAAAACAATCAATCTTGTGATTCACTGGCATTCATGAGAGAGAAGACAATGTAAGCAACTTGGAAAACATATTTAAGGATATAGTCTATGAAATTTCCCCAAGCTTGCTAGAGAATTCAATAATACACAAAAAATTCAGAGAACTCCTGTGAGATATTACACAAGATGACAAACCTGAAAGCATATAGTCATCAGATTTTCCAAAGTGAACATGAAAGAAACAAACTTAAAGGCAGCTAAAGAAAAGAGCCATATCACCTATAAAGGGATGTCCATCAGTCTAACAGCAGACTTCACAACAGAAATTGTACAAGTCAGAAGAGATTGTGGGCCTGTTTGTAGCAATCTTAAAGAAAATAAAGTCCAACTAAAAATTTCATATTCCACCAAACTAAGCTTCATAAATGAAGCAAAAATAAAGTCTTTCCCAGGTAAGCGATCACTAGCGGAATCTGTTACTACCAGACCAGCCATATAAGAGATGCTAAGAGTTCTAAACACAGAAATGAAGGAACAATATCTGCTACCACCAAAACATATATAAGTACAACGCCCACAGATGCAACAAAGCAACCACACAATGGAGATTACAAAGCAACAGCTAACAACACCATAACCTCACATAAAAGTACTAACCTTCAATGTAAACACTCAAAACACTCCACTTAAAAGACACAGACTAGCAAATTGTATTTAGAAAACAATATCCAGGTCAGGCGCGGTGGTTCACACCTATTATCCCAGCACTTTGGGAGGCGGAGTTGGGCGGATCATGAGGTCAGGAGTTGGAGACCAGCCCGGCCAATATAGTGAAACCCCATCTCTACTAAAAATGCAAACAAATTAGCCAAGTGTGATGGCGGGTGCCTGTAGTCCCAGCTATTTGGGAGTCTGAGGCAGGAGAACTGCTTGAACCCAGGGGGAGGCGGAGGTTGCAGTGAGCCGAGATCGCACCACTGCACTCCAGCCTGGGCAACACAGCAAGACTCCATCTCAAAAAAAGAAAAACAAGATCCAAACTTCTGCTGTCTTCACAAGACCCATCTCACATGGAATGACACTCACAGGCTCAAGGTAAAGGGATGAAGAAACTAGCACACAAATGAAAACCAAAAAAAAAAAAAAAGCAGGATCCCTTTTCTTTATTTTTTATTTATTTATTTTTTTTTGAGACAGAGTCTCACTCTGTTGCCCAGGCTGGAGTGCAGTGGCACCATCTCGGCTCACTGCAACCTCCGCCTCCGGGGTTCAAGCAGTTCTCCTGCCTTAGCCTCCCGAGTAGCTGGGACTACAGGCGTGCATCACCATGCCCGGCTAATTTTTTGTATTTTTAGTAGAGACAGGGTTTCACCATGCTGGCCAGGCTAGTCTTAAACTCCTGACCTTGTGATCTGCCTGCCTCAGTCTCCCAAAGTGCTAGGATTACAGGCGTGAGCCACCGCACCCGGCCAGGATCCCTATTCTTATATCAGATAAAACAAACTTTAAACCAGAAACAGTATAAAAGGACAAAAGGAAAATACATAATGATGAAGGATTTAATGCAATAAAAAATTTTAAATATATACACAACCATCATTAGAGCACTCAGATGTATAAAGCAATTACTACTAGATCCAAAAAAAGACTTAGATAGCCTTTTTTGAAGTCCCTCCAGACAATAATAGTGGAGGGACTTGAACACCCCATTGCAGCATTAGATAGATCATGGAGGCAGAAAACTAATGAAGAAATTCTGGACTTAAAGTCAATATTTGATATCTACAAAATACTCCACCCAACAACCACAGAGTATACATTCTTCTCATCTAGACATGGAACATATTATAAAATTGACCACATGCTCAGTCATAAAGCAAATCTCAAGAAATTAAAAAAAATTGAAATCATATCAAGTATCCTCTTGCACCACAGTAGAATAGGAATAGAAATCAATACCAAGAAGAACTCTCAGAACCATGCAAATACTTTCCAAGGATAGAAGGTAAACAATTTGCTCCTGAATTACTTTTGGGTAAACAATGAAAGGTGGAAATTTAAAAATTCTTCAAAACAAATGAACATAGTGACACAAAGTACCAAAATTTCTGGAATGCAGAAAAAGCAGTGTTGAGAGCAAAATGTATAGTGCTGAACACCTACATCAAGATGATAGAAAGATCTCAACAACCTAACATCACACCTAAATGAATTTGAAAAACAAAAACAAAGTAAGCCCAAATCTAGCATATGAAAATAAATAATTAAAATCAGAGCAAAACTAAATGAAATTGAGACCTAAAAAAAAAAATTAAACCCAACTAAACAAAAGGTTGGTTCTTTTTTTTATTTTTATTTTTATTTTTTTTCAGACAGGATATTGCTCTGTCACCCAGGCTGGAGTACAGTGGTGTGATCACAGCTCACAGCAACCTCTGCCTCTCAGGCTCAAGCAATCCTCCCCCCTCAGCCTCCCAAGTAGCTGGGACCACAGGCCTGAGCCACCATGCCTGGCAATTTTTTCTATTTTTGGTGGAGATGGGGTTTCACCATGTTGCCCAGGCTGGTCTCAAAATCCTGAGCTCAAGCCATCCGTCTGCCTCAGCCTCACAAAGTGCTGGGATTACAGGTGTGTGCCACCATGCCCAGCTGAAAAGGTTGGTTCTTTGAAAGGATAAAAATAATCAATAGATGGCTAGCTAGATTAACAAAGAAAAAAAGATCCAAAAAAACACAATCAGAAATGACAAAGATGGCTTTACAACAGATTCCACAGAAATACAAATGATCCTCAGAGGCTACTATGAACATTTCTAAGATAATGCTTCCCTTGTAACTCTTTCAAGTCGTGGCCATTTTCTTTCTCGCTAGTGGGGTTTCGCCTTCCTTTTTTCTTATTGCTCCTTTCAGATTATTAGCCCACTCTCCTCCATAAAAACACTCAGTTTTGAGTTTCATGTCATCTATCCCTATCACCCATTATCTATTTATTTTTATTATTATTATTATTATTCCTCTTTTTCCTGAGACAAGGTCTCACTCTGTCATTCTGTTGCCCAGGCTTACATGCAGTGGCACTCTCACAGCTCACTGCAGGCTCGAACTCCTAGGCTCAGGCAATCCTCCCACTCTAGCCTCCTGAGTAGCTGGAACTACAGGCACGTGCCACCAGGCTTGGCTAATTTTTAAATTTTGTACAGACAGTGTCCCCTTTTGTTGCACAGGCTGTTCTCAAACTCCTAGGCTCAAGCAATCCTCCCACCCTAGCCTCCTGAGTAGCTGGAACTACAGGCATGTGCCACCATGCTTGGCTAATTTTTTTACTATGTACAGACAGGGTCCCCTTCTGTTGCCCAGGCTGGTCTCAAACTCCTAGGCTCAAGCGATCCTCCCACCTCAGCCCCACAAAGCACAGAAATTATAAGCATAAGCCATAGCACCCAGCCTTCATTATCTATTCTTACTGTAATCAACGACCAACTCCTAGGTCAATCCTCTCATTTCTCAAAGATTTTAGCCTCTTGATTATGAAAGGATAAAGTAAGCACATACCATTCTATTACTCCCATTAATTACAACTAAAAACCCTAAGTAAAATAAACTATCAGAAGATTCCGAAAGGTGGAGAAAAGAAGGAAGACTGGCCAGAGATCATAGAATTTTAGGAATAACCCAGTGGTGAGTTCTCTGGGGTTTTTTCCTCCCATCTTATATATCCAAATCTGGCACTAGAGAAATCTACACTTGAAAATTCCAAAGTGCCCAGACTTTGAAAAGCCTTAAGAAGGGTCTTCTCTCCCTAGACAAAGACTAGGAATACAAAGGCCCTACAGAACCAAATCTATTTGTACTCTACCCACTCTACTACAGTCAAACCCAAAGAAGAAGCCACATTCTGCCTCCTGCACACTGGGTACTGCAGAGCCAACGTGTTTCAGCCTGTTTAACCATCCCTACTCTACATGAGCACAGAGGTGGCATCCCATCCCCCACCACACACACTGAGCCCTTTTAAGACTGTGAGGTAGAGTCCTGTCAGTCGTCCCCACCCTGCATTAACAGGAGCAGAGGCAGCGCCTGTTTCTCTCTTTCCCATTCTGCATTAAGTGAACAGTTGCAAAGAGGTTGCACACACCATCCCCTCCCCATTACAGAATGAGGTAAAGAGTACACAGAGGAGTCTAAATGGGGTTGGAGGGTGAATTTTTTAAATCTGTGTATAAATTACTAAGCAAATCCTAAGTGACTCATGCATAAAATCAAAAAGAATCAACACAACAAAAGCTGTGAGAACTGAATTACAGAGTGAATACGGCTCATATTCTAAATTGACCTCTAAGTAGCACATAGAGAGGCAGACCAGAATTTTATTTCATAGGTTTTGAAAACTAAATTGACTTTCAAACTATAGCTCACAAAATTGGATTGGACATGTGTTACGAGTTTAGGAAAGTTGACTGCCTCCAACCATATTTAGACTCCTCTGTGTACTCTTTACTTTGCCCAGAAGATTTATGTAGGAACCAGAGTCTCAAAAAATATAAATATCTAGGATAAAATCCAAAAGTATTTGTCATACCAAAAACCCAGGAATCCTCAACTTGAGTGAAAAATGACAACAAATGCTAACACCAGGATGGCACAAATGTTGGAATTCTCTAACAAAGATTTTAAAGCAGTCATCATAAAAACACTCCAAGAAGCAATTATAAACACCTTTAAAACAAATGGAAAAATAGAAAGCCTCAGCAAAGAAATTAAAGATATAAATAATAATTTTTAAAATTTCACAATGGAAAAATGTAACAAATTTTTAAAAACTCACTAGATGGGCTCAAAGGCAGAAAACAGAAGAAATAACCAATGATCTTGAAGATAGGTCAATAGAAGTTATATAATTTAGCATCATAAGGAAAATAGATGAAAAAATGATCAGAAACTCAGGGATCTGTGGAAAGGCAACAAAAGATCTAACATTTATGTCACTGGGGCAAAAAACAAAAGAATGAGTGTGGAATAGAAACACATTTTTTAAAATAATAGTGGCTGAAACATTTTAAAATTTGGTGAAAAACATATACAGATTTAAGAAGCTGTGTGAATGCCACAGAAAATAAATCCAAAATCAGAAATTTAACCTTAATATAACATCATACAAAGTATATTCTCTGACAATAATGGAATTACATATAAATTAATCACAAAAAAAATAAGAAAATCTCCAAACTCTGGAAAATTAAATAACACACTTAAAAATAATTCACAGCTCGATGAGCAAGTCTAAGGGAAATTTTAAATAGTGTATATTGGACTGAATTAAAAGGAAATGACATATCAAAATCTGTTGTATACAGCTGAAAGAATGTTTAAAGGGCAGACACTTCTCAAAAGAAGACATTAATGCGGCCAACAAATATATGAAAAAAAGCTTAACATCACCGATCCTTAGAGAAATGCAAATCGAAAACACAATGAGATACCATCTCATGCCAGTCAGAATGGCGATTGTTAAAAAGTCAAGAAATAACAGATGCTGGTGAGGTTGCAGAGAAATAGGAATGCTTTTACACTATATGTGGGAATATAAATTAGCTCAACCACTGTGGAAGACAGTGTGGCAATTCCTCAAAAATCTAGAAACAGAAATACCATTTGACCCAGCAATCTCATTACTGGGTATATACCCAAAGGAATATAAATCATTCTATTACAAAGATATATGCGTACGTTCATTATAGCACTATTCACAATAGCAAAGACATGGAATCAACATAAATGCCCATCAGTGATAGACTGGATAAAGAAAATGTGGCATATATACATCATGGAATACTAAGCAGCCATAAAAAGGAATGAGATCATGTTCTTTGCAGGGACATAGATGGAACTGAAAGCAATTACCCTCAGCATACTAATGCAGTAACAGAAAACCAAACACCACATGCTCTCACCTATAAGTGGGAACTGAACAATAAGAACACATGCATTAAGAAAAATAGCTAATGCATGCTGGGGTTAATACCTAGGTAATGGGTTGATAGGTGCAGCAAAACACCATGGCACATGTTTACCTATGTAACAAACCTGCACATCCTGCACATGTACCCCAGAACTTAAAATAAAAATAAAAATGTAAAAAAGAATGTTTAAAGGGAATATATAAAACACTAGACATGGCCAGGCACGGTGGCTCACACCTGTAATTCCCAGAACTTTGGAAGGCCGAGGTGGGTGGATCACTGGAAGTCAGAAGTTCGAGACCAGCTTGGCCAACATGGTGAAACCTCATCTCTACTGAAAATACAGAAATTAGCTGGGTGTGATGGTGGGTGCCTGTAATCCCAGCTACTCAGGAGGCTGAGGCAGGAGAATTGCTTGAACCCAGGAGGCGCAGGTTGCGGTGAACCAGGATTGTGCCACCACACTCCAGCCTGGGCAACAGAGTGAGACTGTGTCTCAAAAACAAAACAAAACAAACAAACAAACAAAAGCAAAAACAACCAAACACTAGACACTTACATCAGAAAAAAAAAAAAGAAATCTCAAATCAATAATCCAAGTTTCCACTTCAAGACACTAGCAAAAGAAGAGCAAAATAAATACAAAGTAAAGAGGAGCAAACAAATAAGAAGAGAAATCAATGAGATTGAAAACAAAAATAATAGAGAAAATAAATAAAACCCAAAGCTAATTTTAACAGTGTCCAGTAAGATTGATGGACTTCCAATAAGACAAAGAAAAAAAGAGAGGGCAAATTATCAAAATCAAGAATGGAAGAGGAGATATCACTACAGACCCCACAAACATTAAAAGGATGAGAAGGGGATGCTGCAAAGAACTCTGCAAACATAAGTTCAACAACTTGGATGAAATGCATAAAATCCTTTAAAATTGCAAACTACCAATATGCATCCAAGATGAAAGAGATCATCTGAACAGTCCTATAACAACTTAAAAGTTTGAATTTGCAGTTTAAAAACCGCTTGAAATAGAAGTTTCCAAACTCATACAGTTTCACTGTAAATTTTACTAAACATTTAAAGAAATGACACCAGTTCTACATAATCTATTCCAGAAAACAGAAAAGGAGGAAACACTTCTCAACCCATTTTATAAGGCCAGCATTATATGACACATAATACAAAACTGAGAACATAAGTAGGCTAAGAGCTTTAGTCTTTATCTTAAGAACAGTAAGAAGCAAATTTAGGATTACTAGAGTCAAAGTCAAGATAAAGCTCTGGACTGAAAATGAAGCAGGAATAATAACGGACACTTACATTGTTCCTTTCAGTTGCTCTTCACTCCTAAACTGGAGAGATAAGCAAGCTATGTCTGTTCCTTCATGCGTTCTTTCTCCTGGCCCTACTACCCTTCTCTGGCTTGTCTTTTTTTCTTTTCTTTTCTTTTCTTTTTTCTTTTTCTTTTCTTTTCTTTTTCTTTCTTTCTTTTTTTTTTTTTTTTTTTTTGACACAGGCTTTTCTGACTCCAGCCTGGATAACAGGCTGTCGTCCAGGCTGGAGTGCAGTGGCACGATCTTGGCTCACTGCAACCTCCGCCTCCTGGGTTCAAGCAATTCTCCTGCCTCAGCCTCCGGAGTAGCTGGGATTACAAGCACTCGCCATAATGCCCAGCTAATTTTTGTATTTTTGTAGAGATGCGGTTTCACCATGTTGGCCAGGCTGGTCTCAAATTCCTGACCTCAAGTGATCCACCTGCCGTGGCCTCTCAAAGTGCTGGGATTACAGGCATGAGCCATCTTGCCTGGCCCTCTGGCTTGTCTTTCAAAGAAAAAACACAAAAGTGCTGGGATTACCTGGTGAAAAAAAGACAAACTGCTTGGATTACAGGTGTGAGCTACCACACCTGGCCCTCTGGCTTGTCTTTCAAAGAAAAAAAAAAGCCTCCATTACAGCTTGCCAGCTGCAAGGGAGAAATTAAGGGGGAAAAAATGCTAACTTCTTCAACTCTTGCACCAATTACCAAAAAACCCCAGAATTTATTGTTCTAGTTTATCTTAATGTTCTGTTTTTAGAAATCCAAGCATTCTAAATCCCAGACATTTGACTTTAAAGAGTCTCTGTGCCAGCAGAAGTTATATTCAACATTTTGTGTGTGCACACAGTTTTTATCAAATTATTTTAGTCTGTGATTCCCTCACCACACTGAATGGAGGAGTATTATGTTCTTCCATGAAGTTAGAATTTAGAGCAACATCTTGCTAAATAGAAGCTATATCAATGTAAACTGTCAAATGCCAAGTATTTGTTGGTATATTTAGAAAGAGAAATACAAAACAATTAACATTGAAGACTTTAATTAATATATGGTTTATAGTTAAGTCCAGATATGGTCCAATCTTCTATACCTTCTTCATATTGGAGACTGTATACTATAAATGAATAGTCATAATCTTGAACTTAAATCATTGCAAAATTATGCATTTACATTTACATTATCAAATAAAAATTATATTATGCCAATATCGTTTAGTGTTAATTTGAATTTCAATTATTAGAAAACGGGTAACCCATGAATTGCCTATTTATAGGTTTTCTGCATTGCCTTCTCAAGTATAATATTCTGCCTAATCATCAGGAGATTCCTTATAAGCAGGAAGAACAAAACTCAGGACTGCTTTGTCTATTCTCCGAGTCTTTAGAGTTGGTTGGTTGTAGCTGATGCACGCTAAATGTGAGGCTTGGGGTCTCCTGGTCAGCACACTGGGGTCCCATTGTTACCTGCACCTCCGAGATTACCAAGGTCAGTCTCTTCCTCCCTCTCTACCCCTCACTCTCACTCTCTCCCTCCCTCCCTTCCTTCCTCCATTCTTTCCTTCCTTCCTTCTCTCTCTCTCTCACACACACCCTCCACACACACGCTTCATGAATACACTGTCCCTCCACTAACGCACGACTGGCTCCTCACAGCACAACTTGGATCAGTCTCAGACCCCTAAAGGTCTCTCGCATGGGATCGCCATTCTTCCTACTTTGTGCTCAAGGCGCAGGATCTGGAGTTCTCGGTTTCCAAGCAAGACTGGTCGAGTCTAGGTCGGATTGGCTGCGATAGAACGAGGGGCAGGGGTTGTACCGAATCACAAAGCTAGGATTTTCATCTCTCTCGTTCTCTCTTAGTCTCCGCCCTCGAATCCTGGCAACAGGCGCGGTGAGTTTTTCTGAGAGGAACCGGGCCTGGGGTTGCTATGGAGATAGGACGCAGCAACTCACAGAGCAACCAGGACCCAGAAATCGCTTAAGAGACCGCGGCAAAGTAACTTAACTGAGTTGCATTCTTCCATATTTTCACGCCCCTTTCATCCAGAACATTTTTTTTCTTGAACTGCTTCCATGGAGGACTCAACCTCCCCGAAGCAAGAAAAAGAAAACCAAGAAGAACTAGGGGAAACAAGGCGGCCATGGGAAGGAAAGACAGCAGCTTCTCCCCAATATTCTGAGCCTGAGTCGTCTGAGCCCTTGGAGGCGAAGCAGGGGCCAGAAACTGGACGCCAGTCCCGAAGCAGCCGTCCTTGGAGCCCGCAGTCTAGAGCCAAGACGCCTCTGGGTGGCCCCGCGGGACCAGAAACATCATCACCTGCTCCTGTCTCTCCGCGGGAGCCCTCTTCCTCTCCTTCTCCCCTGGCTCCGGCCAGACAAGACCTCGCGGCACCACCTCAGTCAGACAGGACCACGAGTGTGATTCCTGAAGCTGGGACACCTTATCCTGATCCTTTGAAACAATCATCTGATAAAAGAGAATCAACTCCTCATCACACAAGCCAGTCAGAGGGAAACACCTTTCAACAGTCTCAGCAACCCAAACCCCACCTGTGTGGACGAAGGGACGTGAGCTATAACAACGCTAAACAGAAAGAGCTGAGATTTGACGTTTTTCAGGAGGAAGACTCAAACAGTGACTATGATTTACAGCAGCCGGCGCCTGGGGGCTCTGAAGTGGCCCCCAGCATGCTTGAGATCACCATTCAGAATGCTAAGGCTTACCTGCTGAAGACTAGCAGCAATTCGGGCTTTAATCTGTAAGTCTCAGAGGGAAAAAAGATAAATGTTTGGCAAAGCAAGAGGGTGTGTGAGTATCTCTGTGTGAGAGTGTGTTTCTGTGGGTGAATCAAAATATATTTGAAAGATTGTGTTAGTAAAAGAGAGTTAATGACATAACTGGATCACATGACTCAAAACAGGTCATTAATGGAGATTCTTATACCTTCTTTTTCTTAACCTTTTTTTTTTTTCCTTTTCCTCCAGCTTCTTTAAAGACCCTAGGCACACAACAAAATAAAACTTAGGAATTATGGAATCTCGGGCTTGAAAAAGACCATAAAGACCATAAAGTCCAAGCATCTCTCCAGGATGCTTGTGAAAAATAATTGTCTACTAGTGAAAGCAATCACATCTCTCATCTGTAGATGCTATTGCTTGCATGGCTTTTGAGTTCCCAACCCAGGCAGTGCTAGGGTGACCACCATCTCAGTTTGGCTGAGCGCTGAAAGTTCTTTATCCTAAGAAACCCCTTAGTCCTCGCAAACTCGGAGAATTGGTCACTATACAAGCTACCTGGAACACATGCCATTTTATCCAAGTCTCTTAAAATGTGATGATCAATAGTCTACATATGTTCTGCCCATCCCATTATAGCTTTAATTTTAGAACTTATGACATGTATAGATTTCTATAGATTTTTGCTTCCAGAGTTACATAATGATAGGGTCAATAGAATTTTAGGGCTAGAAGGGCTTTTGGAAAACATCTAATACAACTCATTTGTTTTTGTAAATGAGGAGACCAAGTCATGGAGAACCTAATTTGCTCAAGATTCCAGTGGCTAACAACACTTACCGACTCTTACCTCCCCCTCCATCACTCAGCTCTAGCCCCATGGCTGTTCCCTCTGCCCAGAAGGCTTCTTTTCTAAGTCTTTGGCTGGCTGCCTCCTCATTCTTCAGAACTCAGCTTCCATGGAACACTACTAAAAAGCTTATTCTTTTCCTTCATAGCATTTAATGTCATTTATAATTTTTTATACAGAGAGACAGACTTATATTTTAATATCTGACTCTCCCACTAGATTGGAGGCCCCCAGAGAGCAAGGACTCTGAATTTTGTATACCACTATATACTTAGTGGTAGCACAATGCTAGCAACTATTAAGAAGAAATGAATGCTTTTTCTATTCTCTCACTCTACAACAACCAACATAGAAGACTTCTTGTTGTTGCTGTTGGTTTTGTCTTTGTTTTGAGACGGAGCCAGCTCTGTCGCCCAGGCTGGAGTGTAGTGGTGCCATCTCAGCTCACTGCAGCCTCTGCCTCCTGGGTTCAAGTGATTCTCCTACCTCAGCCTCCCAAGTAACTGGGATTACAGGCATAAGCCACTGCGCCCAGCCTCAACACAGAAGACTTCTGTGACAAAATGTTTGGGGTTCTGTTTTCCTATCCACAAGCAAGCAATCACTTCTGCAGTGGGCACCAACTAGGTGTCCTCCAATTCAATTCTGACATATCCACCTGGAGATAGCATCAGATCCCACAGGTTGAGGGCTCAATCCCACAGGACTGCCCCACACTTCCAATGCCAATTACAAGCCCCAGGCTGATTAATCTGTGCTTCTGACCAACCAGCTATAAACCAGGGATCCAACAACTCCCTCTTTGGGTTTGACTAATTTGCTAGAGTGGCTCACAGAACTCAGGGAAACACTAATGATTACTGGTTTATTATAAAGGATATTACAAAGGATGCATATGAAGAGGTATTGGGGAAGGAGTGCAAAGTTTCCTTGCCCTTTCTGGGAAGGCCACCCTCCAGCAACCTCCATGTGTTCAGCTATCAGATGCTCCCTTAAACCTGTTCTCTTGGGCCTTTTATGGATATGTTATTGGATAGGTATGATTGGTGACTGTATAGAAAAGGGGTATAATCTAATGCTAATAGACTGAGTGGGGAAGCCCAGCAAGGCCTAACCAGATTCTTCTTGGCCTCTCTGTGGAGCATTCTTTCCTCCTTGATGTGGGGCAGGACCTCTTTTGAAATGGGGGTCTTATGACCATCAATCAGACAAAGTAGGTTAGAGAATTTTATTATGGCCAGACATGGAGAAACAGAGTATACTTTTAGTTTCTAAGGCCTATCTTGGGGATAAATGAGAAGCGGTGTGAGACTTATGAGTCAGAAACTGTGGATGAAAACCAATGTATATAAATCATAATTCCCAAGTTCTCACCATGATCTATTGGGGTGCTTCCTGATTAATCAGTAAATATTAATTAAATGCCTACTGAATCTACAATGTGGCAAATATTTGCAGCTATTACTAGGCTTTAAGATATATGAGATATAATTTTAAAGTCTAAGGAATAAAAAAATTAATGTATGATGTGAGAAATCTCATGAAATGTGAGATCAGTTTGAAATATTATTTATTAGTTAATTTTTTTTTCTTTTGAGATGGAATCTCACTCTGTCGCCCAGGCTGGAGTTCAGTAGCACGATCTTGGCTCACTGCAAGCTCTGCCTCCCAGGTTCACGCCATTCTCTTGCCTCAGCCTCCCAAGTAGCTGGGACTACAGGCACCCGCCACCACACATGGCTAATTTTTTTGTATTTTTGGTAGAGACAGGGTTTCACTGTGTTAGCCAGGATGGTCTTGATCTCCTGACTTCGTGATCTGCCTGCCTCGGCCTCCCAAAGTGTTGGGATTACAGGCGTGAGCCACCACACCCGGCCTATTAGTTAATATTTTAAACTACAATTTACTTAAGCTGCAAGAATGTAATTTGCTACTCCATAGTGGACTCTACTTGAATTTCTGATATAAACTTCTTGTCATAATGCCCTATGTTAGATAGCAAGCCTGAATTTACAAACTGCTAAAATTGCAAAGGAACACATTATAAATACTTGTGAGTTCACTAACAATTTAAAACAATATGAAAACATGATAAAATTTTCTTTATTGAATTATTTTATAATTGATATTACTTACATATCTAAATTTAATTTTATTTCCAAATGCTGTCTCTGAGGTAATAAGTGAATATCTTCCATAATATTCACTGTTATCCTCTAAGTACTTTAGTGCCTGCAGTTTAAAATTGTTTAGTAAAAGGTTACTTTAACTCCATCTCTTATATGCAGATCTAATTTCACAGCCATAAAAGCTATTTTTCATGGCAATTTAAACAATCTTTGACTGAAATATGGAATCTGAAAATGGTTTTTCATCATTGAACTAACAGGCTATAGGAAAGAATTGCTTCCTCCTTTTCTTCCATTTTTAAAAAAATAAATTATTACTCCTAATAGAAAAAACTATAATTGTAAATTAAAACCTAATACATATATTTCATAATTTGACACAAAGGCATTTTCAGGTGTGGACTTGAATAAAGCACATATATATATTATATTGAAACCTGAAAAATAAAATGAAAATTTGGACAGAGAGACCCTGATGTGATGCCATCCACAGCTGCTACTGAAGCAAATCAAACCCTTTCATTATTAATCCAGCTATTGCCCGATAACCAACAGTGTTTTTAGTCTGGAGTCTTCTCCATGAGTTTTCTTTTTCTTTTCTTTTTGAGACAGAGTCTCACGTTGTCACCCATGCTGGAGTGCAGTGGCACAATCTTGGCTTACTGCAACCTCCACCTCCCGGGTTCAAGTGATTCTCCTGACTCAGCCTCCCGAGTAGCTGGAATTACAGGTGCCTGCCACCACACCTGACTAATTTTTGTTTTTTTAATAGAGCCGGGGTTTCACCATGTTGGCCAGGCTGGTCTCAAACTCCTGACCTCAGGTGGTCTGCCCACCTCAGGCTCCCAGAGTGCCGGGATTACAGGCAGCCACTGCTCCCGGCCTTCTCCATGAATTCCAACAGTGCATGAATATTAAGGAAGCTTGATGAAGTTTTAAAGAAACTCCTAGTCAAAACATTTCTGTTCATTTACAAGAATTATTTGAGGAAGGAATTTTATATTCTTCAAATACTGTATAATATTTTAACTGCCCTTTACATTGATCTCCCATATAATATACATATTTTTCTTTGACATTTCTGAGGTCATTAGATAAATAGAGACGTTAAATGAAAAAGAAAAAATGAAAAATATAGCTTAGGTCAATTAATAGAAAGTAGACAATTATTGAACAACTGTTTATTTTGTTTCACTATAATAAGAGAGGAGTTATATAAAATCCTAAGCTTGGCTGTGAAGAGCATACTGCAGTTGCTGAATAGGAAATATATAATGTATAAAATTTCAGAGCAGCATATCATTGTTCTCAGAAAGAACTCCTCTGAACTGGGGAAGGATGATTTTGGGGAATGACTTAAGTGCTAAGTCCCTAAGAATGAAAGGAGTTTTAAATTATTTTTTGAGAGAAATTATATATATGGTTCACAGCAAGCAAAAGCTCCCAGGTAGAACTTAGCAAATGTATGAAAGTAATTTTTATTAGAACGTCTAATTGAACTAATAATTAGAAACAAAGTTGGAGAGATACGATGCATATCTACCAGAGAAGCAATTTATACAAATTTCCACATTGAACAGAAGATTTTTTTCTCAAGAAAAGAGCACTTTAACAGGACACAAGGATACTTTGACAGACATTTTGGCCTCTTAAAATTCACTTTGTAATTCTGGTATTTGAAAAAGCAAACACTAGCAGTTATATATAAAATGTAATGAATTACTGAGAGGATAGAGGCAATTTCACTAATTCAGTTGTGAAATAAAAATCTAGGGCAGTGTTTTGAATGGAATAGAACAAAATATTAGAGTGTATCACATTTCAATAAAGGTAAGTAATATTTACTGGCTTTTTTTGTTGTGTGTAAGTGGATGTTACAATATGAAATGCAAGATGGTCTGAGAAGCACTGAAGTAGAAAATTGGCTTTAAAAATAAAATGGAAAGGAAGAGAACAGATCTTAAAGACAGAGTCAACAAGATTAGAAATCAAATTGGATTTGGTGAGCGGAGGGGAAGGGGAATGGAAAAGAAGTTATGATAAAAAGTGAAAAATAATGTTAATCACTTTTAAATATATAACCAAAAGATTGTAATTTCAGAAATAAAATGTGAAAATGTACCTGATGTGGAATACGTATCATGCTCTAAAATGTTTTTCTTTAATAAGTTAAACATCCTTATCATATTGGAATCATTTCCTAAGGAAAACTCTAGGATAAGTTATTTCTGGCATAGTAGAAATTATCTTAAGTGTTTATCCTCTGAAAATCTCTGAAGACTTCAAGTTATTGAAGTTCCTTAAAAACAAACTGAGTCTGCAAATAGTTGTTCAATAATTGCCTACTTCCTATTAATTGACCTAAGCTATTTTTTTTGTTTTTTTCTTTTTCATTTAACGTCTATATTTATCTAATGACCCCAGAAATGTCAAAGAAAAATGCTTCTTCAAATGCTCTTGACATGTATATTATCTGGAATTTTCTCTGTTTGGATAGATATGATCATCTTTCTAATATGTTGACCAAGATATTAAATGAGCGTCCTGAAAATGCTGTTGACATCTTTGAAAATATTAGCCAAGATGTGAAGATGGCACATTTTAGTAAAAAATTTGATGCACTACAAAATGAGAATGAGTTGCTTCCAACATATGAAATAGCAGAAAAGCAAAAGGCTCTTTTTCTCCAGGGACATTTGGAAGGAGTTGACCAAGAATTGGAAGATGAAATAGTAAGTCACTACTATAAATTTTAATAATAAACCTTAGGATTTTATTTGGGACGAATGGCTGTGGCTTTAAATTCATACCAACTGTATTTTATAGCTTGTTTTGTTTTGTTTTGTTTTGTTTAGACAGGCTCCCAGGCTTGGAGTACAATGGCGTGATCTTGGCTCACTGCAGCCTCTGCCTCTCAGGGTCAAGCAATTCTCCTGAGTAGCTGGGACTTCAGGCACGTGCCACCATGCCCAGCTAATTTTTGTATTTTTAGTAGAGATGGGGTTTCGCCGTATTGGCCAAGCTGGTCTCAAACTCCTGACCTCAAGTGATCTGCCTACCTTGGCCTCCCAGAATGTTGGGATTACAGGCGTGAGCTACTGCACCTGGCCCTTATAGCTTCTTACATAGTATTTACATCTTATTTTTTAAAAATTCTTCAAGTCCTCTTTAGTCAAAGTCTTTTCACACTACTCATTTCCTTGATTAGGGATTTCTTGTTTTTTCATACTGTGTTTTAGTATTTTGCAAGCTATAACAGATTGTTATATGTTTGTATGCTAAGCTCCTTGACATTAGAGTAAAGGATTTCTTCACATTTTATATTCTCCAAGGTGCCTGGTACAGATCTGGATGTATAGCTATTTTTGCTAAAGATTTGTTGAATAATGAATAAATGTTAGATAATTAAAAATCAGGTTTTAAATCAAGTTGCATGTTTATTAGAAAATTTAGAAGCACTTCTAATATCATTTGTATTTTCTTCTAAGACAAGCTCCTTATATTATGACTTGATATTATGTATATTACATCAATGGGATGTAATACAAGAGGAGAGGAGTAAAATACTTTTTAAAATCTTCATAGACAAAATTTTGAAAATATTTGGAGAAAAAGTTGGTGACAGAGATTGAAAAAAGCTATAATTAGAGAATAAAATCTTATACATCACAGAAATTTTAACTTCAAATGTTTCAAAATAGTATTGGCTATTCTGTTTCCTAAATACTCATATACTTGTAATTTGTTCACATCTGCTGAACGTATATTCAGTACCACTAGATTATTTAAGATGTGTCTATATACTTTCAAATTTGATGTTTGGAATAAGGTATTTTCAAAACAGCACTCTGTCAGGGAAAAGATAAGGGAGACAGTAGATGCTTTCTCCAGGCTAAGCAGCCTATGAGGAGAGACCTAACTGATGCAGTAAGATCTGCTGTACTCATACAGAAGGAACAGGTGATAGGTGTCAAGGAGTTGACATTAGACAGTTTCAACAAGGTGGCAGTTGGTTATGTAGCCATATCCAGTGATGATGAGTCTGGGAGCAAACAGCATATGGAGATGAGGCAGATAGGCAGGCATTCTCATACAGGAGTTAATCAAAGAAAGTTCAGACTCCAGGGTAAGAATGGGTGCCCTTTATAGGCACAGAATTACAAGGTAGGGCTTTGCATCCTAAAACTAGGATATGGGGTGAGAATACAAATTAGCTGTTTTGATCATGGGACCTGGGCCCTTTAACTAGATTCCATACATCTTCCTAATAAGGGATAAGATTGACTTTAAAGCCTGGAACAGCTGAGTCATCAGGTGAAGATTAAAAGCTCCACCTCAGAAAGTAGAAAGATGCAGGAACAGATAGAGAGACAGGTCTCTCTGATGCATTGAAATATGAGCTATATGACCAACCTGTCCCTGACTTATATGTTTAGAGTGTTCACGTTTTTATTCCTGCCTTTGACCACACCAGAATTCGTTTGCTTAGTCTTCAGCATTCATTTATTCATTCACCCATTTATTCATACACTATGTGACTACTGCATACCAAGTACTGAGATATACATGGGAAAAAGGCTTTTCTGACTTTAAGTTGCTTACAATTTACAGAAAGGCAAAAAAGACTGGAAAGCCATTTGATTAGTGCAATAAAGAGACAGCCTCATATGATGGAGTAAACATGGGCTTTGGAGGTAGCCAGATCTGAGCTAGAATCCTAGTTCAACTAGCTTGCTAGTTGTGTGATTTTGAGCAAGAGGCTAAACTTTCCAAGCCTTAAGGATAATCAAGTGGCTAAACCCTGAGGGATAGAGGTAGTATATATAAAGGATTTGGCTTATAATAGGAACTTAATAATAGCAATTGTTATTATATTGTTTTGACAACACGATAAATGACAGAATGGAACAACTAACTCTGCTATTGGTCATTGGGCAAGGCTTTTTAGTGGAGGTAATATTTCATTTGGGCCATGAAGGATAATCAGGAGTTCACCAGGTGAAGACTCTTAGAAATTAAATTCTTAGAAAAAGGAACAATAAAATAATTAGGAAAGATTATTTAATGTTTGGAAAAGTCGATTGTGGGTTTGAGAGAGTGATGGAAATGAAGCAAACAGAGTGCTTAAAGCCAGACTGTTCTTTGTGCATTGATAAGTAACTTCTTTCTTGTAAACAGTAAGAAGTTTTTAAATAGAGAATAGTATGGTCTGACTTTTCGTTTAGAAAGATAACTCTGATCATAATATGAAAGATAATGAAAAAAGAAAGGTAGAATGGGGCCAGGAGGAGAGCGTTAGAAGCCTTCTGCTATAGCACAAGTAGTGAGGATGGTGACTAATACAGTATAAGTGAATACAAGAGGAGGAAATAATGCCAACAAATTTTTATGTGCTAGAATCAACAGGAATCTAACTACTTAAATATTGAAGATCAAGGGAGTCTGAGGAAGTAAGGATGACCGCACTTTCTGGTGTGAGAAACTGAGATGTCACTGGCGAAGAAAGAGTACATAGAAAAAAGAGAAAACTTTGAGATGTGAATTAAATATTAAACTGAGGTATCTTTAGAATACTCAAGTGAAATTTCTCAGAAGTGGCTAGAAATATGTGTAGAATATGGGAGAAAAGTCAGAGTTAGAGAAACTTTAAACAGCCACTTATCACTTGAAGTGGTGTGGAGAACTCTTCCAAGCATAAAGAGTTGAGAGATGCGATAAGTGAAAAGGATATTTTGACAACATCAACATTTGGAGCTCAAGAAATAAGGGAGCAATTAAAGAGACTTAAGATGAAATAGTTCTAGAGGGCCAAGTGGGATCAAGAGTGAGTGGTACAGCAAATGTCAAGGAAAGACTTTTGCAATCCTACATCAAGGCGATGAGGATTTTCAAAAGTCATTATACTTATTTTGACACTACAATTATAAGAGCATATCATTTGTAAGAATAGAAGAGCTCTCAAGTTTTTCATCTTGAGGGTCAAGGTTTCTCTTGCAAGTTATCTTGACCTGTAGTTGAAGTTCTTTCCTACTTTTTCACAAATGTGTTTCTTTTTTTCTTTTTCTTTTTCTTTTTTTTGAGACCGTCACCCAGGCTGTAGTGCAGTGGTGCGATCTCGGCTCACTACAAGCTCCACCTCCCGGGTTCACGCCATTCTCCTGCCTCAGCCTCCCGAGTAGCTGGGACTACAGGTGCTCCCCACCGCACCCGGCTTTTTGTATTTTTAGTAGAGACGGGGTTTCACCATGTTAGCCAGGATGGTCTCGATCTACTGACCTTGTGATCCACCTGGCTCGGCCTCCCAAAGTGCTGGGATTACAGGCATGAGCCACCATGCCCAGCTTTCACAAATGTGTTTCTATGGTCCATTTGAGACTCTGCTTATTCATTTCTCTGTATTTCTTTTCTGGAATTTTTTAATTTTTCTCATTATTTTAAATTCACAATAATTTATTATAAGTAGGAGGAGCATCTGACTACATTATGTCTTCAAGTATAGACATGAGCACTTTATTACATGTTCATTTTATTTATTCCATACATTACATTATACAGGATACTATATTTTTAGTGATCCTATAAAACCATGCACTTAATAAATGTTTATTATTTTTAAAGATATATAGTAATATAGACATATGGAAAACCATATTTTGTTCTAAATATATGTGTACATAGTTATTCTACATCTTATTTTAGGATAGTAAGGGAGTCACTTATTTTTTATAAAACAGGAATGTTGAATTTTTATTATTCATAGTAATTATTAAACTTTCTCTACCTAAGATATACACATAAACAAGGTAGCTATTATACATTAATGAGTATAAGATACAAGAGAAGCTCCATTTATAAATAATGAGAGAAGAACAGAAATTCAGGAATTATCATACTTTGACCTAAATCTTTTTGTTTGTTTTTTGGAGATGGAGTCTTGCTCTTTTCCCTAGGCTGGAATGCAGTGGTGCGATAGCTCACTGCAACTTCCGCCTCCCGGGTTCAAGTGATCCTCCTGGCTCAGCCTCCCAAGTAGCTGGGACTACAGGCACGCACCACCATGTCCAGCTAACTTTTGTATTTGTAGTAGAGACGGGGGTCTCACCATGTTGGCCAGGCTGGTCTTGAACTCCTGATCTCAGGTGATCCACCAGCCTTAGCCTCCCAAAGTGCTTGGATTACAGGCGTGAACCACCGCACCCAGCCAATTTGATCTAAATCTTGAGAGAAATGTCAAAGAAGTGGTGGAGAAAGTAGAATATCGAGATACATGAAAAAGACAAGGGAAGCAAGCATTTGTCTTATCGATAAATTTCAACCACAGCATTTGTTTCCCCAGGCAGAAAACGCTCTTCCAAATGTAATGGAGTCAGCTTTTTATTTTGAACAAGCTGGAGTTGGTTTGGGCACAGATGAGACATACCGCATATTTCTTGCCCTCAAGCAGCTTACTGACACCCACCCAATCCAAAGATGCCGCTTCTGGGGAAAGATCTTGGGTCTGGAAATGAATTATATTGTAGCTGAAGTGGAATTTCGTGAGGGGGAAGATGAAGAGGAAGTGGAAGAGGAAGATGTAGCTGAAGAGAGGGACAATGGAGAAAGTGAAGCTCATGAAGATGAGGAAGATGAATTACCAAAGTCCTTTTACAAGGCCCCACAGGCTATACCAAAAGAAGAAAGTAGAACAGGTGCCAACAAATATGTCTATTTTGTTTGCAATGAACCAGGAAGACCATGGGTGAAGTTACCACCAGTTATACCTGCACAAATTGTTATTGCAAGAAAAATCAAGAAATTTTTCACTGGGCGATTGGATGCTCCCATCATAAGCTACCCACCTTTCCCAGGAAATGAGAGTAATTATTTACGAGCGCAAATTGCCCGAATTTCAGCAGGAACCCACGTCAGTCCTCTAGGATTTTATCAGTTTGGTGAAGAGGAAGGAGAGGAGGAGGAAGAGGCAGAAGGTGGGCGAAATAGCTTTGAGGAAAACCCTGATTTTGAAGGCATCCAAGTGATTGATCTAGTAGAATCCCTATCCAATTGGGTTCATCATGTACAGCATATTCTCTCTCAGGTAGGAGCTTTGCACTTCTCAATCTATCAGGTTATTAGGCAAATATTCATTAAATTGTCACTATAATGCACAAAGACATGCAAAATAAAGGCCTTCGGACTCTATTTAATAGGCAGGAAAAGAGATAATTAAAAACACAGCCAAAAATGCAGAGTAATATACAATTGCCAGTGTCTATATAATTGTCTATATAACTGAAGGTCCCAGGGATCTCCAAACAGACTTTATTTTCTATTTGAAAATAAAACACATTCTTCTATGGAGCGTTTGACAGATGATGTACAGATTTAGATTTGTGTGTTCTGAAATTACTCAATTTTTTATATGTTTAATATAGATGGGTACATTAATTTTGAAAATAGTTCTTTAATTTTATCTCTATAATACATGTAGCTTTTGTGCCAAGAACAATAAGGGATTGTAACAAAAACAAAAAGCAAGGAAACAGTGCTGTATAGCAGTTATATAATACCTATTGTGCCAGGTGTGTGTGTGTTGGGGTGTGTGTTTGTGTGTGTGTATAAGATTTAATCTTCACAGCAACCCCATGACATAGTATTATTATCCTTAATTTTCAGATGAGGAAACTGAAAGAGAGTTTAGGAAATGTGACAAAAGGAACATAACTAATAAGGAACAGAATCAGATGTGAGGCTGCACAGAGTGGACCCAGTGCATCCACTTAACCCCTGTGCTATATTACCTCATCTGCAGGTAGAAAATCTTCGTTATACTTTGATCTAGATAAGAGATACTCTTAGCTTTCTCTACATAAGAGCTAACTGAGACATTATAAACCCTAAACCTCCATAAATAATCTTACCACATTTAAATGTTATTGTTAATAATAATAATCATAATAGCTTTAGCTCTCTCACATAAATTATTTACCACAAACCAGTAAAATACACTCTTACCTTTTTCACTAAGGTTCTGCTAATTTTAAAATATAAGTGATAATTTAAAAATACACATTCTGTGACTTCAAGAATTTGGCAAATTCTTAAAATAAATAGCACAGTCCTTTCCTTGAAACAACCTAGATCAAAATAGCACTTGGAAAATGTATGCAGAATGAATGAATGAATAATTGATTAAATTCCCACAGAGTTACACTTCATCCTGATCAATTCAAATGAATAATCTGAAATTTTAAGGTCCCCATTAGACTACTAAATCTTGCAACATTCATTCCCAGGGTCGCTGTAATTGGTTCAACTCCATACAAAAAAATGAGGAAGAAGAGGAAGAAGATGAAGAAAAAGACGATTCTGACTACATAGAACAGGAAGTGGGGCCTCCTCTTTTGACACCAATCTCTGAAGATTTAGGTTATTTTACGTAACTATTATCACACACAGACACACAAACAATATAATATACTGTGTGCGTTATATAGTAAATATGAGAGTCGGAAAGCTCTACAAACTGGACAGGAGCCAAGGTCTCATCCTCTTCCCATTCATGTTCTGGGATGATAGGGAGTGAAGAATGTAGCTGGCCACATCAATGTTCTCTGACAGAGGTTGAAGGAGTCATGCAGACAGGAAACATAAGTTGGCTGTAGCGCTTTCTGGAAATGCTGACAATTGTCTCCTTTATTATTCTTGTCTTGCATTCTGCAGACCATAAACAAATGGCATAAATATTCTTCGTCCTGGTTTTTAAAAACTCTACTCTCATTCCTATATTCTTGTCTCTTTCCCTTCAGTTTTGGAGTATTTGTGCTTGCAACCCTTGATCTTATTCATATTAATGATGTACCTTTCATTGGGCCATCAAATATTACTCACTCTACCACATAAGCCTCCTTTCCCTTAATAAAACTTCTTGTCTTGGTTGCAAAAATGGAGATGTATATTTCAAATTCCATTGTTCCAAAACATTCATGAAGTACCCTCCTGATTTTGTTAAGTTACTGCTGTTTTTTCTTTCTGTATCAAGTATGTGTGTATCTGTGTGTGTGCATGCATGTGTGTGTGTGTGGATTTATAAAAATAGCTTACACAGTAGATTCTTGTCTAGTTAGGAATTAAGCTTTTGCATTTCTCTTTGGGTTCCAGAGATTCAGAATATACCCCCCTGGACAACACGGTTATCCTCAAATCTCATTCCACAATATGCTATTGCAGTCCTTCAATCCAACCTTTGGCCTGGAGCATATGCCTTCTCCAATGGCAAGTAAGTATCTGACCACTTACAAAGCCATTTCTGTGATTAGTTAAGCTCTGGAAATTATAAATAACCACTAGAATGTTAAGCTACTATCGTCGTTTCTTTGGTTTTTTTTTCGTTTTTTTTTTTTTTTGAGACAGAGTCTTGCTCTGTCACCCAGGCTGGAGTGCAGTGGCATGATCTCGGCTCACTGCAACCTCCGCCTCCTGGGTTCAAGCCATTCTCCTGCCTCAGCCTTCCCAGTAGCTGGGATTACAGGCATGCACCACTATGCCCAGCTAATTTTTGTATTTTTTTTTTTTTTTTTTTTTTAGTAGAGACAAGGTTTCACCATGTTGGCCAGGCTGGTCTTGAACTCCTAATCTCATGATCCGCCCCGCCTCAGCATCCCAAAGTGCTGGGATTACATGTTTGAGCCACCATGCCCAGCTGCTACTATCGTTTTAACTCATCTTTGGCATATTATGTGTGTGTGGCATAAAATTTATTAAAATAACATCTGTGATACACAATAAAACATCAAATTCAGGACATTAAGTAGTAATTTGGACTTTTACCCTTTCATCTTAATTATCCAATTTGTTGAAATAAAATATGGTTTTTCATCATTGATTATTTGGGTAATGACTTATTCACTTAGTAGATTAATGGAGGTATTTCTAAGCAATGTTTAGTTTAAATCTCAGATCATTTCTGGAGAGAAAGCTGAGCGGCCAGGTGTTAGAGTAGCCATTAAAGCAACAAGCTAAAAATGAGAGTTAAGCCTTTAATCATTTACTGTGATAGTATAAACAAGAGAAAGCTTTGACATCCCCCTGTTCCATTTTCCCCCATGGAATGGCCCTCTATTGGAGAGTCAGGTGGATCAGCACAGATATGGCTATCATAGATGTGGAGGTGCTGGGGTCATCTCATTGACAAGGGAATCCTCAAACGGCTCCTGCAGTTTTACAGACCTGGAGACCAAGAGGAGGATGAGAGGGCTAGAAGTGAAAAAGTGCTGAGCACAGAGAGCAGAGAAAGGAGGGGCTGGAAAGGCCTCTGCTGAAGGCCTCAGATAAAGAGACCTAGGAACGGAAGCACCTGGTCTAGGAATGCAAACATTGAAGAGCATGACTAGCCAAAGGGGCCAGCGTCCTTGACTGCAACTTCCCGTAAAGACAGCCGTGCATTGTACTCCAAGTCTGATGTGCCAGGTAAACTCTTTGTGATTGCCTATGGTCATGCCTAAAAAAAAGTAACATAGGTTTCTAACCACAAGCCCAACTCCTTGCCCAACCAAGAGTTTGCACGGTTAGCTATTTTTATATCTTTCTAACTTTGTGGAAGGTAGTAACTTTTTTTTTCCCTCCCCTGAAAATAATTGAAGGAAGAAAGGCTTTTGCTTGTGGTCTAGGTGTAGGGTACATTTTAACAGTATCTGGCCCCATGGTTTTTTTTTTTAACCAGCTTAAGCAGTTTGGATGAAAACAATTCCCTGTGGTAGAAGAATCATTGAGGAATATTTCACTTCTAGCATTTTACATGTATTGCTTTTTTAAATTATAGGACCATGATATTCTAAGCACTTTAATATTACAGAAGGGTCAGTTTTTCTGAGAAATTATATAATGATCTTTTTTTCTTCTTTTTTTTTTTTACTTATAGAAAGTTTGAAAATTTCTACATAGGCTGGGGTCATAAGTATAGTCCAGACAATTATACACCCCCAGTTCCACCACCAGTTTATCAAGAATACCCCAGTGGACCAGAAATTACAGAAATGGATGATCCTAGTGTGGAGGAGGAGCAGGCTTTCAGGGCTGCACAAGAAGCAGTTCTACTCGCAGCTGAGAATGAAGAATCTGAGGAAGATGAAGATGAGGAAGATGATTATGACTAATAAACATAAAATTAGCCTGGTTTTATGTGACACTGATACACACACACCCCTTATATGGGACTAATTTTACACTTTTCTGTGTTGTGTGTGTATATACATACACATGTAAGAAATTATTCAACTGCAAAATGTCAATCTTGAAAATCAAGCTTGAAATTTCATAGGTAGAAATATTAGCATTTTTACTGAAAGATACTCACAGGATTTTCCAGAGGCTAAATAACATGCAATTGCATAATTGTTCTGAGGGTTATGGATAATGGAATATGTGCTTGTACATTCCTGTTTTTAAAAGGGCTCAGGTTTCACATGGTCCAGGTGAGGTAAAACAATTTAAATAAATAAATAAATGGTCTCAGGTTTAATTTGTAATATGACAAACACTGGAAGATATAACCCACAGGAAATTCTTGGAAACATCAATACTTTTTAAAGAGTGTCAAGGGGTATGAAGACAAAAAATATTGATAGTCACTAGAGTAATGTATTCTTAACCTTTGTAAGAACTGATCTCAGCATGTATTCTTAAACCTTTGTAATTACCTATGGTATGGACTGTGATATTGTGTGCAAACACTGTATAGCATATTTATTCATTTTTCCTGCTTGAGATAGTATCATAATTTTGTCACCTGCTTAAAACTGTAGGAACACTCAATTTTTTTTTTCTTTTTCTTTTTTTTTTTTTTTTTTTGAGACGGAGTCTCTGTCACCAGGCTAGAGTGCAGTAGTGCGATCTCGGCTCACTGCCACCTCTGCCTCCCGGGTTCAAGTGTTTCTCCTGCCTCAGCCTCCTGAGTAGCTGGGACTACAGGTGCACACCACTACACCTGGCTTTTTTTGTATTTTTAGTAGAGACGGGGTTTCACTATGTTAGCCAGGCTGGTAAATTTTTAACTCTTTTGTTACTTCTCAAAAAGTCTTCTCAGACTCCTCTTTCATCCTACAGAAATTGATTTGAACTGATTAGGGAAAAATGATTTGCTTTGCACAGATATGGTTAGCTGGAGATAGCCAGAGACTTGACTTATATTTTCTAGCACTACTTCTCTAAAACATTATTTTCCCTCACTAAAAAAGCATTTTTAAGTCCTGTATGTACCAGATATACCTGTGGCTATGACTAAAAACTAGGCACTACTCTTGAAATCATAGAGCTTTCATTGAAGAGAGAACTATAAAAAGGTAAATAGAAATGTAAAATCAATTGCAATTTAGCAAGTATTGTGATACAAATATTACAGGTAACACAGAACAGTGCTTCTCAAATTCTACAGTAAAGGAATTTTGCTAAGTTAAAAAATAATTCCAATCCATTACTGTTGTTTTTTAAAAATAAAATGACACAGCAGTTCTCAATGTCTGTACTTACCTTGCCACAGACCTTCAGTTTGCAGATCACAGATCTGCACCCGGAGTAACATTGTTGTCAAACACAAGGTGCACTGAATTCAGATTTCAGCAAGTCAGGAAGCACTTCTAAGAGCCACCAGGTGGAGTGCTATGGGAGATGGTTCTTGGTGGCATCAGCTGCATCCTGGCAAAGGACTTTTGGCTGAAAGGAATGAAATTTCAACCGCAAGAAGTGGTGAGAGATGAGCCTGCAGAGGCAAAGAGGGGCTAGAGTGTGTGGAAGTCTGGATTTTACCCATGAACAGTGAAGAGGATTACACTAGAAAGTCACACAAATATTTGTATTTGAGAACATTTTGGCTACAGTGTAGATGGATGAGAGAGAATCCAGACTTGAGACAAGGAGACCAGTTAGGAGGCTATCACATTATCTAGGTAACACAGTGGCTCACACCTGTAATCCCAGCACTTTGGGAGGCCAAGGCGGGTGGATCACCTGAGGTCAGGAGTTCGAGACTAGCCTGGCCAATGTGGCGAAACCTCGTCTCTACTAAAAATACAAACATTAGTCGAGTGTCATGGCGCATGCCTGTAATCCCAGCTACTCGTGAGGCTGATGCAGGAGGATTGCTTGAACCTGGGAGGTAGAGGCTGCAGTGAGCCAAGATTGCGCCATTGGCACTCCAGCCTGGGCAACAAAATGAGACTCCGTCTCAAAAACAAAAACAAATAAACAAAAAAACAAAAAACCCAGGATAACTGCAAGGGGATATAAAGTAGAAAACTGCACCTGGTGGCTGAGGTGGGAGGATCGCTTGAGCCCAGGAGGTCAAGTGAGCTATGATCGTGCCACTGCACTCCAGCCTGCGTGACAGAGCAAGACCATGTTTCAAAAAAAAAAAAAAAGAAAACTGGTTACCAGTCTGAAGGACAGAACATTAGGAAAGATGGTTTCCAGAATTAAATTGGCAATACTATTTCATTCTTGAAGTGCAACTTTCATTCTTTGTTGGCATACCTAAAATTCACAAAACTTCATTCATGTTGGTTGTTATTCATTTTTTCATGACATAGTAGACATGTTCTTTAGTGTTGCTTAATATCCATTTCATTACCTATCCTGATTTCCTTTTGAGGAACTGCCTCTGTCCCATTAAATAGTCTCATGCCAATCAGATGTAGCCTCTCTGGGATCTAAATTATGGGCTCCTAACCAGATTGTTCCTTCTATAAATTAGACCATATTCTAGTTTCCACAGTTGGCTTGGTTCCAGCTAAGTTCTACCCATGGACTGTGAGCTTCTGGTAATTTTTTGATGAATTACATTGGCCAGGATTCTTGGTTGCAACCACACGTGGCATGTCCAACAAGAAGTGGAAAGTTTCTTTTCTACAGAACACATTAAACACAAGACTCTAAATCACAGTTGTATAGTTAGTATAAACACTTAATCAATGCAAATCCTTGTTTATAGAACTATGCCTGTTAAATATTATTTCTAAGCAGTGAGGAAGAAATTTTATTATATATGTTCTCTAACGGAAGACAGCCAAATAGTTTAATGGTAAGAGTTTGGTTGGAAGTGAGATAGCCTAGGTTCATACCCTGGATCAAGATTATTTTCTTGGGCAAATTACTAACCTCTCAGGGCTTTAGCTTGCTTCTTCATGGGCCTAATAATAGTACTTGTCTCACAGAACTATTCTGAAGATTAAACTAAGTAATATATGTAACATACTAAGAGTACCTAACAAAAGTAAGGACCCAATGCATATTAGCTTACAGCTATAAAATAAAACTGGTTTCCAAAACATAGATAAGAAAAAACAAAATCCACAATGCAAAAACAAGACATTTTATTGAAATAATTTACCAAACAATGAAGTATGATAGGTATAATTCAATTAACACAGGCATTTTAGAAATTAAATTATATGTTAAGACAAGAGAATTCACAGATTCATAATTGTGTTAAGGAGTTCAATATCTACATTTAGAAAACAAAGTATTGTTCTCAATCACTGAAATGCTTAAATGCTTGATTCTTCAAGGAATCTTCTCGGCTGTAAAGACTTGAGAAGCTTGTCTCCTGGCCTTGAAAAGAAATTTTAAAAAACAATTTTAAGCTATAAGTCAATTAATTAGAATATGTGTTGTCATTCTAATGTAAAAAATAAAATCTGGAATTTTTTTTCAAGATAATAATGAAAATTCCTAAAGAAAAATTGCAGTCTCAAACTTCTGAAATTAGGAATAAACATTTTTCCAGCCAAGGCATAAACAAAGAAAAGTCCAGATAAAGACAAAACAGTATGAAATAGAAAATGTCACTTTTTTGTGGAATAATGAGTCAAAAGTAAAATGCTGGCTCAAAGTCAGAGAGAGATGAATAAAAACAGAGAGGAGGCTAGAGGAAGACAGGGCTGTGCACAGAGAAACTTTATAAACATTATGCATATCCCTCATTATAGTCTTAAAAATGTCACTTCAAAAAAATTTTCAATGTTTGTGCTATTTTCACAACCTGAGTTCCAAATCAAGACATATCAAACCAAGCTAAATTAAAACTAAGTTAAATCAAGCTGAGAATACAAGGATGACACGATGGAAAATTTACGAATATAGTGGGGTAACTTTAAAACTGCATATCATAATGTGAAAAAGAATTAAGGAACATGGCTATTGCATAAATCTGTATTTACTATTTAACTGAACTGCATTAGGTGATATTGTCTAAAATAAATCCTTTCACCTAAACAATTGCTCCAACATCTAGAACAGAGTCTGAAATTAGTAGACACTCAAAACATATCTATGGCAGAAATGTCTTATGGTAATTATAAGACTCTAGTGGCCAAGATTAAAAAAAAATTTTGAAAACCAATCACTCTCTTTCTATAATAGTTGCATGATTATTAAAAGATCAGAACTAATCATAGACAAATATGAAGAACAAAACATAAAATGCAGTTATAAATATGTATATTTTGGGATACCATAAACTATCATATTTGTTTTTAATCCTACAATTTAAAAAATTGTAGTTATTGCTTTGAAGAAATACTTTTTAAAAATGAGTTATAAAAGCTAATATGAAATAAAAGTGAAATCACTATTTTGTCCTTTAAATAAAGCTGCAGACTTTTACCTGATGATCTGCAAAACACTTGGCACATTAATATTGGCTGAATTCCTACAGTATAAAGTACTGTTAAAAAGGACAGAATAACTATAAGAAACAGATGCTAAAAAAAGTTATATTAAATTAGTAAGATTAAATTTTTTTCATTTTTCAAAATGTAATATCTTTTCAAAAAGAAATGTGAAATTGTTCATACAAAAGCTCAGCAAACATGACTATGAGGTTTTGTATCCTTACAGAAGAGGCAATATAGGGCTCCAGATGCAAACTGCCTAAATTGGAATCCTGACTCTCTATTTAGCAGTTGTGCTACCTTAGGAATACAATTTCTCTCTGCCTCAGCATCCTCTTTTATAAAATGGAGATTAATAATGGTGTCTACTTTATAGGGCTGTTGTGTGGATTAAATTAGTTAACATATGTAATGTGCTTAGGATAGGATAGCCCATAGTACAGAATAAGCATTAGACAAGTGTTATTTCAATCTATTATAATTAAATCTTATTATATTTATTATTATTATTCCTTTTCTACCTGGCAGTGTTATACATTGTTAGCCAAGTTACGATTCTTACAGTTAAAGCACAGCTACTGTCCATGACTTAGAAAACTAGAACATCAAATGCACAGTGCAGAAAGCACATTTTTAGTATTCTAATCCCACAAACAACTCCATTTCCAAAACCAGAAAGATAACAGCCAACTAAAATGTTCAGCAAGACTCCACAGTAATACTTAACCACACCTATGCTCTCGAATGTGTACACTGGTGAGCAAGTGTCTTGGTATTTTACAATAATTGAAACAAACCTAACTTTATCTAGACAAATTAATGATAGGGTTAAAAAAATTAATGTGGCCGGGCACGGTGGCTCACGCCTGTAATCCCAGCACTTTGGTAGGCCAAGGCGGGTGTATCATCAGAAGTTGGGAGTTCAACATCAGCCTGGCTAACATGGTGAAACCCCATCTCTACTAAATATACAAAATTAGCTGGGCGTGGTGGCACACGCCTGTAATCCCAACTACTTGGGAGACTGAGGCAGGAGAATCACTTGAACTGGGGAGGGAGGCAGAGGTTGCAGTGGGCTGGGGTCAAGCCACTGCACTCCAGCTTGGGTGACAGAGTGAGAGTCGGTCTCCAAAAAAAAAAAAAAAAAAAAAAAATCCTTGCCTTTGTATCGCATGTTATGAGATTGAAAAGATTATTCTAGCTCTATTATTTCAAAAACTTACAGTCCTTTCCCCCATGATCCCATTATTCTCCATAAATGTTTGTCTCTAGTCTTCAGTCACTTTTCTCTTTAGAGGGAAATAAATCAATGTGAAGTATTTTGGAGCTTTTTTTTCTTAATTTAGGGCTTACGCATTTTCTACACTTGATGTGCTATCATATAGCTTCAGTTCACACCAAGTGGAAATTTTTCAATTCCTAGGAATTTTTCTATAATATTATGTTTCCCCCTGATGGTGTAGTAGCTAGGATTCAATTCCTAGGAATTTTTCTGGAATATTGTGCTCATCACTTAACTGCAAGGAATAAAGACAAGAGGAAATTCTAAGAAGTTAAATTCTAGAAATGTGAATATCCAATAAGCCCAAGTGCATAAAATAGAGCCTTAGGAGTCAAAAGAATCATATTTTAATAAACCATAATTATAAGGCCAATATGAGTTAGGTCTCCTTGGATTAAGTTAGGTTTTCTTACTATACGTTTACATTATTCATCGCTCACCTGACATTAAAAATTAAATATTATAAAATTAAACACTTTTGGAGGAGGAGGAGCCAAGATGGCCGAATAGGAACAGCTCTGGTCTACAGCTCCCAGCATGAGTGACGCAGAAGATGGGTGATTTCTGCATTTCCATCTGAGGTACCGGGTTCATCTCACAAGGGAGTGCCAGACAGTGGGCGCAGGACAGTGGGTGCAGCACACCATGCGCCAGACGAAGCAGGGTGAGGCATTGCCTCACTCGGGAAGTGCAAGGGGTCAGGGAGTCCCCTTTCCTGGTCAAGGAAAGGGGTGACAGGCGGCACCTGGAACATCGGGCCACTCCCACCCGAATACTGCGCTTTTCTGACGGGCTTAGGAAATGGCGCACCAGGAGATTATATCCTGCACCTGGCTCGGAGGGTCCTATGCCCACGGAGTCTCCCTGATTGCTAGCACAGCAGTCTGAGATCAAACTGCAAGGTGGCAGCAAGGCTGCAGGAGGGGTGCCCGCCATTGCCCAGGCTCGCTTAGGTAAACAAAGCAGCCGGGAAGCTCGAACTGGGTGGAGTCCACCACAGCTCAAGGAGGCCTGCCTGCCTCTGTAGGCTCCACCTCTGGGGGCAGGGCACAGACAAACAAAAAGACAGCAGTAACCTCTGCAGACTTAAATGCCCCTGTCTGACAGCTTTGAGGAGAGCAGTGGTTCCCCCAGCACACAGCTGGAGATCTGAGAATGGGCAGACTGCCTCCTCAAGTGGGTCCCTGACCCCTGACCCCCGAGCAGCCTAACTGGGAGGCATCCCCCAGTGGGGGCAGACTGACACCTCACACGGCCGGGTACTCCTCTGAGACAAAACTTCCAGAGGAACGATCAGACAGCAGCATTCGCAGTTCACGAAAATCCGCTGTTCTGCAGCCACTGCTGCTGATACCCAGGCAAACGGTCTGGAGTGGACCTCTAGCAAACTCCAACAGACCTGCAGCTGAGGGTCCTGTCTGTTAGAAGGAAAACTAACAAACAAAAGGACATCCACACCAAAAACCCATCTGTACATCACCATCATCAAAGACCAACAGTAGATAAAACCACAAAGATGGGGAAAAAACAGAGCAGAAAAACTGGAAACTCTAAAAAGCAGAGCGCCTCTCCTCCTCCAAAGGAACGCAGTTCCTCACCAGCAACGGAACAAAGCTGGACGGAGAATGACTTTGACAAGTTGAGAGAAGAAGGCTTCAGACAATCAAACTACTCCGAGCTACAGGATGAAACTCAAACCACAGGCAAAGAAGTTAAAAACTTTGAAAAAAATTTAGACGAATGTATAACTAGAATAACCAATACAGAGAAGTGCTTAAAGGAGCTGATGGAGCTGAAAGCCAAGGCTTGAGAACTACGTGAAGAATGCAGAAGCCTCAGGAGCCAATGCGATCAGCTGGAAGAAAGGGTACTAGTGATGGAAGATGAAATGAATGAAATGAAGCGAGAAGGGAAGTTTAGAGAAAAAAGAATGGAAAGAAACGAACAAAGCCTCCAAGAAATATGGGACTATGTGAAAAGACCAAATCTACGTCTCATTGGTGTACCTGAAAGTGACGGGGAGAATGGAACCAAGTTGGAAAACACTCTGCAGGATATTATCCAGGAGAACTTCCCCAATCTAGCAAGGCAGGCCAACATTCAGATTCAGGAAATACAGAGAGTGCCACAAAGATACTCCTCAAGAAGAGCAACTCCAAGACACATAATTGTCAGATTTACCAAAGCTGAAATGAAGGAAAAAATGTTAAGGGCAGCCAGAGAGAAAGGTCGGGTTACCCACAAAGGGAAGCCCATCAGACTAACAGCGGATCTCTCGGCAGAAACCCTACAAGCCAGAAGAGAGTGGGGGCCAATATTCAACATTCTTAAAGAAAAGAATTTTCAACCCAGAATTTCATATCCAGCCAAACTAAGCTTCACAAGTGAAGGAGAAATAAAATACTTTACAGACAAGCAAATGCTGAGAGATTTTGTCACCACCAGGCCTGCCCTAAAAGAGCTCCTGAAGGAAGCACTAAACATGGAAAGGCACAACCGGTACCAGCCGCTGCAAAATCATGCCAAAATGTAAAGACCATCGAGACTAGGAAGAAACTGCATCAACTAACGAGCAAAATCACCAGCTAACATAATAATGACAGGATCAAATTCACACATAACAATATTAACTTTAAATGTAAATGGACTAAATGCTCCAATTAAAAGACACAGACTGGCAAATTGGATAAAGAGTCAAGACCCATCAGTGTGCTGTATTCAGGAAACCCATCTCACGTGCAGAGACACACATAGGCTCAAAATAAACGGATGGAGGAAGATCTACCAAGCAAATGGAAAACAAAAAAAGGCAGGGGTTGCAATCCTAGTCTCTGATACAACAGACTTTAAATCAACAAAGATCAAAAGAGACAAAAAAGGCCATTACATAATGGTAAAGGGATCAATTCAACAAGAAGAGCTAACTATCCTAAATATATACGCACCCAATACAGGAGCACCAAGATTCATAAAGCAAGTCCTGAGTGACCTACAAAGAGACTTAGACTCCCACACAATAATAATGGGAGACTTTAACACCCCACTGTCAACATTAGACAGATCAATGAGACAGAAAGTTAACAAGGATACCCAGGAATTGAACTCAGCTCTGCACCAAGCAGACCTAATAGACATCTACAGAACTCTCCACCCCAAATCAACAGAATATACATTTTTTTCAGCACCACACCACACCTATTCCAAAATTGACCACATACTTGGAAGTAAAGCTCTCCTCAGCAAATGTAAAAGAACAGAAATTATAACAAACTGTCTCTCAGACCACAGTGCAAGCAAACTAGAACTCAGGATTAAGAAACTCACTCAAAACCACTCAACTACATGGAAACTGAACAACCTGCTCCTGAATGACTACTGGGTACATAACGAAATGAAGGCAGAAATAAAGATGCTCTTTGAAAAGAATGAGAACAAAGACACAACATAACACAATCTCTGGGACACATTCAAAGCAGTGTGTAGAGGGAAATTTATAGCACTAAATGCCCACAAGAGAAAGCAGGAAAGATCCAAAATTGACACCCTAACATCACAATTAAAAGAACTAGAAAAGCAAGAGCCAACACATTCAAAAGCTAGCAGGAGGCAAGAAATAACTAAAATCAGAGCAGAACTGAAGGAAATAGAGACACAAAAAACCCTTCAAAAAATTAATGAATTCAGGAGCCGGTTTTTTGAAAGGATCAACAAAATTGATAGACCGCTAGCAAGACTAATAAAGAAAAAAAGAGAGAAGAATCAAATAGACGCAATAAAAAATGATAAAGGGGATATCACCACCAATCCCACAGAAATACAAACTACCATCAGAGAATACTACAAACACCTCTACACAAATAAACTAGAAAATCTAGAAGAAATGGATAAATTCCTCGACACATACACCCACCCAAGACTAAATCAGGAAGAAGTTGAATCTCTGAATAGACCAATAACAGGATCTGAAATTGTGGCAATAATCAATAGCTTACCAACCAAAAAGAGTCCAGGACCAGATGGATTCACAGCCGAATTCTACCAGAGGTACAAGGAGGAACTGGTACCATTCCTTCTGAAACTATTCCGATCAACAGAAAAAGAGGGAATCCTCCCTAACTCATTTTATGAGGCCAGCATCATTCTGATACCAAAGCCTTGCAGAGACACAACCAAAAAAGAGAATTTTAGACCAATATCCTTGATGAACATTGATCCAAAAATCCTCAATAAAATACTGGCAAATCGAATCCAGCAGCACATCAAAAACCTTATCCACCATGATCAAGTGGGCTTCATCCCTGGGATGCAAGGCTGGTTCAATATACGCAAACCAATAAATGTAATCCAGCATATAAACAGAACCAAAGACAAAAACCACATGATTATCTCAATAGATGCAGAAAAGGCCTTTGACAAAATTCAACAACACTTCATGCTAAAAACTCTCAATAAATTAGGTATTCATGGGACGTATCTCAAAATAATAAGAGCTATCTATGACAAACCCACAGCCAATATCATACTGAATGGGCAAAAACTGGAAGCATTCCCTTTGAAAACTGGCACAAGACAGGGATGCCCTCTCTCACCGCTCCTATTCAACATACTGTTGGAAGTTCTGGCCAGGGCAATTAGGCAGGAGAAGGAAATAAAGGGTATTCAATTAGGAAAAGAGGAAGTCAAATTGTCCCTGTTTGCAGATGACATGATTGTACATCTAGAAAACCCCACTGTCTCAGCCCAAAATCTCCTTAAGCTGATAAGCAACTTCAGCAAAGTCTCAGGATACAAAATCAACGTACAAAAATCACAAGCATTCTTACACACCAATAACAGACAAACAGAGAGCCAAATCATGAGTGAACTCCCATTCACAATTGCTTCAAAGAGAATAAAATACCTAGGAATCTAACTTACAAGGGACGTGAAGGACCTCTTCAAGGAGAACTACAAACCACCGCTCAATGAAATAAAAGAGGATACAAACAAATGGAAGAACATTCTATGCTCATGGGTAGGAAGAATCAATATCGTGAAAATGGCCATACTGCCCAAGGTAATTTATAGATTCAATGCCATCCCCATCAAGCTACCAATGACTTTCTTCACAGAATTGGAAAAAACTACTTTAAAGTTCATATGGAACCAAAAAAGAGTCCGCATCGCCAAGTCAATCCTAAGCCAAAAGAACAAAGCTGGAGGCATCACACTACCTGACTTCAAACTATACTACAAGGCTACAGTAACCAAAACAGCATGGTACTGGTACCAAAACAGAGATATAGATCAATGGAACAGATCAGAGCCCTCAGAAATACTGCCGCATATCTACAACTATCTGATCTTTGACAAACCTGAGAAAAACAAGCAATGGGGAAAGGATTTCCTATTTAATAAATGGTGCTGGGAAAACTGGCGGCCATATGTAGAAAGCTGAAACTCGATCCCTTCCTTACACCTTATACAAAAATTAATTCAAGATGGATTAAAGACTTCAATGTTAGACATAAAACCATAAAAACCCTAGAAGAAAACCTAGGCATTACCATTCAGCACATAGGCATGGGCAAGGACTTCATGTCTAAAACACCAAAAGCATTGGCAACAAAAGCCAAAATTGACAAATGGGAGCTAATTAAACTACAGAGCTTCTGCACAGCAAGAGAAACTACCATCAGAGTGAACAGGCAACCTACAAAATGGGAGAAAATTTTCACAACCTACTCATCTGACAAAGGGCTAATATCCAGAATCTACAATGAACTCAAACAAATGTACAAGAAAAAAACAAACAACCCCATCAAAAAGTGGGCAAAGGATATGAACAGACACTTCTCAAAAGAAGACATTTATGCAGCCAAAAGACTCATGAAGAAATGCTCATCATCACTGGCCATCAGAGAAATGCAAATCAAAACCACAATGAGATATCATCTCACACCAGTTAGAATGGCAATCATTAAAAAGTCAGGAAACAACAGGTGCTGGAGAGGATGTGGAGAAATAGGAAC
This sequence comes from Pan paniscus, assembly GCF_029289425.2. Taxonomy (NCBI): domain Eukaryota; kingdom Metazoa; phylum Chordata; class Mammalia; order Primates; family Hominidae; genus Pan; species Pan paniscus. The sequence goes on from NC_073254.2 coordinate 136,658,017, forward strand.
ACTTTTACACTGTTGGTGGGACTGTAAACTAGTTCAACCATTGTGGAAGTCAGTGTGGCGATTCCTCAGGGATCTAGAACTAGAAATACCATTTGACCCAGCCATCCCATTACTGGGTATATACCCAAAGGACTATGAATCATGCTGCTATAAAGACACATGCACACGTATGTTTATTGCAGCACTATTCACAATAGCAAAGACTTGGAACCAACCCAAATGTCCAACAATGATAGACTGGATTAAGAAAATGTGGCACATATATACCATGGAATACTATGCAGCCATAAAAAATGATGAGTTCATGTCCTTTGTAGGGACATGGATGAAATTGGAAATCATCCTTCTCAGTAAACTATCGCAAGAACAAAAAACCAAACACCGCATGTTCTCACTCATAGATGGGAACTGAACAATGAGAACACATGGACACAGGAAGGGGAACATCACACTCTGGGGACTGTTGTGGGGTGGGGGGAGTGGGGAGGGATAGCATTAGGAGATATACCTAATGCTAAATGACGATTTAATGGGTGCAGCACACCATCATGGCACATGTATACATATGTAACTAACCTGCACATTGCGCACATGTACCCTAAAACTTAAAGTATGATGATAATAATAATAATAATAATAAATAATAATAAAAAAAGAAGAAGAAGAAGAAAGAGGAGGAGGAGGTGGAAAGAAAAAATCAGCTCATGAATGATATCAAGACAGGAAACGGGCATTTAATGACTACTGTTTTGCAAGGGATTCAGACATTCCTACAAGGCTAAATTGTAAGGTTGATGAAAACATCATTTAAGATGTAGCCTATCATAATTATTTGTACAAAAGTATTTTTGAAAGCTTTATTAAGTTTTAATTAACATACAGTAAACTGCACATATTTAAAATGCAAAAAAAATTAAATTAAATTAAATTAAACACTTTTATGAAGCTCTAAGTATAAAAAGTCATTAAAGTACCATTTCAAATATAAATATGTTCATTCCAGAAATTAAAAACATATAAAACCAAATGGCTTTTCCAAGTTAATGAAACAGAATAAGGTGCTAAGGAATACAAAGTGGGCTAGGCACGGTGGCTCACGCCTGTAATCCCAACACTTTGGGAGGCTGAGGTGGGCAGATCGCTTGAGCCTAGGAGTTTGAGATCAGCCTGGGCACCAAGGTGAAACCCCGTCTCTACAAAAAATACAAAAATTAGCCAGGTGTGGTGGCATGTGCCTGTAGTCCCAGCTACTTGGGAGGCTGAGGCAGGAGGATCACTTGAGCCTGGGAGGTCAAGGCTGTAGTGAGTCATGATTGCATGCCACTGCACTCAGGCCTGGTCAACAGAGTGAGACCCTGTCTCCAAAAAAAAAAAAAAAAAAAACAGAAAAAAAGAACAAGAATAGAAAAAAAAGAAAAAAGTGATAACACTGATTTTAAACTAAAAGTTTTAAACTTTTAAGTTCATCTCATTCAAACTTCACATATAAATATTTAGATACTTACAAGTTTCTCCTCTAGAGAAAGAGCACCCTCTACTGCCAATATCTGGTATTGCTTATGTTTTAAATTTCCCATAGATTTCCGAAGTTGCTTGAGACTGCTAGCCTCTATGTCTTGCTTTAATAATTTCTGCATTTCTCGAGAAGGACATCCAGGATCAAATATTAGTAAGCATAATGTTCGGTTTTTTTTCTCTTCAATTCCAATAACAGTTCGACTGTGACCTATCAAAAGATTTTTAAGTTATACATATGTCACATCTATTTACAGTTATACAAATAGTCTCTGTATGTATGTTGTGTGAGCATATGTGTGTTTAGAATATAAATACAGTCAGACTCTGACACATATGTATCTGAGTTCTCCTAAGACATAAGAGTTTAGTTCTACTTCAGTTTTTTCATTTAACTTTAGTTTTCTAAAGGCTTCATTACCAAAAAAAACATTTTTATTCTGCCAAATATTTTACTTTTCCTTTCCCAATCCTTTGATCCTTCTTATTCAAATTATCTCAAATGAAAGAACAAAAACTGTTCTAGAACAAAATTCTCATGATTCCAAAAGGTAAACAAAAGTAAACCTATAAATGCTAGAATATCAGTGGAGGGAGCTTAATCTCTTATAGTTTATATTCCTAAACAATGAAATTCCTAACATTTACTTCTGTTTATTCCTGTCAATCCAAACCATCATTCATAATTTACCAAGTATCTATGTGCCGGGTACTACTCCAAGCACGAAGGTATATAACAGCAAACAAAACAGACAAACGTGCCTGTGTTCTTGGAACTTATATTCTAATAGGAAGAGATACTCTATAAATGAGGTAAATAAGTGAAGAAAATGCCAGTGGTGGGATGCTGGGATGAGTTGTACGTGTTTTTGACACAGCCTCACTCCGCCGCCCAGGCTGGAGTGCAGTGGCAGAATCATGGCTCACTATAGCCCCCAACTCCAAGGCTCAAGTGACCCTCCCGCCTCAGCCTCCTGAGTAGCTAGGACTACAGGCATGTGCCACCACACCTGGCTAATTTTCTTATGTTTTTGTAGAGACAGGGTCTCACTATGTCACTCAGGCTGGTCTCAAACTGCTGGGCTCAAGCAATCCTCCTGCTTTGGCCTCCTCTGAAAGTGCTAGGATTACAGGCATGAGTCACCATGCCTGGCCTTGAGTTCTACTTTTAAGGTAAGGTAAGGTCAGGGAAGGCCTCACTCAAGTGACATGTGGGTAAAGACCCAAGAAGGTAAGGGATGAACAATGAAGGACAAGTGAACTAAACACAGAAAACAAGAAGTGCAAAAGGTCCTGAAGATGTCAGGAATATCAGTCTTAATTACCCAATGAAGTATTGTAGAAATATCAATCTTAATTACCTAAGAAAGTATTGTACTGTCAAAGGAGCTCCGAAAAATTAAACAGATTAATGTCATAATACTCCCTGCTATTATCAGACCAGCCTGGCCAACATGGTGAAACCCCGTTTCTACTAAAAATACAAAAATTAGCCAGGTATGGTGGCAGGTGCCTGTAATCCCAGCTACTCAGGAGGCTGAGGCATGAGAATCACTTGAACCTGGAAGGTGGAGGTTGCAGCGAGCCAAGATTGCACCACTGCACTCCAGCCTGAGCAACAGAGTGAGACTCTGTCTAAAAAAACAAACAAACAAACAAAAAGCCTTAACCTGTCCGAAAGCAACAATTTGTTATCTTATAAACAACACTGTCAAATATGAGTTATATTAATACTAACCTTGATGCTGAAGATAGATAGGAGGTTTAGATGTACACACTACCTTTGGACTCCCTTCTCCCTCTGAAGAATAATAGTTCAATATCCATTCAAATAAGCGAGGGTGTGTACCCAAAGGACCAGTTGATTTGTGAAAATCAACAATATGACACCTATTAAAAATTGACAAAATGCACATTTAAAGGGCATTTTAAAATATTTTCATCGATGGAGTTATCAAATACAACAAATTCTTAGTTCAGAACTAACTGTTTCTAGCCATTACTTTCCTATAAAAGAAGAAAAGTAAATATAAATTTTTATTACTTATCTAAAAAACTCCTTTTTGTGGGGGATAACTATTTAACAATTCTCCCTATTTAACTATTTAACTATTCCTCTAACTAGCTAACTATTTAAATAACTTCATAATAAGTCTGCTGACTAACCTAAAGGTTACAAACATTCTCTGATATATAAAATCTCCATGAATAGTAAATAATGACCATACTTGATTTTTAAAAAGTCATCTACACATAATTTTTTCACAGCTTTTATTCTAGTTTCTAACCCTGATGATCAGAAGCTGATTTCTGATTTTAATTCCTCAGTAGCCATTGGTATATATGAAATAGATCCTAAATACTTTTCCTGTCGGTCTCTCAAATCTCTATAACAGAAAATACTTGTAAATCATAGAAAAATGTGTGTGTACTCACATCTATACATCTATCTCCTATTTGCCACCAGACCACCGTGGTATTCTTCCTTCAAGAGGAAGTCACCCTTGAATAAACATTTTTTTAACCAGAAACACTGTTTATACTACTCAACAACTGTTTTTAAAAGGTCGGGTACAACTAAAAGCATTTGATAGCTTTATCATCACTTTAAACTACAGCACAGATATCCTGTTCTTGTTTCTCTTGGCAATAAAATCTCTAAAACATCCGAATTGCTAACCTCAGCCTCAGCAAATTTAATGCTGGTAACTTACAGTTGGTTACTGGGTTTTAAGTGCTCAAATAAACTTCTGGATAAACCATTTAAAAAGAATGTTTTGGGGTTAGCAGTTTGCATATTTACATTTAGAATACTAATTAAACAGTACCCTACAGAGTATAACTCATAGAGAGAGCAACAGAAAGACATGTAAATAACTACTAAACACATTCAGGATATATTAATAAAAAAGCTTTCTAAATTATTTAAGGTACCAAGAAAGAAGCTGGACAAAAATTACGGCTGGGTGCAGTGGCTCACGCCTGTGATCCCAGTACTTTGAGAGGCCAAGGCGGGTGGATCGCTTGAGCCTAGGAGTTCAAGACCAGCCTGGACAACATGGCGAAACCCCATCTCTACTAAAAATGCAGAAAAAAAAAAATTAGCCAGGCACGGTGGCACATGCCTGTAATCCCAGCTACTCAGGAGGCAGAGGCACAAGAATCACTTAAGCCTGGGAGGCAGGGGTTGCAGTGAGCCAAGATCGCGCCACTGCACTCTGGTCTGGGTGACAGACTGGAGACAGACTCTGTCTCAAAAAAAAAAAAAAAAAGAAAAAGAAAAAAATTACTTTAAAACTCAAAACATGATAGAGTATAAATAATCTCAAAGTGTGAATAGATTGGCAAAAAGAAAAAGGAGAAAAGCAGAAATAAATTTAGAGGGCATTAAAATAGTTCTTTAAATAATTCAAGAAAGTTATTATACATACACACAACATTAGTTTTTCTAGGTTAATGAAAGAAATATTTTTATTTCTGAATCTAATCAATCAATGTGGTAAAAAGAATGTGATACACTGGTTAAATAACTTAGAAACAAACATAAAAGAAAATATAAAGCCATAAAGCTTAACGCAAACATTCCATTAAACACGATCACAGACATCTATCTCTATTTCCTCTTAAAAACCCAATGACATAATACTGAAGGAAAAAATGATTTAAACACCCAAGGACAAAGAGAATGGGAATAGACAGGAAAAGAGCTCACATCTTCAGAAAATGGAAAGCACCACAGAGAACATACAAAAGTAAATAAAAGAAAATGGAGACCGTATGTTTCAAAATCAGAGAGAGGCTGAAAGCTTAGAAGCACAAGGTTTGAGAACAGTGGGGCTAAAAATATGAGATTAATTAAAAGTTTGCTTAGAAGGCAAATCACACCTTAACTCTCCCCTCCACTAATGTAGGAACTCTAGGTAAGAGAGTGAAAAACTCTTCTCTGGATAACTTCTGGGAAAAGATCTCTCTATATAATGATATTTGAGAGTTCACCAACCAAATAGTAACCTTCCGCCTTCCACCTAAGACTTAAATAAGTCTGCTAATCTGCAAGCTCTGTGCAGTCCTACAGCACTCTAATCAGCTTTTTAATGTTTCATTCTTCACTCTCTGAATGGACAACTAAGGATTTCCAAAAGTTAAAAGAAAGCCTTCAAAATAGAAAAGACTAAAACAAACAGATATGAAAAAATACTAATATCGAACAAACAAAATGCAGGCAATAGAAAGAAAACATTGGAAGAAATTTTGCAACCATAAAGAAAATGATGCTATGAAATTACCCCTTAACATAATGGGTAAAATAAAAATTTCAATACAGTAATTGGGGGATAAAGTTGAGTAAATCTAGAAAATAGAGAAAAAGCAAAGATTTTTTAAAAAGAGACATGATAAACTTAGAAGGTAAAGAAGCAGGCCGGGCGCAGTGGCTCAAGCCTGTAATCCTAGCACTTCGGGAAGCCGAGGCGGGTGGATCACCTGTGGTCAAGAGTTTGAGACTAGCCTGGCCAACATGGTGAAACCTCGTCTCCACTAAAAATACAAAAATTAGCCAGGCGTGTAGCGGAAGCCTGTAATCCCAGCTACTAGGGAGGCTGAGGCAGGGGAATCGCTTGAACCCAGGAGGCGGAGCTTGCAGTGAGCCAAGATCACGCCACTGCCCTCCAGCCTGGGCAACACAGCAAAAACTCCATCTCAAAAAAAAAAAAAAAAAAAAAAAAAAAAAAGATTAGTTCAGTGGCCAACTATCAATAGTTCCACAAAGAAAACAGAGAGATTATAATTATCAAACAACAATAGTTAACCTCTGAAGTCATGCTGTATGCCAGTCACAGTTCTAAGTACTTTATTATCCCATTTAATTGTCTAACTACTATTAATACCTTCTTTTATCAATAGTAGACCTAAGTACAGACAAGTTCATTCATTCAGCTATTAAGTAGGAAAGCTATGAATCAAGGTTAGGCAGTCTTGCTCCAAAGTTCAAGCTCTTACCTACTATCCTAGATGGAACTAAGATCTTAGACAACTCACAATTCCAGATTCAAAGAGAAAAACAAATGCCCAACACAATGAATCAAAGCCCTACACCCCATGGTGAAATTTCATAATATCGTGAAATTATGATGGGCTAAGAGAAGGTTGGAATAACTTCCACAGAAAATAGGTTATACATTTTAAAAATGAGACTACACACACACACACACACACAAAACAGTGAAAAAATGCTACATGACAATAGCTGTAGATCTAGAAGGCAAAAAGACCAGATTGGAGCAAAGAGGACAGAAGGCTCAAGAAGGATGTGTCCAAGAATAAGGAGAGCCTCAGATTACATGACAGGTAGAGTGCAAAAACTTGAGGCCATGATGTAGTCACATATTATAGTAAAAGAGAAAAGGAAACACAATTATTAACTCAAGAAAAAATTATAAATGATTTTAGAAAACAAAATCAGCAACAAGCAATATTTACACAATTGTATAATAAAATCTGACTTTATAAAATGATGTAAACTCTGATTTTAATAAAAACTAAGATTTAATCATATCAGAAGGATTGAAGGTAAACAGGTATAAGATATTAAAACAGACTATCTGAAACTCATAAACCAAGAAACAGCTATGAAAGCATACCATTTAAAAACAATGGAAGTGACAGTTGCCTCTGAGAGACAGAACTTGAGGGTAGAGAAGAGCACAAGATAGTGAATAGGTTGCTGATTTTCATTGCTACTTAATTTAGTGCTACTTAATTTTATTTTTAAACTATCTCTTTGCTAAAAAATAAAATTTTAAAAAACAAAGCTCCCCGATAAGGAAATAACATTTATTTAGGTTTTAAGGTACATACTTTACCCTTAGGGAGGTCAGGAGTATATATACTTCACATGCTCCAATCCAGGCCTTTGTTCCCTGTAACCTGTTATTAAGTTGAGAGGCCCCCTGAGGATCAAAACCTTCCTTCCATGCATCTTCAATCATAGATTGAATTTTTGGAATGCAAGGAATCGACATACCTAAAATTACACAAGCAAACATGTTACATGACCGTTAATAAAGTACTGAATAATATTTAGCAGTGTATTATGTACTCGGGGAACTTTACGGTTTTTAGGACAGTTATTCCTGACATCATCTATCATTTTCTCTTCCTCTAACCAGAATTCAGGTTTCTTATATAAATATCCACTAACTGTTAAAGCTATTAATTGTGTATGCTATATCATTCTATATCATATGTATTTTATCAGATGACAAGTTCAGAGTACTAGATTTCACATACCTTTTAAGCAATCATCATAAGCATCATTTTGTAATAATGATGAAAGTAGCATTTGGAAATTTCTGTAACCACAACCCCAACCTTTGTCGCCTAAAGATGAATGAAAGTGATCCACCACTGAAGAAAGCCACACCCGTCTCACATCTGTGGCAGCATTCTGATAATACCTATGAAGTGCTTCAATAATTCCTAAAGTAGAAAAGAGATTCAGAAGCAGTCATTATCACCTTTATATGGTTATCTCATACATTTTTAATATCAACCTCTCCTTCACGCACCATACCTAAATCCTGTTAATTCCATCTTCTTCACCTTCTTCTTGCTATAACCTTAGTTTGTGTCCTTGCTTGTTACTACAGTCCAAGTTTCCTAACACTAGCATATTATTTTTTACAGTTAATTGAAATTTTCTGCATCTGCAGGGCCCAGCACATAAAGTACAACTGTTGAATGAATGTTCTTCTTGTGTCTCCATTTTATTGTATAGACTACTGGAGATCACTCAGTCTTAATCAACTTGCTCCCAATCAAAAAATATTAATAGCTCCCTATTACCAATAGTTTTAATTTTTTTTGTAATTTAAGATTTTATTTTGCAGATTTTGCAATTTTCGAAGCATGAGAATACACAAATGTTTTCATTTAAAAACTCTTGACTTCATGAATAATAAACATATCTCATACTCCAATACGCTAAATTTCAACCCTTTAGTAACATATTCCATTTTGCTATTTGGGGAGATGAATTAATTTGTTTGAGACAACAGAAGACAACTTTTCTTAAGGCAGAACAATAGGTTTAGGAATCTTATTAATAGTCTTATAAACCTAATTAGAATAGTTCTAATCTATGTTATATGAAGTCTACAGAAAGCTATCCACTGTCTTACCTTTATTTCACACTACTCCTCTTGCTGTAATTTTGGCTGTGGCCTAACTGAACACGTTAAACATAATTTGGCCCATAGAGTTTTATTAAATTTTCAAATTCAGTATTTGCTAAGTACTTTTTAATACACCTGGCACTATCTAAATGCTAAGTACAAAAAGATAAATATGATAATATCCTTTAAAATGTCATCGACCCCAACTATAACAAGTGCTATAATATGGAAAAACAAGGTGTTAGGACAAGGGACATCTGACTCGGCCCCTTTCCTGCTTTTAGTATATTCTCCTTATGTTTCAAAATTATAGATCCTTCACATGCTACTGTCTTCATAGACCCTTTTTCTGATTCTACCCTATTTTTGTGTCCCCAAGGTACCAGCAACATTCAGTCACAGAATATTATAATCCTTTGTGTATATTTACATACTCTACAGACTCTGTGAAGCCTATGGGTAGGGAGATCTTATTACATGCTGCATAACTTTCTCATAGCATGTGGCACCAAAGACAATAACTAAATTCTTTTTGCTTGAATGAAGGGTTTCCTAGAAGAAAATGGGTTTTTGTCTTTAATAAAGACAATAAAAGATCAATAAATAAAAACAGTTAAATGAACCAATAGTTGTAGCTGTGCCTTGCACCATGAAAAGGAGAAATACTGATCACTGTAACCACTTCCAAAGAACTTAGAAAGACTTGAATTCAAGAAAAACAACAATTAAAATAGTATATAACTGAGTACTAAATGTTGTAGCATGGAATGAATGGGTACCCTAGGAATTCAGAGAAAGAAAGCTAAATGTAGATTTTAATATCATAGACTTTGATGAAGAGATCAAGATTTGAGGCAGCCCTTTAAGAATGAGGTGGAGTGGGGGACAGAAAAAATAGAAAGGAAAGTAATAAACATTCTAGTACATTTTAGTATATATGTTACATATCAGATGGAGAGCAACACTGTCTTAGCAACATCATGCAACTGCTTTAGGGGGAAATTTCCTTATACTCTTTATTCCTTAGCACCTAAATCTCTTTAGATATTTTCCACAGTAAATTTATCTTCAGTTAAATTATATTCTGTTGTTAAAATTATAACAAGATTGCAGTATATAAGTGAAGACTCTTTAAACGATAGCTGCTTAAATTGACACTTGCATAATTAACGAAAAATAAAAATCTCTGCCACCAAATCACTTCTATATTACAGGACAGTGTGCTTTTTTACAGACATATTTAATATTTTCTTCCTGTATCCTAATGAATCATATCACACATCTGGAGGATGCTCTATGCTATAGTGAGAACTTTTTTACATGGAGACCCCTGAAGAAATATAAAGGCAGCCTTTAGAAACAGACTCATGGATATATGAAAATCTATAATATATAGTATCACAAATAGGTGGAGAAAATGCAGATTCAATAAATGGTAGTGAAATAAATAAGCATAATATGTACTTGCTATAAGGACTGTTATAAACAAGGAGAAAATAATCAGATTCCTATCTTCTCTCTCCTCCCTCCAACATACACATGCAAATAAATTCTGGGTGGATTTAAAATCAAAATATGAAATGCAAAATATAAATATTTGAAGAAAACATAAAGGTATATATTTGTGATCTTAAAGATGGGGGAGTTACTTAAGACACAAATAATAAATAGAAGGATTGAGAACTTTGATTACATTCAAATTCAAAACTTCTGTCTAATTAAAGGCACTATATATAACATTTAAACACAAACCACAGGCCTGAAAAAGATATTTGGATTTCATATAACTAATGAAAGAATAGTGTTCTGAATACTTAACAGACTCCTATAAATCAGTAAGAACAAACAACTCAATAGAGAATAGAGAAAGGAAGAGAACAGGTAATTCGTTCAAGAGGAAACTAACTCAGGAGTAATCCAGAAAATGCAAATTAAAACATGTATCATATCATAACCTGTTAAATAGCAAAAATTTAAAAGTGTCACCATACAATGTGTGAAATACACTGGTGTGAATGTAGATTACAAGCACTTTGGAAAACAATTCTATAATAACCTTAACAACGTTGAAGATTTGCACGCCTTTAACTTAGCATTCCAGTTCTGGATGTAATACTAGAGAAACTCCTGAAGTAGACATGTTCATAAATTATAAGAGTAGAAAACTGGAAGCAATCTAAATGTTTATCAATATGAAAACAAGATAAGTTAGCTATAATTAGCTACATCCAGTTCTGGATGTAATACTAGAGAAACTCCTGAAGTAGACATGTTCATAAATTATAAGAGTAGAAAACTGGAAACAATCTAAATGTTTATCAATATGAAAACAAGATAAGTTAGCTACAATTCATACAAGGAAATACTACACAGCAGCTAAAATGAATGAAGTAGAACTGTAAGAACCAATATATTTGAGCAAAACAATTTATAGCATACATGTTGTATCCCATTTATATATAAACACCTGCAAAATATTTTATGGAAATGTACATACATGGTAAGAGTACTAAAGCATGTATGAGACTGATAAATATCAAACTTGGGATAATAGTTCCCTTGTGGGGAGGGCAAATTAGAATTAGAAAAAGTGTACATAAAGGGCTTTGAATACCTATCAATGGTTTTGAAGCTTTAAAAACTTTTAAGTAAATATGGCAAAACATTAAGATTCAAAAAATCTGGGTGGCAGTAACAAAGTTGTTTCCATAAAAAGTCTGTTAATATACTAATATATACAAAGAAAAAAATTTTAATACTCGTCAGAAAAAAGCCATATTATGGGGCAAGGAAGATTTGATTAGGAATAACCAGCTGTGTAACCTTGCTTTGGCAAAGTCACCGTAACTTCTCTAAGCAACAGTGACCTCATTTGGAATATATAACAGTACAGGAGAGGATGTTTTGAGTTAAATGATACAATGTATATAGAGTTGTTAGTGTCTAAAAATGTACAAACAATAAAATAGCCAATAGCCATTTGTGGCTATCGAGAATTTGAAATGTGGCTGCCCAATTGAGTTGTGCTGTGAAGTAGAAAATACACAATGGATTTTGAAGAATGTATAAAGAATGTAAAATGTCTCAGTAATAGTTTTAATATTGATTACATGTTGAAATAATAATATCATGGATACACTGGTTTAAACTATTTAAATTAACTTCCCCTGTTCCTTTTCACTTTTTTTTGTTTTTTTTTGTTTTTTTTGAGATGGAGTTTCGCTCTTGTTGCCCAGGCTGGAGTGCAATGGCGCGATCTCGGCTCACCGCAACCTCCGCCTCCCGGGTTCAAGCGACTCTCCTGCCTCAGCCTCCCTAGTAGCTGGGATTACAGGCATGTGCCACCACGCCCAGCTAATTTTGTAATTTTTTTTTAGTAGAGATGGGATTTCTCCATGTTGGTTAGGCTAGTCTCGAACTCCCGACCTCAGGTGATCTGCCTGTCTCAGCCTCCCAAAGTGCTGGGATTACAGGCATGAGCCACCGCGCCCGGCCTCCTTTTCACTTTTGTTAATGTGGAGCCAGGAAATTTAAAATTATATACGTGGCTCACATTATATTTCTCTTAGCACTGTCTAGAGCATAGGTTTTTAAATGTCAAGTAACATAATATAAAAGTAAATTTTTAAGTGAATTATTTATCATAAAAATAATTCAGAAGTTTTAAAACAATACATTTTTAAAAAAATATTTGTGCACAGATTATGAAAATTAAGCAAAATTAAAATGATTCTGATTATTACTTCAGTGGTATAAGCAATATTAAAACAATGACTCTGATGTTTAAATACTCACCGGAAGTTTTTGTTTTTCCATCGTCAAAACCAAGAGCTAATGATTCCATCATATCAGCTTTTCTCCTATGAAATTCAGATGGAGGCATTCTTCCCCTATTTACTTCTATCTCCATATTTCGTAGTTGTTGTTGTTTGTATCCTCCAGAATTATCTAAACCATATTGTCTCTATTGAACATAAAAATAAATGACTTAATTTTTACATCCCTGTAACTCTATGAGGATGGAACCTTATTAAAATTTTATTTGGAAACATGTTGAAACATTCTGGTTTATAGACTTCATACAAGTTAACTTAAAGATTTTTACAAAAACTAATAACACACACACACACAGAAAAAAAAATTATTGACTTAATAAGCAACCACTTCTTTATAATCAATCTCCAGGGCAAGAGACTTGCTTTTCCTGTAGTAGGGAAAGCAGAGGATCCTGTCTTTCTACCTCAGGTATTGGGAGATGCAGAAGAGTTCTGAATGCGTTGCTGATTTTTTCAAGGAAACTTGTCAGTCCTTGTTATTTGGTTCCCAGTCTAGTCCATAAAGGCCTACTTAATCCATAATTCATTTAGTCAGTCATGTTACACAGTAAATGAACTATGTTTTGTACACTGGACAGAAATCTCAAATAGTATGTATAAAACTATGGAAAAATTATCTATGGAAAAGTTTTCATGGAAACTTTTCTACAGAAAAATTTTCTGAGATCTAAACAACTAACTTGCAAAATTACATAACCTCCTTAAATATTGGAAACTTTTTGTATTGATCATGTTTTAAATTACATAAAGCATAAAAGTCTTAAGAAAAGCCAATTTTCTTTCCTATTTTGCAAGTATTGTGAGTCACCAGTGAGAAAAAAATCCTACATTCGGTCTTCCAAAGCACATTCTAAGCAACAATACTCATGTGAGATGTCTGAGAAAAAAAGAGAGGTCAAACAAGTCTGGGGAAATTGTGATATGTACATGCACATTAGTATATTAAAGGCATTGAGAAGTCCCAAAATATACAAACCTGTTTAACTGAACACTTTCAAACCTATTCAACTGTAAACCCTTTTTATTTATGCACTATCCTATCATCACTAAAAAAAGAACATTTAAAAACTATAAGCAATAGGCCAGGCACGGTGGCTCATGCCTATAATCCCAGCACTTTGGGAGGCCAAGGCAGGTGGATCACCTGAGTTTAGGAGTTCAAGACCAGTTTGGCCAACACGGTGAAACCCTGTCTCTACTAATAATACAAAAAAATGAGCCAGGCATGGTGGTGCACACCTGTAATCCCAGCTACTTGGGAGGCTGAGGCAGGAGAATCACTTGACCCTAGAAGGCAGAGGTTGCAGTGAACCAAGATTGCACCATTGCATTCCAGCCTGGGCGACAAGAGCGAAACTCCGTCTCAAACAAACAAACAAACAACAACAAAATCTATGAATCTATGAGCATTATTAGCACAGATAACACTACAGTCTACAAATTAGGATTGAAAAAAGGAAAAACAGACATTAAAATTTTAAATGCATTAAAAATATAACAGATGCTACCAGTTTAGTCCAACAGGTAAAACCACCCACCTAAGATAAATGAAGCCTCAAATATCATTAAAAAAAGGCATTTTCCCATAAAATAGTTCTAAATGTTTGAAATTGCAATCTGTAAAATAATTTAAGACTCAGGAGACATCAATTCTAAGTATAAATTTCGCTTCCAAGCATCTATACAAACACTTAAATTCTGAGTCTTGGTTTCCTAATTTGTCCCATCAACTTACACAGGTTTGAATGCAAGCTTTATCACTAATTAGCTGCCTGACACTGAGCAAATTACTTAACCATTCTCTGTCTCCATTTCTTCATCTGAAAAAAAAGGGGGCGTGGGAGGGCCTAAAGTAACTTCTTCATGAATATGTTGTAAAGATTTTGAGATATTATATGTGAAGTGATTACCCCTGTGCCTCACTAGAATGAATATGTATAAATGGTGTCTGTTACAAACATGTATAAATTTTTTTGAATAATAACAAGGACAAAAATAATACACTGGAAAGCATATTTGAAAAATAACTTTACCGAATCAAAATATTATAATTGTTATTAATCTTTGTACCTGCAGCTTCTGAAATTCTTCTATTTCTTGTCTTGATCCTTCAGATCTCCTCTTTCTGTCTTCTTCTTGCTGAAGCTGGTGAGCCAATTGTAGATCACCAGAACACTGGACTCTATCCATGCCTGTTAGGTATTTTTAATGTTCAGAATAAAATAACTGTTGCAATCAAAGATTATTTATTATTTAATATATGTTTTAAAAATAGAGTAAATGCTGTTATTTGCCATTTATTCATGACTGTGATGATATGGAACTGAGTACAAATTTAGCAAAACTTAGAACTGCTTCGGTAAGGAATAACCTCCATCTAAATGACAACTAACAGTCACTGTTTTTTGTTTTTTGAGACGGAGTTTCGCTCTTATTGCCCAGGCTGGAGTACAATGGTGCGATCTCAGCTCACTGCAACCTCTGCCTGCCAGGTTCAAGTGATTCTCCTGCTGCAGCCTCCTGAGTAGCTGGGATTACAGGTGCCTGCCACCATGCCCAGCTAATTTTTCTATTTTTAGTAGAGACGGAGTTTTGCCATGTTGGTCAGGCTGGTCTCAAACTCCTAACCTCAGGTGATCCACCAGCCTCGGCCTCCCAAAGTGCTGAGATTACAGACGTGAGCTACCATGCCCAGCCTCACTAAGTGTTTAAAGCTGTGACAAGCACTTTTCATTAATTATATCATTTGATCTTTGTAACAATCTTATGAAGTAGCTATTATTATTTACTGAGGAAACCAGAATTTTAAAACGTTAAGTAACATCCTGCATTGATACTCCTTAACATAACTAAGGCAGATTGATTTTTCAAAGAAATACTAGGGGAGAAAAAGAAAATAATAAAGAGCATAAAAATACACATTTACAAAGTGCAGGTGTTAGATAATAATTTAATTACAGTTTGGCCCCCAAAAATGGTAAAACTTTGCAACATCTCATCCTGCATCTTCTCTACTCGGTGTCCCCCAGATCCATTTGTCAGTGGCTTCTGGCCACTATCTTGTCTCCTTAACCCCATGACCTGATGGTTTAATTATATCACTGACTATCCTTCCTTTCCTTTCAAAGTTCTCAGCTGCTGCTACATCTTCCTATTTGGTCACCCTTCCATTCTTGGGGATATACAAGTCACACTCAATGTTTAGTGTCCCCTGAGGTTATCTACAGTGATTTACTTAAACCATATCTTTTTCTTATTACCCACTATAGGTTTACACTGTAATACACGTGCTCATACAAAGCCTATCATAAATAAGAGTAAGAATTAGCAGACATTCAGAAATCACCAGAGCAGGGAACTTTTCCATCTTTGCCCCAACAATCTCATATTTGGCTTAGGGTGAGTGAGCAGTAACATTGTCCATGAACACCGATACTGGTACTAGGATCGTTGATACTGGACACTAAAGACCTCTGCCTTAACAGAAGCTATCTACGTACCTTAAAAAACTGAAATAGGGTAAAACACAATTGGTTTCTCTTGGGATCTACTTTTTATTTTCGTTCAGTGGGCTTCTAACATTCATATAGGATTTTTCCACTTCTAAGCCACCATAATGATTATTTAAACAATGCCACTATTAAAAAACATAGGGGAGAAAGGAAAACTTTTATAGAATCACAATAAAACCAGTAAGTCATTTAGAAGCTATTCAAGCAGCTCAAGATGCACTGAAAGATGTTTTGGTTATATAGTTCACATTCATTTGTAAAATTTTATGTGCCATATGGCAGTTTTCTAGTTCAACAATTTTCGCTGACCAAATACAATATTCAGATACTTCTAGCTGCTAAAGAAATGGCCTCAACTTGTAAATAAAACACTTTTAAAGGAAAAGATGTATTTTAAAATATTTTTTCCATATCACAAATCTAAAAATTAGATATGTGTCCTAGAAAGTAGAAATTAAATGATATTTTTATCTTCAAACATATAAACATACCTTGCTGAAAGCTGTTTTCTTCCAAATGCAAGTCAACATGTTCCTGAAGAATATGGTAATTTGTACATATGAGCCCACACATAGGACAATCATAGAGTGGTTGATCACAGTCTGTATCAGAGATATAATTAAGTTGTTTTTATTTTTTTATTTTAATTTTTTTTCTTTGCTTTTTTTTTTTTTTTTTGAGACAGGGTCTCACTCTGTTGCCCAGGCTGGCGTGCAGTGGCACCATCACAGCTCACTGCAGCAATCCTCCCATCTCAGCCTCCCAAGTAGATGGGGCTAAAGGCATGCGCCACCACGCCCAGCTAATTTTTTTTTTTTAGAGATGAGATCTCACTATGTTGTCCAGGCTGGTCTCAAACTCCTGGACTCAAGTGATCCTTCTGCCTCAGCATCCCAAAGTGCTGGGATTACAGGCATGAGCCACCATGCCCAGCCAAGTTGGTTTTATTTTTATAACTTTTAGATTTTTTCACCCCATGTCAAAGACTGTCTACCACCTATTAACCTTATATAAGTAAAAGCTCTTTGTAGTGGATTTAAAAGCTATTTTTCTACTTCTAGGGTCGAGATAGAAGGCTGAGCATAGCACAAACCTCTCATACCACTCCAAAAAAAAAAAGGAAATATTAATAATAAATATTCAGATCTGTAGTCAAAACAAGAGAAGCAGAAAGGAAAACCAAAGTGGTAAGTAGGGCCCAGTCTGGATATGGGTTTTTAGGACTAAATTCTCAGCACCCAACAGAGTGGTAAGGTGCTGAACTTAAACATCCAGCATAAAGCTGGGAACTGGGGTAATACTGTCTACACAGGAGCAGGAGATTAAAGAGCTGCATCCATCACATAGCACTGCAGGCAGACAGGTTTAGCTTGCCAAAAACAGAAATTGTTCCTCTATAAGACCAAGACCTAGCAGATAAGGGACATAGAAGAGGGACCCAGAATTGTGCATATACACAGAGTGAAAGCATAGAGCAATCTGTATATGTAAGGCCTGGTCTGAAAGCAGAGACTGTGAACAGCCAGTGTGAAGGAACCATGAAACTGCTTCACAGGGAAGGGATCATATAAAACTCCCATAACAGATGAACACTAAAATTTGAATTGCTAAACTCACTGGGGGCTGCAATGCCAAGAAAAACAGCTAAGAAATCTACAAACTGAAAAAGTTACCTGTGAAGAAATGGAGCTACAGTAATCCATAATAAACTGTAAAATAAGTATGTTCAAAATGCTTACTGAAATAAAGGAGGGAACTGAATCTTTGAAACCAGGACAGAAAGTTACTAAGAAAAAATAGAAAGATGAAGAAAATGAAAATATTAAGATGTAATCATTGGAATAAAAAATTCAATGGCAATGCTCAAGAGAAAATGAAGTATTAAGAAGTACTCAGAAAATATTTCCAAAAGCAGCAGTAAGAAATAATGGTATACAGCTTCCATAAGTAATGCTGGCAGATATAAGAGAAGTCTTTCAGCCAGTTCTCTACCATAAAATGCCTTAGAGCCAGAGCCAATGCCAAGGAGGCCTTTGCTTATCGCTTTGATCATCACACTACTGCAAGCCAATCCCTCCACCCCTTCTAGTTTTAAGTGATAACCAACCTTCCTCAACATTAGACCACACTACACCTCATATCCCGGTATACATTTTTTACCACCAGAATCTAAACTAAGCCTCAGAGGTTAGCCATCATCGTCCAATGGAGTCATCTAGGGCTGATGTAACCACCAACACTGTTGTGTCAATGAATCCAATCTAATTGTTCAGTGGCGGTGTCTTAACAATCTTTAAATACCTGAAGGACATCTGCTAATCTGACCCAAGCTATTACCCCTCCTATTCTCCCAATACCTACCACAATGCCCTCCAGAAATACCATCGGTCATCAGTCAGCTTCTCTATACACAAAATCTTTCTCTGGATATTCACTTCACCTTCTTGACTTAACAAAAATCTGGTTGGTTCATGACACCCCATTTTCTCTACAGCCCCCTAACACACAGGAAACTTTTCTTTCACAATTCAGGGCCCTAGAAGTAGAAGAGGTATCCCCTTTGCTCCCTTTCACCACTGTCAAACCTGTTTTAAGCCCCATTTTTGTAATAACTCATGTCACCATAATATGGCATCATCTACCTTTCTTAGTGCCTAATATTTTCTGAAGTCTTAGACACTCCTTTCATTTACTAAAAATGTTAACACCTGGATCAAAACCTTCTTTTCCTAGCCCCTATACTATGATCATTCTTAGCAACTTCAATATCCATAGAAATAGTTCTATGCCTTCATTTCCAGCAATCTTTTCCTTTACCCTAATTTACCAACCGAATGACAAAAATTATACCCTTAATTTGTTATCACTAATAAGTGAATCTCTGAAATCTCAATTTCAAATATCACTCCCAAACACCTATCCTTCTACCTCACTTCTTTTAATTCTACCACTCTAAAAAGTGTTTGACCTAACTAAAACCTCCTATATAGAATATACAAACCCTATTTTTCTGTCATTCATTAACCCCCTCATGTTTTTCTTTACTTTCCAGCCCAGATTCCACGTATCTTCTCTATATGATAATCATTCCCTAAAAAACACCTG
This sequence comes from Pan paniscus, assembly GCF_029289425.2. Taxonomy (NCBI): domain Eukaryota; kingdom Metazoa; phylum Chordata; class Mammalia; order Primates; family Hominidae; genus Pan; species Pan paniscus. The sequence continues at coordinate 136,677,157 of NC_073254.2, forward strand.
CAAATCCACCTGTTCCATTTACTATAATTGAACATTGGTTAAATCTAGCAATTTACCTATTTCACTTCTGTACTTCTAATGACAACAGGTCTTTTTTAAATGCAACTAAACATTCAGACTCCTAAGACTACCAAAATTCACCAGTTTACTGGTCCTGAGAAACTTACAGGAAACATTGTGTCAGCAAAGGATTGTCAGGCATTTTTCAATACACTTGTTTTTTTCCTTGCAGCAGTCCATAAATTTTCATTATTAGCAGATAATAAAATGATCTACTTAGAATACTCAAGGGAATTAATGTAGAATTATTAAAATTCGTTAACAGGCCAGACGCAGTGGCTCACACCTGCAATCCTAATGCTTTGGGAGGCTGAGGAAGGAAGACTGCTTGAGCACAGGAGTTCAAGACCAGCCTGAGTAACATAGCAGGACCTCATTTCTATTAAATATTAAAAAAAAAAAATTAGCTGGGCGTGGTGGTGCAGGCCTGTAGTCCCAGCACCTTGGGAGGCTGAGGCAGGAGAACCACTTGAGCCCAGGAGATCAAGGCTGCAGTGAGCCATGATCATGCCACTGAACTCCAGCCTGGGTGACATAGTAAGACCTTGTCTCAAAAAATATAAAATAAAATAATATTAGTAATAGTTGAATAAGACTAGATACCTCAACTATCTATAAAAATTGATAGTGCTTCTATAAAACTGCAAAAGTTTCTTAGATGAGAGGGAAAAAAATCTAATTTACAAAAGCAACAGAAACTATAAACTATACAGAAATAAAGCTAACACAAATGTGCAATGAAAAAACAACACAAGCCTGGGCGCGGTGGCTTACGCCTGTAATCCCAGCATTTTGGGGGGCTGAGGTAGGTGGATCATCTGACGTTAGGAGTTCCAGACCAGCCTGGCCAACATGGCGAAACCCTGTCTCTACTAAAAGTACAAAAATTAACTGGGCCTGGTGGTGGGCACTGGTAATCCCAGCTACTCGGGAGGCTGAGACAGGAGAATTGCTTGAACCTGGGAGGCAGAGGTTGCAGTGAGCAGAGATCGTGCCATTGCACTCCAGCCTGGGTGACAGGGCAAAAATCCATCAAAAAAACACACACACACACACACACACAAAATTGTATTAAAGGATACAAAAGATGACCTGAATTAATGGGGAGATGTACTTTGATCTAATTTAAAACAAAATGACAACAGAGTTTTTATGAAACTTGATAATATGGCTTTAAAACTCAAAGAAAAGAAAGAATGAGAAGGTCTAAGTTGATGATGAAAATGAAGAACGAGGGAAAAACTGTCCTATCTGATGTTGATGACATTTTACAAAATAGCTATTAAAGTGGTGGTGTAATAAGGGCACAAAAGTCACATAGATAAATACAGCAGAAGTAAGAGACCAGAAACTGGCCCACACAGATATGAAAATGTAATAAAAGACAGAAACCATATTATAAATCAGAGATATATCTGGTTTCTGTACAGGGAAAAACTAAAAATTAGATCCCAAGTTCACAAAATATACACATGTACACAAGTACAGACACACACACACACACAATCCAGAAAAAATTTTAAAAAGTGAAAATATAAAACATTAAAGTTTTTAGAATATATGAGAATACCTTTTTGAATTCAGAGTAAATAATACTTTTTTAGACAATACATAGAAAACAAAAATAAAATTCAAATACTGCACAAAATTCAAGGATAAGCAACATCTTATGGAATACAGCTGAAGGATTAGTATTGAAAATATATTTTAAAAGCAACTGAAAAAAACTCAAAAAATATTTGACAATATACAGTGGAAAAATGCATGTAACTCAAGTGTACAAAAAATGTAATATGCAGTTCATAATAGAGGAAATTAAAATAACTATACAAAAAAAGATTGATTTCATAATCAGAGAAATGCATTAAAAAAGAATGTAGACACTGACTTCATACCTTTTACATAGAGTAATTCAAATGTATCACAGATCTAAATGTAAAATGCAAAACTATCAAACTTCTAGAAGTTGGCAAAGAGTTTTTAGACACACCAAAAGCATGATCCATGAAAGAAGAAATTGTCAAGTTGCACTTCATTAAAATTAAAAACTTCTACTTCATGAAAGACACTGTTAAAAGAATAAAAAGACAAGCCACAGACTAAGAGAAAATATTTGCAAAATACACATCCAAAAAAGAACTTGTATCCAAAATACAGAAAAATTTTTCTTTCTTTTTTTTTTTTTTTTTTTGGAGACAGGGTCTTACTCAGTCACCTAGAGTGGAGTGCAGTAGTGTGATCACGGCTCACTGCAGCCTCCACTTCCCAGGCTCAGGTGATCCTCCTATTTCAGCCTCCCAAATAGCTGGGGCTACAGACGCAAGCCACTAGGCCTGGCTAGTTTTTTGGTTTTTTTTTTTTTTTTTTTTTGAAGAGACGAGCTTTTGCCACATTGCCCAGGATCGTCTCGAACTCCTGGACTCAAGGGATCTGCCCACCTCGGACTCCCAACTTGCTGGGATTACAGGCATGAGCCACGACACCTGGCTCCACAAATTCTTAAAGTTCAACAATAAGAAAAAGACATAAGATCCTAAATGTGTACACACCAACAACAGAGTCTCAAAATACATGAAACAAAACCTGACAGAGCTGAAAGGAAAAATAGATAAATTTACAATTATAATCAGGGATTTCAACAACCCCTTCTCAAAAATTGATAGAACTACTAGACAGTACTACTATAGAAAACAAGCAAGGATATAAATAATCCGAACATAAACAACAGGATCTAGTGACATACATATAACATTACACCCAACAAAGCAGAATACACTTTTTTTTCCCAAGTATCCACAGAACATGACCAAGATAGCTCATGTCTTGAGCCATAAAACAGGCCTCAACAAATTTAAAAGAACTGATATCACAGAGAGTTTGTTCTCCAATCATAACAGAATAATGGAGTCAAAATAGAACTCAATGCAAAGTCAGAGAGTCCAGGACAGTCCAGATGCTACTGGGTTAGTGACAATAAAAAGAATACCCTCTGGAAACTAGACAGAAAGTTCCAAAACTACTCTCAATGTAGCTGAAACATTTTATATCTGCATCAAAATTCTTTTCCATAATGTACTTTTATATTTCAGTAACAGCAAATGAAAAATGTTATAGACATAAAATGGATTTCAAAACACATCTGTAGTAAGCTGACTTACAAACCAACTTTTAAAATACCACATATTAAATTGAGGCTGTAAACTTATAATTTATAATGAAATGAAAACTTTACCTTCCAATGGAATGTCTAAAAGATTGGCATGCTTTGTTTTCACATGAGTTTCCATATCTTCACTGTGCTCCTCTATTTTTCCACAGAATGGACATTCAGGAGGACTGTATGTTGTTTCATAAACAGATCCTTTTATTTCGGTCAGGCTGGACTGTTTTTCCCTACTTTTCAGGAATTTTCTAGATTCAGTTAAGTTCTCTGAATAGAAGCCTTCATGTTTTAAAGTACTATCTTTAGTCAGGTTTTGAGCTGAATTTTTTGGATGATTAGATGCACAACCTGAAAGAATACTTGAATTAACTTCCATTCCACACTGTAGGGTGTTGTCTTTCTTGTTATCTGAAGTTCCATATTGTACTGTATTTATCCTCTCAAAGTTTCTTTCAAGTGTATTCTGCTCAAAATGAGCTGTTTCGATATGAAAACACATTTCATCATAATTCACACCTGACAACTTGCAAAATGGACATATAATTTCACTTTCCATGTGAACAATTAGGTGAGCTTTCATGTCTGGTTCTGAGGTTACTGTTTCACCACAAATATCACAGGAAAGCATGGTATTGACAAGTAGCTAGAAAAGAACATAACATTAGGTTTCAAAGATTTGAAGAAAAAATGTGTTTCATAAAATGATTTGAGACAATTACTTGGTCTTTAACGCTGGATTATTTTGATGAAGAAGTTTTCAATGTACTTACTGTTCCTCAAATACAAAAACTTATTTATAAATATCAACCAAAATTTCGTTAATTTTTTTTTTAAAAAAGGCAATAATAATGAATACAAGTAATTTTAAAAATAAAATATTTCAAAAAATGTCTCTGGCCCAAGGTGGAGAAAAAATAACGTTTAAAAAATTGTCCAGGTAAGATAAATCAGGTAAGAAAAAAATGAAGAGAAGAAACCTATTTATCAACTGATACATCTAAATACTGAATACTGAAGCTGATTATATTGAGGAGGTAAATAAACACATCTTACAAGTAGAGTTTAACACTGTAAACTTAGAGTCTTACATGTATCAAGTGCTATTTAAGTGCTATTATTGTAATTTAAGTACTATTATTATCGCTCTACACATAAAGAAATTCTGGCTCAGGTCACCACAAGCAGAAAAAGGTGGAAGCCAAAATGCCAACCCCGTCGTGCTCCACAGCCTGTACTCTCAGCCCCAAGAATAAAAGCAGAAGTGGTATAGTAGAAAAAAGCACTTATTCCAGAGTCAAGAGAACTGGGTAATAATTTCAGATTCATCATTTTGGGTAAGGAATCTCATCTCTCTGAGGTTCAGTCAAAGACTACTGTAAAATCCAAAGGTAGTTATTTTTGGATTTTATGGACAAATAAAGTACTGACTACTGACATAAAAGTGTTAAAAAAATAATTTTAAAAAAAGCAATCACTTCGCCACCACCTTCCTACTACAGGTCATCGTTCAGCTAAAGACTATTTAAAATCAAACAGGAAAAGAAAAGTAATGACACTATCACTTCATTTAAATAAATTTACCTTTAAAATACCTCCCTACATTGTCCTTATTTTTTTCATTTCTCTCCAGACAAATGGATACAGTCTCTGATTTTAGAAGGCAGTTCTCCCGACCCCCCAGTGGGATTAATGTCACACCCGGAGTTTCTTCTTTTCCGGTGGCTGGGACACAGTCAGACACAGAATGATGAACTTGGACATGGACTCAGATTAAGCGGGTAAGAGACAAGAGGGTACCCAGGTGCCTCAGAGGAAGCGAGTGAGAGGCATGAAGGACCCAGTGCCAAGCTAGGTACGTGGTGGGTGAGGTCAGAAGACCGCAAGGCCGAGTCTCCCAAACGTTCCGCGCCAAAGGCACAAGCCAGGCACACGAAACTAGCAGGCACTAACTGGGTCAAAGCTTTGGGCCTGGGGAATAAGGGAGGGGACCATCAATTCTTACCGGCCCAGAGGCCAGCAGCTGCCACACTGAGCTCCGCTAGGCTTCCCCTTTGGGCCTCGCTGGCAGACGAGCGCGTGCGCGGCGTCCAATACCTCTCCTGGCCTGATGACTGAGGCCAGGCCTTCCCAATACGCAGAGTTTCACAGTTAACCGAGGAAAGAATTAGGAACTTCCAACACCTTGGCCCTCAGTACCTCATTCAAAAGCACTTCCTTACTCCCACGGAAAAGAAGTAATCCCAGAATGCGCCGCTCCACGCCGGTCTCTATGCAGTGCATTCTGGGAGATGTAGTCTTTTTTTTTTTTTTTTTTTGAGATGGAGTCTCGCTCTGCTGCCCAGGCTGGAGGGCAGTGCGCGATCTCGGCTCACTGCAAGCTCCGCCTCCCGGGTTCACGCCATTCTCCTGCCTCAGCCTCCCGAGTAGCTGGGACTACAGGCGCCCGCCACCATGCCTGGCTAATTTTTTGTATTTTTAGTAGAGACGGGGTTTCACCGTGTTAGCCAGGATGGTCTCGATCTCCTGAGAGATGTAGTCATTTTTGCATTCCTCCCATTTCCGAGTTTTTCCTTCTCCCATCGAGTTTCCTGCCACTTAATTGCTAGGAGAGAAAACCGGGCTCTGAGGTCATTCATACTTAATCTGAATGAGTTCACAGGGCAGGTCCTGGGGCAAATAGCAGTCTACACTAGGGCCTGCCGAGTAGCACTCTATTTTAGTATCAATAAAGGGTTTATAATGCTGCTAGGTATCAAGCTCCCAGCTATGCACCGAAGGTAGAGGATACCAGGTTCTTTCCTCAAGGTTACAAGATAACAAATATCTTGGTTTGTATGTATGTATGTATGTATGTATATATATATTTTGAGACGGAGTCTTGCTCTGTCGCCCAGGCTGGAGTGCAGTGGTGCCATCTCTGCTCACTGCAAGCTCCACCTCCCGGGTTCACGCCATTCTCCTGCCTCAGCCTCCCAAGTAGCTGGGACTACAGGCGCCCGCCACCACGTCTGGCTAATTTTTTGTATTTTTAGTAGAGATGGGGTTTCACCGTGTTATCCTGGATGGTCTCGATCTCCTGACCTCGTGATCCGCCCCCCCTCGGCCTCCCAAAGTGCTGGGATTACAAGCGTGAGCCACCGTGCCCGGCCGTATGTATGTATTTTTAGAGAGGGGGACTCTTTCTGTCACCCAGGCCAGAGCACAGTGGCTAAAATAGCTCACCACAGCCTCGAACTCCTGGCCTCAAATGATCCTCCCATCTCGGCCTCCCAAAGTGTGAGCCACCATGTTAGCCCAAAATCACAAATATCTTGTCATTCAGGCTTTATTTCATTCAACAAATATTTAAAGAGTGTCTATTAGAAAGGCGTTTTGCTTGGAACAGGAGCTGCAGCAGTAATCAAAATACACAAAATTCAGGATTTTTGAGGCTTACATGCTGGTGAGGTAGAGGAAATAAAAAGTAAATTAACTGATCATGATAAGTGCTATGAAGAAAATAAAACTGGATTGGCCAGGCTCAGTGGCTCACATATGTAATCCCAGCACTTTGGGAGGCCGAGGCGGGCAGATCATTTGAGGTCAGGAGTTCAAGACCAGCCTGGCCAACATGGTGAAAGCCCGTCTCTACTAGAAATACAAAAATTAGCTGGGCGTGGTGGCAGGTGCCTGTAATCCCAGCTACTCGGGAGGCTGAGGCAGGAGAATTGCTTGAACCCGGGAGGCGTAGGTTGCAGCGAGCTGAGATCGTGCCACTACACTCCAGCCTGAGTGACAGAGCAATAGATTTTTGAGACTGAGTCTCAAAAAAAAAAAAAAAAGAAAGAAAGAAAAGAAAACTGGATTATAGAGATACTAATGTTTAGAAAAGGTCTTGATGAAGGGTTGAGTGTGCTGATGAACAAACCTTACACCAACAGGGGAAATAGCATTTCAGACAGATAAAATAACAAGAACGAAGGCCTAAGGCTGGAGCAAAAAGAACACTTTTTGACCAGAGCATAATGTGGTAAGGAGAAAAATGATTACAAGATGAGGTTAGGGTTGTAGACAGGGGCCAAATCATGTAGGACCTGGTAGAAAACTAGTGAGGTATTTAAATAGGAGGGTGATGTTATCTGATGATAAATAGTATGTTTTTAAAAATTGGCTAGGCGCGGTGGCTCACGCCTGTAATCCCAACACTTTGGGAGGCAGAGGCGGGCAGATCGCATGAGCCCAGGAATTCCAGACCAGCCTGGGCAACATGGAGAAACCCGTCTCAACCAAAAAAATACAAAAATTAGCTGGGCGTGGTGATGTGGCCTGTAATTCTAGCTACTCGGGAGACTGAGGTGGGAGGATCACCTGAACCCCAGGAGGTTGAGGCTGCAGTGAGCCATAATGGCACCATTGCACTCCAATCTGGGCGACAGAATGAGAACCTGTCTCAAAAAAAAAAATCGTTCTGGAAATTTGTGGACAAACATGGAAGATTAAACATGTAAATTTATATTTCTCTGCCTCTCAAAATCTATTAAAATGATAGGAGGAAAATAAAAATAATACTACTAACATCTAATGAGATTTTACAAAACTTTGAAAGCTAAAAAAAGATGAATGATTAATAACGAACTTAACTCAGAACAGATGTCAACAAAAACCAAGTCAAGTCATACTGTCTTGACTTGTATGGGTTTCTGCTTGCCCAGCACAGCAGCTGGGGTCTGCTTGCCCAGCACAGCACAGCCAAACACTGACACTGGGATAGCAGCAAGAGAAAGTTGAGGCATTTATTGTAGGGCACCAAGCAAGGAGAATTGAGTAGCTCATGCTTAAGACCTGAACTCCCACATTGCTTACAGGTAAGAGTTTTTAAAGGTGAGGAGGCAGAGGTTACAGGCGACGTCATAAATCAATACACGGAAGCTATACGTTGGTTTGATTTTAAAAGGCTGGACATCTTGAAGTGGTTCGGGGCACAGGTTACAGGTGGATTCAAAGATTTTCTGACGTTTGATTTGCTAAGGAGGCAAAGCTTTGTCTAAAAATTTGGGATCAGCAGAAAAGAATATTAGCTCTCGCTCAGGGGTGTGATCTCCTCCAGGCCCCTCAGGAAGAAATTTAGAACAAAGAACAGCGATCAGGATTTAGTCTTCAGTTTCCCATTATCAGGGGTCAAATCATGTTGGACAGTAGATCTGTTTGGTGGGGGATCTGGGTTTCTGGAAAACAACACAGGGACATATGTTAAAATGTTATCTTAAGTTTCTATAGGGAATAAAACATCTCCTGACTTTTTTGGGCCAATGTTTTAAGCTACTATTACCTTTTGTTTATCAAATTGCTCATTTATTTCTCAGCGCTAGCTAGGTTCCTGGAATTTTCCTTGAAGGAACTCAATATTTTCCTTTATTTCCATGCTTGGGGGTTGCCCACGGGCCCCTAAGTAGGGTCCCTACTCCATCTTAATACACTCCTCCTTCCCAGAAATCTGAAAATTCCAGAAATTAAACACAAGATACTTCTAAAAATGATGGTGACATTTGGAACTAAATAAAGGATCATTTTACTGAAAGTCTGAATAAGGAACAGTTAGAACTCCAACTCTAGATTTTCTCCATCACTAGTGTGATGGTTAATTTCTCCTGAAACATTATTTCTTATTATTTCCCAGGAAGCTCCCGCCAAATGAGGGAAGAAGCAAAGAAAGTGGAAGGTATGGGGCCAGGCATGGTGGTTTACACCTGTAATCCTACACTTTGGGAAGCCGAGGCAGACAGATTGCTTGAGCTCAGGAGTTTGAGACCAGCCTGGGCAATATGGTGAAACCCCGTCACTACCAACTTGACTGAATTGAGGGATGCCTAGATGGCTGGTGAAGCATTGTTTCTAGCTGTATCTGTGAGGGTGTTTCCAGAGGAGATTGACCTGTGAGTCAGTGGACTGAGAGAGGAAGACCTACCCTCAGTGTGGCAAGCACCATACAGTCAGCTGAGGGCTAGGCTGGGGCAAACAGGAAAGAAAGGGAATTCTCTCTCTTTGCTCTCTCCCTTCTGGAACAAGACACCTTTTTCCTTCCTGCTTTTGGACATCAGATTGCACCATATTCAGCTTTTAGGCACTGGGATTCGCACGAGTGGCTTCCCAGGAACTCTTGGGCTTTTAGCCTCAGAGTGGGGGCCAAACCCTCTGCTTCCCTGGTTCTGAGGCTGCTGGGACTGAGCCACATTACCAGTTTCTCTGGTGCTCTAGCTTGCAAGATGGCCTGTTGTGGGACTTCCACCTCTGTGATCATGTGTCAATTCCCTAATAAATTGCCTCTCGTATATAGTATTGGTTATGTCTCTCTGAAGAACTCTAATACAGCTAGGTTGCCATGAGACTCCTCTTTCCCTTCCAGATAGAAGACTACAGATTTAGTTCATGAAGAAAACGAACCAAAAAAAACAACTATGAACCCTATCCTAGGGGGTTCAAAGGCTTGACCCTATCCTTAGGGTAAAGGCACTGGACTGAAAATGGGAAATAGGGAAGGCTAAATACTAAATTATGAACCTCTTGCTCCTTTTCCCCCATCACATCTTGATATGTGATTTCTGCCTCCAAGGCAGGAGGTTGGAAAATTCCTCCCCAGAGAAATCAATTGTCCCAAGAGAAAGACCTAACAGATGTCAACTTTTAGGAAGTTATCCAATGATACAACCAGGTCCCTATTTTACCACTCTGTGGGAAGGCTGCCAATTGGTGAATAAACAAGCCCCACTGACGCACAGTGTATAGAAGGTTTCTTTAATGTCTTATTCTTAAATATGAATAGATACTCAAGGGTTCCAGGCATTTGAGTACAGCCTATGGCAAGTAAGATGGAGAGCTAAACAATAATCATAATTTAAAGAGTAAGCTCTGAAGAAACAAAGAAAGAGAAAAAAATTTCAATGGAAACCACAATTAATATCCTCAGATAGATAAGAAAATGTATTGAATCTCTAAATCCAAAATAGGAAATAGCTGTTGGGATTTAAAATATTGCATACTTTAAAATACACATATTAATAGAGGCCTGGAAGATAAAGCCCAAGAAATTTCTCAGAAAACAGAACAAAAAGAACAAGGGATAGAAAAACAGGAAAGGAAAATAATCAAATGAGAAATTGGATTCTACATCCAACTAATAAGAGATACAGAGAGGAATAACAACAAAAACAATGGAAAATTAGTTATCAATGAAATGACATGATAATTCATGACTTAATAATAATTTCTCCTGAAACATTATTTCTTATTATTTCCCAGGAAGCTCCCACCAAAATGAGGGAAGAAGCAAAGAAAGTGGAAGGTATGGGGCCGGGCATGGTGGCTCACACCTGTAATCCTAGCACTTTGGGAGGCCGAGGCAGGCGGATTGCTTGAGCTTAGGAGTTTGAGACCAGCCTGGGCAATATGGTGAAACCCCGTCACTACCAAAAATACAAAAAATTATCCGGACGTGGTGACGTGTGCCTGTGGTCCTAGTTACTGAGGAGGCTGAGGTTGGAGGATCATTTGAGCCCAGAAGGCAGAGGTTGCAGTGATCCGAGATCACACCACTGCACTCTAGCCTGGGTGACAGATTGAGACCCCATCTCAAAAAAAAAAAAAAAAAAAAGAAAAGAAAAAAAGAAAGTAGAAGGTATGGAATTCCATAAAAAACTCTACCAAGATGAGAGAGAACAGACAGGAATGAAGGCAGAAAGGAAGAAAAAGAAAGGGAGGGAGGGAGGAAAGAGGCAACTGACAGATCACTTCATGTTTATGACCATACTGAGAGAAATATATTCTGTTAAGCCGAATAGTGTCCCTCAAAGATGTTTATGTCCTGGCCAGGCATGGTGGCTCACACGTGTAATCCCAGCACTTTGAAAGGCCAAGGTGGGAGGATTGTTTAAGGCTAGGAGTTGGTGACTAGCCTGGCCAACATAGTGAGACCCGCCCCCCCGTCTCTAATATTAAATTTTTTTAAAAGATTCTATTTCCTTATTAACAGAACTTGTGAATATCTTACTTTTCATGGCAAAAGGAATTTGTAGATGTGATTAAGGATCTTGACAAGAGGGGTTTATCTAGGTAGGCACAATGTAATCACAAGGGTCCTCATGAGAGGGAGACAGATAGGAAGGTCAGTCTTAGAAAAGGAGATGCGATAACAGAAACAGAGGTCAGAGAGATGTCATTGCTGAAAGGGGTCCAGAAGCCAAGGAATGTAGGTAGCTTCAAGGAACTGGAAAAGGCAAGGAAATGGATTCTCCCCTATAGGCTCCAGAAGAAACACAACTTTGCTGACACCTTGATTTTAGCCCAGTGAGACCCATTTTGGACTTCTGACCTCTAAAAGTGTAAGATAATACATTTATGTTATTTTAAGTCAGCAAGTTTGTGGTAATTGGTTAGAGCAGCAACAGGAAACTAATACAGATCTCCCGCAGTGTGTTTGAAGATGAGTTAGTGATGAGTAGTTAGAAAATTAAGCAAATGATAATGACAGAAAACAGGTAATTAATTTTAGAACAATAAAAAACTATACAAGGAATGTAATTTTTACATAAAAATTTAAATATTGATTTAACCAAAATAATTTTGATAGAACTATATTGGAGGATGTGCGATCAGGAAGTATGTGTAAATGTGTATGTTGGGAGGTTAGTGCAGTTATGAGTAATAAATTCTCATTTTACATCTATAACAATAGAAAATGTCTATGACTTTACAAATTAAGAAATAGCAGTGTATGATTTTAAAATATTTAATTAGAAAAGAGATACCAATAAGAATACCTAAACAAGTTGAAAATAGTAGCTTCTGGGGAGCGGCATCTGGGGATGGTCAGGTGGGAAGTGTTAATTTTCATGATAAACTTATTATTGGACCCTTTAAATGATATATTTGTATTATTTGATTACAATAAATAAAAATTTAATTGTAAATTACTACACCTTCTGGACAGGGAATAGATTATAAAGGAGTCAAGGTAGATACAGATTGCTTAATTAGGATACTACTGCAGTTTATGAAATAAATGATGGAATGCTAGAAGAAGTGTCAGTAGAGATGGACTAGGTGTAGATGTGGACTATTTTGGAGCTAGAAGCGAAAGACAGGAGGCACTGGTAAGGGAAAGGTAAAGAATGATTCATAAGTTTTTTAACTGGAGTTTCTGGCTGCATAGTTGTATCATTACAGAGATAAAGAGGCCTGAGAAAGAAATAAAGCGGAATGGGATAGAATAAAAAAATCTGTTTTGGCTTATTAAATTTGAGATGCCCATCAGACATCCAAATGGAGGTTTGATATATGAGTTTAGACCTCCAGGAAGAGGTCAGGGATGGAAATTTGAATTTGGGAGAAAGTGGTTTACAGGTAGATGGCTTTTAAAAATACAGGAGTATGTTGTATCACCTAGAGAGGCAATGCAGCAAAGTAAGAGGCCTGGCGCCAACATTTATAGGTTGCTTAAAGGAGGAAGACTAAATAAGGAGGATGAGAAAGAGGAGGCATGAAGCTGAAAGAAGGCCATTCATTTCTTTGTCTTTGGAAAACTGAAAAAGTATGTGTGGTAGAACCTTTGGTACACTGCCCAAGTTCTGGTTCAGGACTAAAGGATTTTCTTCCCCCACTGATGAGGGCTCTAGGCCAAGTTCCACTTCAGAAACTGCACTCTGGTCAAAGGGAGCTGCTGCCTCACCCAAGATTAACCCTCCTCTCTGGATTTGATTCAGTGATATCCAGACTTCTTGATTCAGTGATAGAAACATGAGCCTCTAGCCTCAACAGTGACAATTCTGAAGGGCCATCCCAGCTTCTGCACTTCCTATAAGATTGTCCGAAGTCTCTGTTGCTAATAATGCAGCATAATTTATCTCTCTGTAGAATCCTGCTTCCTCACTCCTGTTATTATTCCCAAAGAGCACTCTGCAATAAATATCAGGTGGCAAATCTTGAATCTCAGTCTGTTTCCCTGTGTTCCGTGAAAGGGCTGTATATGCAAAGCAACTGCCAAATGTTGAAGGAGCCAAGAACCCAAAAAGGCAGAAAAATCAAGTTAATTGGTCTTGGGTGATTTATTAGGGGAACTTACAGACAGAAGCGTGGTCTTGGGTGGCCGCAAGACAGGTAGATCTCCATACCACTAAACCCAGGGCTAACCCTCTAAACCCAGGGCTTATATCTTAGGGAAAATATACGTACTCTGGAAGGAATGTTTAGGTGGCTACAGGTGTCACAGCCTGTGATTTCTGTAACAGCATCAAGGATTGTTTTGGAGGAAACTTACGGTGAATAGGTGTTCCTACTTAAAGAGTAATACATCAACTAGACATTTTGGGAGCATTCCTGGACTTGGGGTTAGTCAGAAATGCTAATGGCAGATTAGCATTTCAAATAAAGTCACTCTGTCCCCACATCCTGGATCAGACCTATCGATAGCAGCAAGGATACATGCTGTTGTGTGGAATGACTTGTGCTACAGAAGTGAGGGAAATTTAACAATAATTTACAACTTCAACAATTAGGATGGTCATGTGTCCCAGTTTGCCCAGGACAGTCATCCCAAAAAAGTTACTATTAGTACCCCATTCCACTATCAAAAATGTCCTGGTTAACACAAATTATATGATCCTGCTACTGATAACTTTGAGTCTTAATCTAGTTCTCATTAAGATAAACTACTTAGGTACGAATCACAGCTACTTCTTACTAGCCCTGTGACAGTGGAAAGTTTACTTACACATTCATCTGTGCCTAAGTGTCCCCTATCTCATGTTGTCATTGTAAAGTTAAGTATATCAAATTTTAATTTTGCAGTGATCAACAGGATCTCAGAAGAAGTATGTTCTTACTTTGATAACTTACCTGCTTCCTTATTCCATTTGGGCTGCCATAACAAAAATACCAAAAATGGGTTGACTTATAAACAGTAAACATTTACAGACAGTCCCCGACTTATGATGGTTTGACCTATGACATTCCAACTTTACAATGGTGCAAAAGTGATACACATTAATAATAAACCATACTTCAAATTTTGAATTTTGATTCAAAAATTCTTTATAACTTTATTCTGACATAGGCTTTGTGTTACATGACTTTGCCCAATTGTAGCCTAAGTGTTATGACTATGTTTACAGTAGTCTAGGATAAGCTATAAGGCTCAATAGGTTAGGTGTATTAAATGCATTTTTGACTTACAATATTTTTCAACTTACTGATGGGTTTATTGGGAAATAACCCCATTGTAAGTTGAGGATCATCTGTATTCCTCACAGTTTTGGAGGCCAGAAGTCCAAGATCAAGGCTCAGACAAATTTAGTGTCTGATGATAGCCGGCTTCCTCATAGACAGTACCTCTACCCTCACATAGTGGATAGGCAAGGCATTTCCTCTGACCTTGTTTTACAAGAGCACTAATCCCATCATTAGAACTCCATCCCCATGATGCAATCACCTCTCAAAGGCCCCACTTCTTAGTACCATCACTTTGAGGGTTAGGTTTCAACACATGAATTTGAGAGGGACAAACATATTCAGACCATAGCATCTGCTTAAGTAAAAAGAAATTGGTGAGCCAATGGGTTAGAACCCTTTCTTTTCCATCATGGCTTGTGGAGGAGGTAAGCTAATAGGGCAATACGCTCTCTACTGTTGAGGCAGCAGCTTTTGGGATAAAAGGACCACTGAGAAGTGGATTTTATTTTGACAGGCAGATTGGGAAAGATGCCATAGAAGGTCAGGTCTTGGTAGGAAGTTGCTGTGGTTGGCATTGCATACAACTAATGAAGTCAGCATCTTGATACCAATCCTATTCCTCCAGTTCTTTCCTGGATATGAAAAGCCGGGACCTAGACCCTGCTGAGCAGAGGTCTAAAAGACACCATTATCATCTCTTCTGCCATATCTATCCAGAGGGAAGGCATGTCCAGATAGCAGGAATCTTCTTCAGGAGTATAGAAACAAGTGCAGACCATCTAAATGAGAACAAGCAAAGCCAAATTTATTTGGAGCTTACAATAGCGAGGGAGTCAGCCATCATCACTTGCATTTGTCAGAGACTCAACGGCAGGCAGAGGAGTGAGAAAGCTTTAGAGTGGAAAAAAGGGAAAGCTTCAGGTATGCCAATTCAAGGCTGTTGGCATGGAGAAGCTGCAGGTGGGCTAACTAAAAGCAGGGCATCCTATGTAATTATTTAGGGGTGGGTAGATATTTGGCTCTCTCTAGCTGGCCTTGAGTTGGAAGCCCAGACAAAACTTAGAGAAGCTGTCAGTTATTAATCACGTCCTGGCCATTTGGGGTAGATTGCTACAAGTGTTATTGCTTGGCTTCCTGGACTGGCTGCTAAATATAGTAATCTGATTTCTTGGACTGGTTACTGGACATAGTAGGTTGCCTTCCTGGACTGGTTGTTGAAGGTTGTAGGTTAGTGTTCTATTTGTATATATTCTCTGGCCATTGTCTATTTGAATTCAGTCTCCCAGGACGGAGGAGTAGGGAGGAAATAAGAAAGGGATAGGGTGGCCAGGTGATTAAGGCAAATAAACTCCTATCAGTACTCCAATAGTCCTGTTGTCAGAGGCGTTTGAACCAGAGTGACTCCAACTTGAACAGGTGCTGGGTAAAACGAGGCTGAGACCTACTGAGCTGCATTCCCAGGAGGTTAGGCATTCTTAGTCACAGAAGATTGGAGGTCCACGCAAGATACAGGTCACAAAGACCCTGCTGATAAACAGGATGTCGTAAAGAAGACAGGCCAAACCCACCAAAACCAAGATGAAGACAAAAGTGACCTCTGGTCATCCTCACTTCTCATTATACGTGAATTATAATGTATTAGCATGCTAAAAGACACTCCCACCAGCACCATGACAGTTTACAAATGCCATGGCAACATCCAGAAGTCATACAGTCTAAAAGAGGGTAGAACCCTAAGTTCCAAAAATTGCCTGCCCCCTTCCTTGAAAACTCATGAATAATCCACCCCTTGTTTAACATATAATTAAGAAATAACTGGCTGGGCGCAGTGGCTCACGCCTGTAATCCCAGCACTTTGGGAGGCCGAGCCAGGAGGATCGCCAGGTCAGTAGATCGAGACCATCCTGGCTAACACGGTGAAACCCTGTCTCTACTAAAAATACAAAAAATGTCCAGCTACTCGGGAGGCTGAGGCAGGAGAATGGCGTGAACCCGGGAGGCGGAGCTTGCAGTGAGCCGAGATGGCGCCACTGCACTCCAGCCTGGGCGACAGAGCAAGACTCCGTGTCAAAACAAACAAACAAAAAACACACAAAAAAACTATATACTCAGTCCAGCAGCCCAAGCCACTGCTCTGCCTATGGAGTAGCCATTCTTTTGTTTCTTTACTTCTCTAATAAACTTGCTTTCACTTCACTATATGGACTCATGATTGGCAACGCTTTCTGGTAACACTGCCCAGGTTTCCTTTGTCAAGCATGCCTTTCTCAGCCCTACATACCCACAGTTAAATAATCCCTTCTCTCCTGTTTATTTTTCAACTATTGAAAATAGCAAACATCTTAAAACAATTTGTCTTCATGTTTTTCCTCTTAAAAAATTGCAAACGTCTTCTGGGCAGGATTTATGTATTGTTTATCTTATTTATTCTCTTCCTATTGCATCTGGAACACAGTCTGTTTTCAATACCGTTTGTTGAACTCCAGGGTAGATTACAGGGCTGTGTATTATAATCTACAGTACTTTAACTGAAGTTACTCGTTTATTGGTGACTACATTGCTGTCAAAAATACACTCATGTGGCTGGGTGTGGTGGCTCATGCCTGTAATCCCAACACTTTGGGAGGCTGAGGCGGGCGGATCAGGAGGTCAAGAGATCAAGACCATCCTGGCCAACACGGTGAAACCTGGTCTCTACTAAAAATACAAAATTAGCTGGGCGTGGTGGCGCATGCCTGTAGTCCCAGCTACTTGGGAGGCTGAGGCAGGAGAATCGCTTGAACCTGGGAGGCGGAGGTTGCAGTGAGCCGAGATCGCATCACTGCACTCCAGCCTGGTGACAGCGCGAGACTCCGTCTCAAAAAAACCCCCAAAAAACAGAAAAACAAAAACAAAAAACCGCAGATGTTATAGAATATAAAATTATAAATGACAAAAAGCTTGAAATAAAACGAGCAGAGCATATAAAAGTTAATGAAGCTGAAGAAAACGTGAGCTTCTCTGTACACTTAACAAGGCTGCGATTTTTACCAACTTTTTTGCACTGTTGTAGCCCCAATAATGTATCTAAAATGGTACTTGACACAGTTTATATCCTTAAGAATGTATGCATGCACGCACGCGTGAAGAATGAATGAATGAGGGGTCGTCCCTTTGCACACACGGAGGTCTACGGGCCGCAGAGTACCTACAGCATGGCCACCGCAAGCGCAACTAAAATCCAGGGCTTGTCGCAGGCACAGGCTCCTCCTTCGGTGGGTGGGACGGCGGCGCGCACTTTCTCTACGCCCCACTGCTAGGATGTGCGGCCACCACTCCTCCTCCTCCGCCGCCGCCGCCGCCGCCGCGTCGAGTGCAAGGGCTTCTGGGAGCCGAGCCTCGGGGTCTCGGAGAAGGGGCGCAGGTGGCCGCCATCTTGGATTGCGAACTGGGTCGCTACGCTTCACGCCAGGGGCGGAGTGGCGGCCCTTCTGTTACCCGCCACACACGTCGCCGCTGGGGACTGGGAAATCAGGGCATCGGAGAGTGCCACATTAATGGGTAAGTTGGAGTGAACACGGGCTAGGTTGGGGGAGCCTCGGTTTTGGTCCCTTTGGGAACTACTAGTTCCTGGGGCCACGGTTTTTATTTACCCCTTACTTTGCGAAGGTCTCTGGAACCTGGCGGTGCCGGGTGTTTCTCGTGTTTTCCCCAGGGCGACAGCGGTCGCGGGGGCGTGGCAGCCGGACCTTTCCCTTGCGGACGCGAAGGCGTGGTGAGTTCAGATTCTTTCAGCAGGTCCTCTGGAGTGATGGGCAGCTGGTCTCATCTTCGCCGCCCCGCCTCACCGTTTCTCGGTAGTTCTTTTCAGTTAATGGAATTGCCGAACGTTGCCACTCATACCTGGTACCCATCAGCTGTGTCCAGCAGCTTATGGAAATTCCACAGTGTCCAAAGAAGAGACAGGTTCCATCCTGAGGGCCTCCTAGCCTCGCCCTCTCCATCCGCCAGCCTCCCTCCTCCACCTGCGTGCAGGTGCCTCTAGTGCTCATTCCCGATGACAAGGCAAGCCTGGGTTCCACGCTTCTAATAGTCGGGCAGCTCCGTTCTAAGATGAAAACTTAGGTTTTCATCGATAATACCTAGGAGATGGAAGTATTTGAAAGCTGTGAAATGACAGTGATATGTCTAAAGAATATGACATTGGCGGCGGGCGCGGTGGCTCACGCCTGTAATCCCAGCACTTTGGGAGGCGGAGGCGGGCGGATCACGAGGTCAGGAGATCGAGACCATCCTGGCTAACACGGTGAAACCTCGTCTCTACCAAAAATACAAAAAATACAAAATAAAATACAAAATAATAAATACAAAAAAAAAATACCAAAAATACAAAAAAAGAAAAAATTAGCCTGGCATGGTGGTGGGCGCCTGTAGTCCCAGCTACTCGGGAGGCTGAAGCAGGAGAACGGTGTGAACCCGGGCGGCGGAGCTTGCAGTGAGCCGAGAGCGCGCCATTGCACTCCAGCCCGGGCGACAGAGCGAGACTCTGTCTCAAAAAACAAAAAACAAACGAATATGACACTGGCATTTACTTTTGAGCTTTTTAGACATGTTTTTTAAAAAAGACAAAAACACTAATGATTTATCTCTCAATTACAACACCCAATAATGATGACTCATATTCTGTACAAAAGTGGTTTTCTTGGTAGGTCAGGAGCAACTCCCTCCCTCCGACCTAAGTACTGCTTGTTTGGTTGTGAGGGCTCTCTAGTTGGCACTTCCCCCGCTTTGTGCAGTCTTTTACTTTCACTAATGAGGCGCCCAGCCCCATGGAAATGAAGGCTTTACTGGCATAAGAAATAATGTCGATTGATATTAAAGAAAATCATAAGTTCAGATTCCAATTATTTGTCCAACTTAAACATGGTTTTTCTAAGAGCCGTTGAAAGCTTATGAATGAAAAAAAAATTCCTCTATTCTGTAACTTTAAAGTGCTGGAATAACATTTCTAAATAAAAATATTTAATTTTTATGAGACCTCAGCCTTTGAAGTGCAGCCTTTAAATTTATTTTTCAGTGAACGAAACAATCCCATTGGATGGGGCCCCTTTAGAGATAATTTCCCTTGGTTTATTGTCCCCTTTAAAGCAACTGCAGTGAGGATGGATGCAGGTGTTAAATCTGAAGCCGGAAGTCAGTACTATTGAAGAAAAAGGAACAAGTGATACCTGAGTTGTTGGTGCTGTATTTTATTTGGCTAAAATTTATGCTGAACAGTTACAATGTGGTTGCTTGGATTAATGGTCTCATAAGTAGCGCCTTTGTATGTGTGCGTGGTGGGGCACAAGGTGATCCAGTCAGATGTGGTAAGAAAATATTAGAACTTCTATTTGTTTACCTTTTAAAACTTTCATTCTTAAAAATTTCTGTTTTTTGTGAATTTTATGCTAGAGTAGTATATTAGAATAGTAATGCATGTATAGAAATAAATATATTGAGGATGAATGCACAAATATATTTTACGAATGTAGGATGTGTGATTGAAAACATTAGAGCCAGTGGCCTAGAATATGCTACATATATAGGTGATAAATATTTTAAGAGTTTTATTTCCATGAGCATTTTATTTTACTTAAATATTTTATATATATTGAGTATAATTCAACAACTAATACTGTGGTCAGTTTGCTCTGTAATGAACTCTGATCTCTAATTTTTTCCTTTCAAGAGTCTAGCTTTTTATAGATATAAAATAGAGAATAATACCAAACATTGTTATTAGTAAAGTTATGTTGAGCGGTTTCCCTCTTTTATTTTATTTTTTTTTTTGAGATGGAATCTCACTCTGTGGCCCAGGCTGGGGTGCAGTGGCATGATCTTGGCTCACTGCAAGTTCCGCCTCCTGGGGTTCATGCCAGGAGTCTCCCTCCCGGGGTCTCCTGCCTCAACCTCCTGAGTAGCTGGGACTACAGGTGCCCACCACCACACCCGGCTAATTTTTTGTATTTTTAATAGAGATGGGGTTTCACTGTGTTAGCCAAAATGGTCTCGATCTCCTGACCTTGTGATCCACCCGCCTCGGCTTCCCAAAGTGCTGGGATTACAGGCGTGAGCCACCATGCCCGGCCTTTTTTTTTTTTTTGACAGAGTCTTGCTCTGTCTCCCAGGCTGGAGTCCAGGCTGGAGCGATCTTGGCTCACTGCAACCTCTGCCTCCCGAGTTCAAGCGATTCTCCTGCCTCAGCCTCCAGAGTAGCTGGGATTACAGGCTTCTACCAGCATGCCCAGCTGATTTTTGTATTTTCAGTAGAGACAGGGTTTCACTATATTGGCCAGGCCGGTCTTGAACTCCTGACCTCAAGTGATCGACTCTCCTTGGCCTTCTAAAGTGCTAGGTTTACAGGCGTGAGCTACCCTGCCTGGCCATATTGAGCAGTTTCTAATGATATCTATTTGTAGGTGCACATAGTATTGCTGAATCTATTAAATATTTTAAAGGAGGAATTTTGGTAAATTAATCATGCATTTCTTTTCAATCATTCTCAAGTCCTCAGCCCCTTCCCTTCTACCTTGAGCTCCACCAGTAGTGAGATTTGTCTCACTGTCTTTACCAGTGACATAATTACCAAATCTGATGCCTGATATGGTACTTGGATTATTACAGGCACTTTTATTTTCTGGATGAATCAATGAATGAATAAACCGAGTGGCCTGTTTTCAGTGGTACTACAACTTAAATATTCCTTTATCTTTTGAACTCCTTTCCTTTGCAGGACTCTTAATTTTCTTCCTTATTCTTCTACTTCTCTGACCTACTTCTTTTTGGTTTCTTTTGCTCTTGCCTTTTTCCGCTAAAATATGATGGTCCCCAAGATTTCTCCTTTGGTCATCCTTCTTCTGTAGCTCTACATGATACCAAATGATCACTCCAGATCCCTGTCCTGAGTTCTGATCCGTATTTTCAACCATCTATAGATCAAAGCCTCCTACATGTGCACCAAGTACTACACATTTACCATGTTTAAAACCAGAGTCACTATACACTTATTAGAATGGCTATGACTAGCAACAGCAACAACAAAACCCCTTAAATCATCAAGTGGAGACAGGATGCAAAGCAACTGGAACTCTCATACATTGCTGATGGGAATGCAAGATGGAATACTCACTTTGGAAAGAAGTTTGGCAGTTTCTTATAAAGTGAAACATAAACTTGCCGTATTATCCGTCAGTTCTACTCCTAGATATTTACTGAGTGAAATGAAAACTTATGTTTACACAAACACCTTTACATAAATGTCTGTAGCACATTTATTCATAACCTCCAAAAACTAGAAACCACCCAGATGTTCTTTAACTGGAAAACTGATAAACCGTGATCTGTCCCTACAGTGGAATAACAGCAATAAGAAAGGAGAGTTGATAGATGCCAACAATGTGGATGACTCAAATACCGTGCTAAATGAAAGAAGCCGGATTTATTTTGTTGGTTTTGTTGTTGTTGTTTATTTTACCTTTAGGCTCAGGGGCACATGTGCAAGCTTGTTGTATAGGTAAACTCGTGTCATGGGTGTTGTACAGATTATTTTGTCACCCAGGTACTAAGCCTAGTACCCAATAGTTATTTTTTCTGCATCTCTCCCTCCTCCTACCCTCCACCCTCTGGTAGGCCCCCAGTGTCTGTTGTTCCCTTCTTTGTGTCCATGTGTTCTCCTCATTTAGCTCCCACTTATAAGTAAGAACATGTGGTATTTGTTTTTCTGTTCCTGCATTAGTTTGCTAAGGATAATGTCCTCCAGCTCCATTCATGTTCCCACAGAAGACATGATCACATTCTTTTTTGTGGCTGCATAGTATTTCATGGTGTTTATGTACCACATTTTCTTTATCCAGTCTGTTACTGATGGGCATTTAGGTTGATTCCATGTCTTTCCTATTGTAAAAACTGCTGCACTGAACATTTGTGTGCACGTTTTTATGGTAGAATGATTTATATCCCTCTGGATATACACCCAGTAATGGAATTGCTGGGCCAAATGGTAGTTCTATTTTTAGCTCTTTGAGGAATTGCCACACTGCTTTCCACAGTGATTGAACTAATTTACATTTGTTTTTTGACTTTTTTTCTTTTCTTTTTTGAGACATGGTCTCACTGTTGCCCAGGCTGGAGTGCAGTGGTGTGATCATGGCCACTGTAGCCTTGACCTTTGGGCTTAAGTGATTCTTCCACCTCAGCCTTCTGAGTAGCTGAGACTATAGTCACATGCCACCATGCCTGGGTAATGTTTTGATATTTTGTTGAGACAGGGTCTCACTGTGTGGCCCAGGCTGGTCTTGAACTCCTGAGCTCAAGCAATCCTCCTGCCTCTACCTCCAGAAGTGCTGGGATTACAGGCGTGAGCCACCATACCTGGCTCATTTTGACCTTTTAATAATAGCCATTCTGACTGGTGTGAGATGGTATTTTATTCTGGTTTTGATTTGCATTTCTCTAATGATCAGTGATGTTAACCTTTTTTTCATATGCTTCTTGGCTGCATGTATGTCCTTTGAAAAGTGTCTGTTCATGTCCTTTGCTCACTTTTTAATGGGGTTGTTTGTATTTTTCTTGTAAATTTGTTTAAGTTTCTTATAGATGCTGGATATTAGATCTTTATCAGATGCATAGTTTGCAACAATTTTCTCCCATTCTGTAGGTTGTCTTTTACTCTGTTGACAGATTCTTTTGCTGTGCAGGAGCTCTTAAGTTTAATTAGATCCCATTTGTCAATTTTTGCTTTTGTTGCAATAGCCCCTTCGTGATGAAATCTCTGACTATTCCTGTGGCCAGAATGATATTGCCTAGGTTGTCTTCCAGGGTTTTTATAGTTTTGGGTTTTACATTTAAGTCTTTAATCCATCTCGAGTTATTTTGTATATAAAAGGGGTCCAGTTTCAATCTTCTGCACGTAGCTAGCCTGTTATCCCAGCACCATTTATTGAATAGGGAGTCCTTTCCCAATTGCTTCCTTTTGTCAGTTTTGTCAAAGATCAGATGGTTGTAGGTGTGTGGCCTTATTTATGGGCTATTTTGTTTCATTGGTCTATGTGTCTGTTTTTGTACCAGTACCCTGCTGTTTTGGTTACTGTAGCCCTGTAGTACAGATTGAAGTCAGGTAATATGATGCCTCCAACTTTGTTCTTTTTGCTTAGGTTTGCCTTGGCTATTCAGTCTCTTTTTTGGTTCCATATGAATTTTAAAATAGTTTTTTCTAGTTCTGTGAAGAATGTCATTGGCAATTTGATAGGAATAGTGTTGAATCTGCAAATTGCTTTGGCCAGTATGTCCATTTTCACGATATTGATTCTTCCTATCCACAAGCATGGAATATTTTTCCATTCGTTTGTGTCATCTCTGATTTCTTTTAGCAGCGTTTTGTAATTCTCACTCTAGAGGTCTTTCACCTCTCTGGCTGGCTATATTCTGAGGTATTTTATACTTTTTCTGGGAAGTCAGATTTAAAAGACTACATGCTGTATGAATCCACTTTTCTGAAATTCAGGAAAAGGCAGAACTGTAGGGGTGGAGAATTAACTTTTTACCAGATGTTAAGGGTCAGGGAGGGCTAATAGGAGCAGCTTGAGGGAGTTTTAGGGGGTGACAACTGTTCTGTGTCTTGATTGTGATAGTTACATGCATGTATATTTGTTAAATTCATAGAAATGTATACGAAAAGAGTGATTTTTACTAAATATAAATTTAAAAATAAACTTAAAATAACGGAATTCATTATTCTTGTCTCAGAAACAAGCCGATATGTAAACACAACAACCACTACTCTGATCCTCCATCTGTATTCTCTGTCTTATGTTATCTTGCCATACTACTCAGATGGCTCAGTTAAAAACCATGGAGTCATCCTCAACTCCCTTTTCTTCCTCACCAGATATCTGTTACATTCATTTGGCCTCTAATTTTTACTGAATCAATTTCAGAAATATTTCTAGAATCCAATTTGTCTTCTGTGTTTTCATTGTAGTAACTTGTTTAGTTCACGCCTTCAGCATCTTTCCTATCTCTCTCTCTGAACTATGTAAAAACAACCTTTTCCTTAATTTGTTTAATTCTATTCCTTAGGATCAAGTCCAAATTTCACAGCTGCATTATAGGAACCATATGTCCTCTAACCTACCTTTATAGCTTTATGTTCTGCCATGCATCCTCATTTTGGACACACTTAGTCTCTTACTGTTCTTGGTTATGCAAGGCTTCTTCAAAAACTTTGCCTTTGCATATATTCCTTCTGCTTGAAATGCTTGATTCTCCCCATTTCTCTTTCCTGCTTTTCCTTTAAAATAGGATACCCATGAAGCTTTCGGAAGTCCCTAAGGCACAATTAGTTGCCATATCTTCACTGCTCTCTCAAGACTTAAAGCATGTATTTTAGTGTACTGCTTACAATAAAATTTGCCAATTCATTAGTCTGTCTCTTCAATATCAGGGATGGCAGACAGATGCCAGCCTCTCCTTCTCTTGTGTTTACTTCATAAGCTAATTGGTCACAACATTGTCTCTGGTTGGACATGGATATGTCCTCTGAATTTAACAGAATAACATACTAGGTACTCACTATCTACTGTTAAACTGAAGTTGGCACCCTGCTTTAGGCAGATTTTGTGTGTGTGTGATGTGTAAGTCCAGAATAGGTTATAATATCAGTATTTTAATATTCCTATAAGATAATATCAAGATATCAATACTGTTACATTGTTAAAGTTTATAATTCACTTTCTAAAAGTAAAACTAGCACATATATTCAAATATGAAATATATTTGCATATATTTTATGTATTTATAAAATATGTATATAAATGTTAATGTTTTAAAATACATTTGCAATAAAACTACTTAAAAATAAAGTATACATGTATTTTAGTATTTCAAAAGAACTAATTTTACTGGAGTACTAAAAACTGATATTGTAGTCATAATTCAAGTCCTGACCCTTGTGGCCATAGCTCTTAAGGCAATGCCTTCAGTAAGTGAAAGAAGCCAGACCCCAATAAATATTTGAGATGTGCTTACTGGAGCCTAATATCATATTTCATTAAAAATAAGATACTTCAAAGCTGGTTATTTCTTGATCTAGCCAGAAACTGTAATTTAGAAGACTTTTTTTTTTAACCCAAATAATTCATGATTATTTCCTGACAGTAATTATGTTTCAGAAAGGTTAAAACACCGTGGGGGCTAGGGAGACAGGAAAGGTTGTTGCATCTTAGAATCAATAAGATAGGGTAAACTTTGTCTTTGTTTAGACCAAAATTATTTGTTTAAGATATTATTTCTAAAATATGTGGTCATTTTGCTCTAATCTTGATGTGGAATTAAGGGAATGTATTCTTTGTACATAATTTTCAGAATGGGTTTTGTTGACCTGTTAATCAGTGAGCCTGAATTTAGTTGCTAGATTAAGTGTCTCATGTTGTTTTGAGAGAGTGAGTTATCAGTGTCTGTTTTCTTTTCTCCTTCCTTTAAGATGCCATGGCTAGTCCAGGGAAAGATAACTATAGAATGAAAAGTTATAAGAATAAAGCCCTAAATCCTCAAGAGATGCGTAGACGAAGAGAAGAAGAAGGAATACAGCTTAGAAAACAAAAAAGAGAAGAACAGGTAGGTGTTTTTAGCTATTTAATTTTGTTTTTTAAAATTTTAATTATTTGCTAATTATTGGATAATTTTAAATGGAAATGTTTTAAGAAATTGAATATAGCTAAATCTATTATTTATTAGACTCCAGGCATCATAATTGCAAATTTGTGAAACAGAACTCTGTGCTACTTTAGTCACTGGGAGAAATGGATTTTCTGTTTTATTGATAAACCTGTTGTGTTAATTATATTTTTACCCTACTGCTAGGAAATTTTTCCTCTTGCATCTATTTAGATCACTTCCATTTGTCATTGTAAAATTTGCCCCTTAAAGAAACATTAATTATATATTATTTGCTGCTTTGTAGTTTTCATAATTCTTGCCCGTAAGTAAATTATTGTCATCTTCCCATGCTATTCATACTGTTCCCCCATTGTCTTATTAGCTGGATCTCTGTTTATACTTTTCATATGTGACATAAAGAATATAAAATTATTTAAGAGAGTACATCTCAACATTTTTTATTCCAAGATGTACTTAAATGTAGAAGTATTTATAAGTAAGTAAAATAATGTGGTTCTCACACATATGAATTAAAACTGATGTGTGAAAAGGACTAGCAGTGAAGAAAGTAGAAAAGGCCTATTCTCTTCTATTGTATTCTATTCTATTGTATTCTGTAAGTAGAGATGGGGTCCTGCTATGTTGCCCAGGCTGGTATTGAACTCCTCGCCTCAAGCAATATTCCTGCCTCTGTCTCTCAAAGTGCTAGGATTACAGGCATGTAATAGGCAAGGCCTATTTCAGAAATATGATAATGATTTCTCATCTCCCTATCTACAGCGTCTAACACAGTCCTTCATACATTATAGTAGGTACTAAAAAAATTGTGTTGAATAAATGATTAGAAGGAAGATTGTTTACATATTAAAGAAGAACAGGCTGGGAGCGCTGGCTCACCCCTTTAATCCCAGCACTTTGGGAGGCTGAGGCGGGCGGATCACGAGGTCAGGAGATTGAGACCATCCTGGCTAACAAGGTGAAACCCCATCTCAAAAAAATTAGACATGCGTGGTGGCTGGCGCCTGTAGTCCCAGCTACTCAGGAGGCTGAGGCAGGAGAATGGCATGAATCCGGGAGGCGGAGTTTGCAGTGAGCCGAGTTGATGCCACTGCACTCCAGCCTGGGCGACAGAGTAAGACTCCATCTCAAAAAAAAAAAAAAAAAAAAGAAGAACGATATTTATTTAGATGTCAAAAAGAATATAAGCAGATTTTGTTTTCCTCAAATTTTGATTTAGGAAATGTAGAGTTATCCCTTGGTTCCAGGATCCTCTGCAGATACCAAAATTCACTGATGCTCAGGTCCTTTATGTAAAATGGCATGGTATTTGCATATTACCTGCACACATCCTCTTGTATATTTTGAGTCATCTCCAGATTACTTATAATATCTAATACAGTGTAAATGCTGTGTAGTTGAGTTGTTATACTGTGTTGTTTTAAAATATGTATTATTGTCGGGCTCAGTGGCTTATGCCTATAATCCCAGCACTTTGGGAGGCCTAGGTGGGCGGGTCACCTGAGGTCAGGAGTTTGAGACCAGCCTGACCAACATGGTGAAACCCCGTCTCTACTAAAAATAAAAAAATTAGCCGGGCATGGTGGCGCACGCCTGTAATCCCAGCTACTCAGGAGGTTTAGGCAAGAGGATCGCTTGAACCCAGGAGGTGGAGGTTGCAGTGAGCCGAGATCGTGCCACTGCACTCTGGCCTGGAGACAGAGCGAGACTCCGTCTCAAAAAATAAAATAAAATAAAGTGAAATAAAATATGTATTATTTTTTATTTTCGTATTTTGTTGTTGTTGTTTATTTTTAAGAGATGGGGTCTTGCTATGTTGCCCAGGTTGCCCTCCAATTCCTGGGCTTGTGCAGCCCTCCCACCTCAGCTTCTCAAGTAGCTGAGACCAGAGGCACGTGCTGCCATGCTTGGCTTATTATTTTTTATTGTTATTATTATTTTTGATCTGAGGTTGGTTGAATCTGGGAATGTGGAACTCACAGATATGGAGGGCCAACTGTACCTATAAATCTCCTTTAGTGAACTCACCATGTTTCTTTCTTCTTTTTTCCTGCTTCATTTTTATCTGCTCCTGAATTAATAAGCATAGTACTGTCATTCCTAAGAATTGTTTTCTATTCCTTGTTAATCAGATATACTAAATCTGTTAATGTATCAGATGTTATCTCTCGTATGCAACAGATGTGCTTTTTAAGTTTTCTTGCAAAAATTCTTAGATACCTCATAATCCAGTGTGTAAATATGTGCTTTTTTAAGTGCTATAAAATGACCATGTGTATTCCACTTACACGCTTACTGTTGGTAAAAGATCTGAGATTGAAAGTGACGTGAAGTAGTCTGTGCAGCCAAAAGCTAGCCCAGAAATTTGACTTCTCATAAATACCTTAGATCTTCCTAGTATAATGATTGGGAAATACTCAAATATTCAGAATTTTAAGTTATAAAATTGATAGGTTTTTTTTGTCCACTCAAATGAAAACATGGAATTCTATGGCAACTTAATGTTTTATGGAAAGCTCAATGTGTAAACTGATTTCTCTTTATTACAGTTGTTCAAACGCAGAAATGTCTCTTTGCCCAGAAATGATGAATCTATGCTTGAAAGTCCTATACAGGATCCAGATATTAGTTCCACTGTACCCATTCCAGAGGTATACTTTACCAAAATATGTTTCAAATTATACCTCAATAATTTTAGCAATAGTATGTATAACAAATATTTATGCATGCAAAATTATTCATGTAAAATATGTAAATGTTAATTATATTTTTGTGTGTGTGTTTTAGGAAGAAGTTGTTACTACAGATATGGTTCAGATGATTTTTTCTAATAATGCTGATCAACAGCTAACAGCAACACAGAAATTTAGAAAGCTGCTTTCTAAAGGCAAGAATTATTTTCAGTATGCTTATTTGATATTACACGATTTTTTAGTAGAGGTTTATTTTATTGTTTTTTTTTAAATTTTAAAATACCTTTCTTTGCTAGACACAGGTGTTATATTCTCTGCAAAATATATTGTAAAGTAACATCCGTTTTTGAACATGATGTTACCAAAGTAACATATGTTGACTGTAGAAAAATCGTAAAAATATAAAAGCAGTTAAAGAGGCAAATATAAAAAGATTAATCCTGCTGCCAAGAAATAAGGTTAGAGATATATATTTTTTAATTCTTGTAGAAATATTTCTCAGACATGATTTTTTATTTTTATTTATATTTATTTATTTTTTATTTATTTTTAATTTTTTTGTTATACTTTAAGTTTTAGGGTACATGTGCACAAGCATGCAGGTTTATTACATATGTATACGTGTGCCATGTTGGTGTGCTGCACCCACTAACTCGTCATTTAACATTAGTTATATCTCCTAATGCTATCCCTCCTCCCTCCTCCCACCCCACAACAGGCCCCGGTGTGTCATGTTCCCCTTCCTGTGTCCATGTGTTCTCATTGTTCAATTCCCACCTGTGAGTGAGAACATGTGGTGTTTGGTTTTTTGTCCTTGCGATAATTTGCTGAGAATGATGGTTTACAGCTTCATCCATGTCCCTACAAAGGACATGAACTCATCATTTTTATGGCTGCATAGTATTCCATGGTGTATATGTGCCACATTTTCTTAATCCAGTCTATCATTGTTGGACATTTGGGTTGGCTCCAAGTCTTTGCTATTGTGAATAGTGCCGCAATAAAGATACGTGTGCATGTGTCTTTATAGCAGCATGATTTATAATCCTTTGGGTATATACCCAGTAATAGGATGGCTGGGTCAAATGGTATTTCTAGTTCTAGATCCCTGAGGAATCGCCACACTGACTTCCACAATGGTTGAACTAGTTTACAGTCCCACCAACAGTGTAAAAGTGTTCCTATTTCTCCACATCCTCTCCAGCACCTGTTGTTTCCTGACTTTTTAATGATTGCCATTCTAACTGGTGTGAGATGGTATCTCATTGTGGTTTTGATTTGCATTTCTCTGATGATCAGTGATGATGAGCATTTTTTCATGTGTCTTTTGGCTGCATGAATGTCTTATTTTGGGAAGTGTCTGTTCATATCCTTTGCCCACTTTTTGATGGGGTTGTTTGTTTTTTTCTTGTAAATTTGTTTGAGTTCTTTGTAGATTCTGGATATTAGTCCTTTGTCAGATGAGTAGATTGCAAAAATTTTCTCCCATTTTGTAGGTTGCCTGTTCACTCTGATGGTCGTTTCTTTTGCTGTGCAGAAGCTCTTTAGTTTAATTAGATCCCATTTGTCAATTTTGTCTTTTGTTGCCATTGCTTTTGGTGTTTTAGACATGAAGTCCTTGCCCATGCCTATGTCCTGAATGGTATTGCCTAGGTTTTCTTCTAGGGTTTTTATGGTTTTAGATCTAACATGTAAATCTTTAATCCATCTTGAATTAGTTTTTGTATAAGGTGTAAGGAAGGGATCCAGTTTCAGCTTTCTACATATGGCTAGCCAGTTTTCCCAGCACCATTTATTAAATAGGGAATCCTTTCTCCATTTCTTGTTTTTGTCAGGTTTGTCAAAGATCAGATAGTTGTAGATATGTGGCATTATTTCTGAGGGCTCTGTTCTGTTCCATTGGTCTCTATCTCTGTTTTGGTACCAGTACCATGCTGTTTTAGTTACTGTAACCTTGTGGTATAGTTTGAAATCAGGTAGCATGATGCCTCCAGTTTTGTTCTTTTTGCTTAGGATTATCTTGGCACTGCAGGCTCTTTTTTGGTTCCATATGAACTTTAAAGTAGTTTTTTTCCAATTCTGTGAAGAAAGTCATTAATAGCTTGATGGGGATGGCATTGAATCTAAAAAATATCTTGGGCAGTATGGCCATTTTCATGATATTGATTCTTCCTACCCATAAGCATGGAATGTTCTTCCATTTGTTTGTATCCTCTTTTATTTCATTGAGCAGTGGTTTGTAGTTCTCCTTGAAGAGGTCCTTCATGTCCCTTGTAAGTTGGATTCCTAGGTATTTTATTCTCTTTGAAGCAATTGTGAATGGGAGTTCACTCATGATTTGGCTCTCTGTTTGTCTGTTATTGGTGTATAAGAATGCTTGTGATTTTTGCACATTGATTTTGTATCCTGAGAGTTTGCTGAATTTGCTTATCAGCTTAAGGAGATTTTGGGCTGAGACGATGGGGTTTTCTAGATATACAATCAGACATGATTTTTTAAATGGTATCATAACATAGAGTATGAGCATAAAATAATGTAATCAGGCATTTAAATCACAAAATAATGTAATCAGGCATTTAAATTTTTCTCAATTTTAGATTACCATAAAAATGCTACAATAATTGTTAAGCAATATAAATTTCCTTAATATATATTCATAAAAGTGAAGTAGGGGGTCAAAGGGAATACACTGTATTAATTTATACTCCCATCTTCAGTTTGTACAAGCATTCATTTTACTATTTTTACCAACATTCACAATTCTCTTTTTCTTTTTTTTTGAGACAACATCTCACTCCCGTCACCCAGACTGGAGTGCAATAGCAGAATCACAGCTCACTATAGCCTCTGCTTTCCAGGCTCAGGTGATTCTCCTACTTCAGCTTCCTGAGTAGCTAGGACGACAGGCATGCATCACCACGCCCAGCTAATTTTTAGTAGAGTCAGGGTTTTGTCATATTGCCCAGGCTGGTCTCAAACTCTCCTCCCACCTTTGCCTGCCAAAGTTCTGTGATTACAGGTGTGAGCCACCATGCTTGGCCTCGCAGTTATCTTTAAGAAAAAAATAAATGCTTACATAATAGTAATTCATTATTTGGCTTTTTTTTTGTAATTAGGTTGAATATTTTGCCTTATATATTGGTTCTTTATAGTACATAATTGTCTATTTGTGTTATTTGACCAATTTTATATTGAGTTAATAAGAATTCATTTAAATAAAAATTTAAATCTTTGTCTTGTGTTTCATACGTGGAATTTATTGAACTCGTAATTCTAATTTTATGGGATTGTATATATGAATGGGTAAGGTTTTGAAAATGCCCTTAGCTCAACTGCCTTATTGTCCTAAGGGAGACAGAGTTTAGTGACACATGAAGAATGAAAGTAATCTTGTGATCAGGTCAGCATAGATTACAAGGCTTTCACTTTTGCTTTCTTACTGTAATTTATATTCATAAATACATTTAACTTTCATTTTCTGTTCCTCACATACCTTAGCAATGTCAAGAAACCTTTTTGCAATCAAGAATGGCTTCTTTCTTCCTCACAATACTTCACAGTTTTGGTTTTTATAATTGGGATTATTTTCTGAGTCAGATTAATATTTTTAAATTGTTTTTTAAGTATATTCCTTAAAGATTTTATTTTGACATACATGTCATACTGATAACAGAATTTCTTTAGATTTAAGAGTTTTAGAGTTTGCCACCAGTGTTTTTGTACCATTTCCTCATTATTGAATTCTTTATCTTGATTCATTTTTTATTAGAGCATTGCTTGAAGAATTTTCTACCCCTTTCTTACCCCCATTCTAGGAAAATTGCATTGGTACAATTTTTTTAAGCCTTTATATATCTAAATACTATATTTCTGATATCTTTGAGCAAGTTGTCTGGGTATCGAATTCTTTGATCAGAAGATTTTGTCCTCATTTACTCTAATTCCTCAAGGTATTCTGTTTCCGTTAAACTGTACTATCTTTCACAGAGACAATTGTGTTCTCTGTTTCTTCTTTGTAATGGAATTATGCTTGCCCAGTTGGACATACAGCAAGGAGTTAATAGTTGTTTTCTTTCACTGATTGATGTGAGTTCCTGCCACATCTATCAGGCCTAGAAAAATAATAGATTTACTGTATTTTTATTTGATCTGTCAAAGTAGGAAATATGGGAAAGCAAGCATCTAGAGGCCAGAACTGGAAGCAGAAACAACAGGAAACTTTGCCTCTTTTGCAGGCATTTCTTTATTGTAATTAGTGTTCTTACTGTTGACACTAGGAAGATATGAATATGCCCTGGGTACTGCACAGCCTATCTTAGCTCCAGCTTTTACTCCTCTGACTTAAGTCTGCGACGGTGACCTTTTGTTACATCTTCTATTTATTTCCTTTTCGTGGCCACTCTTGTGGATGTAAATCACAAACCATCCTTTTCTTCAATCCCAGTTTTGTAGAAAGTTCTCCAAAGCTTTTTTCTTTTGCCTGACTCTTGCTTAGTTTTCAGTGCTGAAGGAGATATTCCCCCTATACTACTTATTGCCATAATGACTAAAAGTCTTCTCGGTAGCAGTTTATCACCATTATAAGATTATGTAGACTATCATCCTGTCAATATAATACTAATAGTAGTTCATGATACCTGTTAGATAAGCTGACAATCCAAGTGCACTTTAATTGCTTTCTTTTAGATGAAGATAAATATAAATGTGTTGCTTTTAATTCACCGGGAAGAAACTATATTTGGGTTCTTATATGTGTGTGTGGGGGGGTATATATCATATCATATCTATATTTACTTTAATATATATAGCTGACATTCTCAATGCCCACCTCGCCCTACCTACCAACCACAAAACCCTATATTTTCTTCCTTCTCTCTCATCTCTTTCATAAAGAGCAAGACAAAATTTCTGTCCATTAAATTTAAAACAAAATAGGATAATATATTTATGATTTGCTTTGGAAATAAAGGAAAAACAAGAAAGTGAAGGTGATAATTGCAACCCTATAATTTTGTTTTGATTTTTTTAAGATGGAAGGTAAAATGATTAAGAATACTTACTGTTTTATCCTGTTGATGTTTTATAACAGTATAAGTTAGGGTCTGGAATTCAGTTTTCCATCTTGAAGAATTGGGGCTTTTCATTTAGAACACCCAAACAAAACTTGATGGGTATAACTTTACTAACTTTGCAGAAATTTTCTAAATTTTGTCCAAGTTAGAAGAATAGCAAATTTGTAGAAAAATGAAAAGGAAGAAGGAAGTCTGTTTCTAAGTAAATCTTTCTTAACAATTGAGAACAAGGTTTCTAGGATTTGAGCTGACTTAAAACTTAATGAAAACATTTTTCTATATCAAAAAGAATGATTTGTACAGGTGTTTTATGTCCACCATTTGCTTATTCATCCTACTCATTAAACACAGTATGTTAACATTAATGTGTGAGTTCTTTGTGATCAGTAACACAGTCAAATAGAGGAAGTAAGAAGAAAAGGAAGAATCAGAAGTGGAAATGAGTATTCTCTTTTTCATGACTACATGAATAGATAACATAGTAATATACAATTTAGGTGGTGGATGCAGGGCAAGGGAAGGAATAACCATGATGATATAATGAGTTTGATTTTGGGTATGCTGCATTTTGAAAGAAGTGTGAAAATACATTTTAAAAGGTGTGAAAATAAAAATACATCTTATAGTCACTTAGGAATATGGTCTGAAATCTAGGAAAGGAGAATTCGGTTAAGGTTGTAAGGTCTGTGAATTATCACAAATAGTAATAATATCTGGTACTTGCATTAACAAAAATAGGTACATTTTCTAAGATGAGAATAAACAGGAATAAGACTATCCCAAAAGAACACCAATAGGGAAGTTACTGAAGAACCGTAGAGGGTACGTTTTGCTGAAGCCAAGGTAGAGGAAAGAGTTCTTTATACTTAGATGACCAGTACCTGAAATGTCTTTGTCTGGATTTTATATAAGCTTCCTAGATATTTTATGGTTCTCAAAAGCTGTCTGCATTTCATGAAAATTTATCAATAATTGTAGACAGTCCATTAACATTTCTGTAAAAAATAATTCACGGACAAAAAAGAATCTTGTTTGACAGACATTAGGTAAATTGTGGTTGATAATGAAGGAGATATGCTTAGAAATTGAGGGTAGTACTATAAAGAATTAGTGGAAACTTAATTCCTCAGTTGGTATTTTGAGTTTTAGACAGAAATAATCAGTGTTTTAAAGGTGTGCTCAATAGCCTTCGATTTATGAAATTTAAATGTTTATGTAGGAAATATTTTTAAAATTTCTTGCAGTGAATGAGAAAGTGGAATTTGCAAAATGTACAAAAAACATTGTAATCTGGAGAAAATTTGACTTCAAATACATCTAGCTAAGGGTTTTAATCTTGGGTCAGGGAAACCTAGGAAAGAGTTATTTTATGTGCCCTGTTAATGGACACAGGGACTAGATTGTTTTCTTTTTGTGTCTTTGTAATAACTTAAGTCTTTTTAAATTTTTAGAACCTAATCCACCAATAGATCAAGTTATACAGAAACCAGGAGTTGTACAGAGATTTGTGAAATTTCTTGAAAGAAATGAAAATTGCACTTTACAAGTGAGTCTAAAGTTTTCTTTCTTAATTTTTCTCTAGAAATGACATGTTAAAGTTTCTAGTGAAAGCAACTTCTGCAGTATTGACTATTGTAAGCATTAAGTGAATACTTGGTAATTAAAGGAAAAGGTAGTGCTCCCTATCTTGTCTTGGACACGGTTTCAGTGCTAGTTTTTTTCTAGGAATTGTTATTTTATTGAGCAATTTTGGAAAAAGTATATAAAATCATTACTAATGTTAATAAACAATTTATAGTTGCTAACCTTTAGTAACTTTTTTGTTTTAGAAAACTTCAGACTAAAATGTTGTTAAATTTATTTTGATTCTTAGCTAGCCAGGGTTCTAACTTTTACCTTTTAAAACACTGTTAGCTGACTGATTAGTTCTTTTTTTCAAAACAGAATAAATTATTATTTAGTATTATCTAGTAGAAATGTGACCAGAGTTAAGTTTGTCATAAAGAACATTGGTTCTCAACCATGATATAGTTACAATTTTAAGATGTCTTCCAAATAATTTGCTACTAATGGAAATTTACTGAAGTTTGTGAATATTTTAATGTTAAAAAAAGATTGGTTTTCCCTACATTCATTGCTATGCATATTCTTAAGTCAGAGTACAGGTTGGAATTTTATCTATGTATCAGGAATTGCACAAGACATACACCTAACTTATAAATGCTATTGTCAATAATGGAGGACTGTTACTTGTTACTTGTTGAATTTATAACTTAAGAGTAGTGGTCTACTTAGCTGAATAATTTGAGAAAGATCCTCACGTTTTAGGTGTAAGTAAAGGAATGTATTGCATGTGTGAATGTGAAAAATTGTTGAGAATGTTTACAATAAGGGTCTCTAAGAGGCTACTTTAGTCATGTTACAGTTTTATTGTCAATTATTTTGAACTAGAGATCATGAAATCTGGTTCCATTCCTTTATATAAGCCCTAAGTCCAGACTAAAACCCAGACCTCTTAATACCTATTATTTGGCTTTTTAATTCCAATTGAATGAAAGAAGAAATGATTGAATGTGAATAAATAAAATTATTGAGAGCTAGTTTGAGCAAAGCATCATGTAAGATATTGTAGTTCCAAAATTCAGATGTTGTCCTGTCTAGAGAAATTCCTCACTTTCTCCTGAGAAAGACAGACATAAAAAAGATCTGTGGTAACATTGTATCCTTAGTGCTCTAACAGAGCTATAAACAAAGTACTCTGGGGACACAGAACATAGCAACTTACTCTGTTTAGGGGAAGTTTAAGTTTAAGACTTCACAAAGGTAGTGTTGCAGGACTAGTCTTGAGGATGAAGGAGCGTTTGGCAGACTGAAAAGAGGAAAATTAATGCTAGGTTTAGAGGATAGCGTGTGTAGACAGCACAGTGTGGGAAGATTTGCTGGGCGTGGTGACTCACACCTGTAATCCCAGCACTTTGGGAAGCTGAAGAGGGAGGACCTCTTGAACCCAGGAGTTTGAGACCAGCCTGGGAAAATAGTGAGACCTCATCTCTACAAAAAAAATAAAAATTAGCTGAGTGTGGTGGCATGCACCTGTAGTCTCATCTACTTGGGAGGCTGAAGTGAGAGTATAACTTGAGCCCAGACGTTTGAGGTTATAGTGAGCCGTGATCGCACCACTGCACTCCAGCCTGGGCCCTGTCTCTAAACAAACAAACAAACAAACAAACACACACACACACACTGAGAAGTTGAGCATTTATTAATCACTGTAATTAAAAACTATAGAAATTCAACAGTATGGTCTTGGGACAGCTACATGTTGTGCCATGTTACTCAAGTGCTTGTGAAATATGTTAGTTAATATGATTGGTCCATCTAACAGGCCTTAAATTGGGGGCCTACAAACAAGTTTTGTTGGCCTGAACATGTTTTAAAGCGTGAATTAGATATTACATGTTAAAAAATTGGGGGATTTCAAATGAATATCCAGGTTTTTGGCTCCTTTTAACAAATCAGAGGTGTTGGCACTGTTGTCAGATAGTTAAAAATGAAAGGAGGTTGAATAGGCATTCTGTCTCTATTTTCTTTTTTCAACTGGAAAGTTTACCTTTTTTTTAAAATTGTAGCCACACACTCTAGGTTTTCACAGTTGTCACTTGCTTATCACTCGTTTTATGTTTAATTGGTTGCTGGCAGGCTTCTGACTTTACCAGTCTTCACTAAGGCTTTCTTCTAGGGATACTAGCGACAAGTTTGTAGAGTAACCTTTCAGTTGTCCACTAGCTTATTTCATTATCTACAATTGGTTAGAACTATGGTCTCCATTATTTTTAAATATAAATTCCCTTTAAAATTTTTCTTAGTCCTACACGTAAAAGTAACTGTACTTTTTAGTATTTCAGTAATGCTTTTGGGTACATTTTTTGTTACTTATAATGACGTGTACGTTTACGTGAAAAGTTATTTATGTGAAATATTAAAAAATTTTTTTTCATGGTTAATTTTATATGTCAAATATGTGAAATATTTTTTAAACTATATTCACTGCTTAGTTTGCCTGTGGATTTGTAGGTTGCTTTCAATAATTCACTAGTTCATTGTTTTGGAGCCATGGTTGAATTTTCTCAGTTGCTTTTATTTTAAATCCATAATGTATATGTATATTCAAATTTTAATTGAGTTGATATGATAACTTCTCAGAGACTCTGCAGCTTAAAAAAAATACCAGAAGTCCCAGCACTGGCTCTGTTAATAATGAAAGCTTTATGTTGAACAAATACCTAATCTCTCAACTTCTAATTTTTTTGTTTTCTTAAATAGTAGGTTGAGGTTACATGATCTGTAGAGAAATAAGTACCTCTTATGATTCTAAGTGCCCTAAATATACTGTTGTTATAAGTAGTGTCTCTTATTTATTTTTAAACTGCTTGCTTTAGAATGCTTGCCTCTGTAATAATAAACAGGAGTTTTATGCATTATAAATTCAAAGGTTTATATATTGTTGATTTTGTATATTTTCATTATATTTTTCTCAGTTCTTATTTTTCCATATTAAAGAATACTTTTCTGTAATCAGTGATCTTTGATGACAATTCCTTTTTTTTCTATAAGTTTTTATCCTTAAATCTGACTTCACAATGAATCTTAATATAAGTCAGTCTTTCACACTTGTCCTGGCAGGTCTTTACTCCCTCTCTTTCCTTCTTTGCCTTTCTGACAATTCTTTGGTTCTTTCATTTATTTTACCTTTTTTTTCTTCTTAGTTTGAAGCTGCATGGGCATTAACAAATATAGCATCTGGAACTTTTCTGCATACCAAGGTAGTGATTGAAACTGGGGCTGTTCCGATTTTTATCAAACTTCTTAATTCTGAACATGAAGATGTTCAGGAACAGGTACGTCTCTAATTTGTATTGTTATATGTACTAGAAATCAGTTTTCTCTTGAAAGTACCATTTGTAATTACGATGTGTAATTCATTTTTGTTTCTAATTGCTGTATATTGCATTAAATTATAGTAGTGTTTTGGTGTTAAGTTAGAAGGGAGGAAGAATGAACAGTTCCAGACATAATCCTGGGTTCTCCGTGAGTGTGATCACAGCTAGCATAGGAATTACTATTCCTGTTTATAAAAGTGCATACTGAGGCTGGGCATGGTGGCTCATGCCTGTATTCTCAGCACTTGGGAAAGCTGAGGTGAGCAGATCACTTGAGGCCAGGAGTTTGAGACCAGCCTGGCCAACATGGCAAAATCCCAGCTCTGCTAAAAATACAAAAATTAGCCAGGCGTGGTGCCACAGCTCCTCAAGAAGCTGAGGCACAAGAATTCCTTGAGCCTGGGAGGCAGAGGTTGCAGAGAGCCGAGATCATGCCACTGCACTCCAGCCTGGGCGACAGAGCGAGATTTGTTTCAAAAAAAAAGTGTATACTGAGACTCAAAAGTTAGTAACTTACCTAAAGTCACAACGAATGGCAGAGCCGGGTTTTAAAGCTAAACTGGTTTGACTTCTTGTTCTCTGCATATATGTAGATTATTTTGTTGTTTGTTTTAAGAATATCACATTACTTTGAATAGAACCATTTTTTAATAAACTTAATGAATAAAGTTTTGTTGTAAGAGGTAAAATTTAATTACATATAATTGTACCATCTAAATAAAATCAAGTCATTTAACATTTTTTTGCATCATTTTTATGTACATAAATCTGTTGTTTTGTCTCCCATTTTATTCATCATTTCATTTTATATATATTTTTTCAGTTAACACTAATATTGGGAGCCTTTTTTTATGGCAGTAATTATTCTTCCATGGAAATTTTACTGGTTACTCAATATCTGCTCAGATATGTACCATAATTTGCCATCTGTTCCTCAATTGTTGTACATTTGGATTATTTCTAGCTTATTGGTGGTGTTATTAATATTGTGATGAATATCATTATATGTCATCACTCTTTATGTACCTTTTGATTATTTTACTAGGAAAAATGACTACCCCGTCAAAAGATAAATTTTTTTTTTTTTTGAGATGAAGTCTTGCTCTCGTCCCCCACGCTGGAGTGCAATGGCGCGATCTCGGCTCACTGCAACCTCCACTTTCCAGGTTCAAGCCATTCTCCTGCCTCAGCCTTCCGAGTAGCTGGGATTACAGGCGCCTGCCACCACGCCC
Organism: Pan paniscus; assembly: GCF_029289425.2. Classification (NCBI taxonomy): domain Eukaryota; kingdom Metazoa; phylum Chordata; class Mammalia; order Primates; family Hominidae; genus Pan; species Pan paniscus. Next base: position 136,717,207 of record NC_073254.2, read on the forward strand.
GGCTAGTTTTTGTATTTCTAATAGAGATGGTGTTTCACCATGTTGGCCAGGCTGGTTTCGAACTCCTGACTTCAGGTGATCTGCCCGCCTAGGCCTCCCAAAGTGCTGGGATTACAGGTGTGAGCCACCGCGCCCGGTCAAAAGATAAATTTTTTAAAGCTCTTACTATGTATTTCAAAGTCAGACTCCAAGAATATTATACCAATTAAGATCTCCACCAACAGAATATTATATTCCACAAGGTAGAAAATATCTTTAGTTTAAAGGTTTTTCTTAAAAACAAACAAAAAAATCTTAGGTCTAGAGTAGATGTTAAAAATACTAACTTATGTTTTAAACATTAAAATAAAACTTTCCCAATTGAAAAGTAAAATGTCTACTTTTGTACCAACATGAAAAGTTTATGGTGAGAATAAAATAAAATGATAATTTGCATTTGCATAATTTCTTACCTAATTGAAATTTAATAAATGAATATGTGTTCTGAGAAATACATTTTCATCATTGTGCAAATTCCATGGAGTCTATTTACACAAACCTGGATGGTTTATAGTATGGCCTTTTGCATCCAGTCTACAAACCTATACAGCATGTTACTGTACTAAATGCTGTAGGCAATTTTTTTTTTTTTTTTGAGACAGAGTCTTGCTGTGTCACTCAGGCTGCAGTGCAGTGACATGATCTCAGCTCACTGCAACCACCACCTCCTGGGTTTCAAGCAGTTCTTATGCTTCAGCCTCCTGAATAGCTGGGATTACAGGCACCTGCAATCACACCCAGCTAGTTTTTGTATTTTTAGTAGGAATGGGGTTTCACCATGTTGGCCAGGCTGCTCGCAAACTCCTGACCTCAAGTGATCTGCCCACCTCACCTCCCAAAGTGCTGGAATTACAGGCATGAGCCACTGCACCCGACCTACTATAGACAATTGTATATACAGTGGTAAGTATTTGTGTATCTACACATGCAAAAGGTACAGTAAAGATAATGGTGTTATAATATTATGAGACTACCATCTTATGTGCAGTCTGTCATTGACTAAAATGTTATGCAGTGCATGATTATAATTGGAAAATTTGCTAAATAGATGTATTTTGTCTCTCCATGTAAATTCATAGTAAACTATGCTCTTTGTTGAACAGTATAGATATTTCACTAATATGCAAGGAAAACTTTTTTTTTGGAGACAGGGTTTCACTCTGTTGCCCAAGGTGGAGCAAGGCTCATTGCAACCTCTGCCTCCTGGGCTCAAGTGATCCTGCCACCTTAGCCTCCTAAGTAGCTGAGATGACAGGTGCGTGCCACCACACCCAGCTAATTTTTGTCATTTTTCAGTAGAGACAGAGTTTTACCATGTTGCCCAGGCTGGTTTTGAACTCCTAGACTCAAGCGATCTGTCCACCTCAGCTTGCCAAAGTGCTGGGATTACACGCGTGAGCCAGCTTGTTCAGCTGGAAAACTTTTTAAATGTCCTATCTTTCAATTTGAATAAAAATATTAAATTGAATTTTAAAAGTTTTTCTTTTCTACTGTTTTTTTTTAACATATCAGAAACTTGCTTTGTTCATTGTGTACTAAAATCTCATTCCTAAAGGAAAGCCTCTAATTTAAAATATTGTCTTAAGATAATTTTTTTTTTTCCTAAGGCTGTTTGGGCACTTGGTAATATTGCTGGTGACAATGCAGAATGCAGAGATTTTGTTTTGAATTGTGAAATACTTCCACCTCTTTTAGAGTAAGTACTTTATCACAATTAAGTATGTATCAAAAACTATATACTCCACGATATTCTACATACATAATTAAGTTCTTCAGTCATACTTGTAAATTTGTCTTATGGTTATCAAGCCTGCAGTAGCTTGACAGTAGGTAGAACCAAGAGAAATTTTCAAATTTTTATCTCTGTCTTTTATGTTCCCTTAAACCACACGTAACGGTGGTCATTGCTTACTTGATGCTTACTGATCTAAAATAATTATTCTGCAAAAACAAGGATATATAGTAGTTTATAATACGATAAAATTTACATATTGCTATAGTAGGGAATCCTTAATACTTGAACAGACAGTATATTTAGGATGTCAGTATGTTTTAAATTTTATTAAAAGAACCAAGATTTTAAGATAGAGATTTTTCTTTCAGGATTAGAGTTTTACTTCAAGTGATTTATCTAGTAGTTTCTTCTACTACTTTACGTATTTTTTTAAAACAGAAATTACCCTATAATGTAAGGTCCTTTATAGAAATGACATAAAATTTTTTGAAATACAGGTTTATACATATTGTTTATGATTAAGAGGATCTTTATGTAGGATAAATGCTAATGGCAGGTAGTGAAGAAAAATACTAATCGAGGAGATGGTTAGAAGTAAATATTTTACTCTTCATTTCTGCATGGAGGTGCGTTTTCCATGCTCTCCAGCTGAGGAATTGAATAGGAAGAATAAATTTCTAGACACTAGTTTTCAAAAAACATTTTACTCTAGCTTTCTGTGGACAGAAGTTATTTCTTGGCATGGTTTCACTTAACCAATATTAATCGAAGATCTGTGTACAAACCACTGAACTACTCACTATAATTTCATTTATTATGGGCTTAAAGTTAATGGTCCATAGTAATTGAGAATTTAGCTGAGCTATAAAAGAAAGTACTGATTTAGAGTTCAATATGAATCATTTTGAAGTCTGTACTATTAAAAACATCTCTTAAAGTTTCAATTTGAGACTTGTCTCACCTGATTTATGTGGTATATAAATTAACTGAGCACTTTTTGTTTTTGTTGTTCTGTCTCTATGTCATTTTATTATTTGTTAATATCTCAAGTAGGTAGTGGTTTATGAAGTAGTAAACATTTCTTAGGTCTAATCTCTTTAAATGTCCTAAGGAGTCTTTTAACCATGACTGAAGAAACCAAACTAAAAAATAAAACAAAGGAAGAATAACCAGTACCCAGCTATGTAGTAATAGTTATAAAAACAATTTCAGGCTGGGCGTGGTGGCTCACGCCTGTAATCCCAGCACCCTGGGAGGCCAAGGCGGGTGGATCCCCTGAGGTCAGGAGTTCGAGACCAGCCTGACCAACATGGAGAAACCCCGTCTCTACCGAAAATACAAAATTAGCTGGGTGTGGTGGTGCATGCTTGTAATCCCAGCTACTCAAGAGGCTGAGGCAGCAGAATCGCTTGTACCCAGGAGGTGGAGGTTGTGGTGACCTGAGATCATGCCATTGCACTCCAGCCTGGGCAACAAGAGCGAAACTCCATTTCAGATAATAATAATAATTTCCAAAAAGGGTATTAAAAAGTTGGAAAGTTTCAGAGTTTCATTATAAAACTTCATCTTAGAAAGTTTCAAAGTATTTAAAAAAATAAGAAAAGTAATTAAAAGGAAGTTAAGTTAGATACTCTCTCTGGAGTTGGGCAAAAGGAAAAATTTTCAGCTTAAAAAATGATTATGCAGGCCGGGCGCAGTGGCTCACGCCTGTAATCCCAGCACTTTGGGGAGGCCGAGTTGGGTGGGTCATGAGGTCAGGAGATCGAGACCATCCTGGCTAACACGGTGAAACCCCATCTCTACTAAAAATATAAAAAATTAGCCGGGTGTGGTGGCAGGCGCCTGTAGTCCCAGCTACTCGGGAGGCTGAGGCAGGAGGATGGCTTGTACCCAGGAGGTGGAGCTTGCAGTGAGCCAAGATCGCGCCACTGCACTCCAACTTGGGTGACAGAGCGAGAGACTGTCTCAAAAAAAAAAAAAATGATTATGCATTATTTGTTGTTCACATTGTAATTCACATTTAGTAATGCTTAAGTAAATGTAAAACTTATTAATGTATCATTTTATCTGTTTGAGTGATATTTTAATTTATTTTATTAGTATTCATTTGATTCTCAGTAAATGTAAATCTTTTACTACTATAAACTATCCTGATACAATTTTGCTGTAATTTAACTCAACTTTAATTTATAATGTAGCATATTTGTACTTTCTCATAATAACCCCATTAATACAAAAAAAGAACAATAGTATACAACAGGGGTTGGCCAGCTTTTATCTCTCAGGTCAAATCTGGCTTGCTTCACGTTTTTGTAAATTAAGTTTTATCGGAACACAGTCACACCTATTCACTTACTTAATGTCTTTGGTTGCTTTCATGCTACATCAGCATAGGTGAGTAATAAAAACGAGAAGGAGGGCCTGCAAACCCTAAAATATTTACTGAAAAAATTGTCAACTCTTAGCATACAAAAGCAGTATAACTATTTTATTTCTAAATCTGTTGTATTTTGGGGAAATCTAACATCTATTTTTAGGAAAGCCTTTAGAACAGAAACTTTTTCTAGTGTAATAGAATACATGTAACCAGTTTAACCATTTTAAAGTATACAATTTAGTGGCAGTAAGTAGATTTACAACATTGTACAACTATCACTACTATCTAGTTCCAGAATTTTTTTACCACCTTAAACAGAAACCCAGTACCCATTAAGCAGTCACATCCCGTTTTGCCATCACCTTGTGCCTTGGAAACTACAAATCTGTTTTCTCTCTCTATGTATACTGTATATATCACATAAGTGGAATCATACAATATATTACCTTTGTGTCTGGCTTCTTTTAGCTTACTGTTTTCAAGGTTCATCCATATTATAGTGAATGTATCAGGACTTCGTTCTTTTTATGGCTGAATTATATTCCATTTTATGCATGTGCCACATTTTGTTCATTCATTAATAGATGGACACTTCGGTGTGTCCACCTTTTGACTACTGTAAATAGTGCTCCTATGAACATTCATGTACAAGGTTTTGTCTCAGTACTGGTTTTTAATTCTTGTGGGTATGTAAATACGTAGGAGTGGAATTTGGTAATATGGTAATTCTATCTTTAATTTTTTAGAGACTACCAAACTTTTTCACAGCAGCTGTACCATTTTACATTCTCCTAGCAATGTATGAGTGTTCTAATTTCTCTATATCATCACCAACACATATTATCTGTTATTCTGATTTAGATCATCTTAGTGGGTGTAAGTTGACTTTTTCATTTCTATAAAAAGGTCATTGTCATTTTGATAGGGGTTTCATTTACTCTGTAGATCACTTTGAGCAGTATTGCCATCTTAATAATATTAAGGCTTCCAATTCATGAACCTGGGAAATCTTTTAATTAATTAAGGTCTTTAATTTTAACAACATTTTGTAGATTTTAGTAAACAGGTCTTATACCTCTTTGGTTAAATGTATTCAAAAGTATTTTATTCTTTTTTATTCAAATGTAAATGAAGTTGTTTTCTTAATTTCTTTTTTGACTTGTTCCTTGGTAGTGTATAGAAATACAACTGATTTTTGTGTGTTGATTATTTTTTTTTTATTTAATTTGAGACAGGGTCTTGCTCTGTCACCTAGGCTGGAGTGCAGTGGCGTAATCTTGGCTTACTGCAGTCTGTGCCTCCCAGGTTCAAGCGATTCTCGTGCCTCAGCCTCCCAAGTAGCTGGGATTACAGTCGTGTACAACCATACCTGGCTAATTTTTGTATTTTTAGTAGAGACGGAGTTTCACCATGTTGGCCAGGCTGGTCTTGAACTCCTGGCCTCAAGTGATCCATCCCCCCTTGACCTCCCAAAACTCTGGGATTACAAGTGTGAGCCACCACACCTGGCCTGTATGTTGATCTTGCATCCTGTAACTTTGTTGAATTTATTAACACTAATAGTTTTTTTGTAGATTGTTGTGGATTTCCATATATTAGATCATGTCATCTGTCAATAATGTTAGTTTCATTGCTGAGCATAATGGCACATGCCTGTAGTCTCAGATACTTGGGAGGCTGAGTAGGGAGGGTCGTTTGAGGTCAGGAGCCTCCCGGGTTCAAGCAGTTCTCATGCCTCAACTCTCCCAAGTAGCTGGGAATACAGGTGTGCACCACCATGCCTGGCTGATTTTTGTATTTTTGGTAGAAATGGAGTTTCATCACGTTGGCCAGGCTGGTCTTGAAGTCGAATTTGAGGTCAAGATCATTTGAGGCTGTAGTGCACTATAATAATGCTTGTGAATAGTCACTGCACTCTAGCCTGTGCAACATAGTAAGACTCCATCTCTAAATTTTTTTTAAAAAAAGATAGTTTCATTTCTTGCTTTCCAAGTTGGCTGTGTGAATTCTTTTTGTTGCACAGTTGCTTTGGATAGAGCTTCCATTACAATGTTATTTAGAAGTGGCAAAAATGAGTGTCTTTGTCTTCTTTCTTATCTCAGAGTAAAAACTAACTCTTTCACCATTCAGTTTGATGTTAGCTATGGTTTTTGATAAATGCCCTTTATCCTGTTGAGGTAGTTTCCTTCTATTTCTTTTTTTTTCCGAGACGGAGTCATGCTCTGTCGCCAGGCTTGAGTACAGTGGCATGATCTTGGCTCACTGCAGCCTCTGCCTCCTGGGTTCAATTCTCCTGCCTCAGCCTCCCAGGTAGCTGGGACTACAAGCGTGCACTACCACGCCCAGCTAATTTTTGTATTTTTAGTAGAGACAGGGTTTCACCATGTTGGCCAGGATGGTCTCGATCTCCTAACCTCGTGATCCGCCCGCCTCGACCTCCCAAGGTGCTGGGATTACAGGCATGAGTCACTGTGCCTGACCTGTTTAGTGTTTTTATCATAAAAGGATGTTGAGCTCTTTTAAATACTTTTTGCATCCAATGAGATAACTTGTTTTTTTAAATTCATTATATTAATATGGTTTATTATTTTGATTGATATTTGTATCTTGAACCTTCCTTGCATTGCTTGGTTAAATGCCATGTGGTCATAGTATAAGCTGCTAGATTCAGTTTCCTAGAATTTTGTTGAGGATTTTTGTATGTATATTCCAAAGAAATATTTTTTCTTTTGTAACTTTTGTTTTGATGTCTTTGTCTTTGGTATCAGGGTAATGCTATCCTCATAGAATTGATGAGGAAGTGTTCTCTTTTTTTTTAAAAAAATTTTGCGGCTACATAGTAGATATGTTTGTTTATGGGGTACACGCGGTGTTTTGATACAGGCATTCAATGTGAAATAAGCACATAATGGAGTATCTATGCCTTCAAGCTTTTATCCTTTGAGTTACAAATAATCCAGTTACATTCTTTCCATTATTTTAAGTGTTCTCTTATTTTTTGAAAGGGTTTGAGAATTATTCATTAATGTTTGGTAGAATTCACCAGTGAAGCCATCTGGTGCTGGACTTTTCCTTTTTGGGAAGTGTTTGATTAGAATTCTATATCTTGTTATAGTTCTATTTAGATTTTCTATTCTTAAGTCAGTTTGGTAGTTTCTGTGTTTCTAAGTGGTTTTTCATTTCTTCCAGCTTATCTTTCTTGGCTTTTGATGATAATATTCTCATATAATTTTTTTTGTTGAAGTGCTGATAGTAATGTCTCTACTTTCATTCTTAATTGTAGTAATATTATTATATATATATATATTTTTTTTTTTTTTTGAGTTGGAGTCTTGCTCTGTTGCACAGGCTGGAGTGTAATGGCATGATCTCGACTCACTGCACACTCCGCCTCCCGGGTTCAAGCGATTCTTTCACCTCCGCCTCCCAAGTAGCTGGGATTACAGGTGCATGCCACCATGCCTGGCTAATTTTTGCATTTTTGTAGAGACATGGTTTCACCATGTTGGCCAGGCTGGTCTTGAACTCCTGACCTCAGGTGATCTGCTTGCCTCAGCCTCCTGAAGTGCTGGGATTACAGGTGTGAGCCACCGCGCCCAGCCAAATTGTAGTAATATGAATCTTTTTCCTTTTGTCCATCTAGATAAAGGCTTGTTTTTGTTGATTTTTTTTTTTTTTTTTTGGTCAAAGAACTGCCTTTTTGTTTAGTTGATTTTCTGTAGTGTTTTTCTATTCTGTATTTTATCTCTGGTCTTAACTTTATTTTCTTCCTCCTGCTAGCTATGAGTTTTGTTTACTCTAATTTTTATAATTTCTGAAGGTGGAAGGTTATCTTTTTTCATATGGGGTGTTAACAACTATAAATTTTTTTCTGAGTATTAATTTCACTACATCCCTTAAGTTTTGGTGTGTTTTTATTTTTTATTTATCTCAAAGTATTTTCTGCATATGTGTGTGTGTGTGTGTGTTTTAACTCACTAGTTATTTAAGAGTATGTTACTCTACTCATAGTTCTGAATTTTCTAGTTTTCTCTCTGTATTTTTAGTTTCATTCCATTGTTGTCAGAGAAGATACTTTTTATGATTTCACTTTTCAAAAATTTATCAGAGCTCAAGTGATCTGCCTGCCTTGGTCTCCCAAAGCCTCCTGAGTAGCTGGGATTACCGGCATGTGCCACCAAGCCCAGCTAATTTTTGTATTTTTAGTAGAAATGAGGTTTCGCCACGTTGGCCCGGCTGGTCTCAAATCCCTGCCTCACGTGATCCACGTGCCTAGGTCTCCCGAAGTGTTGGGATTACAGGCGTGAGCCACTGCGCTCGGCCTAGACCATGTAAGTTTTTAAGTGATACTTCTTTTTCTTTTTGAGACAGAATCTTGCTCTGTTGCCCAGGCTGGAGTGCAGTGGTGCAGCCTCGGCTCATTGAACCTCCGCCCCCAGGTTTAAGTGATTCTCCTGCCTCAGCCTCCTGAATAGCAGGGACCACAGACACATGCCACCATGCCCAGCTAATTTTTGTATCTTTAGTAGAGATGGGTCTCACCATGTTGGTCAGACTGGTCTCGAACTTTTGGCCTCCCAAAGTGCTGGGATTACAAGCATGAGCCACCACATCTGACCCATGTGTTACTTCTTCCTGATAGATTGACTTTTTATCAATATATGATGTTCTTCTTTGTCTCTGAAAACAATTTTTGACTTACAGTCTAGTTTGTCTCATTAGTGTAACTATTCGGATCTCTGTTATTATTTGCATGGAAAATCGCTTCTCGGCCTTTTGGCTAAGATCAAGTGTATTATTTGCATGGAAAATCTTTTTCTATTTCACTTTCAACCTATTTATGTCTTTGATTCTAAAATGAGTCATTTGTAGACAGCATCGTAGACTTATGGGTTTTGTTTTGTTTTGTTTAATATATTCTGCCAGTTACTACTTTTAATTTGAGAGTTTAATTCATTTACATTTAATATAACTACTGATAAATGGGGACTTACTTTTGCCATTTTATTATTAGGTAAGCTTTTGTAGAGACAGAGTCTCGTTACGTTGCCTAGGCTGGTCTTAAACTCCTGGCCTCAAGCGATTCTCCTGCATTGTCCTCCCAAGGCACTGGGATTATAGGTGTGAGCCATAGCACCTGGCCATTGTTATTTGTTTTCCAAATGTCACTTTTTTTTTTAAATAATTTTTAGTATTGATTCCTTTCTTGTTTCCTTTCCTATTTTTTTAAAAAGTTTTTTTTAATGTACCCTAAGGAGTATAATTAACACTTTAAACTTGTAACCACCTTGATTGAATTACTTGCAGTTTACCTTCAAAATTATACAAAAACACTACTCCTATACATTTCTGTCTCACCCTTCTTAAGTTGTTATTGCCACAAATTGCATTATTATACATTGTGTGCCCAATACCCTAGATTTATAATGATTTTTTTTTGCATTTTACTTTTAAGTCATGTAGGGAAAAAAAGAGGAATTACAAACCAAAAAATCCATAATACTAGCTCTTAGAGTTACCTATGTAGCTATCTTTAGCAGTATTCTTTATTTCTTTGTATGGTTTTGAGGTATTGTTTATGGCCCTTTCATTTCAGCATAAAGGATTCCCTTTAGCTATTCTTGTAAAGCCAATCTGCTAGTGATGCCTTTCCTCAGCTTTTGCTCATGTGGGAATCTCACTTTCTCCTTCTGTTTGGAAGGATTGTTTTGCTGGATATTGAAGTCTTGGTTGAGAGCAGCACTTTAAATATGTCATCCCATTGCCTCTGTCCTTCATGATTTTTGATGAGAAATCGGCTATTGATCTTTATGAGGAATCTTTGTACACTACGGTTCACTTCTCTCTTTTTGCTTTCAAGATTCTGTCTTTGTCTTTTGATTACTTGTGTCTTGGTATGTGTCTTTTTGAGTTTATCCTTAGAGTTTATTCAGCTTCTTGGATGTGTAGATTCATTTCTTTTATAAAGTTTGAAAAGTTTTCAGTAATTATTTCTTCAGATATTCTTTTTGCTCCTTTTCTTCTTGGATTTCCATTATGCATATATTGGTATGCTTGATGGTATTTTACAGCTTTCTTAGACTGTGTTCATTTCTTGTCATTCTTTTTCTTTCTGCTTCTCAGTTTGAATAATTTCAATTAACCTATCTTAGGGTTGTGGATTCTTTCTTCTCCCTGCTCAATCTGCTGTCAAACCCCTATAGTGAAATTTTAATTTCAGTTTTATACTTACAGCTTCATAATTCCTATTTAGTTCCTTTTTATAATGTCTGTTTCCATAGTGATGATTCTCTATTTGTTGAGACATTGTTTTTCTAGTTTTCTTTAGTTTTTTTGTGCATAGGTCCTTTAGCTCTTTTGAACATATTAGACAATGAATTTAAAATCTTTGCATAGTAAATCCAATGTCTGTGATTTCTCAGGGAAAATTTCTTTTAATTTATATATTTCACTGTTAATGGACCACACTTTTAAAATTTCTTTGCATGCCTCATAATTTCTTGTTGAAAAACTGGACTGATTATTGTAACTATGGTAACTATGGAAATCAGATTCTCCTCTCCTTCCAGGTTTTCATGTTGCTGCTTGTTGTAGTTATTTATTTGGGGACTTTTAAAATTAATTTTATAAAGCCTGTATTCCTTGTCATGCGTGGTCTCTGAAATCTCTTTTCCCTTAACTCAGTGGGTAGCTAGTGGTTTGACAGCAGAGAGTGCTTTAAATATCTGGAGCCAAAAATAAACAAAAAGAAAAGTCTCCAGGTTTTTACAGATTGGCCCTGCATTGAGCCACCTCTTCAATTCTTAGTCAGGCTGATTACAGCTATGACTTAGCACTACTTTACTCCCTGCTTGTGCTAAGCCTAAAGGAAAACTAGAAGTAAAAGCGTAGGTCTCTTCATGTTTTTTCTGATTGTGGACTCTGCCCTGGACATGTGCATGGGCCTTCAGATTGTCTGATACATGTGGGAGCTTTTCCCATCCCTCATAGCCCAAGTATCTTACTCCCCACCTTTCCAGCCAGGTTTTCAACATGTGTCTTGTTTGCCTCAACTGTATCTTTTGTTGAGGTTTCAACATCTCATTCATTTGCCTTTTAATGTTTTTGAGGACCATTCTTTATTTACAAAGCTACTTTTCCACCCTGAGAGAATTCCCAGTTATGCAAAACAAAGGCAAGCCCTTTGCATCAGTTTTTCAGGGAGCCTCCAAACAGGTCAAAACAGACAAACACAATTTCTTGGAAACAAGTTCTGCTCTACTCCTTCCAGAACCAGGAACCCACAGTGAGAACTCAGGCTGCTGTCTTAAAGGTTGCTGCCAGGCTGGGGAGGGGGTTGTGTAAGAGTAGGTTAAAATGCCAGAAAGCTTTCCTACTACATTTCAGCCCTTTCCTGGTTAAAAGTTATCTTAGTTGCCATAAACTTTTGACTATCTTCAGAGTTCTAATAAACTTGATTCTGACAGTGTTTGCAAGTTTCTTGGTGTTCCTGGGAGGGACAAGCACCTGGAGTTCCATTCTGCACCATTTTTGCATATGTCACTCTAAAACAGGGATTTTTTTAACCTAGGTTCTTTGTACTTCTAGCAGGTTTGTGGAGGTCCTTAGGAGGTTAACAAACTCCTGAAATTGCATGCCAAATTTTGATGTATGTGCTTTTTTTCTAAGGTAAGGATCCATTATGGTCTCAAGGGGGTCCACAACTCTAAAAGTTTCAATTACTACTATTTTAGGGGCTCTCCTATTTAAATAACTAAAACATAAAGTTATGCTTTGAAAAAAATACCTATAAGTAGTAACTCCTTAAGAGCTGAGAAGAAAAATTCTCATTTTAGGTACTCAGTAGATACCAAGGTTCATTGCAAACTAGGTAAAAAAATACTAAGACATACTCTGTTAAAAACACAACAAAAGAACTTCTCTTGTCAATAGGTAATCTTTATATAATTTAAAACTGTATTCCTTGCTTTCTGAATTCATATAATATATTATTTTCATGATTAAAGAAATTAATCTGGCCGGGAGTGGTGGTTCACGCCTGTAATCCTAGCACTTTGGGAGCCTGAGGCAGGTGGATCACGAGGTCGGGAGTTCAAGACCAGCCTGGCCAAGATGGTGAAACCTTATCTCTACTAAAAATACAAAAATTATCCGGGTGTGGTGGCAGGCGCCTGTAATCCCAGCTACTTGGGAGGCTGCGGCAGGAGAATCGCTTGACCCAGGGGGCAGAGGTTGCAGTGAGCCAAGATCGTGCCACTGCACTCCAGCATGGGTGACAGAGTGAGACTCTGACTCAAAAAAAAAAAAAGAAAAAGAAAAATTAATCTAGTATTCTTTTTAATATATATAGAAATAAGTAAATTTCCCACGGCATTCTCTTAAGAATTCTTTTAAGAATTCAGATTGTAGATTCACTTTAGAAAATAGAACTGTAATATGCTTATTTTGCTTGTGAAAACATAATGAATTTTAGATTCTTTTTTCGTATTTTACTAGTTTGAATATCTTATAAAATATATTGGAGAGAAATTTTGTGTTATGATAGCTAAAGAGGAAAAATGAATGTAAGGTGATAATTCTTTTTTTTCTTTTTCTTGGCAGGTTATTAACAAATTCAAACAGACTCACAACAACAAGAAATGCTGTGTGGGCCCTCTCAAATTTATGTAGAGGCAAAAACCCTCCTCCAAACTTTAGTAAGGTATGAGTAAAATACACAAATTAAAATATTTGTTTCCATAAACCTAAGTTTCTATATAATAGCTTTTTGATGTTTAAGGAACTCCACTTTTTGTTTAGTAATTATTTTCTTTATTGACCAATGTTTGCACATATACAGTATTCAAAAGCTTTACAATATAAAGGAAGTGTCCCTTGTACTTTTCCTCACACACCTTAAATTCCTATGCCCAGAGGCAGTCACTGCAACCACATGTATCAAGGAATTGATTTCAGAAATCTTCTAGTCTAGCTCTCTCATTTATAGGAAAATAAGTCCCCCAAAAGATTAAATAATTCCTTTATGTTCACCATTTGTACTTTTTCATTGTAACTTTTATCTCTTAGGATATCTGTTTCCCTATCTACTGATATTTTGCCTCTAGAAATACAGATGATGAATTAATTCCCAGTTTAGTTGTATTGTTTAAGATGCTGTTAGGAAGGTAGAAAGGGGGTAAATTTTTAGAATACCATTGTACTTCTTTTGAATTTAGTATCTAAAATGGCACAATGACTCTAGCACTAAGAGAAGTTTAAACTTTGGTAAAGATCTAGTGATAAAGTTTCTGGGGATAAAAAATAATACATTTCTAATTCACAAAGGTAATGCATGAACTAGTATGCCTTCTCATTTTTACTTTGCATTTCATTTCATAAGATATTCAAAAGACACAAACTCAAGAGTTGAGATTTAATAAAAGTAGTAATTTTTACTGCCTATTCACGTTAACTCTTAAATAAAACTGGCTCTTCCCCACCCACTGCCCTTTTAACCGAGGTGAAGAATACAAAGATATGTAGTACATTTTGATACTACTGCCATGATTTGTGCTAACATGCCAACAGTTTTACCTGCCAGTGTTTTTGTACCTTTAGTGCAAATGTCAACAAAATGAGAAAGACGAATGATGTCTTAGTATTATTATGAAAATAGTTTTGACATCACATATACCCCCAAAAGGGTTTTAGGAATCCCCCAGGGGTCCATGGATCACACTTTGACAACCACTGTCTTACAACAGTCTCCTTGTAGGTAGCTACTTGACTGATTCCCTCATCTTTGTTTGCTTAGAAGTCACATTTTTTTATGAGCTCTACTGTTACCACTATTTTTAATAATGTAATCTGTCACTGTGGTACCGGTGGAAGGTATCCAAGTTACTGGTGGCGAATCCATATGGGTCTGCAGCAACCTCATTTCTTGCATCCTCAGAAGAAAGAATTCAACTGAGAGCATTAGGTAGAAAAAGAGACCAAGGCAAGTTTCAGAGCAGGAGTGGAAGTTTATTTAAAAGGCTTTAGAACAGGAAAGAAAGGAAAGTACGCTTGGAAGGGACCCAAGCAGGCACTGAGGTGAAGTGCCGTGTTTAAATTAACCTTGATCCTAGGACTTTATAGACTGGCCCCTTTCCCATGATTCTTCCCTTAAGGGTGCGCTGCCTCCATGCCCAGTGCCCTCCTTACACTTGGGAGGTGAGCATGAGCAGTGTGTTTAGGAAGTTGTATACATGCCCATCTGAGGCTTTCTTCCCTTTTCCAATAGTGTGCCCCCCCCACCGCCGGAAAGTTATACTCCGTCATTTTGTCTCTTAATGGACATGCCTGAGAAGTTGCGTCTCCCTGGTGCCTGCATTCAGTTAACACTTTAGTGCAACAGGTGAGGATCATCAGGAAATGGCCTCTTCCTGGCACCGGCTGCCAATTTATCACTTTTAAAGATGCAATGTGATAATTGCCAAACCATCACCTGACATTCCTAGTGGGTGGGGGAGCAGCCCTCTCATGCCCTACTTAAGCGTGTCTACCTACTGTAACAACTGCCCTCACCCCATGAGTATACCTGACCTTCTTCATTTTTACTCTGTTTCTTTCAAATCACCTTTTAACATAATATATGTGTTTTTCTATGTCTTTTAATTTTTTTTTTCTTTTTTTTTTTTTTTGAGATGGAGTCTCGCTCTGTCACCCAGGCTGGAGTGCAGTGGCACGATCTCAGCTCACTGCAACCTCCGCCTCCCGGGTTCAAGCTATTCTCCTGCCTCAGCCTCTTGAGTAACTGGGATTACAGGCGCATGCTACCTCGCCCAGCTAATTTTTGTATTTTTAGTAGAGACAGGGTTTCACCATGTTGGTCAGGCTGGTCTCGAACTCCTGACCTCAGGCAAGCTACCTGCCTCGGCCTCCCAAAGTGCTGGCATTACAGGTGTGAGCCACCACGCCTGGCCCTTATTTATGTATTTTAATTTTTAAAAATCTTCCACTAAAATGTGAACTCCTGAGGGAAACTTTGTCTGTTGTTTACTTATGTGTTCCAAACTTATGAAATAATATCACATTTTGGGGCTTAAGACTTGTTTGTTAAGTACATTTTCTGTAATTTTATATGAGAGATTTGTTTTTTAATCATTCACTTTTTTTGAAATTTTCTTTTTTTTTTCTTCTTTTTTTGAGATGGAGTTTCACTCTGTCGCCCAGGCTGGAGTGCAGTGGTACGATCTCAGCTCACTGCAACCTCTGCCTCCCGGGTTCAAGCAATTCTCCTGCCTCAGCCCCCCAAGTAGCTGGGATTACAGACACCTGCCACCATGCCTGGCTAATTTTTATATTTTATTAGAGATGGAGTTTCACCATGTTGGCCAGGCTGGTGCCAGGTTGGCCAGCTCAAGCTCCCGACCTCAGGTGATGATCTGTCCATCTCAGCCTCCCAAAGTGCTGGGATTACAGGCATGAGCCACCACACCAAGCCGGAAATTTTCATTTCTACAATCCTATTTTATCTTTTCAATAATTAGTTGTCTTGCTCTCTGGTTGCTCATCTTTATGTAGAATTCTGTTCTTTTATGGACCCAGCAAATTGTCATATCTAAGGATTTATAGTGTTATTTGTTTGTTTGTTTGTTTTTTGGTGTCTTTGTTTCTTTGTGCTTTTTTTGTTTTGTTTGTGGTTTGTCTTAATCACTTTAATGTTGGAGGCTGTCTTCATTTATCTGGTGATCTTTGAACAAATTTCGGAAGAAACTAAAAACTGATTGGAAATGAGTGTATAAATGGACTTCATTGTAGGATAATTGGGCAGCAAAACCATATTTTCTTAGAGGAACACTAAATTTCAGTCTCTTTTGTGAGACCATTCAGTTTTTTCAGAGACAGATTTTGCATTCTTTTGCTGGAAGATGGGTAGATTGGGTTGAGGTATAGAGTAGGTAATATACCTGGCTACTACATATCCTGCAGCTGGGCACTGTGTCTCATGCTGTAATCCTAGCACTTTGGGAGGCTGAGGTGAGAGGATGGTTTGAGCCCAGGGGTTCGAGGCCAGCCTGGGCAACATTGTAAGAGCCTGTCTCTACAAAAAAATTTAAAAAATTAGCTGACTGTGGTAGCGCATGCCTGTACTCCCAGCTACTCAGGAGGCTGAGATGGGGAGGATTGCTTGATCCTGGGAGGTTGAGACAGCAGTGAGCTGTGATCATGCCACTGCACCTTGAGCTTGGGCAACAGAGCAAGACCCTGTCTCAAAAATAAAAAATACAAATAATAAACATCTGGGAACTGAGTATTGGAAAAGAGCTAGAGGTTTTCACTAGTCAGTATGCAGACTTACACTTATCTCCTACTTTCTAGTCTAGTGTTTCATTTCAACCTCCACTGTGCTTTATATCCCAAAGCTCTGTTTCTGTGATTCACATTTTGTTGTCCAGTTTCTCCTTCAAATAAACTTCCAGTCTTTGGTAGCATTGAGAATGCTAGTCACCTACCTTTGTAGTAGGGACCCAAAGTCTATCCTGCTTCTTATCAGATTTTTAATCTCTTCCTCTACTTTAGCACCGTTTCCCCTGCTGTCTGTGATACCTGGTTCCTCTGATTTCTAAGCATTTGGAGTTGATGGTGGGGAGATAAATTAGCTTTCCTCTTATTGGTAGTTCCCTCTCCTGGCATTAAGCTTCCACTTTTCTCCCCTCTTCTAAGTCGGTTACTGTTTCTTTATTCACTTTTGTCTTTATATATTGTGGGCAGGATTATTAATGTCTACTGGCCTTTTCAAAGTTGGAATTTGTATTTCTGTTTCTTTTTTTTTTCCTGAGAAGATACTGGGGCAGAAATGTTTTTACTTTGCTCACTTAATACTGGAAATAGGTATTAGTTCATTGTTTTTTAACTCAGCGAAAAGGTATATGTCAGCTATATTAATTTTTTTAAACATACTTTATATTTGCTTCAAAAACCCGATATTTGGCTGGGTGTGGCGGGCTCATGCCTGTTATTCCAGCATTTTGGGAGGTTGAGGTGGTTGGATTGTTTTGAGCACAGGAGTTCTAGACCAGCTTAGGCAACATGGTGAAACCCTGTCTGTACAATAATTAGCTGGGCATGGTGGCTCACACCTATGATCCCAGCTACTCAGGAGGCTGAGGCTGGAGGATTGCTTGAGCCCAGGAAGCAGAGGTTGCACTCCAGCCTGGGCAACAGAGTGAGACCCTGTCTCAAAAACAAAACAAAACAAAAAACGAAAAACAAACCCTGATTTCTCTGTTCAAGGAAGAGGTGGTTGGCAAGGGTGGAAGCTTGATTGCTGGAGAAGGATCCAGTTGTGCTGATTTTATTTGCCCACTAACAGATAGACATACCTATTATGTAAGCTAACTGATTTGTGTACATGAGTCCTAGGGTCATCTTTAGATGGTAACTACTTTCAGAAAATGTGGTATATATTCTGATAATCTTGAAAATCATCTTTAGAGGACAGGCCCAGCAGAGATGGTAACTGCTTTCAGAAGAGGATAGTTTATATGCTGATAATCTTGAAAATCATCTTTAGAGGACAGGCCCAGCAGAGATGGTAACTGCTTTCAGAAGAGGATCGTTTATATACTGATATTCTTTAAAATAGGGGTAAAGAGAAAAGTCATCTAAAATATTAGAACATTTAAGAAAAATGTCATCACTTTTTATTTGTGAGATACATAACATATAACATAGTTCTTTTTTTTTGTTTTTTAGTAGAGATCGGGTTTCTCCATGTTGGTCAGGCTGGTCTCGAACTCCTGACCTCAAGTTATCTACCCGCCTCGGCCTCCCAAAGTGCTGAGATTACAGGTGTGAGCCACCGTGCCCAGCTTAACATAGTTCTTAACTGAGGAGAAAGACTAAGGGATATGTTAGGTTGCTTATTTTAAAAAAACAACTTTAAGGAACATAGCATCAATAGTGATCATGGGAATTTAAAAAAAGCCAACATTTGAGTGCCTACTCTATGTCAGGCACTGTTCTTAGGTGCTACATGCCTTCTTATCAGTGTAATAGTTTATTAATGACTTCCACTTGAGTACCCTTCACAAATATATTTATTTTTGTACTTTCTGTACCTTAGTTCCTCAAATGATTATTAGATTTATTTCCAGTTAAGTACATGTAATGAGTACAGTGAGGCTCATTAAAGTTAGATTATATTCTGTGATCATCATATCAAACACTTAACTGGAACATTTGAACTTCTCAGTTTTGGTATGCTTTTTTTGTGGGGGTGTGTGTGATTTAGACACAGACAAGAGATCTCAAATATTTTACTATTTTTTAAAACAAATTTAACTACATATCTTATTCAATATAACATAATAGTAGTCATAATCAGCTTCATATTCATACATCTGATTATAATTTTAAAACAATATAAATTTTCTGGTATTTTTATAACATTAAATTTTTGTTTTAAAATGAATTTCTATATTTTTCTAAGGAAACTTGGTTTTAAATAGAGAAAAAATTTAAATATGCTCTTTCTTCCCTTACAGGTTTCACCTTGCTTAAATGTCCTGTCACGACTGTTGTTTAGCAGTGACCCAGATGTGTTAGCAGACGTGTGTTGGGCCCTTTCTTATCTCTCCGATGGACCCAATGATAAAATTCAAGCAGTCATTGATTCTGGAGTCTGTCGAAGATTGGTGGAACTTTTGATGTAACTATAAATAATTTATGCTTAATAATTGTATGATTGAGATTAAAATTAGCAATTCAAGTAATAGCTTTGTAAATATCTCAAGAGTCACTGTCTTCAGGGAAAATTAAAAAGCTACTGACCCTACACTTAACAGAATAGCCATAATCCTAGAAAGTTGACCCTAAAATTTGGAACTTATGTCCTATAGTTGGAACTAATTATTTTGTAAATGAATTTCCTTAGTTTAATGTGATCTCTTTATGAATTAGATAAACTTAATAAGTATTTATGGAATGCCTGTTATCTGCTAAGGTGTTGTGTGAGACATTAATGAAGTATAGAACACAGTTTCTCCTCTCACAGAACAAATAATCTAGTTTATTATTCATTATAATAATTAATTTGAGTAAAAGTCCATGTAGTGAAAATCATTTAGTATTTCACCTCTATTAAAGATACCATGTTTCTCTTTGCTGGGCTGTTATAGCTATTTTCCTTAAAAAGAACAGCTTTTCTATACAAAGAAGTTAAAAACGTTTAAGAAAACTTGTTTTAAAAAGATGTTGTAACTTCATAACTTCATCTTCTTACCCTCTTTTAAAAATGTATTATCTTCCTTCCTTTCTTCTTTTGTCGAGAAGCCATTGTAGGCCCAAACAAGGTAGATGGCACAAAGATAGGTCTGATAAGGACTTGGGGGTCCCAGCATGAGGATAGCATCAGTGGAGGGTGGGCATGCAGGTTCAGCATGGGGGATCAGGGCCCCAACTTGATAATGACACCCACTGGGGTGAGCAGATAAGCAGGCTGGAGCAGGACTTGGAGCCAGCACATCATGGGGTACCAGTCTGGCTGAGGTAAAAGATTGGCTGATATAGGGAGGTTAGGAAAATAGAAGCTATTTCCTGTTATCGGAGAATACAGATAAAAATATAGAAGAGGAGAAAGCCTGAATAATTTAATTATTTTAGATTAGAACTAGAAATATCAATGTGAACTCATGGCTCTTAACATAGCTAGGTATGGAAATAAATATATACATGTGTGTAGGTATGTGTGTGTGCATCCTCTTGAAGGGCATGGGAACAGTAACACTTCTACATTAATAAGCTGAGGAAACTGAAGTTCAAATCGAAGTTTCTAAACACTACTCTCCATTGAAAGGAACCAAGATTGTTGGAGAAATGACTGGTTTCAGGACTGGGACTGAGAAAATGTAAGATGAATGCAGGAAGTAATGAGTGCTCAAGTAATGGACAGATGTCAAAAGGACACAGAAGCCTATTTGAAGGGGTTCTCACTATCCAAACCTGGGACAGTTTGTGCTTTGAAATAAATTGCATTAATGTATATTTCATTGAATAAAATATGAAACCCATAAGTCCACACTAAAGCATGTAGTTAGAATGATAGTATTAGAAATACATCACTGGTAATAATACTAATAATTACCAATACTTCAGATAATAAGCATCAAGAGATGCTAAAACCTAGTGGTAAAGTAGGTTAAGGAGTGGGATTTTGCATTATCTCAAAGTATTTTGTTGCAAAATATTAATTATATTAATTATAAATGGGAAAACAATAATGGTAAAATGGAAAAGTCTGGCAGACATCATCGTAATTAGTGACCAGAATTCAGTACCAATATAATGGGAAAAAACAGATTGGGATATAATGAAAAGGTTATAGCACTTACGATATCCCCCAGCCAAAGTATATAACCTGGGTCTTAATCATGAAAAACATTGGATAAACCCAAATAATGGGCTTATGATCTTCAAAAATGGCAAAATCATGAAAATTAAGGGAAGACTGAGAAATCATTCTGGAGAGACTGGAGAGACATGAAAACTGGCTGTAATGAACGATCCTGGATTAGATCCTTTGTTATAAAGATTATCAGAATAATTAGTAAAACTTCAATGGGATCTTTGGCTGAACACCCCGCAGGAGTTTGTAGTATTTTTGTAACTTCTGTGTAAATTTTAAATTCTTACTAGTATTTAGGTTCATGTTTTTATTATTTTTAGGCACAATGATTATAAAGTTGTATCACCTGCATTAAGGGCAGTTGGTAATATTGTGACTGGTGATGATATTCAAACACAGGTGAGTTCAAACTTGAGTATCATAAATTGTTAACATAAAGGACTTTAAAAAATTTATGTTTCATACAACTTGATTACATATTAATCAAGATTTTAGCATCACCATAATTGTGTGTTTGTCTGTATCTGTGTCTTGGAGGATGGTGAGATGTCAAAGAAGATGTGCTGTCAAGATTGACTCCAGCCAGATTTGGGTTACAATCTTTTTATTTAGTTAGTTAGTTTAGTTAGAGACAGGATATTGCTCTTTCTCCTAGGCTGGGGTGCAGTGGTGTGATCATGGCTCACTGCAGCCTTTACCTCCCTGGCTTAAGCAGTCCTCCTGGCTCAAGCAGTCCTCCCGCCTCAGCCTTCCAAGTAGTTGGGACCGCAGGTGTGCACCACCACACCTGGCTAATTTATTTATTTATTTATTTTTTAGGGACAGGGTCTTGCTATGTTGCCCAAGTTGGTCTCAAATTCCTGAGCTCAAGTGATCCTCCTGCTTTGGACTCTCAAAGCGTTAGACTTACAGGCATGAGCCACTATGTCCAGCACAATCTTTCTTGAAGATAGAAACTTAAATTATTTAACACGTTAGATTCTCCTTTGTTTACCGCCTTACAGTGTATTTTTTATTCTAACCTACATATTTTCTTTCAGTTTTATCCTTTTAAAGGCGTATTTGGATACTAATCATAGTTATTAAACAGTTGCTCTTTAGTAATTGACAGTTATTCATTTAATATAGCTCTTGAAATGAAAATGCCATTCTAGACATATACTGTAATTTTCAGTTGGATTTCCAGTGCACTGCTCCACACTTCTTCACCAGATGAATTTAATGTAAATCATTGGAGTATTTTGAATATAGGAACATAATTAATCTTGCAATGGAATAAAGAATGTAAAGGGACAATGCAGAATATACTTGTTTACAGAAGAAGAGTAAGATAGTAAAAATTTTTATGAAGCCAATTGATTCTACATGCTGTTTTTAATGGTTGTAGAATTGGATTTTCTCAGACTGTATGATATATGTATTTTTTTCACCAATTCATTTGGCAAAACTAGAGGTTGGATCCTGACCTCGGTCACCAAATCTTTTTTCAGTTTTATCAGTTGAACTCTGAGAACATTTGTAAATATGAAGGATATACCTCTGATTTTCATTTTATTGGGTTGAGAACAGGGCAGTTCCTTATAGTGGCAGGAGACTAGGTTTATCAATAGCAGACGTGTAGAAGACAGCAAGTTTTACTTTGGGAGGAATTTCTCCTTTCTTAATTTCACTTTCTAGAATGGGTTTTGTACATCTAAATAATTCATTAGTAGATTTTCATATAGGTTATTTACTATAAAACTTTTTGTTTCCATTTCTAACTTGTTTTAGGTAATTTTGAATTGTTCTGCATTACCCTGTCTCTTACATTTATTGAGTAGCCCAAAGGAGTCAATTAGAAAAGAAGCCTGCTGGACTGTTTCTAACATCACTGCTGGAAATAGAGCTCAGATTCAGGTAACTACCCTTCAGATCTGAGAGTAGAACAGCAAGGTCTAAGAAGCCAGTTTGGACAAAAGTTATCACTTTTACTGAAAAAGATTCCTTTTTAAAAAGATACCGAAAAAGTATTTTAAAGAACATGGGCTTTCTTCCTCTAAAATAATAACATTTACTTGTAGTATTCTAGTGAAGAACATCAAGTGTGTGTGTGTGTGTGTGTGTGTGTGTGTGTCTAGCACAGTGCCTGACACATAATGGTTTGTCTTTAGAAAGATATTTTTTTGCATTAGTTTTAAATAAGTTATGCAATAATCTTCCTCTCAAAGCTTTTAATGATTTATTAGGGTTCTATCAAGCTTCTTGCGTCAGTGATTACTTATCCATTTTGATCAGTCACATGGCTTGTGCTTTATCATCTCTAAAATTTATATTTTGCTATTCTCCAGTCTTTAAAAAGCTAAATTCCTATGTAAAAAGAAAAATATTTGAAAAGTTTGCTGACAGAATAGAAATTAAAAATTTATTTTAATGTCAAGGTTCCAAAAACCTTGACATTTTGAAGCCATTGAGTTTCAAGATTTTTTTTTACTGGTAATATTTTAGAAACAGTATTTGTACTGATTATATATTTTTCCCCCTCTCAGGCTGTTATAGATGCAAATATTTTTCCTGTTTTGATTGAGATTCTTCAGAAAGCAGAGTTTCGTACCAGAAAAGAAGCAGCTTGGGCTATAACTAATGCAACATCAGGAGGTACTCCAGAGCAAATAAGGTATGATATAAACTTCTTAATTGTTTTTTACATGTAAATGAGACAAAAGTTGAAATAAAACATATTTTAATTTACTGATGGAACTAAAATATTATTTCTAAGTCAGTTTGATAATATGAAATGACAGCATGTATTATATCAGTTACTCATTCACAATTTTTTTTTTCCCATTTAACGTGTAATTAACATCATTCTCCTTGATAGGCTGCTTAAGAAAAATCAGAGATTAAAAATCCAAACGGGAACGGTCTATGTTAATTTGCAGAGTACACTGTCATGGGCATTAAATATTTTTTAATCACAAAAATATAGCTTTATTATATAGAAATGGCTAATAAATTTGAATATCCACTTACTTTAAATAAAATTGAAATAGACATTGTTTATATGGTGATGTTCTGGTCCTCATTGATTGTTAGCCTTGCCTATGGATAGTATCTTACTTTTATTTTTCTATACTAGTTACCTTTTTTTTATATTAGCTTTTTGAGTCTAGGCTTTTTAAATTTATTTATTCTGCTGACAATGTAAATAATAGGTGCATGGGCTTTTAAGTCAGCCTGATTTCAAATCCTGCTCCTTCAGTAAAAGTTGTGTGGTCTTGACAAAGTTGTTTAACCCCTCTAATCTAGTTTCTTCATTTTAAAAAATGAGTTCCAGTAATGAATAGTAATGGTAGTGTAGTCAGCCTTCCATATCCTTGGGTTTTGCATCTGTGGATTCAACCACCTGCAGGTCAAAAATATTAAAAAAGAAAAAGACAGTAAAAAATGCCAGTACAACACTACAAAATAATGCAAATTTAAAAACACAATACAACAATTAGTAACATCATAGTAATTACATTGTTTTAGGTATTATAAGTAATCTAAAGATAATTTCAAATACTTGGAAAGATATGCATAGGTTGTATGCAAATACTATGCCATTTTATATAAAGGAATTGAGTATCTGTGGATTTTGGTATTGAGAGGAAGGGTGTCTTGGAACCAATCTCCGATGAAACCGAGGGACGGTATCTTGATAGTTAAGTGAAATTTATGTCTTTGAAGTGTCAGCACAGTGCCTAAACATATTATTAATAACTAATAGATAATTAAGAATAGCTACTGTTATTATTTACAATCATCATAATTTTTATTATCAGTATTGATTCCTGAATCTCTTTTTATCATGTACTTTCACTCTTTTTTATCTCCCATAGCAAAGTTTCACTTACACCTCTACTAAAAGCTTCTACAGAATCGTCTTGTTCGGAGGATCCCTCCATGAAACTAGACTTCTTAGAAAATATTTTCTAATGCATATTTGATTTATTTTTCAATTTATAAAACAAGTCAAACTACAGTGCTATTTTATAAATCACATAATTTTGTGAAATATTGTGAAATTGTTGTCTTTTATTGCCTTCATTTGTAGTATTATCTTGCTCTCTCAAATTTGTATAGCTGTATATTGCTAGCATCTGTCTCTGCCTTTTATTTTCTATTCTATCTCTTTGCTTTCATCAGTATTTCCACTTTGTGTCATGGATACAAGCAGTAATAAATGAAGACCCTTCCTTTGTTCTATTTTGTATTTTTTTAATGTTGATGTTACTTTTATTTTATTTGGGCTGCAAGTTTGTTCACCTGCAAATAGTTGTATTTTTTCAATTAATTTTCGTGGTTATATCTATTCTGTATATTATTGCTTTAATTTATTAGTATGGATTAAGTATCCAAACTGAGATAATTATTTTTCTAACCACTTTTATCATTTCATTAAGTCTGCATATTTGGGAAAAGACCTCTTGATCTCAGATTAAGTTATGCATCCATACCACTAGTTGAGTGCCTACTATTGCCAGTTATTGTGCTAAGTAAGTCATTTTAGTTATTGAGCACCAGCAATGTGTCTGGTACTTTCATGTGTTTTATCTCCTGTAATCTCTTAACTGTGAGGCAGTTATTCATTCAACAGATATTTTTGATCAATTACAGTACAGTATAGGGCAAATGAGTGCTCTGGTGAAGGTATATACATCTTTTTTTTTTAAGAGGGACAGAAACTTTTATTAAATGTCTATTGTGTTCTTACAACAACTCTCTGAAGTTGGTACTATTATTATTCCCATTTTTAAGATGGGGAAACTGAGACACAGAGTAATTGCTCAAGGTCACACAACTAATAAGGAGTGGAATTGGGACTTGAAGGCACACAGCCTGGCTTCATAGTATGTTTTTAACCTTTGTACTTAATATGGACTTTTTGCCAAGTGAACAGATCAGTTACTTCATTTACATTATAGAGTACAGAAAACCAGCCAATAACTAGAAAAGGACACGCATTCAGAAATTAAAGAATTTTTTTGTGAATATTATTTATGAACATTATTCACAAGAGAGCCTGTTTTGTTCCTACAGGCCTTCTATCCTTCTGAAACACAGTATATGTTTCAGAACATTAGCTGTGATTGTTTTTATGGGAAATTTTCTCAAGTTTAATTTAGATGTCTCTTCTTTCTTTCCATTTCTGTCTACCCCCATATGACCTCCGTGTGTGTGTGTGTGTGTGTGTGTGTGTGTGTGTATGTCTGTGTGTAGGCTTGCCTTTAAAAAAAAAAAAAACAACCTTTCGAACCTATGTTTAATGCTCAGATGAGCACCATGAAAAACAGGCCGAAGTACCAGTTTGTGTCTGTATTTTATAGTCTTTGCAAGACCATTTATTGCTAATTATGTTAAATTAGAGAATAGGTGAGTAAAGAAAATTTTAAGTTTCCTATGTGAGAATTTAAATGTGTGTAATGTTTGCATTTGTATAGGAATACTTTTTCTTAATTGCTTATGTAACATTTCACTATGAAAAATATTTTTGTGTCATTGTTACAAACAGTACTTAAGTCTTTTTAAATCTTTTTTTCCCTGTTTCTTCTTTTTTATATTAATCTGAAGGTATTTGGTAGCTTTAGGCTGCATTAAACCACTTTGTGATCTTTTGACTGTTATGGACTCCAAAATAGTCCAAGTGGCTTTAAATGGACTTGAAAATATTTTACGTCTTGGAGAACAAGAATCTAAGCAGAATGGAATAGGCATTAATCCATACTGTGCTCTCATTGAAGAAGCATATGGTAAGCGGTCAGTTAAAAATTTGCAATTATAGTCAGTTCTTAACTATCTGTCATAGATACTTTCCCCTTCCAGTTCCCTACAATTTTTTTGTTGTAAAAGCAGTATGTATTTTTTTAAGTTTTAAAATGTCACCCGTAATTTTATTACCCTAACAATTTATTTTTATTATTTACCTTTTTTTAACATTGTCTGTATGCACAAATACTTTACATTGACTTAATTGTATTGTATGTGTAGTTTTATGTTCTACTTTTTAACATTTTGGAGAAATTTTACATTTCTACATAATTTTTATTATAATGGCCACATAATGTTATGTATATACTATATATATATAAAAATATGTAATTTTTTTTTTTTTTTTTTTGAGACACAGTTTTACTCCGTCTCCCAGGCTGGAGTGCGGTGGTGTGGTCTTGGCTCACTGAAACCTCCACCTCCCATGTTCAAGCAATTCATGTGCCTCAGCTTCCCGAGTAGCTGGGATTACAGGTGCATGCCACCATGCCCGGCTGATTTTTGTATTTTTAGTAGAGACGGGGTCTCTCCATGTTGGCTAGACTGGTCTCAAGCTCCTGGCCTCAAGTGATCCAGCCACCTCAACCTCCCAAAGTGCTGGAATTACAGATATGAGCCACCATGTCTGGCCATAATGCTACATATTGAGTCAAGTTTTAGCCATTTGAATGGAAGTTTAACCATAACCTGTTGTTGACCATTAGTTTGTTCCCAGTTTATCACTTTATGTATACCAAAATAAGCATCTTTCTGTGTATATGTTTATTTCTTTTATGGAATTAATATCTGGGGATAAATTTTCAGGAATACAGTTGCTGAGTCTTAGGGCACTGACTTCTTTTTAAGCTTTTGATGTCTTCTCATTTTGCTTTCCAAAGGCCTGTTGCTGACAGTGTCACTGGCATTGTATGAATCTATTCTACAACCTCATACTTGTTTTGTTTATTTTGTGGACTCAGCAGATGTAAAATAGTACACCAAGTTGCTTTTATGTACATTTTTTGGTTTATTTCCTATAGATAGTAGTATGTATTTTTCATGAGTTAGTCTGTGTCCTTATCCAAATTGCATATTTATTGTACTTTGTCTGGTTATCTATTTGACTTTTTTTTTTGGTAAAAATTTGAATTTTATTTTATAGTAGTTTATTTTGATATGACTTTTTCCTCGGTCTATTTTTTTTCAGATCATCCATTGAACACATTCTTTTATTTTAATAAAACATACCATGTTCATTTATGTTTAAATAACTCAGTCTAATTTTCTATTCTTTCAAAGTTTACAAAGTCATTGCCTCCACAGAGATTTGATGAAAATTAATTTTTTTATTTGCCAAGTTTTAAAAATTAGGTTCTTAAAACATTTAATCATATGGAATTTATTTTAGATAAGGCATGAATCTAAATTGATTTTCTTTTATTTGCATTAAATATTCACTTTTCTGTATTAAGTCCTCTTACATTGTATGGGTGATTCAGACTTTTATTTTTGATTCTTAAAGCCCATGATATCACTTTGTCTTTCTTTCAAATTATATAACATCACTGGATAAGACATTACATGAATACAAGATATTAGTCACTGATTTAAGAATATTGTCTTACTACAGTCATTATTTTGACCCCAAGTTAGACTAGGGTTTGAGCTATTCTGTGATTGTGTATAGATAGGACTGCTTTGCTGCTTTTTTTTCTGTGATAATCTGATTGAAGTCGTTTATCTGTAATTAAATGAAATGTATTTTCAGCACTACCCAGACTTACGTGGAGAACTTTTTCTGATAAGCAGTAAAATCGATTGCTATACATTCTTCTCATCTTTTCAAAATGAGGCCTTTCAGTTTCAATTGTAGATTGTAATTCTTTTAAATCGCACAACAGCCATATGTTTTTTATTGTATGGGTTTGCAAATTTTACACATTTATTTCATAGTGATACTCTCTGGCTCAGCGTGTTTTATTTTCTTCATTTAATTTGTTTTGTTGCTTTCCCTTTTTGGGCTTTGTTAATTACTCTAGAAAGGACCTGTGGAGTTAATCTAAAACTGCCATTTTACAGTTGAGAAACAGAAGAACTAAACTTACCTGGCCAAGATCACACACCTAGCAGGGTGGTGTCTGTGATCTTACTCCCAGGCCTATGGTCCTTCTTCATATGACACTGCTACATACTCTCATTCTTGAAGTATAAATCGTAAGTGATGGCTATCGGTATGTGCAACAATTAGATTAAAATAGTCCCGTTGCCAGTGAGGTGATAGATGATGTTCATTTATTATTTTGATTTAAACATATACTGAAATTGTAGTAACAGTTTGTTTATATATATATATATATATATATACTTTGTATAACAGGTCTGGATAAAATTGAGTTTTTGCAAAGCCATGAAAATCAGGAAATTTACCAGAAGGCATTTGATCTGATTGAACATTACTTTGGTGTAGAAGAAGATGACCCCAGCATTGTACCTCAGGTGGATGAAAACCAACAACAGTTTCTATTTCAGCAGCAGGAAGCACCAATGGATGGATTTCAACTTTAACTTACTGGAGGAAAAAAAATTTATGGCTAAAAAGGGTAGCTTCAGGTAACTCCTCTTTGTTGCCAATGTAAGAATGTTTGTTTTTTTACATAGAACAGTAAAGAGAATTTGATGCACTTTTAGAAAGCAAAATGAAACAAAAATTTCCATTCAGATGCAACCTTTCATTGTAGTTTGTTGTTGTTTTAGTTTTGTTGTTGTGCCTGTATTTATATCTTCTATTGTTTGGATTTTTGTATCTATTTGTGAATAATTGAATATGCAATTATTTAGTAATTTAAGCTTGAAAAGGAGAATTTTGGTGAAGCATTACTTAGTAATTCTGAATTTTTTCAAGCATTCTTGGAAACTGCACATTAGCAGTAAACCTATTGATAATTGCATTTTGGCAGTAAGTCTTACACATCCAGTCTCTACTAAATCTACCTCTATCTTGAAGCAGAAATAAAAACAAAAAAGCTTCAGAAGCATGAAATAATGCAAATGCTAAATTAGAATGTGAAAATATTTATTACCTTAAATTATACATATCACTGTGCTGTAGGTTATACTTTGCAAAAAATTGCAACAGAAAACCTATAAAATTTATTTATAAAACAGAAGAAATATTGTACTGATAATCCATTAAAATGTGGCAATTGTGAAGGGAGAAGCTGTTTTTCATGTTGAACACATTAAAAAGATTACTTTATAAAATGTTTAAATATTTCTGTTTTTAACATGTAAGTGCTATGTATATTAGTATATTTTGTATTTCAACCAAATATGCTACCATTTTTGAAATAGTGTTTTATTGTTTTTCACTCATTGTTTTAAAGAGCATCATGACAGAGATGTCATCATGAATCTAAAGTAGTGCTGCATATCTAAAATAATAACTAATTATTTCTCTGATTTTTCAGAGCAGTAATTGAAAAGTTTCATTTTCTATATAATAGTACTAGTTTAAGTTTAAGTACAAGTACAAGTTTAGGTACTCGAATGACAAAATTACCCTGAAGAAATAACCTTATTATGTGTTAAATTGTATTAAATGCATTTAACATTTGGATGCTAAATGATAATGAAAATTGCTAAAGATTCTTTAATATGGTTCAAATCTATAATAGACTTTTTTCTTTTAGTAATACTCAGAGGGTCATTCTGCTGCTTGTTATGAATCATAGATTACATTCATGTCAGATTGATCAATATGTATGTTTTATGATTTAACAGCAAAAACCTCTTCAAACTGAAAATTTGAAAGAAAGGTTTCAATAGAAAAATTATATATATATTTATACATATATATGTGTGTGTGTTACTCTCACAGTTCAACTACTGTTGAACTCAATATTTTAATTTATAGTTATACATAGGCTATTTATGTGTCCAATTGTATACCTAGAATACTTACTTAAAACTTAGTTTACAACTCTTTTTAAGATGAGAACTAAGGCAATTTTGATATGATTCATGGTCTATTCTTTAAAAAAAGATTTCATTTATGATAGTATTTGTAATGTTTCTGCTGGAAATCAGAGGCACGTTCCAAGAGGAAAATGTATATAGGAGTACTTTTAAAGAATATGTCACTTTGTAAATTACATATCATGAAACTAAGCTTTTGACAAGATACTTAAAACCTACAGCTGTAAAATACAGGTTTAAATGGTGTTCGTAATGCTGAGTGCATCTGCCAGCCCTTTTTTATTATTAAGTAGAAGATTGTATCTGTGCCCCTTTTTTCGTAGTGGAAGGTATATAGCCGAGTATAAAATGGTTTTCTTTTGCATTATCTGTATTCAAAAAACAGGGTAGTTATATTAAAGCTTACCAAATTGATGGTGAATTTATCAGATTAACCTTTTTGTGGTGCAGATGGTTCTAAGTATCAGGTGACAGGGTATTCTACTGTTTCTAGTCAATTAAAATTGATAATGCAGCATGATTCATAAACTAACCAGCTGTGCCTCCTTTTATTTTGAGGACCCTGTAGTCACTATAATAAATTTCTAAGCCAAATTTTTCAAACAAGATAGTTCTTATAGAAGGAGAAATAATAAATATGTGTGTGTTGATGCATGCACACAGAATGACCTGTGAAAGGAAACTTAAATTTTGCCGGTAAAACAAACATATCTCTACAGACTGTGATTATACTTCATAAGCATTTAAATACAGTTTTATTTATTTCCTTAAATATATTACTTGGGTAATTAATTTTAGATTTGATTGCAAAGAGCACTGTATAGCAGTTGGGACCAGCTCTTGGCTTGGCTTGGCTTGACTTATTGTTATGAGTTTATTGGATCAAGACTAACAAATAACTTTGTGATGAAAATTCTTCAAAAATATAGCTACTCTTTTCAAGTATACCATTTAAAATATTTCATCAGGCAGAGCCCTGACCAGGAAAAAAAAAAAAAAAAAGAAAGAAAGAAAAGAAAAAAATAAATAAAATGCTCCAAAAAGTGTTTTCAGTAGTCTTCACTGGCCCTTGTGGGAGGAAAAATACTTTTTTAACTTGCTTTTCTAAGATTTGTTATATTTAAATCCAAGAGAAACTATGCCAAAAAAAAGTGTTATAAAGAGGAATGCATGTAGCATTAATGCAAATATCAAGAAAATACTTGAAAGAGTCCTTTTCATTTATTTAATTAAATTTGGTGTTTTATTTTGTCTGAATCTGAATTTCTCCTATTTAATCTATGCAATTATGCTTGTTTTATATTTATAAGCACTTGACTCACTGGGTGTGGTCTTTTTACTGTGTTTTATTTCAAAACGTTGTTTTAAGTGATAGTGTCCTTAAATTTTAGTGTCATTTGGTCAACTTACTGGTAACACCAGAACAAGAAAGCAAAAAAGTAATAAATTCTGCTGGCACAGAACTAACATATCATTTGGTAACTGTAAAACCTATTTGCAGTTAAAGGTTGATTTATTGGATAAGGGACTAAAAGAAGCATAGATTACCTTTGCCTTTATATTTTTTCTTCTTTTAAGAAGGAGCATTATGGAAAAATAAATATAAAGTCTTAGTGAATTTTTGTTATGGTTCTCAATTCAGCAATCTACTGGCTGCTTGCGAAACTGTGAAATCAAATTGTTCTTAACCTTTATTCAGTTTAGTTTATAGCATTACTGTTTTATGAAATGTGACATTTTAGGAGCCAATGTAATAGAGCTCTAAAAGGATAGTATATCTTTAAATTCTGACTGGGGAGTAAGAAGAGAAGATATTCTTACCCTACTAAATAAACCAACTTTTGAGTAGTATGCAATATTATGAAATGTTACAACACTATATTAAAAATAATAAAATATTTTAAAATTGCATTTATATAAATGTGTCCATTTCATTTTTTTCTTAAGATTGTTGTTTCCTAACAGAACAAAGACAGATGCTATTATTGGTTAAAAATCCATTTACTTTCTAAAACTAACAAAGGAGAAAAAATAGAATTATAAAAAATAGCTAATCCAAAACTAGACAGAAAAAGAGAAAAAACAAATGAAGATGGAACAAATAGCAAGAAAGATCAAACTCAGTTGTATCAATAGTCACAGTAATTACTAATGATTTAAACATGCCAATTAAAGTGCAGAGGTTATCAGTTTTAATAAAAAAGTAAGGCCGTATTTTGCCTCTAAGAAAATGTTTTCAAGAAGCAAATTGGTGAAAAGTAAAAGGGTGGAAAAAAGATATACCATGCTATCACAAATCAAAAGTAAGTTGGGGTGGCCATATAATGCATATCAAGGTGCATTTCAGAGCAAGGAATATTTATTGCTGGAGATAAAGAGGGTCATTTGATAAAGGGATCAATTCATGATAGTCAAAATGTAGAAACAAATGTTCATCAGCCAATGGATAAATAAAATGTTATATTCATAAAATGGGATATTACTCAGTAATAAAATGAAATATGGATATATGGTACAACATGGATGAACATTGAAAACATTAGGCTAAGTGAAAGAAACCAGATTCCATTTATATGAAATGTTCGGAATAGACAAATCTATAGAAACAGAAATAAATTAGTATCTAGGACTGGGGAAAGTTGGAAATGGGAGGTGACTGGGTACAAAGTTTCTTCTTTGAGCAATAAAAATAGGATTTTCTAATAAATTCATAGAGATGTGCTGCCATCACCATAAGCAAAAGTTCACTTTTTTACTGGCACTAGCCATATTTCAAGTGCTCAGTAGGGAGTGCAGGGCTACAGTATGTTTTTTAAATCACGTGAGAGTAACACAAAGTTTTAAATGCATATTTTACACCCCAAAGCAACCAATTCTTGTTCTTGGAGTTAGCTGAGCTTCCTAGGATCCATGGATTTATAGTTTTCATCAAATTTGAAAACACAGCAATTATTTAAACATTTTTTCATTTCCAATTCCGCTTATATTAGTCTGCCTGAAATACTCACACAGCTTATTAATGCTTTGCTCATTTTTGGTTATTTTTCATTTTGTATAGTTTTCATTGTTTCGTCTTCAAGTTCACTAATCTTGTCTTCTGCTGTGTCTAATCTCTTAATTCCATTAGTGTATTTTTTATGTCAGACATTGTGTATTTTATCTTTAAAAATTCAATTTGGATCTGTTTTATATCTTCCATTTTTTTATCATACTCAAGCTTTCCTCTGCTGGCTTGAACACAGCAAGTATAATAGCTGTTTGAATGGCCTTGCTACTAATTCTGTCATTTCTTGCTCTGTTTCTGTTTATTGATTTTTTTTATTATGAGTTGTATTTTTCATTTGCATGCATTTACATGTTTGGATATTGAATTTCCCATATTTGTTCTTCTTAACACAAGTTACTAGGGGAAAAAATGTGATCCTTTAAAGGCTTGCTTTTAAACTTTGTAAGGCAGGCACAGAACAACGTTTATTTTACTGCTGAGTCAGTACCATTCCGAGTACTCTATTACCCTATGAATTACAAGGGATTTTCACTTTGGCTAGTGGAACTTAAACTGTTCCTGATCATTGTGGGCTCCAAAAATTGTTTCCCCTTGTGCTTTCAGGTTATTCTTTAGAAGGCCTTGGGTAGTAGTCACATGTGGTCAACAATACTCGGCTGAAGACTCAAAGGGGAATCCTCTGCAGATAATCTGGAGCAATCTGTGTAGTTTTGTCACATTTGGTACTCTACCTTGTGAACTCTAGTTTTGTCCTCCCTGGCTTCCTAACTCTTTCTCCCCATCTCAGAGACTTTGTGGCTATACCTGAATTTCCCTTCCTTGCCCTGCAATGGTGAAACTCTAGGCAGTAAGAGACAGAGCAGTCATAGGGCTCAACTAGTTTGTTTCCTCTGTTTCATAGATCACGGTTCCTCATTATCTGATGTCTAATGTCTGGAAACTGTTGTTTTATGTTTTTGTCCTGGTCCCTATTACTCTAGTTTGGCTTAAAGCAGAAGTTAGCATACCAATCTATGTTCTTTTTAAAATCTCTGTTTAATGTGGGCTTTGATCATTTTTCATATTGTTTTCTTGGTGCCTTTTTGTCTCAATCACTTTCGCTGAATTCAGTTATAGTGATTATAGTCTTTTTACTTATTTCCTTAGTTTTTCCTCATAATTTTAGAATTTCCAATCTTTTATTCTCTTTGGATTTATTCTTAAGTCTTTCCCTAATTTCCCTAAACATTTAAGGTTGTTAAATGTTTAATTTGGGAAGGCTAAAAATTTACCTTGAAGTACCATTTCAGCTGCATTCCACAAGTTATTCAGCTCTAAGTATTTTAAAGTTTATATTATGATTTATTCGTGACCTATGAAAATTGATAGACCATTAGCAAGACTAATAAAGAAGAAAAGAGAGAAGAATCAAATAGACGCAATAAAAAATGATAAAGGGGATATCACCACCGATCCCACAGAAATACAAACTACCATCAGAGAATACTATAAACACCTCTACGCAAATAAACTAGAAAATCTAGAAGAAATGGATAAATTCCTCGACACATACACCCTCCCAAGACTAAACCAGGAAGAAGTTGAATCTCTGAATAGACCAATAACAGGATCTGAAATTGTGGCAATAATCAATAGCTTACCAACAAAAAGAGTCCAGGACCAGATGGATTCACAGCCGAATTCTACCAGAGGTACAAGGAGGAACTGGTACCATTCCTTCTGAAACTATTCCAATCAATAGAAAAAGAGGGAATCCTCCCTAACTCATTTTCTGAGGCCAGCATCATCCTGATACCAAAGCCTTGCAGAGACACAACCAAAAAAGAGAATTTTAGACCAATATCCTTGGTGAACATTGATGCAAAAATCCTCAATAAAATACTGGCAAACCGATTCCAGCAGCACATCAAAAAGCTTATCCACCATGATCAAGTGGGCTTCATCCCTGGGATGCAAGGCTGGTTCAATATACACAAATCAATAAATGTAATCCAGCATATAAACAGAACCAAAGACAAAAACCACATGATTATCTCAACAAATGCAGAAAAGGCCTTCGACAAAATTCAATAACGCTTCATACTAAAAACTCTCAATAAATTAGGTATTGATGGGACATATCTCAAAATAATAAGAGCTATCTATGACAAACCCACAGCCAATATCATACTGAATGGGCAAAAACTGGAAGCATTCCCTTTGAAAACTGGCACAAGACAGGGATGCCCTCTCTCACCACTCCTATTCAACATAGTGTTGGAAGTTCTGGCCAGGGCATTTAGGCAGGAGAAGGAAATAAAGGGTATTCAATTAGGAAAAGAGGAAGTCAAATTGTCCCTGTTTGCAGATGACATCATGATTGTATATCTAGAAAACCCCATTGTCTCAGCCCAAAATCTCCTTAAGCTGATAAGCAACTTCAGCAAAGTCTCAGGATACAAAATCAATGTACAAAAATCACAAGCATTCTTATACACCAATAACAGACAAACAGCCAAATCATGAGTGAACTCCCATTCACAATTGCTTCAAAGAGAATAAAATACTTAGGAATCCAAGTTACAAGGGACGTGAAGGACCTCTTCAAGGAGAACTACAAACCACTGCTCAATGAAATAAAAGAGGATACAAAGAAATGGAAGAACATTCCATGCTCATGGGTAGGAAGAATCAATATCGTGAAAATGGCCATACTGCCCAAGGTAATTTATAGATTCAATGCCATCCCCATCAAGCTACCAATGACTTTCTTCACAGAATTGGAAAAAACTACTTTAAAGTTCATATGGAACCAAAAAAGAGCCTGCATCGCCAAGTGAATCCTAAGCCAAAAGAACACAGCTGGAAGCATCACGCTATCTGACTTCAAACTATACTATAAGGCGACAGTAACCAAAACAGCATGGTACTGGTACCAAAACAGATATAGATCAATGGAACAGAACAGAGCCATCAGAAATAATGCCGCATATCTACAACTATCTGATCTTTGACAAACGTGAGAAAAACAAGCAATGGGGAAAGGATTCCCTATTTAATAAATGGTGCTGGGAAAACTGGCTAGCCATATGTAGAAAGCTGAAACTGGATCCCTTCCTTACACCTTATACAAAAATTAATTCAAGATGGATTAAAGACTTAAACATTAGACCAAAAACCATAAAAACCCTAGAAGAAAACCTAGGCATTACCATTCAGGACATAGGCATGGGAAAGGACTTCATGTCTAAAACACCAAAAGCAATGGCAACAAAAGCCAAAATTGACAAATGGGATATAATTGAACTAAAGAGCTTCTGCACAGCAAAAGAAACTACCATCAGAGTGAACAGGCAACCTACAAAATGGGAGAAAATTTTCACAACCTACTCATCTGACAAAGGGCTAATATCCAGAATCTACAATGAACTCAAACAAATTTACAAGAAAAAAACAACCCCATCAAAAAGTGGGTGAAGGACATGAACAGACACTTCTCAAAAGAAGACATTTATGCAGCCAAAAAACACATGAAAAAATGCTCACCATCACTGGCCATCAGACAAATGCAAATCAAAACCACAATGAGATACCATCTTACACCAGTCAGAATGGCAATCATTAAAAAGTCAGGAAACAACAGGTGCTGGAGAGGATGTGGAGAAATAGGAACACTTTTACACTGTTGGTGGGACTGTAAACTAGTTCAAGCATTGTGGAAGTCAGTTTGGCGATTCCTCAGGGATCTAGAACTAGAAATACCATTTGACCCAGCCATCCCATTACTGGGTATATACCCAAAGGAATATAAATCATGCTGCTATAAAGACACATGCACACATATGTTTATTGCAGCACTATTCACAATAGCAAAGACTTGGAGCCAACCCAAATGTCCAACAATGATAGACTGGATTAAGAAAATGTGGCACATATACACCATGGAATACTATGCAGCCATAAAAAATGATGAGTTCATGTCCTTTGTAGGGACATGGATGAAATTGGAAATCATCCTTCTCAGTAAGCTATCGCAAGAACAAAAAACCAAATGCCACATCTTCTCACTCGTAGGTGGGAATTGAACAATGAGAACACATGGACACAGGAAGGGGAACATCACACTCTGGGGACTGTTGTGGGGTTGGGGGAGGGGGGAGGGATAGCTTTAGGAGATATACCTAATGCTAAATGAGTTAATGGGTGCAGCACACCAACATGGCACATGTATACATATGTAACTAACCTGCACATTGTGCACATGTACCCTGAAACTTAAAGTATAATAAAAAAAAAAGAAATGTACTTTTAAATTTCAGACCTTAAAAATATTATGCCACTAACTTCTAAGTTGTGATGTGATTACATGAGTTTGAAATTCGTTGATACTTGCTTTATGATCTGGTATGTGTTGGTTTTAGTGAAATGGCCCATGTGTGTAAGAAAAGAATGTGTTTTGTTAATTGATTCATGTCTTTTACATACTAGTCTGCTTAATTCGTCAGTTTCTAACTCGCCAGTTTCTAAGAGAGGTGTGTTAAAATCTCCCAAGATGATTGGTGGATTTTGAACTTTCCATATAGTTCTGATGATTTTTTTATGTTTCATATGTTTTTTACATTATTTTGTGCATAGAAATTTAGAATTACATCTTTTTTTTAAGGTTCAGATGAGAATTTGTACATTTATGTGCTAAAAGTACAGAACAATAGTTGACATTTTCAGAGTACTTGTTAAGTGAATTTTAATAAAATAGTTGAAACTTATTTGAAAATATTTTCCCTTTGGTCTTTGTGGTAGAAATGACAGACTTTTTCATTGAATGATGAGGACACAGCAGCCATATTATGCCAAGAGGAAAAATATCATGATCATATTGAAAGATCAAGCATGAACTTCCATTGTGAAGTCTTCTGTACCAATGCACCAGAGAATGCCTACCATCCAAAAAAGCAGTCAGCTGATGGAAAAGAAGATTATTAAACCTTTGTTCTGGGATTTACTGTTAAAAAACAAACAAAAAACAACAAAAAAGCGGTGACAGGAAACAGTTAAGGAAATGATTTAACTGAAGGGAAGCAAGATTTTTTTTAAAGCATTGTTCTTAATCCCCATGACTGTCCTTCAGTCACAATTCCAGAATAAAAGAATCTACTTTGTGTATTAATGTTTTATGCTTTTTATGAAACAATCAGGTCTTTTATTTTCCCCCTTCTTGAACCACAGGGGTAACTATCTTTTCACCCAATCCAAGTGCTGGTCATAAATACACAAAAAACTTGTGTTTATCATGCAAACCACTAGCACCAAGAAATTTTATTTGTTGCAATTTGATGTCAAATAACATTACTGGGTAAATAACTTTTTATATACACATACTAAAACACAAATGCAGATTTATGGGTCAGATGACAGTTATTATTTTTCCTGTGCATGTGGTAATTCATTAACATCGCCTCAGAAATATATTAGAATACACATGTGTATATAGAATATACATTCGTACCTACATAAACGTGATATGTATAGTTTTTAACAAATACACTGGCCATTACCCATTACACTTGAAAATACATGTATGAACTACCTCATGAAATGTAAACAGGAGTATAAAGAACCACAAGTTTCTACCGATAATAGACATCTAAAAGTCTTGACTATGGAGAGAGAGTTGTTTTTTAAATAAACATATTTAACCCAAAGTAGAAGTCATTTTTGGAAATCCCTCTATTAGATAACACAATTCTCCTTCATTTGATACTGATTTCTGTTGTACTAACCACAGCCTATTTTTTATATACTCCTAACAGAATAAGACACACAAAAATAAGAGTTAAATATTGGTGTGTTTTAAAACTCTCACATCTTTGAAAGCACTACTTGAACCTACCTACTTTATTTTATTTCTGACTGTGCCCTAAGACACCATGAAGAGAAGACACCAATTTAAAAAGTTCAACAAATAGGAAAATCCTATTGGTATAAAAATTTAAAATATTGGCTTTCTAGCTCAGTAATTTGTCACAGCTTACTGTATTCAAGTGAACATCTATACATCTATTCCTGCTTGCATCTTAGAGTGGGATTTAAAATTTTTCAAAGGATAATCCTTCAATATTGTATTTTGAAGCACGTACATTAAGGTAAATTTCTTTTAAAGCTATCACACTTTCTGTGTGAAAGTTGAAGACGACTTATATGAATAATATTCTGTTATGTAAGGAAGGGGTATTCCAGTTGTACCCGTAAAACTGACAAATCTGTCCTAGTGTTGGGGATTTGCCACTAAGTTTTTTGTTGGGATAGAAATTATACTTTAAAAGGGGGAAAATCCTTTTTTTTTTTTAAATGAACAAGCACCCCTTTTTATTGTTCTCTCTAGAGTCTATGTTTTGAAAGATGTCAAACTCCACTAATTGATATTTAATTCCAGTTTTAAATAATCAGCTGTACAAATGCGTTTTTAAAGTATAATAAGCAACATTTCAAAAACTAAAAAGATTTTAATCTTATTTAATCACGATGATATTGTAGTTAGCTCAGTGACTATAGATTCAGAAATACTAGTTTAACATGGTAATTGTTTTAAGATTTTTTTTACTTTTCCATTTGTTTAGACTTTTTTTCTTTCATGAATGTATTTTTTATTTTAAATTGAGAAATAATGGTATATATTTATGGGGTATATTGTGTTTTTAAAATATATTTGCATCATGAAATGATAAAAATCAAGCTAATTAACATATCTGTCACCTTCCTTACCCTTTTTTATGATGAGAACATTTAAAATCTACTCTTTTTTTTCCCCTCCTCAAGATAGAGTCTCACTCCGTCACCCAGGCTGGAGTGCAGTGGCATGATCTCGGCTCACTGCAACCTCCATCACCCAGGTTCAAGCAATTCTCATGCCTCAGCCTCCCAAGTAGCTGGGATGACAGGCGTGCACCACCATGCCCGGCTAGTTTTTTGTATTTTTAGTAGAGATGGGGTTTCGCCATATTGCCCAGGCTGGTCTAGAACTCCTGGCCTCAAGCAATCCACCCACCCCACCTCAGTCTCCCAAAGTGTTGGGATTACAGGCATGAGCCACCGTGTCTGGCTAAAATCTCTTTTAGCAATTTTGAAATACACAATACATGGTTACTAACTATAGTCAGCATGCTGTGCAATGGATCTTTAAAACCTATTCCATATGTTTTACTGACAACTTTGTACCCTTTGACTGTCTCCCCATTCCTCATCCCCTCCATATCCCCCAATCTGGTAACCTTCATTCTACTCTCTACTTCTATGAGTTTGAGTTGTTTAGATTCTACATATAAGTGAGATCACACAGTTTTTGTCTTTTTGTTCCTGGCTTATTTCACCCAGCATAATGTCCTCCAGATTCAGTCATGTTGTAAATGTTAGAATTTCCTCTTTTTGTTGGATGAATAGTATTCCATTTTACCACATTTTCTTTATTCATTCCTCCTTGATGGGCAATTAGGTTGCTTTCATATCATGGCCATTGTGAATAATGCTGCAATGAACATGCAAGTGCAGATATCGCTTTGACATACTGATTTCAAGTCCTTAGGATATATATCCAGAAGTGGGATTGCTGGATTATATGGTAATTCTATTTGAAATTTTTTGACGAATGTCTGTACTTTTTTCTATAATAGCTATATTTGCATTCTACCAACAGTGTACAAAAGGTGCCTTTTCTCCACATCCTCACCAATACTTATCTTTCATCTTTTTGATAATAGCCATTCTGACAGATGTGAGGTAATGTATCATTATAATTTTAATTTGTATTTCCCTATGATCAGTGATTTTAAGCATTTTTTTCATATATCTATTGGCCATTTGTATGTCTTTTTTGGATAAGTGTCTATCAGGTCCTTTGTCCATTTTTTAATTGGGTAATTTATTTTTCCTGCTATTGAGTTGAGTTTCTAATATATTTTGGATAGAAACTCTGTATCACATATATAATTTGCACATATTTTCTCCTAATCCATGGGCTTTCTCTTCACTCTATTGATTGTTTTCTTTGCTATGATAATTTTTTTTTTAGTTTGAAGTGAAATGGCCTCATTACCTGGGGTGGCATCTGAAGTTCTTGGTCTCATGGCCGAGTAAATCAAGGACGCACACACGCCAAGGGTGAGGTCAGAGCAGAAGCAGACGTTTAATAGACAAAAGAGAACAACGTTTGTTGCAGAGAGCGGTCCCAAAAGGGTTGCCATTCAGCAGTGAAATGCAAGGGTTTTATAAGTGAGTTAGTAGGGAGGCAGTATCTTATCTCATAGGGCACAAAAAACTGGTTAGGACCAGGTATGCTATCTGCATAGAATGTGAATCTCTGGCATCCCCCACCCCAACCTTTTATTATGCTGTGGGTCCTTTGCCTGAGTGACTCCACTTTGCTTTCCTACTGTGCACGTGCTAAAAAAAAGGGGGAGGTGGAGCCCCCATGGTGGACATGCGTGGCCCCAGGTACCCCTTTCTACCAGTGCAGTTGCAGACATTCCCCGCATGCAAGCTTCCAGCTTCCTTATCACTGTTTGCAGCCCGATCTTCCAGGCTGCTCTTTGTTAGAAAAAAAGTGATTTCTTTGGCTGGTTTTTGTTAGAAGGGAAGTTCTGCCAAGAACTTTTTGCCTTAACTATCTGCCTAGCTAGTCTCTTTTTATCTCCTCTCTCATAAGTAATCACATTTGTCTTTTTTCTTTTGTTGCTTGTGCTTCGGAGTTCTTATCCAAAAAATCATTGCCCATACCAATGTCATAGAGCTTTTCTCTGTTTTATTCTACTAGTTTTACAGTCTCAGGTCTTATGTTTAAGTTTTTAATCCATTTCAAGTTGATTTTTCTACATAGTGTGAGATGAAGGTCTTATTTCATTCTTTTGCATGTGGATGTCCAGTTTTTCCAACACCATTTACTGAAAGACTCTCCATTGGGTGTTCTTGACACCTTTGTCAAAAATCAATTGACCATATAGATATGTGGGTTTATTTCTGGGCTCTCTATTCTTTTCCACTGCTTGTTGTGTCTGTTTTGATGCCAGTACCATGCTATTTTGATTACTAAAGCTTAGTAATATATTTTGAAATCAGATATTGTGATTCCTCCAGCATTGTTCTTTTTAAACAATATTGCTTTGGCTATCTGGAGTCTTCTGTGGTTCCATACCGATTTTAGAATTTCTTTTTCTATTTCTGTGGAAAATGTCATTAGACTTTTGATAGGGATTGCATTGAATCTGTAGATTGTTTTGGATAGTTTTGGACATTTTAACAATATTCTTCCAATCCATGAACACAGGATATCTTTCCATTTATTTATGTCTTCTTCAATTTCATTTCTCAATGTTTTATTTATAGTTTTTGGCATGTAGATCTTTTACCTCTCTGGTTGATTTATCTTTCAGTATTTTTTGGTGCTATTGTACATGGAGTTGTTTCTTAATTTCTCCCTTGAATAATTTGTAGTTAGGTTATAGAAATGCTGCTGGTTTTGTATCCTGCAACTTTACTGAATTCCTTTATCAGTTTTAACAGCTTTTTTGGAAGAGGCTTTAGGGCTTTCTATGTATAACATCACATCATCAGCAACAGAGACAATTTCAGTTCTTCCTTTCCTTTAACTATTTTCAAAATAATGTGATTCCCTGGCCTTCTCTAACAGTGACCTGATTTCTTGTTTTTGTTTTATTATTTTGAACTCACAGATTTAAATCTGTTTGAAGAGGTTCAACCTTTTCCAGTTACTATTCTTGCTGATGTTCCTATTTTTGGCTGGTGGCACTGTTGTCAGGTTGGTTCTAGAGGTCTTTGGACATAGCCTCAAAGCTGTATTAGCTTCCTTATTTTCTGTATGGCCAGATGTTCCAGGACCATCCTGTGTATTTCATGTACCAGACCTGGAATAAGCCAACTCAGGAGGGAGCCCTGGGTTTCTTTTAATATGAAATAGTAGTTAGAAACCAAGATCTGGGCGCTAGGACTGCATATTACTACTGTGTTGTCCATTGCTATCAATGGACAGAACTAAGAAAAATGTGTTGTTGTGTTTTTTTTTTGAGATGGAGTTTCGCTTTTGTTGCCCAGGCTGGAGTGCAATGGACCAATCTTGGCTCACCACAACCTCCACCTCCCGGGTTCCAGCGATTCTCCTGCCTCACCTTCCCGAGTAGCTGGGATTACAGGCATGCACCACCATGCCCGGCTAATTTTGTAGTTTTAGTAGAGAAGGGGTTTCTCTGTATTGGTCAGGCTGGTCTCAAATTCCCAACCTCAGGTAATCTGCTCGCCTTGGCCTCCCAAAATGCTGGGATTACAGGTGTGAGCCATCACGCCTGGCATTTTTTTTTTTTTTTTTTTTGGGAGACAAGAGTATCCCTCTTGTTGCCCAGGCTGGAGTACAATGGCACAATCTCGGCTCACTGCATCCTCCGCCTCCCCGGTTCAAGCGATTCTCCTGCCTCAGCCTCCTGAGTAGCTGGGATTACAGGCATGTGCCACCATGCCCGGCTAATATTTTGTATTTTTAGTAGAGACAGGGTTTCACCATGTTGGCCAGGCTGGTCTCGAACTCCTGACCTCAGGTGATCCGCCTGCCTTGGCCCCTCAAAGTGCTGGGATTACAGGTGTGAGTCACTGCGCCTGGCCCAAAAAATGTGTGTGTGTTTTTTCCTTTTAACTCACTTGCTGTATCATTTTATATATGTAACATATATTTGTATGGTTGTCATATTAACAATACCAATATTATCACTAATAGTATGTGTATTAGGATTCTCCAGAGAGAACTAATAACAATAGATAGACACATGAGAAGGGATTTATTAGGGGAATTGGCTTATGCAATTATAGAAGCTGAGAAGTCTCACAATAGGCCATCTCCAAGCTGGAGAACTAGGAAGGTGGGTAGTCTGGCCTGGTCCAAGTCTGAAAGCCTCAGAACCAGGAAAGCTGATGGTATAACTCTCAGTGCAAGGGTGAAAGCCCTAGAATCCACGGGGCTTCTGCAAGTCTTAGAGTCCAAAGCTAGAGAACCTGGAGGTCTGATGACCAATGAATGACAGAAGATGGATGTGCCAGCTCCAGAAGAGAGAATGAATTCATCTTTCCTCTACCTTTTTGTTTTAAGTCCTCAGCTGGTTGGATGGTTCCTGTCTACACAGAGGGTGCATTTTCTTTAAAAGCCCACTAATTCAAATGTCAATCTCTTCCAGAAACACCCTCACAGATACACCCAGAAATAATGTTATAACAGCTATCTGCATATTCCTTAATCTAGTCAAGTAGACACCTAAAATTAATCATCACAATTTGCTTACTGAAAATGTTTTCTGGGAGATGGGGAGGGGATATCTTTTTTAAACATCGAGTATATACCACTAGAAATATTTTTAAATCACTTGAAATATTCACTCTCCATCTGGCCATCCTACCAATTTAATACACGGGTTTATCTGTTCGATTTTGGTTTTGAGTTTTTAAAAAAG
Source organism: Pan paniscus (assembly GCF_029289425.2). NCBI lineage: Eukaryota > Metazoa > Chordata > Mammalia > Primates > Hominidae > Pan > Pan paniscus. Next base: position 136,761,958 of record NC_073254.2, read on the forward strand.
TTGACCACTTTTTTTAACAATTTTATTTAATATATGACCTTTACATTGTTCAAGAGGATAAAACAAGTTATATGCAGAAAAGTTTCACTTTTATCACTGCCTCACCTCCACCTATTTCTTCCTTTCTTCTATATATAACATTAAAAACTTTTTCTTGGTTTATACTACCATTGTTTTTTTAACATAATAATAAATACATTTACAGCTCCCCTCCCTTTACTGAATACTACATATGCTTTCCTCCAATGCACTTTTCTCATTTAACTCTATTCTGTAGCTCATTCCATAGCAGGATGCAGAGCTCTTCATTTCTTACCACATCTGCACAGTACTCCATTGTGTGAACCTAGCATTATTTATTCAATCAATCCTCTACTGATGGACAATTAAATTGTTTTCAGCCTTTGCTACTGCAAATAGTATGACAGTGAAAATCACTGTAAACTGTTAGGTCCATAAACATGCAGTTTTGCTAGAAACTGTCCAATTTCCATCCGCAAGGGTCATACTATCTTCTATTCAGAACAGCAACATGTAAGAATACCTACCACATCCCAGCCTTGGAAACATAGTATGTTGTTCAGGTCACTTTTTAAAGCAGTTTTATTTTCATATAATTTCTATATACCACTGTAATTTTTATATACCATAAAATTCACCCATTTTATGTGTACATTTTTCTTTGTAAATTTACCCACTTGTGCAGTTGTGCATTACAACAATCCAGTTTTAGAACACTTCCATTAAATCCTCAGTAAATTCTGCTGTGAGCACTTTTAACCAAATACTTGATGTAGACTTATGTGGGGGGGGTTAACACAGATGGCATAAAATCTGGTCTCAAAAAACATGTAATAACAAACATGGTTAAGTGTTCTTAAAGATTTTTTTCCTCTATTTTTTCTTTTTTTAAGATATTAACATGATAGGTTTCTCTCTCTTTTTTACTCTGTCTCTCTTACTGTTCATTTAGATCTCAAGATGATAAGTAAATTTCTCCTCTCTTTGTGTCTCTCTCTCTGGAGCACTGTGATGATTGGTTTTATGTGTAAATTTGGCTAGGCTATCGTACCCAGTTTCCAATTAAACATGAATCTAAATGTTGCTGTGAAAGTATTCTGTAGTTGGGTAAGCATCTATAGTCAGATAAGTCTAATTAAAGGAGGTATCTTTGATAATCTGGGTAGGTGTCATCCAATCAGTTGAAAGGCCTTAATAATAAAACTGAGGTTTCCCTGAGGAAGAAAAAAAAATGTTGCCTTTGGACTGTAGCTTCAGCTTCTGCCAGAGAATTCTCAGCCTGCTGGCCTGCCCTACAGGTTTCTGATTTGCCAGCCCCCGCAATCAGGTAAGCTAATTCCTATAATCTATCTGTCTGTCTATATCTATCTATCTATCTATCATCTTTCTATCTTTTACATATACATACATATGTACATGTAAGTATACACACTTTCAATTATCTTAAAAATATGCTACTCCTTAAAAGTCTTTTTACACCTTCAAGATTCCTGAAATTTCTAAATATTAATTGAACAGCTCAAAGAGAATATTTATAAGGATGAATATGATATATATTCTACCAGAGAAATAGGACATTATATCTCCTATTGTTCCATTTGTCTGGTAGAACTCTGATATGTGCACCCCATCACTACCAAACTCCAGTTCAACCATATGGATAGTGTAACCTTTCTGGGATTCTGCCTTTGTGTTGATGTTCTCTCAGCCTTTACAGGTCTCATGTTTTTGACTATTCTCTCCAGCATATAACCACTTAGGATAACTGGATATGCCCATGGCAAATAGCAGCATCAGATATGCTTATTAACACTCTAGATTTTTACTTTGTTATCTATGACTATCTATGACAAGGATCTTCCTTCTTTTCCCAACAGTTTAACCAAGTATTTTAAAAGATGTTTAAAAAAATATTTTGTCCAGATTATTTAGTCCAATACTAGAAGACTTTCTCTGGACATCTCATCTTCTATGTAACCAGAAATGGAAATCATCATATTCATTCTTATAGATATTCTGAGTATCTCAATATTTAGAATATTCCAGGAATCCTCAAGGTATAAAAAGACTTTTAAAGAGTAGTATAATTTTAAGATAATTGATTTCCAGTTATTTTAACCCCATATATACTCCCTCCTACAATGTATATGCCCAAGAATGTGGTCTGACGGCTCTCCTTTCTCACCTCTCCTCATAACCAACCTTACACTATTGTGCAAAAAGAGAGCACTTCACTCTCATTCTGAACCTTACTCATGCTGTGCTTTGTGATACAAAAACCTTCTGGATGACAAAGAATAATTTAAGAATTAATAGCTCCAGAGAGGGAGTTCCATGAGAGCAAAACAAAGGGAGTCACTGTGCAAAATGTGAAAGCAGCCAGTGCCACAGTGGGTCTCATGAAGACAGAGCATAGACAGGTGGTTACCAGAGGCCAGAGAGAGTGGTGGAGAGAGGGCAATGAAGATAAGTTGATTAACAGGTACAAACATATGGTTTGGTAGAAGAAGTAAGATCTAGTGCTAGATAGATCAGTAGGGTGACTATAGTTTACAGTGATCTATTGTATATTTCAAAATAGCTAGAAGAGAATCATTCAAATGGTTCTAGCATAAAGACAAATATTTAAGGTGACAGATAAGTACACTGATTTTATCTTTACACCTTATAAGAATATATCAAATTATCTCATGTACCCTGAATTTATGTACATCTATTGTGTATAAATCTACAAATTAAAAAAATAATAAAGCAGCAGTGCCTTGGTTCATCCAAGACACAGACTCATAACAATGCTTCATGCTTTCTCTATCTAAGAGTTAGGATTCAAAAATGAGATTATTGTCACAGGAATATATATTAACATTTTCATTTTCAAATCAAAGTAAGCCTTTTTCTAACAGAAAGTATAGTTACGTGCCACATAATGACATTTTGGTGTAAGATGAATGAACCACATATACAACAGTGGTCCCCAAGGTTATAGGGAGCATACATAGAAGTCTGATATATGGCACTTGGTATTGGCACTGCAGATCAAGTAGGGGACATGACTGATAATTCAGTAATGGTGCTGGGACGTTTGGTTTTCCATATGAAAAATACATATAAATAAAAATACATATACTATCTAGGTTTATGTAAGTATACTCTGTCATGTTTGTACAATGATAAAATCACCTAACAATGCATTTCTCAGAATGTATCCCCATCATTAAATGATCTGTGACTGTATAAGTTTGATTTGGCTCATTAGTTTGACAATAAGAACTGGCTTTGTACCTCAAAATGGACAGGCAGACATCCTCCACAAACTGATTGAGCTAATTATGTGGCTTCAAGGTTATGATGGAAAATGCACTTAAAGCACATGAACTATACAATATGCCAGAAGTTATATCTTTTATAATACTTACATTTATGGTTAAAAAATAACAAATGTGAAGTTAAACTTGTGCAGGGATGAGAGATGTAATTTTAAAAAGTTATTTTAGGGCTTAAGCAAGTTTGACGATCATTAATGTATACCATTTTTTTTCTCTAACATTTTTGTCATTTTCAAAATTGCTGTTACAATTACTGTTTTAGTACTTTACCATTTTAGGAATAGGTTTTAGAATTAATAATTCAACCTATTTCACCTAGTTACAAACTATAAAAAGAATAATCAGAGGTACTACCCAGCTGCTAAATACAGTGAAATTTTGGTTGAAAATTAGTTTTGATTTTAATGAGCCCTTAATGATTAGTTCAACCTCATTTTAATGACATATACAATGTGCTCATTTTAGCATTATATGTAGTGGCCAGAAACTGTGCCAAATATCAAAATAAATTGTGGTATGTTTATACAACAGAATACAGCAATGACAATGGATGAACTAATGGTACACACAATTTGTGGATTAACCTTATAACTAATGTCAGGTAAATAATCCACACACACAAGTGCATAATGTATAAATCCATTTATATAAAGTTCAAAAACAGGCAAAATGAATCAAAGGTGATGAAACTCAGAAAAACTGCTATGTTTGGGAGGTAATGGCTGAGAAAAGGCAGGAATGAGGCTGTGAAGTGTTGCCAATATTCTACATCTTCACTTTGGCAGTGGTTACACAGGTGTTCACGACATAAATATCTATCAGACTGTATACACTTTTGTGCACTTTTTGAATGCATGGTATACTTCAGTAAAAGTTTACTAAAAAATAAAAATAAAAAAGACATTGTGCTTCTTGTTACCAAAATAAAACCATGGCAGATATTTTGGTAAATATTCTATTTTTCCCATCTTCTACTGTTGCTGATGACAGGGATGGTATTCAGGTGAACACTTTGTCACTTAGAATATCATTTAGCTTTAGCCTGTGCAGCCAATGCAGCTTCTTCACGCCACTTAGCTTTCTTTGCCAAGTTCCAACTTGTTAAGGATTCATGTCGTTCTACAGCCTGTGGGGGGGAAGAAATATATATATATATATAGATACATGTATATATATATATATACATATATGTATATATATCTCACTGTGACTCTCTGGAAACTGGAAAAATTTGTATTTGAGATAGAAATACACAGGAGGGAATAGAATTAGAAGTTCTAACATATGTTAATAATGGGAAGAGAGAACAGACTGAATGGGTAAAGAGGCCATATTTGAAGTTATGACAGCATAGACTTTTTCAGAAGTGAGGAAAGCTATAAGTCCTCAAACTGAGAGACATACAAAGTCCTTAGTAAAATAAATAAGCATTTAATATATATTGATGGATACCTAGTGTGCATCTCACATTTAATATAGCCAAAATAGAGAGTTGACATATTTTGTTCCCCCTGCCTACCAGTCTTTCCCTAGCCATACACATCTCACTAAATGGCAGCATCATCCACCTACTTCCTCAAGTCAAAAAAACCCAGGCCTTTTCACTTCTTTATTCCATTTTCTTTTCTGCTTCCACAATGAATTCACCACAAAGTTCTATCCTTTTTACTTCCCCAAATTTACCTGAACTTGCTAACCTTTTCTGCATCTCCATCTGCCACAATTTCTTTAAGGTACATGCATTGTTATTAAAAATGAAAAATGAATTGGAGACAGGCAAGAGGGACAGTGGTGGGACCATTTAGAAGATATTGCAATGAACCAGGCAATAGATGTATATTGGTATCTCAGGAGAGATACTGAGGAGTGCTCCAATTTGGCTGTATTTTGAAAGTGGAGCCAATGGGGTTGCTGATGACTTATCCATGAGCAGCTAGAAAGATAGAGTTGACATCAACTGAGAGGAGGAAAACAGTACAGAAAAGGGTGGCTCAGGGTTGTCTGGGGGAAGATCTAGAGTTCAACTTTTGACACGTTAAGTTTGAGATTCCATTAGACATCCAAAGGGAAATGTTAAGTAAGCAACTGACTATATGAATTTGAAGTGCAGAAGGAAGACATTAGCTGAAATATAAATTTGAGAGTCCTTGGAATATAGAAGGTATTTAAATCCAGAAGACTTGGTAAGATCCCCAAGGGAGTGAGTGTAGCTAGAGAACGGAAAGACTAAAGACTGATCCATGGGGAGATTCCACTGTTATGAGGTCCAGGAGAATAGGAGAAACTGGCAGAGTAAACTTGGAAGACGTGGCCAACAGACAACCTACGTGAGTGTGGTACCACGGAAACCAAGCGAAGAAACCGTTTCATAAAAGATAAACGATTTTCATTCCCAATGCTCTCACTTCAGAGCTTCTGAGGATTTTTATGGAAGGACAATGGCTAGTTTGCATTCTCCAACAAAGGGTAAGTGAAAAATGCCACATTGGCCTATTCCAGTGTTTTTCATATATCCATTTATAACTAACTATTTCCCTATGTGCCAAAAATATTCTTTTCTTGGTTGAAGAATGGAGAGACTGGCTACTATGTGCCAGAATTTCTGTAGAGGAGTGGCTTTGAAGTGCAGGGAGACCAAATTCCTTTATAATCCAGATATTCTCAACCTAGACATAGTTTTAGCAGCTCCAGTAGATTGAACTCAGATTGAGCAGAATCTGAGGGAGGGAAGATACTGATTCAGCACTGATTCGGCAGAAGAAAATATTTGCTAATCAAGCAGAATTGTCAACTGCTTCCCCAAAATGTAATGAGATTTATCAGCACCCAAGCATTGAAACGTTGTGTCAAACTGAGTCTAAATAAAGAGTCTTCAAAGTAGGATAAGAACTACGATGTCCACTGAGGTCAAGAAAGCAATAGGAACACATTTCATCTTTTTTTAAAAAGAAAAATTGCTAACATTTAATAGAAGAGTTGAGGAATAGAGAATCCTCCTCTATGTCAGGAGTTGGAGATATCTTGAGGAACCTGTGACAGTTCTATAATACAGAAGAATATAAAGGCACATCTCATTTTATTGTGCTTTGCTTTATTGTGACTTTCTTTCTTCTTCTTCTTTTTTTTTGTTTTTTTCAAATTGAAGGTTTGTGGCAATCTTGCATGGAACAAGTCTATAGGCTCCATTTTTCCAACAGCATGTGCTCACTTCGTGTCTCTGTCACATTTTGCTAATTTTTGCAATATTTCAAACTTTTTCATTTTCATAACATCTGTTATGGTAATCTGTAATCAGTGATTGCTGTTGTTACTATTGTACTTATTTTAGGGTGCCATAAGTATGCCCATATAAGACAGCTAACTTAATTGATAAACATTGTATGTATTCTCCACTCCATCCACTGGCCAGTCTCCCATTTCTCTCCCTCTCCTTGGGCCTCCCTATTCCTTGAGATGCAACAATATTGAAATTAGGCCAATTAATAACCCTATAATGGCCTCTACATGTTCAAGTAAAAGGAAGGGTTGTACATCTCTCACTTTAAAAAACTAGAAATGATTAAGCTTAGTGAAAAAAGGCATGTTGAAAACCAAGATAGGTCAAAAGCTTGGCCTCTTGTGCCACGTTGTGAATGCAAAGGAAAAGTTATTGAAGAAAATTAAAAGTACTACTCCAGTGAACACCTAAATAAAGCGAAACAGCCTTATTACTGATATAAAAAACGTTTTAGTGGTCTGGAAAGAAGATCAAACCAGCCACAGCATTCCTTTAAGCCAAAGCCTAATGTGGAGCAAGGCCCTAACTGTCTTCAGTTCTGTGAAGGCTGAGAGAGGTGGGAAAGCAGTAGAAGACAAGTTGGAAGCTAGCAGAGGTTGGTTCAAGAGGCTGAAGGAAAGAAGCTGTCTCCATAACAAAAGTGCAAGGTGAAGCAGCAAGTGCTAATAGAGAAGCTACAGCAAGTCATCTAGGAGATCTATTATAGCTAATTTTGTTGATGAAGTCTATGCTAAAATACAGTTTTTCAATGAAGACAAAATAGCCTCATTTTGGAAGAAAATGCCATCTAGAACTTTCAGAGATAGAGAGAAGTCAATGCCTGGTTTTAAAGCTTCAAAGACAGGCTGACTCTCTTGTTAGGAGCTATTGGCAGCTGATGACTTTAAGTGGAAGCCAATACTCATTAGCATTCTGAAAATCCTAGGGCTCTTAAGAATTATAGTAAATCTACTCTGCCTGTGCCACGAATGGAATAATGAAGCCTGGGTGACAGCATATCTGCTTACATGGCTTTCTGAATACTTTAAGCTCACTGTTGAGACTTACTTCTCAGAAAAAAAAAGATTCCTTTCAAAATATTACTTCTCAGTGACAATGCACCTGGTCACTCAAAAGTTCTTATGGATATTTACAAGGAGATTAATATTTTCATGACTGCTAACACAACATCCATTCTTCAGCCCATGGAAAAAGGTGTCATTTCAACTTTCAAGTCTTGTTATTTAAGAAACACATTTTGTAAGGCTATAGCTACCATAGATAGTGATTCCTCTGATGGATCTGAGCAAAGTAAATTGAAAACCTTCTGGAAAGGAGTCACCATTCTAGATGCCATTAAGAATATTTGTGAATCATAGGAAGAGGTCAATATTAATAGGAGTTTGGACGAAGCTGATTCCAATTCTCATAGATAACTTTGAGGGGTTCAAGCCTTCAGTGGAGGAAGTATGAGGAAGTAACTGCAGATGTGGTGGAAATAGCAATAGAACTGGAATTCATAGTGGAGCCTGAAAACAAAATTGAATTGCTATAATCTCATGATAAAACTTTCACAAGATGAGTTGCTTCTTACAAATAGCAAAGAAAAGTGGTTTCTTGAGATGGAAACTACTGCTGGTGAAGATGTTGTGAACATTGGTGAAATTAGAACAAAGTATTTAGAATATTACATAAACTTAGTTAATAAAGTAGTGGTAGGGTTTGAGAGAACTGACTCCAATTTTGAAAGAAGTTCTACTGTGAGGAAAATGCTGTCAAACAGCATTGCATGCTACATGGAAATCTTTCATGAAAGAAAGAGTCAACTGATATGGCAAACTTCATTGTCATCTTATTTTAAGAAATTGCCACAGCCACCCCAACCTTCAGCAACCACCATCCTGATCTGTCAGCAGCCATCAACATCAAAGCAAGACCTTCCACCAGCAAAAAGATTACAACTCATTGTGTACTATAAACATAACTTTTATATGCATTGGGAAACCAAAAAATTTGCGTGTCTCAGTTTATTATAGTATTCACTTTATTGTGAACTGAACATACAATATCTCTGAGGTATGCCTGTTTTCATTCATTTCAATACCATTAGAATAGATATTAATAAATAAGAATGGTTTCTTTTTTGGCCAGAAAATTACATGGCGTCTTTAAATACTTATATGGATAATTTTGTAAGCTTAAATAAAGTCTCTAAACAATTTATGGGGTTTTGAATCCATTTGGTACAAAATTCAAAACTACTATATCTTCCAATTATTTTGCAAGAATAAAATAGCTGAAGAACATCAGGGAGGGTAAGAAATTACTGGGCATATTTCAACAAAAGCTTTGGCATAGTTGGTGGATAAAATTAAGTATTAGCACCACCATTTAGTAATCACAGCTAAAGAGGTATTTCTTTTACTGGATCTATGTATCAATATGTGTCTTATTTTCAGTTACAATATTATAATGAATATAAAATTGCAAAATTGTAGATAATAATAAAGCATTTCAGTTGTATTGTTACTATATGAAAATATGTTAAATATATAATACGGTATATGTCATACATGTTAATAAAATTTTAGGGAAAATGTTTTTGTGTCATTCACAAAGTACAATTTATTGGATGCATGCAGTGGCTCGTGCCTGTAATCCCAGCACTTTGGGAGGCCAAGGCAGGAGGATCGCTTTGAGTTTAGGAGTTTGAGGCCAGCCTGGGTGGCATGGCAAAAACTCATTTCTACAAAAAATACAAAAAAATTAGCCCGGCATGGTCATTGACACCTGTGGTCCCAGCTACTTAGGAGGCTGAGCCTGCAGAATCCCTTGAGCCTGCAGGGAGCCAAGATCATGCCACTGCACTCCAGCCTGGGTGAGAGTGAGACCCTGTCCTCCTCCACCAAAAAAAAAAGGGGTGGGGTGGGGAGACCAACTGTGTCAAATGCTGATAGGTCAATGAAGATGAGTGTATCATTGGTGACCTTGATAACAGCAGTTTGATGGAGCATTTGAGGCACGAGCCTGATCAAACGGAATGAGACAGGAAATCAGAGACAGTGTATATAGACAGGTCTACTGAAAAGGTTTGCCACAGAGAAATGCAGCTATACCAAAAGAAGTTTTGTTTTTGGTTTTGAAGAGGGACGTAGAAACATTTCTATATTTTGATAAAAAATGATACAGTAGAGAAGAAAAAAAACTAATGACGAGCAAATAAACCTGAGAATTCCTGGAATGAAAACCTTGAAAAGGCAAAATGGAATGGGATCCACGCAATTAATAAGAGCTTCTAGATTGGAGCAAGAATCATTTACAATAGGCAGAAAAGCAAAATATACAGGATTATGTGTCATAAGACTGGAAACTGCTCCTTGGGCTGCTACAATTCTCTCAGTGAGGTGGAAGGAAAGGTCATCAATGGGGAGGACTGTGGAGGTGTAAGGTCTGAAGAGACAGCATGAAATAGTTGGATGGCTAGACTTCTTTTCCTGTGTTTAAGAGGCATGTGCATTTTATTTTCTGCAAATTCTGCCTTTTTGTATCTTTTACCCATTTTTTAAAATAAAAGGTTGTTGCTGTTTTATTTAGTGGAGCTCCTTATAATTTAAGAAAATTAGCTCTTAGTTTGTGATCTATTTTGTATTTTTCCTAGTTTGTCGTTTGTGTTTTTACTTTATTTATGGCACTTTTTACCAAGCAGAATTTTAAATTTTATATGATTAAATTTATCTATCTTTTCTGTTGTATAGCTTCTCAGTTTTGTTCTATATTTAGAAATGTCTACCTAACCACTATAAAGAATACCCTCATATATTCTTTTGGTGATTTTAAGGCTTCACATTTAATGTGAAAATCTTATATCCAACTGCAATTTATTTTATGTAGAAAGTATAGTTGGAATGTCCCAATATCATTTCTTGACTAATTTATCTTTCTCCACTCATATACAGAGTCACTATTTCATATATTAAATCCCTATGTAGTGGGTTATTTATGTGATTTGAATTCAGTTCTATTAAGTTGCCTGTCTATTTGTATGTCAGTACTGCAGTTTTAATTATTGTTGTTGTTTTGTTTTAATATATTTTAGAGCTAGTCTTCCCTTAGAACTATTATTTTTAGTATTTTCTTGTGTATTTTGCTTATTTTTCTATATAAATTTTAGACTTAGTTTGTCTACTTCCAAAACAAATCCTATTGCTATTTTTATTGCAATCATGTCAACTTTATAGATTTAGAGAAGTTCGCTCTCTTCAAAATGTCAAGTCTTCCTATTCCAAATAAAAATTTCTTAGGTTATACCTTCTCTTGTGGCCACTGGTAGTGTTTAAAAGTTGCCTTTATATAGATATTGCATGATTTTTAATTTCATTCTTACTTGCCTTACCTTGTTTGTTGCTATTTTAAGTAGGATCCTCATTTCTAATCTTTCTTTTTTTTTTTATTTTTTTTATTTTTTGAGACAGAGTCTCTGTCGCCCAGGCTGGAGTGCAGTGGCACAATCTCGGATCACTGCAAGCTCCACCTCCTGGGTTCACGCCATTCTCCTGCGTCAGCCTCCCGAGTAGCTGGGACTGCAGGCGCCCGCCACCACGCCTGGCTAATTTTTTTGTATTTTTTTTTTTAGTAGTGACGGAGCTTCACCGTGTTAGCCAGGATGATCTCGATTTCCTGACCTTGTGATCCGCCCGCCTCGGCCTCCCAAAGTGCTGGGATTACAGGTGTGAGCCACCGCGCCCGGCCTGATCTTTATTTTCACTGGGTTTTGAATAAAGAGGAGAGTGAAAATTTTTAAATCTTGTCACTATCTTGCTTAAAACTCTACACTGGATCCCCAATGTATTTTTAAAAACCTGAACTATTTGCAGTGATCCATAGGCCTGACACTATCTGGACTCTCCCTGTCTCATACCATCTTCTCTTTGCTCATTATACTCCATCCACACTAGCTCCTTTTTGTTTCTTAACACACCAGACCCTTTCTCACCTCTAAGCTTTGCACATGCTGTTCTTTCCTTCCCCCGGTCTTCTCATGGCTAGCTTATTCTCATCCTCCTCAGAGAGGACGTCCCTGACCACTCCATCAAAAATGGCCTCTCCTGGGGTGTTACTATTTTATCATCCTGTTCCTTTCCTTCATTGCACTAAGAATTCCTTAGATCTTTTTAGTTTATGTGTTTACTTGATCACTCTCCATTTTCCCTACTACAAAATACCTGTCTTTTAATTCCATGATATTCTAATAACTACATGCAGAGTGCCTGGCATGTCTCAGGTGCTCAAAAGTATTTAGTGTATTAATGATTTAAAATCAGTGTTTGCTATCACACTTTTGGAGAAGAGGAAACAGAGCAACAACTGGTGCTATACATAAAACTCAATTCTCAGTTGCTACTTTTTGTGTCAGATTCACACAGAGAAAATCCCTGGCTATTGATTTATAATAGAATTATATTTGAAATATGGAATTTTAACAGGAAATGAAAAAACCTTTCCTTCAATTCAAATCATATGTATTGAAAATAAAATGATGACATCAGTAGATCTCTAATATGCCAACTTGCTGATAAAATATATATTAAGTTTAATTGGTCTTAATGTCTCATTTGGAAACTTGTGATTATGATTAAAAAACATTAAAGTGCCATTATAAATAAATTATTAGAGGGTGATTCTAAGTAAACAAATTGTCTAATTAATGTTTATCTTTTTGATGTAGATTAGGCAATACACTAATCATCAAAATATTCCTAGAAACTAGAGAATCATCAATTTGGCAGGCAGTCATTTAAAGTTAGGTTAAAAACAAAATATTATCAAAGTTATTTATTTACATGCTTGAGTGTTCAGTCCAGTAAACATTTCAAAATTTCTCATTTGGTGAGAACAATTTCAAAGCATAGATTTTTTCCATGCTAATAGGAATGAAAGGACATTTATATAATATCAGTAGGCTTGTAAGTCCTAATCCCTGTGTGAAGTTAGTGGGCTCAGACACACTTGGGCACCTGAGGAGTAAAGGACAGAATCACAGAATTGGGCAGAATGGTAATTAGCTAAATACGCCCAGAGAGTGAGGATGTATGGAGCCAAGCAAACTATTCTGAATGATATGTATGCACTATTGAAACCCAGTGTTCACAACCAAAAATGTTATAATCCAGCTCTAATGGCTTCAGTTGCGGGTGCCACGATGAGGAGGGGCACTGTTAAAACTGGAGTGTATTGAGAGGACAGCTCAAAGGTAGAAGGAAGTTGTTAGAGTGGTTAAAACTGAAGAAGCAAATACTCATAGGTATGTGTTAGAAATGTCAAAATATTTGTGGGGCTGCTCTTTGTGGTAAAAAGTGACCAGTAGATGGAAGGATTTTGGGAGGCAGAAAACAAAATTAGAGGGTAGTCAGCTCTTAATTTCTCACTAGAGGTATTAAACAGAAACCATACATTGAGAAAGGCAAGGAAAGGGCTGACATAAAGGATCCAGACAAACTAGATTACCTTGGCAATCACTTCCAAGCTTTGCATTTCTAACTAGTTCATATTTCTGTGCAATAGCTAATTGAGTTCCTGATTTAATGAATGATCTAGTCTGGATAACTTTCAACAACAAAGTTCTCCGTCTTCTGCAGATTTTAACCAGGGTGTAAATTGTTTTGTTTATAAGTTAAAACAAGCAGTTGTCCCTCCTGGCCATATAGTGTTAATTTGTTGACTCAAATTTCCATGAACAAATTTATCTCCAGTATTTTATATATATATATACACACACATATATATACACTTATATATATATACATATATATACACTTATATATATATACATATATATACACTTATATATATACATATATACACTTATATATATACTTATATATATACTTACATATGTATATATACATATGTAAATACTTATATATATACTTGTATATATACTTATATATATATACACACACACACATATATATATATATAACTTCAAGTCTCAAAGACAAAATTGTTCTTATATTAAAAAACAGCAGTAATCCTGAATCGAGAACAATGTCCATGACATTTCTTAAAATTCACCCTTTGGGCTGACTAAGGAGGTACTCACCCTTTTGGTGAGATACTCTTAGGGAGGTACTTAAAAAGAGGTACTTACCCTTTTAACTGACTTGCCCTTTTAAGGAGATACTCACCCTTTTGGCTGACACTATCACAGCAAAGCAGGCGATAATTGTGAGTCCAATCATTATGTAACAAGCTTTCACTCGAGCTTTGTTTCTTGCGGTGTCTATCATTTCTGGCCTAAACGAAGATGTGTATTTTGTTAAATATGTAAAAGTAATATGGTTTTCTGACAGGCATGATAGATAATTTGCCATGTAAACATTCCAAAAAATTCCCTGAATGCAAACTGCATTTGGTGACATTTTCATGTGAAAGACTTTGAAATGCTAGCTAGTTATTTTTACCAATTTCAAATTAACAAGTATTTATTCAGATCTTAAATTAATGTTAGCCATTATGAAACCACTGTATAGAATATTAGTTTCTAATTCCTCAAAATATAACTACTAGAGATGCTAACTTGCCTCTCCATTGTTTTTATTCACTAAGTGGGGTAAAGGAAGAGTTAAAGCATATGTATGTCGATGACTTGCAATTATTTAGCCTCTTTGTAAAGTAGGCTTTGTTTTCCATTTGAACAGTTTTTTTTTAAAACTCATTTTTATCATTTCGTTTTTTTCACTCGCCTCCCAATCTCTTGTCCCTTCACATGCTACCCCCAAAAGACACACTATTATCCAGTTTGTGAGAATGTCTGTTAGAAAAATGTTTCCTTCATGGCTTTTGCAATAATTTTTTTTTAAATGTGATCAAAATCACAATAATTTGCCAAGGAAAAAGATAAAAGAGACCTTCATTTTCATGTTATTATTATACTGAAATTTGATATACTTAAATTCTAGATATTCATTCATAGTTTTATGCATGTTGTCCAAGATTTTAATAATACTACTTACAAAGTAGTAATACAAAAGGCATCATGCCTGTGGGACTTTTACGTTGAAATAAACTTTAACAATTTTCAATGATATGAAGTGGCAGATTATAAATATGCATATTTAAAGAATTTCATTCATTATAATATATTCATTGGTATTCTTTCCTCTCTATGTGAAGTTTAAATAGAGTGTAGTTACATTGAAAAAAAAAATCCAGAAAGACAAAGTTGCATTTTCTCTTAAAAACAGAAAACTTTTTAAATTTTCCACTGGTTAAAAGACTACAGAAAACTACTATCTAGCCTATTTTCTTTAGATTTTAGGCAGAGTGATGTAAGTTTTAAGATGTTAGTTGCAAACAGATCCAATTAGTGAGTATGGAGAAATTATTAGATTATATTTGCTGCTAACTTTTGTTCCAGATGGAACCTAGAAGCTCTGATCTTTTTTACCCAGCCATTTGGCTTTAATCTATTATAACAAATTAGTTTAGCACTGAGAAAAACAAGACAAAGTACAGTTATTATTAAACATAATTAGTGTATGATACAAAAATTATAGGTCACTTGTTCATTATATGTCCATTAAAAGGTAAAAGCTGTTTACATTGTAAGTGTGACACTTAGCTTAACAGGAATATCTCTCTTAAATAGTAATGCTTAAAAAATTATAGAAAAATAATAAAATGAAAAATACTCAAATACTTTTATGTTTCCAATGCAAAACTGCAATGCTTTTTATAGGCATCCTGTTCTTAGTGAAATGCTCCTGTTTATAATACATCTTTTGACTATGATCTTGGGGAAATTAAATTATTTCTGTAAAATGAGTCTGTTCACAAATACAGCTATGTTAAATGCAATACTGGGCATAGGTTTTCTTGACAAACAATATGCAATAATGTTGGTTCTTTACACTCTTGATTACTCGGTTAGGCCACTAGAAATAAAAATTCAAACAAATTGAGGGGGGTGGCTTATTAATTTTAATTTTTTTTTTTTTTTTACTTCTTTGGCATTTATAGTATTAAATTTTCAGGCATCAATTAAAATTTGATAACCAGAGCTTATGATGATAAAGACTTTTCTGAGGCTAACTTTTGCTTTCAGCTAAGTCTGTAGTTTGGAGTCTATAGATCTCGAGGAAAAATAATCTTAGAAAGTGCCTCTGTAGTTGAATAAATACTGAAAACGGATTCAAATGCAGTGTTATTTCAAATTCCATGTCCATTTCTCATTTGGTGACTTGCTCCAATAAAAGAACGAAAATGCTTCAGAATTCATTATTGAGTGTACATTTCCTGCCATGTTCTCCCACCCCACCCGCTAGCTATCTGAGATGCTTTGGTAACTGATAAACTGCAATTGTTTATAAACAATAACATGGCAGGCACCATGTGAAAAACAGAAATATAGGCCCAGTTTCCATTATCCATTCTAATAGGCATTCATTACATTGTACAAATATACAGAATATCTAAAATCCTTCTTTCACGTTATGGTTTTAGTCTTTTATTTTTAAAAGATAAACTTAAAAAGTAGTAGATTGATTTTATTTTTAGTTTCTGTCCCTCTCTTTTTTACCCAATCCCTTGTAAAAATGCTGCGAAGGTTTTTGGGCTTGGCAGAAACAGAAACTTTGGAAAGATTTTTTTACAGGTTACATTTACTTATTATTAGCATTTATTTTACAGGTTACATTATCTTAGAGGGGGAGTTATTAGTTTGAGTTTTATCATCTGTCTTGGTGGGTTTAGCATGCTGAAGAGGCCCACAGTGCTGACACTTCCGCGCGTCCCACCCTGAGTAAACCTGGAGCCTAGAGGGCTGCAGAAACACGTCCGCCAGGCGTCTCCTGCCCCAGAAGAGGAGGCCGCATGGATGCGTCTTTTTTCCAGAGACCCCCCCGCCACAGCCGTCCCGCAAGCCAAGATCAGAGAACCCCTTCCTTCGGTGGGGTAGGGGGACGCCCCCGGCCAAAGCCTGGATTGCGGTCTGGCGTCCCGGCAGCCATCCGGATGCTCGCGAGGACCGTGGCCTGTTTGGCACAAGAGCCCCACTGCCTCCCAGTTCGGAGCTTGCTGGGGACCGGCAATCTGGGCGGTGCTGGAAGTGTCCCCTGAACCTCTGTTTTCACCCACCTTCTGCAATCTCCCTGTAAGCTTAATTGACTCTTGACACACCGCACTGGAGGCGGGGTGTGTGTGTGGGTAAACTCCGTGTGTGGTGGGTGATATTGCGAAGTGTTGGCACTGCGGCCGCTTTCGCTCCTAGGTGGCCGCGGTCGGAAGGTGGGTCACCCCGCAGCCTTGCGGCCGGGGACCGACTCTCCTTCGCGCGGCGGTCGCCACACTTACGGGATCCGAGGCGGGATCTCCTCCATCGATTTGAAACGCCCTGTCCACAGCAGGATTTTCTTGTCGAACTGCGAAGGCCTGCGCTGCGTGGGGACTCGGTGAATCTCCCCTGAAGCGAAAGCAACCCAGACGGACGCGGGAACTGACGCACCGGCACAGAGGATCAGCGCGCCCTCAAGCCGACTCCCGGGCCGGCCCCTCGCTGCCCTCCCGCAACCTCCTCCCTCCCAGGACCTCCCCGTCGGAGCCCTGGCTCACCGTGACCTTGGGGCCCAGAATTGCTGGGGGCCCCGCCGCTGGAGTAGCAGGGGAGACCCCGGGGCGGAAGAGCCGGTGTGGGCCGTCGCGTGGCCTCGAGAGGCGCCCCGGGGCCGCAGCGGACTGTTAGCCCGCGGCCAAGGCGCAGTAGGCTCCCGACCGCCCTGAGCATGCTGCTCGCTTGTCCCGCGCCGCACCCGCACCTCCGGACCCAGCCACAGGCGTTGTCCCCGCAGCTCTCCTCGTCCCGCCCCGGCCTGCCGCGCGCTGGAGAGCCTGGGACGTGCAGCTGGAACCCCTGGCGCTCACACATTCAGCTCGCTATCCCCGTCTCCGCCCCCGGCCAGCGACCCGGGATCAGGGCGTCAAGCCCCGAGGGGCTGGTTCCTCAGGAAGCAGCCTGCCTCTGTTTGAAACAGGCTCACCACCGCCTGAGGCAGTGCGTGTAGCTCCTTTTAAATTCTTTGTATTGAGTAGAAATGTATTTCCGCCAGGCTTTTAGCCTTTGATTCCATCGTTTGTTCCCCAGGAGAATAAATCTAAATCCTCTCTTCCAGGAAGAGACAACAATCCTTCAAGTGCAGGAAACTGAAGACATTTCCCAATTAAGTGTTAAGGGCACTCCACTAACTTCTGGATGAGATTTCTTGAAGTTAGCTCCTCACCTCATCGTCTCCCACCCCCATACCTTTTCTCTTTCCTACGGAAAACAATCTCAATTCCTCCAAGTGTCTTTATCTTTTCTTCTTCTTTTCAGAGACAGTCTCTGGCTCTGTCACTCAGGCTAAAGTGCAGTGGCATGCTGATAGCTCATTGTAACGTCGAACTCCTGGACTCAAGTAGTCCTCCCACCTTAGCCTCCAGAGTAGCTAGGGCTTTGGTCGTGCGCCAGCACGCTCCGCTATTTTTTTTTTTTAAGAGATGGGATCTCACTGTGTTGTCCAGACTGGTCTCCAACTCCTGGCCTCAAGCTATCAGCTGGGCTCTGCCTCCCAAAGCACTGGGATTACACGTATGAGCCGCCATGCCAGCTTCCTACCTCTTCATCTCTTAGCCCACAAACTCTCCACACTCCCTTCAAAATGTGCCTTTCTTCTGTCACATTCCACCATCTCCTCTATGCTAAAAGGTAAAAGAATCTACTATTTTCAGGCATTAAATGGTAACAGGGATTCAGATTCAATGATTGCAGAGAAGGGTTGTACAAGCAATTTACTTATCTTGTTCCACAGACAACAGACCTCCTGCCAAGTCAAAGTGCTCATCAGCCCAGCACCAGGCCGAGCTCACCCTCCTCTGCTATTACTGCCTGTGAGTTTCCCTCCTTATCTAGACACTGCTTTGCACTTGTTGGATTTCTAGATATTTTGCTTCCTAACTAGACTGTCAGGCTCTTGAAGGCTATAACTTTTCTGTAACTGCCAGCTCAGTTTTTTTTTCTTTTTACATAACAGTGTTAAACAAAAAAAGAGGGGTTAATAGCTCTGTGAAGACATACATTTAGAGGAGCACTTGCAGAAGGAACATGGGCTTTGCCTTCACACCTAGGTTTAAATCCCGGATTTGTGACTTAAAAGTTGCACAATCATGAGCAGTAAATCATTTAAGTTATAAGTCTTGGTCTCTTTTGTAAAACCAGAATTCCTATCTTTTAGGTTTATTCATGCAATGACTACCAGTAACCAGCTATGTGCCAGCTACCTCTCAGAGCTGGGGATGGAGCAGTGATGACATCAGGTGAAGATGAAGAAAAATAAAACAAGGTGAAAAAGAATAAGCAGGAGTAGAGTGAGAAGATATTTAGAAACCATGGTTAGCAATGTCCTTCTAAATGTGCCTGGTGTGTAATAATACTTCAGAAGACAATGATTTCTTTCCCCGTCACATTCTTTAGTCCCAAAACACAAGGGCATTTTAATTTATGAAATCTCCTGTGGGGAACTAGGAGCTCCCTGACCTTCAGGAGTTGTGATTATATTCCCAAGATATAGCTGAAAAATTGGCACTTAGTAGATATTTAATAAGTATTTGTTAAATAAATAAATAGATGAATACAAGTCTTCGAAAACAGAATAGTCTGCACCTAGGCTAGTTTACGAAAAGACTGAGATGCTTGAGGACACTCTATGTCCTTTTAAACTTCATACTTTCAGTGTCTATCATGTTGCTTACCACATAGCGGTCTCCAAATAAGTGTTTATAAAACTCAACTGAATGAATTCCTGCCTGAGAAAGTATGTTGCCATAGCTAATATTGCTCCAGCATTATGCTACTTGAAGATTCTTGCATTATTTAGATGTGGTTTTTTCTATTAGTATTTTATTTGTCTTCACATCACTGAGAGGGAGTATCCATAGAGCTAGAGAAAGCCATCACTGAGAAACAACCAATCGTTAATAATTCACTAAGAAATATTAAACAAGGGAAATAAGTTTATTTCCCTGGAGGGAATCAAATGTCATACATATACACAGGATTTTCTATTTCGAGCTTCTCCAGTATTGCAGAACTACAGGTCAACAGAATAAGCTCAAGTCATGAGAGAAAGAACAATTTGCTGTTCTCTATCCCTGATGGGATTAAAATATCACTATTTGGCAGTAGTCTACATAAATAAATTACTTACAGCTGCATTAGAGATTTTTTTCAGTTCTATAATTAGAACAAGTCAAAAAAATTTGAATAAACTTTTAATAGAATAATACAGTAATTATATTCCTTTATTTCTTTTTCTAATGAGGACAGCACATTTTTATTTTATTTATTTAATTTTTTGAGACAGAGTTTCCCTCTGTTGCCCAGGCTGGAGTGCAGTGGTGCGATCTCGGCTCACTGCAACCTCTGCCTCCTGGGTTCAAGTGATTCTCCTGCCTAAGCCTACCAAGTAATGGGATTACAGGTGCCTGCCACCACACCCAGCTAATTTTTGTAGTTTTTTAGTAGAGACGGGGTTTCACCATGTTGGCCAGGCCGGTCTGGAACTCCTGACCTCAGGCGATCTGCCTGCCTATGCCTCCCAAAGTGCTGGGGTTACAGGCGTGAGCCACCACGCCTAGCCAGCACATTTATTCACTGAACAAATATTGACTGAGTGCTTCCTATGTGCTGGATACTGTTTTATTTCTGAGATTATAGCAGGTAACCAAACAAAAATCTCTGTTCATTACAGAGCTTATTAATCCATGCAGTTTTCGTTTACTCACTGTGTTCTATGTTATTTTTCATTTCAAAGATTCATGTAATTTGCAGTTTGTTTGAACATATGATTGTCAGTATTTTTCCTTCAAGCCTTGTTTTTGATTAGAATGGCTCACATTTTCCTTTTCTATAGCTAATTTAGTTACTTAAGATACACTGTTATAACTAGGACTAGATTTTAAATAAAGTAATTCCATAAACACTGCAGAGGGTAGGTAATTTTTTTTTCTTAGTTGGAAGCTGTGTGCTTCTTGCTGGACTAAAGCAGAGGATGCAAAGATAGAGCTGCAGAGCTGCCCCCGAGGAGCTCTCAGTCTGGCTGAGATGAGGTTCCCTCATCAGGAAATGACCCGCTCCCAAAGGAAGGCCTGAGTGGGACCTTAACTAACTTGTTTTTCAATCCCCTGCTAGTCTTTCTGTAAGGAAAGTGCTAAAGTGACAGTTTAGACTCAGCTCACAGGGGTTTCCAGTGCTTGGGGTAACCTTATTAAGTGGGTGGTCCAAATGAGGGCCTGATTATTCATTAGGCACTAAGCATACGCTTAGGACACCGGCAACAGAAAGGGCACCGAAAACATGAGGGAGTGTTTTGAAATTATTCTGAAATTTGGAATTAAAACAACAACAACAACAAAAAAACAAAAAACAAACAAAATCCTCACGGGAGCACCAGAAATTTGTAAAATGTCCTCACACTTGTTTTCTAAATATGTATTTACATATGGGTTGATGAAGGCCATAACATTTTCAGCACTGAGGATGCCAAAGGTCTTAATTTGGCCTGGGTTCTTAGGGTCAGAGCTGATGATAACATCAAAACTTGTTCTGGTTGTAATCTTTTTTTTAAAAAAACAAACCATAAATCAAATCATCTGTTTATCCTGGCAAAACATTCCAGTGGTTCCAAGCACATTGTGCTTAGAATAAAATGGAAACCCTTTACCAGGGTCTACAGGGCCCTGTATGATCTGGACCTGCCTACCTCTCCAAGCTCAACTCCAGCCACTGTCTCTTTTCTATATGGTCCAGTCACATGCATCTCCTTTGACTTTCTCAAATAGGGAAAGCTTGCTCTCATGTCAGGGTCTTTGCATTGCCTTTCAGCTCACATGCTCACCTCTTCCTCACTTATTTTTATTTTTTATTTTTTGAGACAGAGTCTCTCTCTGTCGCCCAGACTGGAGTGCAGTGGCGCAGTCTGGGCTCACTGCAACCTCTGCCTCCTGGGTTCAAGCAATTCTCCTGCGTCAGCGTTCTGAGCAGCTGGGGCTACAGATGCGCGCCACCATGCCCAGCTAAGTTTTGCATTTTTAGTAGAGACGAAGTTTCACTATGTTGGCCAGGATGGTCTAAATCTCTTGATCTCGTGATCCGCCTGCCTCGGCCTCCCAAAGTGCTGGGATTACAGGCGTGAGCCACCACGCCCGGCCATCTTCCTCATTTTTTAGGTCTCAGTATAGCTGTCACCACCTCCTAGAGGCCTTTCCTGTCCAACCTAGCAAAAGTTGCCCTACCCCTCCTCCCACCCTCTATTTCATTACCTTGTTTTCTCCTTGGCAATTGCCATTCTCTGTGTGTTTGCATACATGCTTTGTCTCGGAATGCAGTCTCCATGACTAGGGAAACCCTGATGGTCTTGGGGCATCACTATATGATGGTCAGGATATAGCACAGTACCTAGCACATTTGCAGATTCTCAAATATGTATTGGATAAAGGAATGGATGGATGACAGATATTGCCTGATCTCATTCCAACAAAGCTCTCAAAAAAGAAGCATATTTTTAACTGTGTCTGTTTTTGTCTTTTCCTGTTTATACCTCAGCCCTTGGTGGTCTGGCTCTTTACCCTATAGTTCTGCTCAAAATGAGATATCAAGGAAGATCAGTGAGCTCTACTTACAGGTCTTCATGTTACTCCTCTTGATTCCCAGTTTTATTTTTGTAGTTCAGTCTTTTATTACCTCTCAACTATCCTATTATAATGACCTCCAAAGTATTTTCCCCAGTTCTGGTTAATTCTTTCAACAATCCTTCCTTTGCATAGCCTGCAGAGAGCTTTCTAAAACATGGTTGTAATCATGCAAAACTTTCATGGTGCCAAGCTCTTCCATATTCTTTTTCTAACCCTAGCTCTCAAATCTCTATCCACAGAATACAAAAGCAGCCCTGAGGCCAGGCATAGGGGCTTACACCTATAATCCCATCACTTTGAGAGGCTGAGGCAGGAGGACTGCTTGAGCCCAGGAGTTCCAGACCAGCCTAGGCAATATAATGAGACCTCGTCTCTACACAAAATTAAAAAATAAGCCGGGCATGGTGGTGCATGCCTGTAGTCCCAGCTACTCAGGAGGCTGAGGTGGGAGGATTGCTTGGGCCTGGGAGGTAGAGGTTGCAGTGAGCCAAGATCGCACCACTCCGCTCTAGCCTGGGTGACAGAGTGAGACCCTGTCTCAACAAAACAAAACAAAACAAAACAAAACAAAACAAAACAAAACAAACAAAACAATACAAAACAGAAAAAACAGCCCTGAAAAAAATCACAATGATTCTGGGAGGATTCTTCCAAAGTCTTCTGCTTTGATACTTTGCATGGTCTGATTCAAATTCTCTGTCCTTGTTATATCCCTAGACACAAAATGTCACTAACCACAGGAAGGTAGGTGACATTTAATTACTCTGTGGTACTAATAGTGATGTACAGCAGCTATCAACTAACATAACGATTTAGTTCTGGCTTGGAGGGTTGGGGTAAAAATTGTATGTGTGACCAGTGCTCATTAGGGATGACTGAGTTGGTCGAGTTGCTTTTTGTCCCATTGTTTTAGTCTGAGAAATACATTCAGGAGAAAGGAGGTTTGATTAACTACTCCTGCAGATAAGAACTATTCAAAGCCTTTCATATTTTCAATAATACAAAGCTTTTGCTTTAGAAGTTGCAAATCTGAAATGCATGCACATTCGAACGGTTTATTCACTGCCCCTCCAGGACAGCAAAAAAGCATGTGTCCATTTGCAAGGGCTATGTCACTCACATTCTTTAGTGGAAAGCTTATGTTTGTCTAGTTATGTAGTCTAGTTCAGTAGCTATCAAGACTGTCTTATATATGTTAGATTGTGTGCAATTGCCTAATCACTTTATGGTGAAGCAGCCTCTGGCCCCCATGATTAATTTCAAACTCTTAAGCTCTGAGTAACAATTTTGCATGACAAAGTTAGCATTTTATCATTCCAAGAAATTGAATCTGCTACAGGCTTTCCATCCTTAATCCACAATAATGACTACATGGTTCAAATCTGCATGCTTGGATAGAATTTTCTTTTTCTTTTTCTTTTTTTTTTGAGATGGAGTCTTGCTCTTGTTGCCCAGGCTGGAGTGCAGTGGCACGATCTCGGCTCACTGCAACCTCCACCTCCCAGGTTCAAGCGATTCTCCTGCTTCAGCCTCCCAAGTAGCTGGGATTACAGGCATCTGCCACCACACCTGGCTAATTTGTTTTTTTTTTTTTTTTTAGTAGAGACGGGGTTTCTCCATGTTGATCAGGCTGGTCTTGAACTCCCGACCTCAGGTGATCTGCCTGCCTTAGCCTCCCAAAGTGCTGGGATTACAGGCGTGAGCCACCGCACCCGGCCTGCATAGAATTTTCTGATGACTTGCTAGTGCTTCTCCAGCTCCTCATCCTATACTACCCCCTCATAAACATACATGTAAATGGTCTTGCAAAATTAATCACACTCATAATAGATATACAATGTAATTTCCTACCTAAGTAGTTACAGTAAAAGAAGGTTGTTCTCTCATAATCACCACGAATGATGCCACCTCAGATTACCTTAAGACAACTACCTTTTGTCCTACATGCATTGGTACAATTCCTCTTTAACTACTCTAAGCCACTTGTCTCTCTCTTGGATTATATGGCCATGTTCTCTTCGAAATTGGAAACCAACATATTTGAACATTCTGCCTATTCAGGGATAAAAATCAACTCATCAAAATAATTTTTTTTCCTGTTCCAAACTTTTTACTTGAGACTACTCTTACTGATTTCCAATTTGCAGTGTAAGCTTTTTTTTGCATATTTCTTACTATACCACCATCTACAAATACTAACAATAATTTATCATCATGATAACTAAAATTTACCATAAAATTTGTTAAAAATAATTGGCAAGGAACTGTTACCAAAAATCATTTAATTATCAGTGCTCTCTAACAAGACCTCTGTGTTGGGTTAAAGTACCAAAATTTAGGGAAGTTTTGCAAAATTGAAACTGGATAACCTAAGGTACAGAATGCTTTAGGAATTAAAAATCAGTGATTATATTTTGCTCATTCCTTTTCTTCTTTCATTCAACTGCAAAATGTCAAACATTTACTCTCAGAGGTCTAGCACTGTACATATCTAGCCAAAATCTATCTATACTATGCTATCCAAAAATCAAACCTTAAAAATCAAAACAGCTGCCTGCTTGAGTATATACTTAATTGTTTTTGGAATGTCAGTGTCTACTTTGACTAAATAATAACTCTAAAGAGAAATAATTTATGGCACCTACAGAGTGAGATGTATTAACTCAATAATAAAGCTCTGTTAAAATCATGCAAAAAATTTTGATGGTGATGGAAACTCATGTACTTCAGCATCTTTACTTCTATTACTACCATTATGTTCTGAGTTTGAAGTGTTTCCAACTTTTTTCTAATAGTCATCTAAAATCTTCAAAGCTAGTTCCTAAAAAGCTGGACTGCTCTAAGAGACTCTTTAAATAAGTGCTTGAAGCACTTGCTAGTTGTGTAAGTGCTTTATTTAAAAATTGAATTGTAAGGTCACTTTTATATATGCTATCATAATTGCTTTTATAAAATAAATTTAGCTACATATAAGTGAAAAATGTCCTGCCTCATATAGTAATTGGTTGCATTAAGTACAAGATGAATCTCTATCACAATGTATAAATGCACAAAAATGTACAAAGAGTACACAAAGGAGAAAAACATAAAATTTTAGGGAAAGACTAAAATATAAATTACATAATAAAATACATTAAAAATGTTAAAGTCAGTATTAGTCACTAAATACATACTATGGCTATTATAATAATTGTAGAATATCAGGCTGTGTGAGGAGGCTCAATAAATGACACCTCTGTTTCCTGCCAATTTTAAAGCAGTTGAGATATGAAAGAATAGTCTGCTAATAGGAAAGCAAAGTTTACCTTTATTATTCATAAAGTTGATTGGAAGATATGGCATCTGCAGGCAAGTACTTCCTTCCTAGTACTGAGCCCTAGAATGAAATTGACTGACTCATCAAGTCCTAGACTACCTGGACCTGGCAGACCCCCAACCATGCCAGAGTCTACTTTATGAAATGAATGGCATAAGGAATAGACCAGAATGTGTCCTTCCTCTTTGCAGGCAGCAAGATTCATAGAAGGGGCTGGGCCAAGTAGGTTCAGTTTTGTTTTCTTCCCTCAACCTCAGCAATCACTAGGAGGCTTCCCTGGGGTGAGATCACAATGTTCTAACATTGTTTTCATTACTCAACAAATGTTTCTAACAAATGTTTTCATTATTCAACAATGTCTATGATATGTATCTATATTACTACTGTTGCACTAATACATTCATTTTACATGCTCTGTAGTCTCCTATATTTTAATATATTGCTTGCCTATTCTGTTTTCCAATTTTTTACTATTGTAAAAGATGTTTCAATGAGTGTTCTTGACAAATCTCATTGGGTACCTGTGCAATAGTTTGTTTTGGGGTATTTACCTAGAAGTGGAATTTCTGAATGGAAGTGAATAAAAATATTGTATTCATTATAGATGAAAAGTGGAACTTGATAGAGCACAATAATAAAGTAACTTTATTCTCTTAACTCCCCTGCAACTAATCCTCATGTTATTCCTTAAAGTCCATCCTGTGGACTATTTGTTCTCTGCCGCTTGGATGAAATATTTTGCAGGTTTTAAACATTTTAGTACTTTTAGAATCCATTAGTCATTTTTAGTGATAGGAACAATCTTCATTAACCCTGCCTACACACAAATGGGGAAAAAAGAATAATCTCCATTTTTAGAAATTAAATGTCTAAAACAGTGTAATACTAGATATTATGAAGCTTATTTATTTAAATTAAAATATTTATTCTTTTTACCTTTCTAAAAATTTATTTTTAAAAAAATTTTTAATTTACTTTTTTATTTTTATCATACTTTAAGTTTTAGGGTACAGGTGCACAAAGTGCAGGTTTGTTGCGTATGTATACATGTGCCATGTTGGTGTGCTGCACCCATTCACTCTTCATTTAACACTAGGTATATCTCCTAATGCTATCCCTCCCCCCTCCCCCCACCACATAACAGGCCCCAGTGTGTCATGTTCCCCTTCCTGTGTCCATGTGTTCTCATTGTTCAATTCCCACCTATGAGTGAGAACATGCGGTGTTTGGTTTTTTGTCCTTGCGATAATTTGCAGAGAATGATGGTTTCCAGCTTCATCCATGGTGTATATGTGCCACATTTTCTTAATCCAGTCTATCACTGATGGGCATTTGTGTTGGTTCCAAGTCTTTGCTATTGTGAATAGTGCCACAATAAACATACGTGTGCATGTGTCTTTATAGCAGCATGATTTATATTCCTTTGGGTATATACCCAGTAATGGGATGGCTGGGTCAAATGGTATTTCTAGTTCTAGATCCCTAAGGAATCGCCACACTGTCTTCCACAATGCTTGAACTAGTTTGCAGTCCCACCAACAGTGTAAAAGTGTTCCTATTTCTCCACATCCTCTCCAGCACCTGTTGTTTCCTGACTTTTTAATGATTGACATTCTGACTGGTGTGAGATGGTATCTCATTGTGGTTTTTATTTGCATTTCTCTGATGGCCAGTGATGATGAGCATTTTTTTCATGTGTCTTTTGGCTGCATAAACGTCTTCTTTTGAGAAGTGTCTGTTCACATCCTCCGCCCACTTTGTGATGGGGTTGTTTTTTTCTTGTAAATTTGTTTGAATTCATTGTAGATTCTGGATACTAGCCCTTTGTCAGATGAGTAGATTGCAAAAATTTTCTCCCATTCTGTAGGTTGCCTGTTCACTCTGATGGTAGTTTCTTTTGCTGTGCAGAAGCTCTTCAGTTTAATTAGATCCTATTTGTCAATTTTGGCTTTTGTTGCCATTGCTTTTGGTGTTTTAGACATGAAGTCCTTGCCCATGCCTATGTCTTGAATGGTATTGCCTAGGTTTTCTTCTAGGGTTTTTATGGTTTTAGGTCTAACATGTAAGTCTTTAATCCATCTTGAATTAATATTTGTATAAGGTGTAAGGAAGGGATCCAGTTTCAGCTTTCTACATATGGCTAGCCAGTTTTCCCAGCACCATTTATTAAATAGGGAATCCTTTCCCCATTTCTCGTTTTTGTCAGGTTTGTCAAAGATCAGACAGTTGTAGATATGTGGCATTATTTCTGATGGCTCTGCTCTGTTCCATTGGTCTATATCTCTGTTTTGGTAGCAGTACCATGCTGTTTTGGTTACTGTAGCCTTGTAGTATAGTTTGAAGTCAGGTAGCATGATGCCTCCAGCTTTGTTCTTTTGGCTTAGGATTTACTTGGCAATGCAGGCTCTTTTTTGGTTCCATATGAACTTTAAAGTAGTT
Source organism: Pan paniscus (assembly GCF_029289425.2). NCBI lineage: Eukaryota > Metazoa > Chordata > Mammalia > Primates > Hominidae > Pan > Pan paniscus. The sequence continues at coordinate 136,790,036 of NC_073254.2, forward strand.
TTTTCCAATTCTGTGAAGAAAGTCATTGGTAGCTTGATGAGGATGGAATTGAATCTAAAAATTGGGCAGTATGGCCATTTTCACGATATTGATTCTTCCTACCCATGAGCATGGAATGTTCTTCCATTTGCTTGTATCCTCTTTTATTTCACTGAGCAGTGGTTTGTAGTTCTCCTTGAAGAGGTCCTTCACATCCCTTGTAAGTTGGATTCCTAAGTATTTTATTCTCTTTGAAGCAATTGTGAATGGGAGCTCACTCATGATTTGGCTCTCTGTTAGTCTGTTATTGTTGTATAAGAGTGCTTGTGATTTTTGCACATTGATTTTGTATCCTGAGACTTTGCTGAAGTTGCTTATCAGCTTAAGGTGATTTTGGGCTGAGACAATGGGGTTTTCTTGATATACAATCATATCATCTGCAAACAGGGACAATTTGACTTCCTCTTTTCCTAATTGAATACCCTTTATTTCCTTCTTCTACCTGATTGCCCTGGCCAGAACTTCCAACACTATGTTGAATAGGAGTGGTGAGAGAGGGCATCCCTGTCTTGTGCCAGTTTTCAAAGGGAATGCTTCCAGTTTTTGCCCATTCAGTATGATATTGGCTGTGGGTTTGTCATAGATAGCTCTTATTATTTTGAGATACGTCCCATCAATGCCTAATTTATTGAGAGTTTTTAGCCTGAAGGTTGTTGAATTTTGTCAAAAGCTTTTTCTGCATTTATTGAGATAATCATGTGGTTTTTGTCTTTGGTTCTGTTTATATGCTGGATTACTTTTATTGATTTGTGTATGTTGAACCAGCCTTGCATCCCAGGGATGAAGCCCACTTGATCATGGTGGATAAGCTTTTTGATGTGCTGCTGGATTTGGTTTGCCAGTATTTTATTGAGGATTTTTGCATCGATGTTCATCAGGGATATTGGTCTAAAATTCTCTTTTTTGGTTGTGTCTCTGCCAGGCTTTGGTATCAGGATGATGCTGGCCTCATAAAATGAGTTAGGGAGGATTCCCTCTTTTTCTATTGATTGGAATACTTTCAGAAGAAATGGTACCAGCTCCTCCTTGTACCTCTGGTAGAATTCGGCTGTGAATCCATCTGGTCCTGGATAAAAAATTTATTTCAATAGTTTTTGGGAAACAGGTGGTTTTTTGGTTACATGGAAAAGTTTTTTAGTCGTGATTTCTGAGATTTTTGGTGCACCCATCACCCAAGCAGTGTACGCTGTACCAAATGTGTAGTCTTTTATCCATCACCTCCACCCAGTCTTCCCCCTGAGTTTCCAAAGTCCATTATATCGTTCTCATGTCTTTGTGTCCATATATATATATATATGACATTTTCTTTATTCAATTGTTTGTTGATGGGCGTTTAGGCCGGTTCCATATTTTTGCAGCTGCCAATTGTTCTGCTATAAACATGTATGTGCAAGTATCTTTTCCATATAATGACTTCTTTTCCTCTGGGTAGATACCCAGTAGTGGGATTGCTGGATCAAATGGTAGTTCTACTTTTAGTTCTTTAAGGAATCTCCATACTGTTTTCCATTGTGGTTGTACTAGTTTACAATCTCACCAGTAGTGTAAAGTGTTCCCTTTTCACCATATCCATGCCAACATTTATTATTTTTTGATTTTTTAAATTATGGCCATTCTTGCAGGAGTAAGGTGGTATCTCATTGTGGTTTTAATTTGCATTTCCCTGACAGCTAGTGATGTTGAGCATTTTTTCATATATTTGTTGGCCATTTGTATGTCTTCTTTTGAGACTTGTCTATTGAAGTCCTTTGCCCACTTTTTGTTGAGATTTTTTTTTTCTGCTTGATTTGTTAGACAAGTCAGACACCAGGGTTTGATTTAGCTCTGAAGCTCTAGCGTTTCACATAATTTCCTTCCATGAAGGCCATAGCTATGATCAGCATGGAGCACCTGAGGCTTTGCTCCAGGAAACTAACTTTATATGATGCATACATTTCTAATGAAGAGTTTTAAAGACTGTGAAATTGTAATTTTTATTTCATTTATATGTTGAAAATGCAAGTATATCTTTAGCAGCAAAGAAACACTTGAATTTAGTGCTGAGTACAAAGAGTTAAGCGGGGAAAATCAGATGATGTTTTTATTTAGTGTTTATTGTAACCACCAGTGAGCCAGGACACACACACATTATGAAAGATATTTGAAATGCTGAAATAATTTTTCTTGTTGCTTGTACCAAGGGTTGAATATTGTAACACTGGAAAATGTTTAATGAATGAATAAATAGTGAAAAAGTTAAAAAATATTTAATGATGATTTTTTTTTTTTTGAGTTGGAGTCTTGCTCTGTCGCCCAGGCTGGAGTGCAGTGGTGCAATCTCTGCTCACTGCAAGCTCTGCCTCCTGGGTTCATGCCATTCTCCTGCCTCAACCTCCAGAGTAGCTGGGACTACAGGCGCCTGCCACCACGCCCGGCTATTTTTTTTTTTTTTTTTGTATTTTTAGTAGAGACGGGTTTTCATGGCTTTAGCCAGGATGATCTCTATCTCCTGACCTCGTGATCTGCCCGCCTCGGCCTCCCAAAGTGTTGGGATTACAGGCGCGAGCCACCGCGCCCGGCAATGATGATTTTATTCATATGCATTATAATTAGAATATTTGGAAGAAAGGACAATTTTTTTTTTTTTTTTTTTTTGAGACAGGGTCTTGTTCTGTCTTCCAGGCTGGAGGGCAGTGGTGCAATTTCAGCTCACTGCAACCTCCGCCTCTCAGGCTCAAGGGATTATCCTGCCTCAGCCTACCGAGTAGCTGGGAATACAGGAGCGCTAATTTTTGTATTTTTAGTAGAGACGGGGTTTCAGCATGTTGGCCAGGCTGGTTAAAGGACAATTTTTTTTTTTTAATAACCACTTTTCCCTAAGGAAGCAATATGTATGAAAGCTCGGAATGAGGGATTATTGACTTGCCAATTAAAAGTTGTATTTTTTTTTTCTGATAATCAATTTAAAGCCAAATTCTTCTCTTCTAAACCATGTCTTAATTACTTATGCCCACTATTTTTTTTTTTTTTTTTTTTTTTTTGAGACGGAGTTGCGCTCTTGTTGCCCAAGCTGGAGTGCAATGGCGTGATCTCGGCTCACTGCAACCTCTGCCTCCCGGGTTCAAGCGATTCTCCTGCCTCAGCCTCCAGAGTAGCTAGTACTACAGAGACCCGCCACCGCGCCCGGCTGATTTTTGTAGTTTTAGTAGAGATGGGGTTTCGCCACTTTGGGCAGGCTGGTCTCGAACTCCTGACCTCTGGTGATCCACCCGCCTCGGCCTCCCAAAGTGCTGCGATTCCCAAAGTGCTGTGATTCCCAAAGTGCTGCGCCCGGCCGTAAAATATATTTTTTAGTTTTGTCGCCTGTATTCCTCACTGTTGTGATAAACGGAAACATCGATATTAGTGTTTATCACGAAATTGTTCTACAAATATTCCATGAGGGTCTTAGTTCCAGTTACACTATTCTGTCTATAAATAAAAAGTAAAAATGTAATTGCCACAAGGTGGCAGCAGTATCTTCAAACTGTTCTACAAATAACCGAAGAATGGGGAATTTTCTAAGTTCCTAGAGTCGTCCTCCCACTGCCCTCAACTATCTCACAGTCTGTATTCTGTAGCTCAAATATATATATTTTTCTTTCTGTCCTTTTTCTTTATCTTTTGGTTGTTAAAAAGCCTAAATATGGGCTATTCTCAAGCGTCAGAAGGAAAAGTGAGGCAATTAGAGCCATTTTGCCTATGTCTGACATGCCTGGAATCCAATTAAGAGTTTAAAGTCACTCACACAAAAGTTAATCTAATAACATTCTACGATAGTCTTTTCACTAAAAATATACATGGTTTCAGGCATGTGTTTTTTCATGATTTTTCTCAGCCTCCAGACAATGGCAACTGGCATTTCATGTATTAGAAAGTGATTGTGCTTTTAGGACATCCAGTTCACATTTATTACGTTTCTAGTGTAATTAGTGGCAATACAGCTGTAAGTTGACCAGGAACATCTTATTCTTGTCTTATGTGCATTTCAATAGACCCTATTAGGTTTGAAAATATATATTGTTAAATAACATTATAGGTAATATAAAATTATCTCATATTCCCACATTCTGAACACAAACTATTTTCTATTTCTCTATGCTTCTTTAGAATCTTTATCCACATTTATACAGAGTTCTGTTTTCCCTCTTTATCCCACATATAATCATTCCTAATAGAGAGTTCTAGAACACCCATAGCATTTTAAAATTTTCACTTATTATTTCATAAACATTTCAATTTTGTAGCATAATCTTTATCTTTGTATATGGCGTCTTAATATTGAGTTATAAAGTTTATTTTATTTCTTTGGTGGACACTTAGGTTGTTTTTTATTTTATGTGTTGCAATTAATTACAGTATGGATGATGTTCTGGGTGGGTTTGAGTTCAGATATTTTGTTTAATTCTGACTATAAATACTCTAATATTTGTCAAAGCATGTGTCCTGAATTTGATTTGGATTCCCAACACCTGTAAAGAACTATGTAAATGTCTGTGTGTGTGTGTGTGTGAATGCCAACAATTTTACTCTAGGATATTGACTTAAGGAAATAGTTCAAAAGAAAAAATCTGAGTAATATAATGTTTCTTTGTACTTTAAATTCTGGGAATATCAGCATCTGTTTATTTTGTATAACTAATGCTTTCCTTTTTTTTTTTCTTTCGGCATTTCTTTTTTCTTCTTCTTCTTCTTTTTTTTTTTAAATAGGGTTTCCTTCTGTCACCCAAACTGGAGTGCAGTGGCGTGATCTTGGCTCACTGCAACCTTCGCCTCCTGGCTTAAGTGATCCTCCCACCTCAGACTCCAGAGTAGTTGGACCACAGTTGTGTGCCATCACACCTCGCTAATTTTTTTGTGCTTTTTGGTAGAGGCTAGGCTGGTCTCGAACTCCTGACCTCAGCTGATCCACCCACATCAGCCTCCCAAAGTGTTGGGTTTATAGGCGTAAGCCACCACACCCAGTGTTCTTTTAGGATTTCTATTTCCAAATAATTGACATGGTGTTGATTTGGTGTATAAATTTTAGATCTAAATCAATTTGTTCCATATTGTAGTATAAATGCCCCTTTCTATTTATTAAGTAATGTTCATTTCCTGAAATCATGTGATTCTTATTTTGTCAGACATTTAGATATAAAACATAAATGAATTTATTTGGGTTTTAAAAATCCCATTTTATTTATATTTATTTTTGTATCAATATGCATCATCTAATTATTGTTACTTTATCTGGAGAGACTTGTGCTTCCTGACATTTCTTCCACCTTTATTATTTTTTAGAATATTCCTTAGCATGTATTTTTCTATTTTCATTATATAAATCATTTTTTAAAAATGATTTTCATTGTGATCACACTAAATCAGTAAATGGACAGGTTAAGAAATGACATTTTATTTACATTTTTATTCTGAAATAAAACATGTTCATTGTAATGAAAATTGAAATAAAAATGAAATTAGAAAGAGAAAATCTACTCAATCTTTCACTCTTTCTTTTTTTTTTGAGATGAAGTCTCGCTCTTGTCCCCCAGGCTGGAGTGCAATGGCGCAATCTCGGCTCACTGCAACCTCTGCCTCCCTGGTTCAAGCGATTATCCTGCCTCAGCCTCCCTAGTAGCTGGGATTACAGGCACATGCCACCATGCCCGGCTAATTTTGTTTGTATTTTTAGTAGAGATGGGGGTCTCACCATGTTGGGCAGGCTGGTCTCAAACTCCTGACCTCAGGTAATCCACCCATCTTGGCTTCCCAAAGTGCTGGGATTACAGGCCTGAGCCACCACACCCCGCCAATCATTCACTCTTTAAGGGAAACCAGTATTATCAGTTAGATACATGTCTTTCCACTCTTTACATATATCATACATGTGAAAACTTTGCTATTCTGTGACTGATTTCCTTCATTCACAATCCATGGTGGGGTCTTTTAATATCTATTCATATAAGCTTACCTCACTTTTTAAAATGGCTGAGCAGTCTTTCAATAAAATGTATCATAGCTTATATAATTGATTCTTTATAGATATTTAAGTTGTTTGAAATTTTTGAAATCTTATATTAAGAATTATTGCAAAAAATCTCCTGTAAATAAATATATCTTTGTGTAGTTGAGAATTTGTTTCTGAGGTCTAAATTTCTAAGAGTGGATTTGCTAAATCAGAGACTATGTTTTTTACTATTTTTTATTTAATTTATTTATTTATGTATGTACAAGGTCTTGCTCTGTTGTCCAGGCTGGAGTACGGTGACGTGATCATGGTTCACTGCAGTCTCCTACGCCTGGCTCCAGCCATCCTCTTGCCTCAGCCTCCTGAGTTACTAGGACTACATGGCATGCACTAGACTAATTTTTTAATTCATTTGTAGAGATAAGGTCTTGCTATGTTTCCTAGGCTGGTCTCAAGCTCCTAGATTCGAGTGATCCTCCCACCTCAGCCTCCCAAGGCACTGGGATTACAGGCATGAGCTCAGCCTATATTTTTGTTTAATTGTGATAGATATTAGCAAATCTAGATATCTGGAGACAAATTGGTTTCCAAAAATTGTTCTGAATTATCTTTTCATTGATAGTACATAACAATTCCTATTTCCAAACTAGTAAATTTAACATACTTTGAAGGTCTAAGAATATCTGTGTCTTTACTGTTGGGTAAACACTCTGCAAAACCTATCCTTTCCTCGTGTTCCATATCTTGTTTTGATTGATTCATGGAAAAAGAGGTTTATGATTCTAACCTGATCGGTTGACTTGGATGCCTGTAAAATTATGTAATCTCTCTCTGTTTCCCTCTTTTTCTCTCTTTCTTTCAAGTTTAAACAACATAGGTCAAAGGTATGAGAGAAAAGTGTTCATATAAAATTCTGGAAATCTTTTCTTTTTTTGATTTTCATTGTATATGACATGGTGTCCTAGAGCCAAGTCAGGGTGTCTGAATTCACTTCAACTTGGACACTAAATAGAGATACAACTTTAAGCAAGACAATTAATCTTATTGTTCCTTAATTTCCTCCTTAGTAATAGTTACCCACCTCACAAGATGTTGTGAAAACAAATACTTTTGAGAAGTGTCTGTTCATGTCCTTCGCCCACTTTTTGATGGGGTTGTTTGTTTTTTTCTTGTAAATTTGTTTGAGTTCATTGTAGATTCTGGATATTAGCCCTTTGTCAGATGAGTAGGTTGTGAAAATTTTCTCCCATGTTGTAGGTTGCCTGTTCACTCTGATGGTAGATTCTTTTGCTGTGCAGAAGCTCTTTAGTTTAATTAGATCCCATTTATGCAGCCAAAAAACACATGAAAAAATGCTCATCATCACTGGCCATCAGAGAAATGCAAATCAAAACCACTATGAGATATCATCTCATACCAGTTAGAATGGCAATCATTAAAAAGTCAGGAAACAACAGGTGCTGGAGAGGATGTGGAGAAATAGGAACACTTTTACACTGTTGGTGGGACTGTAAACTAGTTCAACCATTGTGGAAGTCAGTGTGGCGATTCCTCAGGGATCTAGAGCTAGAAATACCATTTGACCCAGCCATCCCATTACTGGGTATATACCCAAATGACTAAATCATGCTACTATAAAGACACCTGCACACGTATGTTTATTGCGGCATTATTCACAGTAGCAAAGACTTGGAACCAACCCAAATGTCCAACAATGATAGACTGGATTAAGAAAATGTGGCACATATACACCATGGAATACTATGCAGCCATAAAAAATGATGAGTTCATGTCCTTTGTAAGGACATGGATGAAACTGGAAACCATCATTCTCAGTAAACTATCACAAGAACAAAAAACCAAACACCACATATTCTCACTCATAGGTGGGAATTGAACAATGAGATCACATGGACACAGGAAGGGGAATATCACACTCTGGGGACTGTGGTGGGGAGGGGGGAGGGGGGAGGGATAGCATTGGGAGATATACCTAATGCTAGATGACGAGTTAGTGGGTGCAGCGCACCAGCATGGCACATGTATACATATGTAACTAACCTGCACAATGTGCACATGTACCCTAAAACTTAAAGTATAATTAAAAAAAAAAAAAAGAAAACAAATACTAACAGTGGTGAGGATAGTAATAATATTTTGAACAGTGATTTATAGCTTTTGAAGTACTTTATTGTGCATCATCTCTTCTGATCTTTATAATAACCTCATATGCTAGACTGGATAGATATTTTTTCATTTTTCATGTAAAAAACTAAGACTCTATTAAGTTTTGGTAATAGCAAGAAAAGTTTCTTAGGGAAGTTAAAAGTATCGCACAACTGTAATACCAAGAACAAGGAAATACAGATGTTTTCCTGGCAAGGAGCTTCAGAGAAGGCTGTGTGTATGGCGTTTCTCCTTCCAACATGCCTGAGGTTATTTACTAAGAGGAAAAGACAGTTCTGTGACCAACCTTTCTCCCTCACTTTTCCCATCAAAACTCCTTGTATATGGTTATAGGGAAGTTAACAGAAAATAATAGAAGTTTGTGTGTGTGTGTGTGTGTGTGTGTGTGTGTGTGTATGATTTATAAGTATATATACTATATAAATACTGAGACTTCTTGAACAATCATTACTTTTATATAGCAATTCATCTCGCCCATGCCCACTGACAATGGGATACTCAAGTTTTCTTCCCTATGTCACCACTGGAACCTTCGTTATGTATCTAACTTCCAGCTTCTGTCTTTTCAGCTTATGCTAGAACTTCATTCCAAGCACTCACTTGGGATCTTGAAAAATCTACTCTGGGTGAGTCATACACTAGGTTATTAGGGTAACAACCAAAGCACAGTACACGTTGTGTCTTAGAGAAAGGAAAAGAATCCTTTCTCATGTGTCTTAGTGAGGCACTTCTTATTTTCTCCCCCGTCCTGGAGGGGCAAATGGCGTGTGTGTGTGTGCATGTGCACAAGTGTGCAAGCACACGCACACTCATTTATATATATATTATGTGTATATATAATTGTGTGTGTGTATATATATGTATATTCTCTGTGTGTGTGTATGTATATATAAAGGGTAAAGTAAAGGAGGACCTCTTTTACTCCTGAAAGTAAAGGAGGTCCAAACATAAACATTAGCAGAAGTATGAACTAAATTTCTAAAACTTGGCTTATGCTTCTTTTAGCTACTGATTCAATAAATCCTTTTACTTTTTCCCTGTTTCCACAGAGCAAGAAATATCAAATCTTAAAGTTAATTATAAATGGAATGATTAATAATTTTTCTCTCTAGCTTGGATTATATCAATAATAAATAACTCTTTTGAATTATTATATTTACCACGGTATCAGATCAATAGTACAATGTGTATTTCTCATTTTACCAACATTATTATTATTGTTATTATTATTATTACTATTTTGAGACAGGGTCTCACTCTGTCACCCAAGCTGGGGCACAGTGGCACGATCACGGCTCATGTCAGCCTCAACCTCCTGGGCTCAGGTGATCCTCTCACCTCAGCCTCCTGAGTAGCTGGGATGACAGGCGTGCGCAACCACGCCAGGCTAATATTTTTTTTTTGAAGAGACAGAGTTTCCTTATGTTGCCCAGGCTGGTCTTCAACTTCTGAGCTCAAGCAATCAACCACTTTGGCCTCCCAAAGTGCTGAGATTATGGGCGTGAGCCACCGCGTGCAGCCTCACCAACATTATTTAGCTCCCTTTGCCTGGAAGGGAACCCATGAACATGTGCTTGACATGTGTTTTATTAGAGATACAGAGGGGAAATAAGAAAGCAAAAATAGCAGAGGTAACTGCTTTACAAAAGGCTAGGTTTAAAGAGTGGACAGACCATTTAAAAAATTTAATACAAGAGATAGTTATTCAGACCCTACTAACTGCCAGAAATTCTGGCTATCAAAACAGGTAAGATAATAGCCCTGTCCTAGAGCAATGAGCAATTAATCTAGAGCTGTAAAATTTTAGACTCAGAAGGAAATCTGAGATAATTTGGTTCATGCCTTTCATTTTACAGGTGGGAAAAGGTTAACCATTGATGTGAAGCACAAGGGTTTTATAGTTATGATGCTTTAGTTTCAAATCATAGAAATCCAAGTAAAATAAGCTGAATATAAAAGGGAACATGTATTGGCTCTCATAGCTAAAAAGTCTAAGGATAGTTCAGCTCACAGCTAAATCAGGGTGGTCATGTAATTCTCTCTCTCTCTTTTTCTCTCTATCACTTTACTCGGCTTCACTTTTCCTTTTACCTCATTATCTCCTGCCTCAAACAGGTTTCCTTCATTTGCAGGAAAGATGATTGTCAGAAACACTATCATTCACAAACCTAAATCAGAAGGAGTTTTTCTGTTTCCCTCCAAGGCCAGAAAGGACCCACAAAGACTCTTATGGCTCAGTCTGAGCCACTTTTCTACCACTCTGATTTGACAGCCTTTCCAGTCACACATGGAGTGGGGAGATTCCTAAAAGAACTGTGAAGAGGGCAGGGAACTTATAGAATTACATAGCAGATATGGAAGGAGCCGAGACCAGAAAACAAGCCTCCTAGACTAAAATTTCCAATATCATTTCAGGCTGTACCTGTTGAGGGCTATGGTGTCCACTTCTATTGTCTTCTGTGATGTCCACTGCCAAATTTTGTACGAGAGCAACCACTATACCCAGCCTAGATTTCAATGATTATTATTGGCCTTGTTCTATTATATATTTAATTGTAAATATCTTTAAGAACCTTATTAAATATGTTTTCTTATTATAAAATTAATTTCAATCTATTTTGGAAATAGGTGGCTGCAAATGTAGCAAATTAACACTATCAACACTTCACTTTTTCTTTTCTGTTTACCATCATAGGGGTCTCACTAGCTGCTCTCATTTCTATTTAGTCTTAGGAAAGGACATAGCAATTCTTCTAATTTCATTGGTTTTACACTGGCAACTCCCAGAATTTTGCTCTCATGTTTTCTGTCGGGGTATTTACAATGGATAGCCCTTTAGAGGAGAAATATACTACCACAGACTTAGTGGTTAATTGGGGAACAGAGGAATTCTATTCAGCCTTACAAATGGGGAAACCATGTTGTTTGTGACAACATGGATGAATCTGGTTTCATTTTATTTCACTGCTAAGTGAAATAAACAGGCACAGGAATACTGCATGATGTCATTTACATGTGGTATCTAAAAAAGGTGACCTTATAGAAGTAGACAGTAGAATGGTAGTTCTCAGAGGCTGGGGAGGGGAAGAGTAGATGGGGAAGAGGAGATATTGATCAAAGGGTAGAAAGTTTCCGTTAGACAGGAAGATAAGCTTTAATAATTTATTGCACAGAATGGTGACTATAATAAATAATAATACATCGTATATTTTGAAATTACTTGAAGCATAGATTTTGAAGGTTTTCACCACAATAATAAGTATATGTGTTTGTTAATTAGCCTGACTTAATCATTCAACATTGTAAACATACATCAAAATATCACATTGTACCCCATAAATATATATAAGTTTTGTCAGTTAAAAATAAAGTTGAAAATATTTACAGACTGGATATTATACTTTATTTAGGCTTCTATACTTTTTAGTCATGCCCTTCTATGTCTAGCAAGCTAAAACACAGATCAAGTCCACATATTTACAGATGTGAAACAATGGCTATATGTAAAAATGTGAATTTGATTCATTTGTTTTTAGGTCTGAACATTTCATTTTCTGATAATCTAATTTTGTCTGCAAATGTACTTCCAGGTTACTAGAAAAATTAAGAGAAGTTATAAATATAAGAAATTTCAATCACTTGAGATTTTCCTACAAGAGACTCTTGAATGTGAGTGCATCTACTTAATATGTTGATTCTCCCACTCTTCATATTGTTTTTGTGCTTGGTCACTCATTAAAATAGACAGGAAGCCCACACGTGAATTTATCAGGCTGTTCTTGTTCCATATGCTCTAAGCATAAGGGGTGCAGGGCTGAAAAAGCAGCTCCAGAGTGTTGGGAATCAAGTCCTCTTCCATCTTGTTGCTCTGTCCTTTTCACCTTGCAGATTTCATCTCATGGTCCAAGATGGCTGCTCTACTTTTGCATAGAGACTGGCAAGAAGGTGAAAAAAAGTATGGAGTGGAGATACTCCTTTCCTTTCTATGTCACAAAGGAAGTTCTATTTTCACTCCTGTGTTTAATTGTCTACAAGCTTATGCTCCATCTTCCTTTCACCCACGTTTTGAGGATTATGCATTAATTGTTTTCCACTCTAACTTCCTGTAAGTCTTATTTTGCTGGCAATGGCAGTAGGGGCCTATTTGAGGGTTTAGATTAAAGACAGTTTAAGAGATGTGGAGATTCTAATATCAGACGGAAGGTCGGGAAAAGTCATTGAGTTACTGTGTTAAACAAGATTTCAAGAATATTCATGAGAATGTTAAAAGTTACTCATTCAATATTTATTGAGTACCAGTTTTGGTGTGGCCTTGTACAAAATCCAGATACACCATAACAATTATAGGTGAATCTTGCTCTTGAGATCGTCACAATCCGAGTTGACCTGCTTCTCATTTCATCCTGTCAATGAACGCTATGGTGCATTCTCCATTTTAGCAATAAAGTGTTTTACTATGTGTGTCCCTTACCCTGTAGGGTAAGGGGATAACTATATGAGTCAGTCTGACACTGCATTCTAAATACTTTACCCCCCACCCTGCCCCAAATTAGTTTGTCTTGACTAATGGAAAAGTTTCTATCTAAATAACAATTTGGAGTTATCAAGACAAATTTTAAAGGGTTGAATACTTATATAATGAAGGATTGCTGATTAGTTGGAATGATAGGTAGTTTTTTCACTTATTTTTATTTTCTTATTTTAGAAATAATATTTAAGTATAGCCTTTATAGTAAAAGGGGAGGAAACCCTTCATTCCAAAAAGAGTTAGAAATTATTCAATTTACACCCAATTGAATTTAAGGGCCTCAAAAGTTAAAAGAAAGGCTTGGCACAGTGGCTGATGCTTGTAATCCCAGCACTTTGGGAGGGCGAGGTGGGCGGATCATCTGAGGTCAGAAGTTCGAGACCAGCCTGGCCAACATGGTGAAACCCCGTCTCTACTAAAAACACAAAAATTAGCCAGGCTTGGTGGTAGGTGCCTGTAATCCCAGCTACTTGGGAGGCTGAGGCAGGAGAATCGCTTGAACTTGGGAGGCAGAGGTTGCAGTGAGCCAAGATTGCACCATTGCGCTCCAGCCTGGGTGACAAAAGCAAGACTTTGTCTCAAAAAAAAAAAAAAAATGAGAAAAAGTAAAATAGTCATTCTCTTACTTGTGTTATTCAAATGATGACAAGGATGTAGTTTTGGCTTCAAGGAATTTAAAACTTAATTTCTTAGATTAAATAAGATTTTTTTCCTCCAGAATAATTGTTGAAAGTTATGTAATTGTAGTAAAACTCACAACTCTTATGAAACAATATTTCCTTTATTGTTCTATTGGCACAACAGTGCTGTGGTTTTTGTTTTGGGAGATTACACTTAAGAATATGAAAACTATCCTGCAACTTTGCTCTCATGTCAATAGGAGAAATTGTTTTCATATCAACAGACCAGTGAGTCAATGAAATCACAAACAGAATAATCATTTCTTAACATTTTCATGTACATCAGAATATTTTCTCTCCTTAACAATTTTTACAAGACATTATCACTGTATTGTATATGAATAAATCTAGGATAAACAGAAAACTAAAATTAATATCTTTTTTTAAAAAAATATTCAATTTGTGTTGAAGCAAGGCTGCAGGAGGTCTTGCTTAGCAAGGCAGGAAAATTCAACTTAATTCTAAGGACAATGGGATGTTATTAAATTTTTCTAAAGAGGAGCTTGATAGTATTGGAATGAATTTGAGAAAGATTGATTCTGTAATGATGTATCCTATGTATTAGACAGCAAATCGTAAGGTAGGTAACTAGTTTGGGATATTTCAACAGCAGAGATGTGAAGTTGTAAGAGCCTGAATTGGGGTGATATTAGTTGTGGTGACAGTAGTAGTCCTAGAGAGGAAAGAGCAGTTGAGAGAATTATTACTAAAGAATTGACTCCTCACTGCAAAATGGTGAAAACACTGGAATGTAAACTCTTTGAGGGCAGAGAACTTGCCCTTTTTTAAAAAAAAAACTTTTTAATAATCCCTGTGCATAGAATTATGCCTGGTATGTATTGGGACTCAATAAGTGTTAAAACAAATTAAGATAAAAGCAGGTAAATGCAATAAAATGTAATATGTGCTATAACAGGAGCAGAAAAAAACACTTCATAGAAGAGGAGATACTAGAGTTGTGTCTAGTGGATTTAGCTAGAGTGTTTCAGAAACACAAGAAGTGGAGAGGACATCAAGGCAGAGGGAAGAGCCCAGGCTCCGAGGCCTGAAACAGCATAGTATGGGGATGAACAATCACCAACAATCACAGCAGTTTGCCAGTTCTGAAGCATGCTTCACTAGGCAGGAAGGAGTAGAAGTTGGTGCTGGACTTGAAGAGCCTGGGTATCAAGATAAGGAGTTTTGACTTATTATAGATTTTTAAATAATTTAGTAACATGAAGGGATTTTTACTATAGAAAGAGATCTAGTGGAAGTGAATAGAAGGTTTATCCATACCTTCTCTATATTTAGAGTAAAACATTTGAGGCCATAGTCAAATGAGAAGGCTATTGCAACAATCTATGAAAGAGGTGATGAAGACCAGGATTAAGGAAGTGATGACAGGGATACAGATTATGTCAAGGTTTTGAGAAAATGTAGGTGTTAGAAAATAAATACAGGTGATGAATTAAAGGTGTAGGACAGTGAAGCAGGCAGCAGAGTCAAGGATGCATCCCAGGGGCCTAACTAGCCCAAAAGTGGTACTATTACATACTGAGAAATAAAAAACAGGAGGAGGAGAAGGAGAAGGAAAATATGGGTTAAATTTTATGCATATTGACTTTGCAGTGTGAGGGGGAACAAGCAGCTGGATTGGTTGGAGAGTGACCTGGGCCAGAGATATGGTTTGGGGAGTCGTTTGGGTCAAAGTTAAGACACAGAGCTGGGTAATATTGTAGCAAGACAGTGTGTTACAGGAAAACAGATGTAGGTTGAGGATGAAACTCTGGGAAGTACTCACATTTAATAGTCAAGTGGAGGAAGACAAATCTGCCAAAGAGTTAAAATGCAATGGCCAGGGTATCAGAGTAGAACCAGAAAAGCCTTTGCATCAGACTTAAGAGTTTGACTCATTGAAGGCTTTGTAAATTATAGAGGGAACCAGGAAGGGGAATTTCGATGAGGAAGAGTTAGATCAGAAATATAATTAAGATTCAAGGGAGATAAACACTTAAAAATAATTATCAAATTTGAGAGATAAAGAGTAACAGGTAAACTTTCCGTGAACTATTTCATCAGAGGTGAACTAGAAGCCAGATTTTAAATGAATTGAGAACTAATAGGTCACAAGTCAATAATGACAATCTTCCTCTAAGCAGTCTATTGTGAGATGGAGGAAGAAAGAGGGTGACAGCTAAGGAAAAAGTAAAGATTTGGCACAGTGTTATTTTGTATATTTATGTTTTATACAGATGGGAGCAATGTGAACATGGCATCCAAATCCTTATCACCAGCCCTGACCACCATTCCCTGAGCTCACTGTCTTATGTTTATGTGGATGTTTGATACATCTTAAAATTCTTCCAGGCATCTCAAATTCAACATTCCATCTTCTATTCTAAGCCACTTCCTCCTCCTATATTCCATACCACCTTTCAATAAACCAGACTAGAAGCCTGTAACTCATCCTTCAACAACCACTTCAAATAAATTACCACCTTCTATATAGCTTGAATTCACATACATATCCCCCTTTCTATTCCCTGGTACAGATCCTAATCGTCTCTTAACTAGACTCCATTCTCCACCTCGTATCAGAGTGATCATTCTGGGGACTTTGAGCTACTTGTCCCTTCTGTGCCAGACACTTTAATGGCTACCCACTGCCCACAGGACAAAGACCCATGTTCCTTAGCAAGAAACTCCAATGGGTGGCATTCTCTCATGACCTAACCTCTACATACCGAAGAGGGCTCCTCTCCAGTAATACCAAAATGATAATTCCTTGAATGCACCTTCTTGTCGCACTTTCTGTTGTTGCTCCCACTTTCCTCCTTTATCTAGAATACCTTTCTGTGCTTTCTCTAATTAGCTAACTCCTACTCATCTTTCAGGGTTTCACCTAAACATCATACTCTTTATTTAAAGTCTTCTCTTAAGCCTTCCCATCCTCTCCCAGTGTGGTTGAGTGCCATTTCTCTATACCACTGTAATGCTCTATATACATTATAATCATAGACTTCCTCACACTGATTGAAGATGTTGATATGTGCCTGTTTCTCCTTGGATTTTGAGCTCCTTGAGATCATCAATGACACCTTGCTGCTTTTGTACCTTGTTATTTAGCATATCAACTGGTTCATAGTAATTGCTCAAGTGCTTGTTCAACTACACTGAACAGTGGAAGAAAAGTAAAAATGCTCAAGAGAGGAGAATCCAAAGAGATTTGAGAAGAGGGTGTCGGGAATGGAGTAAGGATGACACATTACGGGACAACTTTGAATAGAAGAGAAGTCTTTAACGATGTGCCTAAGAGGAAGCAGGTAAAGATGGAGACCAATGAAAAAGGTAGGAAATGAAGGGAGCTTCAGGCTGAAGGCTTAATTCTATTTGTTAAATAGGTGATTGAACAGAGTGACTGTTCAACTAAAACTTGGTAAAGATGGTGGCAAGGAAATATATATGACATATTTGCCGGGAAAGTAAATTTATATCTTAGATGCAAAGACCCTGGAAACATTTTATTCTGGAATGTGGCATCTCCTAAGGCTTATTCATATACTTGACATTCTTTTTCGAGGCAAAGTTTTAGATACACTTGTGGCATTTTCCCTGCATATGTGTGCAAATGCTTGTGCCTGAAGATCTTTGCTTTTCTGCCAGGTTGCAGACTTGCCACTAGAGCTGGGATTGGTCATTGTGACATTGCCGCTCATGGAGTCCAGTGAAGCAGGACTCAGGGCAATGCTGCTCACACTATGGGAAGAATAACTGTAGATCATCTTGAGAAAGGCAGACTTTGTGTTAATCTCTTGCTTACAAATAATAACATAGCATTTGGGGATGAATGTGCAACACAGGATTCCATAGTTAGATATTAATATGACAATAATCTCCACAGCTGGTACATATTTACCAAATGTGGTAGCATAGATAGGGATGAATGTGATCCAAGCTATGAAGTAAATGAGCATGCCAAATGTAATGAATTTGGCTTCATTGTAATTCTCAGGTAATTTCCTGCCTTTGAAAGCAAATATGAAGCAAATGAAGGCCAGGATGGCAATGTAGCCCAGCATGGTGCCAAATGCAAGTATGGATCCCTCCTCACACTCCAGGATGATGACTCTGGGCAAGGAGACATTCACCTCTACAGTAGGTGCTGCAAAGATTAGCCAGAGTGTGCAAATGACAACCTGGATGCCCGTGCAAGTGAAGATAATAAGGATCGGTCTATAGAGGCACTTCAGAAATTTCTGTAATTTGGGATCAAAGCTGAAGGCTAGCAAAATTTTCAGAGACTTCGTCAAAATGCAGGAGATGCAAAGAGTAAAGCTCACTCCAAACATTGTCTGCCTGGTTTTACATGTGAAGTCTTGTGGTTCTCCAATGAAAAAGCTCGTGCTGGCAAAATTGAGGAAATGACAGAGAAGGATCACATAGCAGACTCTTAATCCCCCGGATGATTTCACAACAGGTGTGTTCAGGTTTCTTGTAAATATTATGCCAACAACCAGAACAAATATGATTCCCAGTAGGGAGAGAATCAGGAGTAGGATGGCCAAGGAGTCATTCCAGTTGAGATATTCCACTTCCTTTTCAAAGCACATAGTGCTCCTAACAGGGGCCCAGTGAGTTTTGTTGTTGCATAAAAGGCAATGAGGCATATCTAAAAGACAGAGGAGACGCAGTTACATTGTCAACATTTAAACTAGGTGATAGTCCACAATACTACAAATGAGATTCATCTTCTTTAATAGTTCTGACTAGAGAATAGATATAGATGATTGTTACATTGGTTACTTATTAAAATAAAACATGCTAAAACCCAAAGAAAGTGAGAGAGAAAGGGTAAAAGTGAGGAAAAAGGAAAAGAAAGAGAAAATAGAGGAAGAAAAAAAGCCAGCTGGATTGTGAATGTTTAGAAAATGAATATACTCAGAATAGATGCTAGCTTCTTATGCATTTGCTATTATAGATGATGGTTCCAGCACTCTTAAGAATAAGGTTTTGGAATCAGACGTAGCTTTTCTTATCTCTTCCACTTATAATTCCTGTAAACTTGAACAAACTAACTGAACTTTCTGAGCCTATTTCAGAATCTCCCATATCTCAAAAAATAATAAAATGAAAAGACTCTGCCGTATTGTGATGCCGTACTTAATGAGATTATAAATGTAAAATGCTTCACACAGACCATTACACATAGTAGACCCTCAATGTATGGGAGTTGCTATCGTGAATAAGGGTGCAGTTCTTTCAAAAGCAGAGGCAATATGGCTAGGTCACTCTGAAAGCTTGAAGTCTCTTTCTAAAAGTGAGATAATGCAAAATTGTAATCGATGGCAATTGATGAAGAATTAAAGTTTATTTTTTCTCCAAGTAGTGGGTAAATCAGAGCCTCCCACACTGTAAGTGTTAACTTTGAAAAGTATTTATGCTTATTCTGGCTGCAGGGCAGCACAAATACTTGATTTTAGAGTTTTGTCTCTAGAAGTGATATTACATTTGCTCCCCATTCCAGCCACCCAAAGTTGGTGAGTCTCAGCTGCAATCAAAGGGCCTCTGTCAGGGCATTCATCTGATTACACCCCACAGCCTGTACAACTCTTTAAAATTTTGTGTTCTCTTCTTTATTAACCTCAAAGTAAGGTTGTATTTCTGTTTATAAACTTCATGACCCTTCCAGCCTCCTCCTCTTTCCGAACTCTATTCCCCTAAAAAATCTGTTCTTTTCTGTTTGCCCTGTAACCACAGTTGCTAGTGTCTGTCATTTCATTCGTCCAGTGGACATTTAATGGCCTCATCTAGGTATGGGAGCTGTGTGTTAGAGAGATAGAGAGGAACAGCAGATGGTATCCTTTTAGGCTTTCCTAACTCCTAGCTTATCCTCCAAGTTGTCTTCAGTCTTCTACATTTCTCCATTTGTTCTTGGAAGCGACTTACCCTGTTACCAAAAGAAAACCCAGATACAGCCTTTAAAGGGTCCCGTACGTCTTTATGGAAAATAAATGTTACATACTCCTTGTTGTTTTTATTTCTCTCACTTGGAAGGTAGTTGCTAGTTACCATGTTGCCTGAAAAACTCCCTCCCTAATTATCTAATTTTTTAGGCAGTGGTATAGCATTTTTATTTATTGATAATTTAAATGCTCAATTCCACTAATATAAACATTATTAAACATACCAAGGAATGGGAAAATTTTAAATGTGAGATAGTAAAATGCAGATACATATAAAGTTTTGATACTCTCAGGTTGGAATAAATGGCATTTTTTGTGTGACACAATAACAGAACATGAATCTTGGAATATTTTCATTGGTATACTTCTCTTCTTGAAGCCGGTAAGCAAAAAGAATAGGCATTTGGGGACTATTCCAGTTCCGGAGTTCTCAGCTTTTCTACAAGATGAATGGGAATGCTCTAATAAACAACAACATCTGATGCTTTTAAATTAGGCTTAACTCCAGGGAAAGTGCTCATAGTTTCTTTTTAGGCTCCTAAGGCTGCTGACCTCACTCTTGTACTTTAATTTGTGTATTTTGCTTTCATTTTGTGAAATTTTTAAAGATAGGGTTGGCAAACAGTCATTTACTAGCATCTCATCCCTGTTGATAGTTGGTCCCTTGTCTCACAGAAGTTTCTTTTAGGTTTAACTTTTGTTTCCTGGTAGAAATAATAAGAGTGCCAGGATGTGCACACCTGTTTCTTAACTCCGGGTGCCTCTGGGTTTCTATTATGTTTAGTTAATTCAACATTTACTTATTTGTATTTTTTTTGTACCTCAGTTACAAGCCAAGCACATCTGTATAGGGATACATGGACAAAATTGACAGAGAACTTGCATCACTTTAAGAGTTGCATACTTTAAAAAATATGAGCGAAGTGATAACATTTTCCCTTGGAAGTAAAGTAACTTTTACATCTCTATTATTTATTGGCTGTGCACCTGTTGACATAATAGAGCAAATTCCAAGATAAAATGAAATTTCACTGGAATTTAATTTCACAGGAGCATGGGAAGCTTTTTAAATTTTTTCAAATGAAAAAACAAACCAAAATAAAATTCATGCAAAGAAAAAAAAAAAGCCTAAGAGGAATGATTCAGGTGTATGTGGAGTGACTGTGATTACCTGTCTGATTAGTGTAATGATTTTCAGGACAGTTCTCACATTCATAGCAACAGATGTGTTGACTTCTTGTAGTTTTCTTCATTTGCCCAGGACTGCATTCCTTGGAGCATTTAGATTGAATTTGCTATATTAAAAGTGAAAAAAAAATCACAAGTAAATTTGTAAAAAAAATTATCCTAATCGATTATCCTCGGCTTAACTTAAAGATATATTTACTAAATACTATTTTGGTCTTTTTTCATAGGATTATAGAATCTTTTTGCCATCGTGGGAAATGTAAACAGGATTTTAAGATGGAGAAGCTGCTTTACGAAGAACACAGTTTTTGTTGCATTAATAACTTCTGTAAGCAAATTATGGAAATTAGCCCTTTCAGAAAGTCCCTAGTAGAGGGAGAAATGTGTAGTACTAGAACTAAAGAAAATAATGACGGTTTGGAAAGTTTCAATCCCATGTTGAATGAAGGGTTCCACTAGATAAGAAAATAGCAAATGGCTAGATTTTTATAATCTTTAAAAGAAAGTTTTTATCATGCTGTCAAGGAGCATGTCCTGTCTAACTCCAAAAAATTTAAAAAAAAGAAACATTTTGAGTTTAAAATAAAATTTAAAATTTAATACTCTAATTTAATATTAGAATATTAGATTTAAAAGACAGGCCTAAATATATACTATTTAAATAATCTTGAGAATTCAAGTTATAATTTGCATGTCACAATTTGAATCACTGCAGCGTTCTACTTTTATGGAACCCTAGCTGGTAATTCTTTGCATTTCAGCTATGTTATTCTCCATTCATAGTCCCTTTCTCACGGCATATCTTGTGAGAGAAATCTGCTTTGTCATGTCACTTTTACCCTTGGAGCAGAGCAGAATGGTTAAATGAGTCTTTCTCAAGATTCTCTTATCCATAATTTCCTACTCTGGAACACAATTGAAGTACTAAGCTATCCAGTCTTTCTCTGGAAGATGCAAATGATCTGTCTGAGAGAGAAATGAAAAGATTCAGTAGGCCCTGGGTCTGCAAGCACTGGTTTTCTTTTTCTCTCCAGTTATTGCTGACCTGGGTTTTCAGCAGGCAGTATATATGCCTTGGGAATTCCCCAGGGCAAACTTTTAATGTATCTACTCTCCTGGAGGGTGCTCAGAGGACCCAAAAGGATTTTATTTATTTATTATTATTATACTTTAAGTTTTAGGGTACATGTGCACGATGTGCAGGTTAGTTACATATGTATATATGTGCCATGCTGGTGCGCTGCACCCACTAACTCGTCATCTAGCATTAGGTATATCTCCCAGTGCTATCCCTCCCGCCTCCCCCTACCCCACAACAGTCCCCAGAGTGTGATGTTCCCCTTCCTGTGTCCATGTGTTCTCATTGTTCAATTCCCACCTATGAGTGAGAATATGAGGTGTTTGGTTTTTTGTTCTTGCGATAGTTTACTGAGAATGGTGATTTCCAATTTCATCCATGTCCCTACAAAGGACATGAACTCATCATTTTTTATGGCTGCATAGTATTCCATTGTGTATATGTGCCACATTTTCTTAATCCAGTCTATCATTGTTGGATATTTCCGAGATAAAGCCAGACATTGTTAGGGTCCCCTCTCTCCCTCTGCATCAAGAGCAAAGACAGTCTAAAATCTTGTACTAATTACTTTAGATTTCAATTGATTTAGGATTATCTGATGTTTTGGACTATGAGTTCTGGTGACTTACCAGAAGTGTCAATACCCTAACTAGCCTGCAAATTGACAAATCCGGAAATCTGACCTAAATGATTTCAGATATTGTTGGTTTTTAGTGTATCCTTGAAATAATTATAGGTGTCTCCATCAGAAAGGAAGACTTGTCTCTCTGTTTGTAGTGGTCAGCCTCTTCCATTTAGTCACTAAGAGCCTCACATAATTACCTGTCATTCTGTCACCTTCTCTTCATTAAGTGAATTCCCTACAGAGTCTGGAGATAAGTATTGATAACAACAGTGTTTCTTGCAAAAATAATAACCATCTCTGCATTCAAAAAGGAAATGAATCAGAGCATGTTTTAA
This sequence comes from Pan paniscus, assembly GCF_029289425.2. NCBI lineage: Eukaryota > Metazoa > Chordata > Mammalia > Primates > Hominidae > Pan > Pan paniscus. The sequence goes on from NC_073254.2 coordinate 136,812,609, forward strand.
AAGTTTCAGTATGAGTTACAGTGTTTAGCAGAGTGCTGGGTTCGTAATGTAGTTGTGAGGATAATGGTAAGGAAAATGAAGATGATGACAGTGAAAGTTTGAGAACACAGAAGAATGGCTACGTTTCTGTCTTTCAAGGAAGAAGTATCTTGCTTTACTAAAACTTTTACAGCCAGGGGAAATCAGATTAAGGAAAATGGTTTACAGCATTACTGTGTTCATTCTTTCATTCACCAAATATTTGTTGAGTGCCTATCTATATGTTAGGCACTGTTCTAATTGTTGAAGCCACAGTGGGGAATGAAACACAAATATTTAGCTCGTCGAACTTAAGTTCTAGTTGACAAGACTGACAGAGTTAAAATAAGCAAAATGTACAGAATGACAGAAAGTTATAAGTGTTAAGGAGAAAAATAAGGATAGGACAGTGAATAAGAACTACTAGGTTGATGTTGCAATTTTTAAATAAGGTGTCCAGGGAAGCTCTCACTGAGGTGGTGACATTTTAGAAAAGACAGAAAGGAATAAGAAAATTAACCACATGAACATCAGAGAAAATTATTATAGGCAAAGGAAATAGCAGGGGCAAAGTCCTTGGGCTATGAGAAGGGAAGCATGCATGGAAGACCGAAAAGCCTGTGGGATCGCAGGAGGGCTGTAGAGTAAGGGGAGGGTGGGAGATAAGGTCAGGTTCGTACTGGGGGTAGGTTGTGTAGAATTTTTAAAGATACGGCTTTTACTCTCAGAGAAATAGGATGTCATCAAAGGATTCTGAGCAGAGCACTATGTTTTACAGGACCACTTGTGTCTCTGTTTTGAAAACAGACTGAAGGGGGCTGGCGCGGTGGGTTATGCCTCTAATTCCAGCACTTTAGGAGGCCGAGGCAGGCGGATCCCGGGGTCAGGAGTTCAAGACTAGCCTTGTCAACATGGTTAAACCTCGTCTCTACTAAAAATACAAAAATTAGCCGGGCATGGTGGTACACACCTGTAATCCCAGCTACTCGGGAGGCTGAGACCAGCGAAATGCTTGAACCTGGGAGGCAGAAGTTGCAGTGAGCCGAGATCACGCCACTGCATACTAGCCTGGATGAGAGAGCAAGAATCCATCTTGGAAAAAAAAAAAAAAAAAAAAAAAGAAACAGACCAAAGGAATAAGAGGGGAGGCAGAAAACCTTCTACAATAATCTGGGTGAGAAGTGATTGTAACAGCAGTGGAGTAGGTAGTAAAAAGTGCTCAGCTTCTGGACACATTTTGAAAGTAAAACTCATTGGTTATGGAGTGTGACCGAAGGAGAGGTGACAAGAATCCCAGCAGGTTTTCTCATGAGCAACTAGGAGAAGGGGGTTGCTGTTTATTGAGAGGTGAGTAGGTTGGGAGAGAATATCAGTTCTGTTTTGGAGATTTAAGTTGACTGCTACGCGTCCAGGTAGAGATGTCAACTAGGCAGTTGTATATTTATTTGGGTTAGAAGTCAGAAGATAAAAATCTAATAGTCATCAGTCTCCCATATAATGATATCATTTAAAGCCCCAAACCTGGATAAGATCACTAAGGAAAGGTGTAGATAAAAAGAGGAGCAGTTCTGAGTCCTGGGCACCTGAATGATTAGAGGTAGTGTGAATGATGAGGAACTAGCAAAGGAGACAGAGAATTAGTGGCAAGATACACAGGAAGAAAATCAAGGAAATGTAGTGTCATGGAAGCAAACAAATAAAATACTTCATTGAGGGGAGAATAATTAGCTGGTAAGTGATATATGTTAATATTTGGCTTTATTAACTTTGGTGAGCTAGACAGAAACAATTTCGATGGATTGAAGAGGATTCAAAAGAGTATGGGAGGAGAGAAATTGGGGCCATTAAATGTATTCAACTGTTTCAGGGAGTTTTACTGTAAAGAGAAATAGAGTATACAAAGAAAGACTTGGGGGAACAACAGAGGTTCTTTGTTTGTTTGTTTTAAGATGAGAGAAATAATGACCTATTTATCTCATTATGTGTATAATGTAGAAGAAAGAATGATTGAGAATAAAGGAGAGAGGGTATAAAATTACCAAGTAATGTCTTTGAATAAGTGAAAGAGGTTGGGACCCAGAGGTGAAGTGGAGGAGCTGACCTTGACTAGGGGCACAGACAGTCTGTCTATAGTGCCAGATGGAAGGCAGGGGTACTGGCACAGATGTGACAGTGGCCACTGGAATTCTCTTCTGATGTTTCAGTTTTGTTAGAACAGAAAATACAGTTAACTGAAATGAGAACAGGAAAGATGTACTGATCTCAGAGGAGAGAAGAGAAGGCATAAAATAGCCATCTAGGAAGGTGAGTTCATGAACTAGGGCAATAATCTGATTGCCCTGCAGCATTAAGAGCCCACTGGAGGCTAGAGATCATGAATTTAAAATGAGACTAGTCAGCAGTCTCCCCTCCCCTCCCCTCCCTCCCTCTCTCTCTTTTCTTTTCTTTCTTTCTCTCTTTCCTTCTTTCTCTCTCTCTTCCTTCCTTCCTCCCTCCCTCCCTCCCTTCCTTCCTCTCTTTCTCTCTCTCCCTTTCTTTCTTTCTTTTTTCCTTCCTTCCTTCTTTCCTTCTTTCTTTCTCTCTCTCCCTCTCTCCCTCCATCTCTCTCTCTTTCTTTCTTTCTTTCTTTTTCTTTCCTCTTTTGCCAACTTCAGCTAAATAGGAGCTACACTGATTAGGCAGAAACTTGATTAACAGGGATTGTGTTTGGCCAGATGAGTATGATGAACAGTGGGGGCCAAGGACTTTTGCAGTTGAGGTACCAATTGCTTTGAGTGCTACAAAACGGCCTACAACAAGGTTACCTTAAGATTCCTGAACTCATTTTTTGTTTCCTGATCTGGGATGATGAAGACATCATTCTGTAGGTCATATTCTGCCATCTTAGTGACAGTCATGTGTCCATTGATCTCCTTCCAGAGCACAACATCATATCCAGTATTTAAATCCCCATGAGCATCAAAATGAAATGAATTCCATCCATCAGTGAATGTCACATTTTTTAGCACACCAAGTAACTATAAAAAATAAAAACAGAGATAAGCACTTAAAATAAATGTTGCAAATGTATCCATTATTCTAATGATAACACTGCCTTATAAAGCATATCACTTAAAAATGAGGGAAAAAAGATTATAAATCACTGGTTGGAGAATTCTTAACTATCTGGCAACAATTTGAGAATGAATTTCACTTGAGTTCTAGCCTCATTTCTGCCTAACTTTTGCTATATAAATTTGGGAAAGCAAGTTAATTTCTATAGATGGTTGTTTCTAAGTATCTTCGTTTATCCTACAGAATTTTAGAATGGGTCCCCTGGTATAGACACCTGGGATCTAACTCTGGTTCCATCTCTCATCAATGCAAGTACAATTACTTTCTATCTGATTATCTCCAATGGTTCTTAAGTTTGTTTCAATGATTGAGTATGTATTAAAGTGATCTCTAAATTATATTTCTAAGCTAATTCACAAAATGATTTATTTTTTAACTTGAGAAGAAAGAAATATAAGGATAAATTACCTGTCTTGCTACCTAATTTGCACAGTGAGAACTTGTATACTATAGAGTTAGGACAAAAAATATTTTGTTTACAAATGGGGTAGCCATACTGAGGTTGTGCTGTAGTGGAAGAACAATAGGCTGGAATGTAGGGAAACAGGCTGCTCTTCTGGCTTCACCATTAACTTAATATATAAGTATGCCAAGTAAATATCCTCTCTGAATGCTTTCATAATGGCCCATTTATTATCTAAATCTATGGTTCTGTGTGGCTTTTGTTGGGTATAAAATCTGTAGAATAAGGCAGAAATTATTCTATTTGAAGACAATTATTCTATTCTATTTCTTTTGAGTTAACTTTTTATGAGTGTTTCAATTTTTTGTCAATAGAATATAAAAAATAAGTTATATTTTCAAGTAAATAGATTAGCTATGATGGTAACATCAATGAGAAATGTTACTTTAGCAGAATGTCTACATGTGTGTATTTATGTCCCCACAGATGTCTTAGCTCTTTTAATGAATATCAAGTAATTAGTGTTACTTTAAAGAAGCAGGATATCAGATCTAACATGGTGGAATTCACTAACAAAATTTTATTCTAGCAATTGCCTGGAAGAAAAAAAAGAGGAGAGAACAAAAATAAAAGAATATGCAAGGGCCTACCTCCAATGTTCTCACTTCTATCTGTTGACTGGTTTGTTTCTTCTGTTCTTTCCTTAAGCAATATACACATGTAAACCCCAGTAACTCAGTTCTTTAGGGAGCACATCCTCTTCCACACAAGTGTTTAAACTATAATTTCTACCTCTTTTTTCCTGTGCTTAATTAGGCTTTATAGGCTAAAGTTCTCACATGTATTTGTTCTGTAAATAATCATAAAATTGTATAATGTAAATAAACTTCCACAATTTTATGCTTGTTCTTACAGGAAACAGGGTGGAAGCAAATACAACAGTATTTTCATTACTCATTAAATATAATAAAACATTTGCTTTGAAGTAAGGTTAATCTTAAACATTACCACTCCAGTTATTAAGCTGTTAACTGCTTTTTCATATCATTTAAAAAAATTTTCATGGAGACTCTGAAATTCACTATCAATTGACACTACAAAATTTAGAGAATGGGATTTGCATTTCAATTATTATCTTATTCACCTGTGTATGATAATGCCTAGTTTTTAAGCACACATGGCCAGGAATCACACCAATTAAAGTGATATGGTTGATATTGTTTTTCATTGTCCTAACTGTGCTGATGCTTGCTCTACCTCCGTAAGTAAGGTTACTGTGGAAAGAGGTATCTTCATGGCTAAGTTAGAGAAGAGCAGAGGAAACATCCTTGCCTCTGTGTCGTGATGCCCAGACTATACCTTCTTTTGTGAAGTTTTCCATTGTGAAGCAGAAAACACATTGATCTAAGGCTGGGGCAGCAGTTTCATTGCTAACTGTGTGAATCACCACGGGACAGGTCTTTACTGTTAAGGTTCCCTCCATCTCTAAACTCTGACAAGTCTTGGTCACTAGAAACACTTCTTCTTACTACTTCTTCAAGATGGAATTTAAGGAAGATGAGTCCTGTCGGCCTACCATATTTTATAAAGATTAGAGGTGGTGTATATCAGTACCTAGAACCATATGTTTTAAAAATTATTAGTTACTATTATCTTACCATGCCAAAATTACTCTCATGTCTCTCTTGACTTCTGGACTAATATGCAACTACCTTGCTACACTTACTAATACATGTCTCATAAATTCATCAAATTCAACATCTGCAAAATGGAATGCTAAATATTTCTTACTCCCACCAGACCTCCACTTTTCTCTATGTTTCCAGCTTGACAAATGACACCAGTTGTCCAATATTGGAATCATCTGCAACATTTTTGATGCTCTCTGTCATCATTTACATCCAATGGATCTCCAAATACTCTTCATCCTCCCTCTTAAATATCCATATATACATCTTTTCATCCTTATTTTCATACCTGTAGGCATTCTTATCTTATGTCTGATTTACCAAATTGGTGTTTCTTCCTTCAGTCTTGTGTCCCTCTAATCAATTCACCTTGGATGGAAAAAATATCATATCACTCTTCTGCCTGAAAATGTCTTTAATTAGCTGCCCTATCCTCTGTCAAGTTCAAACCTTTGAACATAGTTTGCAACATTTCCATTTAAGGGGGAGTCCCTATACTAGCAGTATCAGCATCATCTGGGACATTGTTAAAAATGTAGACTTTTCAATCCCACTGTGGAACCACTGAATTAACATGATAATAAGATTCCCAGGAAAGTCAACTGCACATCAAAGTTTGAGATGCCCTGATGGACAAGGCTCTAATAATATGTCTTTCACTCACTCATTCAGTTAGTCCATTACAGCTCTCATGCAAGACTCCAGTCATATGCCATGATTTCCTGCTTCCTAAAGATGCTGTGCTTTCTTTTCTCCCTTTTCTGGGACTCTGCTGGAATATTTCTGTTCTGGCTAACTGCTACCCTTCCTTGCATTCACATAGAGGTCATGTTTTTTGGAGAATGTTCTCTGAATTGTTAATACTGGATTAGCTGTCTCACTTATGTACTTCTCTGCCATCTTGTGTTTATGTGAAACACTATAGTGCACCATCCTTCATTGTAATCAGCCCCTTACTTGTTTGATTGTATATATCAATGGACAGATAATTCCTTTAGGGAAGGAATTCTGTCCTGTTCTCCGTAATATCTTCACCACTCAACACACTGCCTGAAACATTGAGACACCAAACATTTGCTAAATAAATATATGAATAGAAGTTCAACTATTAGGCATTCTTTCATTTCTCATACATCACTTACTACCTTATATATCATCAGAAGTAAAGGAAAACAAACAAACAAAAAAACCGAAATCTCTAGTCACAGCAAGGAGGTGGTATCCTCCACACACATCTGAGGAACATTAAAAATCTGCTGAAGTAAAACAAGCACGACTGTGGTGTCCCTGAGTATGGCTCACAAATATGACCACATATAGGGCCAAAATAAGTGCTATCCTCAAACACTGGGAAAAATTAACCCCTTTAAAATTATTTGCATCTAAAATCATTTAGAAAGTGCTATTTAAATATTAGTGAATTTTGCTAGGGTACAAAGTAATCCTTAAGAATGTATCATTGACTAGGGACCCTAAATGTTGCTGATCTTTAAAGTTTAAGTCTACAGAGATTTCTTTATAAAAGGATAACTCTTTGTATTGTTTGTCTTACTGACTCTAGCACTGACTTGATGTGGCTCACTGACGTCTTGATCAAAGGAGCAAGTCATCCCCCTGTTCTTCCTTTCTAATCTGTTTCTGTTTGTTTCTAGATTAACAGGCTCTGAGGGCAAAAAGAATGACTCCAGGCTCCTAGTGTTTAAATAAAACATTTTAGGAGACTCTGCTTAGATAATTTCTTCTCAAATCTTATCCTTGAAGTGTTTGAGACTTATTCCTAATTTAAAATACTTTCTCTATTTTTCCCCAGATCTTCAGGGGGTGAATAACTCTTGCTATTTGCATTTCTTTGTCCTTATGAGGTTCTTTATATAACCGCCCCCCGCTCCACTTTATGTCATCTGTCTCCACAACTGTTCTCTATTTCTCTTTCTCAATCTCTTATTTCTAAAATTCTATGTGGTGGTATTATTACTGTAGTCTAATTTTAAAAATTAAAACTGTTTTTCTGCAGTGCACCAGGCCAAAAGCCTTGAAATCTATTAGAAAACATTGTACTGAACTTGGAATATAGTGAATAATGATGATCTAAAAAAGATAATTTATGGTTTTTACCACCATCATTAAAGTTTTATACTACAAAGAGAATGCTTTCATATAGGTGTCTTAAATTCATCAGACATAACTATATATATATTAAAAGAGTGTTTGCACTTGAGAAAATGTCCTAATCTCTAGTTTTACCTCCTTATTAGATTTTTGGCTTTGTATTCATAAGGTGAAAAGTAGTTTAAAAGTGAGCAATTTAAAATACCCTCCCACCATTGCATGATCCTCCCAAATGTTAACTGGTCATATCAGACCTCGGATATGGTAGTTTTGGGTGTTTAAAGTAAAAAAAAAATGACAAAAGTAGAAAAAACTTGTTCTAGATACCCACTTGTATGATCAGAAGAATTGTCTCATTTCTTTTACCTTCTTTTCTCTTACAAATTTAAAACTTATATATTTTGTAACATGATTCTGCCTCAGGACATACAAGTTTGCCTTTGAATACATATTATTGAGAAATTTATTTCTAATAAGTAAAACATCATTATTAAAAGAAGCAATTTACTTTTCAATGCCTTGTTCAAGGGCATTTGAGAAAGCACAATGGAAAATTCTCACTAAATTAAAGCCATATTAAATTTTAAGTTTCCCCAAACTAATCAAAGAGAAGAAAGGGAAAAAGCTCTTTTACACACAATTGCTGGTTTCTTTAAACCTGGAATATCATAATTGACCTAACAACATTCCTTTGAAGAAGACTGGAGTCCAAGTCCTTTACGTGTATACATATACACATAAAGACCATTAGAGTCTTTATGTGTATATGTATTTATTTACTCTACCTCCATCCTAACTGAGAGTCTTAACTATAGGTGTTGGGATTATAAACCACCAAAGACAGTGAAAAGCAAGGAAGGTGGAGTCAGAAGACCCAGACTGCAGTTGTATTTCTGGTACTTCCCAGCTTTAGTTTCCGCATCCATCATATTTAGTAAAAAACAAAAGGATTATTAAACATGTCTGCTCTAACTCTTGTGTTTTTTAAGAGCATTTAAAAGCGATAATTTATATGACTCAAGGAAAATAGCAACATCAAAAGAATTTTCATGAGAAATAAAAGAATACAACTTTGGTAGGTAAGAGTAGGAAGTGAAGATAAAACACAACTCTGTTATCTTGAAGAGTAAGGCACTATGATAGAAATGCTGGTTATTTAAACACTGAAAGTGTCTATTTATAAAAGGAATAGGATTAAGAGCAATTAATATAAATCTTTGCAAATTAAAACAAGGGAGGAAATGGGGAAAATGATGGTAGAAGAGTTTTTCTTGGATGTGTGAGTTAGTACCTCCCATGGTTGAAAGGCGTTGGGGTTCTGACAGTCACGAGCTTGACACAGATCCCGAATGGCATAACCAAGGGCAAACACTGCAAGCTGAATACTATGAATGAGTCCTGGCTCAGCATAGTCCCAGAGGAAGTCATTTCTCATGACGAAGTTCCTTTCTATAGCCTTGTTAGCCTTGTAGGCCAAAGTCCTTTGAGAATGATTGAATATGCATCGACTCAAATCAGTGTCCTTGACATATGCGCAGGCAGATAAATGCATGGCATATTCATGTAAGAGTTTGTGACTGTCACTGGGAAGCAAGTGCAGATTTTGAAGAAAGGAATGGAAAGAGGATATATTCCCTCTTCTAAAGGCAAACCCTACAACTTTGCCAATCTTTTTAACATTAGGAATGGTGGTAATCTTGGTGGCAGTTGACCAATTATCACTAGCAATCCACATCTTATTTATATTCATTTCAATGGCTTTATTGAAGAGATCAAAAACATGGAATTGCCTCAGAAATACCACAATGACATTAACCTGGGCTTCTAAAATGATTTTCTTCAGTGTCCGATTGATTCTGACTTCAATGGTATTATCTGAAAGAAAGGCTGGAAGAACCTCTTTGAAGGCTATGCACACGTTATTTGCTTCAGCCTGAATTATAAAAGTGTTAAGAGCCAATTGTCCATAGTCATCATCTGTGGTTATGATGCCAATCCAGTTCCAACCAGATTTCTGAATCAGGTGAGCCATTGCTTTAATTTGATGGAAGTCACTGGGCACAGTCCGTAAAAATGAAGGAAAGCGAATTTTGTCACTCAGGATTTCTGCAGTTGATTCATAACCCACCTGGAAATAGACAGAATATTTTAGTTATGGTGTTGATGAACTCCAGGTAACTGTTCACAGTAGGTGTTCCTTTCTTTGATTGCTGTAAATTTTCATGACTTTCCTTAAATTCTCTAGTCTTTTTCATCCTTCTCCTTACTTAGCCCCTGATGATGGTTTAGAATCATGGCTTTCTAATCATTTCATATTTTGTTTAGTATAGGCCCTCTGAGAATTCAGGCTGTACCTCATTTTCCATTTACACGTCTATATTCTTCTATATTTATCTTGTATCTTTGGCCAGGGGCCAAGAGTGGATATTATTTAAATACTTAGAGGTAAATGCAGTCCATCATATAAGCAAAATGCAGTTTGGAACATCAGTGTGTGCAAAATCTTGTCTAATTCATAATTTGGGTAATTTTATTCTAGGTAAAGTTAATCAGTCAAATAATCATCTTGTCCAGGGGTCAACAAAATTTTCCTGTAAAGAATGAGATATAAAATATTTTAAGCTTTTTGGTCATGTATAGTCTCTGTCATATCTATTTTTTTGTTACAACCTTTTAGAAATGTAAAAACTATTTTTAGCCTGAAAGCTCAAGAGCATGAGAACCACATTTGGTCCGCAGGCTGTGATTTTCTGACTCCTGATGAAGTCAAATAAGTATCAGCATTTTTGGAAGACCTACTTAATGTACACAAAGTTTTGCCTGATTCATAGCTTTGGTGAATTATTACCTTCTATAGATGCAATAGTAACATGTCACTTGCTCAGTATTTCTTTTTCTTTTCTTTCGTTCCTTCTTTTTTTTTTTTTTTTAACTACTTACAGCTGCCATGTGGTATGATGGAAAGACAATAGGCTTGGGAACCAGATAAACTGTTAGAATCCCAACTCCAATAAATTTGGGAACGTTATTTAATGTTTCTTTACTGTAAAGTTATAAGATTCTTGCTAAGATTAAAGGAGAAAATTTAAATAGATGCGAGCACATGGTGGACTTTCAGTAAACCTAAGTTCCCTTCCAAGTACCTGATGTTGCTATGCTCAGCCACATTGTTAAGAGCTGAGCTTTCTTAAAATTAGTGTTACCCATAGAATGTCCCCTTACCTTTTCTGCCGTCTATTACAGAAATTGCATTTTTGCATTAGCCAGTTGTTGTTAAAAAAGTCTGCTTTCCTTACGTATCACCTAACTAGTATCATACATAGTCTAGAAATTTTAAGCCAAAGCCTTATCTTTGATGTATTTGATAAATAGTTCTTTTTGTTTAACCGTTTTGGATTAAATTTTTTATTACTGATGTCACTAGGCTATAATATAATGGAATGCTAATAGTCTTTATTTGTATATGTATTTATTTACTCTACCTCCAAAATGTTATATATTTTGAATTCTTATACACATTCATTATGTTATATATATTTTCTGTCTGCTCACTTCTATCAGATGGTCATTTCTTTATCATCTGAATATAAGCCTTTTTCTTTTCTAACTTTTGGCTTCTCTTCTTCCTTAAGATTAGAAATCAGTGACGTAGAGAGTTACAAAGTAGTGTGATTTCAAAATGAAAGCCAAAGAGACTTAATTGACTCTGAGTAATGTTCAATAACTTAGTACACAGTGCTGTGATATCTGATTTTTTTTTTCAGAGAAATTTTTGCTTACTTTCTGGTTATTGGCTCGCATTCCAGGGAGATAAATAGTTCTACAGTCTTTGCTCAAAGCCTTCCCATCATATTCAGAACAACATGCAAACCGTCCCAGGGCTTACAAGATGCTACATGACCCAGGCTTTGCCTGTCTCTACAAAAGCATCTCTTACTATGTTTCCTTTTGCTTCAGCTGATCTAGCCAGATTGGCCTTTTTGCTATTCTTTGGGCATTCCAACTTTGCACTTGCTGCTTTCTCAGATACTCTTTCTCCCCTCCCTCATCCTCCCTTCACACTCCTCACTCAAGCTTGAGACTAAATGTCACTTCCTCAAGAAGTCTTCCTTGACCTCTCTATCTCCTTACTCCTTAGTCTCTTTAGTTTCTTCATAGCATGTGACTGATGTTATTTTAGAAACAAGGCAGTTTAGGCATGAAGATGTTTGTGTCTTATACAAATCAAGCTGAAAACGGTCAGAAACTAGACCTGATAGACTGAGGGGTAATTACTCCCTTAGTACTTTTTCACTATACTCTCTGTAATGGTGTGCATCCTTTCTTTAACTAAAAAGAAAGAAAAGTTAAAGTAAAAGTGACTCCCTAACTAGTTTCCTCAGGTTTCCCTGATCCTTTCATAATAACAAATGTGATCAAAAGCAATGTATGGAGGTAGCACAAAACCTACCTGTGGCATGAGCTGTAAATTCAACATCCTGGAGACAGCCATAGTTATTTCTGAGTACCCAGAACCTATGACAGCCTTAACTCTTGGCATGTAGCTGGAATAGTCACACTTAAACTCCACAGTTTCTCTGGAGCAGTTGAATTTAGACAGAAACCTCAGAGTGGCTGCCATTGCCACGGTGACTTCTGTACAAGTGTCATAGATTTCATACCCCAGTTTGACTCCAGATAAGAGTGTTGAATTGTTGATCATCTCAATGCTGTGTATCATGGCAAGAGTTTGAAGAAAAACTGATATTTCAAAGCTGTTGGGAAACAAGTATTTTTTGAAATCAGAACATAACTCTTCTATGGACATGGCTGTATCTCATTTTGCCTACATCTCCTCATAGCAATTTCTGGATGAGTGAAGCTTATCTCTTAAATGATGTAAATTTTATTTAAAAACAATTTTTCATGATAATATTTATGAAGGGTAATATAAGAACCCACAGTTTCTTAAAAGGAGTCTATGCTACAGGATTTAACCTTTTCTTGATGAATTTTTTGATCATTTTGAACACTGCAATATGAAGATGTGTTTGATTTTTGTTCCTTTTTGTAGTTAGAGATCAGCATTTTATTGCTGTCAAAATGCTTGCTTTTTAGACTCATAAGCCTGTCTTTTAGTTTTCTGATTCTAGTCTGTGTGATTGGAAACCAGATAAATAAGACTCTTAACAATTACATTTAAACAGCTTTGGTTAAAGCTTAACAGCCTGCTCCTAGATAAAGTGTCTTATTTTAGTTCTGAGACATAGCTATTTCCACATTCAGAGTACATTTTTTATACATCTTGATTTGTGATTATTCCAGAGCACTGAGTTGTCTGATTACAGATTTACTGTTAAGTTTATTTCATCCACCACTATATACAAGTTATTACAAATAGTGCCTAATATATAATAAGGGTTCAATACACATTTTTAAAATGAATAAAGGGGGATATTATTGTTCAGGGTTTGATATTCTAGTTTCTTTTTAGTTCATTAAGTTTTGATAATTAAGCTATTTGAATATTACTATTTGTCATTGTGAACCATGTTTAGATGGTTCTATCTCTACAAATGCATCTCTTACTCTGTTTCCTTCTGCTTCACTGATATAGCCAGATTAAATTTTTTGCTATTCTTTGGACATTCCAATTTTGCACTTGTTGCTTCTTGGCCAGATACTCTTCTCCCCTCCCTAAAAGAATAAAGTAAATAATAATAAAAATATATTAATAAGTTAAACTATTTGAAGATTACTATTTGTCATTGTGAACCATGGCTTGCAATGACAAATAGTAATATTCAAATAGCTTAATTTATCAAAACATAATGAACTAAAAAGAAAGTATATGAAAACCCTGAACAATAATATCTCTCTTTATTAAAATTTTAAATTTAATTAAGAAATTTTAATTTAATTAAAATTTTAATTTTAACATTACAATTTCAATTAAAAAAGAGAAGTAAACCCAGCTCATCATTGGCACAACCAACATTAGCCAGCACCACTCAGGACTTAGAGGGTCATCCTGTCACTGCCGTTGCCATCATGCATGCCACACAAGTGTCCCAAGAACCCAAGAAATCACCAACCTGCTGGTTCCATGGCTTCCACTACCAGTATTTGAGTAAGGCACCTGGAGGCCCAAGAATTGGCCTGGTTTGACCTAACACTGGTGCCAGTGTATACTGCCCTGGGACACAATGATGGGCATACTTAGCCCATTGCTAACACCACTTGGGCTCAGAGACTGGCTTACTTGGCATCCCAGTCACCAGCAAAACTGCATCATAGCTCCCATTAATAACTGTACCTAGGCCACTGAGGAAATGTCAGATGGCACTTATGCTAGTCACGGCCAAAGAAATCAAAGAAACTACACTACTACTGCAACCGGAATAAAAGCCAAAGGACCCTGCCCAACCAACACTAGCTATTCATCCTTAGGAAACATTCTCCCCCTACAAAAACAAATTTTTAAAAATTGGAAGAAGCAACTGAAACATCAGATGTACATATATTAACATAAGAACACAGGAAACATGAAAAAGCCAGAAAAATGACACTTTTAAAGGAAGATATACTATCATACTGGTCTTTAAGAAAAAAAAGTAAATAAATTTTTTTAAAAAGGAACACAATAATTCTCCAGAAACAGATCTCAATCAAAAAGCAATTAATGAAATTCCAGAAAAAGAATCCAAATTAGATTCTAAAGAAGGATAGTGAGATACAAGATAATTCTGAAAAACAATACAAAGAAATCTGAAAAACAATTCAGGATATGAATGAGAAGTTAACCAAAGACATAGATGTCATAAAAGAATCAAACAGAAATTCTGCAACTGAACAATTCATTGAATGAACAACATAACACATTTGAAAGCTTCAACAATAGATTAGTTCAAGCAGACAAAGAACCTCTGAACCTGAAGACAGTTCAGGTTCAACTTTTGAAATAACCCAGCCATGAAAATATAAAGGAAAAAAAAAGAATTAAAAAAAGCTAAACAAAGCCTTCATGGTATATGGAACACCATGAAGTGACCAAATATACAAATTATTGATATCCCAGAAGGTAAAGAGATATTGAAATAGTTAAACATATATAACAAAATAATAGATAAAAACGTTCCACATCCAGCAAGAGGTTTAGACATCCAGATACAGGAGGCCCAGCAATCCCTAAACAGATACAATGCACAAATTCTCCACAGCACATTATAGTCAAAATGTCTAAAGTCAATGACAAAGAGAGAATTCTAAAAACAGTGAGAAAAGAATTTAGTCACCTCTAAAGGAAATCCCATTATACTAACAGAGGATATCTCAGCAGAAACCTTATAGGCCAGAAGAGAATGAGATGATATATTTAAAGTGTTGAGGAAAAAACCCTGCCAGCCAAGGATACTATATCCAGAAAACTTATCCTTCATAAATAGAGGAGAAATAAAGTTGTTCCTAGAGAAGCAAAAGCGGAGGGAATTCAGCACCACTAGACTGGCCCTAAAATGCTCAAGGGAGTTCTATACTTGGAAGTGAAATGATGATGCTTATCATGGTGAAAACACAAGAAAGTGTAAAACAATGGTAAAAAAGAGGAAGGACTCAAACGATACTACTATAGATATTCATCTACCAAACCACAATGACAAAAAATGAGAAAAAGAAAGGAACATAGAATATATAAAACAAACGGTAAGCAAGAACATGACAGGAACAAAGCCTCATATGTCAACATTAACCTTGGATTTAAAAGGATTAAATTCCCCTCTTAAGAGACATAGACTGGCTGTCAATATTATACTAAATGGGCAAAAACTGGAAGCCTTCCCTTTGAAAACTGGCACAAGACAAGGATGCCCTCTCTCACCACTCCTATTCAACATAGTGTTGGAAGTTCTGGCCAGGGCAATCAGGCAAGAGAAAGAAATAAACGGTATTCAATTAGGAAATGAGGAAGTTAAATTGTCTCTGTTGGCAGATGACATGACTGTATGTTTAGAAAACCCCATCATCTCAGCCAAAAATCTCCTTAAGCTGATAAGCAACTTCAGCAAAGTCTCAGAATACAAAATCAATGTGCAAAAATCACAAGCATTCCTATACACCATTAACAGACAAACAGAGAGACAAATCATGAGTGAACTCCCATTCACAAATGCTTCAAAGATAATAAAATACCTAGGAATCCAACTTACAAGGGACGTGAAGGACCTCTTCAAGGAGAACTACAAACCACTGCTCAATGAAATAAAAGAGGACACAAACAAATGGAAGAATATTCCATGCTCATGGATAGAAGCATCAATATCATGAAAATGGCCATACTGCCCAAGGTAATTTATAGATTCAATGCCATCCCCAACAAGCTACCAATGACTTTCTTCACAGAATTGGAAAAACTTACTTTAAAGTTCACATGGAACCAAAAAAGAGCCCACATTGCCAAGATAATCCTAAGCAAAAAGAACAAAGATGGAGGCATTGTGCCACCTGACTTCAAACTATACTACAAGGCTACAGTAACCAAAACAGCATGGTACTGGTACCAAAAAGGAGATATAGACCAATGGAACAGAACAGCGGCCTCAGGAATAATACTACACATCTACAATCATCTGATCTTTGACAAATCTGATAAAAATAAGAAACAGGGAAGGGATTCCCTGTTTAATAAATGGTGCTGGGAAAGCTGGCTAGCCATATGTAGAAAGCTGAAACTGGATCCCTTCCTTACACCTTATACAAAAGTTAATTCAAGATGGATTAAAGACTCAAATGTTATACCTAAAACCATAAAAACCCTAGAAGAAAACCTAGGCAGTACCATTCAGGACATAGGCATGGGCAAGGACTTCATGACTAAAACACCAAAAGCAATGGCAACAAAAGCCAAAATAGACAAATGGGATCTAATTAAACTAACGAGCTTCTGCATGGCAAAAGAAACTACCATTAGAGTGAACAGGCAACTTACAGAATGGGAGAAAATTATTGCAATCTACCCACCTGAGAAAGGGCTAATATCTAGAATCTACAAAGAACTCAAACAAATTTACAAGAAAAAACAAACAACCCCATCAAAAAGTGGGTGAAGGATATGAACAGACACTTCTCAAAAGAAGACATGTATGCAGCCAACAGACACATGAAAAAATGCTCATCATTCCTGGTCATCAGAGAAAAGCAAATCAAAACCACAGTGAGATACCATCTCACACCAGCTAGAATGGAGATCATTAAAAAGTCAGGAAACAACATGCTGGAGAGGATGTGGAGAAATAGGAACGCTTTTATACTGCTGGTGGGAGTGTAAATTGGTTCAACCATTGTGGAAGACAGTGTGGCGATTCCTCAAGGATCTAGAACTGGAATTATCATTTGACCTAGCAATCTCATTACTGGGTATATACCCAAAGGATTATAAATCATGCTACTATAAAGACACATGCACACATATGTTTATTGTGGCACTATTCACAATAGCAAAGACTTGCAACCAACCCAAATGTCCATCAATAATAGACTGGATTTAAAAAATGTGGCACATATACACCATGGAATACTATGGAGCCATAAAAAGGATGAGTTCATGTCCTTTGTAGGGACATGGATGAAGCTGGAAACCATCCTTCTCAGCAAACTGTCACAAGGACAGAAAACCAGACACCACATGTTCTCACTCATAGGTGGGAGTTGAGCAATGAGATCACTTGGACACAGGGCAGGGAACATCACACACTGGGGCTTGTCATGTGGTGGGGGAATGGGGGAGGGATAGCATTAGGAGAAATACCTAATGTAAATGATGAGTTCATGGGTGCAGCAAACCAACATGGCTCATGTATACCTAAGTATCAAACCTGCACGTTGTGCACATGTACCCTAGAAATTAAAGTATAATTTAAAAAAAGAAAAAAAAGAGATATAGACTGGCTGTATAAATAAAAAAAGCATGATCCAATTATATGCAACTTACAAGAAATGCACTTTACATATAAAAGCACATATAGACTGAAAGTAAAGGGATAGAAAAAGATATCTCATGCAAACAAAAACCAAAAGTGAGCAGAAGTAGCTATATTTATACCAGATAAAACACACTGTAAGCCAAACATAGTAGAAAAAGTAAAAGAAGGTCATTATATAATGATAAGGAATCTTTCCAGGAAGAGGAAATAATTTAAAATTTATATGCAACCAACACTGAAGCACCCAGATTCCTAAAGCAAAAATTACCAGATCTAAAAAGAAAGAGACTGCAATACAATAATAGTGGAAAACTTTGACACCCTAATGAGCATTAGGTGGATCATCTAGACAGAAAATTGGCAAAAATATAACAAACTTACGACCAGGCATGGTAGCTCACCCCTGTAATCCCAGCACTTTGGGAGGCTGAGGTAGGTGGATCACTTGAGGTCAGGACTTCAAGAGCAGCCTGGCCAACATGATGAAACCCCAACTCTACTAAAAATACAAAAATTAGCTAGGCATGGTGGTACACACCTGTGATCCCAGCTACTTGGGAGGCTGAGGTGGAAGGATCGCTTGAATCCAGGAAGTGGAGGTTGCAGTGAGCCAAGATTGCACCACTGCACTCCAGCCTGGGCAACAGAGTGTGACTTCATCTCAAGAAAAGGACTTAAATTGAACTTTAGACCAAGTGGACCCAACAGACATTTACAGAACATTTTGTCCAACAACGGTAGAATACACATTCTTCTCAGTGCATGGAACATTCTCCAGATCAGGCCATATATTAGGCCATAAAACAAGTCTTAACAAATTTACAAAAATAAAAATTATATCAAATATATTCTCAGGCTGCAATGAACTAAAATTAGAAATAACAACAAGAGGAACTTTGGAAACTATACAAATCAGCAGAAATTAAACCACATGCTTCTGAATAACCATTGGATTAATGAAGAAATTAAGATGGAAATAAAAAATCTTATTAAAACAAATGAAAATGGAAACATGAATGTATTAGTCCCTTCTCACATTGCTATAAGGAAATAGCTGAGATTGGGTAATTTGTAAAGAAAAGAGGTTTAATTGACTCATGGTCCTGCAGGCTGTACTGGAAGGATAATGCTGGCATCTGCTCAGTTTCTTGGGAGGTCTCAGGACATACACAATCAAGGTGGAAGGCAAAGGGGGGCGTTAGCACCTCACATAGAGCAAAAGGAAGAAAGAGAGAGGGAAGATGTAACACAGTTTTATATTCCATCCCTGGCTCCTCCCAAATCTCATGTCCTTCTCACATTGCAGAATACAATCATTCCTTCTCACCAGTCTCCCAGTGTCTTAACTAATTCTAGCATTAACTCAAAAGTCCGAAGTCCAAAGTCTCATCTGAGTAGTCCCTTCTGCCTATGAGCCTGCAAAATAAAAAATAAGTTAATTACTTCTAAGACACAATGGGAGTACAGGCATTTGGTAAATACTCCTATTTGAAAAGGGAGAAATTGGCCAAAGGAAAGGGCCTACAGGCCCATGTAAATCCCAAACCCAGCAGCGCAATCATTACATCTTAAAGCTCCAAAATAATCTCTTTTAACTCCATGTCTGACACCCAGGGGATGCTGGTACAAGCTGAAGCTGAAGTGGCTGGGACACAAGCAGCAGCAGGGCCCTGGTCTCAGCTCAAGAAATCATTCTTCCGAGGGAGGAGCCAAGATGGCCGAATAGGAACAGCTCTGGTCTACAGCTCCCAGCGTGAGTGACGCAGAAGACGGGTGATTTCTGCATTTCCATCTGAGGTACCGGGTTCATCTCACTAGGGAGTGCCAGACAGTGGGCGCAGGTCAGTGGGTGCGCACACCGTGCGCCAGCCGAAGCAGGGCGAGGCATTGCCTCACTTGGGAAGCGCAAGGGGTCAGGGAGTTCCCTTTCCGAGTCAAAGAAAGGGGTGACGGACGCACCTGGAAAATCGGGTCACTCCCACCCGAATACTGCGCTTTTCTGACAGGCTTAAAAAACGGCCCACTACGAGACTATATCCCGCACCTGGCTCAGAGGGTCCTACGCCCACAGAGTCTCACTGATTGCTAGCACAGCAGTCTGAGATCAAACTGCAAGGCGGCAGCGAGGCTGGGGGAGGGGCGCCCGCCATTGCCCAGGCTTGCTTAGGTAAACAAAGCAGCCAGGAAGCTTGAACTGGGTGGAGCCCACCACAGCTCAAGGAGGCCTGCCTGCCTCTGTAGGCTCCACCTCTGGGGGCAGGGCACAGACAAACAAAAAGACAGCAGTAACCTCTGCAGACTTAAATGTCCCTGTCTGACAGCTTTGAAGAGAGCAGTGGTTCTCCCAGCACGCAGCTGGAGATCTGAGAACCGGCACACTGCCTCCTCAAGTGGGTCCCTGACCCCTGACCCCCGAGCAGCCTAACTGGGAGGCACCCCCCAGCAGGGGCACACTGACACCTCACACAGCAGGGTATTCCAACAGACCTGCAGCTGAGGGTCCTGTCTGTTAGAAGGAAAACTAACAAACAGAAAGGACATCCACACCAAAAACCCATCTGTACATCACCATCATCAAAGACCAAAAGTAGATAAAACCACAAAGATGGGGAAAAAACAGAACAGAAAAACTGGAAACTCTAAAAAGCAGAGCGCCTCTCCTCCTCCAAAGGAACGCAGTTCCTCACCAGCAATGGAACAAAGCTGGATGGAGAATGACGAGCAGAGAGAAGAAGGCTTCAGATGATCAAATTACTCTGAGCTGTGGGAGGACATTCAAACCAAAGGCAAAGAAGTTGAAAACTTTGAAAAAAATTTAGACAAATGTATAATTAGAATAACCAATACAGAGAAGTGCTTAAAGGAGCTGATGGAGCTGAAAACCAAGGCTCGAGAACTACGTGAAGAATGCAGAAGCCTCAGGAGCCGATGCAATCAACTGGAAGAAAGAGTATCAGCAATGGAAGATGAAAGGAATGAAATGAAGCGAGAAGGGAAGTTTAGAGAAAAAAGAATAAAAGGAAATGAGCAAAGCCTCCAAGAAATATGGGACTATGTGAAAAGACCAAATCTACGTCTGATTGGTGTACCTGAAACTGATGGGGAGAATGGAACCAAGTTGGAAAACACTCTGCAGGATATTATCCAGGAGAACTTCCCCAATCTAGCAAGGCAGGCCAATGTTCAGATTCAGGAAATACAGAGAACGCCACAAAGATACTCCTCGAGAAGAGCAACTCCAAGACACGTAATTGTCAGATTCACCAAAGTTGAAATGAAGGAGAAAATGTTAAGGGCAGCCAGAGAGAAAGGTTGGGTTACCCTCAAAGGGAAGCCCATCAGACTAACAGCAGATCTCTCAGCAGAAACTCTACAAGCCAGAAGAGAGTGGGGGCCAATATTCAACATTCTTAAAGAAAAGAATTTTCAACCCAGAATTTCATATCCAGCCAAACTAAGCTTCATAAGCAAAGGAGAAATAAAATACTTTACAGACAAGCAAATGCTGAGAGATTTTGTCACCACCAGGCCTGCCCTAAAAGAGCTCCTGAAGGAAGCGCTAAACATGGAAAGGAACAACGGGTACCAGCCGCTGCAAAATCATGCCAAAATGTAAAGACCATCGAGACTAGGAAGAAACTGCATCAACTAACGGACAAAATAACCAGCTAACATTATAATGACAGGATCAAATTCACACATAACAATATTAACTTTAAATGTAAATGGACTCAATGCTCCAATTAAAAGACACAGACTGGCAAATTGGATAAAGAGTCAAGACTCATCAGTGTGCTGTATTCAGGAAACCCATCTCACGTGCAGAGACACACATAGGCTCAAAATAAAAGGATGGACGAAGATCTACCAAGCAAATGGAAAACAAAAAAAGGCAGGGGTTGCAATCCTAGTCTCTGATAAAACAGACTCTAAACCAACAAAGATCAAAAGAGACAAAGAAGGCCATTACATAATGGTAAAGGGATCAATTCAACAAGAAGAGCTAACTATCCTAAATATATATGCACCCAACACAGGAGCACCCAGATTCATAAAGCAAGTCCTGAGTGACCTACAAAGAGACTTAGACTCCCACACATTAATAATGGGAGACTTTAACACCCCACTGTCAACACTAGACAGATCAATGAGACAGAAAGTCAACAAGGATACCCAGGAATTGAACTCAGCTCTGCACCAAGTGGACCTAATAGACATCTACAGAACTCTCCACCCCAAATCAACAGAATATACATTTTTTTCAGCACCACACCACACCTATTCCAAAATTGACCACATAGTTGGAAGTAAAGCTCTCCTCAGCAAATGTAAAAGAAGAGAGATTATAACAAACTATCTCTCAGACCACAGTGCAATCAAACTAGAACTCAGGATTAAGAATCTCACTCAAAGCCGCTCAACTACATGGAAACTGAACAAGCTGCTCCTGAATGACTACTGGGTACATAATGAAATGAAGGCAGAAATAAAGATGTTCCTTGAAACCAACGAGAACAAAGACACAACATACCAGAGTCTCTGGGACACATTCAAAGCAGTGTGTAGAGGGAAATTTATAGCACTAAATGCCCACAAGAGAAAGCAGGAAAGATCCAAAATTGACACCCTAACATCACAATTAAAAGAACTAGAAAAGCAAGAGCAAACACATTCAAAAGCTAGCAGAAGGCAAGAAATAACTAAAATCAGAGCAGAACTGAAGGAAATAGAGACACAAAAAACCCTTCAAAAAATTAATGAATCCAGGAGCTGGTTTTTTGAAAGGATCAACAAAATTGATAGACCGCTAGCAAGACTAATAAAGAAAAAAAGAGAGAAGAATCAAATAGACGCAATAAAAAATGATAAAAGGGATATCACCACCAATCCCACAGAAATACAAACTACCATCAGAGAATACTACAAACACCTCTACGCGAACAAACTAGAAAATCTAGAAGAAATGGATAAATTCCTTGACACATACACTCTCCCAAGACTAAACCAGGAAGAAGTTGAATCTCTGAATAGACCAATAACAGGATCTGAAATTGTGGCAATAATCAATAGTTTACCAACCAAAAAGAGTCCAGGACCAGATGGATTCACAGCCGAATTCTACCACAGGTACAAGGAGGAACTGGTACCATTCCTTCTGAAACTATTCCAATCAATAGAAAAAGAGGGAATCCTCCCTAACTCATTTTATGAGGCCAGCATCATTCTGATACCAAAGCCGGGCAGAGACACAACCAAAAAAGAGAATTTTAGACCAATATCCTTGATGAACATGGATGCAAAAATCCTCAATAAAATACTGGCAAAATGAATCCAGCAGCACATCAAAAAGCTTATCCACCATGATCAAGTGGGCTTCATCCCTGGGATGCAAGGCTGGTTCAATATACGCAAATCAAGAAATGTAATCCAGCATATAAACAGAGCCAAAGACAAAAACCACATGATTATCTCAACAGATGCAGAAAAAGCCTTTGACAAAATTCAACAACCCTTCATGCTAAAAACTCTCAATAAATTAGGTATTGATGTGACATATTTCAAAATAATAAGAGCTATCTACGACAAACCCACAGCCAATATCATACTGAATGGGCAAAAACTGGAAGCATTCCCTTTGAAAACTGGCACAAGACAGGGATGCCCTCTCTCACCACTCCTATTCAACATAGTGTTGGAAGTTCTGGCCAGGGCAATTAGGCAGGAGAAGGAAATAAAGGGTATTCAATTAGGAAAAGAGGAAATCAAATTGTCCCTGTTTGCAGATGACATGATTGTATATCTAGAAAACCCCATTGTCTCAGCCCAAAATCTCCTTAAGCTGATAAGCAACTTCAGCAAAGTCCCAGGATACAAAATCAATGTACAAAAATCACAAGCATTCTTATACACCAACAACAGACAAACAGACAGCCAAATCATGAGTGAACTCCCATTCACAATTGCTTCAAAGAGAATAAAATACCTAGGAATCCAACTTACAAGGGATGTGAAGGACCTCTTCAAGGAGAACTACAAACCACTGCTCAATGAAATAAAAGAGGATACAAACAAATGGAAGAACATTCCATGCTCATGGGTAAGAAGAATCAATATCGTGAAAATGGCCATACTGCCCAAGGTAATTTACAGATTCAATGCCATCCCCATCAAGCTACCAATGCCTTTCTTCACAGAATTGGAAAAAACTACTTTAAAGTTCATATGGAACCAAAAAAGAGCCCGCGTCACCAAGTCAATCCTAAGCCAAAAGAACAAAGCTGGAGGCATCACACTACCTGACTTCAAACTATACTACAAGGCGACAGTAACCAAAACAGCATGGTACCGGTACCAAAACAGAGATATAGATCAATGGAACAGAACAGAGCCCTCAGAAATAACACCGTATATCTACAATTATCTGATCTTTGACAAACCTGAGAAAAACAAGCAATGGGGAAAGGATTCCCTATTTAATAAATGGTGCTGGGAAAACTGGCTAGCCATATGTAGAAAGCTGAAACTGGATCCCTTCCTTACACCTTATACAAAAATCAATTCAAGATGGATTAAAGACTTAAACGTTAGACCTAAAACCATAAAAACCCTAGAAGAAAACCTAGGCATTACCATTCAGGACATAGGCATGGGCAAGGACTTCATGTCTAAAACACCAAAAGCAATGGCAACAAAAGACAAAATTGACAAATGGGATCTAATTAAACTAAAGAGCTTCTGCACAGCAAAAGAAACTACCATCAGAGTGAACAGGCAACCTACAAAATGGGAGAAAATTTTCGCAACCTACTAATCTGACAAAGGGCTAATATCCAGAATCTACAATGAACTCAAACAAATTTACAAGAAAAAAACAAACAACCCCATCAAAAAGTGGGTGAAGGACATGAACAGACACTTCTCAAAAGAAGACATTTATGCAGCCAAAAAACACATGAAAAAATGCTCATCATCACTGGCCATCAGAGAAATGCAAATCAAAACTACAATGAGATACCATCTCACACCAGTTAGAATGGCAATCATTAAAAAGTCAGGAGACAACATGTGCTGGAGAGCATGTGGAGAAATAGGAACACTTTTACACTGTTGGTGGAACTGTAAACTAGTTCAAGCATTGTGGAAGTCAGTGTGGCGATTCCTCAGGGATCTAGAACTAGAAATACCATTTGACCCAGCCATCCTATTACTGGGTATATACCCAAAGGATTATAAATCATGCTGCTATAAAGACACATGCAGACGTATGTTTATTGCGGCATTATTCACAATAGCAAAGACTTGGAACCAACCCAAATGTCCAACAATGATAGACTGGATTAAGAAAATGTGGCACATATACACCATGGAATACTATGCAGCCATAAAAAATGATGAGTTCATGTCCTTTGTAGGGACATGGATGAAATTGGAAATCATCATTCTCAGTAAACTATCGCAAGAACAAAAAACCAAACACCGCATATTCTCACTTATAGGTGGGAATTGAACAATGAGATCACATGGACACAGGAAGGGGAATATCACACTCTGGGAACTGTTGTGGGTTGGGGGGAGGGGGGAGGGATAGCATTGGGAGATATACCTAACGCTAGATGACGAGTTAGTGGGTGCAGCGCACCAGCATGGCACAGGTATACAAATGTAACTAACCTGCACAATGTGCACATGTACCCTAAAACTTAAAGTATAATAATAAAAAAAAAGAAACAATTACTAGTCTCTAAAAAAAAAAAAAAAAAGAAAGAAAGAAATCATTCTTCCCTCCTAGACCTCTGGGCCTGTGATGGGAGGGGCTGCCATGGAGGTCTCTGAAATTCCTTTGAAGTCTTCTCATTGTCTTGGCTATTAACATTCAACTTCTCTTTATTTAATGCAAATTTTTGCAGCCAGCTTCAATTCCTCCCCCAGAAATTTTTGTTTGTTTGTTTTTTGTTTTGTTTTTTCTAACACATGGCTGGGCTGCAAATTTTCCAAACTTTTACACTCTCCTTCCGTTTTAAATATAAGTTCCAGTTTTACATCATTTCCTTGCTCACACATATGAGCTAGGCTATTAAAAGCAGCCAGGCAAATTCTTGACTGCTTTGCTGCTTAGAAATTTCTTCTGCCAGATACCCTAAATCATCACTCTCAAGTTCAAAGTTCCACAGATCCCTGGGCAGGGGCACAATGCCACCAAGTTCTTTGCTAACGCATAGCAAAGATAACCTTTACTCCAGTTCCTAATAAGTTCCTCATCTCCATTTGAGACCTCTTCAGCCTGAACTCCATTGTCCATATATATCACCATCATCATTTTGGTCACAACAATTTAACAAGTCTCTAGGAAGTTCCAAAGTTTCCTTCATCTTCCTGTCTTCTTTGGAGCCCTCAAAACTGTTGCAACCACTGGCCATTACCCAGTTCCAGAGCTGCTTCCACATTTTCAGATATCTTTATAGAAATGCCCCACCTCTCTGGTACCAATTTTCTGTATTAGCCCATTCTTGCATTGAATAAAAAATACCTGAGACTTAGTAATTTATAAAGAAAAGAGGTTTAATTGCCTCATGGTTCTCTTGGCTGTACAGGAAGCATGATGCTGACATCTGCTTAG
Organism: Pan paniscus; assembly: GCF_029289425.2. Classification (NCBI taxonomy): domain Eukaryota; kingdom Metazoa; phylum Chordata; class Mammalia; order Primates; family Hominidae; genus Pan; species Pan paniscus. The sequence continues at coordinate 136,838,514 of NC_073254.2, forward strand.
CAACTTGGGAGCCCTCAGGAAACTTATAATTATGGCAGAAGGCAAAGAGGGAGCTGGCACCTTACATGGCCAGATTAGGAGGAAGAAAGAGGGAGGGGATATGCTACACACTTTTAAACAACCAGATCTTATGAGAACTGTATCATAAGAACAGCACTAGGGGGATGGTGCTAAGCCATTCATAAGAAACTGCTCCCATGATCCAATCACCTCCTACCAGGCTCCATCTCCAACATTAGGGATTATAATTTGATATGAGATTTGGGCAAAGACACAGATCCAAACCATATAAATAACATACCAAAGCCAGTGGGATACAGCAAAAGCAGTACTAAGAAGGAAGTAAATAGCAATGAACATCTACAACGAAAAAGAAGAAAGATTTCGAATAACCTAAGAATGTATCTTAAGGAACTAGAAAAGCAAAAAAACATAAAACCCAAAATTAGTGGAAGGAAAGAAATAATAAAGATCTAGCAGAGCTAAATGAAATAGAGACTAAAAAAAAAACAAAGGATCAATAAAATGAAAAGTTGATTCTTCAAAAAGATAAAAAAATTTATAAATCATTAGCTAGATTACCTGAAAAAAGAAGAGAGAAGACCCAAATAAACAAAATCAGAGATGAAAAAGGAGACATTACAACTGATACCACAGAAATACAAAAGATTATCAGAGACTATTAGGAACAATTATATACTAATAAATGGAAAAACCTAGAGGAAATGTGAAAATTCCTGGAAACAGACAGTCTACCAAGATTAAATCAGGAAGAAATAGAAAACCTGAGCAGACCAATAACAAATAGCAAGATTAAATCAGTAATAAAAGCCCCCAATAAATAATAGCTCAGGACCAGATGGATTGCTGCTGAATTCTACCAAATATATAAAGAAGAAATAATAGTAATCTTCCTCAAACTACTCCAAAAAATTCAAGAGGATGGAATTCTCTCTAACTCATTCTATGAGGCCAGCATTACCCTAATGCCAAAACCAGATAAGGACACAATGAAAAAAGAAAACCATAGACCAATATCTCTCATGAATATACATGCAAAAATCCTCAAAAAATACTAGTGAACAGAATTCAACAGTGCGTCACAAAGATAATACACCATGATTAAGTGTAATATCAACCATGCAGGGATAGTTTAACATATACAAATCAATAAATGTAATACATCACATCAACAGGATGAAGGACAAAAACTATGTGATCATCTCAATAGATGTAGAAAAAGTATTTGATAAAATACAACACCTTTCATGATAAAAACTCTCAACAAACTAGGCACAGATGGAACATACTTCAAATTAATAAAGGCCATATATGACAAACCCATAGTTAACATCATACCAACTGGGGAAAGTGGAAAGCATTTTCTCTAAGAAGTGGAGCAAGACAAGGATGCCCACTTTCACCACTCGTATTCAACATAGTATTGGAAGTCCTGGCCAAAGCAATCAGGCAAGAGAAAGAAAGAAATGGCATACACATTGAAATAGAGGAAGTCAAATTGTCCCTCTTTGCAGTTGATATTATCTTATATTTAGAAATACCAAAAGACTCCACAAAAATCCTCTTAGAGCTTATAAACAAATCCAGTAAAGTTGCAGGATATAATATCAATAGGATTTTTGTACACCAGTAGTGAAACAGGTGAAAAAGAAATCAAGAAAGCAATCCCATTTACAATAGCTACAAAAAATACATAGGAATAAATTTAACCAAGGAGGTGAAAGATCTCTACAAGCAAAACTATGAAACTGATGAAAGTAATTGAAGAGAACACAAATAAATGGAGAGACATCTCATGCTCAAGGATCAGAAAAAATAATAGTGTTAAAATGACCATAATACCCAAACCAACATATGGAGTCAATGCAATCCCTATTAAATGTCAACATCATTTTTCACAGATATTTTTAAAAATCCTAAAATTCATATGGAACAACAACAAAAAAGCCAGAATAGCCACAGCACTCCTGAGCAAACTGGAGGCATCAAACTACCTGACAAAATTATATCACAAGGTTATAGTAACCAAAACAGCATGGTATAAAAATAGATACATAGATCATGGGAAACAGAATAGACAACTAAAAAGTAAATCCACATATTTATTGCCAACAGATTTTTGACAAAGGAGCCAAGAACCTATTCAGGGGAAAGGACTTCAATAAATCGTACAGGGAAAATTGGATATCCATATGCAGAAGAATAAAACTGGACTCCTTTCCCTCATTGTATACAAAAATCAACTCTAGGTGGATAAGAACTTAAACATAAGATCCCAAATTACAAAACTATTAGAGGAAAACATAGGGAAAACACTTAAGGACATCAGTCTAGGCAAAGATTTTGCGGGTAAGACCTCAAAAGCACAGACAACTAAAAGAAAAATAGACAAATGGTAGTATATTAAAATAAAAATCTCTATATAGGAAAGGAAACCATCAAGAATGAAGAGACAACCACTTACTGGGAGAAGATATTTGCAGACTATTCATCCAACAACAGACTAATATCCAGAATATACATGAAATTGAACAACTCAACAATAAAAAAGCAAAATCTCATCAATAAGTGGTCAAAGAACACGAACAGATGATTCTCAAAAGAAGATATAAATGGCCAACTGGTATATAAAAAATGCTCAGCATCACTAATCATCAAAGAAATGCAAATTGAAACCATAATGAGATATTATCTTACCCCAGTTAGAATAGCTATTACTAAAAAGACAAAAACAAAACAAAAACAAAAACAAAAACAGATGCTGGCAAGGACATGCAGAAGAGGGAACTCATCTACACTATTGGAGAAAATGTAAATTAGTACAACCCCTATGGGAAAGAGTATGGATATTTCTCAAAAATCTAAAAATGATAAATGTAGTCCAGTAATCCTACTATTGGGTATCTATTCAAAGAAAAGGAAATCAGTATACTAAAGGGATACCTGCACTCACATGCTTACCATAACACTATTTGCAATAGCAAAGATATAGAATCAACTTGTGTCCATCAATAGAAGAATAGATAAAGAAAATGTGATATATATACACAACAGAATAGTACTCAGCCATAAAAAAAGAATAAAATCATATCATTTGCAGCAACATGGATGAAACTGGAGGCCATTATGTTAAGTGAAACAACTCAGGCACAGAAAGACGAATATCATATGTTCTCACTCATATGTGGGAGCTAAAATTATTGATATCATAAAGGTAGAGAGCTGACATTATAAAAGTACTAGAGGATGGGAAGGTGGGTGGGTAGGAGAGGGAATAAAGAGAGGTAGGTTAGTGGGTATAAACATATAGTTAGATAAAAGATAGAAGTTCAATCGTTTGACAGCACAGTTACTCTAGTTAGCAACAATGTATTGTATATTTCAATGTAGCTAGAAGAGAGGACTTGAATTGTTCCCAATATATAGAAGTGACAATAATCAAAGTGGTGGACACCTCAAAAAGCCTGACTTGATCATTACACATTCTAAGAATATAACAAAATACCACATGTACCTCATAAATATGTAAACTAATACATATCAATTAAAAAAAGAGAAACATAGAAGAGAAAAAAGGTAAACGAATAGGTTGTCTGACATTAAATTGTATAATATTTTCAGAGTCCAGCACATGTAAGCTCCATTAGAGTTGGAACCTCCTTGGTGTATTCATGTTGGTGTGCCAGTGCCTATAATAGGGTACAGGTAAGGTAGGCAATTAATAAGTAGTTGTGCAATGTTGAGTGAGTACCATTTCTCTTGATGAGTGACAAAAAGGTAAGAGATTTTCAACGGAGTGATTTTTTAAAATAGGAAATTTCCTTATTTGGTCAAATAACTATTTAGTGTTTTCCATCCTTAATTGTTGGCCTGCAATTGTGGGCCTCAACTCTGCAGTCATTCTTTGTGTGCCAACATAGTGCTCTGAAAATCTTCATCAATTATTAATTTTTTTTTTACCATTCTCTGGTATTCCTGTTAATCAATGATTATGATGACAATAGCTAAAAGTGCCCAACTTTTAGGGAGAATGCCAAGAAATCTTAGTGTGACAGGGGATCACATTTTATCTAAAAGTATTCTTAGAGGGCTTGGGAAATACTTCGTTGATAAAGAAAGAAAGGTAAGAGAAAAAACAAGATTAAACTTAGACGTAGAAACATAAAAATAGAATGAGAATTTTAGAGTTGGAAGGAAGCATGAAGAGCACATTCCATAGCAACAGCAGCTGATGCTGCCTGTGTCCTTAGAGGTTATCCAGGCCTTTGTTTTACAGATGAGAAAATATACACAACAGTGAAACTGGAACTCAGAGTTTAAGTGATCTACCTAAGTTTACAAAATTAGCTTATCCCAAAACTGAAATGAGAATTAGAATATCCTGTTCTCCTTAAGGAAAATCCATTTGCAACACCTTCCACCCAGCTTTACTTTTCCACATTATACTGTGCCAGTGAAATGCCTTTCTCATAGGTAAGCTCTCACGACACAAAGTGTTCATCCAGGAGGAAGGAGCACTTTGAGTTGAGGAGGGTCTTAATTTATCAGGAAAGAGTTAGACTATTTCTGGAATGAAATGAATGCAGTGTTGAAAAAAAATGTTAGTAAGAAAAAATTCAACTATAGTCTATTTTAAACAAAGCATTAAATAATAGATCTGTGTTTAAAACAAAATACATGTGTGTGATAGAAATACATGTGGGTTATGTGTGCTTGTAGTGAAAAATAGGCCACAATGTCTTTTCAAGTGACTTCAGGCATTGTTTTTTAAAGGCAAAATCTAAATTAATATATTAATGAAAAGCATGCATATCCTCTGCACTTGGAGGTTGTTTCATTATACATAGAGGGCTGTTATAGCTCTCTTTTAAAGAAGGATTGCAAGATTAACCATATGCAACTTAAAAATACATATGAGTTTATTTTTTTAAATGATTTAGATATTAATACAAGTCAACAGTTTATATGTCCTAGTCTCATGACAATCTTGAAATCTAAATGTGTTTTTTGAGACTTACTCACCCAACACACTCCTGGATTTGTGGTCGTCTGGGAGAGTCTTCTGAGGACAACATTTTTTCATGAATAGCAAACAAACCTCCAATTATGATATGTCCCGGAGAAGTGGCAGCCACAAAGTCATCAGGGGTCTGGCAAGGCTGTGAAGTAGCAAGAATAATCACAAAGCAGGTAATTAGTATAATTAAGAACGCCATGTTTCTATCTCATTTGCTCAGTTCATGTGAGTTCTTAGGAATCATTAAGTGCACGGAGTGCCAGCAAGATTCCTATTTCACCTGTAAACACCTTATAAGGTATAGGACAGTGTCAAGGGCCAGAAACACTCAGTATTCAGATACTTGATGATAGTCAAAACAGTTGTTTCACCAATAAGAACATAGGCTTTTTAACACTCCAGTGTTAGAGATAATGTGATAGCAGTCATGTGATGTAAAAGCTGATAGAATTATAAACACAAGTTTCACTGTAATGGTACTTTTTTACTCTAGTGATATGTCAAGGGCCCTGAGTCACGTTGGCATTTCTTTTGGAGCAGAATGTAGAACTTTCAAGAAGAAGCAGTTTGGAAAAGTTTTTCCACTTTAGAAATAGACAGTTCTGCATTTTAAAAAGGTATCACATTCAAGGCACAAATAATTCAATATAGTTTATCAGGTATTTAGAAAAAACCATTCTGCTTTTATTTTTCCTGAAAAGCTCTGTTTAAAAAATGAAATTCAGTTAAATTTAGGTATTTGTCACTTCCACTTTCCCTGTGTTAGAAATATGTAGCTTTTGTGAAGATGGGTAAAACTAAAAACAAGATGAAACTTGTCCGATACAGTATTTTGCTTTGAACAAGAAAGGTCTGTTCATAGATCATTGACATTTCCACTATTGTGGGTGCTATATTTTAATAAATTTGGGACTGATTTCAGGCTACATATTCTTAAGTACTTAGGATTCTGTGAACTAACATAATTTGTTGGGTGTCTTTTGGAATTTAACAGAGGATAGAGAAACCTCAATAATGTAGTCACCATTAAGAAAAAGTTTAAAGTTTTAAAGTGTATTTAATAAAATCAGTCTTTTAAAAATGTTTTATTAAAAATGAATATCTCATGGGCAAGCAGTTTCAAATCCAATACATACAGTTTGTTTGATGGGTAGCAGATACATTTTTTTTTTTTTTTTTGAGATAGAGTCTCATTCTGTTGCCCAGGCTGGAGTGCAGTGGCAGATACATTTAAAGAAATTTCAAAAAATAAAAGAGTACAATGGCCACTGTGGCATTTTTTCATTATCCAAATTAGCATTAGATTCCATAGTCCTATGGGGTTATGCCAACTGAGGAGTGGAGAAGTCACAGCTCATCATGCAGCTTCAAATGTTTTATTAAGTCTTACCATTTTTACTAATGGCAGAATTTTCTATTAGAATGAAAACCGGTTAACTTCAGTTGCCCAGAAAGTTTAACAAACATACATGAGTCTGAAGACTCTTGAGATGTTTAGCAATTACATTTTACTCATCTTAATCTTATTATTTATTGGTATATATGTGTGTGTATGGTATCGGATGGATTTATATTTTCATGAATTTAGTTATTTTGCTCAGATAACCTCAAAGGTCTTATGTAATTACAAGTTCAAAAATGATTTTGGGAAAACTAAACTAAAAAATGGGAAATCCAGATAATTCCCAGCAAAATTATAGTAAGTATTAAGCAACTCAGAGTGATTCTGAAGATACATTGTTCAGATGACATTTATTTGAAAAATCAATGACAAAAGGTATGCCAATAATGTCTTTTAGGTTGCAATTTTAACAATATTTAGGGTCTTTGTAATCTGATGAAATGTAAACATAAGGCACTTTTTAAATTTTAATAAATATAATCTAAGTTTGAAGAACTATGTCTTTAAAGGAGCCTCTGAAGGTAGGAAAACAAAACATCTAAAAAGACTTTTGTGCTGTAAAATGAAGTATCATGTGGAAGAAAGGGCCCAAACTTTGGAATCGGATAGACCTGGGTTGCTCTGCCCACTACTTAGCTATGTGACACTGAATGAGTTACTTAACTTCTCTGAAAAATAATTTTCTCATCTATAAAAGAGTTAAGATACTCTATCTAACGAATATGTTGTGAGATAAGCTGGTTTGATTTGCAAAGCTTCTGTATTCTGGTACGCACTGAATAATTAGTTCCTTTCCCTTCTTTCCCTTCCCAAAACTAAACTGAAAGTTATCATTTCCTAAATTTGTAGTGGTTTCTTTCTTTTTTTCTTTTTTCTTTTTTTTTGAGATGGAGTTTCACTCTTGTTGCCCAGGCTGGAGTGCAATGGCATGATCTCGTTTCACTGCAACTCCACCTCCTAGGTTCAAGCTATTTTCCTGCCTCACCTTCCCAAGTAGCTGGGATTACAAGTGTGTGCCATCACTCCCGGATAATTTTTTGTATTTTTAGTAGAGACAGGGTTGTTTCACCATGTTGACCAGGCTGGTCTCAAACTCCTGACCTCAGGTGATCCACCCACCTCAGCCTCCCAGAGTGCTGGGATTACAGGCATGAGCCATCGCACCCAGCCAAATTTGTAGTGCTTTCTACAGCTGGCTAAATCATTGTTCAAAGATTTTTCTCAAGCATTAAATGCATGGTAGAAATGACTTTTATAATAGTACTACTAGCTGGTTGTTGTCATGTTGGAATGCAAATCCGTCGTTAAGTTAAACTTGAAGGAAGATATAGAATATGTTAATAACTTTAGACTTCCACTGGAAACATTATTGTCACTCTTGTAGTTTCTATTATTAGGGATAGAACTTTTAGCCATAATTTAGAATGTACAGTTGCTACATTTTTTTCTATTTAAAAAATCCTTATAAATGACAACAATAACTACTTCTATTCCAAAAGATTATGATTTTTATCTTAAGTAACTATTTCTGAAGGGTAAAACCTCTTAAAAATTTTTGAGATATGAATTACTGACAGTACTAGTTTATTGCTCCTTTTGATCTCAAGATTCTATTATTTTTTTTAACTAGCCTTACGTGGAGGGGCATCTGGTTAAAATAACTTAGAGGGAAGTAAGAAAGTATCACTCCCCAAGTAATTCTCATAAAGATACCATTATCCTGGTTAGACAAGCATAGTAGGAAAATACAATCAATGATTAAAGATACTTTATTCTAAAATGGTGAGTTTGTAGCACTGAAGATGGGATGGCTTCCCCAGTGATGAAAGGCTGCAGTGAAGATGGGATCAGGCTGGAAATGATACTCCGGGAGCAGGGGCAGGGAATACCACATTCGCACTCAAGAAAGCCCTCAAGAGAGTGAGGTTTGACACATGTCTTATTTTATTTTAACATTTTATTTTTCCCTCCTGTTATTCCAGCTTCCCACTCACCCTCCTCAATTGCACACCCGTCTTTCATACTTCATTGAGTTTCATCTTAACAATGACACTACAAAATTATTTTCAGTGCTATTTGCATCTGCAATAAGATATTTAAAACAGAAATGTCTTCAAGATTAAAGGAATAAATATAAAACAATGGAATTTCAGTTGTCTGCAAGAGGGGTCAAGGGAGGTAGAGTGTGGCAGGGGCTCACGGAGGATCCTTGGTCCACACTAGGCAGGCACCTGACTATGCCATTGCACACGGAGTCAGCCTGATGGAACAGGTCAGAGAGTATCCTCTGGAAGGAAAGAAGCCAATACCAATGTTATAAGGGTAGATGCCAATATCTACAGCCTAAGGGGAAAATAAACAGAACTTAAGAATCACTTCTGACCCATCATTCCATATTGTCAAACTACTTCAGTTTCCTTTTGTTTTTCAGGGCAGCATGAACAAAAATATATTTAGCTAAAACAAGCAGGTATTCAAAACACAATTATCCAATTCCGTTTTATTTCATCAATATTAAATTTTAATGCATTTTTTTTTCTGCTGGTGGTGTGCCTCTCTTTCTCAATAATTCCTTATCAAGAAGTCACAACAGGAGAGATTTTACCCTTAAAAACAACCATAAGCACTGAGCCGTGAATCCCACGATTAGGCACCTTCAACTGGCATCTCTTGTGCTGGTAGCTTACCAGCTTATTTAATCCTTCCATTATTTTCTAATTTTTCACGTGCTTACTATTACCTCTTCAACTAGATTGAAGCTTTTTAAAGATTCAGATACATGTTTTACACTTCTTTGTGTATCTCACAGTTCAAATGGCAGCCTTTTTTATGAGGACAACTTCAGTTGTCCAGAAAGTTTAACAAACATATATGAGTTTGAAGACTCTTTAAATGTCTGCAATTACATGTTACTTATTATAATGTTATTATTTACTTGTGTATGTATGCATTTAATTACATTACAAATATATTGCTCAGTTTGTTCATCTTAACAAATCACCAATGAGCTCATAGTAGATAGATGAGCCCCAGAAAAATGAATCCAAGCTATAGTTCTCACTAGATATGATCAGCAGCTTTTACAGTCTGTTGCTATTATCATTTACCCAACAAAATAAAAATATCAATTCATATTGCTTAATAAGTATTGAATGCTAGAGGGATATCACTGCACCTTAAATAAAGAGTTCAATAAAACCTCTTCTAGAGGTAAAATTACAAGCAAAAGCCTAAATCCCCACGGGGACCGCTGGATGCATAGCTAAGAAAGCTATTTCATTTAGCTGAATTTCAAATATGCAAAAAAGAGAAAGATTGGTCCTTAACAAGGTCATAAAATAACCAAGTCAGATTTTGGTCCTCTTGTATCCTTTCCCTCACCAGGTTCCCTGTTTCCCCGTACTTGCCCAGCTGGCTTATTATTCCATCACGGTACTATTTAATATTGAACTATCATTGATCTCTGCAACACTCTACTTCATCCTGCTCCATTTTCTTCTCCTGCTGTACCCTGGTCTGTAATTGAAATCCCCCCTAGCATTTCTTACTTAATATGTAGTTTTAACATTAGGTAATTAATTTTCTTTAATGGGCAACATACAGCATTTTATCTTACTTAGGGTACCCTAGGAGGTCTATGGATGGACTTCATGAGAGTCTGTGAATCTTTTGAAATTGTATAAAAGTTTTGAGTGAACATGCGTATATAGATTTTTCTGAGGAGAACATTCAGTTATTCATCAGATTATCAAAGGGTCATTTAGTCCCAGAAATGTGAAGAATCACTGTCTGTTTTATGAGAACACTGTTAAATCTATTAGAACAGATTTGAGCTCTGCTTCCCAGGAAACACAGGAATGTTTTCTGAAATAATGATCCTGCCTATGTTGTTACCTGTTTGTAACCCAAATAATCCTCATTAATCTCCCACCAACAACTTCATGTGCCTGATACACATCACCATTTAATACCATCAGTGAAAAGATTGTTAACAATGTATTATTGCCCACAAATCACTTCTCATCCATCCAATTGTAGAACTCAGCTAGATCACTACCCTAAGGCCAGATCTGCTTACCTTACCACGAAATAGTGAAGATGGCAATTTTCTGGTGAAGTTAAGCAGTAGTAATAATCTATAAGGTTTTAATAGTACAGAAGAGGCCAAGTGTTCACTTTTCAAAGCTATTTTCTATTTTTAAAAATTTAATTTAATTTTAAATTCCAGGATACGTGTGCAGGACATGCAGGTTTGTTACATAGGTAAACATGTGCCATGGTGGTTTGCTGCACCTATCAACCCATCACCTAGGTATTAAGCCCAGCATGCATTAACTATTTATCCTGATGCTCTCCCCTCCCCCGATATGCCCTATAGGCCCTAGCGTGTGTAGTTCCCATCTCTGTGCCCATGTGTTCTCATTGTTTAGCTCCCACTTATAAGTGAGAACATGCAGTGTTTGGTTTCCTGTTCCTGTGTTAGCTTGCTGAGGGTAATGGCTTCCAGCTCCATCCATGCCTCTGCAAATAACATTACCTTGTTCCTTTTTACGGCTGCATAGTATTCCATATGTACCACATTTTCTTTATGCAGTCTATCATTGATGGGCATTTGGTTGATTCCATGTCTTTGCTATTGTGAATAGTGCTGCAACAAAAAATTATTTTCTAACAATCATACAAAAAATGAATTGTTATTAAAATACTTTGTTGTAAATTGAAGATATGTATACATATATAAATATAAATATATATACATATATAAATATAAATATATATATATATACACAATTCACCCTTGGACAACATGGGTTTGAACAACATGGGTACATGAATTTTCTTCTGCCTCTGCTACCCCTGAGACAGTAAGACCAACCCCTCCTTTTCCTCCTTCTTCTCAGCCTACTCAGAGTGAAGGTGACAAGAATGAAGGCCTTTATGGTGATTCATTTCCACTTGATGAACAGAAATATATTTTTTCTTCCTTATGATTTTCTTAATACCATTTTGTTTATTTATTTTATTGTAAGAATACAGCACATAATACATATCACATATGAAATATGTGTTAATCGATTACTTAGGTTATTGGTAAGGCTTCCAGTCAACAACAGGCTATTAGTAGTTAAGTTCTGGGGTACTTTGTACAGGGAAGGCGCAGCACCTCTAACCCCTGCATTGTCCAAGGGTCAACTGTATGTATTTAATATACACATATATACACATATATGTTCCCCCCACTTCAGGGAAGAGCTCTAATCTTTTAGGATACTATCCAGCTCTGCCTTCCATTGTCTCATATAGAATGGCAACATGGTATTCCGTCATCCTCTCTCTTAGCCCTGATATTCAGTACTAGTCATAAAAAATTACTTCTTTCATCCAACTCAGCACTAATTGTAAAACAAGCAACCCTCTCACCCCCCAAATCCCAAAGTATCTACCAGTTACTCAGCTTAGTGTTTAATCATTGCCTTATCTTCTTTTTGGGTATTGACTGAATCTCTCATATTGCAACTGCATTTTCAGTAGTCATTAACAAATACCAAAAGGTTTCAGTCTTTTTTGTAGCAAGTTGCATAGCTTAAAAGTCATTTTGATATCAAGCTAAAGTATAAATTCAATGAAAAATAAATCCACCAAATCACTACTTTAGTGCCGTTGATACAAAAATTAGCTGATTGAATTTCTCACTTTTTAATCAGTTTTCTGATGTATATACACATAGTCCAAGTCAACAACTAACTTAGCTGTCTTTTCTATGTAGTAAATAAATAATATAGGATATATAAAATAAACTTTCTTCAGGAATCACAAACTGTGCCCCTAGATCCCCACAATCTGTGATAGAACATTCCACACACAACAAATGCTTAAATTGGCAAGAAACCCAGATTACTGTGTGGAACTCAAAGGTGAGGACACATAAATATTTTTTTTAATCCTGCAAATGTTAATACCAGAGTATTTTTAGCCTTCTTGTGTTTGATTTTGGCTTCAATGTGACTTTCCTCAGAAAACGTGCTCATCTTCTTCACAGCATTTATCAATATCCATCATTGTTAGTTTTTTATGTATTGTCTACCTCCTCCATTATTTTAAAGCTCTATAAGGACAGAGATTACATGCACATATTTACTAAAATATATCCAGCATCTTAAACAGAACCTATGAATGGTAGACATTCAATAACTAGTTGTTAGATGAACGAACGAGTACATTGAAATAGCACAGACATGAGTGATTACAGCTTATACTGCTTTTCTTAGCCGGGTGGATGTAGCTTTAGGAAACCTGCAATACCTGGAACAGCTCTGAAAGCTGAATGTTGGTGAGGAACACTCAGAAGCTAAAAGCAGAAACTCCAAGCTCACATTGGTTTTCTTCAGTTTGTGATGTCAGAATGAGGATTTGTTTGGGAGAATCGGTAACACCTGCTTTCCTATTTATCCATTCTTTGCTCTCCTCTGCTAATGAGACAATATAGTCAGCACCTGCCTGATTGTAAGCCCGAAAGACTTCCCACTACTTACTTGTTATTTGTTTTCAACAGGCATATCCCATCATCCATCAGGTTCACAGTTCATGTTGTGAGTGTGGCATGTTTATGTTTTAAGGATAAATAACCTTTTATACATGCTACACATGCCACTTTAGATTCTGTTCAGTAGCAAGAAACAGGCCAACTCAAATGAAAAGTAATTAGACAACAGATTCAGAAATTCTTTCATAAGGAATAGGCTATCAGTGAAAAGATTGTAAGAGATTGTTCAGGAAAAGGAGTACATGCCATTATAGATGTCTACTTAATGTAAGGAAAAACAAGAGGTTGGCAATTTTGAGTGGGCAATAGGACATTGTGTGAGAAACAATGTCAGGTCTTCTTCCCTGAGATTTTGGGCAATCAACAGATTTAATCCCTTAAGCAAACGCAGACAACTATGGTTTGACCAGCTTGGTGAATTATTGATGATGTAGCTGCTTCAGTTGACCAACAATCATCGAGAGTTTCCTTCGAAAACTTACTTGTAGGAAGAGATAATAGAACTCTTAAAAAAAAAAACAGATAGAAAACCCTCTCTATTATGATTAGAAAAGACAGTGTACAGATAACCAATTTAAAAAGATAACAAATTTACCTAGGACTGCTGTATAGAATTCTGGTTGATTAGATTCTTCAATCAACAGTAGTTTTGTTTAACTGAATCCATTGATTTGTCCTCAAATACTGTAGAAATAAATGTGTATAATCTTTTAAATTGTTAAAGTAGAAAATGCAAGTTGGAACAAGAAATGAGGTTGAATCATGGATATTCTTGTGCTATTATCAAATTTCTTGTGGTACAGTCAGAGGTAAACTGATTATGTAGTAATTCAATGCTTTAGGAAAGTATAGAGAGAACTTGGATCATTTATATCAGCAATTCTATAGTGAGAATTGCTTACTTTATCTAAATTAGCCTCAGATAATTACCTGGCAGTTGATCAAAGTTACTTTTCATTTGCCTATAGTTGCTTTCTTTTCTTGTTGAAGAGGCATATTAAACCACGCCTATGATACTTCATTTATTCATCAAATACTTACTAAATGTCTACTATGTGTTAGGCATTGTTCTTAGTGCTGACGAAACAGAAGTGAACGAAATAGGGTAGAAAAAAACTCATAAAGTTTACATTATAATAGAGAAGGCAGGCAATGACAAAAATATACATTTTGTAATATCTTAGAAGGTATTAAGAAGATTTTGAAAAATAATAAAGCAGTGAAAGGCATAGGAAGTTCTAGAGTAGGGTTGAAATTTTAGTCAGGCAAGTTGGTCAGTAAAGGCCTTGTTAAGAACTCAAACAAATTTATAAGAAAAAAAAAAACCCATCAACAAGTGCCCGAAGGATATGAACAGACACTTCTCAAAAGAAGACATTTATGCAGCCAACAGGCACATGAAAAAATGCTCATCATCACTGGCCATCAAAGAAATGCAAATCAAAACCACAATGAGATACCATCTCACACCAGTTAGAATGGCAATGATTAAAAAATCAGGAAACAACAGATGCTGGAGAGGATGTGGAGAAATAGGAACACTTTTACACTGTTGATGGGACTCTAAACTAGTTCAACCATCGTGGAAGCCAGTGTGGCGATTCCTCAGGGATCTAGAACTAGAAATACCATTTGACCCAGCCATCCCATTACTGGGTATATACCCAAAGGATTATAAATCATGCTGCTATAAAGACACATGCACACGTATGTTTATTGCGGCATTATTCACAATAGCAAAGACTTGGAACCAAGCCAAATGTCCAACAATGATAGACTAGATTAAGAAAATGTGGCACATATACACCATGGAATACTATGCAGCCATAAAAAATGATGAGTTCATGTCCTTTGTAGGGACATGGATGAAGCTGGAAACCATCATTCTCAGCAAACTATCACAAGGACAAAAAACCAAACACCTCATGTTCTCACTCATAGGTGGGAATTGAACAATGAGAACACTTGGACACAGGAAGGGGAACATCACACACTGGGGCCTGTTTTGGGGTGGAGGAGGGGGGAGGGATAGCATTAGGAGATATGTCTAATGTAAATGATGTGTTAATGGGTGCGGCACACCAACATGGCACATGTATACATATGTAACAAACCTGCACGTTGTGCACATGTACCCTGGAACTTAAAGTATAATAAAAATATTTTTAAAAAAAGAAGAAGAAGAAGATATGCAAGCAAAGACTTAGAGAAGATGAGGGAAGGAAGCATGTGGATGTGGGAAGTAAAAGTGATCCAGGCAGAGATGAGTGCAACGGCCTGAAGAGGGAGCCCAGCAGGATAGCACAGGGATGGGTGATTTGGAGTAAAGGGAGCAAGGGGAGCATAGTATGAGAAATATTAGAGAGCTGACAGCCATATCATAAGGGCTTTTTCAGGACTTTGGTTTTTACTCTGAAATTGGAAGTCACTGGAAGATTTTGACTAGTAGAATGATATATTCTGATTTAGATTTTTAAAGATTATTTTGTCTCTGTTGAGAATAGATTGCAGGCTACTTGGTAACTCTTGCAATAATTCAGGCAAGATGATGTTGGCTCTGATAAGGCTGGTAGTAGTAAAGGAAGTGAGAAGTAGGCAAAATCTGAATATATTTTAAAAAATGGAGCCAATGGGATTTGCTGACATAATGCACATGGGACATAAGAAAAAAATGAGGAGTCAAGGTGGACTACAAATTTTCATTCTGAGCAACTGGAAGCACCAAGTTGCAATTACTTCGGAAGAATAAGAATGCAGGAGTAGCAGATTTAGAGTGAGAAATACTGGAATTTCAACGTTGGATCTTTCAGTTTGAAATATCTATAATTCATATTTAAATGAAGGTGTCAAGGCCATAGAATATATGAGTGCAATGTTCAGAAGTGATGTTCGGGTGAGAAATATAATATGAAAAATCATCATCATGTATATGGTGTTAAGGCCATGGAACTAGAAGAGATCTTCTCATCAAATATTAGTGAAGATGTTAAAGAGATGAGGTCCAAAGTCTGACTCCTGAAACACTCCCTTGTCAGAGGATAGAAAAGGCAGAAGAATGAGCAGAAGCGACCGGTGAGGTAGGAGAAGGCTCAGGAGATAAAGAAGAGTTTCGAGGATTGATCTATATTGTCAATGCTGCTTAGGTGAAATAAGATGAGGACTAAAAACTGAGCACTGGATTTAGCAATGTTCAGGGCATTGATAACCTTGACAAGAATAATTTTGGTGAAGTAGTGGGGGATAAATTAAATATTTGTTAGTCATATAAATGGCCACCTCCAGACTGATGCCTGAGTCACTGTGGATTTATCAGGTTAATATTGTAATATTTGAAATATTTCTGAAATTTATTAAATTTAGATCCTAAAAACATAATGTATAGTAATAATGTTTATATTGTTATTGTTACCACATATAAAGCTATTAGTATCATCCCATCAAAATAAACCTAAAATACAAATTTCAGCACGTATTTCTTCTGCATGATTCATTACCCACTGCTTGGACATTTTCAGCCACAAAACTCCTAACTTTCAGTTCCTCAGTGACTCATGCATGACTCTTCACAACCTAGACCCCAGTCCTCCTCCAGCTTATCCCCTGATGATCTCCCCTTGCCTCCCTATTCTGAAGCCACATTGAAGGTGTTTCATACTCGCTGTGCCTTTTTACACATTGTCCCCTGACTTAACTACTTATTTTGCATGTTCAAGAAATGAAGTATAGTCATGCACAGATAATGCTTCTGTCAACAATGGACTACGTATATGACAGTGGCAGTCTCCTAATATTATAATAAATTATTTTCACTGTACCTTTTCTATCTTTAGATATCTTTAGATACACAAATACTTCCAATTGCGTTACAATTGTTTGCAGCATTGTAGCTCAGGAGCAATAGGCTATACAATATAGCCTAGGTGTATAGTCGGCTATACCATCTAGGTTTGTCTGAATATACTCTATGATGTTCACACCACAATACAATCACCTAATGATGCACTTCTCAGAATATATTCCTGTTGTTAAATGATACATGACTGTACTTAGTGTAAATGTAACAAAACATGCACAGGGCTTGTATACTTTACAGCAGCCTGTGTTATAATTTTTGCTTCATTTGTCAATTGTAATTTAGGGAACTCAAGAGAAAAATGATGATGTTTTATTTACCCACATTTTTACTCTCCATTGTCCTCTCTTCTTTTCTGGTGTTTCAGGATTTCTTCTTGTGTTAATTACATATTTTTTATCCTGATTTTTGTACATTGGTATCTTGGGGCCTTGTTGACCCTGGAGAGACTGCCCCTCCCAGGGCTAGGTAATTCCTAACGATAGTAAAAAACTCACCATTTACATCCAAACCAACCAAACCAGAGCCCATGTCCCCAGCAACGCACTTTGTCAGCCTCTCACACTCTGGGCCATTATCCAGCTGCCCTAATCATTCCAGTGCCAGGTAACAGACAGCTAGCAATAGTTCCAATTTCTAGAGCCCACCGAAATTATGCAAACTAGCCAATTCTACACCTGCTTACCCATCATCTCCTGTTCCTTCTCTTGGAAACCAGAATAAAGGCTCCTAGCTCATGTTCTGCTCACCCCCAGTCGATCTCCCTCTGCATACTGATGGACTGCATTACTTCCCATTGCGGCCCTGCATAGCATGTCAAGCCTCCTGTTTCTAGGAATCTGTTAGTATGAAAAACTTCTTCCTTCATGACAGTCATTTCTGTATCTGTGTGTCTTACCATATCTGATTAAAACAAACCCTGGGTTCCTTTAAAACACTTTTTTAAATCATTCCTTTCTATTTGGAGAATTTCCTTCCAGTCATTTTGTTAGGATAGGCCTGCTATGATAAATTCTGTTTTCCTTCAATTCTGAATGTCTTGAATTTCCTTTCATTCTTGAAAAATGTTTTCACTGGTAGATGATTCTGACTTGACAGTTCTTTTCTTTCAGCACTTGAAAAATATTATGCCACTTTCTTCCCAGAAGTGGAAGTCAGTTATGTGTTAATAACTGTTGCATATTGTTGTATCAATTTGCCATCCATCTATGTTTTCCACTAAATTTGAATACCTTGAAGTTTTTATTCAAGTACAATTCCAAGTGCCAAACACCCTGTTTGGCCATTAGTAGGTGTGCCACAAAGACTTGCAGAACAAATTGATCTTGAAAAAATAATATCTGATACTTAAAGCAATATTTAATACTTATTTTGTCCAAGGAATTTCAAATTGTTAACTCCCTAGAAATGAGCACTTATGATTTATAAATCACTTTTCTACTAAGATGTACCTTTCTATGAGATAAATAAAATTTACACTTTACAAAAGGTAAGGATGAATCTTTAGTTCTGCTTTTATTCAGACCAAGTGTCTATCCTGCCAAAATTACTAGAAAAATTGTCAGCTCTAACATTTATAGATATTTTTTCCTTTCTTAATTTCCATCTACAGATATACTAAAGATTCTGGAGCAGATTCAGGAAGTCAAATTAATTGGCTATATATACTGAAATTTGAAGTAGACATAATTTCAAGAAAACTGTGTACTATTTCTCAATATTTTATACTATTAATATATTTATCCTAGAATACTAAGATAAAATAGGATAAAAGATAAAATGCAAATTGTTTTTCTTTTCTCCTACTAAGTATGTAAACATTGCTTTTAATGAGATGTGGTTGAAACATTTGGTTTGAACTTCATAGTTCAGTTTTTGTGTTTATCTAATAGTAACAGAAAATATGTATTTTGGAAAACACAGATGATCAAAGGCTTCCCCCATTTGTCTTCAAAGACAGTAAAGAAAAAAACAGGAAAAGAGTAATAATTAACATTTTCCAACTTTTGAACTTTGTTACTATCTTTTAGTGTATTTTTACATTTAACTTTCATAGTTAGTTTATAACCATTATACTTTGCTTTAGTAAACAAAAGATGATGAAAGCATTTTCTCGTGATCATAAAGTAAGCAAAAAAACCCCCTAACTCCACTTTAAAAATCCTCCAGGAGATATAAGAAAAACAAAGCATTAATGAGTTACAGAGTCAAAGAATGACAGAATGCTAGCAAAAGTCTTCTGATGACTTCCAGTTTGGGTACCAGGAAAATCAAATAAAGCGTTTTATGTGAGCTACAAGAGGAAGAGACAAAGAATTAAAATCTCTAGGTTAGTTTTTCCAAACTGTTCCTTAAGATGTTAATAGTTGTCCTTTGATAAAAGAATTTTTATGTATGAATAAAATGTGAAACACTGGGTTGAATTAAGAACAGTGGTCAGATTATTTATTTATTTATTTTCTCTAGCGCTCTCACATCTCAGCCTTTATTTAGCCTAGAGAGACATAGCCTGCAGCATTTCCTAAACCTGGAAAATGGATGTGCTGCCACTGATTTTCCACTAGTTACTTTTGGTCTTCCCACATGCTTCCTCTCACAGAGCCATAATCATGATGGGTAAACCTTTTATAGTCCTAATTTCCAAAGTAGCTTCAAGTCCAGTCATTTATTACAGGGCACTAAGGGAGCATTTAAAAAAAACTGGTGTTTTATTGTTGATTTATATTTTAATAGCTAGAAAATATGATCTGATCTCATTATATACTGATAACAAGTATAAATCAGTACTGTATAATACTGATTTTTTTAAGCTGTTATTAAGACTTTCTTTGTGACATGGTCAATTTTTATAAACAGCCTATGCATGCTTAAAAAGGATGCAAATTCTCTATTTGTCAGTCTTAAAAATACATATCATGACGCTCCTAAATATTATTTATTCTTACTGTTTTTGCTCTTTTGCTTGAGCTATCAATCTCCCATGGTTAGATATATCCTACAAAGTATTCCTATCTAGAATAAACATTAAAAAAACTCTTATAAATCCATAAGGAAAAAGCATTCAACCCAGTAGGAAAATATACAAAAGACTTTAAAGAAGCTTCACATAAAAGGATATTCAAAGAACCAATAGACGTATGAAAAGAGGTGCAACTTCATTTACTGAAATAAAAGTTAAAACAACAAATACCAGTGCTTGATTCAGAATGGTTAAAATGAAAACGTACTGGGGCCAGGCATGGTGGCTCACACCTGTAATCCCAGCACTTTGGGAGGTTGAGGTGGGTGGATCACCTGAGATCAGGAGTTCAAGACAAGCCTGGCCAACATGGTGAAACCCTGTCTCTACTAAAAACACAAAAATTAGCCAGATGTGGTGGTGGGCTCCTGTAATCCCAGTTACTCGGGAGGCTGAGGTGGGAGAATTGCTTGAACCCAGGAGGTGGAGGTTGCAGTGAACCAAGATCGTGCCACTGTGCTCCAGCCGGGGCAACAGAGGGAGACTCTGTCTCAAAAAAATAAAAAATAATAAAATAAAATAAGGAAGAAAAAGAAAAGAAAGAAAGAAAGAAAAACTGTTGGTAAGGATTCAAAGCAGCCAGATTTCTCATTCACTCCTGGGGGAAATATAAATTACTACAACATTACAAAGCTGTTTGCCAGTATGTACTAACGTTAAACACATGCATACACCTATTACCCAGAAATTTCACTCCTAGGAAAGCCTCCCAACAGAAATATACATGTAACTTCACCAAAAGGCACTTATAATAATCTTTATAGTAGCTCAATTTGTGAGATGCAAAACTAGAAACAACTGCAATGTCCATCAACAGTAGAATGTAAACACAAATTTTGGTATATATTCACTCATACTAACTATATCTAGATGCAACAATTGGATACAGCTCCCAAACATAATGCTGAAAAAAAGAAGCTAAACACAAAAGAATGCTTAGTGTATTATTCCACTTACATAGAGTTAAAAAGCAATCAAAATCATCCTATAGTGTTAGAATTTGAGATAATGTTTACCCTTGAGTTCAAGTAACTGGAAAGGGAACAAGGGGATTCTGGGATGCTGATGATCTGTTTCTCAGTCTGGGTGCCAGGTACAGAATTTGATAAATGAAAATTAATTGAACTGTGCACTTACAGTTTCTTTACATTTATGCAGGTATATCATATGTATAAAAACTATGTTAAAATAAAGCTATCCACTAATGGGGATTTGTTAATGTCATTTTGAAATTTGGCCAGTTTTGCTGTATATATTTCAAGCTACATTACTAGGTGTACATATACATGTTTATGATAGTTACATTCTCTTCGTGGGTTTTTCATTTTATCCCTAGTATCATGTTTTGTCTTAAATCCTATTTTGTCTGATACTAAAATTATACTGCCAGCTTTCTTCCGGCTAGCACTTACCTGGTATATATTACTCCATAATTTTTTGACTTTTGTGTTCCATTTTGTTTTAGGATTGTCTTGTAAGCACATACAGTTAAGAGTTTTTTAAAAAAAATCTACCTGATTTCAAAATTCTCTGATTTTAATAGGTAAATTAATCCATTTACCTGTAGTGTGATTCCTACTACATTTGAAGTTACTTCCGTCTCTTCTTTTCCTTTGCTTGCCACCCTCCTTTACTGCCTCATACTGAAATGAGAAAGTTTTCTTTATTTTTTCACTTTTACTCGTTGGTGTGAAAGCTATCAATTGCATATTGAAGATAAGTTTATCATGAGTCTTTCTGGTTTCTTTGTAGCTAAACAGTGTTTCTCTCAGGTTACACTTCATATTTTCCATTCATCTTATTTTCCATTTTTACTATGTTATGCTGAACTGGGGATGTATTTAACTATTTTTATTGTGGTGTGATATATGTACAGGTAACAGCACAACATCTTGATTAATTTTTACAAATTAAGCATATGTATACCTACACTGACATCAAGATACAGAATATTGCCATCACTCTAGAAGACTCCCTAAGCCTACTGCCAGTCATTACCTTCCAGTAAGGATAGCTACTCTTCTGACTTTTATCACATAGAGTTTTATCTGGATTTAAATTACATATAAATAGACTCATACAGCGTTTGGTTTCTTTTGCTTAGCAATATGCTTATGAGGTTTATCCATTTTGTCATATAAACTGTAATTAATTTTTTTCAGTGCTGTATAGAATTCCATTGTAAAAATATATCACATTAATTTATCCATTCTACTATTGGCTGATATTTGGATTGTTCCTAGATTGGGATACTAAAAATAATCGTCCTATGAATATTCTTGTAATATATTTTGGTAAATATACGTATATTTTTACAACATATTTTCAAGGGATAAAATTTAATTGATGGGTCAAAAGGTAAATGTATGTTTAGCTTCAGTAGAAAGTGCTAATTGGTTTTCAACATAGTTGTATAAATTTTCAGTCTCTGTAGTAATGTATGAGAGTCCCAATTGTTTCTTTTCCTTTTTATACTTGGTATCATCATCTTTTTCATTTTAGCCATTTTAGTGGATGTCTCATAAGTTTAATGTGCATTTTACTGGTGAACAAAGTATTGAACAACTTTCTAAATGCTGATTAGCCATTTGGAAATATTTTTCATGAAGTGCCTTTTCTAAGTGTTTTTACCTTAAAAACAGAGTTTGTCTCTTTTTCTCATCAACTTAAAGGAGACTTTTATAATTTTGGATGCAAGTTCTTCATTAGACACATGTATTAAAAATATTTTCTAGCACTCTGTATCTTGTTTTTTCAGATTCCTTTCCATTGTTATTCCCTAAAGCATCAGGGAAAAACAGTGTACCTTTAGGTGAGAATGACTTGTCCAAGAACATAACTTCACAGATAAGTTAGGAAAACATAGTTCTTTTGTTGCTAAACTGGCAACTTCCATAAATGCTAGCAAAACTTCACAATGAGACTGAAGCTGCATTTCAAGAGGGGTGAGCAAATGCTATAGTTTTGGCACTGAGGGAGATATTTGCTAGTTTCACTTGATCCCTAGGCTCCTGAGTTAGAATTGACTCCTAGGACAAAATGTACGCTGGCCATCAATTGGATACCTTAAATTGAGGTATGTTTAGCTTTAGTAGAAAGTGCTAAACCAGCAATGCACGTTTTTAAGTTAGTTCTTCCTTTAAAACTTAGAAAATGAATTTTGATATTAGGCAGATGAGCATCAAAACATGAGTTAGCCAAGGCTAGGCTCAAATTCTGTCTTTATCACTTACTAGTCAAATGAACGCAGTCAAGTAACTTAATTTGTCAGTTCCCTTATCTGTAAAATATAGTTGATAATGCTGACCTCCTAGAGCTGCTATGAAGATTAAATGAGGCCTAGTATGGAAAACACCTGTTTTAGCACCAGATATCCGTCAGTAGTTGCTTAATAACTTTATTAATAGTAGGAGAATAAGTAGAATCAGCCTCTCCCTCATACTTGAAGTGTGCGGGTGAGGCACTTATCCATCATTTGTAATCTGTAGTTCACTTTGAAAGCATTGAGTCCAAAGTTTAGATGAGATTTAAAGCCCCCTAAGCAGCTCAGAAGCAAAACGCTGAAGTGTTGACCCTGTGTGGTGAGAGGACCTCCCTCCAAAAGTTCTAGATTTCACATTCTAGGCTGAATCCAATCATTTTTACAGTTATTTTGAAACATTTAAAAAGTTATTTATGATATTTGAAAAAATTTTCTATTAAAAAAGAGATTATATAATAGGACAGATGTTTGCTCACATGCCCACATTTTTTTCCTTGTTGTTAGGACCAAGGCTTGTGAAAATCTAGAATAATATTATTCAACA
Organism: Pan paniscus; assembly: GCF_029289425.2. NCBI lineage: Eukaryota > Metazoa > Chordata > Mammalia > Primates > Hominidae > Pan > Pan paniscus. The sequence goes on from NC_073254.2 coordinate 136,862,176, forward strand.
TCCCCACCTACTGGTAACTTGAAATAATATATTCCATTTTCTAGCACTCTGTGCTTCTACATAGCCACTTGGTGAACCCCTTCACCTCCCTTCAGTATTTGCTCAAACATCACCTTCTCAACAAGGCCTACACTGATGACCTTCATTAACACTATTATTCTGGCCTCCTGGTATTCCCACCCCCAAGCACTCTTGATCCCACTTATCCTGTATAATTTTGACTTTATTCCATATTCATGTCTTTTAACCTGTTGTATAATTTATTCATTCATAATGTTATCTAATTGTCTTGGCTAAAATATCAGCTCCCCAAAGGCCAGATTTTTTTCTGTTTTGTTCAATGAATCCCAAGTGCCTGACACATACTAAGTGCTCAGCAATATTTGTTGAATATTTGAATAACTGCATTTACCTTGAACTAATAAGGTTGCATTATCACTCCCGAGCAGATATGGGGCCTCGAGAAGTAAGTTTACTTCAGTTTTAGAGAAAAATATGTTCAACCTTAGCTCACCTGAATTCTATAAATGTGAAATTTCTTCTTTGCTGTATTCATTTGGACCAGACATTCTAATCAAGTCATTGAATCCTGAGAACAAAAGAATTTTCTAAACAAAATACAGTCACCATCATTGTCATTATTGTCATTGTCATCAACATCATCATCTTTGTGACTGCTTGTAAACCCAAATTGAAAGGCAAGAATAAACTTCACCAGTCCAATTTTTGGGGTGAGAAAATAGACAAAGCATTGTTTCAGCTTATTTTCATTCGTTAATTTTGTAACAGTTCTCCTTTTTGAGCCTCATATAGTTTAAATATTTGTCCCCACCCAAATCTCATGCTTAATTGTAATCCCCAATGCTGGAGGTGGGGTCTGGTGGGAGATGTTTGGATCACTGGGGTGGATCTCTCATGTCTTGGTGCTGTCTTTGTGATAGTGAGTTCTTGCAAGACCTGGTCATTTAAAAGAGTGTGGCACCTCCCCCTGCTCCACTCTCTCTTCTTGCTTCTGCTTTTGCCATGTGACATTCCTGCTCCCCCTTTGTCTTCCACCATGATTATAAGCTTCCTGAGGCCTCTTTAGAAGCTGAGCAGATGCCAGCACCATGCTTCCTGTGAAGCCTGCAGAACCTTGAGCCAATTAAACCTAATTTCTTTATAAATTACCCTGTCTCTGGTATTTCTTTATAGCAGTGCAAGAACAGCCTGACACAGAGCCCAGTTAAGTTTCCTTCTTTTTCTAGTCTGCTGAGTGCTTTTACATGAGTGGTTGGTGAATTATGTCAAATGCCTTTTCTATGTTTATTGAGGTGCTGATTTTTCTTTATTGTATTAATGTAATACATTATATTGATTAATTTTAGAAAATTATGGTATTCTTGCTTTCCTGGAATAACCCCCTTTGCATAATGTATTATCTTTTTAATATATTGTTGAATCTATTTTGTTGAGATATTTTGCATCTATGCTTATAAGTGATATTCTGTAATTTGCTTTTCTTGTAATGTCTTTGTCAGTTTTTGACAGGTGGGTTATGCTGATGTCATAAAATGAGTTGGAAAGTGATATGGTTTGGTTCTGTGTCCCCACCCAAATCTTGTGTCAAATTGTAATCCCCACATGTCATGGGAGAGACCTGGTAGGAGGTGATTGGATCTTACAAGAACGAGAGTTCTTACAAGATCTGATGGTTTAAAAGTGTGTGGTAGTTCCCTCCTTGCTCTCTCTCTCCTTCTATGCCATGGTAAGATGTGCCTTGCTTCCCCTTTGCCATGATTGTAAGTTTCCTGAGGCTTAGAAATTTCTCCCAGTCATGCGTCCTGTTAAACCTGCAGAACTGTGAGTCAATTAAATCTCTTTTCTTCATGAATTACCTAGACTCAGGTAGTTCTTTATAGCAGTGTGATAATGAACTAATACATAAAATTGGTACTGGGAGTGGGGCACTGCTATAAAGGCAACTGAAAATGTGGAACAGCTTTGGAGCTGGGTAATGGTAGAGGTTGGAATAGTTTGGAAGGCTCAAAAGAAGATAGGAAAGTATGGGAAAATTCAGAAATTTCTAGAGACTTGTTGAATGGCTTTGACCAAAATGCTGATAGTGATATGGACAATGAAGTCCAGGCTTAGGTGGCCTCAGATGGAGAGGAGGAACTTATTGGGAACTGGAATAAAGGTCACTCTTGCTATGCTTTAGCAAAGAGACTGGTGGCATTTTGCCCCTATACTAGATCTGTGGAACTTTGAACTTGAGAGGGATGATTTAGGGTATCCGGCTGTGATGGTTAATATTAAGTGTCAACTTGATGGGTTTGAAGGATGCAAAGTATTATTTCTGAGTGTGTCTGTGAGGGTGTTGCCAGAGGAAATTAACATTTGAGTCAGTGGACTGGGAGAGGAAGACTCCACTCTCAGTGTGGGTGGGCACTATCCAACTGGCTGCCAGCTTGGCTAGAAAAAGCAGGTGGAAGAAGGTGGAATAAGCTGGCTTACTGAGTCTTCCAGTTTTCATCTTTCTCTTGTGCTGGATGTCTCCTGCCTTTGAACATCAGATTCCAGGTTCTTTGGCCTTTGGAGTCTTGGGCTGACACCAGTGGTTTGCCAGGGGCTCTCAGTCTGTGGCTGAAGGCTGCACTGTTGACTTCCCTCCTTTTGAGGCTTTGGGACTCGGACTGAGCCACTACTGGCTTCCTTGCTCCTCAGCTTGCAGACAGCCTATTGTGGGACTTCACCATGTGATCATGTGAGTCAATTCTCCTTAATAAACTCTAGTTCGTATATACATATATCCTATTAGTTCTCTCCGTCTGGAGAACCCTGACTAATATACTGGTGGAAGAAAACACTAAATAGCAAAGCATTCAAGCGTGACCTGGCTATTTGTAACAGCATACAGTTATATGGGTTCACAAAATGATGGACTGAAATTGGAACTTATGTTTTAAAGGAAAGCATAAAAGTTTGGAAAATTTGCAGCCTGACCATGCAGTAGAATATGAAAACCCATTTTCTGGAAAGAAATTAAAGCTGCTGGCTGCAGAAATTTGCATAAGTAAAGAAGAGCCAAAAGTTAATCACCAAGACAGGGGGGAGAATGTCTTCAGAACACTTCAGAGATCTTCATGGTACCCCCTCCCCTCACAGGCCTGGAGGCCTTAGGAGGAAAAACTGGTTTTGTGAGCCAGGCCCATGGCCCTACTGCTCTATGCAGCCTTGGCACATGGTGCTCTGTGTCCCAGCTGCTCCAGCTCCAGCTGTGGCTACGAGGGGCCAAGGAACAGCTCAGGCTGTTGCTTCAGAAAGTGCAAGCTCCAAGCCTTGGTGACTTCCATATGGTGTTGGGCCTGCAAGTGTAGAAAAAGCAAGAGTTTGGGAGCCTCCACCTAGATTTTAGAAGATGTAGGGAAATGCCTGGATGTCCAGGCAGAAGTCTGCTGCAGAGACAGAACCCTCATGGAGAACCTCTACTAAGGCAATAAGGAGAAGAAATGTGGGGTTGGAGCCCCTACACAGAGTCCCCACTGGGACACTGCCTCGTGTACCTGTGAGAAAAGGGCCACCATCCTCCAGATCCCAGAATGGTAGATCCACCAGCAGCTTGCACCATGTGCCTAGAAAAGCTGCAGGCACTCAATGCCAGCCCATGAAAGCAGCTGTGAGGGCTGTACCCTGCAGAGCCACAGGGGTGGAGCTGCCCAAGGCATTGGAAGCCCAACCCTTGCATCAACATGCCCTGGATGTGAGACATGCAGTTAAAGGATATTATTTCAGAGCTTTGAGACTTATTGATTGCCCTGCTGGATTTTGGACTTGCATGGGGCCTGTAGCTCCTTTGTTTTGGCCAATTTCTCCCATTTGGAAAAGGAGGATTTAGAGAGTTTATCCAATGCCTGTACCCTCATTGTATCTTGGAAGTAACCAATTTGTTTTTTATTTTACAGGCTCATAGGTAGAAGGGACTTCCCTTGTCTATTATGAGACTTTGGACTTGGACTTTTGAGTTAATGCTGGAATGAGCTAAGACTTTGAGAGATTGTTGCAAAGGCATAAATTATTTTGGAATGTGAGAAGGACATGAGATTTGAAAGGGGCCAGGGGCTGAATGATATGGTTTGCTCTGTGTCCCAACCCAATTCTCATGTCAAACTGTAATCCCCATGCATTAGGAGAGGGACCTGGTGGGAGCTGATTGGATCATGGGGCAGTTTCCCCTATGCTGTTTTTGTGATAGTGAGTGAGATCTCATGAGATATGATGGTTTAAAAGTATGTGGCAGTTCCCCCCTTGCTCTCTCTTTCCTGCTCCACTGTGGTAAGACATGATTGCTGAAATAACAAGTTAGTATCATTATGACAGGAATAAATCCACACATAACAATACTAACCTTAAATGTAAATGGGCAAAATGCCCCAATTAAAAGGCACCAAATGGCAAACTGGATAAAGAACCAAGACTCATTGGTATGTTGTCTTCAAGAGATCCATCTCATATGCAAAGACACACATAGGGTCAAAATAAAGGGATGGAGGAAAATTTACCAAGCAAATGGAAAACAGCAAAAAGCAGGGGTTGCAAGCCTAGTTTCTGACAAAACAGACGTTAAATCAACAAATATCAAAAAAGACAAAGAAGGGCATTACATAATGTCAAAGGGTTCAATTCAACAAGAAGAGCTAACTATCCTAAATAAATATGCACCCAATACTGGAGCACCCAGATTCATAAAGCAAGTTTGTAGAGACCTTTAAAAAGACTTAGACTCACATGCAATAATAGTGGGAGACTCTAACACCCCACTGATAATATTAGACAGACCACTGAGACAGAAAATTAACAAAGATATTCAGGACCTGAATTCAGCTCTGGATCAAGTGGACCTGATAGACATCTACAGAATTCTCCATCCCAAAACAACAAAACATAGATTCTTCTCATTGCCACATGGCACTTACTCTAAAATTGACCACATAATCAGAAGTACAACATTCCTGCTGAGGAGTGTTGTAGAAATGTGAAAGAACTGAAATCATAACAGTCTCTCAGACCACAGTGCAATCAAATTAGAACTCAAGATTAAGAAGCTTACTAAAAACCACAGAACTACATGAAAATTGAACAACCTGCTCCTGAATGACTTGGGTAAATAATAAAATTAAGGAATAAATCAAGAAGTTATTTGAAACTAATGAGAACAAAGATATAACATACCAGAATCTCTGGGATGCACATGAACTAAAAGAAATCTAGAAAAAAATGGATAAATTCCTAGACACACACACCCTCGCAAGACTGAACCAGGAATAAATTGAATCCCTGAATAGATGAATAATGAGTTCTGAAATTGAAGCAGTAATAAATAGCCTACCAAGAAAAAATGCACAGGACCAAATGGATTTACAGTTGAATTCTACCAGAGGTACAAAGAAAAGCTGGTATCATTTCTACTGAAACAATTCCAAAAAACTGAAAAGGAGGAATTTCTCCATAACTCATTCTGTGAGGCCAGCATCATCCTGATACCAAAACCTGGCAGAAATACAACAATAAAATAAAACTTCAGGCCAGCATCGCTGATGGACATTGATGCAAAAATCCTCAAAAAAGGACGGGTGTAGTGGCTCATATCTGTAATCCAAGCACTTTGGGAGACCAAAGCATGTGGATTTCTTGAGGTCAGGAGTTCGAGACCAGCTTGGCCAACATGGTGAAACCCCATTTCTACCAAAAATACAAAAAAATTAGCCAGGCATGGTGGTGAGTACCTATTATCCCAGGTACTCAGGAGGCCAAGGCAGAAGAATCACTTGAACCTCAGAGGCAGAGGTTGCAGTGAGCTGAGATCATGCCACTGCACTCCAGCTTGGGTGACAGAGTGAGACTCCATCTCAAAAAAAAATCCTCAATAAAATACTAGCAAACCGAATCCAGCAGCACATCAAAAATCTTATCCACCATGATCAAGTAAGCTTTATCCCCTTAGGATGCAAGGTTGGTTCAACATATCGAAATCAATAAATGTGATTCACCCCATAAACAGAACTAAAGACAAAAACCACGTGATTATTTCAATAGATGCAGAAAAGTTCTTCAATAAAAATCAACATCCCTTATGTTAAAAACTCTCAATAAACTAGGTATTGAAGGAACATACCTCAAAATAATAAGAGCCATATATGACAAACCCACAGCCAAGAAAAGCTGAAAACATTCCCCTTGAATACAGGCACAAGACAAGGATTCCCTCTCTCACCACTCCTATTCAACATAGTATTGGAAGTTCTGGCCAGGGCAATCAGGCAAGAGAACACAATAAAGGATATTCGGATAGGAAGACAGGAAGTCAGACTACCGTTGTTTGCAGATGACATGATCCTATATCTGGAAAACCCCATTGTCTCAGCCCAAAGGCCTCTAAAGCTGATAAACACTTCAGCAAAGTCTCAGGATACAAAATCAATGTGCAAAAATCACTAGAATTCCTACACACAAACAACAGACAAGCCAAGAGCCAAATTATAAATGAACTCCCATTCACAATTGCTAAAAAGAGAATAAAATACCTAGGAATGCAGCTAACAAGAGAAGTGAAGGACCTCTTCAAGGAAAACTACAAACTACTCATCAATGAAATCAGAGTGGACACAAACAAAGGGAAAAATATTCCATGCTCATGGATAGAAAGAATCAATATTGTGAAAATGGCCATGCTGCCCAAAGTAATTTATAGAGTCAATGCTATTCCCATTAAACTACCATTGACATTCTTCACAGAATTAGAAGAAACTATTTCAAATTTCATATGGAACCAAAAAAGAGCCTGAATAACCAAGACAAACCTAAGCCAAAAGAAAAAAAAAAGAAAAAAAAAAGCTGGAGGCATCACACTCCTCAACTTCAAACTATACTACAAAGCCACAGTAATTAAAACAGCATGGTACAGGTACAAAAACAGACACATAGACCAATAGAACAGAATAGAGAACTCAGAAGTAATACTGCACATCTACAACCATCTTATTTTCAACACCTGACAAAAACAAACAATGGGGAAAGGATTCCCTATTTAATAAATGGTGCTGGGAGAACTGGCTAGCCACATAGAGAAAACTGAAACTGGACCCTTTCCTTACACACTATACAAAAATTAACTCAAGATGGATTACAGACTTAAATGTAAATCCCCAAACTATAAAAACCCTAGAGGAAAATCTAGGTGATACTATTCAGGACACAGTCATGGGCAAAGATTTCATGATGAAAATTCCAAAAGCAATAGCAACAAAAGCCAAAATTGACAAATGGGACCTAATTAAACTAAAGAGCTTCTGCACAGCAAAAGAAACTACAATCAGAGTGAACAGACAACCTACAGAATGGGAGAAAGTTTTTACAATATATCCATCAGACAAAGGTCTAACATCTAGCATCCACAAGGTACTTAAACAAATTTATAAGAAAAACACAAACAACCACATTAAAAAGTGGGCAAAGGACATGAACAGACATTTCTTAAAAGAGGACATATGTGGCCATTGAACATATGAAAAAAAGCTCAACACTGCTCATTAGAGAAATGCAAATCAAAACTATAATAAGATATTATCTCACACCAGCTGAATGGCTGTTATTAAAAAGTCAAAAAAACAACAGATGCTAGTGAGGTTGTGGAGAAAAAGGAATACTTTTGCACTGTTGGTGAGAATGTAAATTAGTTCACCTATTGTGGAAGAGAGTGTGGTGATCCTCAAAGACCTAGAGGTAGAAATACCATTTGATCCAGCAATACCATTACTGGGTATATCCCCAAAGGAATATAAATTATTCTAACAAAAAGACACATGCATGTGTATGTTCATTGCAGCACTATTCACAATAGGAAAGACATGGAATCAACCTAAATGCCCATCAGTGATAGAGTGGATAAAGGAAATGTGGTACATATATACCATGGAATACTATGCAGACATAAAAAGGAATGAGATCATGTTCTTTGCAGGGATGCAGATGAAGCTGGAAGCCATTACCCTCAGCAAACTCACGCAGGAATGGAAAACCAAATACCACATGTTCTCACTTATAAGTGGGAGCTGAATGATTAGAACGCATGGACACATGGCATGAAACAATGCACTGGGGCCTGTCAGAGGGTATGGGGAACGGGGAGAGCACCAGGAAGAATAGCTAATGGATGCTGGGCTTAATCCATAGGTGATGGGATGATCTGTGCAGCAAACCACCATGGCACATGTTTACCTATGTAACAAACCTGCACATTCTACACATAGACACCTGAACTTAAAATAAAAGTTGGGGCCGTGCAGTGGCTCATGCCTGTAATCCCAGCACTTTGGGAGGCCGAGGCAGGCGGATCACGACGTCAGGATATCGAGACCATCATGGCTAACATGGTGAAACCCCGTCTCTACTAAAAACACACAAAATTAGCCGGGCGTGGTGGCAGGCGCCTGTAGTCTCAGCTACTCCGGAGGCTGAGGCAGGAGAGTGGCGGGAACCCGGGAGGCAGAGCTTGCAGTGGGCCGAGATCGCGCCACTGCACTCCAGCCTGGGCTACAGCGCAAGACTCTGTCTCAAAAAAAAAAAAAAAAAAAAAAAAAAAGTTGGAAAAAAAAAGACATGCTTGCTTCCCCTTTACCTTATGCCATGATTGTTAAGTTTCCTGAGGCCTCCCAGTCATGCTTCCTGTTAAGCCTGTAGAACTGTGAGTCAATTAAGGCTCTTCATAAATTACCCAGTCTCAGGTAGTTCTTTATAGCAGTATGAGAACAGACTAATATAGAACGTATTCCCATGTCCTTTTTCTGAAAATCTGTGTAAGAATGGTATTATTTATTTCTGAAATATTTAATAGAAGTCACTAATGAAACCATTCAGACCTGATGTTTTCTTCGTAGAAAAGTTTTGATTGTGATTTTAATTTTTAAAAATAAAATAAGGCTATTTTTATCTTTGATTTTGTATCAAATCAGTGTTAATAAGTTATGTTTTGATGAAATTATTCATTTCATCCAGGTTTTTAAATTTATTAGGCAAAAGTTCTTCATAAATTGTCCTCATTCACCATTTCTTATATCTGGAATCTATAATGATATCCTCTCTTTTATACTTGATATTAATGATTTATGTTTTAGCTTACTCATTAAAATAATTCTTGCCTTGCTAGAAGTTTATAAATTTTACTCTTTTCAGAGAACCACCATTTTGACTATTCTTTAATTTTTTATTGAAATGATTTTTTCTCTTCTCTTTATTATGTTTTTCCTTTCACTTGCTTGGCTTTAATCTGCTTTTCTTTTGCTAATTTCTTTTTTTTATTATTATACTTTAAGTTCTGGGGTACATGTGCAGAACGTGCAGGTTTGTAACATAGGTATACACGTCCCATGGTGGTTTGCTGCACCCATCAACCTGTCATCTACATTAGGTATTTCTTCTAATTCTATCCCTCCCCTAGCCCCCAACCCACCGACAGGCCAGGGTGTGTAATGTTCCCCTTCCTGTGTCCATATGTTCTCATTGTTCACCTCCCACTTATGAGTGAGAACATGTGGTGTTTGGTTTTCTGTTCCAGCGTTTGTGAGAATGATGGTTTCCAGCTCCATCCATGTCCCTGCAAAGGACATGAGCTCATCCTTTTTTTACGGCTGCATAGTATTCCATGGTGTATATGTGTCACATTTTCTTTATCCAGTCTATCATTGATGGGCATTTTGATTGGTTCCAAGTCTTTGCTATTATGAACAGTGCTGCAATAAACCATATGTGTACATGTGTCTTTAGAGTAGAATAATTTATAATCCTTCGGGTGTATATCCAGTAATGGGATTGCTGGGTGAAATGGTATTTCTAGTTCTAGATCCTTGAGGAATTGCCACACTGTCTTCCACAATGGTTGAACTAATTTACACTCCCACCAACAGTGTAAAAGTGTTCCTATTTCTCCACATCCTCCCCAGCATCTGTTGTTTCCTGACTTTTTAATGATCGCCATTCTAACTGGTGTGAGATGGTATCTCACTGTGGTTTTGATTTGCATTTCTTTAATGATCAGTGATGATGAGCTTTCTTTCACACGTTTGTTGGCTGTTTAAATGTTTTCTTTTGAGAAGTGTCTGTTCACTTCCTTCACCCACTTTTTGATGGGATTGTTTGATTTTTCTTGTAAATTAGTTTAAATTCTTTGTAGATTCTGGATATAGGCCCTTTGTCAGACGGATAGATTGCAAAAATTTTCTCCCTTTCTGTAGGTTGCCTGTTCACTCTGATGATAGTTTCTTTTGCTATGCAGAAGCTCTTTAGTTTAATTAGATCCCACTTGTCAATTTTGGCTTATGTTGCCATTGCTTTTTGTGTTTTAGTCATGAAGTCTTTGCCCATGCCTATGTCCCAAATGGTTTTTCTGGTTTTAGGGTTTTTATGGTTTTTCTTATAGGGTTTTTATGGTTTTAGGTCTTACATTTAAGTCTTTAATCCATCTTGAGTTAATTTTTGCTAACTTGTTAAGATGGTAACTTAGAGCCCTGATTTTAAACTTTTTTTTCTTCACTAGTTTAATTACTTAAAGCTACAAATCTGCTTTTAAGTACTGCTTTAACTGAATACCTCTAATTTGGATCAAAATCAAATTTTAATAGAGTATGTTTTTATCATCATTCAGTTCAAAATATTTTTTCTTGCAATTATTTTCCTTTGACCCACATTAGAAGTATATTGTTTAATTATCAAATACATGATAATTTTCAAGATAACTTGCTGTTTTCAAATTTAAATTTAATTTCATTGAGAGAACATAATCTGTATGATTTCAGCCTTTTAAAATATACTGAGATTTGTTTCTTACTAGCTCAGCATATTTGATAAATGTTCCATATGCACTTGAAAAGAGTGTGTTTGTAGTTGTTGGGTGTAGTGTTTGTAAATATCAATTAGGTCAAGTTGCCTAATAGTTTTGTTCAGACCATCTATATCTGTAATAACTTTTTGTCTACTTATTCTTCCAACCATAAAGACATGAATGTCAAAATCTCTAACTCTGATGATTGATTTTCAGTTTTTTCCTTTAATTTTTAAAGTTTTTGCTTCATAAATTTTAAAGCTTTGTGTTAGATGCATACATATTAAATCTTAAACAATTGACCTTTTGATCAATATAAAATGTCTCTCTTTATCTCTGATAATATTCCATCCTAAAGTCTCCTTTGTTTTAATCTAAAGTTCTTCACCTGCCTTATGATTTGTGTTTGCATGATATATATTTTAGTTTTCTTATTTATCCTGAGTTTTATAGCACTTCTTGAATTTGTGGTTTTATATCTTTTGTCACTGTTAGGAAGTACTCAAGCCATTATATTTTTAAGTATTACTTTTGATTTTTTTTCTCTTTCTTCCTCTTGGATAATAATATTTTTAACTATGTTCCCTAGAACTCTGTGATTATCAATTTTATATGTCAACTTCACTGGGAGATACATGCTTAGATATTTGGTCAAACATTATTTTGGGTGTGTCTGAGAGGGTGTTTATAGATGAGACTAACATTTGAATTGGTAGACAGAGTAAAGTAGATTGCCCTCCCTAATGTGAGTAGCCCTTATCTATTCAGTTGAGGACCTGAGTAAAACAAAAAGGCTTAGCTTTTGAGAATAAGAGGGAACTCTTCCTGTTTGGCTTCCTTGAGCTGGAACATTGTTTTTTTTTTTTTCCTATCTCAGATTCAAACTGAAACACTGGCTCTTTCTGAGTCTCAAGATTGCTATTCAGTCTGGATATTTTTCTGATTTACCTTCCAGTTTACTAATTCTATCTTCAGCTGTGTCTCTTGTGGTTTACCTTCTAGTTCACTAATTCTATCTTCAGCTGTATTAAATTCTTAATTTCACTGATTGCATTTTTTATTTCTAGAATTTTTGCTTATTTCTTTTTTATAGAATAAATGTTACCAATCTTGCATTTTACTTATTAAGTATATTAAACAAGTAATTTTAAGTGTCTAGTAACTCTCTGCATCTTCTGTGAATTGTTTCAGTTGCCTTTGTTCTTGTGGTTTTTAAAATTATACTTTCTTATTTCCTTGTGGTATCCAGATTTATTTTGGTGGAATGCCAGTTATTGTATAAGAAAATTTTATTTTAGAAATAATTGAGGCCTAGGGTAATGTGTTCTTCCCCCAGAAGGGATTTAACTTTCTCTTTGGTAGTTGGATAGGAATAAATAGCAGCCATTCAAATAATTCAAATTTATGATCTGAGAGTATCTGAAATTGACCTTCGGTTTCTTCTGGGGCCAGTCGATTTTCAGTTTACCATTTCTTTAGGGGAAATGGGTCTTCTACTGTACCACAACAAGCCTCTTTCTCAGGAACTTCTTTCTTCAGTAGGATCTGAACTTTAGTTTGTGTTCACTGAGTTTTGTGATACTGTCAGTACATTATCCAGCTTCTCAGACTGTCAGGCATCTCTTCTTCAACCATTAGACATTCCTGGGGAAGAAGCAGCTCTGAAAGTTGAGCTTTCTTCTCTGGGTTGCTTCTTCCCTTGAATCTTATTCAAATTATCTTCACTATATTGTAAGGTCTCCAATGTATTTAAAGAGATTTTTCTAAAGCTTTAAAAATTTTTTTTTGTCTTTTTTTAGCTTTTCTACTTGTTCTCAGTGCAAAGGCTTATTTGAATTACCCAATTCATCATCCCTGGAATAAGTTCTTCCCCTTTTGATTTTTTAGTTTTTGGTGTAATTCTGTATTTCTTCACTTTAGTCTATTGTTATTCCTTTCATGAAGAGAATAGTTGGAAAATTTGATACTCAAAGAAGAATTATAGGACCCTCCCTCCCATTGCCTTACTCCCTGAATTAAGACATTTTCTTGGTGTGTACATTCTTATGCAAAAAAAGAAGAAAGAGAACTGTGGCTGTTCTTCGACTTTCGTCCCCCATTTTTCTTATGTTCCTTTCTTTCTTGACAATACATAGTAAACTGAATAATTAATCCCAAGTAAGATAAACAGCTGATCTACCTAGTAAAGTATTAACAAAATACCTAAACTGTAGTCATAAATTTGTTTAACCATAAGGATTATGCAAAAGTGTATCAGAACCTTAATATAGTTGAAGAGTTATTCTCCTGAAAGGCTTTCAATCTAAAAGCCTGATATCCTGCAGGCCAGATTTATTTTTCTTGCCCTTTCTAAATAAGGAGAATATGCAACTGTTTGTAATGTTAAACCTCTATTAATTATCTCATTAAGGGCTTAGCAGCACCTTTTCTTAAAGCCTACTTTTCTAAATTTAAATTTCCTTACTTTACTGATATTTTTTTCCATAAGACCTTACAGCCAAGCACTATGGGAGATGCTATACATATTTTATATAATTTATTGTTCAAATCAGATATTATTATCATGATCCCTATTTTGTAGAAGAGAAAAATGAGGCTTAGAGAGGTTAAAACACGTCAACAAAGTCACATGGGTACTCAGTGGTAGATTGTGGATTATCATCCAGGTCTACCTGAAAACAAAAACCTTACCCTTAACTTTTATACTATATTGCTTTCACTTCATGGCTTAGTAGAGTGTATACTTCATTTGAGCAGGGCTGAGTAAATTAATTCTGTTGTAATAATAGCAAATGCACCTTAGTAGGTATATAGTATTTGGTAAAAACATACTGGTAGCTTTACTGACTAATATTTATTTCACGATTTTTGTTAAGATACTGGACTAATTTTTCTTGCTATCAAGAACCTGTCTATCAGAGACTAGTCAGAAAAATGAACCAATGCTAGGTAGGTTCAAAGAGGAAATTTAATATAGGGAATGAATTATAAAGATATTGGAAGAGTTAAAAAGCCAAATAGAATGGTAAATTAATTTAGAGATCAGCAACAGCAGGAAGCTGCTATTGTCTCCAGGGCTGGAAGAACTAAGCAGGGAGATGATGTTACACAGCCTAGAGCCATGCCATTCAGTGGAAGCTGGGCCCATGGAGAGGGGGCTGCCTGCCAGGAGCTGAATCCTGGGAGGAAATGCAGAAATGGCAGACACACTCCCTGAGGAAGAAAGGGTGTATACTCTGGCTTCTCTTTTCTCCGCTTGTGTTAGTTTCCCCTTGGTTAATTCTAGACAAGGTTTATCCTGTATTTACGTGCCCCTTTTCCTGTTGGTTTTTACATTTTCCATATGAGTATTTTACTCCTGGCTAGTTTCATTATCTTAATCCAAATATTCCCCAGTTCCTGAAATTGCCACACACCCTAGTTTAAATGTTTAAATTTTACATGCATTTAATGTGTGTAGTTGAATTAGTATATTATTTTTGTTTATATTAGTGAATCTTGTTTAAAGGTTTGAATGAATGGTTTTCATTGGGAGCAATTTGTGTCACGATCAGTGGTACTTTTGGTTTTCATTATGATTGGGAGGAGAGATGCTATCAGTATTTAGTGGATGGGACCAAGATGCTTAACATCCTATAAAGATATTCCACAAATGAATTTTGCATGACTTTTAAATACCCCACTATACATCAGGTAGGTGAAATAGCTGTGTATAATTCTATAAGCCTAGAAGCTATTTTACATATAAACACAAAGACATTTTTGGTATGGTTATAATAACTTTTTTTTTTTTTTTTTGTATTTTTTAGTAGAGATGGGGTTTCACCATATTAGCCAGGAAGGTCTCAATCTCCTGATCTCGTGATCTGCCCACCTCGGCCTCCCAAAGTGCTGGGATTACAGGCATGAACCACCGTCCCCGGCCCAATATATAATAACCTTTTTAGGAATGTGATACAGTTTGGATATTTGTCCCCGCCCAAACCTCACGTTGAATTGTAATTCCCAGTGCTGGAGGTGGGGGCCTGATGGGAGGTGTTTAGGTCATGAGGGTGGATCTCTCATAGCTTGGTGCTGTCTTTGCGATAGTAAATGAGTTCTCATGAGATCTGGCTGTTTAAAAGTCTGTGGCCATTCATTCCCTACTCTCTCTTGTTCCTGTTCTCACCATGTGATGAGCCTGCTCCCCCTTTACCTTCCACCATGATTGGAAGCTTCCTGAGACCTCCCCAGAAGCAGATGCTGCCATGCTTCCTATACGACCTGCAGAACCACGAGCCAATTAAATCTCTTTTCTTATAAATTACTCAATCTTAGGTATTTCTTCATAGCAGTGCAATAACAGATTAATACAGAATGCAACTACTATTTAAATTGAGGAAAGATTATATTTTATTTTGAATGTAACTTTACCAAGATTTGTTTACCATTTCAAGAAAATCATATTACCAATGGCAATATTTCTCATGCTTGAGTCTCAAAAAAACCCCAAAAACTTCACCAATATTAATATGCTTGTATAATGTATACATGCCTAAGCATGTATCCATTGAAATACATATTATTTAATATTAATTTTGTTGCTTATTACAGTCAGTGCATCACATTGATTAAAAACATATGTATGTCATCTATGAATTTCATTTTGGTGTAGTAAAGAGAGTATACGAAATTTGTTATAAAAAGGGGTATGTGGATATGAGTTGATAGGGATGAGAACCACTGGTCCAAGCAAGTAGGAGACAGAGACTTGGCCCATATATTGAGTGGGAAGTCTAACAAGGTTGGCATTATACTGGATAAGAACAGGAAACTTTAAATCAAGCAAGGCTTGGTTTGGTTTTGTCTCTTTATTTCCTAACCATGGAAAATTGGGCAAGTTACTTAAATTTTTGGAGTATCAGTTTCTCCATCAGTAAAAAGGTCATATCCACATCTACCTCATAGAATCAGTGAGAACAAAAAAACTGTAATATATAAAATACTTAACATAGTACCTAGCACATAATAAATGTTTCCTGATGATATATTATTATTAAAACCTAATAGAGTCATTAATTCCTATATTGAATATTGAGCACCAGTTATGAGCAAAGTGTTACATACTATTGATGACATAGAAATTGAAAAATGCTTTGCATTTATCCTTTCATTTCTGAAGAACTTACACCTCCATTCTAGCTGTCATAAGATTCAATGTGCTTTTATTCCACCATGTGTTTTTTCCAATTATGCTAAATTAGCCTTTTTTCAGTTCGTCTTGGTTATATCCTCTGGGTCTTGAATTTGCATTCAAATATATCAGATGCTTAGTTTTTGTTTATTCTATTTGCTTTTCTCTCATTCTCCATATTCTCTTCAGCATTTCTTGTTTTCCTGCTGGAACACAGGACTACACACAGGTAAATATGAGTTTCCAGGTCTCTTTGGACATCATGAAGCCACTGTACAGAAGAGATTGCTTGTTTGGGTGAGACAAGTCAGCCTGCTTCCTCAGCAAGTCTGCATATGTCCTTTCACTGCAAGTGTTAAAGTGTATCCCTGACAGGGAGAAAGAGCTTTACTTCCTCTGGGGTTTTCTACAAAGCTACCCACCCAGTGAGCATATCATGCCTGGGGCTTACTGAATGAAGCAATGAAGATATCATATCCTTCCATTCCCTGATCGAGGGATCTTGATAAAATATGGGAAGGTCATGAGTTTGAAAAGGGCATTTTACAATCATAACTCTAAAACTCAGAATTTTATTATATATGACATGGATTCATATTTCCACAAGCTTTCATGATCAGTAATTACTCTAGCTTAAACCATTTGGATTCATTCACATCAAGGTGGATAAGGAAATTATTGGAATTCTAACTACTCTTATTGTTGGCAGTACAGACTTACTTTTTATCTTCATAGGCTTGTAATTATCAATACACTGGAACAGGGTCAAAACAGAAATTATCCTTACCATGATCATGACCCTACTAAAATCCTCATTTTTACCTTAATCACTTCCTGCATCAACCATTACAATTTCCTTATTTTGTATGGTTTTCCTGAGTCCTTTTACATCTAGTAGTAAGTGAATGTTGAAGGCAGCTGGCAATCCATAGAGTATTTAATGGAAACTCATCATAGGAGAATTTTCAATTAGTTTAATTTTCCTTATGTGATCAACCAGTAAGTTATATAACCCTGATAATTTACATATTATCTCTAGAGGAACCAATTGACATATATCTCTCTCATGTGTTCCTTCAAAATTAACTCATGGTTATAAACAAATAATCAGCCACATATTTTATGTGATTTAAGTAATAAATCAGTAGTGATAACAGGTAAGCTTCAAGGATGAAGTGTTTCACCTCATAAAATTGAAGCTTAGTTTACATTTACTGCAAGTTTGTGAATAGACTTAATATGTACTTTGGTTTTACATTTGATTTTATGTTTTCCTACTTGTCAGTGATTGAAGTTTCTGGAAATGTGAGTAAATAGAAATTACAAATAGATAAACTCCAAATGTGTAATCAAATGTAATTATTTGCTTCCCATGTTAGTGTAAATGTTATTACAGTTTACTTTTAGCTCTGCGTGCCATTTACTTTTTTTAAAGTTGACGTATGATTTTCAAAGTTACATATTTTCTGATTTATTTTGTAATAATTTGATGCATCCAATTAATACTGAAAGATATATTGCTAAAATTCATCATACTTTGAGTTATATATGGAAACCCACATTTTTAGTTCTTCAGAATTTGGGATAATAATCAAGAAGCCTTTTTATTTGAAATATTAATTACTTGGTGATACGGTTTGGCTGTGTCCTCACCCAAATCTCATGTGGAATTGTTGTTCCCATAATCCCCACATGTCATGGGAGGGACCAGTGGGAGATGATTGAATCATGAGCAGTTACCCCCATGCTGTTCAGGTGACAGTGAATGAGTTCTCATGGGATCTGATGGTTTTATAAGGGGCTTTTCCCCCTTTGCTTGGCACTTCTGCTTCCTGCTGCCACATGAAGAAAGATGTGTTTGTTTCCCCTTCCACCATGACCGTAAGTTTCCTGAGGCTTCTCTAGTTATGCTGAACTGTGAGTCAATTAAACCTCTTTTCTTTATAAATTATCCAGTCTTGGGTATGTCTTTATTAGCAGCGTGAAAACGGACTAATACACTTGGTACTTTTAGCGGTTTTGATTTTGTAAAATTTAGTGTCAAAGCCATCTTTTGACTTCTCTGTTTCTAATTGCCATCATCTTTATTTTATTTTATTTTACCTGGAATGCATGTTTGCTTATTTTTCTTCTTTCTTTCTTTTTCTTTCTTTCTTTCTTTCAACTTCTCTGTTTCTAATTGCCATCATCTTTATTTTATTTTATTTTACCTGGAATGCATGTTTGCTTCTTTCTTTCTTTCTTTCTTTCTTCTTTCTTTCTCTCTCTCTCTTTCTTTCTTTCTCTTTCTCTCTCTTTCTTTCTTTTGAGTCAGAGTCTTGCTCTGTTGCCCAGGCTGGAGTGCAGTGGCATGATTTCAGCTCACAGCTGCAACCTCCGCCTCTGGGGCCCAAGCAATTCTACCTCAGTCTCCGAGCAGCTGGGATTACAGGCGCCCACCACAACACCTGGCTAATTTTTGTATTTTTAGTAGAGATAGGCTTTCACCATGTTGCCAAGGCTGGTCTTGCACTCCTGAGCTCAAGTGATCTGCCTGCCTAGAACTCCCAAAGTGCTGGGATTACAGGTGTGAGCCACCGCGCCCAGCCTGCTTTTTTTTTTTTTAATGTAAACATGATTAGCAAACAATTGTCATCTAAGGATAAATAAAAGTGGAATCTATCTATCACTGTTCTATTTATTTTGCACTTATATTTTTTCTTATTTTATGTGGAGTCATCAAAATTGAAATTTCACTTCACAACATTGTAGATTGTTAACTGAAAAGACAATACAGGTGAATTGCATGTGCTTTCTGATACAGCAATCAAGAAAAAATTCTACATGCAATATCATATTCATTAAATCATGTTCACTAATTGACTGTGGAAATCAAAAAAACCTGTCTCATGTTCTTTAAAAGAAGCTGGAGAATGACTCAGCAACTTCCTGGTACTAGCCCCTCCACTCTACAAAGTAGAGAAAGTAAAACCAATGCCCAGGCAATTCTGAAAGCATTTAGTGATAAACACATTCACAGAGTGATGGATGTTGCCTGGTGAAATTTCCCAACAGGTGTCCCCAAGGGGATGGCGTTGATCCCCTTAGTCTCTTTCTGGCATACAAAGTATCTGGTGTACTTGCTTGTATTTGTGAACACTCATCTGCTTGTCCCAGTGTGCTGGATATAACATTGTCGTTTTCTACATGTTGTGAACTGAAACACCAGGGAAGTACTGATGAGACAACAGAGGAATTGTGATTACTGTCTCCTTCTTCAACCTGCTCCTCCTTACCCAACCCCCCAACTCTCTTCTTTACACTGCCCTTCTGAAGGAACCAATGCTAAATTATAATCTTGCCGAAGGCCAACTTTATTATGTCTCTTAAGATTTTAGACCATGGCTTAGGCTGGGATACATTCTCTTCCCTCACGTATTCTCAAGGACAATTTTCCTTGTACAAATGTGAGAAATTTATAAAATATGATACTCTGTTGCTAATATTCATTTCACACATTTGATGAACTGCTTCTGAGGTGGGAACATGAATATTTCACAATGACTTCAGGTAATTCTGATGCAAATGGCTCAGCTTCAAAAAGCACTGCTCTAATCCTTGGGTTGGATATAGCCAACTGTCTCTTCTCTTGACCTAATGTTTACTTACTTATTGTGCTATTCTATTGTTATTTATCCTCTGCAGGCACCCAAAAGTAATGTTATGGAAAGAACAGCATTTACTCAGTTCTTCCATTTGATAAATAGTTCAGCAAAGATGATATATTGGGCTCAAAAGCTTTCAAACAGAGTGAGGAATGAGAAATAAATGCATTGTACACACAGTCTTGGAACCACAGCCTTGAGTTAATAGACATAGTTATCCATTCCACTCAGTGACACAGTACAAAACTAGTAATCTAAACAAAACTAATTTGTTTAGATTGAGGAAATTACGTGAGTTCTGAAAAGAGTTATTTATTTCAATATTGTATTTTAAAAGCAGTTTATTTCATCAAAATTGCTAATGATTATTAGACATTATTGTGGTATACTAACAAAGTGATTAAAATCAGCATATTCACATGTAATTTTATAACATGCAAAAAAATTGGAAGGCTAAGAAAAAATAAAAGCTACAATCCTAAATATTAATGGAACAGGAATTCTAAGTAAAGGAGCCATTTAGAGTGTATTTCACAACTGAGCAATGACAGAGAAGTACACTGAGAAGAAAAACAGGTTTGGAGTCAGCTATTGATTACAAAAAATTAAGTACAAATTTGTGAAAAATCATGTGTGCTGCCCTAAATTTTAGATGATTTAATTGCTTTTGTGTTGCTCATGACAGTAGATAAAACATGCCTAAAAATTCACACTTATAAGACATTTAATTTTAATTATTTGCCCTGTTATAGGAATATTAGGACTGAAAAGCACTCTGATTTTGCCCATTCATCTCAAATGAGCGCTGATAAGACAATGAGCAGTTAATTTCCTTCATCTTGTAGACTACACATTACGTTTGGAAATTAAATGCTTGATAAGATGGCATATCTTGTTACATAATTTATTTTTTGAAATAATAGATACTTCAGCCCCCAAACTACTAGGAAAATGTGTGGTAAATAGAATATTTTAACTGAAAATTTCAAAAGTAAAGAAGGGTTTGCTTAGCCCTCAAACATGCTTAATTTATTAAAAGGGTTTAGGGTTCACACTTGGAATATCTGACTCTGTTTACACCTGCAGAGTGTGTCTTTTTGTAGACACTTCATTTCAAAGAAGCAGCTGCATAATTCCCTGGATTTGGGGGTAGAAGGAGAGATCTGCTTGCAAAAATTACATTCTACCTATGACCAGAAACTTTAGGAAGCTGTTTTAGAGTATAATATGGCACCCAAGTTATTTCTTCCCAAAATAGAACATGTGTATATGTCTGTATGCGTGCATCCACTTGTGTGAGTTCTGTAAAAAGTAAAATAGAAAATAAAGTACATATAATTTACATATACACAGACTTATAAGGTAACGATTATTTTTCATTTGGTGTATTTGTGTATATTAGTGCATTTTATCTTTATATGATCCCTTTGAAGTAAGTTTTATTATTCAAAATCTCCCTCACCTTTGAGTTCCTCTGTTCCCTTTTAAAAAAATAAAAAGCAAACAAAAATGCCCTCAAAAGCAAAAAATAAAAAATTGCTTCACACTTACTCTTCAAACAGCTTCTCTGCTAGCTGTTACTTCATCATCTCTAAAGTTAAGTCAACTTTTTGTGACATGCAAAGCAAAAGCCAATATGTTACTGTATCAGTTAGTTTTTGCTGTGTAACAAATTGCTTCAAATTTTAGTGGCTTTAAACAAACAATGTTTATTAGGACACAATTCTATGGGTCACCAATTTAAGCCAGGTTTGGCCAAGCTGAGCTTCACCAAGGCTCACTCCTGAGGCTGTAGTCAACTAGCAGGTCAGTTAGAAATTGGTTATTTAAAAATGGCTTTGCTTGCATCACATACATGTCTGGCAGTGGGGTCTTTCTGGCTAGCAGTTTTTAATAGCTAGCCAGACCAACTGGTTATCAGCTGAAATAATGGGCTTAACACGTCTACAACAAGCTAGCCTGGTCTTAGCCTCCTGGTGATGGTCTCAAGGTATCCAGCATGAGCAAGAGGTGAAGCCTCAATGCATGAGTTCTTTCCAAGCCTCTGCTTGTATGGTTGCTAATAGCCAAGTTCAGAGGCAAGATAGGTGGGTATTACCAAAAGCATGGATGGAAGATGCATGAATCATTAGGGACCAATACTATAACAATCTACAGCAATCACCCTGTGTATACCCTCAAAATGTTCTTGAATCACTCCATTCTTTTCTATCTTCACCGTCATAGCCTAATCCAAGTCTTCGTTTTATCACTTGGTCTTTCTAACTTTCCTCCTCCACAATCCACTTACTTTTTATTATATTTTTCTTCCTAGTACCCCTCAGTGATTTGTTATTGTCCGTTGTGATAAAGTTGTACACATTTCTTAGCTTGATCAAGCCCTCTCAAGATCTGACCTTAACTCATGGTCTTTCATGTCTCTTGATGATCCTTTTCTCTAACTGGACCCAAATACCAACTCCTCCAACCAGCTGTACTCTTTATTGCCGCTGTGCCTCTGTACATTCTATTCCCTCTGTGTGGAATGTATTTTCCCCACAATTCCACCTGTGAATGCAAACAAATCCTTCAAGGCTGATTAAATGTTGCATTCTCCGTGAAGCCTTCTGCCTGCCCTTCATGGACCCTTGCTTCTGTATTCCTAGAGCATTTTGTACAGACCACCATGTTGTATTCTAATATATCAGCCTCCTCCATTAGACTGAGTATTGAAAATGAAATAAAATGTCTTATTTATATTTTAATCACCAGGTCATGATAAATTATTTTTGGTTGATGAAAGTAAGGATGAAGGGTGCCACCAATTTCCATTCACTTTTGTAACAAATATTTAATAGGTATCCATTATGTGCCAGCTGCTGTTTAATACATACATTTAATATTAAATTTGAGTTGCAACTTATATTTTTGCCATTTACTATGTGTGCTTATTACAATAGTATGTAAGGAGCAGTTCTTAAATACACATAGAGCAATAAATTATTTACTTTTGTATACTGACTAATATAATCTATTTTCTTTCTTCACTATTGCAAACAAACGAGTAGTCTTACATTAATCTAAAAAAGAGCATTAGACTATCTTTTATTGGAAATGGAAAGAAATGTAAGTTGTTTGTATGTGAAGAACAAAGGTTCTTGAAGATACTGGATGTTAAGGCTTAACAAAATAACTTTCAATAAAAAATAGAGTAATTTACATTAATTTAACTAAAGAAGTGAACATTGAAATATTTTAAATGTATTTTCTCTACATTTTAACAGTAACATTATAATAAACATACATTTCCCAAGCTTTAACATATTTTATGATATTTGCATCCCTAGAATTATATAAATATCTTCTATTTACAAACAACCATAAGTTAACTTTAACTAACAATTAAAAAAAACTCAGCTTCAAAATTTTTATTTTGAAATAACTTTTTTAAAAAGAGAGTAATGTAACCTTCCCCTTCCTGTGTCCAAGTGTTCTCTGTTACCTGCACGTTGTGCACATGTACCCCAGAACTTAAAGTATAATAAAAAATATACATTTATTTAAAAAAAGACAGTAATGTAATAAGCTCATTTACACTCTCTATCCTGACACTTTTACTTTTCAAAATCACATATCAAATAAGAAATGAGCCTATTTGAATCCGTCACTCATTAAGGTTTATTGTATGAAGAGGTACAAGGGAAGAAGAATATCTCATCACAGCCCTAAGGAAAATCGAAGGAAATGTTTACAAACCTAAACGGGTTTCAACAGCACACATTCTCATTAAAGACACTTCTGGTTCAGGGTTAAATTGCCAGCTCTGGGCCCCAATTCAAGCTGAAGTTCCTGTCTTGGGCTTAAAAGACATGTCTATCTTTAGAATGATGGAGATAGAAGACATAGTTGTTCAGGAAATTGTCTGACAATTGTGATTGTCAGTGCTGATAATGAGTTCTGGTATAAAGTCAAAACAACCAACTGAGAAATTAATTACATAGAAAGTACTTTTTATTTTTCTTGATACTTCCTAAAGATTGCAATCTAGGAAATAACTTTTTCTTTCCATGCAAGGCCTCCCCATTTGTCGCCAGGCTATACTGATTCTTCCTTTCAATAACATTAGTACCTGTCACTCTCCCCATTTCCAACCACATACTACCTTTCTGACTCTGATCCCTGACCAACTGGGATTCCTTTCCTGGATTTTCCCCAAATTAATTTGTCTTTTACATTGGTATGCAGTTATGGAAAAAAGAATGGTTCTGCCCACACAGAAACTGGACCCATCAACTTGGTCTCCTAAATCATAACCAACTGAATATATTTTATTTATCTTTCTCTCTTTTTTAATTGACTCCCTCAATCCTCTCAGCCATTTATTGATCCTTCCTTTTCTTCATCTCTCCTCTTCATTTTCCATTTCCCCCGTTACTTCTCTATTATCCTACATGCAGTAAGGAAAAACCTATGGCACAACCAAGATTGAAGGAGGAGGAAATTAGACTTGAAGAAGGAATGCAGACCTAATCTGTTGATGTTTATATGATAACAGGAAAACTGATAGTTCATATTTTATGAACAAGCCTGGGAAATTTGTCGAAATTTTATAAATTTCTTCCACAGCAAAGTTTTGGACTAAGTAGTAATTCTTACCTGGTAAGAATATAGCAGATTCTTAATTTTTAAAAATAATCTGGTTGGGTGCAGTGGCTCACGCCTGTAATCCCAGCACTTTGGGAGGCCGAGTGGGGGTGGATAACTTGAGGTCAGGAGGTCAAGACCAGCCTGGCCAACATGGTGAAACCCCATCTCTACTAAAAATACAAAATTAGCCGGGTGCAGTAGTGTGTGCCTGTAGTCTCAGCTACTAGGGAGGCTGAAGCAGGAGAATTGCTTGAACCCAGGAAGCAGAGGTTGCAGTGAGCCAAGATCTCACCACTGCACTCCAGCTTGGGCAGCAGAGCAAGACTCCATTGCAAAAAAAAGTCTGACTTTTCTTATTTAAAAAAAATTTACTTTATTGAGGCAAAATTCACACAGAAGTCATCATTATAACCGTCTTGAAGTGTACAACTCAGTGGCTTCTAGTATAGTCATAATATTGTACAACCATCATCACTATCCAAAACATTTTTGTCATCCAAAAAAGAAACCCCATACACATTAGGGAGTCACACCTCATTTCCCCTACTTCTAACCCCTGGCAAACCCATTAATCTACTTTCTGTCTCTATGGATGTGCTTATTCTGGACATTACATGTAAATGGATCACACAATATGTAGCCTTTTATATCTGGCTTATTTCACTTGACGTGATGTTTTTAAGGTTCATACATATTGAAGCATGTATCATTGCTTCACTATTTTGTTTCACTTTATTTTTTTGAGACAAAGTCTTGCTCTGTTGCCCAGGCTAGAGTGCAGTGGCTGCAATCTCAGCTCAGCCACCTGAGTAGCTGGGATTACAGGCATGCACCACCATGCCCGGCTAATTTTTGTATGTTTCAGTAGAGATGGGGTTTTGACATGTTGCCCAGGCTGGTCTCAAACTCCTCAGCTCAAGTAATCCGTCAGCCTCAGCTTCATTGTTTTTTAATGACTGCATAATATTCCCTTGTATGGATATACCACATTGTGTTTATGTATAGAACAGCTGATGAACATTTTGGTTGTGTTGACTTTTTAACTTTTATGCATAATGTTGCTATAAACATTTTTACACAAGCTTTGTGTATGAATTTATGTTTCAATTCTCTTGAGTATCTACCTAGAAACAGAATTACTGGATCATATGTTTAACTTTTTGAGGAACTGTGAAACTATTTTCCACAGTGGTGGTATCATTTTACATTCCTACCAGCAGTGTATGAAGGTCCCAATTTCTCCACAACCTCACTATCATTTTTAAAAAATTATAGTGGGTGTGAAGTGATATCTTATTGTGGTTTTGATTTGCGTTTTCCTAACGCAAATGATATTGAGCATTTTATGGCTTATTAGCCATTTATATATCTTATCTGGAGAAATGTCTATTTAAATCTTTTACATGTTTTTAAATTGGGCTATTGTCTTTTGATTGTTGAGTTGTAAGAGTTCTTTATATATTCTGATGGACGATTTTAAAATATTTGTCCATTGTGTGTTGTCTTTTCGTTTTCTTGATAGTGTTTTTTGATGCACACATTTTGGTGGAGTTCAGTTTATCTACCTTTTATCTTTTATTGCTTGTACTTTTTGTACCACATTCAATAAACCTTTGCCTAATCCCAGGTGATAAAGACTTAAGGCAAGGTTTTAGTCCAAGAGTTGTACAGTTTTAGCTCTTATATTTAGATCTTTGAACCATTTTTATTTTTGTATATAGTGTGAAGTAGGGTTCCAAACTCATTCTTTTAGATGTGGTTATATAATTGAAAAGGCTATATATCTTTTTCCACTGAATGGTGTTAGTACCTTTATCAAAAAACGGTATTTATTGCTTCGTGTATTTTGGGGCTCTGTTGTTAGGTTCATAACCTCACTTTACTTTTATTTGAAAGAAAAAAAATGAAATTCATTAACAGAAAGCAAAGTACTTGCTGTATTTATAAAATAATTTTGGTGAACAGAAAAACAAATTAGGAGAGACATGAACTTTCACAGAAGAAAATTTCATAGTATACGATCACTCCAGATAATACTATGCCCAGAAATAATCTAGGCAAGGAGATGTTCCTCAAAATTCTTCTGCAATGAAAGAGAGAAATTTTTTTTCCCTTGCTTATGTGAACTAAAAAAGATCTAAAGTTTCAGAATAAAAAGATTAGATATGTTTTATTGAAGGCTTACTCTGTTTCAGGCACTGGACTAGTTTCTTCTTTATAATGTTTCATCTGATGCTTATATTAACTCTATAATGTGATGTCTTATGTCAGCAGGACTTGAGTCAAGTATTTTTCTACAAAAGCAATTTAAAGAAAGTGTTGCCAGGAGAAACAGGAAAGGGAGTAGGGGTAGCAGGACAGAGGAGGGCAAGAAGCCAACACGGATGGGATTTTAGGAATGGTCTAGTGGGAGATGGTTTCAGTCCGATCCCATAGAGGAGCTCTGGTTGTAAGTTGTACCTCAGATTTATCCAACATGAGATCAAGGTTCTCAACCATCAGTCATTGGCTAAGTGCTACTCAGGGGCACCTAGGCTCTATCTGCCTATGGGCAATGGTGGTCTGGTAGCTAAGGGCAGTTCCTCCAAAGAAAAGTCCCAGGAGCTCTCAGGTGGTGGTCTTGGGGTTGGTATTGGAAACCAAAGGAGGCAAAAACGGGGTGAGGGGTGCTCAGAAAATGTGGAAGAAATCCAAGGGGATCTGAGCAGAACACCCACAAAATCTACTATAGATATGTACTATTTTTTTCCAATTTTGAGAGAAGGAAACAGGCACAGAAAGGTTAAATGCCCAGAAGCACAAAGAGAATGAGTGCAAATGTACCTGACTCCAAATTCCTTTTCCTTTCCCCTTTACTCTTGTGCCTCCAGTCATGAAGACACTGTAATTTGGGAACTTCAAAGAATCTTCTTTCAGACATCATGTGTTTTTTTTTTTTTTCCTTAAAACAGAATAAACTTTTTCAGGTTTTTTTACTTACAGTCTGTTAAACCGTAAGCAGAAATTTTTACATTAGCGTATTCATGGGCATTTTTCTCCCTGGGAGACAGTTGATAGCTTACAAAAATTTCTTAAAGAGTATATAAAAAATAAAAATCTTACAAATCACTATTTTAAAAGATCATTCTCCATTTTTACCTATTTTCCTGCCTAGAGCTGCTTTTCTAAAACACTAGTCTCATGAGCTCAGATTAGTTATAATAATTACAAATAGCAAATTTAGAATATTGACAGCTTTTCCCCTCCTCTGCTTTCACCACATACCATACGTTTGAGAAGAACTGGCATTTATTCTTCTTTAAACGTTTGGTATAAATCACTCATGAAGCTATCTCGTCTTGTGCTTTCTTTATGTTGGAAGTTTTTTTATTACTGATTAAATTTATTTACCTGCTATAGGCCTATTTAGACTTCCTATTTTTGAATAGAAGCACAAATAACTTTCACATTATTTTGTTAGGCAAACAGATTTACTTAAAATTAAGGCAAAAAGTTCACTTAGGGCCTTAACTGATCGTGGTTTTTGTTTCCAATGATCTGTTCAATTGGATAATTGCCAGATTTTCACGTAGTGTCTGTATGACTTACACACACACACACACACACACACAAACACATTATCATATGGTTAGTATTTTAAAAAAGAAATTCCAGTAATTTTCCTGAACATTTTTCTTCTTATCATTTCATATAAGTAGACACAGTTAATCACTGGGACTCCCTTTACAGAATGAATCTGAGGGTATCTCTGTAAAGAGGCAACATTCTAAACTTTAGTACTGTACATACAGCTAAGCCCTCTGGTCTGAGCAGGCTCTGAGGCTTTCGGAGGACTGGGTAGAGAAAACTGGCAAAGTTGTCCTGAGGCAGTGGAGGGGTATACCCACTTTAGGAGTGTGGAGGGGTGGGTAGCCCCATCCTGGATCTAGCTGCTGGAGGTACCAGATAAGGTGAAAACCTTTGACAAAGAGTTGCTGCCTTTCCCAACAAGTGGTACTAAAAATGGGGAGATTCAAATCTACTCATAACTTTAGCTGCTTTTGCTGTATTACTTAGACTGTATCGCTCCTTCCCATAATTCACCCTTCAGCCACCCACCACCTTGGATCCCATTTTGTTTGTTCTATGTTAAATTTCAATGTAATGTAGTTTAATATTGTCAAAGTCGAAGGCTGATTTCTCTCTCTAATGCTGCAAGAGAAGATGACATGCTGTAGGTTGTGATGAGGCAATGTGATCCAAAGCAGAATCCTTGCTTTTGTTGGAGAGCACTGGACATATAAAGACACTGGGCGTATTTGTCAAAAGAACAGAAGGTGGAAGGAAAGGAAGATGATCTGGCAGTCAGGTAACACCAATCCCAAGTCTCCACTGACCGCTCCCATCTAAAGAGAGCACAGATTATAGTTTGCCCCCATGAGATTGCCATTTTGGGTTGGAAGATGGTCGCAATTTCATTTTTCACTTAAGCAAACGTCCGTTGCCGTACTGCTAGGTATGAGATGAGTAATCGTCAGGGACGCGTTTAAATTACAAAATAACGGTAAATGGGAGAGAAAGAATCTTTCCTCGGTGTTGAGGCCAGATCCTCCAGGGCTGGGAGACCCAGGAGTGCGGGCCACTGTGCACCCTCGAGCAAAGCAGTGTGTGACGAGATGGGATCTTCCCTCAAATGCTGAGAAGAGCCCTCGCCAATCCCTCGGAAGGTTCCCAGAATAAAAAGCCCGGTCCCTGCTGTGCAAAGACTGAGCGGTACTCCGGCGTACTTTTTCCCTGTCCCAGGCGTGCAGAGTCCACGCCGCGCGGCCAGGTGCCCCAATAGTGTACCTGAAAGTAGGGATGGGGCCAGTTACAGCTGCACTTTCCCTGCAGAAGACAGTGAGCCTTCCCGGGATCTTTCTGGGAGCTCTGAGTGTGAAAACGGTCCTCCGGCCAGCGCAGGTTGAGAGAACGGGAGGGAGGGGGAAGCTGTGAGCGCCCAGGGCGTGACGGGCGCAGGTGAGAAAGTGAGTTTCGCGGAAGCATCGGCCGGGACCGCAGACAGGTGGAGAAACGGAGTCCCACCGCGGCCCACCGCGGCTCCCGGGCGGCCTGGGTTGTACCTGTGCGCGGCGTCCTTTCTCCGCTGAGCCAGGGCACACCGGAGCCTGCGGCCTCCTTCCCCGCCCCTGCGGCCCCCGGTCCCAGCCCCGCCCCGCCCCGCCCCGGGCTGGGGCTCCGCTGGGGAACCGGCCGAGCGGCGCGCGCGGAGGTGTCCGGCGGCCAGGAGGATGGCCAAGGTCCCGGAGCTGGAAGACACCTTCCTGCAGGCGCAGCCTGCGCCCCAACTGTCCCCGGGGATCCAGGAAGACTGCTGTGTGCAGCTCCTGGGCAAGGGCTTGCTAGTCTATCCGGAAGAAACAGTGTACCTGGCGGCCGAAGGGCAGCCCGGGGGCGAGCAGGGCGGCGGGGAGAAAGGCGAAGACCCGGAGCTGCCGGGGGCAGTGAAATCAGGTGAGTGCTCTGCCGCATCCGGAGCTGGGAAGGGGACGAGGACGTATTCTAAGAAGGGCACCCAATAGTAATAATGCATCCCGAACAAACATAAGGCAGATGTAGAATGTTCTGTCCAAATCTTTGTATTTCCTCAGTAAAATGTCAAGTAGAGACTTGACATTTTGCATAGCCCCCCTTTCCTCCCCTCCGCCCCCCACCCCAGTAGGCTACTACTTTGAAGTTAAGGTACACTTAAAGGCGACTTAGTTGATTTTATATTCTGTTTTTCTTTATCATCCCTTCAACTGGCAATCAGAAATGCACTTAAACAATGGTAACTTTTCCTCTGAAGAAGAGGATGCCGACAACCACGACAGCAAAACCAAAGCAGCGGATCAATACCTGTCTCAGAAGAAAACCATCACGCAGATTGTGAAGGATAAAAAGAAGCAGACACAGCTCACGCTGCAGTGGTGAGACTCGCCCGCAGGGTACACTGAAGCACCTGTTGACGTTTTAACAGCCAGCGTCTTCAGGATCTTTGATTTTCACAATTTACTTCTTCCTCAGACTTTTTGGGAAAGTTTAAAAAACCAATTAGAATTTAACCCAGAATTTTTTTCACTGAATTTTTAGTATAGAGACTTATACAAGTACTGATGAAGGATTTGCAATACAAATGAAAACCACATTACGTTGTTCCTTATTGACTAAAACCATATTTTCTTCAAATGTAAGCATTAATGAACGTTTTTATGACTTACTGGCTTAATATGCAATCAGTTCAGTCCTTACATATTTGTTGTTTGATAGTTTTTGAGATTATAAAATATGATTCTTAAAAACAACTTAAAATGAGGAAGGATCTTAACACTGCCTTTATTCATGAGGGCAAATTAAAAATAGTGTATACTCTATAAGATGAAATGTGTTTGAAGTAGAAGACATAGAAAAAATCGGTTCTCTGTACTAACTTAAATAGAAGTTCAACTATTTTTATAGCATCTATCATATATGATTTATAATAATAAAATATTACAAATTGGATTTTGTGGAAAATCTTTTAAAACCAAGAATTTATCAGTAGGATTTCCACATAGAGTGAACATTTTGTAATATCTATCTAAAAGAAAGACGGCTCTAAAGTAAAAGCATTATATTAAACTTTCCTACATAGTAGGAAGAAATAGGAGCATAAATTTCCTCACAAATTCCAAGTAAAAAACAAACTAATAAAAAGGACTATATATTTACTGATTAGTTACATAACCTAATTTTATGTAAAGTATGATCTAAGGAGCCTTAGAAAAATACAAGATAAAGAACTAGTAAATTTTATTTTTATTATTTATTTAAAGATTAAATTACAATTTACATATAGTAGTTTTTTTGTGATTATATGCTTGAACCTTTTCAAATATTTGAAATATAAGCCAAATATTCATCTAAAGTTGGAGTTTAACTATTGAAGTTGATGTCGTGGTTACTAGTTAAGAATATACTAGAGCAGTTAAGTAATTGAGTTAAATATCTGGGATATTTAGGATACAACTATTTGCAGCAGGATAACTGGGGCAAAAGTGTTTTGATTTCAGATATATTATTGAGCTGTTTCGAATGATTACTGCATTTTTTCCATTTAAATTGAGTGTGTGGAAATATATGTTTCTTTTATGAATAAATGTATACATAAATATATATAAGTTAAGATCAAAGAAAAAAGTTGTACCCCAAATGAACATCATACTTATGTCTAGGATGATTCAATATTTTGAAGACAAAGACAATGCCGACTACAACAGTATCAAAATAGCAAGATGAAATGTGAACATTGTGTACATGTAATTAAAATATAATTTTTAAATAGATAAACTAGAACTGAAAATCAAAGTGAAAAAGCTGGCTGATTAATTCCAGTTTTCACTATCAACTAGTATGTCAGCTGATTTTATGTACATATATTGATTTCATATTTTGAAACACTAGATCTTAGTTTTTGGTCTTTTTTTGTTCTTCATTAAAAAAATGAGTGATATTTTACCTGTTCAGGGAATACTTTCTTTAGCCTTTATCTTGTACACATTAGGATATTTTAAATGAAATCTTTGAAGGGTTTCATCCAATTTTAATCTGCAGACTCTATATTGCATCGTTTCTGTATTATAATAAATATTATCTTACTATACATAAAATTGGTATAAGTAAACTTTAGTCAAAATCACCTACTG
Source organism: Pan paniscus (assembly GCF_029289425.2). Classification (NCBI taxonomy): domain Eukaryota; kingdom Metazoa; phylum Chordata; class Mammalia; order Primates; family Hominidae; genus Pan; species Pan paniscus. The sequence continues at coordinate 136,894,177 of NC_073254.2, forward strand.
AACTGTTAGGAAAACTGGGAATGGAATCTAAAAGTTTAATTTCTACATTGCTGTTTAGAAAGTTGTAACACAAATATGTATTTATTACATTTATATAAGTTATGCTTAGTTACAAATTAAATGGAATTACTCCAAATTTTCAAAGGTTATATAGTTATTTTTATAATATAAAGTTGAAGGTATATATGTTATGTTTGGAGATATCTATAGAGAATTACATTATCTTTTAAGTGTATAGGATGTTTTAGATAATTATAGTACGGATGACAGTAGTAAAAAGTATAGGAATAGAAATATATCAGTGTCATTTCAGACTTAAGTAAAATGAGTTTATCCTCATGTGTTTTGCAAATAAATGCATCATTGTCCTTCCCTAATTATTCAGGGCTGAGAAATAGGTTTTGAATGAAAGTGAGAGAATGTAAGCATTTGCCAACCTGAAGCTTGACAGCCCTTTAGTACTAAGAATGTTTTAAAAAATACCCATCATCTTCAATTTCACCATTCATATTTATATGTCACAGAGCAAATCATGATGAACCATGAGGTTTATATAGAAGACCTAATATTTGTGATGTGGACCAGGCATGGTTTTATGTTAGCCATGATATTTTAACTGTACTAGCAGATTTTTCACTGGGGTTTTGTACTTCTAACATTAATCCTTATAATTTGATTTTTAAAAAATATCCAGAATAAACGAATGTCTACTCATTACCTCATTTATAGAGTCCATATTCAAAATGGGTAATAAGTCAATGAGAAAGTTGAAGGAAAAGGAAATAAAATATTTGACCTAATTTTTGTTCCTTTTTCTTAGGCTTGAAGAGAATTACATTGTATGTGAAGGAGTTTGCTTACCACGGTGCATTCTTTATGCACACTACTTAGATTTCTGTAGGAAAGAGAAATTAGAGCCAGCCTGTGCGGCCACCTTTGGAAAGGTAAATGACACATATTGGCTATAGTGACTTATAACTAAAGTCATGTCAGGTAGATAGCATGAAAACGAATTCATCTGTGCAAGTTCTCTTAGAGAATATTGAGACATTTGTTTTGCAGGCATAAATTGTCTTAAGGACTCTGTTTGGAATTGCTATATGTTTATAACTTGATTTTGAATATTAGAACCCTAACTATTAGAAGATCTAATGTGAATTTAAAGCAAGCTTTGTTTAAGCAGTAGCATTTGCCTTCAAAGAGGGATGCATTAAAGTGTATAGTATGGCCTGTGTTAAGAAGCAAAATTAAGTGGAGGTGACAAGTCTCTTGCTAATGCAATTAGTGGTTAGTGGTTATCCATACTATTTAGCTAGTCCAAATACATGAGTTTTTAATAGGTTTTAAAATGTATTAAAAGTTCTCCTAATTCTCCATTTCACTCTATGTTTACATTCCAAATCCCAAGATTTTATGATGGGATGGGTTAGAATTCTCTCATTTAAAAATATTTCTTTCTACCCAACCTGTGTGGTTAGGATGGGAATCTATATAACTGACATTATTATGCTTATATATAGAGAGAGAGACATCACTTTGAGAATCAATATGAATCTCTTAAGAAAGCCTTGTTCTTTAAGATTCATGTCATGCTGTGTTTGAGAACCTAGGATATCCCAGAAAAACTTTAGGAAGCTTGGGTCTCAAATATTGTATCTTATACAAATTGAAATCCAGATTCTAACCTGTAGAGGGACTCATTGTCCAGAAAATAATGAATACTATAGTCCAGCTTCTCATTTAAAAAATAATGTTATTTATTTCAAAAACCTATCTATTTACAGAGAGAGTGTGATATTATACATTGTAATCAGGTAACCTAGGTTCTAGCCTAGACTGGACTAATTTATTGTGAGACCTTCTGAAAAGCACTTAATCTCTTTAAAAATCTGTTTACTCATTCTATTAAATGAGGAGTTTGGATAAGACAACTTCTAATATCCATATTAACATTACCATTTTGTGAGTCTACCTTATGGGAATAATTCTTAACTGTTTGGCAGTCATGAAGCACCTTGAAAACCTGGTAAAACTATAGAGCCAGCCCCCAAGAAATTAATACATACGTAGTTTGCCATGGAGCTCTTTAAAGTTCATGTATGGATCTTCAAAGATTGAGGTTAAAATTGTTTTATGTAGAAGACTTTAAAAAAATGTTTAATCAGATCCTAATTTTAGCAAATTTAGAGAAAGGAACATACAAAACAAAAAATTTATAACATTATAATGTAGATACAGTAAGGCAGAGAAAGTTTTATATGTCCTTTGGGGTTGGGAATAGATTTTTAATTGTGGGTAAATCTCTGTATGGAATTATATGAAGAGACCCAAATCTTCTCACTCCATACATAAATAAAGTAATAATTGCTTTGGTAGTACCATCAAGCAAAAGCAGATATTGGTATGATCTGCCTTAGAAATCAAGACAAGGTCAGTAGAGCACTTCAATCAAAAAAGTACCTCCCTGCCTCTGCTGATGTATTGCTTATCAATATGTGTAAGTTATTACTTTTTCCAGACTAAGTATTCACTCACAGTTCATTCAGAGTTCAACATTTACTTTCCCCAAGTAATTGGCTATGAGTGGCTTGCATTAGGACCATATACTTTCTAAAGCCTAAAGTAATCATCTTTCTTTTTAGACAATTCGCCAGAAGTTTCCCCTCCTAACAACAAGGCGGCTTGGAACAAGAGGCCATTCAAAGTAAGATACCAGTGAACATATTCAGGTTCTGCTCTTGTGCATGAAGATTGACACAGATGTAAAATAAGTATTGTCTTTGTCAGTACAAAGAGAACCAGGTATTCTCTTGATGAAGCAGACTTTTATCAACTGTGAGAACTGAAAAAAAAAGTAGATTTTAGAATAATGTTTAAAAAGCAAATTTTACATATGAAAATAATAATGTATTATTATTTCTGCTGAAATAATTTAAATGAGTCATTTTCATAATCTTAAAGCTGTTACTGAAGGCACCAGTGTTATGAGGAGGAATGCAACGCTCCCAAAGAGCAAGGCCCAAACCAGGGGGTAAAGAGCTTTGAGTAGGAAGGAAGTGCCTTAGCATGCTTCAGGTTCTTCCTCTAGTTTTCTTTCTGAGACAATAATTTCTTGATATCTCCTTCTTTTCTCTTTAAGACAAATGACATGCACAGATGACCTGTTTGGTCATCTCTTAAGGTAAATATAAACATAAACTAAGCTGTCACACATTCCCCCTCTTTATGTCTTTAAATTTTCCTCTCTGTTGTGGCAGTCTCTGGAGAACTCCCAGGTACAGTTTCTCATTCAACAGCTATTTTCTATGCGTACTGTGTTTTCAGTTTCTCCTTTCCTTCTGCCTATGAGCATGTCCAGATCTCCTTTATGCTGAGAAAGAAAAAAGTTCCAACCTTCATGATTGCTCTAGTATTTCCCCCTTTGAGTTGTTGCTTCCCTTACCACTGATCACATCCCTCTGACCTAGTCCATTTCTCTACCTGGGCAAAAATCCAATGGCTGGTTTTTACTGTTACTCATCTTCCTTGGCTCCTGCTTAGCATTTGAACCAACTGATAATGCCCTCTTAAAATAAATACAGAAAACTACCTCTATAGCTTCTCTGTCACAGTACTATCTAGGCCCTCTTCCCTCTTCTACCACTCCTTTTCTGGCTTGTCCACTGCCTCCTTCTGCCCTGACATCACATCCAGCACTGATCAATGAAAGTATAATGTGGCCACATATTTAATTCAAAAATTTCTGGAAGCCACGTTTAAAAAGTAAAAAGGAACAAGTGAAATTAGTTTTAATGTTTTATGTAATCCAATTTATCCAAAACATTATTATCTCACTATGGAATCAATATAAAAATTATTAATCGGATATTTTACATTCTTCTTTTCATACTACGTTTTTGAAATCTAGTGTGTATTTTACACTTACATCACATCTCAGTTTAGACTAGCCACATTTCCTGTGCTTACCCCCACATATGGCCAGTGGCTTTATTGCTTTATTGGATAGCTCAGCTTTAGACACTTGCAAAAACATAGGTCCTACTTTTTGAATTCTTTTGAATATAACTCTCCTCATTGCTACTTTCATAGCCTGGCCTTGACTCTGTCTTTCTTGTCCATTCATGCAATTTTTCCAAACTGACCTTTTAAAGTTGAGATTCAATCATATCTCTTCCATGTTCAAAACCTCCACTGGCTCATAATTTCTACTATTAACAACAAAATTTCCTCAACTTGACATTCAAGGTCCATCATGATTTAGTCCAAGTTCGTTTTACTATGTCACCTATTTCTTACTTTCTAGCATGTAGTCTATGTGCTCACCAAATAATCATCCCAGTAACCTTTGATTCACTCCAACTGCCAGTCTTCTGTTTAAGTTTATGCTGTCTTCCCCTGGAGAATGCCTTTTCCCATATATGTGTGTTGAAATTTTACCCATTTGAACGAATGTCTCTTGAACTTCTTCCTTTAGATCTTTTTTTAGTCCATTGATTTATTGTAGGCCCGTTCTCTGCACCCTGTGGCAGTTTGCTGGTACCTATCTTAATGTGAAATTAACTTATCTCCTCCTCTAAACAGATAATACATATTTTGAGGACAGAAACTTTGTCTCATTCACTTTTATATTCTTTCTGTTGGTCGATATATAATAGATTATCAATTAATACTTATTTAATTTATTACAATTAATGTTAACATTATTGTGGCCTGGAAAGAATAAATAAAGTGCCAGATTCAAAAAGGCAAAATAGGTCCCTTCCTTCTAACCAAGTCAACTTTATTTCAAAGTTTGATCAGTTTAACTGACTGATTTCTACTGAATTTGATACCTACTGAATTGTGTAGGTTGAGGAAAGATCAGATAGTGTTTAAAGTAAATAGATAGGGGGAAAAGAGGCAGAGCAATGAAGAGAAACCCTCTTGACAGGATCTACAAGAGGGTGGGCTGGCAGGCTGCAGGGAAAGTCAATTAATCTTTGAAGGAGGCTTTAGGATTAGGGATGAATCATTAACCATGTCCATTGTGTCACAGTGGGGCTCTAGTACTTAGGTTGATGTAACAACATGGGGTGACTTCGGGCAATTTATTTGAATCCAAGAGCCATAGATGTGCCCAACAGCAAGGCATTAACAATTTGAATTTTTTTCTGCTGTGCTGATATGCCATTTTATTTTTGTGACATGACTTTTTTGATATGTTTATATCATAGAGAAAAATTAATTTTCCATATTTAAACTACATGTGGTAAAAAATAGCAAAATGTAGTTTGTATATCTTGTAAATAGTAATTTTTTTGACATAATTATTATTAGCTAGGTATGTTTCTGCCTTTATTTCCAAGAAATATCCTTAGCTTTTATCTTGGAAGATAGACTATCAAAAGGCAGTATAGCCTAATGGTTAGGGACATAGGCTTTAAAGTTGGACAACTTTAAACATGAATCTGATGTTTCCATGTATAGCTGTGACACCAGCTTTCCAGCTAGTGATTTATTGTAAGGTTATTCAGCTTTTCACCAGTAAAGTGGGTATACAATATCTTATAGGATTGTTGTGAGAGTTAAATGAGATAAAGTATAGGAATGAATATAGTAGTGAATATGCTTTCAACCCCACTATCCTTAATAATAAAAAATTAATGACTCAATATAAAATATCTGCAATACAATTAAAAGTTATTTACTGAGTATTACACACACACACAGATACATGTACTCATCTCTAATCCTTGCAATAATGATAGAAGATAGGAATTACTGTATTACAAATGAGGAAATTGCATTTCAAAGGTTATTGGCTTGCCCAAGGCCACATAGATAATACATAATAACAATGCTGGCATTTGAATCGAAGTATATCTGACTCTAAAGTTTATGTTTTATCTGCTAGTAAAAGTAGGGAAGCCTACTACTTTTTTTCCAATGTCAATCGTATCAACAAATAATTGTTCAATTGAATGTTTGATTTTTGACATGTAAGTTTTATTAATTTTTTTTTAACAGATCTAACAGTTCTTAAACTTTATTAACATATTAGATTCTTCTTCAGAGAACAAACAACACTTTACCATGCCACAATTGTAAGGCATTTAATTTAGAGGTATTTGTGTTTTATATAACAGCAAATTTGTAGCACAAACACAATTTTATTTTCTGCCTTTTAATTTTGGTCCTAAACATGTCTCTGTTATATATTATCTTTGCAAACATTTCTAATGGCTATTATTTCATAAACTTACATTTTATAAAAATATTTTTATGTTTCTATGGAAATATGAACAACTGAATGAAAGACAGAAATATAAAGTAAGTACACCTTAGAAAATCAGGGAATCATAATTTCTCCCAATTTTACCAGTAATTTTGCAAAACATTTTATTGTTATTGTAGTGTTTAATACAGTACTTTTAGCATAGTATTACTAAATATTTATTGAATTATTTAAAAAATATAAATAAATGTGATATTTATTTTAACTTCCTTGGATTGCATACTAATACATACAAACATTGTGAAACTGTTCTGATGATGATTATTTAAAAAATGAGTTCTCAGTTTGGCCAAATTATTATAGGATAGCTAGAGTATGTCCAGTCATCTCACTGGGGACTATCAGAATTTATTTTAGATTATGATTGACTCAAAAGTTTCTCCTGTACTCTGGGCATGAGATAGCACCCTCTTTTTAAAAATTGTTCTTAGATGTCTTTGAGGTTCATGAAGCAATGTCACTCTCTAAATTTTACTGGTCCCTATATAAAACCCAAAGTTTGGAAAACACTAATCTATGTGACAAAGAGATGATTAGTAGGGCCTAAAAATCATGAATGAATGTGGTGTCTATTTTCAAGTTCTATTTTCCTAAGTTTTGAAATAACTGGCTGTTAATTACAGTAATGTCTTCACAGCTCTCACATTTGTGCATGTGCTACTTCTTTCCCTCACTGAAAAGTGAAAGATGAAAAAGTTTGACTGTATAAAATGAGCCCAAAATTTATTCAATTAAATGGAAGAGATAAAATATTTACAACAGATATATTAAAACAAAAAAAATAGGCTGGATGTGGTGGCTCACACCTGTAATCCCAGCACTTTGGGAGGCTGAGACAGGAGGATCATGAGGTCAAGAGATTGAGACCATCCTGGCCAACATGGTGAAACCCTGTCTTTACTAAAAATACAAAAATTAGCTGGGCGTGGTGGTGTGCACCTGTAGTCCCAGCTACTCAGGAAGCTGAGGCAGGAGAATCACTTGAACCTGAGAGGTGGAGGTTGCAGTGAGCTGAGATCGCACCACTGCACTCCAGCCTGGCGACCGAGCGAGACTCCATCTCAAAACATAACAAAACAAAACAAAAATAAAAAAATAATAAAACAAAAAAATCTAAACAGGATCACTGTGTAGGGCCAGATATCATCCACTGTCAAAATTAGGAACAATTAAAAATGGAGTAATTTGTTTTCAGTGTCAAGTTCAACATTCCACATGAGAGGCCACTGCTGCTGATGGTTATGGAAAAAAAAAATCTCCAAAGATGAACATGAGGGGTCAGGAAGCGTCACTCTAGGGCACCTAACAAGTGTGCTTTGGGGACAAAGCCAGTCAATTTGCAGGTCCATTAGCAGCTCAGCTCTCTATCCAGTTCCTTCACACTTACCATCCCCTGCCAGCCAAGAAAACCAGCAACCCCAGCGGCAGACACTGTACATTCCCAATACCAAGATAAAAATTGACTTTACTTTCATGTTTCTTCTTTTCTTCCCTTTAGTTTTACTACCAATTCCAAAAAGTATACACCTGGTTTTATTATCTGTGATATTTTTTAATTGAGGTTTTGAATAAATAAAAAATGAAACAAAGTTCTATAAGGATAATAATGAAGAATAATTCTTGCATATTTTATGGTTATGAATACATTGAGAATAATCAGTCCATTCCTACTGACATGGATGTACAAAGCGTGATGCTAAAGAGTTTTTGAGATGCAAAGAATTGTAAAACAGGGTACCTGCTGGCAAAGAACTTTCGCTATTCATCTTAATTATTTAATAAGCATTTTACTGAGGGTCCCGTTGCTAACTAGGCCCTCGGGTACAATGATAAGCAAAAACCTTGTATCCTACCCTTGCTCAGAATGGCTTGGCTAAGTAAAGGAGAACATAATTGAGCCCACAAATAGATTTTACACACATGGTAGACTGTTTGATTTTAAGTTACATTTTAATTTTTTGTAGACTTTGATCAGCCAAATCTTGGTTTTCAGACATGATGGACAAAAGCTATTATCTTATTTATTAGTAGTGATTTAGTGGGTTAATAAAACTGATATGGCAGCTGCTCTTATCATAGCAAGTTATTGCAAGTCCCTGAACAGCTTAATCCCATCATTTCCTTATCAGTTATCATTTGTGTAGTGTAAACTAACATCAGGGCTACTAGCTCAGTGGGAACATATGTTTCAGGAATTCTATATAAAGACTGAAATGGAAAAGAAGAAATATAGATGCAAGTACAAATTGCTCAGCAAATGAAGAAAAGTATTAGGCACAAAGTAAATATTTTAGTAGTAAAAAAGAACAGCAATAATTTCATTTGTCATATTAAAAGTCTGTTATATTTTATAACATGTTCACATTAAAATGTGGTTACAAGCATTAATTATTCTCCTTTTTTCATAAATTTTAAATCAGATCTGTCATTTGACATAAGATTGAGGAAAGTTGCTAATAAATGAACACAATTTTCTTAGATAATCATAGAAGCTGCTTTCATGACACATTTTCTTGAAGACATTAGCTAATCATCCCCAGGATTTTTGAGCATTTATCATATATCTTCTTTAATAGAAATGGATAATAATCATATAGGGAGAAGGAACTGTGAAATGTTTGGGTATCTTTATTCAGAGTAACCTACAGGATAAGCATCAGGTAGTGTTATATAAATTTAAACAACTATTTCTTCCACAGTGAGACAAACATCACTTTTTATTTAACATACACCAGCATATATTCTTGTTATATTACAGTATGCATGGTAAATACTCCCTAGCAAGATTTATTTTAGGGTCGTCTATTAACCACAAAATAATGCTATAAAATATTGCAAGTGAGATGAAAAATTTATGTACACTTTGCATGAACTCTCTCTCCCCAGTTTTATGAGGTTTATCTTTAGTGACTAGGAAGACAGAAAGCTGCTCATTTATTATCTCTTCTCTGTTCTCAGAGACACTAAATCACTCAGATGGCAACATGTACCTAGTTAGACTAAAAGGAAGATTAAAGGGGAAAGGTTATTTTGTTGGCTCCAGAAGAAACTGGGTATGAAATGTGCTAAAGCATTACAGTGGTCATTGCAAAATACGGAGGTTTGTATTGCTAGCAACAGTCTTTCCACCAAAGTACACCAATTTCATGCCCTTTATATATATTGTTTACGTATGCAACTTTTGTTCAATCTCAGTGTTTTACTGATGACCTGGAAATGCAGTGTCAGAAGGTGGTTATTGAAAACTATCAGCTTTAAGAAAATTTGTTTTATTGTTTTCTAAATTCCTAGAAGAACACATTGATTTAACCAGTAAATGTATGAGGATTTTTCTTCGTACTAATTTTTAATGAGGAATACAGTGAAGGGAAAGATAAAATTCTCATCCTCGAAATCTTAGGGTTTAGTATGGGAGGTAAGCCATGTATACAAATGCCAATGATACAAGGACAAAGCTGTATAGGGTAAATGACCAAGGGAGGAGTTCAGGGGAGTTCAGGAGTTTTGCCTGAGATATCAGGCAAAGCTTCATGTGTTAAAATATGCCTTAAACTATGATTAAGAAACGAGGACCTGATGGAAGAAGGGTATTCCCAATGGAGAGTTCAAAAAACCAAAGGTACCACCGTGGCTATGGCAAGCTATTTATGAAGAGCAAGTCATCCTGATAGTAATAGTCAAGTTTCTACAGTACCTGTGACAGGGTTAAAGGAGTTAGTAGACTTCCTTACATCATGTTAGATAAGAGATTCTTTAATTTCTATCAAATTTTAAATTGTGGTGATATGTTTAAGTATATGATATTATATGAAATCTCTTATTGGCAAATGTTTTTATGGTTTTGTGACACATTGTTATTTTTAATTTTTCAAGTTATTCATTCATTTATCTAATAAATGTTTATTAATTTCCTGTTACAGGGAGCTTACATTCTGGGAGTTTATATATGAAATGTCAAATATGAAACATCCAGATCAGTGGTGTGGGTCTTAATAATTCATGTTAGTTATCTATGCTTCCATTACTCCTGCCAAACAAGAATAAAGAGTGTGTGTGTGTGAATGCAGACATATTTGAACTGTATTTCACTAGAACTTTCTAATTGTAAATAAAATTGCAACACAAAAGAGAGATATCTTTTGCATCTTGAGTGTGGAGGCAATATGGTTTGTGGAATCATGGGTTTAAATTTTGCCTTCAAACCCATAACATTTTTAAACAAATCACATAATTTTTGAATGTCTGTTTTGGAATGGGGATAATACTCTACTTGCCGGCTGCTGTGAAAATTTGAGATCATGTACACATACAATTCTTTGCATGTAATAGATGCTCAAAAATGGTAATTATTTCTATCATGACTCACTATCACCTGCTTCAATGGTAGCAAATATTAATTTGGTATTACAATTCTCTGTTTGCATTATTTGTTCCCTCACAAGACTGTTAACTCCTCCAGAGACTCTCCTCTACCTCTCTTTCAATCCTCAGCACATGGCACACAGTGAGCACTGAATACATGTAGGAAAAAAAAGAGTGTACTCTTTCACTGGTTCTCTATCTCCTGGCATGTATATAAGATTGTATGATAGAATATGCTCAGCTACATCAACATATCTAAAATCTAAGGCATTGCTAATAAGAAAAGGACATGCCATTTCTCTCTTGTAGAGCTGAGTGTAGCTGACCAAGTCATTTTCTTCAGGTGTCAGTTTGTGTATGGGTTTATAGTGTTATTTACATTTGACTTATACATAAAATACATATATTAATTAAAAAGCATGTTTTTTTGAGTATATATAAAATAGTTACTTTTGGAATGTAAATATTTTGGATGTAGGTAGAGGCATTAAATATTTCTATTTGTAAAGATATTCTGTCCTAATGACTGGGGACGGGAATAAGGGGGCCAAATAATATAATCATTTATAACAATAAGAAACAAATAAATTGCATAATAAAACATTCTATCCTTAAAAGTCGTAAGAAAAAAGTTACACATCTGTATTAGTTAGAATTTATTTAGTCTTAAAATGTAGCAATTTTTAAAAAATGTGAATATCAAATGGTTTTAAAAACTGCAAGTAAAATGTACCTCAGTGCTGGTCAGTGTAGTCACTTTTCCATGACAGCAGGCATCAGAAGGCCATAGACTATGGAGGAATTTGGAAACATGGATATTCCTGATCAGATTTTCAATGTCTGTTTTGTTCATCATTGTACTGACAACTAGCACAGTGGTCAGGGCACAGTATCTGCTCTAATATTTTTTGAACTAATGGTCATCCCTTTGACTTGTCTTGTGATTTTTGTGTACCACCTGTGAAGACAGTGTAGTTTGTTCTCAATCTGCATGGCAAACCATTTTACCACACTGAAAAGAGGATTAGAGTTGAGAAACAAGAAAATTGAAGTTATAGTAAAAGAAGTTTATCAATTTTTAAGCCAACGTTTAACATGTATTTCTTTAGCAAGTGGCTAAAATGTAGTATTTAAACTATAAAGCTTATAGATCAAACAGCAAGCTTTGCAAAAAGAACATGAAATTACAACATCTTTCCATTCTAATGGATCTCTGTTTTCAAACATTATTTGATTTATTTCTTCTAATATGTAAACATTTCTTTTGATATCTTAGTTCTAAAATCTAACACATGAAATATTAGTAATTATTTCAGACTCTGGCTTATTAACTAATTCTACTAATATATGTGACTATCATCTAAATCTGCTAATTTTTTCACAGTTTTAAATATTTCTCTTACCTATATCTATTAATATAGCTCCTTTGGTAAAGTCTTTATGACTTAAGTAAGCTTCTTTCTTTTCGTTTCTAATTAGAGACATACTCAGTTTAGTATTTTGAAGTTTCTATTAAGTTTTCCATTTCCTTCATTTCTCCCTTTGTTCCATTATACCTTAGAGGTTCTTTTTTTAATCTACCATAGGATTTCTTTTTCTGTACTGTAAAAATGAGCAGTTATGATGGTCCTTTTTTCAGGTTAACAGACTATAATTGTACGTTTACCAAAATTGAGGACTTGAAAACATCTTCCCAGTCTTCCAGAATCATAAAATATCTTCATTTACCTTGACCACCATATATTATTATTTCCCAAATATGACAACTCTTTCTGAAAACATTAGTTATAATATTTGTTGCTGCTGTTGTTGTTTTGATGTTTAAAAATCCTTTTTCCTTCATCTCAAATGACCTTGAATCAGTAGAGGCAAGTTTGCTGCCACAGTCCTGCCCTTAGCACCTGAGAAGAGAGAAGCCATTTCTGGGCCTCCCACTTTGGGGGGCTCATTCTGGCTGTCATCCAGCTGCTGTCCTCCCATGAGGCAGGGAGTCCATAGCCTGAGTGAATGTGTCCATCCAAAAACCACATCCCACTTCTGGGTCCCTGGGGCCCTGGGGCCCTGGAATTCCCTGTTCAAACTCCCCCAGGCCCACTTCTTGGGCCTGTATTGGGCATGTCCCAAGTCCATCCTCAGAAGGCCACATTGCTTCACTAGTGTTCATAACCCTAGACTGAGGTGTGGTCAGGGGGTAGCTGTTAGTAGGTGATGCAGATGCAGCTGGATCTTGGATGTGCAGTCCAGTTCCCTCACAGTGAACAAAGGAGCCAGAGCTGAAAAATGGGGTAAAAGTGGGTCTTTCCCCACCACCATGTTCCCATATGGAACTCCAGGAGTCTAAGAATGCTAAATTCATATTTACCTACTAGATCATTATGGAGGTAACTTGTCAATGTAAGAGGACAGGAATATTTTTGTTAGCTGTTCATTAGCTCGATTTATAGTTTTCAAATAGCTATTCATATGGTATGTAGGCTTCCATTTGTACTCCTGTCCTGGATCCTGAAAATGCTTAGGAGTGGAACTTCTTGGCCAAGTAGTTCTTTATTGCTGAGGCCAGAGATAGGGCCCTTGATGGATGAACGGAAGATTCATCCATTCAACCAGATGGATGAACTGAGGATTCAGATGGTGGCTCCTCAGTTTAAAGGATCCACTTTAAACTCAGATGGTGGTGCTCGGAAACAACGTTTTAAAATATAATTAGGCTGATGTCCACTGGAAATCCCCTCATTCTCTTTTTTTCATTTCTTTCCTGATCCTAGATGAATGCAAATTGAAGGAGTTGGTAAACAGTAGGTAGTGGTGCTTCATGGGGGGATGGATGGTGGAGAGTGGAGACTGACCACAGAAAGCAGATGCTAGAGGACTCTGACTATCCTCACTAAATGCCCACTATTCCACTAGCATGTGTATAATATTTGTAGTGTTTGTATATGGGTGTGTAATATGTCAAGAGTTTGTGGCTTAGGAGAATAAGCTATAATTTGAGAATCAGTGAGTTGCTATACTTGTATTGTGTCTCATGATCCACTGGCATATTTAAAACAAATTATCTATGGCACTGTTACTTTCCACATGTCATTTTCATTGATTTGCAACATAGCCTTCTCCCCATTGTTGCATGAAATTTTGAAGTGAAAATAGTAGTGAATTGGACTTTTGATTCCTCATGAGGAAAATAATGTGTAAAGGGTCACATGCTTCATACATATTCCCATGTGTGAGATTGGTCTTCCCTACACATATGGTAAAGAAAACCATAGCATTTTCTTGTTCAATTGACTAAATTCATGTTGAATCACTCAATTTGTAAATACATACAGTACATATACTTAGAGCCAAAGCCTACATTTATACATTCTTGGGATTTGGAACCTAATGTTTTAGGGTATGTAAGAGGATTGTCAGTAGGTAATTCTCCTTTTTCAAGCCTAGAGTCAGAAATAACAACAATAAGTAGGAGTAGTGACTATCAAAGAGGGATATAGCACATTAAGATGCTGCCTACCTGAAAAATGTCAGAAAAGAAAGGTCAGAAGGGTTTGCAGTTCTTATTCATGGTTACGTCAGTTATACCTTAGTCTCTTTTTCCCCTCCAAAAATCTCCTTCATTAACACAGAGCTGGTTCCTGTCTTTGCTCTAGGTATCATTACTATGGGATTGGCATCAAAGAGAGCAGTGCATATTACCACTCCGTTTATTCTGGAAAGGGCTTGACAAGGTAGAGTTACACCATCTTCAAGACAAATTCTCTGTGTTTCTTTAAATATGCATGATACCTATTGAATAAAATGATTTCTTAATTTTGCTTATCAATTTAAGCATCAGACCTTAATGTCCGCTTTGTATGAATGATTATATAATCTAGATTACTGGGAAAATTATATAACTTGTCATAATTGGTGAGAAATTAATTGTGAACTAGTGTTCCAGAGAGATGAAGAGGAGAAATCAAGGAAGCAGAATTGCTTTTAAATTAGTATTTACTAATAAAGCAAAGTCTATTTTCAGGTTGGATTCAATAAAATAAAGGCAGTAAATGTAAATGTAACTTTTTTCTGAGACAACCTGTTTTAAAGATCTATGTGCTTGACTAGTACCTTACCAAGATAGAAAGTTTATTGTAATAATCTCTAATCACATATACTTTGACCATCATCTTACCTTATGAAGGTGAAATTACTGACCTGTTTGGGTTTCTATGAAAGGTAAAACATGAATGAAAATAAACAGCACATTGCTCTAAGCCACTGTTAACTATCATGGGGATATTAGTAAGTGAGGTTACATCTAATGAAACCAGTGATAACACATCATTCATTTTTTAAACTGAAACTCTGAATAATTAGATGTGTATCTGAGATTGCTTTATGGCACGATTTACCAAGAATTGCTCTTAGCTCTTAAAAGAAGAAATTATTTTTAAAAGTAAAGTATCTTGTGGAAAAAAAAAGTTTAGTCACTGAGTCATACTAAGATAAATTTAGATATTACAAGGAACATAAGGCTGCTTACTAGCCACCACCCCACTATAAAATGTAAATATAGGCTGGAACACACACAAATGTTTAATAGTGAGTGTCCTTTACTTGTCTCAAATCTCACCTGACTTTTAAAAATATTATTCATTTACTTTTTTTCTAAAGAACTTATTTTGTTTTAGTAAGTTGAGAAAGATGCTTGATTTCTTTAAAAAAAGCAAATTTCTCCAGCTTATTTCTCTAATCATGGTATGAAATTACTGCTTCTTTAGGTTGTCTACATATCATTGAATGCTATAGCTGTAATTTTGTTTGAACTAATGGAAAATGTACTAATTTTTTAAGGTTTTCTGGAAGCAAGCTAAAGAATGAGGTAAGAATTCTTTTCATCTCTATTTTACATCTGCTATAATATGTCTTACAAGCTGAGCAATACATGTTAATTATTCCCTTTGGCAAATGTAGAAATAAATGTTATTTATTAGGAATTCCTTGACGAAGGACTTCAGATACAGCTCAATTAGATTTGGGACAACAAATGAATCTTTGCATGGATCTACCAAACAACTTTCAGTTAACCTAGGAGAGATACATTTTTAGTTATCTTTACCTAATATCAGATACTTACAAGACTGTAAAAAAAACACTATCATTTATCCAAAAAGTTTTCACTTAAATATAAACAAAAAGCTTAAGCTGAGGATATGGAAAGAATTGGTCTTTGGACTGTACCCATTTAGACAAAACATTTATTAGTTATCAAGGAGCCCAAATGCTATGCTACACTATGGTTTGTTTTACTACTTTGTGTACACACACACACACACACACACACACACACATACACACATGTATACAATCTTTCTCCCTAGGCTTCCTCTCCACCCCCTCCTTCAAGAACAGACTTTATCTAAATGAGTTAGACTACCATTAGGGACTGCATGGCTAATTAGACACATGATAAGGCCTTCATTATTCTCAAGTTAACTAATCATTAAGAAGAGGTGCTGCCAAGCTAAGGGCACATGACAATGTGTTGTGTAGTAAATCTGGACCTGAGGTAAAGTGTAACTCCATTAGTTTGGTGAAATGATGCAAGCATATTTTAAGAAATAATATAAGGCCCCCAACCCACTAAATGGCCAATTTCTTTCCACCAGTGCTTTTAATACAGTTAATGGCTAATTACATAATATAAATCCTCCAGATTGCTCTTTTTATCAATGAAATAATAGCTCTTTATTAGATAAACAATTGTGAAACTGCAAAAATATTGACTTAGAGATACACTTTGGTTGAGTAAAGTTTATGTCAATAGGGAATTTACGTTATTTCTCTCAGGTGTTCTTTCTACTAGTTTGATGAGGCTGGTGGTATTAGCAAGCCCTCTGCCGATAAATGGCAAGCCTTGTTTCATGGAATAAAAGAAAAATATTTCTCAAGTCTACTTTTTCCTCCTTAGAAGAGGACACTACAAATACTGTTGTAGATTTTGTTACTAAAATTAAAATATTCTGATTAAGCTCTATAACCTAACCATTTTCTGTGGATACCTGAAGGCAATAATAGTGTACCATTACTTGGATGATTATAGAAATTAACACAACTAAGAGCTTTCTAAAGGCTCAGAACTACTCTAAATAAGTTTAAAATGATAATAAAATATTTTCATCACACAATTGAAATTTTAAAAAATTATTTTCTTTGGGAGGCTGAAAAATACAAAAAATTATTTGGGCATGGTGATGTATGCCTGTAATCCCAGCTACTCAGGAGGCTGAGGCAGCAGAATCACTTGAGCCCTAGAGGCTCGGAGGTTGCAGTGAGCCATGATTGTGCCACTGTACTCTAGCCTAGGCAACAGTGTGAGACCCTATCTCAAAAAAAAAAATTGTATTTAGGGCGACCAACCATCGTTGGTGTGCTCAGACATGACTTTCAGTGCAAATCTTCATATACGTCAGTTCATTTGAACATTCATAACTGTGAGGTATGGTGTCAGCATATTTACAGCTAAGAACAATGAGGCTGAGAGATGTATTTGCTTTTTTAAGAGGTCAGAGAAAGATTCTATTTTTTTAAAGCCATGGTCAAGATATTAATTAACAGATGTATTACATTACAGGTACTAGGAGACAAAATGGTGAACGAAGAGATTTGGTCCTGCCCTTCCAGAGCTTTACAGTATAGCAGGAAAGCATATCTTGAACAAGTAATTATAAGAAATTCTAGAGGGTGTCATGGGAGTAACTAGGTTTAGGGAGTTAAGGACGTTTTACACAGGAAGTGATATTAAGGAAATAACTGAGAATATAGTGGTAGTTTGGAGGAGGAGTGGAGTAGGGGAAGAGGGAAGAAGAGTGGTTAAGACAGATGGAATAGCATAGGCCAGGGTTTCTCAGCCTCCATACTATGGAAATTGTGGTTCAGATAATAATGTTTATGGAAGATATCAAGTATATTGTAGGATGCTTAGTAGTATCACAGCATCTCTGGCCTCTACCCATTACATTCCAGTAGCAGACCCCCACCCCCTTGTCGTGACAACCAAAAACGTCTCTGACATTGCCAAATGTCAACTACTGGCATATGTGAAGGCAAGCAAGAGGTGTATCATGTTGCAGAAAAAATAAAAAAAATTCTGCTTAGCTATAGTGTAGAATGAGGTAGAGAGTAATATAATAGATAGAGGCTGGATTGTGTGTAGTCTCATTAGGTTAAGAATTCTGTAATGGGAAGCCACTAAAGGGGAATTATGCATCAGACTTGTGTTTTATAAAACTCATTCTGACCATGACATGGAGAATACATTAGAAGAGTGTAAGGCAGGAAGCCAGTAGATCCATTGGAGGCTATCTGGATAGTCTGTGTAAGAGAAGATCTGGACCAGAATAATAGCCCAAGGGATGGAGAGAAGTAACTGATTTTAGTTGGGAAATATTGAAGGAGAAGCAGGAAGAAAGAGTAAAAAGATAAGGGGTTTAATTTGGGACTTGTCATATTTGATGTGTTTGTGAAACATTTAACACAAATTTCAAGTGGGAAGTTGGATATATGTGATTGGAAAGGAGGACTTCAATATTTAGTTTGATGGTGATTGAAGCCATAGTAATGGATAAAAATGCTTAGGGAAAAAATGAATGAGAAGACAAGAGGTTGCCAAAAAAAAGTTGTGAAAAGTGAGAGAGGAAGAGTCGGTGAGATAACAGAGGAGAGTCTAGAGTGGTAGGAAGAGAAGGAGGAGAATACAGTGTCACAGGATTCAGGAGGAAAAAATGCTCCCTACAGAAGGGAATGCTCAGATGGTGCTGAAAAGTCATCAAGATAAGGAGTGGAAAGGATCCATGGAATTAGTTGAGTGGAGATAAGTAATGATTTCAGGGAGAGCCTTTTCAGTGGTGAGCTGGGGTTTGGTTTGTGAAATGAGTGGGAAGTAGCATTGAATGTAGAACATTTAGTCAAGTTCAGGGTGATAATTGGAAAGGATTTGGGATTTGGGATTTTTTGTTTTTGTTTTTGAGACAGGGTCTCACTCTGTCACCCAGGCTGGTGTGCAGTGGCACAATCTTGACTCACTGCAGCCTCAACCTCCTGGGCTCAAGTGATCCTCCCACCTCAGCTTCCCAAGTAGCTGGGACTACAGGCACACACCACCACACCCAGCTAATTTTTTGGAATTTAGTTTTGAAGGATGATTAGACTAATGTCTAATGCTAATAAAACAGAAACAGTAAAGAATGAAGACTGAAAATATTAAAGAAAGGAAAGTTGAGAGCACAAGCTCACTGAGGAGGTCAGTGTAGAGGAATTGGCCCTAGAGAGGAGGAGCAGTTCTTCCACTAAAACTGGAAAGAGAAAGGGTAAGTTCGGATGCAAGCAGATTTGTAGATTTTTGTGGCAGAAAGTTGAGGTAGCTTCTGTTTGGTAGTTTTGCATTTCTCTCAGGAATGGTAGTGTAGGTCATGTGCTGTGGCAAAAATCATGGAAAGAAAGTAGGAGTTTGAGGAACTTAAAAGAAAGTCCTAGCTATTCTCAACCAGGTTTTCTAGAGAGAATATAGCCCTAATGCCCTAAGACACCCACTGAATATAAGGAATAAACTCTGTCGTGCATGAGTGCTTAGAATGGTATTGATTAAGCACCATCCTTGAGAGAATTGAAAAATGGTTGTTCAAATCATTTTCTGTAGGACTTAATTTTCTCACAGATTTATTGAGATGGCAGCAACAGTCTTTGTGGAAGACAAGAAAGTTAGAAGATTGTAAAATTTAAATGGCATGAGCCAGAAGAAATGCAAAATATTCAGGAACAGTTATAATAAGAGAAGCATACTGCCTATTTGGAAAAAAAAAATACAGGCATAAAAGAAAACTACAAGTGAAATGACATACCATGTGCCTGGATAGGAATGCTAGATATTATAAATATTCCAATTCTTCCGAAATTAATTTAGACATTTTATATTATAATGAAAATTTGAGTGGGTAATTAATTTTTGGAGATGAATATGTTACGAGCTTAATCTAGAAGAATATACAGGAAGTAATAGTTAAGAGAAATGTAAACAAGAAGAGTAAAAATGGGACTTGTCTGCCACATATCAAAATATTATGACACGATACTGAGTCAACTGTAGATAGAACAAATCTGCAGCGGAGTTTAGGTACCTGACAAAAGACCCTAGTATTTATAAGGTTTTAGTGTATGACCAAACAGAAATTACAACAAATGAAGGAAGAAAATATTTTTCTGTGTCCTTTTTGGAGAAAGGTGGAGTACTATATAAATAAAATTATTCAGGAGGTGTTAGAAAAATTGACCATTTTGCAAAAAAATTTCTATACCTCACAACTTATGTGAATTTCATATAAACAATTAAATATAAAAATAATACTTAGGAGGAAATATATGTCTACCCCACTTCTGGAAGGAGTTATTCACTTTCTAAGCATAAAAGCAGTTTAAGACATTTCATAGGAAAAAGAAAAACACAGACATTGGAAACTTCTTCATATCAAAAGCATCATATGCAAAATTTGAAGTCAAAGGAAAAACTGGGGGAAATATCTTCAGCAAACATGACAATAAAATTATATCCATAGTACATAAAAAATCCTATAAAAATATGAAGACCACAATAAGTAGTAGAAGATGCGAATAGATGATTCACAGTAGAAAGAAAAAGCTAATACGCGCATGAAGAAAGGAGTACCAAATAAACAAAAATTAAGATAACATTTTACAATATGAAACTATGAAATATTTAAAAATTATTGGGAAGTTGGTGAAGGTAGGATGAGATAAACTCTTTCATATCTTGCTGAAGGCAGAATGAATTTTTGGAAAATGTTTGGAAGATCTGCACCAAGTCTTTAAAGTATTTATATCCTTTCCTGCTAATTCTACTTTTGTATGGATTTTGTATGAATCTTTTCTTTTCTTTTTTTTTGAGATGGAGTCTTGCTCTGTCACCCAGGTCAGAGTGCAGTGGCGTGATATGGCTCATTGCAACCTGCGTCTCCAGTGTTCAAGTGATTCTCCTGCCTCAGCTTCCCGAGTAGCTGGGATTACAGGCGTGCGCCACCACACCTGGCTAATTTTTGTGTTTTTAGTAGAGTCGGGGTTTTGTCATGTTGGCCAGGCTGGTCTTGAACTCCTGACCTCAGGTGATCTGCCTACCTCGGCCTTCCAAAGTGTTGGGATGACAGGCGTGAGCCACCGTGCCCGGCCTTGAATCTATTTTTATTTCATAGTGAAATAAATCTATTTTTATTTAAAAAAAATTTTTATTTCACTATGAAATAAAAATAGAAATAAAAATAAAATAGGTAAATTTCATAGTGAAATAAAATAGAAAATGCAGACAGAAAATTATGCACAAAATTTTTATTGATTACAGTGAGAAACTATATGTAACCTAAATGACTAATATCAAAGAAATGGTTACATAATTTATTGTACTTTTGTGTGGCTGAATATTATTTATTAAAAGGCTCTTTTAATGATATAGAGAAATGTTAATTATGAAAAAAAGGACACAGAAGCAAATATATGTGAAATATGTAAAGCATAACTGGGTATTTATAAATTATATACAGTTGGTCCCTGGCTTAAAATGGTTTGACTTACAATTTTTCGACTTTGTGATGGTGTGAAAGGGATGTGCATTCAGTAGAAACTGTACTTCGAGTACCCATACAACCATTCCACTTCCCACTTTCAATACAGTATTTAATAAATTATGAGTTATTTAACACTTCATTATAAAATAAGCTTTGTGTTAGATGATTTTGCCCTACTGTAACCTAATGTAAATGTTCCAAGCACGTTTAAGGTAGGCTAGGCTAAGTTATAATGTTCAGTAAGTTGGGTATATTAAACGCATTTTTGACTTACAATATTTTCCAATTGTAATGGTTTTATTGGGATGTAACCCCATTGTAAATTGAGAGGCACTGTATGACAGAGAATTAATATCTATTACTATGTTGTAAAATATTGTAGCTGCTAGCCACATGTGACTATTAATTAGGTAAAGTAAAAAATTTAGTTGCTCAGTCACGTTAGCTACATTTCAAGTGCTTACTGTATTGGACAGGAAAGATACAGAACATTTCCATAATAACAGAAAGCTCTATTGGACAGCACTGTTCTAGAATATGTATAGAATTCAAGTCAATAATGAAAGGACAACCCAACAGAATTATAGCAAAGTATATGAAGAGGCAATTAATTCAGGATAAACAAAGAATGACTAACAGTGCTAGTTGGCATTCTGGTTGACCAGTGTCCATAACGTATGTTGAATACCACCCCTTGCCAATAAAAAAGTGCTCAATCTAAATATTAATCAGGGAAATGAAAATTAAAACCCTAATGTGTGATTGTCTCACATATATTACATTAGCAATAACTAAAATGTCTAAAGACACACTGTTGACAGGAATATGGACCAAAGGAACTCTCAAATAGAGTAGAAGGGACAATATCTAGTGAAGTTGAAGATTTACACACTTTATGACTGCATTCCTAAAGAAACCTTCACATTGTGCACAAGGAGGTGTGTATGAGGATGTTCACTGCGACATGGTTTATAACTGCAGAATACTCGAAAATAATCTAAGTGTTCATTATGATATAATGGGAAATAAGTTTTTATACATTTATACAATGGAGTGCTGTACTGCTTTGGGTATGAGCAAATGAATGATAGTTATAATAATCAAATTAGGGTCATCTCAAAAACCTAAAGTTGAGTGAAAAAAGCACATTGAAAATACAAGGATACATAGTGTATGGTACCAGTTTTAAAGAACAGTATAATATTAAGAACATTTACATACTAGGTAAATTTTTTAATGTTTGAGTAGAAATGATCTAAACCAAGCCCAGAACACTATTTCTTGTGGGAGAAGAAGGGAATGAAATTAGGCAAGGCTGCTTTAGTATTGGAAATGTCTCATGTCTTAATCAGGATGGTAAGTGGGTATTTATTATTTTTTCTCTATATCTTTTAAAAAGTTTTAAATAGTTCAAAATATAAAAGCAAACAACAACAACAAAAACAACAAAAACAAAATAAAAAACAGGAAAAAGATGGTAAGAGCGTTACTACTTAGTATTAATAATTGTTACTGTTTTAAAATTTTTATTCATAAATGGAGTGGTTTAAATTTCAGCAATGTCTTAGAGATTGTCTCAGAATCTGTTAATTCACAGGAATAAAACAAATGAACAAAACTTAATTATAATATTTTCTCCCCATCAAAGAAAGCTTTTCTTTTCCTGTGGGTCTTCTAATGTGGGCCAAATTTTTGTTTCAAGCAGCTAGTGAAGTTGACATTATTTCTTAGGGAATGGGTCCATTGATTTCATACATTTCTACCAGGAAGTTTCCTTGATAGCCTGAGTTTTCTTCTCCTTAACATCAACCATTCACAGCCAGTTGAACAACTTTGTACCAAGATAAATATCAAATCCTCCCTCCTTGGTATATGCTTTTCAAATATTTGTAGACTGTTATCATACTCTCCTTTGTCATCACTTAGCCAAGCCGTGCAGCTTAAGTCCTTTAATCTTTCCTCATAAATCAGACCCTCTTGCCTTCTAGTCATATTTGTTTCTTTTCTGTAGGGTCCTTCTTGTTTTCTTTTAGAAATACGATTCTTAATAGTTCACCCAAGAGTACCAAAGTTATCAATTGAGAAAGGAAAAAACAAAACAAACCCAGACCTCTGTAGCTGGCCTATGATCTGGCACCTCTTTTAGTACGATTGTAATAGCAAATATATTAGTGGAATTAGAATGAGCATATTTTACTATTTTAAAGATGATCACTCCTCTCTTTTTGTGTTACACTTACTGAATATTATTCGATTTATGCAATTTATATCATCTTTGTATCCAGTTGTTAACATCCAAAACAAAATTAATTTTAAGGTTTTTTGGGGACCTTTTGCCCCTTCTTGATGTTGCACATATTGCTAGCTTTGATTACACAAAATTATTATTTACCAATATGAGAGTTTTTAAAAGTATTAGAATTAAAGTTACATACTTTATTTCTTAATATGTGTTTCTTTAGCATGCTAACATTTTTTATTGGGAAATGTGTTATTCACAGCACCCACCCAAACACACAAACACATGCATAGAATTTTTAAAATAATCATAATATGAAAACTCAAGCCCTTTCTCATAACTTAAAAGAGAGGAGTCCTCTGTGCACCCACTTCAATCACTTTTTCCTTCCTACTCATCAGAAGTTACCACTCTCCAGAATATGGTGTTACTGTTTGTTTTTCTGTAAAGTTTGCCACTTACAAATAGATCTCTCAACAACATATTGTTTATTATTTGCCCAGTTGTATCCTACATAAAAATAGGCTCCTTGTTTTCCCTGTGACTTTCTGTTTTCATTCAATCCTAGGTTTTGTGATTCTTTAATGCTGATATATGAAGTTCTAATTTATTTGTACTGCTGTATAATATTCCATTGTAGGAAACTATCCCAATGCGTTTATTCATTCCATTGTGGATGGGATTTTTTTTTTTGCCTGAAAAACAATATTGACGCAAACAATTCTCCAGGTAGACATCTATAGGAGTTGAATTCCAGGTCCTAAGATATACTCATCTTTAACTTTACTAGTAAAGGTGAAATTATTTTCCAGAGTGGTTGTATCAACTTCTGTCTCTCCAGCTGTGTGTGATCATTACTTTTGTACCTTATTCTTATGCTTGGTATTAAATGACATTTTAGTTTTTGCCAGTCTTGTGGGTGTAAAATCATGTCTGTGTTTTTTATTTGGAAATTGTTTTTAACAACTGATGAGCTAGAATATATTTTTGGATTTTTATTGGTCAATTCTTTTCTGTGAAATGTTTGTTCAGATCATATCGTTTTTTATTTTGAAATTTTAATCTTAAGAGTTCTTTATATGTTCTGGATACTAATATCCTGTAAGTTATGTGTTGTAAATAACTTCTTCCTGTTAGTGGCATGACTCAATATTCTATTGTATCTTTTGATGAAGATTTTTATTTTATGGTTAGTACTTTTTCTATCTTGTTTTTTAAAAATTTGTGTATATTCCAAGATTATAACAATATTCTCTATAAATTACTTTGAAAGCATAAAGTTGCTCTGAACATTTATTTCATTTGTAATTGGTTTTTGTTCATATTTTTATTGTGGTAAACTACATATAAAATATACTATCTCAGCCATTTTTGAGTGTACAGTTTTGTGGTATTAAGTACATTGGTATCATTGTGTAACCATGACCACCATCCACCCTCAGAACTCTTTCATCTTGCAAGACTGAAACTCTCTACTCATTGAACAATAACTCCCATCTTCCCTCTACCATGTCCCTGGCCACTACCATTCTACTTTCTGTCTCTAAGATTTTTACTACTCTAGAATCCTCTTTAAGTAGAGCCATACAGTATTTGTATTCTGGTGACTGACTTATTTCACTTACCATAATGTCCTCAAGGTTCATCCATGTTGTAGCATATGTCAGAACATCATTCCCTTTTAAGGATGAATGATATTTCATTGTATGTATATACAGTACCACATTTTGCTAATCCATTCATCTGTCGATGGACAAGTGGGTTGCTTCCATGTTTAAGCTATAGTGACTAATGCTGCTATGAATGTGGATGTACAAATATCTCTTTGAGATCCTGCTATAATTGTTTTGGGTATATACCCAGAAGCGGAATTACTGGGTCATATATTTCTATTTTTAATTTTGGGGGGAACTACCAAACTGTTTTACATAGCAGCTGTACTATTTTACATTCTCACCAACAATGCACAAGAATTCCAATTTTTTCACATCCTTGACAACACTTGTTATTTTTGCTGGTGTGTGTTTGTGTGTGTTTTTGTGTTTATAGTAGCCATCCCAGTGGGTGTGATGTGGTATCTCATTTAGGGTTTGATTTGCATTTCCCTAATGATTGTAACATTGAGCATATTTTAATGTATGTACTAGTCATTCATATATCTTCTCTAGAGAAGTGTATATCAAGTCCTTTGCCCATTATGAATCATTTTGTTTACTTTTATGTTGTTAAGTTTTAGGAGTTCTCAATATATTCTGTATATTAATCCCTTATGAAACATGATTTGCAAATATTTTCTCTCATTCCATGCATTGCCTTTCTACTGTGATCATAGTGTCATGTACAGTTATATGCATAACTTTTATGAACAAAAGTGTTTCTTTTTTTTTTTTTGAGATGGAGTCTCACTCTATCACCAGGCTGGAGTGCAGTGGTGCAGTCTCGGCTCACTGCAACCTCTGCCTCCCGTGTTCAAGCATTCTCCTGCCTCAGCCTCCCAAGGAGCTGGGACTGCAGGCGTGTGCCACCATGCCCAGCTAATTTTTGTATTTTTAGTAGAGACAGAGTTTCACCATGTTGGCCAGGATGTTCTCAATCTCTTGACCTCATGATCCACCCACCTCAGCCTCCCAAAGTGCTGGGATTATAAATAGTTCATGAAGAACTATTTTTTTTTATGAAGTACAATTTGTGTAATTTTTGTTGTTACCTGTGTTTTAGTGACCTATATAAAAATTTTTTTCCAAATCACATGTTTCCTTCTAAACATGTTTCCTTCTAAACATGTTTCCTATGTTTCCTTCTAAAATTTTTATAGTTTTAGCTCCTACATTTAGATATTTGATTCATTTTTGGTTAATTTTTGTATATGATGTATGAGGTAAAGGTCTGACTTTATTCCTTTGAATGTGGACATCCAGTTTTCTGAGCACACTTTGTTGATAGAACTGTCCTTTCCCCATAGAATGGTTTTGGCACCCCTATCAAAAATTATTTTACCATATATGTGAGGATTTGTTACTGGCCTCTCTGTTCTATTCCATTGGTTTATGTGTCTGTCTTCATGACAGTACCATATTGTTTTGATTACTGTAACTTTATAGTACATTTGAAATCAGGAAGTCTTCTCTGACTTTGTTCTTCTTTTTCAAGATTTTTGGCTACCCAGTGTCCCTTGAGATTCCATAGATATTTTTAGGATGGATTTTTCTTTTTCTGAAAAAACTGTCACTAGGATTGCATTGAATCATTGAATCTATATCTCACTCTAGGCAGTACTGCTATCTTAAATATTAATTCTTCTAATCCATGAACATAGAATGTCTTTTTATTTATTTATGTCTTCTTTAATTTCTTTCAGCTCTTTTATGTAGTTTGTATTGTACAAGTCTTTCACTTCCTTGGTTAAATTAGTTTTTAAGTATTTTATTCTTTTTGATGCTATTGTAGATGAAATTGTTTTCTTAATTTTCTTTTCAGGCTGTTCATTATTAGTGAATATAAATGCAACTAGTTTTTGCATGCTGACTTTGAATCCTGCTACTTTGTTGAATCCATTTATGAGTTGTGTGTGTGTGTGTGTGTAATTTTTAGGGGTTTCTACATATAAGATTGTATCATCTGTGAACAGAGATTTTCTACTTCTTCCTTTTCAATTTGGATGCCTTGTGGTTTTTTTTTTTGCCTAACTACTCTAGCTAAGACTTCTAGTACCATGTTGAGTAGAAGTGATGAAAGCAGACTTGCTTTGTTCCTGATCTTTGAGGAAAAGCTTTCAGTCTTTCACCATTACATATGATGTTTTCTATAGGTTTTTCATAAACAGCTTTTATTATGTTGAGGTGGTTTTCCTATATGGCTGGTTTGTTGAGTATTGTTATCATGAAAGGATATGGAAATTTTTCAAATACTTTTTCTGTACCTAATGAGATTATCATTTTTTTATTCCATTAATGTGATGTAACACATTTATTGATTTTTATATATTGAACCATCCTTGCATTCCAGAAATAAATCTCACTTATGTATGGTGTGTAATCCTGTTAATATGCTGTGGAATTTGGCTTACTAATATTTTGTGGAGAGTTTTTGCATCAAAGTTCATAAGGGATATTGGTCTGCAGTTTTCTTGCCTTGCAATGTCTTTGTCAGGCTTTGGTATCAGGGCAATATTGGCCTCATAGAATAAGTTACAAAGTACTCCTTCCTCTTCAATTCCTTGGAAAACTTTGAGATGTATTGATATTAGTTCCTCTTTAAATGTTTGGTAGAATTCACTGCTGAAGCCAACTCTGGGGCTTTTCTTTGAGTGTGTTGGTTAACTACTACAAATTTGTAAATTTTCCAGTTTTCTGCTATTATTTATTTCCAAGTTCATCCCATGTTGGTTGAAGAAGGTACATTGTATGACATCTATCTTTTCGAATTCACTGAGACTTAGTTTGTGGCCTAACATATGGTCTATCCTGGAAGATGTCCCATGTGCTCTTGAAAATAATGTGTATTCTGTTGTTGTTGGGTAGACTATTCTGTATATGTTTGTTCAATATAGTTGGTTTATTGTGCTGTCACATCCTCTATACTCTTACTTAACTTCTGTCTGTTTGTTCTGTCCGTTATTGAGAATGAGGTGTTAAAGTCTCCAACAATTATTGTAAAACTGTTCATTTCTCCCTTTAATTTTGTCAATTTTTCTTCATATATTTTGATTATCTGTTATTATCTGTTATCTGTACATACCTGTTATTAGGTACATGTACATAAAGGGTTATGATTATTAGATCTTTTTTGCCTTATCAAAATTTTGTTAATGTATAATATCCCTGTCTGTTACACACCTTTTAAAATTTAGAGTCTATTTTGTCTAACTTCATTCTGCCAATATCTGTCTTCCAATTGGAGAGATTGATTCATTTACATTTAAAGTAATTACCATTAATCAACTCCTCATTATCCTCCATTACCCACTACACTTTCTAGCATCTCGTAACCACTATTCTATTCTCCAAGTTCATGTGATCAAATTTTTTATCTCCCATATACGAGTGAGAACACGTGATATTTGTCTTTCTGTGCCTGGCTTATTTCACTTGCCATAATATTTTCCAGTTTCATCCATGTTGTTGCAATTGACTTTTAAGTTGATCTTGTATTCAGCAACTTTGCTAAAAAAACTTTATTGTTAACCATAATTTTTGTGTAATTTGTTTTAGTTTTTCAATGAAATCAATTACATCAGTAGCAAATAATGCTAATATTGTCTCTTCCTTTTTGGTACTTAATCTGTCATTACTTTTTCAAGTTCATTATTATTCTGGCTACAAACTCTGGTATAGTGTTGAGTAAAAAAGGTGAGAGCAGGCAACTTTACCTTGTTTGTGATTTTCAAGGGTATTTTACCACTAAGTAAGACATTTGCTGTGGGCTTCTGATAGATATTCTTTGTATAATAATTAAGTTTTCCTCTATTTCTAGCATACACACACACACACACACACACACACACACACACAGAAGGATTGAGAGAGAGAGAGAGAGAGGCTAATGAATGGTAGTGGATTTTAAACAAACTTTTTCCTGCATCAGTTGAGATGATTATATAATATACAGCATTCTCCTCTATTTGTTGTTAATATGATGAATTTAAACCTAACTTGAGTATGATTGTACTTATATACTACTGAATTTTGTTTAATATTTTGTTTAATACTGTCTTAAGTATAGTAATAAGTGAGATTGAAATATAATTTTTCTTTTTCTGTTCTTGTCTAGTTTTGACATATACGTTTTCAAGTGAATTGGGAAGTTATCCTTTTTTCTGTTGTCAGAAAAAAATCTACTAAGCTTAAAATTGTCTGTTTCCTGAATGCTTGATAAAAGGTCACCTGTTAAAATCTTTTGAGTCTATTTTTTTCTTTGTAAAAGGATTTTTGATTACTAATTATATTTCTTTAGTGGAAATAAGAGTATTCCTTTATTCCTAACTTCAGTTTAATATCATACTGTGTATTATCATTTTGGGAGTTTATATTTCTCTGTTTCTCTTTTCCTATATCACCAAATCACATATTGAGATGAAAAAACATGACTTTCCACACAAGAGAAAAAATATATGAAAAGTGCAAACCTTTCTAAAATTAAGATTTAGGTAAATTTTTGTTATGCTTATCCAACAAATGTTAGTTTTCTATTTTGTCATATAACTTCCTTCCTTTAAGGATTAAGTTATTTATTTTCTTGTTTCCTATATTATTTTTCCCTATTTATTGACAGTAACATTCCTTGACAGTGCAATGATAATTGGTGCTCATAAATGGAAAATCCAAGCATTGAAAGTCTTCGAAGCATTTCTTAAATTAAGATAGATTAATAAATAGAGTGGATTGGGATTAACTATGCTATTATATCAGTTTATGATAATTATTAAATAATAGTTATTAATTAAAAAATTAAGAATAACTATACTTGAAAAGAGATTAATAAAGTAAAAAACATAATTTTTAAAAATGAATTTCTACTATATTTTAAATATAAAGCTCATTTAAATCTTTTTTTTTTTTTTTTTTTTTTTGAGACGGAGTCTTGCTCTGTCACCCAGGCTGGAGTGCAGTGGCGCGATCTTGGCTCACTGCAAGCTCTGTCTCCAGCTTATTTAAATCTTATATCAAATAAGTCAACAAGAAATCAGGGCTTCTAAAATATCTGGTGTTAAAGGACTCAAAAGTACTCCCAGTTCCTTTGGCTCTACCATTATAAGTTCTAGAAAGAGGATGGGAACCCAACCTGTCTATGACAGTAATTAAGTTTTTGTCTACTAAACGTCTTCAATATGACAGAGATAAACAAAGAAATGCAGTCTAGAAATAAATGTGAGAAAATTATGAGAAAGAACAAAATTTTGTCCTTGCCAGGGACACTTTATGTCCTTTATTATATTCATAATTTCATTATTTCCCCAAACTTTTGATTACAATCTGGTTTGTTAAAATTTTGTTTGGGGAGGAGGAACAATCAGTTATGGCCTGGGAGACTGATTTGCTGAGGCTCCAGTTCTGTCATGAATATGCGTTTGTTCTTCCTGTGTGGGTTTCTTGTAAGTATACCAGCACAGTAGCATTATGTTATTTGTCACTTTTCTAATTTTCTGAAAATAGCTCAAGTATGCTTTCCCCAAGAGATGTGAAAGAACAACACATGCCTGAATTTAGGGTAGAAGAAACTTACTGTGGGAGAGTCCAGTGCACTAGCTTGAGAATCAAAAGTTAGACTCCAATAAAAATTTTGCTAGTAATTACCTCTGAGACTGAATAAATTATTTTACGTTCAATCATCTCATTTACTTAATTTGTAAAAAGGAAGGTTGGATTTGACAATTCCTGATCCTCTTATAGTTAAAATAATTTCAGTAGTTCCAAAGGCAGATCTTCCTAAACTTATGCCATTAGCAAATGTGTACTTAAATTTCTAAAAGTTGTGAAAACTGACAAATATTCAAAACTAAAATTTGAAGTGATAGGAAAAATATTCTAACTATGAAACTATTGAAGGTTTGAAAACCATTTGGCTGACATGTCTCGTTTATTCAGTTACACAATCTAAACAGTCTACTCAAATCTCGTAAGTTCTCATGGTTTGCAGGATGAAGAAGAATGAAATTTTATGGATTTGTATTTTACTAGAATAGTACTTTGGAAGCATATAGTTGATAATGATGTGTTTGTTTTCATTTTTCTAAATTATAGGGTGGCTTCACTCGTAAATATTCGCTTAGCTCAAAAACTGGAACACTTCTTCCAGAATTCCCCAGCGCTCAACACCTTGTATACCAAGGATGCATTTCTAAGGACAAGGTATCAATTACAGATACTTCTCTATTGATTTTCTGATATGTTGGCTCCATATGTCAATTTGCTGGGAACTTCATGGCACTGCAGGAAGCAATCAGAAATCTGCATAATCAAACATAATTGACTGATTTATAGGAGAGGCAAACTTTTGTTAACATTGATTAACACTTCCAATTAATTATTTACCATCTCCATGATAGTGTGTAATCAGAAGGTGGTAAAATAAACCTTAAAAGACTAAACATTATTTTTTATTTAAAGCTCTATTGAAGAAGAAAATACTGGAATGTGTCTGTCACATACACTTTCTTCAGTTAAAAGTTTTATGTTTTCAATTATCTCCATTTTATTTCAGTAAATGGTCATCAAGCATTTCTCTAGGACAGAATCTGTCCCTAGCACTGAGGGACATGCTAGATGAATGCAAGAACTATGCTAGATGAGCATGAACTTTCCTTACTTCTAAAATTCTGTGTTCTCTTATATTTGCATTTTTTAAAGTTAAGAAAGAATCATTTTCATTGGGATTCAGTTTATAAATAATTCTCAATATGACTTTTCAATGTTTATGTAATAGCGTGTAAACTAAATCTTCGATTTCTGTACTTCTAAAGTCATTTGTCGGGGATCTGTTGGCTGTTTAGTAGCAGAGACCATTATTAAATTAGAGCATAATTATTTCTACATTTTTGTTTCAACCAAAGTACATGTTTCATTAGCATTTGAAGAAGACATCTCTTATAGTATATTGAGTTAGTTCGTATTTCTGAGGTACAAAGATAGAGGAATACGATTAATGTCCACATGCTTTACTTTAGTAATGGGCTTTTTGTAGAAATGAGGTAAAGATAGCACATTGATTTAAAACAAATTTATTGGCATATAAGTAGAGATGCATAGTAACTTACAGGGCTCATTTTGATGACAGCCATACTCTGTTAGTTAAGAA
This sequence comes from Pan paniscus, assembly GCF_029289425.2. Classification (NCBI taxonomy): domain Eukaryota; kingdom Metazoa; phylum Chordata; class Mammalia; order Primates; family Hominidae; genus Pan; species Pan paniscus. The sequence continues at coordinate 136,926,452 of NC_073254.2, forward strand.
TAGGCAAAGTATTCTTTAAAAAGAATGAAAACATGTCTTTTGCAGCAACATGGATGCAGCTGGAGGCCGTTAACATAAGCAAATTAATGCAGGAGAAGAAAACTAAATACTACATGTTCTCACTTATAAGTGAGAGCTAAACACTGGGTATTCCTAGCCATAAAATAGCAACAGTAGACACTGGAGACTACTGCTGGGGAAGAGGGAAGAGGGAAATGTGTTGAAAAACTAACTATTGGGTACTATGCTCAGGATCTGGGTAAATGGATCATTCGTATTCCAAACCTCAGCATCTCTTGGTATACTTACGTAACAAACATGCATATGTACCCTCTAAATCTAAAATAAAAGTTGGAAAAAAAAGTAAAATATACCCTTAAAAAAAAGAATAGGCAAATGAAGATAATTCTCAAATGCCAAATCCAAGGGAGTCTCTCAAACTATGTTCACTTCTGACTGTTCTCTCCCATTACATTTCTCAAGGTTATCACATAATTTTTACCTTATAGATGTAATGTGTGATATGATGACTTCATATTTGAGAATCCCCCAGTAAATGTTAACATGTGGCAGTTTGTGAGGATTCCTGTGGAAATCAGGAGGATCTCAGTCTTCTGAGGGAGGGTATTATTGGGTTACTTTTGTGGAGAGGATTGCTTCCATGCAAACTTATCATGAAGATGTTTATGGTGTAAATATACCTGGTGAGAGAGAGAGGGGGACCAAAAAGGCAAGCAACAAAGAAGAAAGGAGAGGTGAGAAACAGGCTCCAATAGTTTACCTCAATAGTTTGCTGGGAATTTCATGTTTCTCTGCTGGCCTCCAAGGAAGTTCATACCTGCCAATTTGAAAGACTGGTCTGTAGATCATTTCTCAGGTATCAAGGTGCTTTTATAACCCTTGGTTTCTAAGTTCATTCCCAGTGGACTCCATCATGAAAGCCAGGGACTGACACTCTTTTTTGAGGACAATTTAGCTCTGTCACCTTCCTTGCCATTAGCCAGGCTCCTCAGGTAAATTATCAGTTCCTAGAAAGTGCGGTGGGGCTAAAATCAAGCACTTAAGTCACCTGCTTCTTTTTCTTTTTTCTTTTTTCTTTTGAGACAGAGTCTCGCTCTGTTGCCCAGGCTGGAGTGCAGTGGCGCCATCTCGGCTCACGGCAACCTTTGCCTCCCGGGTTCAGTGATTCTCCTGCCTCAGCTTCTGTAGCTGGGATTACAAGTGGCTGCCAACATGCCTGGCTAACTTTTGTGTTTTTAGTAGAGACGGGATTTCCCTATGCTGGCCAGGCTCGTCTCGAACTCCTGACGTCAAGTAATCCACCTGCCTCAGCCTCCCAAAGCATTGAGATTACAGGCGTAAGCCACTGCGTCCAGCCAGCACTTGCTTCTTTAAGGCCGAAAGAATGGAAACTGCCCAGTGAAAAGCTGACCCCAGTGAGGGTACTGACTGAAGCTGGGGGCCTGCTACTCATAGTGTCTCTCGAGGCAGTTGTCTCCCCCACCACGTGCTCACTGTCTTTAGTGGAGCTAAGCCTTGCCTCTGCTCCTGCTCACTCTAATACAATGTCTATTCTCAGAAAATTGACTAAGATTATGTTTACAAAGAATGCAAAGTACACTGGAATTAAAATTCATTGCGCTAAGACTATGTAAGTATTAAATAAACAAATTAAGTATTATACTAATTGTAAGTTTTAAAAATTTTGATTTGCATATAAAGCAATAAATTTTGTAACAAATAGAAATACCTGTGAAGATAAAGGCTTACTTGTACTTTAATAGGTTTCAGGGCTCAAAGGATTAATTTTGAAAGAATTTATTGATATGGAATAGATGTACATATTTTGGGGGCACATGTGATAATATGCTCATATAATTTGTACGGATAAATCAGTGTAATTGGGTTACTGATCACCTTAAATATTTATCTTCTCTTTTTGCTAAAGACATTTGAATTGTTCTCTTGTAGCTACTTTGAATATGCAATAGATTATTGTAAGCTATAATCACCCTACAGATCTATCCAACACCAGATCTTAGTTCTTCTATCAAATTGTGTATTTGTACCCATTAATCAACTTCTCATTATTTTCCTCTCCCCCTCCTCTTTCCGACCTCTGGTAACCACCAGTCTGCTCGCTACCTTCATGAGATCCACTTGTTTAGGTCCCACATATGAATGAGATCATGTGATATTTGTCTTTCTCTGCTTGGCTTATTCTACTTAACATAATGCCCTCCAGTTCCATCCATGTTGCTGCATATGACAGGGTTTTATTTTTTATGGATGAATAATATTCCCCTGTGTATATACCACATTTTCTTTATCCATTCATCCATTGATGAGCGCTTAGGTTGATTCCATATGTTGGCTATTGTGAATAGTGCTGCCATAAACATGGGAGAGCAGATATCTCTCTTTCATATATTGATTTCCTTTTTCTGGATATATACAGAAAGGGTTAATTTTTGACAACAGTTATGACTTCCCTTCCATCTTTCGTGTCTTACTCATCCTCATTTTAAACATATGACTTGGAATAATCTGAAAATATAATAGCATTGCCTGAAATATAGAGCAATTCTCATTTGCATTGATGGTAACATATCCTGCTAGAGGTATTCTATAGTTAGCACAGCTCCTTCAGATGGGTCAATAATGTTCATGTCATGGTTCTACAGCTCTAAGCTAAACCACAAAGATATGTGTATTGGGTTGTGGGAATAAAGGGAAATGCAAAGGGTTAGGATAGGACACCTCCATCACCACCACCACTCTAGATGCTATTGGAATCAAAATAGCTGACATCCATCAGTTTCTTAATATGTACTATGGATTATTCCAAACACTTTATATTTGTTAATTCATTTAGTCTTCCTAGCAACCCTATTTTATAGCTACTGTTATTATCATGTCAATTTTAGATATGAGGAAATTAAAGCACATAAATATCAAGTAGTGTGCCTAATGTTACATAACTAGTAATAACTAGTAAGTGGCAAATTAGAGCTGCGATTGAAATCCAGGTAATCTGAAGGCAAAGCTCACACATTCAACCTCTAAACATTGCTTTTTTTCACGTAGAGTACATAACTGGCAACAGGTAGGGAAATTTCTAACATGTAAAATAAAAGTTTTAGTTTGAATGTTATTAAGTGGCCAGAATATTATCTAGTTCTAGCCTATTGCAAATTTTAGAATATATTTAAAACTTTTAAACTATGCTATGCAAATATCCATGGTAACTTGAAAATAGAGACTTTTCATAATAGACATTCAATGTCTGAAACTTTTTTTGGAAAATGCATCATTTGATATTGTTACTAACTCCAGATAATGTTTAGTAAGGTCTTACTGGGTGCCAGGCACTATTCCATATGTATCACATCTTATTTTATTTGATTTTCTTAACACCATGTAAGTAATATGTTATTACTACCTACTTAAAAAGCTTGGGGGCTCAGAGACAAAGCCACTTTTGCAGTCATACCTGGTAAGTAGTGCAGTGAAGGTGGGCACCCAAGTTGAGCTGACTCCAGAGACAAAATTTGAAACCATTATGCCATACTGCTCCAAGCATCCACTTCATAAAACTGTGTGAAGATTTGATGTATTTTACTACTTTATGTTTATTTATCCAAATCTTTGTTACTACTTTTACTACTTTATGTTTATTTACCCAAAAATTAATTTAAAAAAATTTAAATTTAAATTAAAAATTAAAATTTAAAATTTAATATTTTAGTAGGCATAAAACTAGGATGTTACTTTGGTCCATAGTACTCTGAAAAATTACCTTTTTCATATTATACTGTAGTTGTCCATTTGTTTGCTTTTCTCCCTTCACAAGGCAGTAAGATCCTTGAAATAAGAATTTTGCCTTAATTTTTGAGTCCTCAACATTGAGCATACTGCTTGGTACGTAATAGGATCTTTAAAAAAATCTGTGTTGAACAAATTAACAAGAAAAGGCAGTGTTAAAAGGATGCTTTGGTTAAGCTTTTTCTTCCTTGAAATAGGTTGATACGCTCATAATGATGTACAAAACTCACTGCCAGTGTATCCTGGACAATGCAATTAATGGAAACTTTGAAGAGGTAAGAATGGCAAAGAATGCTTTATTTGACCCTATTATATATACTTTCATGTTCTGTTCTTAATGAGTTCATGTTAAAGAAAAAAATCTTAACATACTTTTTACTCTGCAACTAGATCCAGCATTTTTTATTACACTTTTGGCAAGGAATGCCTGACCATCTCCTTCCCCTGCTCGAAAATCCTGTTATCATTGATATTTTCTGTGTTTGTGACTCAATTCTTTATAAGGTGAGCACTTTGGGATGTCTTAAACATGAGCCATTTATTTCTTTACATAGCATTCTATCTAAATTCTTGCAATATATTTTCAGTAAATATGTTATTTATGGCTGGAGATACACTGTCATTTTTTTTTTGATGAGAAAGCAAGCAATTTAATAGTGCATGTTTAATAGTGTATGTGTTTTAATTGAAGTTTACATTAAGTAAAACAAACTCAATTTCTTTTTACAGCTAATAATGAGTCTATATGTGACACACTTATTAATATGTGAAAACTTAGTTAAATTTTATTAACTCTCTAAGGTGTTTTCAGATTAAAATAACACAGTGGATTTTTTTTCACAATGCCAGTGTTTTGGCAGAAAGCAGAATTAGGCACCCTTATGAGACTAATAACTTGAAAATCTCAAAAACCTCTAACTTTAATGCATTAATGTCTAATTCTCTTCTCAAACCAAATCAGAGTTCCTAAGTGTCTGCAGAAGGATCTCGAAGACATCCTAAATAAGGACAAACTGATTGTCCTTCTAGGCAAACATTTAATGGAAGACAGAAAGAGGCTAATTCCTGACAGTCTCTTCCCTGGTAGCTACAAGTTCTAAGCTGATGGATAAAACTATATTGCAATGTGGGTACTTTAAAGTGAGTTTGCCTACATTTGCTTGCTATCTTACCATAAGGAAAAACAAAAGCTTTCCTTTTAAAAAATAATCTGAGTTGGCAAGAAAACCCAAGCTGGACGCTGTTAAACATTTAGGAATTAAAATCCTTCTAAGTTAGTTGCCACTATCAGATTCTCAGCTTTGCAGAAAAGTAAAGCAAAAGCTATTTATAGATAAACTATGTCCAGAAGCCCCTAAGCAGACCAAGAAGTAATGAGACAACTTGAATAAGAGAGCGCATATTTTTATCCTCTGTCCAGTACTTCCTCATCACAGGATAGGAGAAAGGAGGAATAAAGTCCAATATATTTTCTGCCTTTAGTTCAAGTTCAAGTTGAAAAAATTTCAAAGGAGAGTAAGGATTGTCTTGTTTTTTTTTTTTTTCTGGATTGAATATGAATGCCATTATTTAGAGAAAAACAGTTTAATTTGCATTAATTGTTTGTAATGCTTAACACTTGACAAGGCTCCCAAAAGGGGAGGGGAGGCAGCTCCGTGAGTGAGTATAAGAAAAGACCTGGGGCTCATGCACACACATTTCCATCAGAGCAAAGCTTTTTGGACTGTCATTCAGTTTGTCCAAGAAATACTTTTAAAACATACTTCTCCCTTTAAGTGATCTATTTTTTTTAGTCTAGTATAAACATCCTGACTTTAAATATCTTTAAATGAACCCGGTTTCTCCTCCTCATGGTGGACCCAGAGAGGCACAGTGAGCTCTGTAAGTAGAACGGTGTAAGATGAGCTTCTACAAAAATCTTCCTCCCACCTCTAGAAAGTGGTCAGCTTTTCATCATAAAACGGTATATGATTACCATGGACCAATCCATTGGTAATTAACATACTGAGCATGTACATATACAGTGCTATCTCTTGTTTTTATTGTCATACACACACACAACTCATACATACATTCATTTTGGAGATAAAATTATAACTTTGAGAAAGGAGTTAACATGTTATTCTCTAGGAAGCTAGGAATAAAAAGTAGTTGACCAATAATACGTCTTTCTATAGAAATACTAACTAAAGATTTGTATTAACCTCTTTTGCTATGATTAAGGTTCTTACAGATGTACTCATTCCTGCAACAATGCAAGAAATGCCTGAAAGGTATGTTCAGTTAATAAAACATGAGCATTCCTAGTATAGGGTTTAACTTTATACATTATTTTAGAAGAAAACATTAGGTAGTAATTTATTCATTTATCAAGAAGACTATTTTCTACTTTTGTCCCTTTGTATTTGCTGGAAGAGATGTGTCTTATAGCTGGGCCTCAATAAACAAAATGGGTGAAACAATCCTTCAATCCCTTTAATTTGAGAGCGGCTAAAGTGAAAAATAGATTTAAGCACTGTTGACATTTGAGAAATTTTTCAGTGCAAACTAGCTGGAGTATGATAAAAAAGATAATTAATGGAAAATAACCACAAGAATAAAAACTATAGGAGAAATTATTGTATTTTATTATTAACTTTTGTCTTAATTACAAAATCAGAAAGTGGCATGATGAAATTACTGCCTTCTTTTAACAAAGGAATAAAATCTCAAATAGTTTATTGAAACAATACCAGAAGATTTTTCAAAAAAAAAAACCTTTTCAATGTAAGAACAATAGAATTCTGAAAAAAAAAAGCCAACTTTTTCTCTGAAAACAAAATCTAATGAAATGATAAAATTTATTTTAGTACTTTGGGGGTACAAATTCATATAGGACTGGACATAGTTGGTGCTCCAAAAATAGATGTTACTTGGTAAAACAAATTTTACTTTTTATTTACCTTTTCCTCCAGATTATTTCATCTATATGATAGTTGGTATTAGCCTGATCAATAATGTCTTTTAATTATCAATTGCAGTCTTTAAATATCTATTCTGTACTCTGAATTGGGTACTTGAAGTGGAGTTTGAAGAGCTTGAGTGTTCTGACCAAGATGATAACAGAACATCTCATGTACCCCATAAATATATACACCTCCTATGCACCCACAAACATTTTAAAAATATAGCATAAGAAAAGATGATAAATGGCAGATCTAGGCTGTCTGACTTCAAAAGTACTGCTTATGAAATCATAGAATAATAGTATACCTCAATTAAAATATGATTGTTTAATGCATTTTTTAACAATGAAGCATTTAACACATAGCCTTCTTTGTAGCTTATTAGCAGACATAAGAAATTTTGCTAAAAATTGGGAACAGTGGGTTGTTTCATCCTTGGAAAACTTGCCAGAAGCTCTAACTGACAAGAAAATACCTATTGTGCGAAGATTTGTATCTTCTCTGAAACGACAAACATCTTTCTTACATCTTGCCCAGGTATGTTGGTTGCTAAGTCGAGAGCATTTGAGTCACCATATAAAAAATGAATCTTCTCATAAGGACAGATTGAGGAACTTTCATAGATTGAAGGGAGCTAAGTAGACAACAACTAAATGCAACGTGAGACCCAAAAGTGAATGCTATGATAGAAAAAGCACATTAGTGGGAAAGCTGGTGAAATTTGAATTATGTCTGTCTTTAATAGTATTGTACCAATGTTAATTTCATAATTTGGGTAATATACAATAGTTACAGAAGATGATAAGAAGCTGGATGGAGAGTATATGGAAATATTCTGCACTATCTTTGCAACTTCTCTGTGATTGGAAATTTAAAAAACTTGAATGCAATTAAACATTTATTTGCCATGTGAATCTAATCGGTACAAATTAAGGTTGTGAGAAGTAAGCCTATGTGATACTTAATATTGTGAAACCACAAACTCAACACATTTTAAACTGCCGACTAATCATGGCTCTTTTAAATAGAGACAGCAAAAGTAATTCATAAGTTAAGAATGACGCATTTGTATATTGTTAAAATATATTTCTCTTTCCCCAAAATGATTATCTGCTTTATGAAGGTTTCTTGCCTTCTAAATTTTAAAAGACAAGCTTGAGATGATTTCAGATAGGAAATGTAACATTTAAAAATTCTTATTTTGTGATCATGGACAAAGAGAATCCATTTATATTTTCTTTTTTTATTTTTTATTATACTTTAAGTTTTAGGGTACATGTGCACAACGTGCAGGTTTGTTACATATGTATACATGTGCCCTGTTGGTGTGTTGCACCCATTAACTCATCATTTACATTAGGTGTATCTCCTATAATTTTCAGACTTTTAACAGAGATGATCATGAGTGTCAGCTACTGCTTTTGTCTTTAAAATAAGAAAAAAGTTATTTATGATACTTTTATCTCAAGGAACTATTTTTCTGATAGCTAAAAATTTCCTCTAGATACATTAGAAATGATATAGTGTAGTGTCTTCTTTACTTTCTCTATGCAGATTGCCAGACCAGCTCTCTTTGACCAGCATGTCGTTAATTCTATGGTGTCTGATATTGAAAGGGTTGATTTGAACAGCATTGGCTCTCAAGCCCTTCTTACCATTTCAGGCAGCACAGACACTGAATCTGGTATCTACACTGAACGTAAGTCCATTCTCTTTGTTTAGAACAAGGTTTTCCAAGCTCAGAAAATTGACATCTTGAGCTGGGTAACTCTGTTGGAGGAGCCTGTCCAGTGTGTTGTAGGATGTTTAGCAGCATCCTTGACCTTTACCCATTAGATGACAGTAGCAGCCTCCCCCAAGCTGAGACAACCAAAAATGTTTCCCCACATTGTCAAAGGTGTTCTGGGCTGAAAAATCACATCTGATTGAAAAAAAACCTGGTTTATAAAAATATTTTTAATTTAAAAAATTTATCTTCTAATAAAAAATAGTTATAATTACTCACCATGGAAAAGATAGAAAATATTGAGGAAAATAAAAGTCATCTGTAATTTCTTTACCTAGAAATAAATGAAATGGAAATAATCTGAAAATAATCAAAATGGTTTTGAGTTTTGTAAGTTTTCTTTCAGTTTTACATTACATGTATAGAAATTCGCATGTGTTTTATAGTCTTGTCATCCTGTGGTGTGTGATAAATATCAAAATGTATCTCAGCACAATATGCTTTTCAAAGCAGACTCTCTACTCAGGTTTGGACCATCTGACAGAGCTTACCAAGCCAATATGCATGGCTAGACAACTAGGCTTGAATTTCAAGGGATAACAGCCACTATTTTTTCCTCCCTCTGTCTTTGAAAAGACAAAACCTGCAGCCTCCTATACACTGGAGCACAAACTATGGACTGCTCTCTGGGGCCCAATCTCAACTCCACTTTTTATTTCCTAACATAAAATAGGATTACCTTTTGAGATTCAGTAAACCTTAAACCCTTTAATAAAAGGATAGTCTTAAACTGCCCTTTTAAATATTACATGATAAAACGTTATTCAGGTAAATGGCTTAATTCTGCCGAGAAGAAATTAACTTTTACTAAAGATAAAAGATATTTTGGAAAGCAGGAAATCACCAAGCTTAGGTTCATTCATTCACTTTTAACTAATCTGTTCCGTTTAATGAAAACACTAGACTCAAAATGAATATTTAACTACATAAACAACTTAATCTTCCCTAGTATGTGAATATACATATAAGATTTAAACCTATATTTCAATATATACCAAGATATATACACTTATTAAAATTTCGGGCACACTTCAAGAGGCTGAGGTGGGAAGATTGCTTGATCCCAGGAGTTCAAGGCCAGCCTGGGCAACACAGCAAGACCTTGCTCTATAATTTTTTTTTTTTTTAAATTTAGGCAGGCTTGTTGGTGCGTGCCTGGAGTCCCAACTGCTTGGGAGGCTGAGGCAGGAGGGTCACTTGAGCCCAGGAGTTTGAGGCTGCAGTAAGCCATGATCACGTCATTGCACTCCAGCCTGGGCAACAAAGCAAGATCCTGTCTCTCTCTCTCTCACACACACCATTGAAGAGTACAGTACTAAGGATTTTTTTGTTACTGTTTTCAAGATATGATATTAATTCTTTTCACACATTTATCTGTCTTTCCCTTTCATGCTATCAAAGTATTGATGATTCCAAGTTTTAGGTTTTCTCTTGGATTCCAAGTAGAGTACAATATTCTGTTTTCTTTTCTTTCTTTTTTTTTTTTTCCTGGGTAGATGACTCTATCACTGTGTTCCAAGAACTGAAGGATCTCCTTAAGAAGAATGCCACCGTGGAGGCTTTTATTGAATGGTTGGATACTGTGGTAGAACAGAGAGTTATTAAGGTACTTTTTAATGACAGATTCAGAAAATAAGTTCCTTGTAAAGAGTAAATGCTAAACTGGCTATAATTTTTTGTCTGGGGGGAGAGGGGTGGAAGACTGTGTGTGTAAAGGCTTTGAAAAGCGTTTGATGCTCTACGAATAAGGCAGGCCAAATACTGAAATTAGGAATATGTCAAGATTTGAGAGCATTGGGCATGGATTCCATTATATTTCTCCTTTCTTGCCGAAAGACTACAAGATGCTCTGCCTTCCCTATCAGTCAATAACATTACAGCTGAGTAACATCAGTAGAGAAAGATAAACTTAGAAACTGGAATGATCTGGCCCGTTTCTAAAAAGCAAGATTTCATAAATGCTGATGGAAAACATGGTTCTAAGCATTTGCATTTCTGAATTCCAAAAGCTCAATATTTTGTGTTTTCTCTGTGGTTTCTTCACCTTCTTTGGTTAACCTAGTCACCCATTGTGAAATAAGCAATAAGAACAAATATATCCATCACTAGTTGGTGTTGGCCATTCCATATCAAGGAAACTAGTTATAGTTTGGAGACTTTTTTCCTTCTGTAAGGAAAATAGATTATCATTCAGTACCAAAGAAGTCAGAGTTAATCATTCACAAAAATATATAGCCCTTCCTTCACACCTCACCTTCTGTTCTTTTTAAAGCTCTGTCAAAGAAAAATTAAAAGATAAAAATATTTTGAAAATTATTTCATTTTGTTGTCTAATTCTATTAGGAAACAAAGCCATATTGAATAAAGACTTATTACCCTTAAAACATCAGCAAAGACAGGCTAACATTAAATTCCCTGGACAGATAGTTTTATTTGATGAAATAAATGCCATGCCATCTGTCCATTTGTTAGACAGTCTATTTACTTCTTGATCTAACACAGGATGCATGTAGTACTGAGAGGACAGATTTTATAGTTTCATTTTGTTCCTTTATTTTTAGACCAGCAAACAAAATGGAAGGTCATTAAAGAAGAGAGCTCAAGACTTTCTGTTAAAGTGGAGTTTTTTTGGTGCTCGAGTAATGCATAATCTCACCTTGAACAATGCATCCAGTTTTGGTAACATATGTGCATTATAAAACTGTTCTTACATGAATTATATAATTTGTTCCTCAGTCACAGTTCCTGTCAATTTTTAAAATGTTACATCATCACTTCTTAAACTGTATCTGAATATGGAGCTATGAGAAAATGGTATTTATGAGCCTGGGTTTTGGAGTCAGACCATAAGCAGGATTAAATCCTAACAATGATTGTCTCTGGCTATGGGCCAATCTGCTCATTGAAGAAGGGGAAGAATATTCTCTTCGATGGGTTGTATAGGTACTTTGGTGAGATGATGTATATAAAAACAAATTGCCTAGCACTCAGGAAATGCTTAATGCATAGCAGCTATTATCATTACATTCCATCAGTGCTTGGATAAATTTTCTTTGTTAAACAAATGATAATTAAGACATTATTTTCCAAAGTTATTATTCATTGCAATATGGCAAATTTCTGCAGCTTTTCTGAGCACCCATATAGCTGCACTCCAGGAATCAAAAAACAGCTTAGAAGACACGGTCTCATGTTTCTGACCCATCTTTCCTGTTCTATATGACTTGGGAGACAAATAGGGTTACGTTAGCTTTTTATAAAATTGAATGCCTTCTTTTTCCTTAGAATTCCTGAGACTCCTATTTTATAGTTATAATGTTAAACTCATGAGTAGTAACTCTGCATTTGGTAGCTGCATTTCAGGAAATCTTCACATTATGAAAGAGATTACAATTAACTAAATTGTTTTTATTTAATGTTCTATAGAATTAAATAAAATCAGTGAATTTGTATTGAAGAATAAACAAAACACATTGTCTATTATTTGAAATAGACTTCTATATTTAAAGTTTTATAAAATATACAGCATTGAAGCCTGGCCTTACTACGAAAAATACTTTTGTTGGAAAATCTATTGAATAGTTAAAAGAAGTTTTAGTTTTCCAGAACATATTTCACTTGAAAATTACTCTTTTAGTTTTTGCCAAATCTAAGAATATTTTGTTTCAGGCTAGAAAGACATCTCTTTACTTGCCTTTTTTCAGACCATGTTGGCCATTGTCTAATTATTTAGTACAAAGTAAACAGAAATAGAGCAGAGTAGAGCTCATTCTCCCCAAGTTGAAGCTTATCACACACACTCCAATGTGTGCCCTCTTAAAGCATAAAGCATGTCTCACTTTCATCCGTATTTTCCTTTGATGTAATTAGTGGCCAAAGAGCTGGCAGGACAGTACACACAGTGAGCAGGGCAGGCAATACACAGAAAGATTAGAGATCCAAGTTAAGCATGTTGGTCTTAGCAGGTCATTTAAAGTCCAACAAGTATTTGTTTATTTCAGTTGCTCCTTGTAAAGTGTTGCGAGATGGTCACAAAGATAACTGACTTCTCTTTCCCTTTCCTTCTCTTTCTCTCCCCTTTTTACATTTCACACTGTCCTCTCCTCATTCTCCATCCATAAACAAGGTTCTTTTCATTTGATTCGAATGCTTCTTGATGAATACATTCTCCTGGCCATGGAGACCCAGTTTAATAATGACAAAGAGCAGGAGTTACAGAATTTATTGGACAAGTATATGAAGAATTCAGGTAACTTAAAATAACTGTTTTGTTTTGCATATTTCTTTGTTTTAATCTTAAGTTCAAGAATTTATAAGTTCAGATATTAAGTGGGTTTATCATAATCTCAGAGTTTTTCTCCAAACATGTCATTACTAATTCTCACCATACAGTCACACTATTGGAGCACTACTTTTCTTTCACTCATTGCTATGTAGTCAAAAGTACTTTACTGGAAACTCTGAAGTATACAAAATTGGTGATCTTAATTTCTGGGAATTAAGGTGAAGTTGGAGAAATGACTATAATACAAAAAATAACTGTAATTCAAGACACATGTGGTATACTACATATGTAAGTGGTGTAAAAATAAGTTCTATAGGAGTTTAGAGAAGGAAGGAAACACATCTATTCAGGATAGGGCAACTTGCATTTTGAAGACTTCACTCCAAACTGGATTATTTAGTGCTCCTTATCTACATCCACATCCGCAAATATGCAGCTAAAAAAAACCTAGCATCACTGTCAAGAGCAAAGGTCTGCCAACCTCACTTCCCATGGGAAACATTGCTTAGTAGTTTCCAGATTAAATACTCAGCAATGAAACATTTTCATTTTCTTTTACTTGGGTTTATCTACGAGGAATGTGAGAAAAAATCTCAAATTTCCCATTTTAAAAACTCTTTCCAGATGCGAGTAAAGCTGCTTTCACTGCTTCTCCGAGTTCATGCTTTCTGGCCAACCGTAATAAAGGGAGCATGGTTTCCAGCGACGCTGTGAAGAATGAAAGCCATGTGGAGACAACCTATCTCCCTCTGCCATCCAGTCAACCTGGAGGCCTAGGCCCTGCTCTGCACCAGTTCCCTGCTGGGAACACAGACAACATGCCGCTCACAGGTACGCTAAAGAGAACTGCTTAGGCTCCAGCACATCTCAGAGAAGCCTGTTGCTTCATTTTTCTTAAAACTCATAACTTCCAGTCCAGGAATTCCAACAATAAAAAAGGATGACCTTAACTGAGTTTTAATAAAGATTTATAATATTTTTGTGATTTTCAGCAATGGTAATAATACTGTTATTAACACAGGTATCATGTCTTGACACACTCCATAAATTATATTAGAAGTATGAATAATTAGTTAATTTAGTGGAAGAAATAATTAGATGAGGTATACATAAAATTCTTAAGATGCTTTGAAGATCAAAAAAATGGGTTGCGTATTTCTGGATTTTGAGGAGACTTTATTTCTCCTTCCTTAAAAAGTAGTTTCGGGCTGGGTATGGTGGGTCATGCCTGTAATCTCAGCATTTTGGGAGGCCGAGGCGAGCAGATCACCTGAGGTCAGGAGTTTGAGACCAGCCTGCCCAACATGGCAAAACCCCGTCTCTACTAAACATACAAAAAATTAGCCGGGCTTGGTGGCAGGCGCCTGTACTCTCTCTTGAACCCAGGAGGCGGACCTTGCAGTGAGCTGAGATCAGGCCATTGCACTCCAGCTGGGTGATGAGAGTGAAGCTCCATATCAAAAAAGCAAACAAACAAACAAAAAAACTGGATTCGGCCATTTTAGGATAATTGTTACAATAATTCTCCCTTTTGGTCTAAGGTTCTCTTTGTGTCAACATGAATATTTGGTGGCTTGAACTAGCTACTCGGGAATATTTTAAATCTGCTTATTGCCTTGTGTCTTTTTTGAAATCTTTTTATATACATTACTTCATTTGATATACAGAATTTTAAACCTAGAAGAGCCTTATAGTTCAGGGGTCCATTTCTACCAACGGAACATTGGCGGCCCAGAGAGTTGGTGGCATTCATAAATCACATTACTTATAAGAGGTGTTTGCATGACATTTTGAATTGACTGCTTTGAAGCCATGGCCATTTTGACATTAGTGACTTTTTCTTTTTACCCTAAAAATCAAACAGTTTAACAATCAGCTAATTTTTTAATTATGGGGAAATATGAGCAGCAGACACCCATGTCCTCCCCATGCTACCTGTGGAGAAACCATGAAGCCATCGCAGACTTTCCTCTGTAGTCACCAAATCCACGTCTCCACTGTTGTGATATATACATGTGTTGTGATTATATTTTTTAAATTCTGGATTTTTGGTGCTTTTCAGTTTAGTTATTTTTGGAGGGCAGGAATGAAGCAAGCTGGAAAACAATACATTAATAAATCTTTTGAATATTTTTTAAAGATGTGAGCTCATCTACTTTAATATGACACTAAAGGAATGTTCTGGTGATTTTTTCCAGGTCAAATGGAGCTTTCACAGAATGCTGGTCATCTGATGACACCACCCATTTCTCCAGCCATGGCAAGCCGAGGAAGTGTCATTAACCAAGGACCAATGGCAGGGAGGCCCCCAAGTGTGGGCCCAGTACTGTCAGCTCCATCACACTGCTCCACATACCCAGAGCCCATTTATCCCACTCTCCCTCAAGCCAATCATGACTTTTATAGCACCAGCTCTAACTACCAGACTGTGTTTAGGGCACAGCCCCACTCCACATCAGGACTCTATCCTCATCACACCGAGCATGGTCGATGCATGGCTTGGACTGAACAGCAGCTTTCAAGAGACTTCTTCAGTGGCAGCTGTGCGGGGTCTCCATATAACTCCCGGCCACCGTCTAGCTATGGCCCATCCCTGCAAGCCCAGGATTCACACAATATGCAGTTTTTAAATACAGGAAGCTTCAATTTCTTGAGCAACACAGGAGCTGCCAGCTGCCAAGGAGCAACACTGCCTCCTAATTCACCAAATGGTATTGATATTTAAAAGAATTTTTCTTGGTTTTTGAGATGGCAATGAGGCAAAATCAGACATTGCGTTCCACCTCTGCTGACTAGCATGTCCTTTCATTTAAGGCTTCCAAAGATCATGGAATCTTAGACATTTGGAGCTGATTTCTGTCACATACATATATATTTCCTAATTTTTGTGGCTTTCCTAAAGTTGCCCTTCTTCCTTTTTTTTTTTTTTTTTTTTTTTTTTTTGAGACAGGGTCTTATGCTGTAGCCCAGGCTGGAGTGCTTGGCAGGATCATGATTCACTGCAGCCTCAAACCCCTAGCTCAAGCAATCCTCCTATCTCAGCTTCCCAAGTAGCTGGGACTACAGGCATGCATCACCATCCCTGTCTATATTTTAAATTTTTTCTAGAGACAAAGTCTCGCTATGTTTGCCCAGGCTGGTTTCAAACTACCAACTTTAAGCAATCCTCTCTCCTTGGCTTCCCAAAATGCTGAGGTGCCTCCCAAAGGTGTGAGCCACCACCCCCGGCCTACAGCTGTCCTCCTAAATACCGCATATGTTAAAAAAAAAAAAAAAAAGATAGTTAAATCATATGTTTGAGACCTACCTTAATAGCCCCAAAGAAGAATGTTCTGTCTTTTGAAAACATTTTTAGTGGATAATATTTCTTCCTGATAACTAAAAGCAGATTTTAAAGATTGGGACCAAAACAGACCAATAAAAATAGGAAGTTAAGGGAATTAGAGAGACCTGTGACCTTGAGTCACCAAAATAGGCTTTGTGTGTAGGCTTCTTTGGTGTCTTTCTCCTAAGTGTAGGCCAGTCTTTGTCTTCCCTAAACATGCATCTATACATGAAAGTAGTATTTTTGTGACAGGTGATAGTGCTTTTTTTTCTTCAAAGGTAGATCTTGTTAATTTAGATAAGGGAAATCTGACAGAAGTGTAATCTGGTCTTAAAGTTAATACAATTCTTATGTCTTAAATTATGTATTATGCTATAATTATTGTATTAAATTATGTATGATGCTACAATTCTTATGTGTTAAAAAACACAAAAAACAGCACAGTAAACCTTATCCATGTACAAGCACAAATCCAGTTCTGTAGCATGTATAGATACACATGTAATACTTACAGTTTGATATCTTTAGGACGTCACCTCATTACTTTGTCACCTTTTTCCTTCCTGAAAGTTCTTTGTAGTAAGTTAACAGCAAATTCTCAACATTTTCTGTTACAGGATACTATGGAAGCAACATAAACTACCCAGAGTCTCACAGGCTCGGATCAATGGTGAATCAGCACGTTTCTGTCATCAGCAGCATTCGTTCACTGCCCCCCTACAGTGACATCCACGATCCACTTAACATTTTAGATGACAGTGGTAGAAAACAGACCAGCTCGTTTTACACAGACACATCATCTCCAGTTGCATGTCGAACTCCAGTCCTAGGTAAATTATTTTAGTAGTTCTTGAAAACATTTTAAGAAGTTGTTAACCTCAGGTATGCAACATTACTTGAGGGAGATATGCTGAGGTGAACTGAGCAAGCATGTTTCCACGGTTGATTTATTACCTTGGATCTAAAGTTATATTTTTTGTATCTGACTACACAGTTAGTAACAGTTTTTCATTTCTTATTCTGTATATCTCTATTATGCAACCTACTGCTAGATCTGTTACTTTTTACAAAAAAAATAGCTGGTATCTATTAAGTATGCAAAAGATTAATATGACCTGTCAAATGCAGTCTAAAACTGTAAGTTTTAAAAGGGCAGTACTAATATCCTTTTCTCACTCTTGATTAGTGTTGGACCCAGTTGTAGTGCCAAGAGATATCTTTAGGCCTCATGATCTCCATCAGTATCCAAAAATCACTCCAAGATTTAAAAAAACTGGTGTCCTGTGATGGGTGCTACTAGCATTTTCTCATTCTTATGTAAAATGTGATTCAACACCTCTGTAGAAAATGTTGCCATTTTTATTGCTCTCTAACATATCATGTAAGTAAAAATAAGAAAAACGTGTGCTTGCCGTGAAGCCTCCTGGAATCTTCTTCCAACCAGGTTACATTTCTTAATCCTCATCTATGAAGAAATTCTGCAATAATAATTAGTATGTTATTAGTAATAACACAGATTTAGTCACTATAGATTTAGTTTCTAAAAATACTAATAAGATTTCACAGGGCAAGTATATATTCACTAAGTATCAAAGCAGAGTGTTAATATTTATATGAGATGGTTAAAGTCTTCCAATGAGATTGATTTCAGACTAGCATAAGTAGAGGGCATTGACACGCAACCAGAGCATAAGGGAAAATGAAATCAATTTCATCTCTCCTCACTCAGTGTACCTTCCCAATAATTCAATAGGAAGTACTCCTTCTCTTCCTGTCACTGTCACACATGCTCCCTGAGCAGAATCTAGCAGCTCATCTTCTGCTATCTGCAAATGGTCATTGCTTCTAGGTTACTCTAATGAAGCAGAAAATTCCACTTCAGGAAGTTTTCTCACCATGAGACTAAAATGTACTGTGTTGCTACTGTTACTATTAGTTCTGTTTACTTGAAGAGATAGTGGAAGCTTTGACGAAACATAGGTTAAGAGTAGGGTGGAGTCTAAGCTTTAGTTTATCAGAGCTGGCTTACAAGTAGATTACAAAGTGTGCTGCAGGGTAAAATGAGGGGATAGAATAAGTGGATAAGTAGTGCAAGGAGAATTGAGTTCAACTATTTCTTAAGTATAAAGCCTGGTTCTTAGACAGAGAGCATGTCATGTCAGCAATAAGAAGGCAGCAACCATATATGAGGGAAATACAGGGCTAGTGAGCCAGTTAATGAATTTTATTGAGAACCGACTAGGAGCCAGACCCCATTCTAGATGTGAGGATATGGTGGTGATCAGGCCATAGTTCTTGCCTGTAAGAAGTTTACATTCTAGTAGAGGGACAGTAAGGCAATAAATACATGAGCAAATGCATTAAAAAGATAATGTCAAGTACTCTGAACCTGATTAAATAGAGTAAAATGACAGATAGTAAAGGAGGAGCTGCTTTCGGTAGGACAGCTGAGAAAGGAATCCTGAGGCAGAAACATTTGAGTTGAAAGCTGAGTGATGAGAAGGAGGCAAAGATGTGAAGATCTGAGGGAGGAGTTCCAGGCAGAAGAAACAGTGAATGCAGAACCGCTGAAATCAGAATAAGTAAGTTTGAAAAAATCAATGGGCCGAGAGCAGGCCAGTGTGTCTTAAGCATGTTGAATGAAGGAGAGAGTAGAGCAAAATAAATAAAAAATCAGGGGCCCATCTACATAGGGTAAGATGCTTGGTTCATGTTCCAAGGGTATCGGAAGCCACTATGGCATTTGAGACGAGTGAAAGTTTGATCTAGTCTTCAGCAATATCATTCTGGCTGCTCTCGGGAAGGTGAGTGGGTGAGACAAAGGTGGAGATCATGGGACCAGTCAGGAGGCTGCTGTGTTGGTCCAGGAGAGAAAAGACGGTGGTTTGAACTACAACTGTGAAAGTGCAGATGGAAAGAGGAGGTTGATTGGGGGATATATTTTGGTGGTAGCACTTAAGTTGAAATGGAGTTTTCTTTGTGAAATATGTAGAGGAAATAATTTCTGGGAGACTAGAAAAGTGGGAACAAATGGAAGAAAAGATGATTGCTCTGGTAAACCATACAGGCTCAAATTTAGAATAGGTGTGTGTGCTAAGTGCAAAAATAAATACAGGGTATTAAAATGAGAGGCATTTGCAGAGAAAAGAAAATGTCAATCAATTTTCAATTGCTGATTATATTTTCCCTTACAGCTTCCAGTTTGCAAACCCCAATTCCTTCTTCCTCATCCCAATGTATGTATGGAACTTCCAACCAGTATCCAGCTCAAGAAACCCTGGACTCCCATGGAACAAGCAGTAGAGAAATGGTGTCCTCTTTACCACCTATCAACACTGTGTTCATGGGAACAGCAGCTGGAGGCACTTAAACCACCAATGTGGGAGGGGGTGCTAAAACTTTAAAAAAAATCTCTACTGTGCAAATATCATTATTCACTCAGACTTCCATAAGAGTAAAGAAAAATGAATATGCAGTGGCTGACATTGTTTTAAAGTCACTGGTACTATGGACAACTCCATAGTGAATGGAGATACTTGCAGAGTTTGTCATGCACACTAAGAGTTTAAAATGTGAGCCATTATTAATCATAGTTTCAAAATTATCAAATAAAACCAGTGAAGATCTGAAGATGCAAACATTTCAACTATGAAGATTTACATTTCACTTTCTAATTTATTAAACATCTGTGTGCCTTTTTATCTTTGGTTTCTTTTAAAAAGTATATTTAATGCCTTTACAATACCTTTAATTTATTAGGATCTCAGAATCATTGTTTACTATCCCTTATTTGACAAAAAGTCAAATGTGTATGTTCTACCTCCAACGGAAATGTTTACAAGGTCAAGACTTAATTCAATTCCGCCAAGACCAAAGTTGCTTGACTTCAATTCCTGTGCATTAGTGTGATGATTTCTGTCACATAGCAGCATTCCGATTCTGTGTAACTGAATGGAGATAAGTGCTTTCCCCTCTTTATTTAAAAAAGATTAAAAGGAATAAAAGAAATAATGTATGGAAATATTTTTAAAGGCTTGGTGCTCTTGGGGCTGGTACTGTTTCTGAAGAATGCTGGGGATTTACTCTTTAATCTCAGCTCCTTTGGAAATGAGATTAAGGAGTCAAGTAGTTTGGTTAAACACTATAATTTAAAAACATTTGCATATCATATCCATGCCTATACATATAAAGAAATTGTGAATTGTAGACTATTTGAACCTTTTCAGATTTAGAAGCAGTCTTTTACCAAGTACTTTCTTATACATTGAAAGTAAATGAGTGTTCAGGGATTAGCTAGATGCAAAGCCTAATTCAGAAGTGAAGGAATCATTACATATAAATTAATACAATTTGATAACACTATCTATCTTTCTACCTCTGTTTCCTTTTGTTTTCCATATGTCTTCACTGAAAGGTCTGTTGTAAAGTTCCTGGCCTGTGGTAGGAGACTTCCATAAACTTTACAGGCTTCTCCTATAGTCTTATGACAAGCCTCATATTATTTGTATTAAGGATTAGGTTACACTATAAACCCCAGGTACATCATAAAAGGATCTATAAGCCCCAGATACTCATTATACATCATGATGGAATTTGGTAAAACAAACTGTGGAATTTTTTTCAGCAAGCAATAAACAATTATCTGTGGACCTGTCAGAGTATTGCTACCATTTGCTTAGTTGTATGTTCAACAGTATGCAGTTTATAATTTAATTAATTGAACAGAAAAAGATTATAGCAGTAACAAATCACGAAGCATAGCAAATGTTCTATTCTTTGATCTAGAAATATTGTAGAAATACAGAGGAGAAAATTAATAAAGACTTGGAATTAAGTAGTAAACAAAACAGCTTTAAAAAGCGTTTGGCCATAAGTCTGGAAAGTTAACCAAAATTTTAATGTATACTAATTAAATACATGTTCAGCCTCTATGTGTCAGACACTTCATTATATAACAACATGGAAGATACAAAGATGGGAAAGACACTGTCATACCTTATACAATTTTGTGTAACAATGAAGGGGTAATGTGATAGAAAATAGAAGCTCCTAGAGGATTTTTGAGTAGAAAAGCAACGTGGGGAAAGTGATGATGTTTAGGGAATATCTAACACTAGTTGGAGAGAGGGGCTGAATTGGATAGCGGAGAAATTAGTCTGAAAAGGGGGCTATTTGGAGGTTGTTTCTCTCATCTAGATGTCCAGTGGATAAACACAGAGAATACTTGGAAGCAGAGGGAATGAGATCAGGGAGAGAGAAAGAAGCATCATTTCAAAAGAATGTATTTAAGGATTTTCTCTAACCCTGTTTGCAAAGGATTTCCCTACCCTATTTGTAAAGCATTGCAGTGTAAATAATTTGCCATATATTGATGCCCTTTTTGTAAATGAGAGAAAATGACCCAGAGCAGGGAGAAGCTTACAAGACATGTGAACAGCATCTCTGGGTCTCATTTGCACCTGGCTGATAACAAGGTGCTCAATCTTGACGTCAAGAGACAGATGACTAACTTGCTCTTTTTGCCAGGCAGTGGGACTTGAGTTTATCTCTGTTAAATGCATAACAGTGTTTCTCCATGCAGGCACTATTGGCTTTCAGGCAGGTCAGTTCTTTTATCTCACTGTTCTGCATATTGCACAAGATTTATATCCCTGGCTCTCAAACACTAAATCTCAATAGAACTCCCTTTCCCAGTCACTGTGACAACCAAAAACACCTCACATTTTTTCAAATGCCTCTGGAGAGGCAGTGCTAGTTCTCCATGAATTAAAGGTGACAACATCTTTAATTTTACCTAGAAGGAGCATGAGACAATATAATACCTCTCTGCCTTTCAGTTACACTCATCATTTAAAAATGGTTTCCTTCATGGATCTAAGCCTGGGTGCTCAAGGCATTTTCTGATATTCTTGTTAATTTTAATAGGTTAAAGGATCTTGCCTAGCATTTTAGTGTTTCTGTTTCCAAAAGCAAGTATATTATCCCTCAAGTAGTTTTTAGAAGTTGTGAAGTATCAATTATAAAGTGGCCTGTTTCAGCTAATGCTTATGTGAAATGCAAAATTAAGGTTAGAAATCAGAATTCAAAAAATGCTTGCTTTACAATTCAATTATTTTATTTTCTTTTTCAATTTTTTAACTTTTTGTAGAGATGGGGGTCTCTCTATGTTACCCAGATGGGTCCTGAACTTCTGGGCTCAAGTGATCCTCCTGCCTCACAAAGTGCTGGGATTACAGGCCTAACCCACCGTACCAGACCTACAACTCAGTCCTCGAGTAGTATTTTTCAAATGTTATGTTACGGTGTGGTGGCTGCTATAGATAAAAGACCTATTGACAAATGAATGCTCCAATTAACTCAGTAGATTTTTTTTTTTTTAGATGGGGTCTCACTGTCTCCCAGCTCGAGTGCAGTGGGTGATCACAGCTCACTGCAACCTAGGCTTTCGAGGCTCAAGTGATCCTCCCAAAACTCCTGAGTTCAAGTGACCCCCTGCCTCAGCCTCCTGAAGTTCTGGGATTACAGGAATGAGCCACTTCAATCCTGGCTTCAGTAAATTCTTAATAGAATTTAGAGACCAAGAACCTGTTTTACAACAACTTAAAACCCAGCTATGTCATTAACATAGAATCACATATTACAATGGACCTGGTTTATTTTCCTCTCTGCAGGTAGTGTTGCACTAAGAAAAATTAGAACTCTCATCAGTTATATGTTCCCAAGCATGCTTTCAGGTCAGAATATTTTAACAAAAATTTAAGCTAAATTCCCATTATAGTTGTGATGTAAAAGCCTTTCTCTTTGTTCCCCTTTCAAAGAAGAATCCAGGAGACCCTCGAGGTCTAACATGCCCAGAGCCTATTTTGGAAATGGAGGGGGGATGATTATCACAACGCCGAAACAGGGAAGGCACACTGGCATTTAGTGCCAGGACCGTGCATGTGAATGTCCTGCAATGTGTGGGTCAGATTTGCACAATGAGGAATTGTCTTACTTCAAAAGCCAATAATGCTTCTATAAGGAAATGAAGGCAGACCAGTAGGCTATGAGGTGGTTGCCACAAAACTTTGCCCAATCATGACGCTTCATATTATCTAACATCTAACTAATCCAATCAGATAATCTCAGATGCTGGTGAGGTTGCAGAGAAATAGCAACACTTTTATATTGTTGGGAAATTAGTTCGACCATTGTGGAAGACAGTGTGGCAATTCCTCAGAGACTTAGAACCAGAAATACCATTTGAGCCAGCAATCCTATTACTGGGTATATACCCAAAGGAATATAAATCATTCTATTATAAAGATACATGCATATGTTCATTGCAACACTATTCACAATAGCAAAGACATGGAATCAACCCAAATGCCCATAAATGAAAGATTGGATAAAGAAAATGTGGTACATATACACCATGGAATACTGTGCAGCCATAAAAAGGAATGAGATCATGTCCTTTGCAGGGACATGGATGAAGCTGGAAGCCATTATACTTAGCAAACTAATGCAGGAAGAGAAAACCAAACACTGCATGTTATCATGTATAAGTGGGAGCTGAACAATGAGAACACATGGACACAGGGAAGGGAACAACACTTTCTGGGGTCTGTTGGGGAAGGGCAAGGAGGGGAGAGCATTAGGGAAAAGAGCTAATGCATGCTGGGCTTAATACCTAGGTGATGGGTTGATAAGTGCAGCAAACCATCATGGCACACGTTTACCTATGTAACAAAACTGCACGTCCTGCAAATGTACCCTAGAACTTAAAAAAAAAAATTATAAAAAAAAATCCTCAGGAACTGTGACTGCAAAACTCACACATAGCCTAGAGAAAAAAACAGGCAGAAGAGTAAGGCTGGGAGAGGGAGACAGAGAAAAGCAGAGGTAGAGAGAAGCTGAGTTGTGAGTAGGGCCCTGGGCAGCAATGGTTGGCCCCCTTTGGTTGGCCTCCTCTAATGGGACACTGAAATGACAGCTTCCCAGACCTGCAGGAGAAACCAGAGCTGCAGCTCTGCCATCTTGGCCAATGATAAACAATGCCCAGTTCTCTTCTGCCCACTTACTTGAGTTTGCCCTTGGAAACTTAAATGGACGTGGTCTTTGTATAGTCACTCAAAGTACAGCTGCTTTAACTATACTACCAGGTATACTACAGTATGTTTCCTCTTCTGTAGAAAATTTTGATAAATAATACATTAGTGGTTCACTGATTTTATTTTTCAACAAATAAATCTCTTCTCATACAAATGCAGTCCATTAAAATAGGACAAAAAATACTGTCAATTCTTGAAAGTCAGCCTAGGTAATGCATTTTCCTTCCTTACCCCTCCAAAAAGGAGACAAGAGAAGAGAGAGAGAGAAGAGGCAAGAGAAGGAGGGGAGGGGAATGAAAAGGAGGGGAGTGGAGGGGAGGGGGTAGGGGAGGAAAACCTTTGAGATACATCTTGTGAAACCCAAACCCGAAGTTCTAACTTTTTTAAAAAGCAGGACGCAAATGAGTGATATGTCTGAACGCCCTGGAAAGGGATATTACAGGGACTTCGGTTTCTTTATAACAGGGAGTGAAATTAATTGCCATACAAATGTTACAATAGCAGCTATGAGCTCTTGTAAGGCCTGGAGTAGTAAACTGTTCACGCTGTATTTTGAGGATGGATTTACAATCCAGGGTGAGATATAGAAATTTATACAAAAACCTTCCAGAAAAGTAAACAGTAGTGATTATGGCATACAGGACATTTTGTTCTTTGGGAAAGATAAGAAATGATGAATTTATATAAAAGGTTATTATACCATCTCATTCAATTATTGAATTTTAAATTAAATCCTTGAGTTGAGTTTGTAAATGGCAGAGAACACAACCTGTCCGTTTCAAAAGCACACTGATTAAATGAAAAGAAAATAAATTGTAGTTATTCCTTGATTATAGGCATTAGCAATGACTGGAAAAGATTGGTAGTTGTAAGCAGACTCTGAGGAATGATCTATTCACTAATTTTGAGACATTTAACCATAAAATAAGGTCTCTGTGTTCTTACCGATAAAAGGCTTTAATTAGTTCTCTAATATCAAAACCTTATAAATACAGTTTGCTTTTCACTGATCTTGGCTATATAATACCATCATAGAAATGTTTTCTATTATAAAAACAATTTATTTTCCACAACAAGCAACATCACTTTTTACTTAGTTTTTTAAAGAATCTAATCCAGCTGGAGAGGTCTCTGATTTTTCCCAAATCTCTCTTTAAAAATCTATATTTTCAAATATATTCATGCGAAGTTTATGAGGATAAAATTGACCCCTTGTTAGTTTGACCCTTTTACTTGTCATATGATGAGGTTGTAGTAGAAGACTCTGTCCATCCAATGGCATGGGAAGCTTTGGACATATAAATGTAAAATAACTCTAGATTCTTGTTCCTATTAAAAACATTATCTCACTATTTACAAATATTTCATTTGATATCAATGTTTAAAATCTATCAGTTGCTTGGTATCATTTTCTTTCTTTCTTTCTTTCTTTTTTTTTTTTTGAGATAGAGTCTCACTCTGTCGCCCAGGCTGGAGTGCAGTGGTGCGATCTCGGCTCACTGCAAGCTCCGCGCCTCCCGGGTTCACGCCATTCTCCTGCCTCAGCCTTTCGAGAGCTGGGACTACAGGTGCCCACCACCACGCCTGGCTAATTTTTTTGTATTTTTGGTAGAGACGACGGGGTTTCATCGTGTTAGCCAGGATGGTCTCGATCTCCTGACCTCGTGATCCACCCGCCTCGGCCTCCCAAAGTGCTGGGATTACAGGCGTGAGCCACCGCGCCCAGCCTATTTTCTTTCTTTTTAAAAAACGGAATTAGGCTGGACACAGTGGCTCATGCCTGTAATCCTATCATATTGTGAGGCTGAGACAGGAGGATTGCTTGAGGCCAGGAGTTTGAGACCAGCCTGGGCAACATAGTGAGACCTTGTCTCTACAAAAAATAAAAAAAGTCAGCCACATGCATACCTGTAGTTGAGCTACTTAGGAGGATGAAGCAGGATGATCACTTGAGCCCAGGAGGTCAAGGCTGCAGTGAGCCAACATTATGCCACTGCATTCCAGCCTGGGTGACAGAGCAAGACCCCCTCTCAAAACTAGACAAATAGCCGGGTGTGGTGGTTCACACCTGTAATCCCAGCACTTTGGAAGGCTGAAGCAGGCGAATGAATCACTTGAGGTTAGGGGTTCAAGACCAGCCTGGCAAACATGGTGAAACATGGTCCCTACTAAAAATACAAAAATTAGCCGGCCCTGGTGGCGCCTGCAATCCCAGCTACTTGGGAGATTGAGGTGGGAGGATCGCTTCAGCCCAGGAGGCAGAGTGCAGTGAGTCGGAATTGCACTACTTCACTCCAGCCTCGGCTTCAGAGTGAGACTGCCTCAAAAAATAATAAATAAATAACAGAATTAGAAAAGCCAATGCATGAATATTGTAATGAGATAACGTTGTAGTGATCTCAGGTTGGTTAAGTTTTAAGAAACGAATGTGTTGAAAGTTCCAAGAAATAGTCCCTTTTATCCCACATTTTAATGAATATGTCTGCTCACACTGGTGATAACAAGAACAGACAAGATTTCTTCCCTCATGAAGCTAATAGTTATGAGGGAGGGCAGACAGTAAGCTAAACATTTACACAATTAATTACAATTAAGAAATAATTAATTACAATTAAGAAATAATTAATTGAAAATGTGAAAAGTGAAGGCTGCTGAGAGAAATGATAACAAGAGTTAGGCTCATGCAGGTGTGTGCAGGACAAGGTATAGGGTGGGGATAGCTGGCCAGGGAAGCTTCTTGGAAGAAGCAACGTCTAATCTGAGACCTGAAGCATGAGTAGGAAGTGGGTGGTGATGGGGAGAAACTTTCTGGTGGAGAGAGAGTGGTGGCGAGCAGCAGAACCGCTTGTTCAGGACAAGAATCCAACATGTGAGGAACTAAAGACTGGTCATCAAAGTTGAAAAGATGTGGCAGATCACAGAGAGCTAGGGAGAGCAGCCAGAACGAGTTGGGAGAGCGACTACTAAGGCTTTCAAACTGTAATGGTGATCTTAGCGATTTATTGTTAAATGTGAGAAACTTGTGTGATTGTGAAGATCTATAAAGAATTAGAAGAGGCTGGTAAGAATGCCTAACTGAGATTTTTATAAACTGAAATGCTGAAACATTTTCATGATGAGAACAGCCTTGCTCTCCTAGATTTCACAGTTAAAAATTATTTAATAGGCTGTAAGTCCCTTTTATGTGTCCAAAGACAACACTTAATCAAGAAAATTAATCTCATGAGTTTTTTTGTGGAAGTTTCAAATTGGATCTCTTTTAAAAATGATTTCAGCCAATATAAACAAGTTTAGTAGAATTTTCTATTCTTTTCCTCTACAAACTTAATCCCAGACATCCTTTCTTGAAAAACACACTTAGATAACAAGAAAAGGAAAAAGTATGTGAATTCTTTTAAATGGTGTTTTCCTTTATTTCTGGCATGATTGATTTTAACCCTAAAATTGAAGAGAACTAAAGGTGAAGAGGTCAAAACCAAGATTTTCAGTGTGATGTAGTGACTTGACCTCCTTTCTCAAAATAGATGTAGAGCCTCCAAGTAAGATTCGGGTGAGAAACACACTTACAAAAGTGAAAAATTAACTACCCAATATGATACCTGCTCTAAAGTAAAGAGAAACCATTGTTTTTATTAGTTAAAAACAAGGGTGGAGTTCTTACCAATCAATAGTCAGAATAAGGGTCAGAGATTTACAGCCTTCAAGCATCTTTAAACACACCGAGGCAAATATGAGCTTTGTGGGCAGTTTGTTAATCAAGCTTTGTCATTTGGCTTTGTGTACTTTAGCTTATTAATGCTTTACACATGACCTCTATGAAAAAATAAAACTTTTCATGTTTTTTCATATAATATTTTTATACTAAAAATGGCAACATTTCTTGCCTGTGAATTTCAGGGGTAATATATTTGTACTATCTGCTACCCCTCCCTGCCACACACATGCTGTTTTCCACGCGTTTCTTATTGTCTGGACCCCTGTACAATGTATTGTGCCCATTTTGACTTTCTACTCCCCAAAGGAAGATTCACCTAGAAGATGTGCCTGAAGGTGACACCTGATGTCAGCATTTTTACAGGAAGCGGGATATTCAGTTGTCTGGGGAATTTGAGACACTTGGACATCAAGCCAGCAGAACAAAGTCTTCCGGGGGAACATTGAACCTTGGATGAAAGATAACCCCTTAGCATATCAGTGGTTCTCTTACATACTGATGTTCCCCAGGGAGTATATGGGAACAGTGGCCAAGAACTAACTAATTAATCCTAGAAACCAGAAAGAATTGCTTGTCTTTGGTCCATGCTTCAGTGCTAGATGGCTTGACCTAGTGAAAGTCCAGTATAGCTTTTCTTGGGCTCCTTGGTTTGAGAGTCAGATGGGGGTGCAGCAGGCACTAAGATGTGTCAGGATGATGCAGGCAAGTCTCAAGCTTTCCCAGGAAAGACATCTCTTCAAGATTCCCGTACTCATCTCTGTGTCATAGCATTGAAGTGGGTATTCAAGTTTCTATTAAAATATAATATTAAAATATAAAGACAGAATTAGCTAAAATATGAGTTTAAGGTAGAGACCAAATATGTATAATTTTAAAACTCTTACCACAGAGTCAGATGGATCTGTTTTTAACCACATTATTTGTGTGATGATTTAGATAACTTCTCAGAGAACCATTTTTCTCATCTGTAAAATGGGTTTAATAATAGTATTTATCAAAGAAGGTTTTTGTGAGAATTAATTAAGCCATATAGCATGATGGTTCTTGACACGTTGTACAGGCTCAATAAATAGCAATGGTTGCTAATTATCATTATTATTCTTCAAATCCCATGAAATCAGTAGCAGTAGTAAAAGCAATGCAGACTGCTCTTTTATGTCTTTATGTGTAACATGAACTGCTCTATTGCTAGAGTTGTCTAGTAAGATAACGTAGGCCAGTGCCAATTAAATAAGAGTTTATTATGTAAAAGTAAAGGGAAAAAAGCAAAATGTAGTAAATCATTAACTACTCCAATGTGGTTTCATAGAGGTGATACTCATGGGGTAACAATATGGTCTGAATTGTTAGATATGAAAATAAGATTACAAGCAATATTTTAAAACAATTTGTTTTTATACATATATTACTGGTTTCATACAATCATACAAATTCTTTCTCTATTAATCAGTAATTCTAGCAGGAGAATTGTCAATGTTTATTTCAGTCTAATTGTATTTGTTTTCACAGACCTGCAATAAAGTCATAAAAACATGAAATTTGTCTGTGAAAATTTCTATTATAAAAAAGTATTTTTCATGGATTAATTTTTCTTCCTTAAAAGTCATTTAAATTAATAGTTCTACAAGCACATGTGATTAAATTTATAACAAAAAATTATTAATGAATTGGACATTTCTAATGTCTTCATAACTGCTTAGGGACAAGGTGCTTTCTGATCTCTTCCTTATTATTATAAGGAAGACCTTCACGCTAGTCAAAAGGCCAGTCTCCCAGGCCACTAAGCTGTACATCCAACTGTCAATTGAAAATCTCCCCAAAAATGTCCCCCAGGCCCGTGAAGTTCGGTGTGTACAGAGTTGGAGCCATTTGCTTCATTCTTGTTGTATTCTGACCATGTATTTCTCTCCTTGTTATAGTGCCACAAAAGCCAGAAACCTGGGAATTATCCTAAATGCTCCCTCATTGCCCCCTCTTCTGGTCAGTCTTTTCCTTCTAATTATCTTGAGCCCTCTCATTCTCTTTATCTTCGTGTACAACCCAGTGCAAACTCTTCTTGTCAGGACTGTGATATTAGCCCAATTCAATCAGTTTCTCCATCGTATCTGGAGAGATCTTTCTTAAATACAAACTACACCTCTGCTCAAGATTCCTCACCTGCTCCTCTTTGACCTCGGAACGAGGCCCACTCTCGTCTGTGTGAGTCTAAGGTTTTTTCACTTTTCCTCCCTGGAGCTAGTATTGATCATTATAATGTATACGCTTTTGAGGACTTCATCTGCAATTGGAAGGCTTATAGAATTTTTAGATGGCCAAAATAATCACTGTAGGTACTGGGATTTCCTTTGTGTTTTGTTGTCAGAGTAGAAAGTGTAGGAATATAATGATAAAGGATCAATAGAGATGAAATTGCTTATAAAAATCAATAGCTTTAATGGCTTTAAATATTTCAGGACATTAGCATTTGACACAAACAACGTTGAAAGAAACCTTATTTAATGGACGTTTCTGGCTCAATTCTCAGTCTCTTTAATGTGTGACAAAGTGATATTGAAAAGCTGAGGAAATACCTTGATAGACCCCCATGACATAAAGGCATATCGAGACCTAATTGAGGCAAAGGCTGAGATAAGAAAATTAATACACAGGAATTTAATAAACTCTCTCTTCTGCCCCTCTTGTGCTTGGCTGATTTTTTAATCTTCCGGTATAGGTGTCTTGTTCCCAAAGAAGTCTCTCCTGAAACTCTAAACTCCAGGTTAGTGTTCCTCCCATAAGCTCCCATTAGGTCCTTCCCCAACATGGCACTTATGCTATGTTATTTTTCTGTATCCTGAACTAGACTATATACTTTGGGATGGCTGAGGCAATTTTCAGGTTTATTGATATAATCCTGCAATAAATACATGATTAATTAAAATTGCAAGTAAACACCTTAAACTCAGAATAAGAGTAGTCACCTTTGGGTTCATCACTCAAGATGCTGTGCACCAAATAACATCTTGAGGCCAGAGACAGTCTGGACAACAATCATTGTCATCTAATGGGACTAGAATTGCACAAAGTATAGAAACTTAACGGAGGCTGGACTTGCCATGGCATAATTACCAATCTAAAACTTTCCTTGGGGAAGAAAGTTGTGTTATATATGCACATAAATTTTGTCTACTTACTTTTTGTCTTTAGATTTGATTTTATTTTGAATCAACGGCAGGGTTGAAACACAAGGGGGTTCTAAGAACTAATGTCTAGTTATTTATTTTCATAGACTAGGCTCTCAGCAAATATTGATTAATGCACTAATTGATTGATTGATTGATTGATTGGGGAGAACTGGAAATGCCTTTGTAAGTCACAAAACCCAAGTGTACATCCTAAATAAATGATTGTACTTTTGCTCAAGGAGACAGATGATAGGATGTTCACTGTAGCATTATTTCTCAAAGCAAAAAATTAGAACATCTTAAATGACCATCAACGGATGGATTTTCAAAATGAGTAAGTGTTCATCCAATGGAATACTATACTTGAGGCAAAATTAATGAGATCTCTACATATTAGGAATAAATTTTGAAAAGATCATGTTGAGTGGAAGTCAAGTTCAAAAGATTAAAGTCCAGTATTTATATAAATTTAAAAATAAAACCATAAAATAAAACTATTGTTTATAAACATACATATGTGATGAAAATATAAATATGTGATTGGGAGGTATGTATAGTTATATGTATTATTTTCAGTACATGATTACCTTTGGGAAAGGAGGCAGGGGGATGAGATTGGATGAGGGTCCATTTGTATGTGAAAGACTTGGTTTCATTTTTAAAAAGATGCAAAGCAAATATAACAAAACGTTACATACTTGTTCAAGTACAATGATGGATACATTGATATCTATTATATTTTTCTGTGTACTTTTGGTAACTTAAAATATTTCATAATGATTTATTAAGGTAAAATAAAAATAAGCCATAAGAAAAGAGATCCTATTCAGTTTCAAAAATTCAAACATAATTTACCCATTGATATTAGTTGAACAGTACAGCAGTAAGTGGAGTAAAATATATGCTATTGAAGTTAAGGGGTTATTTAAGTCTCATTAGCAAACGTTTATATCTCCAGGGAGGCTAATTAGGCAGTAATAAATGTTTTGTTAGAGAAGATGGAGAAGACTGTTTTTCCTTTGACAAATATTTTTTCTAACTATAATACAAAAGCAAAAGATGCTCAGAAATGCATAAACTGACCTCTCATAAGTAAAAACTATAAAACATAATTTTACACACATACACATATAAGCCTATGTGCACATATGATTTAACAACATGATTCTATGCATATTGGTTTACACTTATGTATTATATGTGAACCTTTTTTTCTATATTAACTAGCTTCCTTCGACAGAAAATTTTGGTAGCTGTGTAGAGTTTCTAAATATGGATATTTATAACTTACTTAACCAATTCCCTACTGCTGGATATTTAAGTGGTTTCTAGACTTAAAAATATATAAATGTAGTGATTTCCTGGTTCATTGGAAATACTATGGTTTAGAAGATCCTTCAATCCCCATATTTTATTTATTGAGCCCCAACATATAAATACACAGAGTTGATTTTTTTTTAACATAAGGAGTCATCCAGGTAATGAGCTAAATTTTTTATGTATTTTCAGCATGTCTTATGTCCAGGAGACAAAACCACTATAACACCCTGGCCACCTATTAGCATGTCTGGAAGTTGGCATCCCTAGGGTAGGACTACATCCCCACAGTGATTTTTATCTGCCTACTTTGGAGATAGGGAAAAGGGTTGCCACACTAAAACTGTTCAAAGTAAAATTCTTAGGGGATAATTAAATTGTTTAAATATTCTTAAATGGGAATTCTTTCCAAAATATTAATAATATTGATCAATGGATGTATTCCTCTAGTCCTCACAACAACTCTATTAATATATTTCTATTCATGATGAATGTCAGGAGAACCTGCTTTTTGATAGTTTTAGGGTAGACATAGCAAAATAACCTTGTTGGCCTAAATTCGCCACCCCCCTCCCAAAAAAAAGACCTTTTGAAAGATGAACATCCATTTGCACTCAAATTAACTATGGGCATATCTTTGGAGAGAGGTAGATATGTGAGAATATGGCAACAGTCTAGGTAAGAGATGATGAACACAATGCACAATGGAGAACAAGAGAAAGTAAAATTTAAGTGAGGGGAAATAGCATTAAGCAACCATGCTTAGTGAAATTCAGGCACTATGGAGGTCGTGATTTGATCCACTATCAAGGGCAATGTCACAATTCATTATTTCAAGTTCAGTTAATATTGATGAGGTATAAACACATGGCTTCCTCCCTTGAAATTATTTCTCCATGTAAACACACCTCTCAATAGCCTAGCAACTTGTCGGCCTTCTGCTTTCAAAGCTTGATTTATCATGCATTCCCTTAGATAAAAGGAATGGTTCAGACACATCTTCAACATCCCTTCCCAAGGTATAAAATCCAAATTTCTGCTCACGGTCAATGCAAATAACCTCCAACAAGCAAATACTTTTCTAAGTTATATTAAGGAGAAAACCTACAGAAAAACCAACTTGAACTGGTTTTTCTGAGGCAGGTCTTGTGTTTGTGTTTGTTGGTGAAGTACAAATAACTCATGGGAGGAAACCCTATGTGACACATAAAATCTGTATGTATTGCCTGGAATCCCTTAGGCTATTATAATTTTTATAATAGGTGAAGATGATACTGCAATACTGCAGGTAAAAGATGGTTAAGGCTTCAACTCTTGTGATGAATTTGATAGGTTTAAAATACTTAATAATTGAATGCTGGGGAGGGAAATGGTAGTAAGAGAGACAGGAGAGAAAAGAGCTGATCTGAAGACTAGGTATGTGGTGAGGCCGATAACTGAGTAAGAACTATAGGAAGTGTAGTCCTTCTGTCGGAGACATTCTGGTGAAGAGCGACGAGAGACATGATGATTTCACACAGTTTTGTGGTTTCTTTGAGGTCATGCCTGGACTGGCTTATTTCCAGTCTGGAACTCAGGGGAACTGTAAAGGTTGAAAGTATGCACTTGATGGTCATTAAGATAAGGTGTTAGTTAAAACTGTAAGTAGTAAAGTCCTTTGCCTAGGGAGAGTACATAGACTGGCCAGAGTGGTGAACCAAAAGAAGATCCCTGAGAAACTTTTCTCTTTAAAGAGGAGACACAGAGAAGGCATCCTTATAGAGACTGAGGGCCAGAACTGGGAGAAGAAAAAGAGGACAGTTGTAACTTGAAGTCAAGGATGTGGAGAGTTTCAAAAATATGTGCTTGTCAATAGCGGTAAACAAAATATAGATGCTCCATAAAAGGTTTGAAAAATATCTATTAGGCTTGGCAATATAAAGATTGATGGGCTTTGCTAGGGCAGTTTGAGCAAAAGCCAGTTTGTATGAGTTTAGATTACTCAATCCAAATGTATGCAAATTTAAATGTAAATAGGAAGTGAGAAAAGGTAGACAAATGAATATAGAACACTCGTTAAGAACTTTTTCTGAACTTCTTGCACTTGAGAATATGGGCTACAGGGTTAAGAGAGGGATGTTTCATTTTGTTTTTTGACTGGAAGAAATTTAAGCATGCTTATGAACTACAGAGAAACAACTGGCAGAGGAAGGCATTGAAGGTATAAGAGAGACAGAGGTAGTGGATGGAGTGACAGACAGGAAGCAGTATCCTTGGTTGCATCAGTAGGAATTGCTAATATTTTTCTTCTAACTGCCTTCCCATGGCACTCTCTATTCACATGCTATTCACCATCTATTCCATCGGATTCCTTGGTAGCATCTGCAACATTACTTATCCATTTATGAGCATTATTCTTCCAAGCCCTCCCTCAAAATCCTTGAAGAAGAAAAATGGGATAGCCTTGGTGATTGGTGAGTGAAAGCAGAATCTACCCCAGAAGTATTTCTCTATTTGGTTGTGTGCTTTTTAATTGCTCAGCAATCAAGTGTCCTAATCAGTTGTGTATCCCCCCTAATGATTTGGTATTCCTTGTCCAAAAGCAAGCCCTGTTATTAAAGTGAAACAGCCACAAAAATCTTCATAAGGTGGAGATTTCTATAAAATTCAAGTTATGCACACATCTCATAAAACTTTCTGACTGCCTGCATTGAATTAGGGTAGGTTTAAGGCCACTGTACTATACACATGTATACAGAGAACACACAAAGATATATTACTTTTCTGGTGAAGCAGGAAGTTCTGATACAGCAATAAGGCACAGACACATTTAGGCTAGTCTAAAGGTAGATCTTACATTTTTGGCTTTTTAATTACCTAGTGAAATGCACAGTAGATACGCTTCCTCCATTGCTAACCCCCAGCCCACTTCTCAGATTCACTCATATACCCCCAGGAGTAACCTGGAGGACTGAGTGAGGTTTAGAAATGCATGAAGGTGTCCAGCTATTACATGATCATTTTTATAAGCTGAAAGTTTAGTGCTTTGTCATTTTAATTTCATTAATGTATGTGAAATTTAAAATGGTCACAATGTGAAAATTGCATGAAAGCAGCCTTGTCAGAAGGACACGTGACTTCCTTAGATTACTCAGTTCTAGCTTTTCCTCATTCTTCAAATAATCATACTTTCTATCAATGACCATCTCCTTTTTTTTCTTTTCCCATCTTTGCCTCTTGAAGTTTATGGCTGATACGACAATCCTTTATCCTCTGCCCCTACTCCTCCATGGCCAACTATCACTACCTTTCAGCAGTCATTCTAGAAGCCTTTTCTGAAATGATCCATCAAAATACCAACCAACAGGTATTGCTAAGCACTAGGGACTATTATTCTGAAGGGTGGGAACATAGTTTATAGAGCCAACAGTCACTAGCAGCTTTGCTTCATTTTATTTTCTGGCACTTTTCTGTACAGAGAATGTTACTAACATTTAAAATCTGAGTTCTGAGCCTCAGAAACAGTGCAAAGAATGAGACATGGGCAAGAAAGGTGCTTGTAGCATCAAAATGACCTGGAAGTTCATTGTTGTTTATAGTTTTTCACATCAGAAACTTGGATCTGATGTATTAACATCATTTGAATGACTTCTATTTGAAAAATAGGATTCGTAGAGACTCTAAGACACTATAAAAATTTTCTTCAAGTGCAGAAAGAAGCATATTAGCAGAGCAAACACCTATGGAAACCTGAAATGAATTTCCTCTCTTGTCATTTTTCTTCACAAATGAAGAACCTTTGTCCTGGAAACGATGATTAGCATATATCTACTGCAAAGTATATATGCATGTTTTGGAGTTTCTTGCCATAAAATTGAGATTTGTGTCCTCTCTTAAAATTTAAAGAAGAAAAAGGAGAAATAAAATGACAAAAATAATGTAGTAGGACAAGAAAATAAAAAATAAAATAAGCAAACAAACAGCAAAAAGACAAGCTATGGCTCTTTAGATGAAAAGAAATCAGCTAAGCACACATTTCCATTCACAGAATGGCAGTTCCTACACATGCATATTCAAAGCAACTTTAAATGTTCAGTTCCTATTGTAGCTACTCCCTTTATTTCTGTAGATTTTTTTTTTCTTGATGGTGGCACAGATGGACTCACAATTGGAGAGAATGTAAAAAGATTCTATTTAGCAGGTGAACTAGGAAAGCTGACCTACCTTCCTCTGGCTTGGTTGATCATTACCTTTGATCAAATAAAAGACCACATGTTCCAGCTGCCCTTATGCCCTGCTTACTGCAGTGAGAGAAAGAAGGGAGAGAAAGACAGAAAAATAGAAAGAAGACTTAGACAAGATAGATATTATGTAAATTTGCATATCATCTGAAGGCAAGCATGTTTCATGTGTCCACATTCTTCATTAAAAAAACAATTAGATGAGTTGAAAACAGCTCACAATACATTTGTTTACTCTTACTGTAGAGTAAATGATAATCTCTTGTAACAAATTCAAACTTCTAAAATTAAAAATGTCATGCAATATGTTCATAGAAAAAAAAATCTGGATGCTAAGATAGGCATAAGGAAGAAAAGAGTGAGGGGTGAAAAGAATGGATGTAGAAAGAGAGCCAGAGAACAATTATTCTTCATGACTTCATATTGAAACCTTGAGGATTCAGATATGCAGAGATCCATACAACCACCTCTGCCATCTGGCCATGTGTAGTAATGATAGAATTCGTGGATTTCTTGATGTACTTTGTGACTCTGGAAAATGCTATGCT
Organism: Pan paniscus; assembly: GCF_029289425.2. NCBI lineage: Eukaryota > Metazoa > Chordata > Mammalia > Primates > Hominidae > Pan > Pan paniscus. The sequence continues at coordinate 136,963,675 of NC_073254.2, forward strand.
TTAAGGAGCATTAGATACTCAACAATATCTTCTTGTTTTCCATTTGAGCTTACTACAATTGGTAGATATTTGGATTTAGACAAGATATTACTAAAAGGGAACATTCAAAAAATGAGTTTTTTGTTTTCCCAAAATGAATTTTAGAACTTAGTTCTCTTCTGAAACACACAGAAAGATACCTAAATGTGATAGAATATGAGGAGACAGATAACAAATTAGAATACATATCACATTTTTCTTAAAAATACTGTATGTAGTTTTTTTTCTTGTTATAAGTATAAATAAGAATATGTTGAGAGGGGTAATTTGGTATCAAATTGTTCTAATGATTTTCCAGGGTGGGAAAATTACAGGGAACTTTCTGTGTAATGATTTCCTGTAATCATTAAATTTTGTTGACTACTATTTTTAATTAGAAAAAAATCTAAAACATTTTGTCTTATAAGTTGTATTAGGAGTTGGTAATTAAAGTATAATTACAGTGGCTATCCTAGTCAATGCTGGATAATTTGCTAGTGACTAGGGGCTAATCTGCATTTTCTGGAGAATTCTGCTACTGAATAGGCCCTCTGAACTTGATGGCCTGTTTGAACTTGATGAATCACATTTGAGAACAGATCTAACCAAATACTTGCCTTGTTTTTAAGGAACTTCTTTGAATTATCCCATTTTATTGGTTTTACATCAAGCAGGAAATGATAGGCATATATTGAATGGTGACAGATATGTACTCAGTAAATTTAAGAGTTATTGTTGTAATTGGCCAAAGCAAAATGAAAGTCAAAATATAGTAGACTATTCGTACTTTTCCAAACCAGAATTAAAACCATAGCTGTTTAATTTGAACAAGAAAAGGGTTTTGGAGACTGTATCTAATGAAGGTAAATAAATAAACTTGGAATGTGGGAAGCTCTCAAGTCTGAATGACAAAAGGAGTGTTTGGAATGATGAAAGGTCAGGAGAAGCCTGAAGACAGCCCTAGAATGATGTCACTCTGAGTATGAGATTGTCTGGTTCTCAAAGATAAGTATATCTTCTTTCAGTTTTTAAAGGAAAGTAAAGCTAACTAAGAGATTTCATTTTATTCATTAACTTTAAGAGACAAAGACTAAGATTTTCAAGTCGAAGCCTGAAAAAATGTGACTGGACAGAGATGTCATTTTATTTGATGTTTCCAGGGCTGCTGAGACAGAGAGACTTGACCAGTGTGCAGTGTCCCGATAGAAACATGAGGATAAAACTCAAAGTGTATTCTTCTGACATCAACAAAGTCATTTGCTGAATTCTGATAGTATAATTTCAAATTGTAAAGAGAACAACTTTGTACCTCATGGTAACCTGAAACCATATGTATCTAGTAGTAAAGATTACTTTAAGCTAAATTTGTTAAAATGGAATTTAATGGCCATAGGTATTCACAAAAGTGAAATCAGAATCTCTTCCTAAGTCACAGGGATAACAAGATCAAAATGTGTTTTTAAGATTTGTATCGCATCCTTGAAAGTTAACAGTGTGATTATATTATTGCTGCTCACTTTCAAAAGCTGAAAGTGTTCTGGGGGAAAGTGGAGAATATTTGGCTGCTGCAATGCATCATTAGTCTCTCCTGCTACACCTAAAAAAATGAATCAATAAGACTTTCACATCATATACAATTGTTACTTAGCTGTTGCTGATAAATTTCATCTTTCTCAGGAAGATTTTGTAACTTGGATAAATAGATGCCTTTCATTCATTCCACAGTTGCCTCATTTCTGTGACTTCTTGAAAGAAGCATATCCCATGTATACACTGAGATAACTTTCAGTGTATACATGGCTAGATGATAGCATTTCTTTAGCATGGTATTGTCTGTAATCTGCTGTCTCCATGAAGAGCATCTGCAACTGGCTTTGTCAAACAGTCAGACTGACATCAAAGCTGGGGCCTTTGTGAGCCAGCAGACTGGCAAGATGAGCACAGCCAGAGGAGAACAATCGGTGGCTGAGGCACAGATGATGGGTTCCCGTGCTTTCTCTCACATCTGATTTACTTCATCTTATCAATGCTGATAAGAGCAAGAAAACTATCTGAACTGGACAAAGGCAAATAATAGAATATTATTAATGCATTCACATAAACATCTAAAAGAATACTTAGAACTTTGTGAGCAATATCAGGTTGATCTTTTAACTATGAATTGTGTTGGCCACAGTTTTTCCTCTTGAGGGATTTTAAGACTTTTCCACCTCCCATGTCACTGATTATGGAATGTGAAGCAGGATTTTTAAAATTATTGTTTTAGTAGAGTCGGGGTCTTACTATGTTACTCAAGCTGGTCTTGAACTCCTGGACTCAAGCAACCTTCTTGACTTAGCCTTCCCAGTAGCTAGGATTACAGGCATGAGCCACAGCACCCAGCAGAATTCTTTATTTTATAGAATGCGTAGGCAGTGAATAGGAATACCTACATTGCCAAAATAATTTTCATTTCTTTGGAATTCTTTTTCTCATGTTAGCTTTAGTTCCTTTTCAAACCTACATATTTTACATTTTTCATGATTTTCTATAAATTTTCTACCAATTAGGATAGTTATATATCCTAATTTGCCCCTAATTTGTGAGTTTATATGATGCTTTTTATACAGAATTTTTATAAACACTTATAAATGCATTGTATTAAAAATAAAATTATATATGTATATAGTTTTCTTAAACATAAATAGGACAAAATTTTATGAAGTTTTTGTTTGTCTTTTCATATCAATTTAATAAGAACCACTGCATATATATTCTGTCACATCCATGGTTTCAGGATAACATACATCACTGATGCAACTCAACTGCATGCATACATTTTTAGTAATTTGTATGTGCCCAGCAGTGTGCTTTTAAAGGTAAATTACTCCTCATCTTCCATCACAGGATAAAAGTGATTGTTTACCTATTGGTTTCCTGGCATAAACATGGTTTTAATAATAGTTTCTATTAATATGGTCATAGTAACTCCATAAAAAAAATAAAAAACCCTTGAGTTTGTCAGAGGATCAGTAAGCTCACAGGAGACACTGGATGCTTTTAACTACTTTTTTTTTGAGACGGAGTCTCCCTCTGTCACCTGGGCTGGAGTGCTGTGGTGGGATTTTGGCTCACTGCAACCTCCGCCTCCCAGGTTCAAGTGATTCTCCAGCCTCAGTTTCCCCAGTAGCTGGGACTACAAGCACGTGCCACCATGCCTGGCTAATTTTTGTATTTTTAGTAGAGAGTAATTTTTGTAATTTTAGTAGTACAAAAAAACTTTGTATTTTTCACCATGTCAGTCAGGCTGGTCTCGAACTCCTGATCTCAGGTGATCTGCCTACCTTGGCCTCCCAAAGTGCTGGGATTACAGGCCTGAGCCACCATGCCTGGCCCCTTTTAACTATTTCTGTACCTTCATAACATCAATTAGCAACTCTCCTCTCTTGAATATACAATAAGCAGTCATCACATATTATAGCACTCTTTTAATAAATAATATATCTACATGTGTCTGCTATGTGCCAGGCACTGTGCTAAGTGTGTTATACACATGACTTGAGTAAACCTTCCCATCAGCCTTATGAGGTAAGTGCTATTGCTATCTCCATTTTACAGATGACAAAACTGTGTACGGAAGACAGGCAGGTTTCCCCAGACTCTATAGCTAGTAGGTAGTGGAAGCTAGAAGTTAAAGCTAGGCACCTTGAATAAAGGTTTCATTCTGAGCTATGACAATTCTGCCTTAGATGGACACTGTGGTCTCTCTACTCCTCACTCCCATCACATCCCTATCCAAGATTTATGGTCAGTTATTATTGGCTTGGCA